>NW_022681453.1:60110755-61310755 GCF_009764315.1 Trachypithecus francoisi
GTGGTCCCTAGATGCAGAAGTCAGGGAGGGGCCTGAGGGTTATAAATGCTGGGAGCTAGACTTCCAGGCAGCCCTGATTTTCAGGCCTCTCTAGTGATCTATGGCGATCTGCAGTGTCTGAGTGCTGACCCCTGGGGATCCTGGGGGCACAGTGGCTGCTTCTCCTCAGGTTTCCCCTGCCAGCCCCACTGTGATCTGTGGAAGCGGCCACTGCCTCCTTCCACTCTCTGCCTCACAGAAGCATGGTGGCATCTCTTCTCCACAATCACCTCCCCTCATTCCCTTTGTCCTTGTGGATTTATCCCTTTTTAAAAATAGGTTGGGTGTGATGGCTTATGCCTGTAATCCCAGCACTTTGGGAGGCCAAGGTGGGCAGGTCACAGGAGTTCAAGACCAGCCTGGCCAACACAGTGAAACCCTGACTCTACTAGAAATATAGACATTAGTCAGGCATAGTGGTGCACATCTGTAATCCCAGCTACTTGGGGGGCTAAGACAGGAGAATCACTTGAACCCGGGAATCAGAGGTTGCAGTGAGCCCAGATTGTACCGCTGCACTCCAGCCTGGGTGACAGAATGAGACTCTGTCTCAAAAATGAATAAATGAATAAATAAATAAATAAATAATACACATTAAATTGAATTAAATTTTAAAAATAAAAATAACTGCGAAGGAATTCTGGTGGGGTGTGGGTAGGGAGAGGAGACCCCCTCTCCCCTGTGTGGTCAATATGCCAAGTGTAGCTGGAAGCCTGGGGCAGGCTCCAGAGGCGTCCCCACAGCACAGGTTGTCTGTGATGGTTGTCTCTTGTGACAGTTGATTATACGAATTAGGTAACTCTTGTCACACCCAAATAAAACAGAGTCCAGAGGCGGGGGCAGGACGGTGGCACACAACACTGCTCCAGGAATGTCATTCTCTATAGCCTGGCTGCTGAGGCTGCCTACTCCAACCTGAAACCAGTTTTTTATTTTGTTTCGATTTGTTTTTTTGAGATTGAGTTTTTGCTCTTGTTGCCCAGGCTGGAATGCAGTGACGCGATCTCAGGTCACTGCAACCTCCGTCTGCTGGGTTCAAGCAATTCTCCTGTCTCAGCCACCCAAGTAGCTGGGAGATTACAGGCATGCGCCACCACGCCTGGCTAATTTTTTCTATTTAATAGAGATGGGGTTTCACTATGTTAGTCAGGCTGGTCTCGAACTCCTGACCTCAGGTGATCCACCCACCTTGGCCTCCCAAAGTGCTGGGATTACAGGCGTAAGCCACCGCACTCAGCCAAAGCCAGTCTTATCTGATAGGTACTGACACCACCCGCGGCAACTCTAAGATGAGTTTCACACTCTGTCACTCACCAGTTAGAGCTGGCCAGTGTCCCCAAATTTTACTGGTGCCAATGAACTTTCCAAAAAACAGTATGTACCATTTCTCCTTTTCATAACACCTCCAACCTCCTCTTTGTTCTTCAGACATATTGAAGACCACTTACTTGGTCTGTGTGTAAGACCAAAATTGCTTCCCACATAAAATGTTAAATGTAGAGATTTATCTCTATATTTTAATCCTTGATTTTGACACTCTGGAAGGTGCTCTTCTGGCTGTACCCAGCCTTCTGCTGAAATCACTCATGAGGAGTTTCAGGTGGTGTCAGCCTCATCTCTTCCTTTGTTAAGTTCCTCAGAAAGAAATTTTCAAAGATATTCATAGGATGAACTGAATTTAGAGGTTCATCTGGGAGACTTGAATCTTGCTGTCATGAACGGGTACATTTTTTGTTTATTCAAACCTTCTTTCTGTTCTCAACAACATTTTGCTATCATTGTTTTTAACAAACCAAATTTTAAAAACTTCTTTCAGAGATAGAGTCTCACTATGTCGCCCAGACTGCTTTCAAACTCCTGGCCTCAAGAGATCCTCCCGCCTCAGCCTTCCAAAGTGCTAGGGTTACAGGCGTGAGCCACCGCACCTGGCCAATAAACCAAATTTTAGTACCCCACGAAAGTTCTGGATCTGTGTGGTACAAACACGCTTTTAAGAATTCCTCAGGCTTGTCAAAAGCCCACGGGGCAGGGGCAAAGAAGTCGGGAGGGTTCTGTTAGACTCATTTATCTTATATATGAGGTACTGCCTAGAAGCTTGAAAAAAGGGCTTAGTGCTAAAAAATGTTGCAGAATCGTTACTCAACTTTAGAAAACTTACGGTAAAATATACAAACATAAAACTCACCATCTTTGTCATTTTTTAAGAGCACAGTTCAGTAGTGCTAAGTCTGTTCCCATTGTTAGGCAGCCAGGCTCCAGAGCTTTCTCACCTGAGAACTGAAACTCTGTACCCACTTAACAGCTCCACATGCCCCCTCCCCGAGTCTGTACTCTAGACTTTTTAAAGGCAGTCACAAAATAAAATTACCCACATGTTTGCTGAAGGATACAACATAAATATATAAATACTTGATTTTTTAAAAGCCTTTCTGTGAGATAATTCGACTTTCTTTTTTTTGAGACGGAATCTGTCTCTGTTGCCCAGGCCGGAGTGCCGAGGCACGATGTTGGCTCACTGCAACCTCTACCTCCTGGGTTCAAGCGATTCTCCTGCCTCAGTCTCCCGAGTAGCTGGGATTAGAGGCATGTGCCACCACACCCAGCTAATTTTTGTATTTTTAGTAGAGACGGGGTTTCACCATGTTGGCCAGGCTGGTCTCGATCTCCTGACCTCGTGATCCTGCCACGTCGGCCTCCCAAAGTGCTGGGATTACAGGTGTGAGCCACCGTGCCTGGCCAATTCAACTTTCTAAACTCAATGGAAGGAATGATTCTTCAGGTTATTATGATGGAGGTCCATGGAGCTTTTCTGAAATGGAGGACATCAGGTAAAGAGTGTGTATTCCAGGCTCTGGCCTTGGTCGTATTGACTGACAGGTAGGTGCAAACCCAGCAGGCTGGGTGAACCGCAGAGCCTGCCTTCCCTTTTTATTATGGAATCTTTGTAAACCGAGAGTCTCAAAGTTGCCTCCCCTCCCCTCCACTCCCCTCCCCTTCCCTTCCCTTCCTTCTCTCTTTTCTCTTTCTTCTCTTTTTTTGAGACATGATCTCACTCTGTTGCCCAGGCTGGAGTGCAGTGGCGCAATCTTGGCTCTCAGCAACATTCGCCTTCTGGGTTCAAACGATCCTCCTGCCTCAGCCTCCTAAGTAGGTGGGACTACAGGTGTGCACCACCATGCCCGGCTAATTTTTGCATTTTTTTGGTAGAGATGAGGTTTTGTCTTGTTGTCCAGGCTGGTCTTGAATTCCTGACCTCAAGGGATCCACCGGCATTGGCCTCTCAAAGTGCTGGGATTATAGGCGTGAGTCACTGCACCGGTCCTCAAAGTTGTTTTCTAATTAATAGGAATACAAAGACCCCAAATAGCAGCATAAAATTCTATCTATATCCCCCAAAGTCTGAACAAAAACAGAACAGGGTATCAGTGCGGTTGCACTGACACCCTGAGGTGCCACCTGGCTGCAGTCTCTGCTTCCCACTGAAGGGGTGGCCTGCCCCTCCACACCTGTGGGCGTTTCTCGTTAGGTGAAACGAGAGACTTGAGAAAAGAAATGAGACAAGAGACAAAGTATAGAGAAAGAAAAAGTGGGCCCAGGGGACCGGTGCTCAGCATACAGAGGACCCGCGCCGGCACCCGTCTCTGAGTTCCCTCAGTATTTGTTGATCATTATCTTTACCGTCTTAGAAAAACGGAAGTGACGGGATAATAGGATCATCATAAGGAGAAGGTCAGCAGTAAGACATGTGAATAAAGATCTCTGTGACATAAGTTTAAGGAAAAGTGCTGTGGCTTGATATGCATATGCAAACATCTCCATAAACCTTTTTAGTGCATAAAGAGCAGCATTGCTAGCAAGTCCCACCTTTCGCCCTAAGGTGGTTTTCTCCTTTCTCAGTAAACAGAACATACAATCGGGTTTTACACCAAGATGTTCCATTGCCCAGGGACAGGTAGGAGACAGATGCTTTTCTCTATCTCAACTGCCAAGAAGCCTTCTTTCCTCTTACACTAGTCCTCCTCAGCACAGACCCTTCACGGGTGTCAGGCTGGGGGATGATCAGGTCTTTCCCTTCCCACGAGGCCATATTTCAGACTATCACATGGGGAGAAACCTTGGACAATACCTCGCTTTCCTAGGCAGAGGTCCCTGCGACTTTTGGCAGTGTACGCGTCCCTGGGTACTTGAGATTAAGAGAATGGTGATGACTTTTCACAAGCATACTGCCTTCAGGCACTTGTTTAACAAAGCACACCCTGCACAGCCCAAAATCTGTTAAACCTTGAGTCACCACAGCACATGTCTCTTGCAAGGACAAGGTTGGGGGTAGGGTCACAGATTAACAGCATCTCAAATACAGAACAAAATGGAATCTCTTTTGTCTACTTCTTTCTATATAGACACAGTAACAGTCTGATCTCTTTTTCTTTTCCCCACACCCACTCCACAGGAAGGGGAAAGGGAGGACCAGTCGCCCCTTTCCTTAAGGGCACGGCCCGAAGCACCTGCCTGCATCCCCTTGGCTAGGACTTGGTCACGTAGGCGCAGCTCACTCAAGGCATCTGGGAAATGTCTGTATTCTGCACGGCCCTGTGCCTGGCTAAAATTCCATTCCCGTGGAAGAAGGGGAGGACAATTCAGAGACCAAGTAAGCAATCCTTGCCACATTGAGTGATCCCTGCCCAGCTTGCAGGGGTGGCCAGAAAAGGCCTGGTGCTTTGGGTTAACTAAAGAAGCCTTTCAGTTCCGTCTCCCTCAAATGCAGCTGTGTTGCCTTTGGAGCCTTTCTTCCTCTAAGCATAAGTTTTCTCATTTGAAAAAATGAGGATAATTCTTATCTTGCAGGGTTTTCTGAAGATTAGAAATGATATATATTGCTGAGTGCGGTGGCTCATGCCTGTAATCCCAGCACTTTGGGAGACTGAGGAGGGAGGGTTGCTTGAGCCCAGGAGTTCAAGACCAGCCTGGGCAACACTGCGAGATTCCATCTCTACCAAAAAAAAAATTAGCTGGGCATGGTGGCACGTGCCTGTGGTTCCAGCTACTCAGGAGGCTGAGGTGGGAGGATTGCTCGAGTAGGAGAGGTAGAGGCTACAGTGAACCGTGATTGTGGCACTGCACTCCAGCCTGGGCAACAGAGTAGGAACTTGTCTCAAAAAAAAAAAAAGGCCGGGCGCGGTGGCTCAAGCCTGTAATCCCAGCACTTTGGGAGGCCGAGACGGGTGGATCACGAGGTCAGGAGATCGAGACCATCCTGGCTAACATGGTGAAACCCCGTCTCTACTAAAAATACAAAAAAAAAAACTAGCCGGGCGAGGTGGCGGGCGCCTGTAGTCCCAGCTACTCGGGAGGTTGAGGCAGGAGAATGGCGTAAACCCAGGAGGCGGAGCTTGCAGTGAGCTGAGATCCGGCCACTGCACTCCAGCCAGGGCGACAGAGCGAGACTCTGTCTCAAAAAAAAAAAAGAAAAAAGAAAGAAATTATATGTAATGCATATATAATAATGACATATGTGAAACAAATAGCTGGTGCTTACCAAATAGGTGTTTCCACTGTAATTAGTACTGCCAAGTATATTATTATTAATTTTTTTTTTGAGACAGAGTCTTGCTCTTTCACCAAAGCTGGAGTACAGTGGCATGATCTTGGCTTGCCAACATTCATCATCATGTGAACCAATTCCTTAAACTCTCTCTCTGTACACACTTCCTATTGGTCGTTTCTCAGAGAACCCTGACTAATACACGGACGCCAATGTTTACTTTCCAGGGGACATTCAGACATGGGGTCAATCCTTTGCACTCCAGAGTATTTGTAATGATGATTTATGCCCTGCTGACTTTTTTCCTTTCTTCATCCAGCATTTTAGGGCCAACTTTATTTTAAGTGGGGTGGGGAGAGGAATGAGAGGGAAGAGGGAAAATTCTTGCTATTGAAAATGCATCTGGGGGCTGGACGAGGTGGCTTACACCTGTAATCCACCACTTTGGGAGACCAAGGCAGCTGGATCACCCAACGTCAGGAGTTCGAGACCAGCCTGGCCAACATGGTGAAACCCTGTCTCTACCAAAAATACAAAAATCAGCCAGGCATGGTGGCAGGTGCCTGTAAACCCAGCTACTCAGGAGGCTGAGGCAGGACAATCACTTGAACCCGGGAGGCAGAGGTTGCAGTGAGCCGAGATCATGCCACTGAACTCCAGCCTGGGCAACAGAGCAAGACTGACTCCATCTCAAAAAAAAAAAAAGAAAAGAAAATGCATCCGGGGCCAAGCATGGTGGGTCACACCTGTAATCCCAGCACTTTGGGAGGCCGACGTGGGGTGAAACCCCATCTCTACTAAAAATACAAAAATTATCTGGGTGTGGTGGCACATACCTGTAGTCCCAGCTACTGAGGAGGCTGAGGCAAGAGAATCACTTGAACTTGGGAGGCAGAGGTTGCAGTGAACCGAGATTGCTCCACTGCACTCCAGCCTGGGCAATAGAGCAAAACTCTGTCTCAGAAAAACAAACAAACAAACAAACAAAACAAAATGCATCTGAACTTTGACCCTCCAAATGAACTTACTTTATTTTATTTATTTATTTTTTTGAGACAGGGTCTCACTCTGTCGTTCAGGCTGGAGTGCAATGGTGCAATCTTGACTCACTGCAACCTCCCTCCGCCTCGTGCCTCAGCCTCCAGAGTAGCTGGGATTACAGGTGTGTGCCACCACGCCCAGCTGGTTTTTGTATTTTTAGTAGAGACAGAGTTATGCCATGTTGGCCAGGCTGGTTTCCATCTCCTCGCCTCAAGTGATCCACCCACCTTGGCCTCGCAAAGTGTTGGGATTACCGGCGTGAGCCACTGCACCTGGCTGAACTTTACTTTTTCCCAAATCAACTTTGGGGATTCTGTCCCAAGAAAACACATCTAGATGTGGAAAAAGTTTTATGTACAAAGAATTCAAATATAATGTGCTATGGTTTGCTTTTTTTCTTTTGAGATGGAATTTCACTCTTGTCACCCAGGCTGGAGTGCGATGGCATGGCGTGGTCTTAGCTCACTGCAACCTCTGCCTCCCACGTTCAAGCGATTCTCCTGCCTCAGCCTCCCAGGTAGCTGAGATTACAGGCGCCCACCACCATGCCCGGCTAATTTTTGTATTTTTAGGAGCGATAGGGTTTCACCATGTTGACCAGGCTAGGCTGGTCTCAAACTCCTGACCTCAGGTCATCCGCCCACCTCAGCCTCCCAAAGTGTTGGGATTACAGGCGTGAGCCACTGCACCTGGCCTGTTTTGCTATTTGACCCCTCCAAATCTCGTGTTAAAATGTGATTCCCCAATGTTGGAGGTGAGGCCTGGTGGGAGGTGGGTCATGGGAGTGCACCCCTCATGACTTGGTGCAGTCCTCACACCAATGAGATAACGAGTGAATTCTCACTACGTTAGTTCCCAAGAGACCTGATTTTCAAAAAGAGCCTGGCACCTCTCTCCCCTCTTTCCTGCTCCTCTCTCACTGTGTGACCCACCAGCCCCCCTTCACCTCCACCATGAGTGAAAGCTTCCCTGAGGTCTCACTAGGAGCAGATGCTGGCGCCAGGCTTCCTGAACAGCCTGCAGAACCATGAGCCAAATAAACCTTTTTTCTTTATAAATTACCCTGTCTTGGGTATTCCTTTATAGAAACACAAACAGACTAAGACATAATGCCATTTGTGGGGGGTAAGGGGGACTTGGAAACAACCTAGATATCCCAGAAAAGGAGTGGCATAGAAATGATCTTCATGAAGGATTTGATTGAAGTAGTGATTGGAATTCTAATATTGATTGGAAAATGCCAGTAAGTGAAAAAAACTGAATAGCTGTTTATCATTGCAATTTCCCACCCAAACCTAAATGTTACTCAATAAGAGGTGAATTAATAAAAATAAAATGAATACAATAAAATTAAAAATGACTAAGTAGGCCAGGCATGGTGGCTCACGCTTCTAATCACAGCACTTTGGGAAGCCAAGGTGGGCGGATCACTTGAGCTTAGGAGTCTGAGACCAGCCTAGCCAACACGGCAAAATCTTGTCTCTACAAAAATATATTAGCTGGGTATGGTAGCATGCTCCTGTAGTCCCAGCTTCTCAGGAGGCTGAGGCAGGAGGTTAGCTTGAGCCCAGAAGGTCGAGGTTGCAGTGAGCTGAGATCGCACCACTGCATCTCGGCCTGGGAGACAGAGTGAGACTCTGTCTCAAAAAAAAAAAATTGATCAAGTAAAAACAGATGAACCATGAAAATATATTCTCAATTACTCTCATAAATAAAACAATCTTAAATATATATTTAAATATGTGGGTGTGTATACACACACGTACCTACCCACATATGTATACATACACACACATTTTGGGGAGAAAGCCTGGAAGGATATTCAGTCAAAGTTAGGAAGAAATATCTCTCTGGAGGGTGCTGGATTTCAGGCCTTTTATTATTATTTTTCATGTCTGGTAGGTAATGTGCTGACATCATAACAAGGTTTGAGAGAAGCACTTCTCACACAAGAACGAGAAAAGCCAATTATCACACTTATAAACTACAAAAGGCTCCCAATTTTCTTTGTAGTTTTAGAGAAAAATTTTTGGTTATGATCATGAATTATATATAGTCAGGAAAATCAATAAAGCTATTTCCATTATTTAAAGAAAAGAAAAAGTTGGGCTAGATAATTTGTGTGGTTGTGATCTCAACTACATACAACTGTTCAGAGAAGGACACCAGAAGGAAATACTGCAATGGGAGCCCCACTGTTCTCTCCATGCCTTAACGCTGGTGTGTTTACCTTCTAAGAATGTATCTTTTCCAGAGGTAGAAAAGGAAAAGCTGGGATGCTTAGACTAACCATGTGCTAATAGTGACTGTCTTTGGCTAAAGGCGCTTACAGAGATTGCTCTATTACTTAAAAAAAAAAAAAAAATTATTGCTATGTATTGTGGTAAAACATACATGGCATGGGCCAGGTGTGGTGGCTCACGCCTGTAATCCCGCACTTTGGGAGACAAAGGCAGGTGGATCACTTGAGGTCAGGAGTTCAAGACTAGCCTCGCCAATATGGCAAAACCCCATCTCTACTAAAAACATCCAAAAATTAGCTGGGCAAGGTGGCGCATGCCTGTAATCCCAGCTACTTAGGGGGCAGAAGAATCACTTGAACTCAGGAGGCAGAGACCACAGTGAGCCAAGATTGGCCTGGGCGACAGTGCAATGGCGTGATCTTGGCTCACGGCAACCTCCACCTCCCAGGTTCAAGCAATTCTCCTGCCTCAGCCTCCCAAGTAGTTGAGATCACAGGTGTGTGCCACCACGCTGGCTAATTTTTGAATTTTTAATAGAGACAAGGTTTCGCCAGGTTGGCTAG
Source organism: Trachypithecus francoisi (assembly GCF_009764315.1). Classification (NCBI taxonomy): domain Eukaryota; kingdom Metazoa; phylum Chordata; class Mammalia; order Primates; family Cercopithecidae; genus Trachypithecus; species Trachypithecus francoisi. The sequence goes on from NW_022681453.1 coordinate 60,120,184, forward strand.
GTTGGTCTCAAACTCCTGACTTCAGGTGATCCACCTGCCTTTGCCTCCCAAAATGCTGGGATTACAGGTGCAAGCCACTGTGTCCAGCCTTGCAATTAAATATTAATGAAGGAAGTGGCCGGGTGTGGAGCCTCACGCCTGTAATCCCAGCACTTTGGGAGGCCGAGGTGGGTGGATCACGAGGTCAGGAGATTGAGACCATCCTGGCTAACATGGTGAAACCTCGTCTCTACTAAAAATACAAAAAATTAGCCAGGCATGGTGGCGGGTGCCTGTAGTCCCAGCTACTTGGGAGGCTGAGGCCGGAGAATGGCGTGAACCTGGGAGGCAGAGGTTACAGTGAGGAGAGATCGCGCCACTGCACTCCAGCCTGGGGCACAGAGCGAGACTCCATCTTAAAAAAAAAAAAAAAAAAAAATTAATGAAGGAAGTAATACCGTCTAGCTTTCCTGTCTGAATTTGATCCACTGTTTTAGAGATCCATCCAACAAAGTAACACTTTCCCAAGATTTTGAGACATTTCTCAAAACCTGGAGTAGAGGTCCTCACTGGTTATTATCCAGAAGGATTGAAAATGAGAACTGCAGCCCCAGAGCCGGTTAGAAAGCTGGCAATTAGAGGCCCAGGTGCTGCTGAGTCCCAGCGGGCTTTCCATGCCACCAGTCACCCTCCCAGCATGGGCTGAGCTGCGCCAGGACAGAACTTCCACCTTCCGCTCACTTCCATTTCTAGCCAGACCAAGTCCCAAAACCTCAAAAATAGGGAAGCCAACAGTGCAGCCTTCAGTCTGTGGCCAGAGGCCCAAAACCCCTGGCAAGCCACTGGCATAGGTCCAAGAGTCCAAAAGCTGAAGAACTTGGAGTCTGACATTTGAGGGCAGGAAGCATCCAGGAGGAGAGAAAGATGAAAGCCAGAAGACTCAGCAAGTGTAGTCCTTCCATGCTCTTCTGTCTGCTTTTATTCTAGCCGAGCTGGCAGCAGGTTAGATGGTGCCTACCTAGACTGAGGGTGGGTCTGCCTCTCCCAGTCCTCTGACTCAAATGTTAATCTCCTTTGGCAACACCCTCACAGACACACCCGGGAACAATACTTTACATCCTTCAATCCAATCAAGTTGACACTCAATATTAAACCATCACAGCCACTGACTGGGATCTGGACAGCAAATGTACAAGCATGATCTGTGCCCCTCAGGGCTGGCCATGGGCATCAGGCAGTCCTCTTTGTCCTCTGCTCTCCCGCTGGCCAGGGGCATGCAGAAGAGGGTAAGGACAGTTTCAGAAGCTGGGGCAGACAGTTTCTATAAAAGATAGACTTGCCACTTGTGCCCAGTGCTGCGCTATTAGCCGGCAGGCTTGAGCTCCACTTCCATGATAGACACTGTAGCATGTTGTCTTGTATGTTGAGAATGGATTCCATGTTACAGCAGAGAAGGAGGTCTCCCAGTGAGCAGGTGGCCAGCACAGAGGCCTGTGATCAGGAAGAGCGGCCGGATGGGTGGGTCAGTGGTTATAGCTGCTGGTAAAATTACCCTACACAGGCTGGGTGCGGTGGCTGCTCACGCCTAGTTGTCCCAGCACTTTGGGAGGCCGAAGCTGGCTAATCAATTGCTTAAGTCTAGGAGTTCGAGATCAGCCTGGGCAACATGGCCAAACCCCTTCCCTACAAAAACTACAAAAATTAGCTGGGAGTGGAGGTGCATGCCTGTGGTCCCAGCTACTCGGGAGGCAGAGGTGGGAGGATTGCTAGAGTCCAGGAGGCTGAGGTTGTGGTGAGCCATGATTGCACCACTGCAGGAGGTCAGTGTGAGGCTGGTGTCAGGGGAGGTGATGTGGACAGCTCTGAGGGAGAGGAGATGGTGTGAATTGCTGGTGAAGTTGCCTGTGCAGGGGTATGTTTGGCCAACCATGCCTGTGGTGGGGGAGGCACTGAGGCTGGGGCTGGAGCTGTTGAATGCTGAAATTTTATCCCTAGTGTGCTTTCATTAGGAGGTGGGGCCTTTGGAAGGTAATTAGGGCCTTTATAAAAGTGCTTGAGGTTGGCCAGGTGTGGTGGCTTTGGGAGGCCAAGGCAGGAGGATTGCTTGAGCCCAGGAGTTTGAGACTAGTTTGGGTAACAAGGTGAAACCCCATCTCTACCAAAAATTAGCTGGGCGTGGTGGCGCATGCCTGTAGTCCCAGCTACTGGGGAGGTTGAGGCGGGAGGCTGCAGTGAGCCATGATTGCACCACTGCACTCCAGCCTGGGTGACAGAGCAGGACCGTACCTCAAAAAAAAAAAAAAAGAAAAGACAAGAAAAAAAGAAAAAAAAAAGATGTGTATGAGGGAGCTGGCTGCCCCTTCTATCCCTTTCGTCCCTTCGCCAATGAGGGGAAGAGGGCCGTCAGCAGACACTGAATGCCAGTGCCTGGATCTTGGACTTCCCAGGCTTCAGAACCATGAGAAATAAATGTTCACTGTTTTTACAGTACCCAGACTGGCATTTGGTTGAAGCAGCAAAAACTGGCGAAGGCAGACAGTGACCTTCCAGGGAGTCACCGTTCCCTAGGGTGCTTGTGTGACCAGCCATCCACCTTGGGAAATGCCTGCCTGGCCTCAGAGGCCTCCACCCTCCCCACCCACAGAGAACTTGTTGCCCAGGCAGCCTGCAGGTTCTTGCTGGACTGAGCAGGACAGGGGCCTGGAATCGCTGGTGGGTACACACGGCCTCAGGAAGGCACCGAAGGAGGGGGATCTGTGTAGCACCCCGTGTCGGGGGTTGGGGACTGAAGGGCCTTAGTTCCAGGGTCCCCCACAGGCCTGGAAGCTTTCGAGGGAGCACGTGTGAAAGAGAATAAGCAGGTAACCTGGGCCTGCACCCTCCTCCAAGCAGCAGGTCACAGAACAGCTCCCTCCTTACAGGCTCCCACAGGGAAACCCGAGAGTGACCCATGGGAGGTGCTGCACGCAAGCCTTGGACACACCTGGCGCCCAAGGAGCAGATGCCAGCTTTTACGATTGTTCTTAGGCAGCCGTGTCACAGCGGAAATCGCAGGCTCAGCCTGATCCAGTTGGCTGATGTTCTATTTGTCCTGCCTATGTATTTCCTAAAATTTCTTATTTAGTTGCCAACACAAAGACTTCAGAGAGTTCACATAACAATCTAGCTTTCTGACCTGTCTGGAAGAACGGGACGCCTGGCACCTGGGCCCCCATCTCCACATGGTGGCAATTGGCTGAGCCCCTCTGGATGGAACACAGACTCCCTGGTTTGCTACATTCCCTACCACTCCTTACTGGCCCCCACCTCCGAGTTTGGGGTTCCTGCTCCGACCTGAGCTCTGTCAGACAGTGCCCTCCAGCTGCACTCTCAACCCGCTTGGGCTACCTGGTGGAATCTTCTGACCCACAGGCCCACCCAAGCTGGTCTGCTGGTTACACATGGAGCCCCTCGAGGGGTGGGGTCCCCGTGTAATTATATTTGGATTTGGCTTAGCCAGTAACAGGCCCATAAATGTTACCTCATGTGGTGGAGAAAAGTTTATGATTTTAACATCTGGCACCAGGATTCCTCAGAGGGGGAGAGCTGCCTTGTTTGAAGGATTTGGTGATCAGGGCTTGGGGTAGGAGGGGGACCCCAGGGTTTGGAGGTGCAGATGTTAGTCCTGTAGGAGCTTGTCTTCCATGAGAGAGGGATTTGTCTTGTTTCTGGAGAAGAGTAGACAGGAAAAAAAGGAGAGAGAAGACGGAGGAGAGGACGGGGCCAGGTGAGCCCCAGCAGCCTCACGGCCAAGGTGGAGTGGTCGGAGGCCGCGACAGAACAGGACCCGCCAAGCCATTTCTGTCGTGGGGACGGAAGCCCCTCCTCTCCTCCCTCCAGGGGCCTTTGGGACACCCTGCTCTGCTCACTACTGTGCTGGGAGAGCGAGATTTCTGGGGAATGTGGTGAGGGCTGGGCCCCAGTGTGAAGCTGGCCTGGGCTGTCCAGGGTGACCCACACCAGAAGCAGACGGCTGAGGCCATGAGACCCAGAGTCCCAGGTCCTGGCTTGGGGTGTCCAGAGACTATGTAATTAAGGGTGAAAGGTGGGGGAGGTGGGCAGTCCATTTTACTAACAACATGAGGAACAGGGAAGCCCCAACTGATGTCTGGTTATAACAAAATGGAGCCAGGTTTTCAGAAGGAGACAGATTCAAGTGCCGAAAGGGGAAAAAAGATCTCTGAGCTTATATAAAACAGCCAAGCTGCCAGTTTATTTTGGGCTTCTAGTGGTTTGGGCTGACCAGGCCTGGTGGAGTCTGGGGACCTGCCTCAGGGACTGGCCCCCTGGCCTGGGACCAGGGGTTCTGGGGGCCTGGCTCAATCCAGGGCCTCGGTGGTGGCACACAGCAGGCCAGCCAGAAGAGCCAGGCCCAGCGCAGCCACAGCAACCAGCGCCACGTCCCACAAGACCCCTGAGCGCACCCAGGACGCCTGCAGCTGCCAGCCGCAGCTGCCCAGCTGGTAGCCTGTCAGCCGGCCCAGTGGGCCATGGGCAGCGAGGCTGGGGCTGGCACAGCGGACCTGCAGCAGGGCCCCGGGTGTGCGGTCCTCCAGCCAGAGGCGCAGATAGGTGAGGCTGCAGTCACAGTGCCATGGGTTCTGCGTCACATCGAGGGTCTGCAGCTGGGGCAAGTGGTCAAAGGCTCCCGGGGGCACGGACTGAAGGCTGTTGTTGGCCAGCAGGAGGTGGCGGGTGCGGGCCGGCAGGGCAGGCAGGGCAGTGAGCCCTTGGCCCCTGCAGTCCACCCACAGCCCCATGGTTTCCAGGGCGCGGCAGGTGCAGGGGATAGGGCAGTCCTTGGTGGCTTCTGCTGTGGCCCAGAGCAGGAACAGGGCTTCCCAGGCAGGCATGGGACAGGCTGGCTGCAGAGAGAGGAGCTGTGAGGGAGGGCGTGGCGGCTGACCCATCCTCAGGGATGGCAAGCACCGGGGATGCAGCGGAGCCTGACATGGGACAGGGTGCACTCACCTCCCTTCTCGGGTCTCAGTCTTCTCCTCCGGGAAACAGGCTGGGGACTGGGGAAGGTAGAGCGTGCCCAACCCAGGCCTGGCTGACCCTCTCTGGACACTGTTGAAGGCAGGGTGGTGAGGGCAGCTGTGGATTGGGGTAAGATTGTTTTTGGGAAGGGGAAGGGACTTCCTGGCCCCTAGCAGAGACCCCATCCCCTACTTGGGGATGAGAGGAGCAGATGGCTGCTAAATGAGTCCCAGCCCAGGACCACACACCCCAGAGACTAGGAAAGAGCCTTGGAGGGGCCTCCAGGCTGCCCCCAGCAACCCCCGCCAGCTAAGTGAGCTGTTACCTGATTTCCAGATGCAGAAGACAGTGGGATGGGGACACTGACTGGAGCAGGGAGGGGAACCCAGTGGGGCCCCATTTGGAAAGCCACTCATCTGGGCTAACACTGACTTGGGGAAACTGAGGCCCACAGAGAGAAAGCAGTGTGCCCAGGGCCACCCGGTGTGGTGTCAGAGGCCAGACTCACACTCAGGTCTCGGGAACCCTGGCCCTCTGTTTAGTTCTTCCCCACAGGCGTTTCCCCTCCACAAGCAGAGCTCCCCCCACCCACAGCAGGTTTCCAGTCAGTAAGTGTCAAATCAACTCATTAATCTTGACTCAGCCAAGGAGATGGTGTCTCAGAGAGAATGTCCCACGCAACCCTGTCTTGTGAAGGGGACAGGAGTTGACCTCCTCTCTCCCTGTGGGAGGCCATGTTGGGTAATACAGAGGGCCACTTACCTGTGAAGCCTTCGGTTGGGTGCTCCCGCCTGGCCTGAAAGGTCCTGACTGAGGTCTGGGTGGCAACTCTATGGGATGCAGCTGAGGTGGCCCCTGCGGAAGCGGGTGGAAGGAAGTGATGAAAATAGCCTGGCTTATCCCCCCAGTGCAGCCCTGGGGCCTATTTCCAGAGGCTGGAGGCCCTCAGGGGCCCGCGCCTTGGGCACAGAACCACATCTCAACCCCGGTGTATGAAGGGTGTCCCACTGTGCCGCCAGTGCTGCGACGGGCTTTGGGATCGGGTCTGTGGAGGACTGAGGTGGCCCCTCGCCTGCTCCCAGAAGGTGGGGAACTAGGAGACCCCCGAGAAACGTGGCCATGCTGGTTGTTCCTCCGAATCTCAGTTTTCCTCATCTGTAAAGTGGGAGCAGTGACCCCGTCCTGCCTGCCTCACAGAGGTGTGGGCTGGGCAGCTCCCACTGGCTGAGAGCACCATGGTGGGGAAAGTGACTTCATTTTTAACTCTCCCCTCTCTTCTTGGTGCCATGGTTTTTAGCTCCTGCTTAGCGCTTCCCCATCCCTCTTTCTGACAAACAGCTGCAGGCCTGGGAAGCAGAGCTTCTACCAAGCGTGAGTCTCTAGCTAGAATTTTGGCCTATGGTTTAACATTTGCAGTACATTTCCTTCTAGAGCACAGTCTACTTAGGGGAGGGACACCATTTTCCATTTATGTTAGTGACATAAAGCTTCCTATAAAACATAAATGTGGCCGGGCGCGGTGGCTCAAGCCTGTAATCCCAGCACTTTGGGAGGCCGAGACGGGCGGATCACAAGGTCAGGAGATCGAGACCATCCTGGCTAACCCGGTGAAACCCCGTCTCTACTAAAAAATACAAAAAACTAGCCGGGCGAGGTGGCGGGCGCCTATAGTCCCAGCTACTCGGGAGGCTGAGGCAGGAGAATGGCGTGAACCCGAAAGGCGGAGCTTGCAGTGAGCTGAGATCCGGCCACTGCACTCCACCTGGGCGACAGAGCGAGACTCTGTCTCAAAAAAAAAAAAAAAAAAAAAACCATAAATGTAGTTTGGGATGGAGAATTGCTTGAACCCGGGAGGCAGAGGTTGCAGTGAGCTGAGACTATACCACTGCACTCCAGCCTGGGCGACAGAGTGAGACTCCATATTAATAAATAAATAAAATAAGGTCAAAACACAGAAGTTACAGAAGCCTGACAGGAAAAGCCAAGGACAAAAGGCTGACGGAAGTTTTAAATGCACTTCATTGACACGTTGGACCCTCGGGAATATTCCTCGGTCCTACAGGGGGGTGTGCCTGTTCTTATTTTGGTCCCACACCCTTCTCAGGCCAGCTTCCCTCCTCCTGCATGGCTAAGCAGGCTGAGTCCTTCCCTGGGAGGCCTCGTGTTCTCTCCCCCGCCACCTGGTTCTGCTCTCGGGGCAGGAGTTGGGTGTTCACCCTCCTGGGAGGCCCTGAGAGGCTGCCAGGCCCCAGCTCTGCTTCCCCCACCCACTGATCCTGGGCTCAGAGAAGGGTGGAGAAGGTTCTGTTCCCCCATTGAAGTCACACCTGCTTGGTGGCCTGGTTGCTGCTGGGGGTCCCCTGATGTGTGCTCAGTGGGGACTCTGACTGGAGCCTGGACCCTGGAGAGGAGCCTCAGCCTGTCAGGGCCTTCCCTCCCTCCCCATGGAGCCCTGGCATGTTCTGCCTCCTCTGCCCTGCACGCATTCACCAGTGAGCCCCACGCAGGTGGGTAAGGGGTTCTGGAGTGAGTGGGGGCGCTGCAGCCACCAGGTCAGGTGTCCTGACCAGATCTGGTGGGGCCTGTGCCCTCCTTCCTCTTGAGCCTCTGAGATTTCCTTATTTTCAGCATGTACAACTTAAAACGAAAAACTACATCAACATAGACAGGTTTTGTGAATTTAAAAAACTACATAAATAATAAATAAATGATTTTCATTGTGGGAAATTAGAATATTCAGATGAACAGGAATAAGAAAATAAAAATTCCCCCCCATCCCAACATCAGGCAAGACTGTTTTTTTTCCCCATGTGTACTTACCCATATGGGTAATGCAGAGAGGATTGCAGCCCTGCCAGGTGAGCCCTGTTGTGGGGGCTCACCTGCCCTGCATCACCTTGATTTCCACCTACAAGTGATGCAGGGCAGGTGAGCCCCCACAACAGGGCTTAGCCGCTGAGGACTCTTGGCTTGGGCCAGGAAAGAAGTCAAAGAGCCAGTGGTGAAGAAAGTTGCTTTATATTCATTACATGTAAATTAAGGGGTAGATTATTTAGAACTTTCTAGAAAAGGGGTGGTGAGTTTCCAGAACCCTATAACTTTCAGGTTGTTGCCATGGCATGTTGCCATGGCATTTGTAAACTACCATGGTGAGGGTGGGGGAGGGAGTGTCTATGTTAGAGAGCAGTGAGGACAACTAGTGGTTGCTTTCGTCCCCATCTGCTGGTTTCTGGTTTCTGCCAACTTCTTCACTACACCTTGTTTCAACCAGATCATGCTGCCGTCAGCAGGATGGTGACCAGGGGTCCTGACAGGTGCTCAGAAAACAGGTCCTGCTGATCTACCTCAGGAAGGCTGGAAGAAAAGAACCCACAGGAGCTGCATGATGAAGAGTGAGAAAATAAATATGTGATGTATTAAGCCTCTTGTGACAGCAGCAATAGGAACCAAGGCGAAGGCCAAGCCCCGCTCTCATGCTGTGAGTTCTCCCCTCTTCACCATCCCAGGACATTGCCCTATCAGGTGCCCCTTCCTCTGCATCATCAGTTTCTCCTTCACTGGGTCATTCCATCAGGTTAGGAGCAGCCAGGCTGGGCGTGGTGGCTCACGCCTGTAATCCCAGCACTTTGGGAGGCTGAGGTGGGTGGATCACTTTAGGTTGTGGGTTCAAGACCAGCCTGACCAACATGGAGAAACACTGTCTCTACTAAAAATATAAAATTAGCTGGAGGTGGTGACACATGCCTGTAATCCCAGCTACTTGGGAGGCTGAGGCAGGAGAATCACTTGAACCCAGGAACTGGAGGCTGTGGTCAGCCGAGATCGTGCCATTGCACTCCAGACTGGGCAACAAGAACAAAACTCCGTCTCAAAAAAACAAACAAACAAACAACAACAAAAAAGCAGCCTATAATACTGCCCTTTTGAAAAATCCTGCCTTAATTTTTCTGCTTCTCTCTTCCATAAAACCCCTCTGAAGAGTCACTTCTCCTTCTTGTCCAACCCATCAGTAATTCCTGTCGTTTCAGCCACCAGGATCTATTCAGAACTTAATCACTTCTCCCTGTGCTGCTACTGCTCTGGTCTTCGTTAGCCTTTTTGACTTCCCATCGCAAATAAAAGAAAGCCCGTGCTCCTGTGGTCAGGAAGCTACAGGCCCCGCTGTAGCTTGGCCCCTGCCTGTTTCTTGACCCCATCACCCACTCTCTACTTTGCTCATCAATGTCCATCCACACCGATTTTCTTTCTGTTGCTCAAACACTCTGGCACTTTCCTGCCTCAGGGCCTTTGCACCTGCTGTTCCCTCTTCTTGGAGTGCCCTTCCCCCAGAGCCCCACATGGCTTCCTCCTGATCATCATTCTCATCTCAATTCAGATGACCCCTCCTCAGAGGCCTCCCTCGCCAAGGCACAGCTCCATCCTTCTGTACCATAATACTCCATTTCATATTTTCCTTAGCATTGATCAGGATCTGAAATGATCTTATTTTTACATTTTTATGTGTTTATTAAATGTCTCCTCCCATTGACTGGCCCATGGGCATTATGTAATACATACTCATCAGCCTTGCTGGCCGTCTCTTCTCTAGTGCTGGTCTTATCTGTGTCTTGCCAGGATTGTTGTCTCCTTGATGCCGGCCTCTGCCTCTGCTATACAGATTTAATCTCACCACACCCCTGCTCCATGTCTTTCATGGTTCCCCACTGTCTTCAGGACACCCTCTGCCACCCTGTCCAGCCTCACCTGTCATCTCTTCCTGATCTGAAGCTTCGTGGTAGGCTAGCCATGTCCCTCACTCCCCACCCACACGCAGACTTTTGTCTCTGTGCTTTTGCCTCTGCACTGCCCTCTTTCTGGAGCCCTGTGGAATGTCTGCCTGGCACGCTGCATCCTTTAAGATTCACCAGGAGCATGACCTCTTACAGGAAGATGTACACCAAGAGCATGACCTCTTACGGATGCGCTCACCCAGCCATTTGCTTATCTGTCTGCACATGGGCCCAGCAGCTCCTTGGAGAACCTCAGCACCCACTAGGGAAGTGTTCGCAGATCTTGTGACTAAATTTGGTTGAGCCTCTCAGGCAACTTCAGGTGATACATGCCTATGACACAAATAACGAGAAACATGAGGGAGAGAGCCACTCCTTTCTTGTCCCCTGAGCTGAAGGAAACAGCCTCTGTTTGGTCATTGTATTATAAAGGAAACTGCTTGGCCGGGCGCGTGGCTCAAGCCTGTAATCCCAGCACTTTGGGAGGCCGAGACGGGCGGATCACGAGGTCAGGAGATCGAGACCATCCTGGCTAACACGGTGAAACCCCGTCTCTACTAAAAAAAAAAGAATACAAAAAATTAGCCGGGCGAGATGGCGGGCGCCTGTAGTCCCAGCTACTCGGGAGGCTGAGGCGAGAGAATGGTGTAAACCCGGGAGGCGGAGCTTGCAGTGAGCTGAGATCCGGCCACTGCACTCCAGCCTGGGTGACAGAGCGAGACTCCGTCTCAAAAAAAAAAAAAAAAAAAAAAAAAAGAAACTGCTTAGGCATACTTACTTTGGAGGCTGGGATCTTTCAATATCCCCCAAGACAAATTTTCCTTCTCATGGGAAGCAGAGGGGATCGAGAGGCAGTGATTATTAGGTAGCATTTTTAGCACGTGTGCGACCAGGAGGAAATGAGTAACCCTGTCTGCCGCTGCTGGGCCGCCGTGGAGCAGAGCCTGTGCTTGCTGGATCTTTGCAGATGCAGGTCTCCATCACCCCAGCTGTTCTGAGCCAGCCTGTGGAGCAGCCTGCCTCGCTCTGAAACGTGATTTTGCTATTTACTTGCTCTGTGACCTTGGGCAATAGTCTCAGCCTATCTCTGCCTCAGTTTCCTCATCTGCAGAATGGGGAAAGTCAAAGACCCCACCTCCCTGACTGCTGTGAGGAAGGAGTGAGATAAGCCTGGCAGGTGCTTTGCTGGGGGTCGGGCCACAGCAGGCACTGTGGAAGTCATCATGGGCAGGAGCCACTGGCACACTGTTAGGGAAGAAAGGGGGACCTGATAGCCAGTCGTGGTAGCTCACGCCTGTAATCCTAGCACTTTGGGAAGCCGAGGTGGGCAGATCACTTGAGGCCAGGAGTCTGGCCAACATGGTGAAAACCCCTCTCTACTAAAAATACAAAATTTAGCTGGGCATGGTGGCATGCACCTGTAATCCCAGCTACTCAGGAGGCTGAGGAGGAGAATCGCTTGAACCCGGGAGACGCAGGTTGCAGTGAGCTGAGATTGTACCACTGCACTCCAGCCTGGGCAACAGAGGAAGACTCCATCTTGAAAAAAAAAAAAAAGAAAGAAAAGAAAGGGAGGACTGACACCCTTTGACATACCCTCTTGTGTCTGAAGATTTTTGTCTCTTGTGATTAAAAGGATTAAACATAGTCTAGCTTGGCACAGAGATACCCCTCCCCAGCTGACAGCCCTAACCATGGGACTTCTACCCGCCTCTCAGCCTTGATGTCTGGCCCTTCAGCCCGGCAGCTGTATCTGATCAGAAATGAATGATGATACTTTATTTGCTATGAACTTACTGTGATGTCAGTTTGTGTGTGTGACGGGTGAGACTGGTTTCTCAATTAAATTTGAGCATATAAACTTTCTTAAAATATATTTATGTACATTTAAAAAGAGAACTGATTCTAAGAAAAATTTTAAGTGTAAACTAAAAATAAAATTATAAGCCCCCAGCAAACTGAATGGACTCCTTTATGGCCAACGGGACCCCAGAAAAACTTTAAAACTGAGCTCCCAGCCACAACAGGACAGGAGGTCAGAAGCTTCGTTACACCCCCTCCTTTTTGTGGTTCAGACACAACAACTGACCAGCATTACTGTTAAAATAGAGATAGTAAGACAAAATAGAGATAGTAAGACTGACATGGCAGACTCTTTATGGCAAATAAGATGCTAAATTATAAACAGGACCTAAGGCCATGCCAGGCAAGGGTTAAGTCAGGCACCCCACACTTAAAAGAATGAACTCTGTTCTCACTGCCACAAGGCTTTTCTTTTTCTCTAGCAGCTAAACAAGCACTGGCCTTGAGATAAGCAATACTGAAACAATTTGCCGTTCCACCAGATGTGACTAACTGACCCCCAACTCCTGTTCCACCAGCCATAACTGCAGCTTTGATTGGACAAGAGACTGATTTCAATAACTTTCTCCAGATAAGAAGACCACCGACCATGGTCTGCCCCAGCCTGTTTACAGAGGCTGCACACAGAGTGTGTTTGTGTCCTGAAAAGCCTTTTGACATATAGGGCCTAACTGTAATACATTTACATGTTCAGTCTCCATCTCAGAGCAAACATGGGTAGTATGTTACATGCATGTTTGTTCAAAATGAATGTGTTAGAAACACCTTAATGACTATTCCTTTTTTTTTTTTTTTGAGATGGAGTCTTGCTCTGTCGCCAGGCTGGAGTGCAGTGACGTGATCTTGGCTCACTGCAACATCCGCCTCCCGGGTTCAAGCAATTCTTCTGTCTCAGCCTCCCAAGTAGCTGGGACTAAAGGCATGTGCCACCACAACCGGCTAATCTTTGTATTTTTAGTAGATGGGGTTTCACCATGTTGGCCAGGCTGGTCTTGAACTCCAGACCTTGTGATCCGTCCGCCTCTGACTCCCAAAGTGCTGGGATTACAGGCGTGAGCCACCGCGCCTGGCCATGACTATTCTTTTGTTTGTTTTTGAGACAGGCTCTCTCACCCAGGCTAGAGTACAGTGACTCAATCATGGTTCACTGCAGCCTCAACCTCCTGGGTTCAAGTGATCCTCCCACCTCAGCCTCCTGAGTAGCTGGCACCACAGACACGTGCCATTACCCCAGCTAATTTTGTATTTTTTGTAGAGATGGAATCTCACTATGTTGCTCAGACTGGTCTCTAACTCCTGGGCTCAAGCAGTCCTCCTGCCTCAGCCTCCCAAAATGCTAGGATTACAGACAGGAGGCACAGTGCCTTCATGAATATTCATAGCTCCTCCTGTAGCCTGTTGAATATGTATGTCTAGCCAGACTGGTCAGCATAAAGCTCCTGCCCCAACCCCTCCTCTTTCAAAGTGCTTGGCCATTGGCACACTTCCCAGCCTGCAGATGGCCACCTTGCAGGCTGGAATGTTTTACAGGAAATAAAGTCTTATCTTTTTCTAAATGTGTATATGTGTGTGTGTGTGTGTGTGTATGTATGTTTTAACGTAGGCAATAGCACAGATGATGGGAAGATGTGGTAAATACCCACGGCAGGGGCTGTAGGGGGGAGGGCAGGGGTTCATTCAGAGAAGTTAAACTTGGACTCCCAAAGCTCGTGCTTGGAGGCGCTTTGGATTTACCATTCATTTTTCCTCTCAGGGACAGCATTCGCCACCTAGTGGAAATAGTGTGAAATTACAGGACATTTTTTGTTGTTAGGAGTGCAAATTAGGATCAATGGAATGATTTTCTTTTTTTGCCCGAAGGTGAGAGAGAGAACATTAGTTAGAATTTCCTAGAAAACAATTTTAATGTGTTGCAGGCTATTTGAACAATCCCAAAGAATCTCTTATAGAAAAAAGGCCAAAGGAGAGTGGAAGATGTGAAGTCTATTCATAAATATTTGATTCTCCTATTTTTTGAAACCTTGTAGGATAACTGCCCCTCTCTACCTCTCTATGCATCTAGGCCTGGCTTTGTGGCATGGGGCTGGGGTAGCTGCAGGGGACTCCCTGCTCAAAAGGGCCCTGTGCCTGGGGTTGTAAGCTCTGTAGCTGCTGTCTTGAAATTCATAACAATTTTATCTTTAAATTTGTATTTTGTAAGTGAAGTCTGATGGGACAATAGGCATGCATGGGGGACTTGGAGCCTGGGCTGCAAGTGGTGCCCCTCCCAGCACCTCCTTGCCTTTTGACTATCTGGGCCCTTTCACCCTATCTCCTCATCCCCACCCCAGGGCCTGAACAAGTATGTACTCCCCTGACCCCCGTATCTCTGCATCCATGAGCGCCCCTTCAGCTGGCTCTGTGCCTGGGGACCCTTGTACTCTTTTCAACCAGCCAGTGATTATTGTCAGGACTCCAATGGTTACTGGTAAACCTACATGCCTGCCACAGCGCTCCCTGTGACAGCACAGTGGGTAGCGTGGAGGACTGCGAGAATCTGCCACAGATACATGTGCATAGCCCCTAGGCTCTGATGGAGCATAAGTCTCTGTTAGGAAATTTGTTATTATTGCTCCATGACAAACCATCCCCCAACATTAGCAGCTTCAAACAATAACATTTTTAATTTTAATTATTTATTTTAAATTTTTTAGAGACGTGGTCTCAGTCTGTCACCCAGGTTGGAGTGCAGTGGTGAGATCCTAGCTCACTGCAGCCTGGAACCCTTGGGCTTGAGATCCTCCTACCTCAGCCTCCCAGGTAGCTGGAGTCACAGGCATGCACTGCCACAGCCAGCTAATTTGTTGTTGTTATTGTTGTTAGAGATGGGGTCTCTCTAGGTCGAGCTGTTGTCAAACTCCTGAGCTCAAGCAATCTTCCTGCCTTAGCCTCTCAAAGCACTAGGATTACAGGTGTGAGCCACCATGCCCAGCCCAACAATAACATTTATTTACTTATTATCTCACATGTTTCTGTGGGTCAGAACTTGGGAGTAGCTTAGCTGGGTGGTTCTGGCTGTTGCAGTCAAGATCTCAGCCCAGTGAGACCAGCATCAGAGGACTTGGCCAGGGCTGGAGGAGACGCTTTTGAGATGTGAGTCGTGGCTGTTGGCAGGAGGCCTCAGTTCCTTGCTGGCCATTGACAGGAGACTTCAGTGACTCTCTGTGTGGCTCTCTGCACAGGGCAGCTAGCTTCCCCTTCCCTGGAGCAAGGGATATGACGGAGAGCAAGGAGGGAGCTGCCAGGCCCCTTATGACCTGGTCTCAGAAGCTGCACCAGCAACTCTGCCACATTCTGTTTATTAGTGAGTTATAAAGTTTATCTAGCTCACTTTGAAAGGGAAAAGTGTTAATGAGCTTTACAATTTTTTTTTTTAAGAGACAAGGTTTTGCTCTGTTGCCCACACTGGGGTGCAGTGGTGCAATCGTGGCTCACTGTAATCTTGAGCTCCTGGGCTCACAGGTAGGCTTCCCATCTTGAAGGAAGTGTATCAAATACTTTGTGCATATATCTTAACAGGAAATTTTCAAATTCAAGTAACTGCAAGGCTTCTATCAGAAAATAAAGCTCTAACCTTTATGGAGAGGCATCAATCAAGAGATTAATTACTAGTAGCCCCTAGGACCCTTAAGTTACAGGAATCTTTTTTTTTTTTTTTGAGGCAGAGTCTCATTCTGTCACTCAGGCTGGAGTGCAGTGGTGGGATTTCGGCTCACCGCAGCCTCTGCCTCCCTGGTTCAAGCGATTCTCATGCCTCAGCCTCTTAGTCAGCTGGGACTACAGGTGTGTGCCATCACACCCAGCTAATTTTTGTAGTTTTAGTAGACACAGGGTTTTGACATGTTGGCCAGGCTGGTCTCGAACTCCTGGCCTCAAGTGATCTGCCTGCTTTGGCCTCCTAAAGCGCTGGGATTACAGGCATGAGCCACCACTCCTGGCCAGGAACCTTTTAGGTCGGAATTGTGACTGCTTCTTGGACCCAAATATCAGGGGAGGTTCTTTTTTTGGTGAAGGTTTCTTAGGAATTGTTTGCTCACTCCGTTTCTGGCCAAAGGAGACCCCATGTTTCCCATGGTTGCAGCTCCCCGGGTGCCACTGAGAGGTGACAATGTGCTAGCAGCCCTCACTCTTGGTGCCTCCTCGACCTCGGCATCCACTGTGGCGGCGCTTGAAGAGCCCTTCAGCCCGCCACTGCATTGTGGGAGCCCCTCTCTGGGCTGGCCGAGGCCGGAGAGGCCTCCCTCTGCTTGCGGGGAGGTGTGGAGGGAGAGGTGCGGGTGGGAACCGAGTTCCTGCGGGCACGGGCGCGGGCTCCGCGGCCCCGCACACGGAGCGGCCGGCAGGCACCGCCAGCCCAGGGGAGTTACGGGCCTTAGCACCTGGACCAGCAGCTGCAGAGGTTGCCCCGGGTCCCCCAGCACTGCTGGCCTGCATGCACCATGCTCGAATTCTCGCTGAGCCTAAGCTGCCTCCCCATGGGGCAGAGCTCGGGACCTGCAGCCCGCCATGTCCGAGCCCGCCCTCCTCGGTGGACTCCTGCACGGCCCAAGCCTCCCCGACGGCTGCCGCCCCCTGCTCCGTGGCGCCCCCTCCCATGGACTGCCCAAGGGCTGAAGAGTGCAGGCGCGGCTCAGGACTGCCGGGCAGCTCCGCCCGTAGCTCCCGGTGCAGGATCCACTAGGTGAAGCCAACTAGGCTCCTGAGTCTAGTGGGGACTTGGAGAACTTTTATGTCTAGCTAAGGGATTGTAAATACACCAATCAGCACTCTGTATCTAGCTAACCTAGTAGGGACTTGGATAACTTTTCTGTCTAGCACTCTGTGTCTAGCTAAAGGATTGTAAACGCACCAATCAGCACCCTGTCAAAAGAGTCCAATCAGTGCTCTGTAAAATGGACCAATCAGCAGGATGTGGGTAGGGTCAGATAAAAGAATAAAAGCAGGCTGCCCAAGTCAGTAGTGGCAACCTGATTGGGTCCCCTTCCTCACCTTGGAAGCTTTATTCTTTCACTCTTTACAGTAAATCTTGCTGCTGCTCACACTTTGGGTCCACACTACCTTTAAGAGCTGTAACACTGACCGTGAAGATCTGCAGCTTCACTTCTGAAGCCAGCAAGACCAGGAACCTACTGGGAAAAATGAACAACTCCAGAGGCACTGCCTTTAAGAGCTGTAACGCTCACTGTGAAGGTCAGCAGCTTCACTCCTGACAGCGAGACAATGAATCCACCAGAAGGAAGAATCTCCGGACACATCTGAACGTCTGAAGGAAGAAACTGTGGACACACCCTCTTTAAGAACTGTAACACTCACCGCGAGGGTCCGCAGCTTCATTCTTGAAGTCAGTGAGACCAAGAACCCACCAATTCCGGACACACAACCATTTTGCTCCCTTGAGACACTGTCTCAGCCTTCAGCTCAACCAACAAAGGTGTACCTCTATGTTTCTGTGAGATTGCACCTTCTTACTCCCTTTCTTTCTCCGTGGCCTCCGGGCTTGGCACTCAGCACAGGCCCTGCCTGTTGATCATGGTGCAGCCTTGTCGAGTGGTTTTGAGTGTGGGCTTGGGTGGGTCGGGCTGAGCTTTGAGTCCTGGGTCTGCTATTGTGCTGTGTGACTGTGAGCGTGAGTCCTCATCAGTGTCCCCAGCAGTAAATGTGGATGTGGGAGAAGCCCCATGCCTGGTCTCTTGAGTCACAAGTGTTGATGCTGCCTTTGGTCTCCTGATCTGGGTTTCCCTCCAGGGAAGCTCCCCAGTCCTCTGAAGCCCTTCTGAACTCTGAGGCTCATGCTGGGCTGACAGTGGTGGGCCAACCATGGGCCAGGGCAGAGCATCAGGCAGGTGCTCAGGTCACACCCAACACCAAGGTGTTGAAATTACAGAAGTCTCAGCCTCTCCCCACTGGGCAAAAGGGAAGGCCACCCAGGCTGCAAACCAGTGACGTTCAGAGGGCCCAGGACGCTCCGACACGAGGCTGACTGCAGAGACAGCTAAGAGGCTGCCTGTATCCATTCTCCAGTTCTTCTTCTTTTTTTTTTTTTTAAAATAGGCTTTACTTTAGGTTCACAGCAAAAATTGAGTGGAAAGTCAGTTCCTATACATGCCCTGCCCCCTAACAGGCACAGACTTCCATATCAGTTACATCCCCAGTAGAGTGGGGCATGTGTTATTACTGATGAAACTAAAAGGACATATCATTATTGCCCAATGTCCATAGTTTGAGGGCCCACTCTTGGAGTCAGACATTCTATGGGTTGAGACAAATGTCTAATGACACATATCTATCATTATGGTATCACACAGAATATTGTCATTGCCTTAAAAAATCTTCTGTGCCCCCTCGTTCATCCTTCCCCATCTCCTAATCCCTGGCAACCACCGATCCTTTTACTGTCTCCATAGTTTTGCCTTTTCCAGAATGTCATACGTTGGGACCATACAATATTTAGCCTTTAAAGAGTAAATTCTTTCACTTAGTAATATGCATTTAAGATTCCTACATGTCTTTTCTTGGCTTGGTAGCTCATTTATTTTCTTTTTTTGAGATGGAGTTTTGCTGGTATGAAGTGATGTGATCTAGGCTTAGTGCAACCTTCACCTGCCCCGCTCCCAGTTCAAGCGATTCTCCTGCCTCAGCCTCCTGAGTAGCCGGGATTACAGGCGTGTGCCACCACGCCCGGCTAATTTTTGTATTTTTAGTAGAGACAGGGTTTCACCATGTTGGCCAGGCTGGTCTCAAACTCCTGACCTCCGGTGATCCACTCACCTCAACCTCCCAAAGTGCTGAGATTATAGGCGTGAGCCACTGTGCCCGGCCTTGGGTTAATTTTTCCAAAGAACGTAAGGTCTGTATCTAAATTTATTTTTTTCTATTTGGATGTCCAGTTGTTCTAGCACCATTCGTTGAAAATAATTTATTTTCTCCATTGTATTTTCTTTGCTCCTTTGTAAAAACATCAGTTGACTATATATATATATATATATTTTTTTTTTTTGAGGCGGAGTCTCGCTCTGTCGCCCGGACTGGAGTGCAGTGGCCGGATCTCAGCTCACTGCAAGCTCCGTCTCCCAGGTTTACGCCATTCTCCTGCCTCAGCCTCCCGAGTAGCTGGGACTACAGGCGCCCGCCACCTCGCCCGGCTAGTTTTTGTATTTTTAGTAGAGACGGGGTTTCACCGTGTTAGCCAGGATGGTCTCGATCTCCTGATCTCGTGATCCGCCCGTCTCGGCCTCCCAAAGTGCTGGGATTACAGGCTTGAGCCACCGCGCCCGGCCTATATTTCTTTTTTTTTTTTTTTTGGAGACGGAGTCTTGCTCTGTCGCCCAGGCTGGAGTGCAGTGGCTGGATCTCAGCTCACTGCACACTCCACCTCCCGGGTTTGCGCCAATCTCCTGCCTCAGCCTCCCGAGTAGCTGGGACTACAGGCGCCTGCCAACTCGCCCGACTAGTTTTTTGTATTTTTTAATAGAGACGAGGTTTCACCGGGTTAGCCAGGTTGGTCTCGATCTCCTGACCTCGTGATCCGCCCGTCTCGACCTCCCAAAGTGCTGGGATTACAGGCTTGAGCCACCGCGCCCAGCCTTGACTATATTTCTATGGATATATTTCTGGGCTCTCTATTCTGTTCCATTGATCTATTTGTTGTTTTACCAATACCACACTGTCTTGATTACTGCAGCTTTAGCATAAGCTTTGAGGTTGGGTAGTGTCAGTCCCACAACTTTGTTCTTCTCCTTCAATATTGTGTTGGCTATTTTGGTGTTTTTGCTTCTCCATATAAACTACAGAATCAGTTTGTTAATATCTACAAAGTAACTTGCTGGAATTTTGATCGGGATAGCTTTTAGTCTATAGATCAAGTTGGGAAGAACTGAGGTCTTGACAATATTGAGTCTTCTTGCTCTTAAACACGGAATCTCTCTCCATCTATTTCGTTCTTTGATTTCTTTCATAATAGTTTTGCAGCTTTCCTCACATAGAGCTTATACATATATTTAAAAATATTTATACTTAAGTATTTTGTATTTGGCGGTGTTAATGTAAATAGTATTGTATTTGAATTTCAAATTCCGCTCTTTCATTGTTTGTCTATAGAAAAGTGATTGGCTTAGCCGGGCGCAGTAGCTCACGCCTGTAATCCCAGCACTTTGGGAGGCCGAGGCGGGGGCATCAGGAGGTCAGGAGATCGAGACCATCCTGGCTAACGTGTCTACTACAAATACAAAAAAAATTTAGCTGGGCGTGGTGGCAGACACCTGTAGTCCCAGCTACTCGGGAGGCTGAGGCAGGAGAATGGCCTGAATCCAGGAGGCGGAGCTTGCAGTGAGCTGAGATCGCGCCATTGCCCGCCAGCCTGGGCGACAGAGCGAGACTCTGCCTCAAAAAAAAAAAAAAAGAAAAGAAAAAAAAGAAACAGATAATCTGAATAGGCCTCTATTAAAGAATTTAATAATAATCCTCCAAAACAGGAAGAACAGGCCCCGGTGAGTACACTAGTGAATTCTACCTGTGAACATTAAGGAATAAATTATACTAACTCTCCACAGTCTCGTCCAAGAGACAGAAGCAGAGGGAATGCTTTCTAACTCATTCTGTGGCGCCAGCATGACCCAATACCAAAACCTGACAAGACGTTACAAGAAACAAAGCTACAATTTGCTCCGGCGGAAGTGAGGAGCGGGCCTGGGCTCTAGGGCCCGGGCCTCGACACCCCGCAGGTCCCCGCCGTCCCAGTCACCGCCCGGGGCGTCTGATGGACCGAGCCGCGCCCCCGCGGAGCACCACTTCTGAGGCCTGTGAGCGGCGGCCGGGCAGGGCGTGGCCTGCGTTCCGGAGCCTCGCGCCTTCTCCTGCGCGGACTTCTGAGGGGCCTCCGGCTGCCCGAGCCGCCCCGCGCTGCTCCCGCGCCTGCACCCAGGGCTAGGGCACCCGCGGCGCTAGGTGATGCCGGAGGGGGCGCTCGACTTGGACCAACTGCGATCCGGGAGCCGGGGTCCAGGAATACAGCCCGAACCCCAAGAGCACGTGCCCCTCAGAGACTGCAGCGGCTGCTGGGAGGAGCACATCCAGGGTGGCTACTGCCCCAAGGGGTGGCCACCTCTGGGACCGGCATCCGTTCAGGGGCCCTTGGCAAGGGACGCGTCCGCCCGGCCGTGCTCTTCCTGGCTCAGGGCGCGCTGGACCTGGATGCCCCTCGCCTGGTTTGCGCGGGACCTGCGGGCAGCTGGACCTGGTTCCTCGCCCACGCCTTCCCCTCCTCCTCCCCCTGGTCCCTCAGCGCCGGCTGATGAGGGAAGTGGCTCCTCGTCCCCAGGTGCACGAGGAAGCCCTGGGGACTCCTGCGGCTGCCTGCCCGATGGCCGGACTTCCCCGGTGCTCCCGAAGTGCCTGCACCCGCGACTCCGGCTCGCGGCCTGCCCTGGAGCTCACGCGCAAGGCGGGCGAGATGATGCTGATGCCAGTGTCGGGCACCACAGGGTTCACAACCTGCTAAGGCCGAGGTGCGCCCCAGTCACCCAGGTCCGGAATTAGAGTGTGCTTCGGCCTTCGACCATGGGCCCTCCCTCAGTAAGAGGGCAACGCCACTCTAGACTGTCCCTCCACTAGGAGGCGTCTCTGGGGCCCCGGCCTTTGCTTCACCCTCGCCCGCTCCTTCCCCGGCATACTCGCTCTGGGTCCGCTGCTGCCGCTCATCATGAGGTCTGGCTCGGGCATCAGCTTGAAAGAGTTTTACCACTTCCTCAGGGTCCTCGTTGACAGGCGGCTCCGAGTCCTGAGGGAGGCGGCGGCGGCGGATGGGGCCCGCTGGGCCCGAGCAGATGGCCTTCGACATCAGGCGCACGGCAGAGGTAGGTGCTGGCCTCCGTGCTCTCGCACCGCGACTTCAGAGAACTGGCAGCGACCTCCGGGAGGAAGGGAAGCCACTTCTCGCTCCAGGACCCCTCTGGAAAGGAAAAACCGCCCTCCAACCACCGTGGACTGCAGCCCCCACCTCTCCAGTGAGGCCAGGACATCTGAGCAACGGGCGTCCGGGTTGTCTGCTCTGGAGGCCCCTCTGTGCGGCCAGCTTCGTCCCTTCGTCCCAGGCGGTCACCTCCAGCTCTGCCCCGTGAACTCAGGGAGGACTTGGGCGCGGTGCTATGGACCCACGCCGGCCCTTGCTGCACTGGGTCCGCCCGGACCTTGAGGCAAGGGTGGACTGGCTGGTCCTCCGGGAGGTTGGCTGCAGAGCCAGCGGCCTGGGCCTTCGTTCCCCCATCGTCCCCGACAGGGCTGGGTCTTGCTGCCGCTGAGCAGGGGGCTGGCAAAGAGCCTGCTCCACTGCCACCTCCCCGCCTGCAGGGAAGCCTGGCACATCCTCTGCCTCCCGGCCTCTCCTCACTGAATCCTCTGCCTGGGTGTGGAGGGGTTATGTCTGCTGTTTGTTGCACTCACTGCACACAGTAGGTGCTGCATAAGTCCCTGCGAGAGGAGGAAACACACTAGTCTGTCCTCCCCTGCCCAGCCTTCGCAGAGCTTTTATGGCGCTTCGGAGAGGCCCTGTTCGCCGCGGGGCCAAGTCTTCCCAAGGATGCTGTTCTCAGGACGGCAGATGCAGGTCTCCGGTCCCACGGCACGCTGGGCAGGACTGAGGTGTGCACCGGGCTGCTCACCACGCCCCATCCAGGGACCCCATCAAGGCATAGGCAGGGGAGCAGCACTGGGACCTGTGGTGGGGCCATGGGCTCTCAAGTGGCCCCATCCACAGCTCTGCGAGTCCTCCCTCCTGCAGGGGACATCCCAGACCTCTAACTCTACCTGTATCACAAGATGTGGGGCTGGGGCTCTGTCAGCCCCACCCTCTCCACCCAAAGTCCACGCACTTTTTTAGCTGGCCCTGGGTGGCAGTCCCCACCCCAGCAGAGGAGGATGCATTCAAATCTGCAAGAGTAGCACATGCCACGTGCTGTGTGCCCTACCTGCCCAGTGATGTCCAGTGGGGCTGGCTGCTCTCAGCTGGGATGGAAGCCCCCAGGAAGACAAGGATTTCTGTCTGCTGTGTTCAGTGAATTATGCTAAGTGCCTGGAAAAGCGACTATACGCAAGAAAAAAAAAAAAGCAAGCTAGACTAACATCTGTCATGAATAGAGATACAAAATGCTCAACAAAGTATTAGCAATTCAAATCCAACAATGTATAGAAAGAAGTAAACACCACGACCAAGTGAGATTTATCCCAGATACGCAGCACTGGTCCAATACTTGAAAATCAAGCAATTCATCACATCTACAGGCTAAAGAAGAAAAATCACATGATCATGTCAATAAACGCAAAAAAAGCATGTGACAAAATCTAACATCCATTCAAGGTAAAAACTTCCAACGAACTAGGAAAAGAGAGGAACTTCCTCAACTTCATAAAGAACATCTACAAAAAAACCCCACAGCTAACAATACATGGAATAGTGAGGAACTAGATGCTTTCTCAGTAAGATCAGGGACAAGGTAAGGATGTCCTCTCTCACCAGTTCTTTTTCAACACCATACTGGAAGTCCTAGCTAATGCAATAAGAAAAGGAAATAAAAGGTATAAAGATTTTCTACATAGATGACCATATCATCAGCAAAGTTGTAGAAAATCCAAAAGAATCAACAACGTACTACTGAAACTAATAAGCAACTATACCAAAGTTGTAGGATACAGGGTTAATACACAAAAGCCAATCACTGTTTTTTTTTTTTTTTTTGAGATGGAGTCTCGCTCTGTCACCCAGGCTGGAGTACAGTGGTGCGATCTTGGCTCACTGCAACCTCTGCCTCCTGGGTTCATGCCATTCTCCTGCCTCAGCCTCCTGAGTAGCTGGGACTACAGGTGTCTGCCACCATGACCAGCTAATTTTTTTTTTTTTTTGTATTTTTAGTAGACACATTAGCCAGGATGGTCTCAATCTCCTGACCTCATGATCAGGCACCCACCACTATGCCCAGCTAATTTTTTGTGTGTTTTTTTAGTAGAGATGGGTTTAACCTTGTGAGCCAGGACGGTCTCTGTCTCCTGACCTCATGATCTGCCCACCTCAGCCTCCCAAAGTGCTGGGATTACAGGCGTGAGCACTGCCTGGCCTGTTTCTTCTTATATGAGTTTTGGCAGACTGTGTCTTTCAGGAAATTGATCTATTAAACATAGATTACCAAATTTGTGGGCATAGATGCCTCATGGTATTCCTTTAATATCCTTTTGATGTCTATGGGCTCTGTAGTGATGTTCCTCTTTCATTTCTGGTATTAGTAATTTATATCTTCTTTTTTTTTCTTTTCTTTAATTAGGTTGGCCAGAGGCTTATCAATTTTACTGATATTTTCCAAGAACTGGCTTTTGGTTTTGCTGATTTTCTCTCTGATTTTTGTTTTTTAATTTCATTGATTTCTGCTCTAATTTTTATTATTTCTTTTCTTCTGCTTACTTTGCAGTTAATTTGCCCTTCTTTTTATAGTTTAATGAGGTGGAAGCTTAGATTATTAATTTTAGATATTTTTTTCTTTTCTAATATAGGCATTCAGTGCTATAAATTTTCCTCTAAGCAGTGCTTTTGCTGCATTCCACAAATTTTGATTCACTGTATTTTTATTTTTATTTTTATTTTGTTCACAGTATTTTTTGTGGCAGGGGTACAAGCTGTCACTCTGTGGCCCAGGCTGGAGTGCAGTGGTGTGATCTCTCTTTACTGCAATCTCCACCTCTGGGGTTCAAGTGATTCTTGTGCCTCCGCCTGCCCACTAGCTGGGATTGCAAGCATGTGCCATTGCACTTGGTTAATTTTTGTATTTTTAGTAGACACTAGGTTTCACCATGTTGGCCAGGCTGGTCTGGAACTCCTGATCCCCCCACCTTCACCTCCCACAGTGCTGGGCCTATAGGCATGAGCCACCGCACCCAGCCTAGTTCACAGTATTTTAAAATTTCTCTTAAGATTCCCTCTTTGACCCATTTGTTATTTGGAAGTGTGTTGTTTAACCTCCAAGAATTTGGGGATTTTCTAGCTATCTTTCTATTATTGATATCCAGTTTCATTCCATTGTCATCTGAGACCATTGTATGATTTGTATTCTTTTACATTTGTTAAAGCATGTTTTATAGCCCAGAATGTGGTTTATCTTGGTGAAGGCTCTGTGTGAGCTTAAGGAGAATGTGTATTCTGCTGTTCTTGGGTGTTCTATCCATGTCATTTAGATCCAGCTGACTGATGGTGCTATTATTAAGTTCAACTATGTCCTTACTGATTTTCTGCCTGCCGGATCTGGATCTGTCTGTTTCTGATAGAGGTCGTTGAAGTTTCCATCAAAAACAGTGAATTCATTTTTTTTTGTAGTTCTATCAGTTTTTGAGTCACATATTTGCCACACTCTTATTAGGTGTATACACATTAGGGATTATTACATCTTTTTGGAGAATTGACTTGTTATCATTAGATTGGTCTGCTTTGTCTGAAATTATTACAGCTACTTCAGCTTTCTTTTTTGTTCTTTTTTTTTTTTTTTTTTTTAGACAAAAGTTTCACTCTGTCGCCCAGCTTGGAATGCAGTGGCACCATCTCGACTTACTGCAACCTCTGCCTCCCAGGTTCAAGCGATCCTCCCACATCAGCCCCCCAAGTAGCTGGGACTACAGGTGCACAACACCATGCCTGCTTAATTTTTGTATTTTTAGTAGAGACAGGGTTTTGCCGTGTTGTCCAGGCTGGTCTCAAACTCCTGGCCTCAAGCGATCTGCCCGTCTCGGCCTCCCAAAGTGCTAGGAGTATAGGCGTGAGCCACCATGCCCGGCCAGTCCACTTTCAAATAACATTGTATTGCTTATGCGTAGTACGAATACCTTACAATGACAAAATATTCCTGATTCTTCTCTCCTGTCCCTTGCATCATTGCTGTCATTCCTTTCACTTGTATATCAACTATAATAATTGCCTACACTATTTTGAACAAACTGTTGTCTTTTAGATCAAATAATAAGTAAAAGTTTTTATTTTACCTTTGTTTATTCCTTTTTTTTTTTTTTGAGACGGAGTCTTGCTCTGTCGCCCAGGCTGGAGTGCAGTGGCCGGATCTCAGCTCACTGCAAGCTCCACCTCCGGGGTTTACGCCATTCTCCTGCCTCAGCCTCCCGAGTAGCTGGGACTACAGGCGCCTGCCACCTCGCCCGGCTAGTTTTTTGTATTTTTTTTAGTAGAGACGGGGTTTCACCATGTTAGCCAGGATGGTCTCGACCTCCTGACCTCGTGATCCGCCCGTCTCGGCCTCCCAAAGTGCTGGGATTACAGGCTTGAGCCACCGCGCCCGGCCTGTTTATTCCTTCTTTAAAGCTCTTCCTTTCTTTATGTAGATCCAAATTTTGGACATGCGTAATTTTCCTTCTCTCCAAAGGACTTCTTTTAACATTTCTTGCAAGCCAGGTGTACTGGCAACAAATTCTCTAAATTTCTGTTTGTCTGATGAAAGTCTTTTTTTTTTTTTTTTTTTTTTTTTTTTTTTTTTTTTTTTGAGACGGAGTCTTGCTCTTTCGCCCGGGCTGGAGTGCAGTGGCCGGATCTCAGCTCACTGCAAGCTCCGCCTCCCGGGTTTTACGCCATTCTCCTGCCTCAGCCTCCGGAGTAGCTGGGACTACAGGCGCCCGCCACCTCGCCCGGCTAGTTTTTTGTATTTTTAGTAGAGACGGGGTTTCACCGTGTTAGCCAGGATGGTCTCGATCTCCTGACCTCGTGATCCGCCCGTCTCGGCCTCCCAAAGTGCTGGGATTACAGGCTTGAGCCACCGCGCCCGGCCTGATGAAAGTCTTTATTTCTCCCTCACTTTCGAAGTATAATTTCACAGGATACAAAATTCTCGGTGTATTTTTTTTTTTTCCTCTCTACACTTTATTTCATTCCACTCTCTTCTTGTTTGCATGGCTTCTGAAAAGGCTGATGTTAGGTCTCACCTTTGTTCCTCTATAGGTAAGGTGTTATTTTTCCCTCTGGTTTCTTTCAAAGTGTGTTCTTTATCATTGATTTTCTGAAGTTAGAATGTATGATGCCTAGGTGTAGTTTTTTCTTTTCTTTTCTTTTTTGCATGTAACCTACTTGTGTTCTATGAGCTTCCTGGATCTGTGTCTGACATTAATTGAGGAAATTCTAAGTCATTATTACTTTAAATGTGGTTTGTGTTCCTTTGTCTTTTTCTTCCCTTTCTGGTACTCTCATTATGCATGTTATAGCTTTTGTAGATGTCCCACATTTCTTGGATATTCTGCTCTTTCCCCCACACCTCTCGGTCTTTTTTCCTCTTTGCTTCTTAGTTTTGGAAGTTTCTAGTGACATATTCTTACGCGCAGCGATTCCTTCCTCAGCTGTGCCCTGTTTGCTAATAAGCCCATCAGAGGCATTCTTCATTTCTGTTACGGTGTTTTTTATCTCTAGCATTTCTTTTTGATTCTCTTACAATTTCCACCTCTCTGATTACATTTCCCATCTGTTCTTACATTTGTCGACTTTTTCCAAGAGAGTCCTTGCATATTAATCACAGTTGTTTTAAATTTATAGCCTGATGATTCCAACATCCCTGCCATATAGGTGGGTCTGATTCTGATGCTTGCTCTGTTTCTTCAAACTGTGCTTTTTGCCTTTTAATCTGCCTTGCATTTTTTGCTAAAAGGCAGGCATGCTGCACTGGGTAAAAGGAACTTTTTACCTTTTACCCAGAGGTAAAGAGGCCTTTAGTGATGTGCTGGGAAGGTGTGGTGGGAAGGGATGTGTTCTATAGCCCTATGATTAGATCTCAGTCTTTTAGTGAGCCTGGGCCCTGGGCTGTGAACGTCTTAGGTTTTCTTCCTCTTAGGTGGGACAGGATGGCTGAAGGGACTGGAGGTGGGTATTTCTCTTCCCCCAGTTTGATTAGGCTCTAATCAAATGCTAGTGGGCTAGGCCCTGGTAAAATAGTTTCTTTTGATGGAAGGCCTTGTTAAAAAGCACAGAATGTCCTGGCATATTTTAAAATGGTTACTTTCTCCTGTTCCTGCCGGAAGCACGAGGGGACTTTTTCTTCTGTTTTCACTGTGCGAACATAGTAAAACTCCTGGAGGTAAAATTCGCAAAAGTGTGGGGGTCCCCCTGTGATGAGGTTCCCTGTAATGAGGGCCCCCTGGAGCTTTGAACTCTCGTATCTGTCCACAGTGAGTTTTAACTCGTGTGTAGGTTCATGTAGCCACCACCATGATCAGGACACACAGCAGCTGGCCCTGCAACCGAGCTGGGACACATGGGAGCCTGCCTGGCCTGGGTCCCGCAGGCAATGCAGAGCCTGAGGTACAGGGCCAGTGGGCTCCATGGAGACGCAAGGAGCAAGCTGGGCGCACCCCTGACTGCTCAGACCACCTTCCCGGGGCCAGCTCTGTACATGGCCCCATGGATCCAGGGGCCTGTCCCATCTAATTGGACCAGGGGTGGGGGTGGCCCTTCTGTGGTGGCCACTGGCCTTGGTCTCTTTTATTCCATTTCCGGAGGAACCATCTGAAAGTTGCTGGGCCTGTTTCCCTGCTTAGGCGTTTGCAGTGGTTACCTGAACAAAGGCCAGGGTGAAACTCATCATCTTTGCGACCCTCCCTCCACCTCCTCCTCTGCCCCTGCCCCTCCCCACCAAGGTTCAGAGCAGACAGGGCTCCCCTGACTCCTGCAGTTTCCCCAGGCATCCCGAGGCTCGGACAGACCCCTACTGGTTGGGCTCTTATAACACTTTATTTTACCTCCATTTAGCACTGGTTTCACCCCCATGGCACTGTTTGGCAGTGGATCTTTCTCTCTCATGACAGTTTAAGCTAGGTGATACCGGGCATCTGGGCCACTCCTTCCTGCAACCCCATGACGCAGTTCGGGAGGAGGGGCTCACAGTTCAGGAGTTAGTGTGTGTTCAGGAGCAAGGGCTCCAAGCACTGCATTCCTGGGGCCCCCTGCTGGTTCCACAACTTTGCTCTTGCCTAAATCCTACCTGTCTTCTAGAGCTGGTTCAAGGCCAGCTTCTACCAGGGAGCCTACAGTGATTATTCCTTCCTTGGAATTCCCTCAGCCTTTCCTAGTCATCAACATTTCCTGGGGTGTGGAGTGCTTTCCTACAGACCAGGTATCCCAAAGGTTGGGCCCAGTCTCCCTTGCAGCAGGCATGCTGGTGGGAGGAAGGAGACAGTGCTGGGAGGGGAGGAGATCCTGAAACCCTGGGGAAGAGATTTGGGGTCAGACTCAGTTAGAAAGTGGGCACCTCTGCCCTGAGGGCAGGGGAAAGATACAGCATCAGGTGCAGGCTGATCCAGCAACTGCAGGGCTTTAATGTGGACTCTGGTGGCAGGAATGCAGGGGCTGCGAGGGAATGTGGAGGAGCCCAAGGAAGGGGTGGCTTCCAGGCGCTGCAGTGGAAGGCTCTGGGCTTGGGCTCAACCTTGGAAGGAGCCAGCAGAGGCTCAAGTTCTGATGATGTGACGGTGGTCAGACCAGCTGTCAGTGGTTGGGCTGATCATGGAGGCTGGTCCAAAGGCAGTCAGGCTGAGCAGGGTGCCCACAGGCTGGGCCACTAACCTCAGCAGGAGACGAGGAGGTGGTTGGCGAGCGCAGCTGCTGCAGAGGCTGGTGCCGAGGGCTGTCTCCTCAACAGCTGGCAGGCAGCCAAGGCTTGGTGCAGGGCATCCAGGATGGCTGCGGGGCTGGGCCTCCCCACTGGAGGGAAACAGCAGGCAGGGAGGGCAGGATCAGTCTGCTTGCCTTCACCCACAAAGCCACTGTCCCTCCTTCCTGAGGCCCAGCCACCCTTATCCCCTGTGCCCCTCCCCAGCCCTGCCCAGCTTCCTCGCTCTGTGGACCACCTTCCCTTAGGACCCCGGAGAGGGGGCTTGGAGCACACAATTTCTGATCTCCTCCACGAGGGCAAGGACTGCTCAGGGCAGTGGGTGCACCTAAGCTCTGCCCAGTGGTGTCTGGGGAGGTCAGCGAACAAAGGGCTTTTGGTTGCCCTGTCAGCCTATGAAGCCCCGTGAGTCGGGAGCTCGGCCTGGCTGCACCAGGCATAAGCTGGCACTCCTGCCGTTCTGCTCCCTGAGCTTCATGTAAACAGCGGGTCTGTGTTACTGAGTGCTTAAAGGAGATGTCTCAGCCTTGGGCGTGGCCAGCACTTGACCCCTGTGCCTCAGTGTCTTCCTCTGTACGAAGGGGATAACAACTCATTCCTTCTAGGTCCCTCCTAAGGATTCAGGGGTTTAAAAACCCTTGGGGTACCTCCCCCACATGTGGCTGCAGTGCTGCCGGTGGCACCCACCCATCCCTCACTGGGCTTCTGTCTGGCATTTCTGCCTGAGGCTTCTGTGCCTCTGCTCTTGCTAAAAGCCCCTTCAACTTTCTAAAGCATGCAGGGCAGGAATAACATGAATTGTTTTGTAAACAAGATGCTAAGGATGAAGCAAGCTGGAGTCTCCTCCTCAGGACACCCTCCAGCCACTGCCTGGGCTCTGAGAGACTGGGGTGCTCTCCTACCGTGGGTGGGGTCCCTGAAAGCGTCCAGCGTGCTCAGCAAAATCTTCCCCAGGGCTCTTTTCGATATGTTCTTAAAAAGAAATGGAGACAGGGCTGGATCAGACTAGTTGCTGTGTCCCTATTCAGCCGATGGGAACTGGTGTCCCCTAGGGGCTTCTGGGCACCTCCCTGGGGACAGATCAAGCCCCCTCCCCAACCCTCATCCCTTCCTGGCCCCCTACCCCTAGGCTGCCCACCCTGTGCTTCCCAGAGACTCTTGGAGGGTGAGTGGGGCAGTGGGCAGGACCCATGCCATCAAAGATCACGTACCTGAGGATTACCATCTGTGCCCAAGTAGACACTGGGAAATAACCCTAAGAGCATTTTTATGCATTGCTCATTTGATCTTTGCAACAACGTATTTTATTATGCCCGTTTTAACCAGCAGAAAAAAGCAATGCTGGGAAAGAATGCGAAATTTGCCAAAGGCACCCAGCTGGGAGGTGGAGGGGCCGCATCATCTACCCTGAGGCTGCATGGCCCATGGCCTCTGCTGGGAACCACTGCCCTTGCCTGCCTGGGCTAGGATTGGCCTCTCGGGGCCCATCCCCAGGTCTCTGCTTGCCCAGGATGTGAACACTGGGCTGGACCTCGGCAGCTCCGGGTCCCAGGCAGCCCGACGCACAGGGCACAGCCCACTTCAGAGCCCCACAGACCTGGGTCTTCCTTTCTTTCTAATCCTTATAGCCTTTCCCTTTCCTTTTGCTGCATTGGATGGAATCTCTGCTTTGCATAAAAACAGTGATGACAGGCATTCTTGTCTTGAGTCTGATTTTAATTTTAATTTAATTTAATTATTTTTTGAGGTAAGGTCTTACTCTGTCACCCAAGCTGGAGTGCAGCGGCACAATCTCAGCTCACTTCAACTTTTGCCTCCTGGACTTCAGCAATCCTCCCACCTCAGCCTCCCAAGTAGCTGGGACCACAGGCACACACCACCATGCCCAGCAAATCTTTTTTTTTTTTGTAGAGGTGGGAGATGGGGGTTTCACCATATTGGCCAGGCTGGCTTCAAACTCCTGAGCTCAAGCCATCCATCCACCTTGGCCTCCCAAAGTGCTGGGATTACAGGCATGCGCCACCATGCCCAGCCACATCTGATTTTAGGGGGATTCCTCTGAACATGTCACCAGTCAGTGTGAGATCTGCATGAAGTATTTGGTTGAGAGCCCTTATCTGGTGAAAGAAGAACTCTACTATTCTTAATTTGCTGAGGAGTTTTATAATCAAAGGAGATTGAATTTTATTGACTTCCTTTTCTGCATCAATTGAGATGATCATCTGGTCTTTCTCCTTTAATCTGCAATGTGGTGTATTTTGGTAATAGATTTTTTGATGTGGGATCATCCTTGAATTTCTAGGATAAGTCCAACTTGGTCATGTTGCATTTCTTTAAACACTGCCAGATTTGGTTTGCTAGTATTGTGTTTAATTAAATTTTGCGTCCATGTTTAAATGTCACATTAGTTTATAATTTTCCTTTCTTGTCTTTCTTCTATTTATCCTCTTCTGGTTTTGAGAACAGAACCAGAAAACGATACATACAAGAGTTTTATTAGCTTCTTAAAATGACCTGGGGAGCCCCCCAATCCTATTTTTGGTTGGTTCCTCTGAGCCTCCATTTCTGCATCTGTAAAATGGGGTAACAGCTGCCTACTGTGAGGAGAGCCTAGAGCCTGGTGCCTGACACAGGTGGGGCTCCCTCCAAGAGCTCCTTTCCCTTCCCTGAGTGTGGCAGCTCCCGTGAGCCTACCAGGTCCCGGAGCCTCTGCAGGAGCTGCAGCACGTCCACCAGCTTCTCCTCCAGCAGGGACAGCCGCACCCTCTCAGTCTCCACCATCTGCAGCTCCAGCCTCAGGTGCTCATTCTCTTCCACCTTCTGCTGCAACTCTGCCTGGGGAGAGAAGGGGGCTCAGTGCTTACCTTGCTGGCCTCCCCCGGCCTTCCAGGTGACCAGATCAACTACTCCATCTCCCCAAGGCGGGTGCTGAGGCCCAGAGAAGCTGAGTGTGTGGCCTAAAGCCACACAGCAAGTTGGACTGATGTAAAAATTGTGTATTTTGTTTCCTACTCTAGGGACTCCATTCTCCCTTCTCTTCTCTGGTTCTGTTGTATTTTATTTTATTTTTTAAAACAAATTAAGTTTGGTGGGAAGCAGCAGAAACCAATCTGGCTAGCTTACACAGAGAGGAAATTTACAGCAGGCTAGTGGGCAGATCCCAGAATGGACTGGCAGCTGGAGAACCTCAGGAATGGGACAGGGTTGAGACAGTGGGAGTGTCCCAAGCCTCTTATCCAAGAGCCACAGCTGAGAAGGACCCTCTCCAGCCATCCCCATCCCACAGCATGGAGAGTCCCAGGAGAGGGGACTGGTTGGCCCAGTCTGAGTTATGGGCCCAGTCTTGGCCAGGGAACCACCGAAACCGTCAGTCATACCCAGTAACACTAGGATGCCAGGCAGTCACAAAGTGCTTTGTGGCCCCTGCCTTCTAAAGCAGGCATGCCAGGCACGAGGCAGTCCCTTCCCCTGGCACCAATGGAGGGAAAGAGAAGCAGTGGAAAGTGTGGTGGCCAAGGGCGCTCAGGGTCCACTCTGGGCTTGGGCAGGAGGAGGGAAGGCCCAGTGCCTCTGCTCTCTAGGGATGAGACTGGAAGGCCGGCTAATTTTAGGATCCTCCAAGTCCTGTTTCCTTGAAATGTTCTTAGAAGGGTGGCTACGCCCTTCAGAACTTTGTGACTGCCAGTTTATTTCCTGATGGCCCACAGTACTGCACCCTCCCCAGCCACAAGGGCTACGACTTTCCTGAGGGGTGCCTGGGCAGGCAAGATCAAGGCCTCCAGGAAACCAGAGCAGTGGTGGAGAAAATGTAGAAACAACTTTCAACTTAGGAGACCTGCACAACACAAAAGAGTGCTAGAAACAGGGACAGCCGTGGTGCCTGTTTGCTGAGCACTCACCACAAGTGTTCACCTGTTTGGTACATGCAGTATAGTACCATTATTATGCCCATTTCACAGGTGAGGAAACTGAGGCACAGAAAAGTTGAGTAACTTTTCCAAGGTCACATAGGAAATGGAGTCAGGATTTGAATCCTGGCAGCCTGGCTCCAGCACATAAACGCCATGCCATGCTACTTGGTGTTAGCAGCCTTCTCTGGGGAGTAAGTGAGGGGTGCCCCTATCCCGGTGCAGGGATTCCACAAGCTGGAGGTGGTGCAGACCCGATCTCACTGGAAAGTTTACTGCAGCCACACCAGCTTGCCCTGTAATGACATTCAACTTTGTTTCCTTTTGCACATTTCAGCAGAATGTTTGCATAGTCCTGGTCTTTGTCCAATCTACTGCAGCGCTCCAGGGCCTGCTACCTTCTGTCTTGGTCTCTGATTTCACGCACTAAGAGGCTGGAGCCCAAACAGACCCCTCTGCTCCCTCCTGCCCCCAGTGACTCAACTCCTGGCCTCAAGGCGGAGCGGTGTGGCCGCCTTGGTTCAAGGAGGGCACACTGGTGTGGATGAGGCATGGGCTCCCAGCCCAGCCCATCTGACCTCTCTCAACCCGTTTCCTACCTCATTGGGCTCTTTGAACATAAAGTAAGACAAAGCACATCAGTGCCGAGCGTGTGGTTCATGGGTCGTACAAGTCAGCTGGTATCATTTTTAAAAAGTTATTTAAGGAATTAGGACTTCATCATGCCATACATAAGTAAAAAGCAGTACAGACTTAGAATTTCAGATGTATAAATATAAAACTATGTCCAAAGCAGTATGTAAAAGCACAGTGGGCAACGGCTTAGTGAAATGACAGCTTTCAGCAGCATTGAACACTTGGCTACTGTGGAATAGAGAAGTTCCTATAGAGTAGAGAAGTTCCTATAGAGAATGAGAAATGCGAAGTGGTTTTATTGAAATGGAGACAGCTGGATGCCCGGCCTCTCTCCCCATCTTCTTGCTACCACACTCCCTTTCTTTTGGGAAACTGCCCCTCCTCCACTTCATCTGACTTTGTTGGCAATGCCAATCACTGAACCTGCCCCACCACCACAGGGATTGGCCCAGGGACGGGCACATGAGTGAGGTGGCCAATCGGAGTTCGTCCCTGAGATTTCGTGTATTAGGAGTGAGACTCATTTTCCTCTGAGGGCTTCCCAGGTGGGCTGATGGAAGTCTAGGGCTGTTAATGGTCCTGCCTTCCCTTCCCCCATCATATGAAGCAAGCCCTTTTGAAGCAGGGGAAAGTGAGACCACCTCCTACAGAAAAACACAGCAGACAGATGGAGACAGTCTGTTCTGAGTCCCTGGACCCAGCTGTGCCTGAAGTCCAGATCATCTTCTCAGCTCCATGTTCCAATAAATTCCTGTTTTGCAATCAAGCTAATTTGAGGTGGGATCCTTTAATTTGCAACCAAAAGATTTCTTATTAAATTTAAATCAGAGGAAATTGTTTGGACGAATGGAGGCAAGATGGCGCACTTCCGGGTTCTTCATCCCCCCCAACTTTTCCCGCGCGCGCGAAAATGCAGCCAACGCCCGGGAAGGTGCAGACCAACTGGGCATGCGCCAGGTGACGTCAATCTGAAGAGACCAAGATTTACCTGGTCGCACCTGCGGAACACCCCCGGACACGCCCGTGCCCCGCCTATCGCCCTCCCACTCCCAGAAAAGCCGCTCCGGACGAGTGCCACGCGCGGACTTCCCAGCTTCCCCACTGCGGTCGGGACTGTCGGAACTCCGTCCGAGGGCAGCATGGAGAACTCTGTGGGCCTCATTTGCCGGAGGCCAACAGACCTCTCCTTACCCACCTTCTTCCCCTGAAGCTAGGTGACCAAAATAAACTTGCAGTTTTGCTCCTACCCTTGCCTAGTCGCTGGTTCCTTTGCGCCCGCTCTGGTGGTCTTAGAAAAAAACAAAACAGTTGGTGCCGAACCCGGGAGGAGACCCCTCCTCGGGGCCCCCAGGGCCTGGGGAGCCTCCTCCTCCTTCTCGCTCCACGCCGCAGACGGACCAGGACCTGAGACCCGCTTCCCTCACTCTCACGGCCTCTCTGGGGTAAGTGCCCTTGTCTCCTCTTTACCTCCCTCGGCCAGAAATCCTGCGCAGGTCCGGGGTCCATTTGGAGCCACCACGTGGCTCGGGAGACCCGTTCAGGATGGAGACGTCCGCCTGAAGGTAATCTCCACTTAGGCTTCAAGAGCCTCTCGTCTGTCTCTGCTGGTTCCAAAGGACGCTTTGAAGCCAGGCAGAGATCCATTCCCATGTCCATTGGGTCCATTGTGTCGGTAAAGAGGAAACAAATGGGAAACCCCCAGTCCAAATTTCCAAAGAGCACCCCCTTGGGGTGCCTCCTAGCCAATTTAAAAACCTTACAGCTTGAACAAGACCTTAGGAGGAAGCGGTTAATTTTCCTTTCCACTGTGGCGTGGCCCCGATACAAACTAGACAGTCAGTCTCAGTGGCCACCGGAGGGCACCCTAGACGCAATGTTCTGACCGACCTCAGCAATTTCTGCCAGCGGTTAGGCAAGTGGTCTGAAATTACGTACATACAAGGCTTTTGGGCCTTACGCTCTCGTCCCGACCTGTGTAGCCCGTGCTCTTCGGCCCAAGTTATGCTAGCCAAGGACGCCGGCTCACAGGAACCCGAAAAAGAGGAGTCTTCATTCCTTTCTGTTCAGCCGGAGGATCTAGGGTTTCCCTCACTTCCGCCCTATATTCTCCTCCCTCCGCCCGGACTCCTCCTTCCTCTTCTTACCTACTAGTAATCCACTCAGTCCCGTGCTTCCTTCGGGGCACCCAACTGGCTGTCTTGAGTCTCCTGTCTCTGCACACACCCGCTCTAAGTGCCTGCTGATGCCTCCACTCCTGCCCCACACCCTCCTACAGTGTTAGCGCCTTTGCGAGAGGTGGCTGGGGCGGAGGGGGTAGTCAGAGTACATGTCCCTTTTCATTGGCCGATCTTTCCAAAATTGAAAAGCGTTTAGGGGATTCTCAGCTAATCCCACCGTTTACATAAAGGAATTTAGATATCTTTGTCAGGCTTATGACTTAACTTGGCATGACCTCCAGGTTATCCTAACCTCCACCCTAAACCCTGAGGAGCAAGAGGTGCATCGTAGCGGCCGCCAGGCAGCACGCCAACCAACTACATTTAACTGATGCCACCATCCCACTAGGGGAGCAAGCAGTACCCTCGGCAGACCCAGACTGGAACTACCAAGCAAACCAGCCTGGGCGCCGTAGGCGAGACATAATGGTTCAGTGTTTGTTGGCTGGTATGCAAACAGCCTCAAACAAAACTGTAAATTTAACAAATTAAAAAAATTATTCAAATCCAGAAGAAAATCCAGCCACATTCTTAAATAGGGCTGAGGTTCTAACCCAATATACCTGGTTAGATCCGGCCTCCCCCACAGGGGCCACCATTTGGCGTTATTTCATTTCTCAATCAGCTCCTGACATTCGTAAGAAACTTCAAAAGGTAGAGGATGGTCCTCAGGCACCAATACAAGATCTGGTTAAATTAGCCTTTAAGGTCTATAACTCCAGAGAGGAGACGGCTGAGGCAGTGCGACAGGCACGCCTCAAACAGAAGGCCCAACTCCTAGCAGCGGCTTTACAGCCCAATTGTAACCCCAGACCAGAGAGTACACACTCCGCAGACTCCAAGGCTACAAAAGGAGCCTGCTATAAGTGCGGCAAGGTGGGACACTATGCCAATAGGTGTCCGCAAGGTCCCCGAGCCCCAACGCAGCCTTGCCATAAGTGCAAGGCGTCAGGACATTGGGCCAATGAATGTCCTAAGCCTCGTCCACCAGCAACCCCTGCCCTGCTTGCCAGCAGGGAGGACACTGGAAGTCTGATTGCCCCACCCTGAGAACAGGTGCTGTGTCTCCACGTGACCCCCTTTCCAGGATCCTGGGAGCTCCTTCCAGCTCCTACATCTGGACGACAACGACAACTGAAGGTGCCGAGACTCGGGGACCCCCATCACCCTCGCCGAGCCGCGGGTAACTCTCCTGGTAGGGGTAAGACAATTAATTTTTAAATAGATAGTGGGGCTACCTATTCTGTTTTGCCGTCCTTCTCTGGACCTAGCCTTCCATCCGATATCTCTGTAGTAGGAGTAGACGGAAAGCCATCCACCCCCGAAAAAACTCCACTCCTCAGTTGCTGCCTGGCCAACAACTCTCACACTCGTTCCTCATTCCCAGCTAAAGAGGGCCCCCACGGGAACAATCAGTGGAAATCAGTTCAACTTTCCCCCACTCGCCTCAAACTTACAAAATTTCTTAACTAGTTCATGCTCCTGACCCCTGGCGCTTAGCTCGCTTTCTCACCATCTTCTACATAAACCTATCAGACTTTCAATACATAACCCCAGACCATATCTACCTCCAGACAATAGTCCAGAGCAGTGGTTCTCCATCTCCTAACCTTCATTGAACATCTCCAGTGGCAAGGGACACTCCGTGACTACACGGAAAATGAAGTATCTTTTACTTATATTGCTGTTTCACTCATACACTCAGACCTTTGCTAGTCCGCCTACTGTATGGCAATTTTTTTCTCATCACTGAAACTTGGCCACAAGACAGCCGAACACACTCAGTAGTACATAGTTCTGCCAGTTGTCTTCCTTAAGGCTATCAAACTTCTCTCCACACAATAGAGACCCCTTTCTCATGGCTCGCACTTATCTGCCAAAGGCTAGACTTAACCTACACTGTGAATATAACCAATCTCTCCCACTGCTTCCTCTGTGAGGCTTTAGAAGGCCCCCACCTAGTGGCAGCCCCCGCCCATGGCCTTCAACACAACTGGTCAAACATCCCACAATTCACTTACACTCCAGGCGCCACTATACCAGAAATCCAAACTGCCCAATCCTTCCTTCCGTTATTCAACTCCAAATTCATCCTGAGGTAATCATACTCAGGCACCCAATGGAGGCCACACAGCTCCCATTGAAGGCTATTTCTCGTCCAAACTGCCCAATCCTTCCTTTCCGTTATTCAACTCCAAATTCATCCTGAGGTAATCATGCTCAGGCACCCAGTGGAGGCAAACAGCCCCCATTGAAGGCTATTTCTCGTGC
Source organism: Trachypithecus francoisi (assembly GCF_009764315.1). Taxonomy (NCBI): domain Eukaryota; kingdom Metazoa; phylum Chordata; class Mammalia; order Primates; family Cercopithecidae; genus Trachypithecus; species Trachypithecus francoisi. Next base: position 60,158,508 of record NW_022681453.1, read on the forward strand.
AACTGATCTCTCTCTAAAACTCTTAACCATACAGCCATTAACTGATCCCTCTATGTCCCCGTGTCCTTGGTCCCCAGTCTAACTTTATACAGCCAGGCAGAAGTAGCAGAGCTTTTCCAGCAACTTTCCATGCCACTACGCCACCCCCGTAAAAAAAAAAAAAAAAAAAAAGGGCTGTTTTCCTCCCTCTAGTTATTGGAATCAGCTGAAAGCCTGGCTCCCTGCAGCGCCGAACTACCTCAATAGCCTAAGTAGCTGCCCAAAACAGGCGAGCCCTAGACTTGCTTACAGCTGAAAAAGGAGGCACTTGTCTCTTCCTTGGAGAAGAGTGCTGCTATTATGTTAGCAAGTCAGGCCTAGTAGACACTAACATTCAAACCCTCAATAAAATAAAAAAAAAACTGAGATACAAAACCTTAACACCCCAACCTTGCCAGGACCTTCCTTCTGGGTTTTGCCCATATTCCGACAAATGCTTCCATACCTCGTTCCTATACTAATACTGTGCCTTATTTTATTCTTCATCCGTGCGTCCAAATGCCAACCATGGGCCCCGACCTTAACGACGCCCCTTAACAGCAGGAAGTAGCCAGACAGACCACGGCGCCCCTTTATCACTATTACCAATAAAAGGTTGGACTGTTTGGACGAATGGAGGCAAGATGGCGCACTTCCGGGTTCTTCATCCCCCCCAACTTTTCCCACGCTTGCGCGAAAATGCAGCCAACGCCCGGGAAGGTGCAGACCAACTGGGCATGTGCCAGGTGACGTCAATCTGAAGAGACCAAGATTTACCTGGTCGCACCTGCGGAACGCCCCCGGACACGCCCGTGCCCCGCCTATCGCCCTCCCACTCCAGAAAAGCCGCTCCGGACGAGTGCCACGCGCGGACTTCCCAGCTTCCCCACTGCGGTCGGGACTGTCGGAACTCCGTCCGAGGGCAGCATGGAGAACTCTGTGGGCCTCATTTGCCGGAGGCCAACAGACCTCTCCTTACCCACCTTCTTCCCCTGAAGCTAGGTGACCAAAATAAACTTGCAGTTTTGCTCCTACCCTTGCCTAGTCGCTGGTTCCTTTGCGCCCGCTCTGGTGGTCTTAGAAAAAACAAAACAGAAATCACCTCCCTCTGGGCCTTGGTTTACTCATTTGGGAATGGGGCACGAGACTTGGCTGCAATCCCTCAGACCCTTCCAGCTGTGAGATCCTCTAGAATTGCTCCAGCCTTTGATCTCTGGGATCTGCTGACCTCCTCCCCAGAGGTCCCCAGGGTCCTCCCACCGCAGCCCTGAGTCCTCAGCTGCTCCACCAGCATGGCAACGCAGGCCTCCAACTCCCCCAGGGTGCTGGCATGGTCGGCACCGCCGAAGTGACCAAAGTAAGTCATGAGCTTCTCCGCCGTCTGGTCATCACACCTGCAGCAAAGGAGAGGGCCTGCATTGCAGGGGGCTGCTTCCCAGAGCCCACTCTGTCCAGCCTCGGAGAGGTGGTAGTGGTGCGGAGTCGACCTCCTAAAGCAAAGCCAGGCCACGGCACCTGCCTGCCCAGCACCCTCCCACAGCCCCCATCTCACTCTGAGGAAAAGCCAAAGGCTTCCCCTGATCTGCCCCGTGAGCTCTCTGACCTTCCCTCCCACCCACCCACACTCATGCTGCTCCAGCCACAGTGGCCTCTTGGCGGTCCCTCCAACATGCCTCAGGGCCTCTGCACTTGCTCTTCCCTCTTCCTGGAATGCTCTTCCCCCAGCATCTGCATTGCTTATTCCCTCGTTTCCTTCAGGGCTCTGCTCAGAGAGGCATTCCCTGCATCTCCCTGCCCCGCCTCTGTCCCTGCCCCTGTGTGACCCCTCTTCCTCACGCCTGTCACACTCACTAGAGGATCCAAAAGAGGAGGCCACTGTCTGGTTTACTGCAATTTTCCCTGTCCCTCAGATTTTGCCTGGCAAGTAGTAGGTGCTTCATAAGTGTTTGCTGTTGACATGAAGAATTGGTGGTAACAACAACTCCAGAAAATCAACAGCATTTTACCATACAATAATAACTGTTGCCCCCACCAGTGTTCCCACTTACTGTGCACCAGGCACCTGTTAGGCATTGTATATCTTTGACCTCAAATCCTCACACAGCCTCTGCCACACAAATGTCACCATCCCATCTTAGAGACGAGAAGACTGAGGTTCGGAGAAGCCAGGTGATTTGTCCGAGGTGTCCCAGGTGTCCTGGGCCTGTCCTCGGTCCCCATGAGGGTGGAGGTGAGGATGAAACAGGGAGCCAGCACCGGCCTGGGGCCAGGCTGGAGAGCTGTGAAAATGGTGTGTGGCAAGGGGTGATGGGTTGGGAAGGGGTCTGAGAGGGACACTGGTGTCTGGGAGTGCCACAAGAGCTCCGGTGCAGGTGCTGGTGAGAAGGCACGAATGGGAATTCAAGCCAGCCATGAGCTGTACCCTGGAAGGTCATCCCACTTCGTCCTCTACATGCTGGTGGGCCTTCCCACCTCTCCCTGAGGGACAAGGGGACAGAGCCGCAGAGGGGCTGGGAGGTGACTGAGCGAGGCTAACCAGCCTCCTGGGTGCTCCTGGCTTCCCTGGATACCTCTGAGTGTGAGAGCCTGAGGCCCACAGTGGCTGACCCTAGACAGGCCACACACCTGCCTCCGCAGCTGGAGAGCCGGGCCAGCAGTGTCTTGGCCTCGGCTGCCGGCGTCTTCTGCTCCTCCCGCCACTTCTCCTCCTCCTCCTCCTCGTCAGAGGCGGCCTGGCCCTCCACGGATCGGAACAGCTGCTCGTCCACTGCTGGGGAAGCACAGGATGAGGGGATGCAGGACAAAGGGTGGGGAACCAGGCATCCCTCCCCAGGTGGCAGCCCGAGGGGAGGGCTCTTGTGCCATGTCCCCTCTTGAGATAGCCACCCCCCACATCCCAGGCTCCTATGTGGTAAGGCCACCAAGGCTGGTTCTGCCTCCCTGTAATGTGACCAGCCCAAGAGTGAAGCTGGCCAGTCAGAGCCCCTTCCTGGGACTTTACACAGGGACATCGGGAGAAATGCTCTCTTTTTCTTCTCTTTCTTTCTTTTTTTTTTTTTTAAAGAGACAGAGTCTTGCTCTGTCACCCAGGCTGGAGTGCAGTGGTGTGATGATAGCTCACTGCAGCCTCAAACTCCTGGGCTCAAGTGATCCTCCTGTCTCAGCCTCCCAAAATGTTGGGATTACAGGCATGAACCACCGTGCCTGACTTCTTCCCTGTTTTCTAAGATGACACAAGCCAGGCTCTGTCTGTGGTCTCAGAGATAAGTGTTATTTCCATTTTAGGCCATGGCAACCCCAGTCAGGAAAGGCCAAGCCAGTCTCTTAAGAGCTGGGGTGGGTTCCTCAAGGTACGGGCACCAGGATGGACAGATTTTCAATGCTCAGGGAACTGCAGGCATCTAATGTTTGGAGTAATGTGGAGGAAGGGGGTGTGACGCATGTGACTGTCTGTGGTCCCCAGTGTTGCTTGGCCTTGACAGTGGGCTCCCGCCTGCATCAGCATCAGGAAGCCCGGGGGTCTGTGTGGCCCCCTGGTGTTCTGCTGTCCAACCTCAGTCCCCATTCCTGTCCCCAGGGGAGTCCCACTCCCTCCTCTTCCTCACCACCCAGCTCCAGGGGCACTTGAGTCAGGCCCAGCCAGGCTGAGTGCAGCCTCCTCTGCGACTAGTTCAGGAAGGGCAAGGGACCCTGTGGGAGCCACTGGAGTTAGCCCCAGACTTGGACTCAAAACTTGCAGGGAAGAGAAATGCCCTCCATGCTTCTGGCCTGGGAGTTGAGAGGACCAGGCCTGGAGCCGCTGGTGACCATCTTGCCACTATGAGGGGAGTGCCTCCTGTGAAATGAATCACTGCAGAGCAACGCAGGGCCAGGCGTGGAGACAGCGGTGCTGCTGACATTTCAGCTGTGCCTGAAGCTTGCGTGGACTTTGAAGCTACGTGAACCAGTACATTCTCTTTTAACTTAAGCTGGTTTGGGCTGCATGATCTGACACTGGGAGACAAACGATGTCCTAACTGATACAGCTGTTTAAAAACAAAACCAGGCTTATGACCCCATCCCCACTGCCCCAGAGAATCACATGCAGAGATCCGGGGTGGGCCTGGGCATCCATGTTTTTCTTTTTTCTTTTTCTTTTTTTTGGGGGGTGGGGCAGGGCCCCACTCTGTCACCTAGGCTGGAGTGCAGTGGCACAATCTCGGCTCACTGCAGCTTCGACCTCCCAGACTCAAGTGATCCTCCTGCCTCAGCTCCCACAACTAGCTGGGACTATAGGCACGTGCCACCACACTGGGCTAATCTGTTTGTATTTTGGGTAGAGACCAGGTTTTGCCATGTTGCCAGGGTGGTCTCAAACCCCTGAACTCAAGCGATCTACCTGCCTCAGCCTCCCAAAGTGCTGGGATCACAGGTGTGAGCTACCACATCCAGCCTGCATCCATGCTTTTAAAGGTGACCCTGGCCACCTGGCAAGTTTGGGAACATCTCGGGGTATCCTGACCTCCTGATGGCTCTAAACCCCCCAGATTCTCCAGGCCTAGGTTCTTAGGATGACGAGGCTGGGGAAAAGGGCCCCAGCCCAGCCTGAGCAGCTGGTGGGAGTGGGCTCTGTTTGGAGGCTGGTGGTAGCATGGATGCAGACAGACCCCTGAGAGCAGGGCTGACACAGCCTGAGGGACTATGAACCTGGCAGGAAGACTGGACGCACGGGTAGCATGGATGCAGACAGGACCCTGAGAACAGGGCTGAGCATAGCCGGAGGGACTGTGAGCCTGGCAGGAAGACTGGGCACACAGGGACAAACCTTCATCCAGGGCTCTGCTTCCGGAGCTGCTGCCTGACTGCCAGGCTCCCTCTGGAGTGGGGTCTGGGTCTCTGGTCCCAGCATCTTCAGGTTCATTACTCTTGTCTCCTGGCTCTGGGCTGGCTAACTGTGGGGTTGGGAGCTGGGAGTCCTCTGACCTGCAGTGGTGGGAGAGACACAGGCATTGAGGAGGAGAGTACAGGACTCTTCCATTCCCCACTGTACATGGGCAAGCTGTCTATGAACAGCCATTGTCACCCTGGCAGAGTCAGCTTCCCACAGTCCAGGAGGAAGTGCTAGATACTGGGATTCCCAGCATCCCTTGCAGCTAGGGCACACGCATGGAACCCAGTTTTAGCCAATGGGACTCAAGGCAAAATCTTCTGGAACAGATTTTCATCCTTATAAAAAAAAACTCTAGGAAAGGAAATGTCCCTTCCTTCCCACCTTTAGACATTGTCATATAAGAATGTGATGTTTGGAGCTGCAGCAGCTGTCTTGTGACTTGAAAAAATGTCTGAGAGAATTACTGAGTAGTTGAACAAAAGCCCTAATGTCTTTTAGCTGTTGACTTCACCAGCCCTAGGGCCACCCATCTCTGGACTTCTTGTTATAGGGGAATTAAAACGTTTTTTTTCATTGTTTCAGCTACTTTTTTTTTTTTTTTTTGAGGCGGAGTCTTGCTCTGTCGCCCAGGCTGGAGTGCAGTGGCCGGATCTCAGCTCACTGCAAGCTCCGCCTCCCAGGTTCCTGCCATTCTCCTGCCTCAGCCTCCCAAGTAGCTGGGACTACAGGCGCCCGCCACCTCGCCCGGCTAGTTTTTTTTTTGTATTTTTAGTAGAGACGGGGTTTCACTGTGTTCGCCAGGATGGTCTTGATCTCCTGACCTTGTGATCCGCCCGTCTCGGCCTCCCAAAGTGCTGGGATTACAGGCTTGAGCCACTGCACCCGGCCTTCTTCTTTTTTTTTTTTTTTTTTTAAGAGATAGGGTCTCTTTGTCACCCAGGCTGGAGTGCTGTGGCATGATCTTGGCTCACTGCAGCCTAGACCTCCCAGGCTCAAGCGATCCTCCCACCTCAGCCCCACAATTAGCTGGGACTACAGGTATGCACCACCACACCCAGCTAATTTTTGTATTTTTTTGTGGAGACAGGGTTTCGCCATGTTGCTTATGCTGGTCTCGAATTCCTGAGCTCAGGCAAGCTGCCTGCCTTGGCCTCCTGAAGTGTTGGGATTACAGCCATGAGCCACTGCACCTAGCCTACTTTTTTTTTTTTTTTTTTTTTTAATTTTTAAAATAGAGACAGAATCCTGTAATCCTAGCACTTTGGGAGGCCAAGGTGGGTGGATGAACTGAGGTCAGGAGTTCTAGACCAGCCTGGCCAACATGGTGAAACCCTGTCTCCACTAAAAATATAAAAATTAGCCGGGTGTGGTGGCACACGCCTGTAATCCCAGCTACTTGGGAGGCTGAGGCAGGAGAATCATTTGAACCTGGGAGCCCAGGAGGCGGAGGTTGCAGTGAGCTGAGATCCACCACTGCACTCCAGCCTGGGCAACACAATGAGACTCCGTCTCAGAAAACAAAAACAAAATAAACAAAAACAAAAAACAAAAAAGAGACAGAATCTTACTGTGTTGCCCAGGCTGTTCTCAAACTCCTGGTCTTTTTTTTTTTTTTTTTTTTTTTTGAGACGGAGTCTTGCTCTGTCGCCCAGGCTGGAGTACAGTGGCCGGATCTCAGCTCACTGCAAGCTCCGCCTCCCGGGTTTACGCCATTCTCCTGCCTCAGCCTCCCCAGTAGCTGGGACTACAGGCGCCCGCCACCTCGCCCGGCTAGTTTTTTGTATTTTTTAGTAGAGACGGGGTTTCACCGTGTTAGCCAGGATGGTCTCGATCTCCTGACCTCGTGATCCGCCCGTCTCGGCCTCCCAAAGTGCTGGGATTACAGGCTTGAGCCACCGCGCCCGGCCACTCCTGGTCTTAAGAGATCCTCCAGCCTTGGCCTCCAAAAGCACTGGGATTTTGGATGTGAGTCACCACACCAAACTAGTTTAAATTGCATTTCTATTCCTTGTCCCCGAAAGCCTTTAATTGAAACATCTCCCTTCTCTGGGCTTTGGGGAACCTACATTACACCCCACCAATCACTTTTCTTGATATTTTAAGGGCCTGACCTTTTGAATATTCATTTTCCATGTCCCTGCAGTTACAAGAGAGGGGAAGAAAGAAAAATCTGTCATAACATGAAAATATTCACTAATAAAAGGGCCACTTATTAAACTGGCCACTTTATACTAGCATTTGTCCCTCACCCATCTCATTATAACAACCTGATAGAACCCAATATGAAGCAAAACCACATCTTGGAAAAGGGGAGGCCGAGTGGTGTTGGTCAGGGGGACACAGGAGAACTCGAATCGCAGGCAGAGCCACTGATGCGGGGCTGTGGCAGGGCTGGACTGGATCACAACAAGGAAGAGAAAACCAGCAGGATGAGCACCAGCCAGGAGCATCAGGAGAGTGCTCTGCTGCACGAAGAAAACCTTGAGAAAAGCCAATAAGGCTGGGTGCAGTGGCTCATGCCTGTAATCCTAGCACTTTGGGAGGCCGGGACTGGTAGATCATGAGGTCAAGAGATCGAGACCAGCCTAGCCAACATGGTGAAACCCCGTCTCTACTAAAAATACAAAAATTAGCTGGGCGTGGTGGTACGTGCCTGTAATCCCAGCTACTCGGGAGGCCGAGGCAGGAGAATCACTTGAACCCAGGAGGTGGAGATTGCACTGAGCTGAGATCATGCCATTACACTCCAGCCTCACAACAGAGCAAGACTCTGTCTCAAAAGAAAAGAAAAAAAAAAAAAAAGAAAGAAAGTCAGCAAAGGCCTGAGATATTTTTGCAAAAGTGACCCTCCTCATGAAAAAGCTGCAAAAAGAAAACCTCCAAAAACAAAAAAAACCACAAAAACCATAAAGGTAAGGGTGCACCATTGTGTTCTTACAGAGTGTTGTTGGAAAAATCACTCCAAAAGGAATAATCAGTCCTAAATTATTCTGTGTTTGGTCTAAGAATGAGAGCACTGTATTGCAGTCATAGAGATTATTTTTAAAGAATGAAATGACTAGACTAGGCACAGTGGTTCACACCTGTAATCCCAGCACTTTGGGAGGCGAAGGCGGGTGGATCACTTGAGGTCAGGAGTTAGAGACCAGCCTGGCCAACATGGTGAAACCACATCTCTACTAAAAACACAAAAATTAGCCGGGCGTGGTGGTGGGCGACTGTAATCCAGCTACTCAGGAGGCTGTGGCAGGGGAATCGCTTGAACCTGGGAGGTGGAGGTTGCCGTAAGCTAGATCGCACCACTGCACTGCAGCCTGGGTGAAAGGATGAGGCTCCATCTCAAAAAAAAAAAAAAAAAGAATGAAATGGCTGAAAATATTACCTGGTTTTATTAAATAGTATGACAACTCATTTTCATACATTGTAGCTTTATTTTTCAATCTCCAAAGAGTCCCCATTTTATTTTTATTTGTATTATTTATTTATTGAGACTGAGTCTTGCTCGGTCACTCAGGCTGGAGTGCAGTGGCGCGATCTCGGCTCACTGCAACTTGCACCTCCTGGGTTCAAGCGATTGTCATGTCTCAGCCTCCCAAATAGCTGGGACTACAGGCGCCCGCCACCATGCCAGGCTAATTTTTGTATTTTTAGTAGAGTCGAGGTTTCCATATTGGAACTCCTGACCTCAGGTGATCCGCCCGCCTCGGCCTCAGAAAGTGCTGAGATTACAGGCGTGGACCACTGCGCCCGACCCAAGAGTCCCCATTTTATATGGACTCGCTGAGTGGACTTCCCACGACCAAATATTATTGGAACACAAAGATCCCTGCTCGGGAGGTGCTGTTCGGAGCCATGGCCCCTTGCTGGTCTCACTGCGCAGGTGGAAGCCCTGCAGCACCCAGGAGGGGCAGGCAGGGAGCTTCCCGCGGCTGATCCGCGTGACCGGGGTGAGGCCCCGCGGAGAGTCCGGGCAGGTGAGGGGCGCGGGCTCCCGGCCGGGGCTCCGTCAGGTGGACTAGGCACTTGGAGGGCCCGCTAGCCCACGGGCGCCGGGGCCGCCCTGCAGCGCCTCCCGGTGGCCAGCTCCCCGCCGGCACCTCGGCGGCGAGCACCGCCCCCGCCGGCGGGGCCTCCCGTGCTTATCAGCATAACCCCACCCTGGCCACCGTGAGTGGCCCAGGGCTGCACGGGGAGCCAATGAAACACAAGGAGCGTCTGCAGGCGTTTCCGGGCCTCAGCGGCGTCCTCTCCCACAGACCCCGTTCTCTGCCTGCCTGAGGAGGGCTCGGAGTATGATGACCGACGAGGCGGGAAGTTGTGACTCTGAGCGGACCGTCCAGAGATGCTGGGGGCTGCAGATAGAGCCCAAAGATTAAGGCAAAAGAAACAGGACCCTTAGTAACATCAGCTGAGCTGCTGGGTCAGGCTTTGCCTAAAGCCAGGGCTAACCCTGAAATTTCGTGTTTTTTGAGCCCATGACTCTGATTCATAAAATCCTGCATTCAGCGTCCCCCAGTGCAAGCCGAGAACGGGCATGTTGCTTAGCAGCAACCATTGTGAAAACCCCCGGGTGGGGATTCTTGCTTCAATGTGAGACCGCGTGACTACAGCTTAGGTCATAAGAGCTGAGATCTCACTGGGGAGGTGCCAGTATCTCCCTACTCCACGGGCTCCAGACTACAGCCTGGAGAAGCAAAGACACAGGGAATAAGGTCACTGTCTCCAAGACTCAAGGATAGAGGCAAGTACCTGGTTATATGGCCCCATAGGGAGGTGTTTAACTGGGGTGAGACAGCAAAGATGGGAGTTGGGGAATCAAAGGGAGGCGATTTTAGCTCACTGGGAGGAACAACTTTCTCGCAGGAACTGCTGATGAAGAATGATGATGATGTGCTGTGGAAGGCAGTGAGCTTCTTGGCAGAGGAGGTATGTCAGCAGGTAAGGGACTTCAGCAGCTGGAATTGTGAATACAGTTGGAGGCTGAATTAGACATTAATATCGAAATCCCACTATGAGATGCTGCTGCTTCTTCTATTCCCTAAATCATTTAAGGGTTTCAACAAGCAAAATGAGATAGAGGGACAGCTCTTACCAAGGGGCCTGTTTAAACATTTCCTGACATAGGCTGCCTGGGGTGGACTGGATCCCCACACTCCACCTCCTAGCACTTGCATGTGTCTTAGAAAGCCTGCTCCAGGCACAGCTTCCTGCACGGACAGCAACGACAATACCAACGAAACCCTTCAGTGTTCTGAAAGCCACTCTCAATACTTCAAACATCTTCCTCACAAAAGCCCTGTGACATAGGTAAGGTCATCATCTCCATTTACAGAGGAGGAAACCAAAGCACCAAGAGCTGGAGGAAGCTGTGGAGGAAGAAGTGGAGGAAGCCGCGCCGTGGGAGAGGCGGGGTCTGCACTCAGGCAGAGGGCTGCAGGCCCGCATGCCAGGCACAAGGGAAGCTTGGAAGGCACCCTCTGGAATGACCCGGCCCAGCTGCCGTTGTCAGTGGGTGACTCCAGGTCACAGGCAGTGAAGCTGGGAAGAGAACAGAGCCATCTGGAGAGCAGGACAGATGAGGACACTCTTTGGAATTTTCCAAGAAGTAAAATCTGGCTGCAGAGAAATGGAACAAGTGCTTCCTCAGGGAGCCCTGGGGCGTGCTACTGTTATCTAGTGAACGGTATTCAACTGCTTCTCCCATTGCCCCTCTCTCTGCTGGATTATTCAGCAGGATCAGCCATCCCCCATCACACTCACATGCTATAATAGCTCCACCTTCAAACAAGCAAATACACAAAACACCCTCTGACCATATGACTTTCCCAGCTACCACCCTTACTCTGCCCTACTTGACAGAAAACTTGAAAGCACTGTGCCTACTACACACGCTGCCCCAGTCATGTCTTGGTCCCCATCACATCACCCACAGCACTAGGCTGCCAAGCCCAATGGCCGGTTCTCAGCACCCATTTGACTTGGCCTAAGAACAAAGGACTGGACACTAGATTCCTTCCTTGCTTACACACTCTTCCCACGGCTTCCAGGAGACTGCTCTCCTCTGGGATTCCTCCTGCCTCCCTGGCACTCTTTGCCATTTTGCCAATTTCTCTTCTCCATCCCGACCCCTAATGCCAGTGAATCCTGGGATGCCCTCTGAGGACCTCTTCTCTCCTCAACGTGCACTCACTCTAGGAGGGGCCTCAGCCAGCGCCATGGCTTTGCGTGCCCATGACTTCCAACTTCTTATCTCCAGCTCTGGCCTCTCTCCTGAACCTCGGGCTCAGATCCAGTTCCTGACAAGTGCCCCAACTTAACTGTGGCACCTCTATTTGGATGTCCAACAGGCTTCTCACAGCCTCTCATGCCACCTGGACTTGTCCTGGTCTTCCTCCATCTGCTCCTCCCTCCCTCGGTGAAGTGTGCCATCACCCACTTGACTGCCAAAGAGTGGCCGCTGGGTTTGGCCACCTGGAGGTCATGCGCAGCTACTCAGCATCTGGCCAACCACACAGTTCCACCCCAGCGCCCAGCCCAAGGGTGCCACAGGGAGGGTGCTTGGCAAAGGGCTGTTGTATTGTGTGGCACCTCCTATGTCCAGGTCTGTGCAGGTTGGCAGGGGAGGTAGAGGGGCAGGAGGGGAGAAGGAGCTGCAAGTCCCCACCCTCCGTGGGCTGCTCCTCTGGGTGGAGCACCAGGAGGTCAGGCAGGGGATGCAGACACAGCCCTCCCTCCAGGGCGTGTCCACTGGCCTTGGGCCACTCCCTCCACAGACAAGCGAGGCATGGAGTCTGGAGAGAGCAGGGGAGGTATCCTGCAGGAAGCAAGACCTGGGGTTGAGCAGAGTTAGTACTAGGAGACAGGCAGCGAGTATGTTTGGGGACAGAAAAGAGTACAGCACAGCTAGAGAAGAGGACCCAGAGCAGACAGGAATGGGCGGAGAAAGGAGGCAGAGAGGGCTGAGTGGCCTGGCAGGGCACCCCTCCTCTAGCTGGGGCTGTGTGTGCTGTTGGAGTAATGCTCACCCCCTGGTTGATATCTCTCAGAGGAGGAAGTGGTTAGGTTACCAGGTGGTTGGGGTGAGTGGGGATTTGAACCCGACTCCACCACCTCCAGACCTTGACCTTATTCCCTTGTCCACGCTGCATTTTACCCTCTGGCACCAGACACAGACCTTGAAAAGTCACACCTTTATTTATCTTATAGATGATGGAAGCCAGTGGGGGTTGAACCATATGGAATAGTGATTTTTACTGCTTTTGACCTGCAAAAGGGCGATTTAAAATGGGGCAATCTTGGCTCACGCTGTAATCCCAGCACTTTGGGAGGCCAAGGTGGGTAGATCACCTGAGGTCAGGAGTTCGAGACCAGCCTGACCAACATGGTGAAACCCCATCTCTTCTTAAAATACAAAATTAGCCAGGTGTGGTGGCACGTCCCTGTAATCCAGCTACTTGGGAAGCTGAGGCAGGAGAATCGCTTGAGCCTGGGAGGCAGAGATTGCAGTGAGCCGAGATGACACCATTGTACTCCAGCCTGGGCAACAGAGCAAGACTCCAGCTCAAATAAATAAATAAATAAATAAATAAATAAATAAATGCTGCAATCTGATAAAACATGTTCACAAAATGTTTCTTGGTGGACTGACTTCAAATCTGTCACTTCATTAGTGGGTGTCCAGGTTTGTGAAAAGTTTTGTTAGAATTTTCTGGTTCTAGAAACCTGACAGCCTTTGGCCCTGAGACTGGACCACAGGACCCAGGGGTTTAGCGTGGGTTTCATGTGAGGATGTGCTCTCTGCTTATGCACTGTTGGTGGGAGTGTAAATTAGTCCAACTATTGTGGGAAGCAGTGTGGCAACTCCTCAAAGAGCCAATAGCAATCCCATTACTGGGCATATTCCCAGAGGAATACAAATCATTCTACCATGAAGACACATGCATGCAAATGTTCATTACAGCACTATCCACAATAGCAAAGACATGGAGTCAACCCAGTGCCCATCAATGACAGATTGGATAAGAAAATGTGGTGTATATACACTATACTATGTAGCCATAAAAAACAACAAGATCATGTCTTTTGTGGGAACACGAATGGAGCTGGAATCTATTATCCTTAAACTAACACAGGAACAAAAACCAAATGCCACATATTCTCCCTTATTAGTGGGAGCTGAATGAAGAGAACACATGGACACAAAGAAGAGAACCCCAGTGTCTGGGGCATACTGGAGGGTAGAGGGTGTGAGGAGGGAGAGGAGCAAAAAAAAATAACCATTGGATACGAGGCATAATACCTGGGTGATGAAATAATCTGTACAACAAACCCCTCGTGACATGAGTTTACCTGTATAACAAACCCGTACATATACCCCTAATTCTAAAAGGTTAAAAAGAGATCAAAACAAAAATAATGCTATACAAATTCTAATAGTCATAATAATAGTAATAATAATAATAATAATAATAATAATTAAAAGAATCTGCTCCCCGGGGTTGGCTCTGGGAGGCGGTGGCACTGCCTTTGGTGTTTCTTGGCTCAGCTGACTGAGGACAGAATTGCTGGTGGCCTTGCTGGGTGGGCCGAATGCTATGGTCCCATCCTCTCTGTTACACTCAGTGGCTGGGAGCTCCTGCTCCTGACTTGCAGGTCCAGCATCCTGACCCCCAGCTCTAAGGTCACCAAGCTGTCCCCTGCCCCTGCAACATGCTGTCTGTCTCTACTCTCTGGATCCAGCAGCAGCTTGCTACCATGTGTCGTCATGGCCATTTCCTTGAATACATCTCTGACACACCTAGCCCCGGAGCCTACTGTGGCTTCCCAGAGAGGTCCAGATCCCTAATATCCCAGCCCACCACAAGGAGTTTCTGAAGTTACAATGCAAAATTCGTTTGGAAGAACATATTTTGTTCAGGTGGGCCCTATTGATGGAAAGATGTCCCCTTGCCCCGCTTCCCACCTCAGTTCTACCCCTCCAGTCCCCACTCCACTCTGGCTGCTGAAGGGATCAAAGGTCAGCTTTTAAAATGCTTCTGTGGCTCCATATGGACAACAGAAGTAACTTGAGTGTCAGGCTGGGTGCAGTGGCTCATACCTGTAATCCCAGCATTTTGGGAGTCAGGTGAATCACTTGAGCTCAGTGTGAGACCAGCCTGGGCAATACTGCAAAACTCTGTCTCTACCAAAAATACAAAAATTAGCCAGGTGTGGTGGCCACATGCCTGTGGTTCCAGCTACTCTGGAGGCTGAGGTGGGAGGATCACTTGAGCCTGGGAGGCAGAGGTGGCAGTGAACCAAGATCACACCATTGCACTCCAATATGACAGAGTGAGACCCTGTCTCAAAAACAAACAAACAAACAAACAAACGTGTTCTTAGCACAGCATTGAGGGACCTCCAAGATCTGACCCAGCCCAGCCCTCCAGTATCATTGCTGGCAATGACCCATGGGCAGCACAGCCAGACCCATTGAACTTCCTGTGCCTTACCCTTGAGGTCTTTGCACATGATAATAACCATAGCCAATGCCTCCATGGAGCTTATAGTGTGCTAGGTGCTGTCTTAAGTGTTTTTATGCAAACAAACTTGTCAAACGACCACATTCTGAACCCACACAGATTCCTCTGCCTGAAAGGTGCATACCCCAGCTCCAGCAAGTAGAGCCCAGAAAATCCTCCTGGTTCTTCATTCTCCCACCCCGACAAAAATGTCACTTTCTCAGAACTCACCTCTCCCTCTGCTATGGTTTGAATGTGTCCCCCAAAGTTCACATGTTGGAAACTTAATCCCCAATGCAACAGTGTAGAGAGGTGGGGCCTTGAAGAGGTGATCAGGCCATGAGAGCTCTGCCCTCACGAGTGGATCCACACCATTACTGCAGGAGTGGGCTCCAGATACAGAAATGCATTTGTCTCCCTCTCTCCCTCTTTTGCTCTTCCACCTTCTTCCCTGGAATGATGCAGCAAGAAGCCTATGGCCAGATGTGACATGCCGTTTACTTCCCAGCCTCCAGAACACTTAGCTAAATTTCTGGTTTTTGTTTGTTTGTGATGGAGTCTTGCTGTGTCACCCAGGCTGGAGTGAATGGTGCAATCTTGGCTCACTACAACCTCTGCCTCTCAGGTTCAAGTGGTTCTCCTGCCTCAGCCTCCCGAGTAGCTAGAACTACAGGTGTGTGCAACCATGCCCGGCTAATTTTGTATTTTTAGTAGAAAACGAGTTTTACCATGTTGGCCAGGAGGGTCTTGAACTCCTGTCCTCAAGTGATCTGCCTGACTCGGCTTTCCAAAGTGCTGGGATTACAGGTGTGAGCCACCAGACTCAGCCCGATTTCTTTTCTTTATAAACTACCCAGTCTGTGGTATTTTGTTACAGCAGAACAAATAAATATGAATAAGACACCTCTCAGAGGTGTGGCTCCTGGAGCCCTCATATGCTGTGTTATGGTGTTTCTCTCTCACCAGACTGGGATTTCCTTGAGGACAGTTAGCACAGGGACAGAGTGGCCCAATGAAGGTTTGTCAAATGAATGAATGAGATTTAGGGGAGGAAGAGCAAAGAAAGGCCAGGCCAGGGACAAGACCAGAGCCTGGGTAAGCATCCAGTTTCTTCCTATCACCTACACACCTGCTCTTGGATTGTTCCAGAAAGGCCAGAGAAGGAAGAGCACTAGATCTGGAGCCACAAGACATGGGTTGAGTCCCACCATTCCCAGTTCCTATCAGCTTTGTCCTGTGGAATGGGGCTAAGCCCTCTGTGTACCTCAGAGAGGGGTGGACCCTACGTGATAGGATAATGCAGATTCCTAAGCTGCAGACATTTTTGGTCATTTGTCCTTTTATTTACTAATACATATTTTATTTTGTAGTAAATATTATAACCAATAATGAAAACCCAGCATCTCTTGCCATAAATAGTAGCCATTGTTAAATTTAAGAAGCAAGAGGCAGCCAGGCGTGGTGGCTCACGCCTGTAATCCCAGCACTTTGGGAGGCCAAGGTGGGTGGATCACGAGGTCAGGAGGTTGAGACCATCCTGGCTAACATGGTGAAACCCCATCTTTACTAAAAATACAAAAAAAATAGCCGGGTGGTGTGGCGGGTACCTGTAGTCCCAGTTACTCAGGAGGCTGAAGCAGGAGAATGGCGTGAACCCAGGAGGCAGAGCTTGTAGTGAGCTGAGATCACACCACTGCACTCCAGACTGGGCGACTGAGCAAGACTCCATTTCAAAAAAAAAAAAAAAGAAGAAGAAGAAGAAGCAAGAGGCCATTAGCCTGAGGCTATCTCTGTACTTTGAGTGATCTGAAGCCGAACTTAGTATGTGAAGAAATCAAACCCCAATTTAGAAGCATATCTTTGTAACAAATAGCAGGCTGAGCTTCCCAAACCTCTGCTGGTCCTGACAGCTGCCCAATTCATGACTTGTTCTTTACTCAAGTAAACTCTGTTAAATTTAATATGTCCAAAGTTTTTCCTTTTAACATCCTACAAATACATAAAGCAACAATAAAACACAGTTAGTCAGTTGTAGCTAGGTCTTGTTTTCTGTCTGCCTCTGAACCCGAGGCTGTTCCCTGCCCATTCAAGAGAGGCTAGCAACTGTCAGGAGAAGTCAGAGACTTCTCAGCTCCAAACCACAGCTTGGGAACTGGTGCTGGAAAAGCATGGCAAAGGCCCAACCTCCCTGCCCTGTGCTTTCTGGCCTGCAACTCCCACATTCACTCCTGCCTGCCGCACCTCTGGGCCACTGTCTTTCGGGAGCCATGGGGGAAATGGGCTGGGGGCCTTCTGTGAGCTGCAGAGACACTTGTCACTCAACGGGCATTACTGAAGCGCCTCTGTCAGGGCTCCAGCCAGTTCTGGGGAAAGGCAGGCCCTGGTAGCCACCCACTCTCCCTTCACATCCTCACTTCCTGGCAGACCCCAGAGTCCTTGTGTGCGGTTGGGTGTTCCCTCCAGCTGGCCACATCTGCACAGCACCCGGAGGCTGGGTGAGCCTCTGAAGTCTTCCTCCTGCTGGAGGCCGATGGTCACATCTGGCCACCAGCCCAGGGGCTTACACAATCTGACAAGGGCCAGATGTTGCTCTTCCTCCCTTCTACTGCACTGGCGACTCCTGGCTCCTGGCTCCAGATCTTCATGCAACAGACCCCTCCTTCAGTTCTGTGATGCAAAGAGGTGGATCACAGGAGCTGCAAACCTGGGTTCCACCCTCAGGACTATGGCTTCGCTGTGTGACCTGCACAACTCCCTCCCCCTCTCTGAACCTCCATTTCATTTTCCTGATTAATCAGTCAACACTGCTGGGGGCTCTGTGCTAGCTGGGCCTGGGGGTCCTATGAGGATGAAATGAAATGACATGGTCCTTCTAAACTTTGTGGAGCTCCTGCCCCTGCTAATATTTGAGATAATTTTAGGTGGCACTCAGATGAATGGCTAGGAGTATGTGCACTTGTTGTAAACAGTTAAGCATTTATTTTAATGTGTACTAAAAAAGTTAATGAGCACATCAAACCATCTTAGTTTTACATTTATGACAGTGATATAACTTCCTTTTACAATTATCTAGGTAAACAAGTGAGTCAAT
The DNA here is from genome assembly GCF_009764315.1 of Trachypithecus francoisi. Lineage (NCBI taxonomy): Eukaryota > Metazoa > Chordata > Mammalia > Primates > Cercopithecidae > Trachypithecus > Trachypithecus francoisi. Next base: position 60,175,987 of record NW_022681453.1, read on the forward strand.
TTAAGGAAAAATATTAATTAAATAATACAGGTACTATATAGATATGACCAAAAAATGACATGAATCTTAGGAGATCTGAAACTTGGCAAATGCTTAGACACCAGCACACGGTGAGCTCTGGGTGCTGTGAGAGCAGAGCTCTGTGCCTGCCCCGGCCACCTCTGCCCCTCACAGCAGGGGACCCCGACCCTAACATACTGACACCCTCTTTCTACAATGGCCCTGTGCTATCCCAAAATGAACTGAATATACAATATGCCCTATTTTCAGATGTACTTCAAGAAAATTAATGTGATGCCCTAATGGTAATTTAAAAGAGAAAGAAAAGGAAAGGAGTTTTATGATATATATTTCGATATGTAAATACTCATAAACAATGAAATTTTCAGATACTTAAACCTGCCTGTGATGGATACGTTTAAATTTAAGAGGGGCAAGGTAACATTCAACTGAATGTTGTTGATAATCTTTCCCTATATTTGGCATTTTAAAATATCCGGATTAATAGATAGATTGATAAATAGACAGATACCTACGCAGACTCACAGGAGTACAAGCGTAAGGACTGCCAGTGTTTTTTGTTTTTTGTTTTTTTTTTGTTTGTTTGTTTCTTGAGACGGAGTTTCGATCTTGTTGCCCAGGCTGGAGTGCAATGGCGTAATCTCAGCTCACCACAACCTCTGCCTCCCAGGTTCAAGCGATTCTCCTGCCTGAGCCTCCCCAGTAGTTGGGACTACGGGCCAGGCATTCCCTGCCAGTAGCTTCAGCACCATGAGTGTTGTCACTGTCTTTGATGTGCCTCTGAAATGATGAGCAACTCTTGGAAAACGCCAAACAAAAGTGTACCCTTCTCTCAACTCACACAGCATCAGATTCTTGGAAAACCCTTTGTATATTAAAACCTTGTGGAAAACCCTGTGTTTATACATAAGACAGAGGTGGGCTCCAGCCTCAGATCATCATGGCGAAAGTGAGGCTTGCACAGCACAAATGTGTCCAGCAGGCACATGGAGCTCATGTGGGGTTTGGGGTGATGCTTGCTGGTACAGGATCTGCCCAGAGGCTTGTTTCCCTGGCAGGGCCCCTCACATGTCAGAAGCACCACCCTTCCAGTCACTGAGGCAAACCATCCTCCCTACAAATTTCCAGAAAGTCCCTGGGGAGATACTGCTCCCAAGGAGATGCCCTGTTCCAGACCCCTCCCAGCTCTCAGCCTTAGATCCCACTGGCCACAGCAGCCTCACCCTGGGACTATGAGGTGCCCACCCCTGTGGATTTGGACTTGGAGGCTGCCAGGTCAGCACACTGGACCATGCCCAGCCTTCAGAAGGGTGGTGTCCAGGGTTCCCATCTGCGAGTGCCCAGCCAGCCTGTAACCTTCCTGGCCCCCTCCCCTGGAGCCTCTGGGCTCACACAGCCTTTTAAGAGGGGTATCTGGCCTGTGTCTGTTTAATCCTGGGCCAGCCACTCCAATAAGCTTGCCTTACCAAGTCTTTCACCTCTTTGAGACTCAACTTCCCCATCATTTTATTATTTATTTATTGAGACAGGGTCTTACTCTGTTGCCCAGGCTGGAATGCAGTGGCGTGATCTTGGCTCACTGCAGCCTCAACCTCCCAGGTTCAAGTGATCCTCCCACCTCAGCCTCCTCAGTAGCTGGGACCACAGGTGCATGCCACCACGCTCAGCCAGTTTTTGTATTTTTTATAGAGATGGAGTCTCACTATGTTGCCCAGGTGGATCTTGAACTCCTGGGCTCAAGTGATTCACCCATCTCGGCCTCCCAAAATGCTGGGATTATAGGTATGGGTCACTGTGTCCAGCCTTCCCAGTCTTTTAGATGGGAATAAGTCACCCAAGTTCATAGGGTGCAAGTCAGGGCTAAATTAGGGATATATGTGTCTGGCACACAGTAAACACTTGACAAATATTAACTCCCATCCTCTGTTTACAGCTTCCTGCTTGTTCATCTTTCCTTTTCCATTTCTCATTTTACCCCCTAAAACCTCAAATAAATGCATAAATTTCTGCAGTGGTGTCCCAGTGTTTTAATCTGGCCTGCATCGTCCAATGTGGTAATCACAGTCACAGGTAGCTATTTAAATTTAATCAGGCTGGTCGTGGTGGCTCACGCCTGTAATCCCAGCACTTTGGGACCCTGAGGTGGGTGGATCACCTGAGGTCAGGAGTTCGAGACCAGCCTGGCCAACATGATGAAAACCTGTCTCTACTAAAATACAAAAATTAGCCGGGCGTGGTGGTGGGTGCCTATAGTCCCAGCTACTCGGGAGGCTGAGGCAGGAGAATCACTGGGAGATGGAGGTTGCAGTGAGCTGAGATCACACCATTGCACTCCAGCCTGGGCAACAAGAGTGAAACTCAGTCTCAAAAAAAAAAAAAAAAAGTAAATTTAATCAAAGTTAAATAAAACTAAGAATTCAGTTCCTCAGTTGCACTAGCTACATCAGGTGCTCAGTAGCCACCCGTGGCTCACAGCTACCAGCGCAGCCAGAAAGCGTTTCCATCATCTCATAAAATCCAGTTGGACAGTGCTGATCTACAACTTACATTAAAAGTTAAATCATTTATAGTCATTTTTCCCAGAACTGTAGTTCTCACTTGTTTGTACTACAATTATATGAATCTAGAATGTGACAGTTTATATAAACACAAAATATATACAAGTGAGCGTCCTTTTGCGGTCCCACATCCTCATAGGAATTATTGGACTGATGACCAAACCACTAAGACAAACACTGATAAGTGGGCTGACTGGGCTTCTAAATCCCACGTGAGTGAAGGTAGCCAGCCCTCGCTAAACCTAAACCTACCCAGGACAAACTTAAAGCTGGGTCCCTGTCTTCATCACCCAAAAGGGTAGACTCCAGGTGGACTGAAGACCTGAAAGATACGATTAAAACAAAAGAATATCCAGCAGAATACCCTTGTGACCTAGGAAAGGAGGAGCACTCAATAATTTAAAGGCAAAAATCATAAAGCCAAAATAATTTGGTGAATTTGATTACATCAAAGAACACACTGGGGCCGGCGGCATCCCTTGGTCAAATCATGCATGTGTCTCCACAAGACCCAGCGACCCCTCTCCTGGGACAGTTCTCACAGCAGGCTGCTGCACGGTGGCATGGGGGAGGATAGGCACTTGGTGTCATCTGGAGTGGTGGGCAGTTGGAGGCAGCCTAGTGTCCACCCCTGGGAGTGGACAGAGGAGTTTGAAGAGGGGAGAAGCAGTGGGCAGATGCACTCACAGAACAACATTTGGGGTGGGAACTCCAACACCAAGTGGGGAGTCAGAGGCACGGCGAGACATGTGCCACAAGGCCACCAACTGGGTGCAAACAGACTCGCTTTGCAAGAACACATCCCAACAAGAATATACACAGGGCCAGGCGCGGTGGCTCAAGCCTGTAATCCCAGCACTTTGGGAGGCCGAGACGGGCGGATCACGAGGTCAGGAGATCGAGACCATCCTGGCTAACACGGTGAAACCCCGTCTCTACTAAAAATACAAAAAAAACTAGCCGGGCGAGGTGGCGGGCGCCTGTAGTCCCAGCTACTCGGGAGGCTGAGGCAGGAGAATGGCGTAAACTCGGGAGGCGGAGCTTGCAGTGAGCTGAGATCTGGCCACTGCACTCCAGTCCGGGCGACAGAGCGAGACTCCGCCTCAAAAAAAAAAAAAAAAAAAAAAGAATATACACAGAAATCACCGGGGAGGGACTGCCTGAAGGGCAGGAAGGCGTGTGGGACCAAGAGGTGAGAGAGTCCATTCCTGCCCCTGCCCAGTCCCCTGCTCAGGATACATGAGGAATCCCAAGGTTGGAATTGCTGGCCACCAATGACCAGCACATTGTCATTTGACTCAGGGCTAGCATACTTTTGCTGTAAAGGGCCAGAGAGTAAATACTTCAGGCTTTGAAGCCCATGAGGTTGTTGTCAGAGCTACTCCACTCTGCACAGGAGCAGTCCCAGAGAATATATAAACAAGCGGACATGGCTGTGTTCCAATAAACCTTTATTCATCGACACTAAAATTTGAATTTTGTGAAATTTTCATGTCATGAAATATCCCTCTGTTAGTTTTTTCCCAACCATTTAAAAATGTAAAAACTATTCTTAGTTTGTGGATTGTATAAAAATAGGGGTGGAGCTGGACTGGCCCACAGGCTGCAGTTGCTAATCCCGGATTTAACTGATGACTTCTGCTCCCCATGGAGACAATTTAGTCCAAGGCAAACATGTTTAATGAGCTGGAGAACTGAGGGCTCATCTTTACTCCCAAAGTCAGCCAGTGCCTCTGGATTTGCTAAGAGAACTAACCCTATTAGGTTAGGGAATAAATGAAACCAAGCATCTGGCTGTGGATAAAAAGACCACCCTGAGGGGGATGGGGACCCTCTTGTATGGCCAGGACTGCATACCATATGGTAGTCAGGAGGGAGGGCTGTTATTTTCTTGCTGCAATGAGCAGCATTGATTTCTGTTGTTTGCAGCCATAACTCCCTGGCTGGTACAACCTTGAGAAACTCATTTCACCTCTCTGAGGTTAACTTTCTTTCCAATGAAATGTCTGCCTCATGGGGGTGGGCACTATGGTGACCACTGGGGTGGGCAGAATGTCTAGGAATGGGCCCCCAAGTTCCACACCCTAATTCCCAAAGCCTGTGAGTGAAGTGAGCCTATCACTCGGAGATGGCATGACGTTCTATGGCACAGCTGACCAGAAGACAGGGGATTATCCCTGTCTAATCACACAAGTCCCTTGAAATGCAGACAGCTTTCTGGGCTGATGTAGAAGAGGCCGTGAGAGAGATATGAAGTGTGAGAAGGACATGGAGCAGGTTGTTGCTGGCTGGAAGATGAAAGCGATGTGGGTGAAGGAATACAGAGAGCAACCCCAGCTGATAGCCAGCAAGGAAAGGGGGCCTCGGTCTCACAGCCAAAAGGAGCTGGATTCTGCCAACACTGGAATGAGCTTTCCCAGGGGCTCCAGACCTGGCCAAGGGAGCCTTGCTTTTGGCCTTGTGCGAGCTTATGTAGAGAAGTCAGCCACGCCCGCCTGGACTTCCGGCCTATGGAATTATGAGGTCACAGGTGGGTGTTGTTTCAAGTAACTAAGAGTGTGATGATCAGCTATGGTTGTGATAGAAACCAAATTCAGCCATCCAAACAACCACACCCCATCTGCTGTCAGCTCAACCCTGACTGTGGCCTTGTGCTCCCAGAGAGACTTGACTGGCCTAAGCCAATCATGAAGCCTCCTTCACGTGGCCAGAGATTGGTTTAGGAGCAGGCATGTGATGCAATTCTGGCCAAAGAGAGGTGAGGGGAAGTCTGCCAGGAGGACCTGCGGAAATGGCAGTGATGCCTGAGGCCATGGCAGCTCTCTTGTAACCATGAGGGGCCCTTGCTGACAGGCCAAAATGACAAGCTGAGGAAGACAGAGTTGAAGATGAATCAGGTCCTTGAAAACTTCACTGAACTGCCAATGAACTGCTCTCCCCTGGACTTCTCACATGAGATGATAAATGTCCCTGTGGTTTAAGCCATTCTGAGTTGGGTTTTATGTTCTTGCAACATAAAGCATCATCACTGATAAACCACTCACAGCATGGCTTAGGAGTGCAATAAGGTTGTACAGATAAAGTCCTTAGTGCAGTGCCTCATACCCAGCGGGTGCTCAGAAATATTGGTTTTTGTTCCTTAATCAATGCTGCCCCCTCCTGCCTCAGCCCCTGTACGAGTCAGGGTTTGACCAGGGAAGTGGGGCCAGTGTGCGGAATCCATCTACAGCCATGCCTGCAGCTGTAGCTCTGTCTCAAGGGCTTTATCACAAGCAGGTGGCCTGTGTGATCATGGGGGCTGGCTAAGCGAGTCTGGAATCCACAGAAGGGAAGCTGGCAGGCAGGTGGCGCTCACAGGCACTGCTCATGGGCTTCCCCAGAGGCTCTAGACACGGGCACACCTGTGAGCTCCACCTGCCTGTCAGCTTCCCTTTGGTGGACTTCAGGCTTGCTTAGCCAGCCCCCACAATCACACAGCCCACTTCCTTGTCATAAAGCCCTTCAGAGCTACAGCTGTAGGCCTGGCTGTAGATGGATTCCACACCCTTCTGTCCACAGGTGGAACTTCTCTTTCACACAGAAGCCTGTTTGGCTCTTGAAGCCCACCCAGACCAGCAAGGATAATGTCTCTTACCTAAAGTCAACTGATGACAGACTTTAATCCATATGCAAAATACCTGTACAGCAACTGTAGCTTAGTGTTTGACCGGTAACTTGGGGCTGTAACCAAGGGAGAGGTCAAGGCATCACATCAAAGCCAGGGGGATGCATCAAAAGCTCATTACACCCCCTGGGCTCAGTTTATTCTGGAGTAGATGAGAAACGTCACTGGTGTCTTTTTCTCTCTGCTTCTTATGCTCTGAGCCGCTCAGCGACTCAGCAAGTCTCAGGAAGCTGCAGAGCTGACAGGTCCCCCAGAACCCAGCCAGGCTACTGTGGGCCATCAGGCCACAGCCACGCTGCAGCACCTACCCTGGGAGGTCCTGGAGGTTCGCACACAGTGGCTTCCTTTGCTGCATGGCGTTTCCTGAGCGAAGCAGCCTCACAGGAAACGGAGAGCAGCATGTGAAAACAAGAGAACAACAGGAGGAAGAACAGCTTGAGGGGTGGGGGGCGGGGGGCGGCAGAGGAAGTGCGGAAAATAAATCACAAGGGGTGCAGGGGATAGTCTTCAGGGGTCCTCTGTGACTCCTCTCTGGTCCCTACCTGAACTCGGGAACCCCCCAACTTTACTGAGCAGGGGATGGCTGTGGGACCGGTGCGACAGGAGTGTGCGAACAGACACAGACACTCAGCTCTTGGGGCCTCGTGCAGGGTGTCAGGCTGGGCTGGTGACCTCTAAGGCCCTGCCAGCCCAAGCTACTGACTTGGTTCTTTAATTCACCGAAGGATGAATTATTGAGCCAGCCACTGTCCTTAGCAATGGCATGAAAAGTTCAGAGGCCGTGAAAGACGAGAGGGAGAGGCTGTAGATGGAGGTGGGGCCTCCCTAAAGAGTTGGGGTCTGGCAAGACCTGAAGGGTGAATGTGGATTGGTCAGGAGCAGGCTTGTGGATGGTGGAGGGAGTCTTATGCCCAAAGGCCCTGAGGAGGGGAGACTTGGAGGGTCAGCGTGGCTGCAGCAGATGATGGGAAAGGGCCTGGTCACTTGGGGTCAAGACGGTGACCAGAGGAGGTCATGGGAGAGTTGTGAGTAGGGAGGCCCGAGGTGGGATCTGGGTGTTGAAAAGATTAACCTGGCACTGCGTGGTCAGTGGTTCTGAGCCAGCTGGGACACCAGTCAGGAGGCCAGGACAGCTGTCCAGGGGTGGTGCTGGGGCTAGGCTGGGTGGTGGGTGCAGCTGGAGAGTAGGGGGTGGGTCTGAGCCACGTGGAACTGAGACTTAGCAGGACTCGGTGTGCACAGCTGAGGAGGGCTCTTCACCTGCTCCTCCTCACTGGCCCCTCCGCATCCAGTCTGGTTCCAACTTGCTCGTCCTCGTGCAGGCAGTGCAGACAAGCCAAGCTTGTGCCCAGCCCTGTGGTTTTTTGCTATGGGGTCACCTCTGCCCTGGATCACACAAGTCACTGGCCCCACCTTGCCACTCAGGCCTCAATTCCAAGGCCACACCTCAGAGAAGTCTCCTGTGATGGGCTGGTTGTGTCCCCCCAATTCATATGTTGATGTCCAGACCCCCAGTGTTCCTCACAATGTGATCTTATTTGGTGATGGGACATTTAATGAGGTAATCAAGTTAAAATGAGGTCTTTAGGGTGGGCCCTAATCCAGTCTGACTGGTGTCCTTCTAAGAAGAGGAGATTAGGGCAGACACATGCACAGAGGGAAGACCACGCGAGGATACAGGGAGAAGGCGGCCCTGTCTGCCAGCCCAAGAGAGAGGCCGCAGGAGAAGCCAACGCTGCCGACGCCGCACTCTGGTCAGCCTCCAGAGCTGTGGGAGACAAATGCCTGTTGTTGAAGCCCCCGGTCCGTGGGGCTTGTCACAGTAGCCCAAGCTGACTCACACACTCCCCGACCCTCCCTTTGTCCACCTGCTTAGTTACTGGTGGTCGACAGCATCCCGCACTGAGAGTGGGCCCACGAGGGCAGAGTCTCTGCCTCTTCCCAGCTGCCTCCCTCATGCCCAGGACAGCATGGGCCCTCTCCGGGCACTTGACAGAATTTGGTTGAATAAAGAAAAGTCAGTGGTTATTTCTGACAGAAAATCATGAAGAAGCAAAATGAAGAGTCTGAAGGCTCTGTCTGCCCCTTCCTGGGTCTCTGACTGGGTGGCTCCAGGCTTCTCCAGTCACCTCAGTCCTCTCCGGAAAAACCCCCACCCCCAACTCAGAGCAGATTCTGACAGTCCCTCCTGCCCCTGCCTAGTCACAAAGAAGCCACCGCCCTTCCTTGGCCAGGTCCTCTGCCTGGCTCAGGGGGACTGGGTGCCATCATTGCCTACAAGTAGCCACCCGTTCAGCCCCCTGACTACTGTTCTTTGGAGAATCGACTCCTCCATTTCTCCTGGCCAACGTGTCGAGCAGGGCCAAGGGCGGGAATGTTTCAGCCAGGCCTAGCTAATCAGAGTGGCAGTGATTGGTCCAAAGTAGTCACATGACCCTAGGTTGGCCAATCAGCATACTGCGCTCCATTTCCCTGGTACCAGTGACTGGTTCCAGGAGGGGCGTGGACTATGTTGGAACTACTGGGAAAGAGAAAATGTTTCTGTTGGGGGTGATTGGGAGGATAGGAGCTAATCCTGATGATGATGGTAGCTGTCTTGCTACCTTATGGGAAGAATGTCTGAAATCAGAGCCAGCTAGGAAAAAGACAAGATAAAGGATAGAAAGAAAGAGATTCCAGGTATCATAACTTGAGCTCCCGGATCTAGCCATGCCTGAAGCTACATACACTTGAGATTTTTAGTTGATAAATAAGTGCCGTTCCTACTTTTCTTTTGGCATAAGGCAGTGAGAGTGGTTTTAGTCATTAGCAACTAAAAAATCCAATATAATATAGAACCCTCTCCATCCAAAGGAGGCACGTTTTTATTTTTTGTCATTTTTTTTCTACACAAGACCACTTTGACCGTCTATATCCCAGGCTGTACTATCAAAACTATCTGGCGATCATGATGCCCACCCCCTTGTGTCCTCCAGAGCTCACCGGGCTTGGGTCTGCAGAACCATATATACTACCCCTGACTTAGGCCAGGCCATGTGAAAGTCCTGACACTGGCGCCTCCGGAGCTACAGGACAAGCCAGGCCTCCGCCCAGGAACTGGCCTCTTCTTCCAACGTCTCCTTGTGGGTAAATAGCATATCCTTATGTGAGGAGAGATTTTCTCTTTGGATGAGACCACCTTAAATGAGGAAAACCATCCATGCACCAGGCCCTTTGACTTTCTGGAAAACCACTACACTACATAAAAAATGCCCAACGCAGCCGGGCGTGGTGGCTCAAGCCTGTAATCCCAACACTTTGGGAGGCCGAGACGGGCGGATCATGAGATCAGGAGATCGAGACCATCCTGGCTAACATGGTGAAACTCCGTTTCTACTAAAAAATACAAAAAACTAGCTGGGCGAGGTGGCGGGCGCCTGTAGTCCCAGCTACCTGGGAGGCTGAGGCAGGAGAATGGCATAAACCCAGGAGGCGGAGCTTGCAGTGAGCTGAGATCCGGCCACTGCACTCCAGCCTGGGCGACACAGCGAGACTCCGTCTCAAAAAAAAAAAAAAAAAAAGCCCAACGCCTGGCTTGGAGGCCCAATGCCCACTCTTCCACCTTCTCTTTGCCTGGTGCTGAGCTGTAGCCTTTACATTACTTGAATTTTCACTTCTAAGGAGAAATTCATGAGGTGGACATTTGCTGTTTCTGTCTAACCTGCAATCTTTTCTGTCTCCTAGTAACAGCAGCAACCTTCCTTTTGGGAGTTGTCCCACCTCTATGGCCACCCAACTCTTGGCCCACTTCAGGGTTGAGTGTGTGCCCTGGTCCGGGCCAACAGGACTATCCTAGTAGCCTGGTCCTGGTCTCGGCCTAGAGGTGGCGCTGTGACCCAGGTTGGGCCAATCCATGTTCTTTCCTAGGACTTTATCTACAGGTGCTGGGAAGCAGAATGTTGGGTCACAGAATTTGAAAAGTTATGAATCTGGGGTCCCTGCAGCCATGTTCCCAGCTATGTGGAGCAGGAGTGAGTAGAACCAGGCAGGGACAAGCAGAGATCCAGGTGGATGGAGAGTGCTGGAGGCACGGGGGTCGAAAGCCCATCCGAGGAGTGTGCAGCAAATGCAGGCACACCCCACAGGTGGGAATGCATCCCACAGGCCAGGGCCAGCTGACAATGACATTTAAGGAGGGCTTATTATGTGCCAGGCATCATTTTAAATGCTTTCTATTATCTCATTGGATTCTTACCCTGTGAGGTAGGTACTAAAATTAACCTGTTCTCCAGATGAGAAAACTGAGGTACAAGCAAGTTGAGTTGCAGTTTCCCCAGAAGCATCAAGACACCAAAGAAAATGTGCAACATACAGAGGTTAGCAGATGAGGCAGGTCATGGCCAAGGGTGACTGGTCTGGCACTTCAGCCCACCCCATGTTCTTTGTGGCTGCCTCAGGCCTGAAAAGGCTGAAGCTTATTTCCAACCCACCTGTGGGAAGTAGCAGAAAGAGCCACAAACTCGTGGACTGAATCCAGCCTGGCTGTGCCCCTGATTTGCTAGGTGAGCCTGGGCAGATTACCATCCCTCTCTAGGCACCTTCCTTCTCTGAAGGATGCATTTATTGCACATATTAGCTTGTGCAGTCAAGGCCCCTCTCTCTGGGAGGGGTGCAAAGCCTCAGGCTGGAGAGAGGGTGTATCTCTGAGCTGTGAGACTAAAGTGTGGGCCCAGGCTCTGTCCTCCGAGAAGTGCAGCTAGGGGAATGCATTTGAATGAGGGCAGGTTTCTCTGGGGACACCACTGATTGGCCACCTCGACAGATAGCCCACGGCTCCTCCTCCTCTGCCTCCTTGCTCTCCAAGGCCTGCCCCTTTGTGATCCTGCCCTGGATAGGCCTTGCTTTTCTGGATAGACAAGAATGAGTGTCCCCACTTCATTCTTTCTTTCTTTCTTTTTTTTTTTTTTGAGATGGAGTCTTGCTGTGTCACCCAGGCTGGAGTACAGTGGCACAATCTTTGGCTTACTACAACCTCCACCTTCTGGGTTCAAGCAATTCTCCTGCCTCAGCTTCCTGAGTAGCTGGGATTATAGGTGCGTGCCAGGAGGCCTGGCTAATTTTTGTATTTTTAGTAGAGACGGGGTTTCACCATGTTGGCCAGGCTAGTCTTGAACTCTTGACCTCAGATGATCCACCCACTTCGGCCTCCCAAAGTGCTGGGATTACAGGTATGAGCCACTGTGCCCAGCCCAATAAGTTCCAATATTTATTAAGCCTTTCGTTATTCTGGGTACTTTCAACACATCAGCACGTTGAATCTTCAAATACTCCATGAAGTGGGGATTATAATCATTACTATTCTCATCTCATTTTACAGATGAGCTGAGGCTCACAGAGGTGAGAATGGCTTGCCGCAGGTCACATTCCCAGAGCTCTACCACCATGCTGCCTCCCCCGTCACACTGGACGTTTATGCCAAGGCAGAATCCCATACCCACTTTACGGCCGAGGAAACTGAGACTCACAGAAGTGAAGGGAACAGCTCCAGCTCCCACCACACATGTGGAGGAGCTGGGAATCAAAGCCAGATTGGGCTTGGCCTTCTGAGCCTGGGCCCCCACTCACTGAGCCCCCTGTGCATCCTGAGGGCCTGGGACATGCAGTGGGTGCCTGAGTGGGTCTGCCTCTTTGTGAGCCTGAGTATTGTTCCTGGAGGAGGAAAGGCCTCTTTTCTCACCAAGGCCACCCACACACCCACCTCCAAGGACGACGGAACCCGAGGCCTCCCAGCTCCAGATGGTGCCCCATGCCCCCTCTGCTCGCCCCCCACCCATCCGCCTCCCTCCCGCCCTGGACCCGCTGACTTTGGCCCACCCAGGTCAGGCCGGGCAGCAGCAATAGGGCAGAAGAAAGGAGGCAGCCCTCAGATGGCCTCACCTTTGTGTCCCCTCCATGGTGGCCAGCCAATTGCCCTCCCTCCTCCCTCCCTCCCCCACCCCCTTTCTTCCATCCCAGCCTTTTCATCCTCCCCCGACAACAAAGCCAGAGGCCAGGCCGCCAGGCCTCTCCTCCTTCCAGCTGAGCTGAGCTGGCCCTCTGCCTTTTCTGTCTTTTTGAGTGCCAGCCCCTGCCCGGTGGTGCTGGCCCTAGGCTGCCTGCCCTGCCCAGGTGTCCTGAAGGCCCTATCAGGGCCTTCAGAGCAGGGTCATGGGCCAGACCAGGCAACTGGCTGAGACATGGGCGGTTTCAAAAGGACAAGATGTCACAAATCCACCAGAGACCTTCTACTGAGGACTCAAGGGGGACCCCTCAAGGCAGGACAAGGCCACTGGACTACTTAGGGGTCTCCTTGTGCTGAAGTCCTAGACGTTATGCCCTTTCTTCCACTTTTGAGGACAGCATCCACTCCCATCCCCGCTGGCCCATTCGTGTGTCCACACACATCTTACTATGTGCCAAGGCTGGACTGGGTGCTAGGCCACAGAAGTGCCAAGCCCTTATGCTCCCTCTGGAGGGCTCCCAGCTATGGACAGAACCTGGGGATAACAATCTTCTTCTGTCCACCCTCCCCAGTGAGCCCTAAAATCACCTGGGCACAGGTTGGCGAGGGCATAGAGTCCCCCCGAAACCACCCCTAAAGCACCCAGCAGTCAGGAAAAGCTGACCTCCAGACAAGCCTGCTCCGTGTCTAACCAGGTTTCCTCCCAGGACCTTTAGAGTTCAGAATCTTGAGCTGCCACAGGTGGGTTCTTCTACCCAGACAAGAAAAGGATTGGTCTGCAAGCTCCAGAGAGGGGCAAGGGGGTGTGTTCCTTGAATGTGTCTGGGATACAGTGTCCCTTGTTTCTCCTGGGAGGATCTCATTTCCAGAGCTCAATGGGCCTTGCTCTCACTCCACTGGTGGGTATGTGACTAAGGTTTGGCCAGTCGGAGCATCAAATTGTCCTGGCCCCTGTGATGACTTCAGGATGAACATGTTTCCAAGTTGGCTGAATGAGGCCCATTTCCAGGACTTCAGTGGGATGGTTCAGATAACAGATGGTCTTTCTACTAGACTGAGCTTTGGGGATGTCAGCCTGGCACCCCAAGGGCTACTGGGGGAGAGAACTTGCCAGAGAGTAAAGCAGAGCTTCAGCATATCCTGGTAATACTACGTGAGTACCTGAATTCAGCCATGTCTGAAGCTGGACATGCCTACACTTTTCAGTTCTAAGAACTAACTTCTTTTTCACCTAGGTCAGTTTGCATTAGGCTTTCTGGCACTCACCCAGAAGACCTGGATGATAGAAAGGAAGAAAAGAAAGAGAAAACAGAGGAGAGAAGAAAGGTGGAAAGTGGTTTCAGTGGAGAGTGCCACTGAAACACCTTGGTTGGGCAGGGATTGAATGACATTTTAGGAATGGTGATGTCAGATTTTCCATAGGAAGCTGTTTGCATTACTGCAACAGAATCCCCCCCTCCAATAATCAGTAATGTCTACTATGCATAAAAATTTGTATGGGGATGGACTATTTTGTGGGATTTGAAGGATAAGGAGCTGAGTTTCTCACCTCAGACGAGGTCGTGTTTGAACAGAGACCAGCTGTGGGGAAGCAGGATCAGAGGCTGATGTGGCTGTGAGGAGACCAGAAGCCTCTTGGGAGGGCTGCATGCCTCAGCAGGCAGGGGCTGGGCCAGGGAGTGCCTGAGTCTTCCCCAGCTCTAGGAGGCCTGAAGATGCCTTTTGACACCTGGGGGGCTTCTATTTCACCTGCAACTCCTACAACTCTGAAAGCAGCAGCAGCTCCTTTGTGGCCCCTCAGCACATGGCACACCTGTGCCCTAACATGTCTACTGCCATTTCTGTGTCCCCAAGGATTCTGGCATGAGGATTGGTCTACAGAAGTTGCTTAGAAAACACTGTTGAATGAATTAAATAAATATCTCCAATTGCTTACGTATTTACTGTCCATCCTCTTAGGCTGCTGGTCAAGATAGTGGATTGAGGTACTATGGGAAGCCCCTCTTCCATCTACGAATATGCTGAAATGCTGGATAAAATAGAACTATTTAAAAGAATATAGAGCCAAAGTCAAAATCAAGAAGAGGAGATCTCCAGCTTGTGTGGAAAGCAGGAGATAGAGCTGAAACGCCTATGGAGGGATTAGGGACAGGAGACCTTGCGTAATGAGTTACAGAAGGAGACTCCCTGCATGAGGCCAGGGGCCAGCAAGGGCCGTCTTATCCATAAACAAAGATGAAAAGTATTCCACCTATTGGCCTTGGGGTTTTGTTCCCAGGTATGCGACTCAATCTCTCACTACCTGTGTAGCTAGGAAACTCCAAGCTAAGAATCACAATTAAAAACTGGTCTAGAATCAGGGCCTAGTGGAGGCAAATGGAGAACTGCTCTGACGGGAACACTACAACCGGTTCTATGTGTGACTCTCAAGGATCATGGCCCTGCCAAAGACGGGTTCACAGCCCAAATTGACAGTGCCTGCCAAGAATGCCTCATGATGACAAAGACAGCAGGTGTAAAACATCTCAGGAAGCTCAGATATTACAGCAATCCAAAAGAGACTATAAAATTAGTATGGTTGAATGCTACAGAGATAAAGGATTAGACAGAACCCACAACACAAGGACTGATAAGGATGAAAAAAAAAGTACAGGTCTGAAAAAGAACTCAATAGAAGCCCTAACATGAACAATAGAGTCATCGAGATCCCATTTTAGGAAAGTGGCAGTTTGATTCAAAGTTAGGAAACTCAACGCAGTCTGAATTCAGCTGAGTTCAGGTATGTGACTTTAGTAAAACCACTCCCAACTCCAAGGGTCTATTTCCTCATTTGAAACATATGATATAATACCAACCTTAGAGGGAAGATGAGAAGATCAGAGTGAGTCGGTATCTGTGAAAGTGCTTTGAACACTGGGAGATGCTGGAAAAGTGTGAGTTGGATCATTTATTCTAACCAAATGGCTTCAAGCTGTCATTCTCAGGGGGAGTTCAGTCATTGCTCTGTTTTCCCCCAAAGACACATCTGCAGAGCACCTGGAGACATTCCAGAGTGATGTCACTTAAGAGGGTGTAATGGGGCTCTGCTGTTTGGGGCGTGGGGCCCTTTTCTCCCTGTAATTCCTCTAGACTGCAGCCCCCTAGGCCAACTGCAGAGGAGGGGGTTGATTCAGCGCAATAGTCAGGGACATCTGAGTTTCTGGCACTTGAAAAGCAAAAGCAGGCAGGGTGCACTGGCTCACGCCTGTAATCCCAGCACTTTGGGGGGCTGAGGTGGGGGGAATCACAAGGTCAGCAGTTTGAGACCAGCCTGGCCAACATGGTGAAACCCCACTTCTATTAAAAATACAAAATTAGCCAAAGGCAAAAGAATGGCTTGAACCTGGGAGGCGGAGGTTGCAATGAGCCGAGATTGTGCCACTGCACTCCAGCCTGGGTGACAGGCGAGACTCCATCTAAAAAAAAAAAAAAAAAAAAAGAAAGAAAGAAAGAAAGAAAAGCAAAAGCAGAGGTGAATGTAGCCTACAGTCCCTCCCCAGCCAGTAAAATGTCTGGCCGATGTTTCTGGGGTGGGAGAATCCAGGGGGACTTGTACATATTACCAAACCCAACTCGAGCTTGTGGCTTGGGGCCATCAGGCTGGGCTGTGAGTCCTGCCCTTGCCACTAAGTTGCTGTGCCACACTGGACAGCTGCTTCCTCCCTGGTCTTGGTTTTCTCGTCTGTGGAACACTGACAATAACACTTTTCTTTTGTACTAGTTCAGAGGCCCCATGAGCTCACATGGAAAAGTGCCTGGTACACAGCTGATGCTCAATAAATGCCCATGGCTATTCTGTCTCCTCTCCTTTCCCTTCTTCTCAGAGTGACAGCTTTGGGGCAGGTCAGTCCACAAACCAGCAAACTCTGACCATAGAAAATGGGCAGGGGTGGTCAACCTCCTAGGCAAGGTAGGGTTGAAAGCATATTTCTAGAGGGGCAGAGAAATGAGTGACACAGTCATCTGCCTAATCACTCTGTACCCTTCACATAGTGTCACTCGCTCTCTGGTCCTCAATCTCCTCATCACTAGGTGTTTCCTTCAAAGCCTCTGCAATAGCTGCTCCTCCTTCTTCCTTACTAACAGAATCCACTTTTGGCTGGGCGCAGTGGTTCACGCCTATAATCCCAGCACTTTGGGAGGCCGAGGCGGGTGGATCACCTGAGGTCAGGAGTTTGAGACCAGCCTGGCCAACATGGTGAAACCCCGTCTCTACTAAAAATACAAAAATTACCCAGGTGTGGTTGCATATGTCTGTAATCCCAGCTATGGGGAGGCTGTGGCAGGAGAATCTTTTGAACCTGGGAGGCAGAGATTGCAGTGAGCCAAGATTGCGCCATTGCAAAAAAGCCTGGGTGACAGAGCAAGACTGTCTCAAAAAACAAACGAACAAAAAATAGAACCCCAGTTTTGTTTGAGACTGACTAACAGGACCAGCCCTTCCAGGTTTCTTCTTATGCCCAATCAGCAGATGCAAAGTCTGGAGGCACAGCAGCCATCGTGTAACTGTGAATCAAAGCACACAGGCAGTGGGGGAAAAGTGCTTTGACTTTTCTGCTTTGTGGCTGTGTGGCCTTGGGTACGTTACTTAACTTCTCAGCGCCTCATTTCTCACAATGTGTAAACTGGGGATAAAATGCCTACCTTGAACAATCTTATGGGGACTAAATGGTGCATTGGCTATGAATCCACTTTTTCTATTGTAAAGGGCTATGCTAATGTTTGTAGTCACTTGTAGCATTCTGCTATAGAGGACTAGTTGTGACTTTAGAAATAAACAAAGAAGAGCCCCTTTATTTCTCCTCTTGGATAAAGTTCCAAGGCTGGATGTGGGCCTCAAGCCAACCAGCCCTGCTCTTTAGCCATCAGCTATGCAAACAGGAAGTGCCTTTCCAAACACTGCACGCTGCAGGAGGCTGGCCCAGAGTCTGCCTCTTTGGAGGCCTCCCTCTAGCCCCATGCCTTCCCATCTCCCAGCTGTGAGCTCCTCAGATGTCCAGTAGGTTCAAGGCCATCCCTTCTGGCTGCCCCACCCCCAGCCTGGGCCAGACCACCTTCCTCTCAGGACCAGGATGGCAGGAGCCCCTCACTGGGCTCCGCACTGTCTCCTGCTCTCCCTGTCTGCCCATCTCTTTGTCACACTGTAGCCAGGGTAACTTTTTTTTTTTTTGAGACGGAGTCTTGCTCTGTCGCCCGGGCTGGAGTGCAGTGGCCGGACTACAGGCGCCCACCACCGCGCCTGGCTAGTTTTTTGTATTTTTTAGTAGAGACGGGGTTTCACCATGTTAGCCAGGATGGTCTCGATCTCCTGACCTCATGATCCGCCCGTCTCGGCCTCCCAAAGTGCTGGGATTACAGGCTTGAGCCACCGCGCCCCGGCCATGGTAACTTTTTATTGAAATGTAAATCTGCTTCTGTCACCTCCTTGCTTAAAACTTTCCCATGGTTTCATGTTCTTTCTCTTAAGGAAAAAAATTGAAGTCCTTGCTGCCACCTTCCAGGCCCTAAATGGGCCTACCTCCAGCTCTACCCCTCCAGCCACTCTGGCTTCCTTTTAGTTTTTGAATGGTGCTAAAGGCCCTTCTGCCCTAGGGCTTTGCCCATACTGTTCCCATTTTCTAGAATGTTCTCTCTTCTCCTCTTTCCATCTGGCGCAGTAATAGCCTCCTCTCAAGTGTCACTTCTTTGGGGGCAGGCTGATGAGTGTCCCCCACATCCTGCCTGCTGCCACAGATCTGTTCCTGTGAAGGTCTTATCTGCTCACAGGTGGCTGCTCAGGGCAGGGAATTCAGTCTGTCCTAGTCACATGGTCACATCCTGATGCCTGGGATGGCCCCTGGCACAGAGAAAGTGCTCAGCAAATGTGTAGTCAGGCCAGCCGGCAGGCAGGGGTGCCTTGTGATTTGAAAGGGAGAGAGGCTCTGTCTACCAAGCATCTACCATGTGCCAGGCAGGACCCCATGGCCTCTTAACAGTCACTCCCGCAGGCAGGGACCCCAATCTGTGTTCTACC
Organism: Trachypithecus francoisi; assembly: GCF_009764315.1. NCBI lineage: Eukaryota > Metazoa > Chordata > Mammalia > Primates > Cercopithecidae > Trachypithecus > Trachypithecus francoisi. Next base: position 60,194,262 of record NW_022681453.1, read on the forward strand.
CAAGAGGAAGCAGGGTCTTCGAGGGGTGGTGACTCGCCCACACTCACACATCTGCCAAAAGTCCTGCCAAGATTTGAATCTGGGTCCCAAGTCCAGCTTCCTGCCCTGGTGGAGCTAGCACAGGCAGTCATTATACACCTGTTTCCTCATCTACAGAGTGGAAACACAGCAGTACCCACCTCACAGGGCAGCTGTGAGGCTTAAATGAGTTAAGCCACATAAAGTACTTAGCTCAAGGCCTGGCACACAGCAAGTGCTTAGTAACTGTAAGCTATTATCATTATGATGGAATTCAGGAACAAATAAGAATAAGCAGATTCAACTGCAATCTATGATAAACAAATAGAGGGTGTTTGTGGGTGAACAGGAGGATGGATGGAGGGCTGGCTGGGTGGGGTGGGTGGCGGGAAGGATGGATGATGGATGCATGGGTGGGTGGGGGATGGATGATGGATGGGTGGGGGGATGGGTGGGTGGGTGAGTGGATGGATGGATGAATAGATGGATGATGGGTAGGTGGATAGATGGATGGATGGGTGGGTCGGTGAGTGGATGGGTGGATGGATGAATGGGTGAGTGGATGGATGGGTGAGTGGATGGATAGGTGGGTGGGGTGGGTGAGTGGATGGACAAATGGATGGACAAATGGATGGATGGATGGATGGGTGAGAGGGGTGGGTGAGTGGATGGACAGATGGATGGATGAATGAATGGATGGGTGGGCAGATGGATGCAGAGCAAGCAATGGAGTAGACTTATGACTTAAGAAATGGAGAACTGACAGGAATGAAAGAACACATGAATAAACGCATGGAGAAACTGGGGAGCGCATGGGAGGGGGTTTGCACACCCGAAGTCTGGGAAAATGGGAGCCGAATTGGGGCACTTGGGCCCAGGGCCCGCGCCCCTGCTCACCTGTAGCGTTGCAGCTCCTCCTCCAGCCGCCGCACCCAGCGCTGCAAGCCGGGCACCTGTCGCGCCAGCGCCTCCAGCTCTCGCACACGGTGCAGGCTGCGCAGCACCACCTGCCGGGCCTCCTCCGCTCGCCGCCGCACCTCTGCTTGGCCACGGCGCAGCCGCCCAGCGCGGGCCTCCGCCGCAGCCAGGGCGCCCTGCGCCTGCCGCAGTTCCCGCACCGCAGCCTCGGGTCCGCCGCGCTCCATCTCGTGGGTGCTCGCCTGGCTCTTCCAGAGTCCGACCTGCGGGGACAGGGCAGCAGGGGCAGGGGGTAAGTGCCCCAGCCACATGCACCAGACGAACGCCCGCCACGACGGCGGTCCCCATTCCTCCGCACCCAGAAGCGCGTGAGCACGTTTATGGCGCCACCTGCTTCCTGGTGCCAGGCCCTTAGGTCCCGTGTGTCCAACCTCCTTTAACCCTTGCCACATCCCTAGGGAGGTGGGAGCTCTAATGATTCCTCCTCTCCCCCCACCACCCTCCAGCGTTTTTTTACTGATGAAGGAAACTGAGACACGACGACAGTATTCTGTTCCCTCTGTGGTACCAATGATTCTTCAACCTTGCACCTCTTCTCGGTCTACTCCTGTGTTGGCGGCGTTCAGCCTGCCGGGTGGCAGTTCCTCATCTCCTAGACTCCCCCCAGTGGCACTTCCAGCCCTCTCCGTGCCTGCTCACTAGAGGCTCCTTGAGGGTGGTTTCTGTCTGTCTTTCCTGGTGTGTTCCCAGAGCCTAAAACAAACCTGGCACATAGTAGGTGCTCAATAAATACCCGAGCATGAGCGATGCCGGCAGACCTTTCAGGCGCATCCCATGGCTCCCCGTACATTACTTGGGATTCCACATCAGGGGAGTACTTTCCCGCCTCCACCCTGGCTTCCATGCACAGCAACACTGAAAACCACACCTTGCCACTTCCCTGCACTCTGCAGTGTCCTGAACTAAAGTGGGGTCATATAACGTCATTTTCTTCCTGGCCTGTTGTCGCCTGGGGTAGGGGCTGTTCCTTTCCTCCTCTGACCCCTGCGGCCCAGTACTGCCCTTGGCGCACGGCTGGCACAGTGCATAAGTGTTTGTCGACGGCTCCCAGATGCTAAGGCTGGGTCCCCATCTCACCCCATGGTTTCTTCTCAATAGCCCAGAACGGGTCTGGTTCCCGCAGGCACTTGGTGGCCCGTGAGTGCCTGATCCATAGTGTGAGCCACCCTGTCTATTTCTCACTTGTCTCTGTTTCTCCCGCAGGGAGCCCCGTAAGTCTTTGCTGACTGACAGAAGGAGCTGTCAGTCTACTACAGGAGGCAGGGAGATCCTTAAAGGTGAGGTCAGGGCCTTCTTCACACTTCTGTCTCCTAAACCTCCCAGAAGCCTGGCAGGAAGGAAAGAGAAAGATGCTTGTTGAAAGGGAATGTGTGAGACTACCCAGACAGGTGCAATTCCTGGGTTAGAAGGGGCAAGACGCGATGATGCGGGGGTGGAGCAGAAAAGTGGGGTATGGTTGTCTGAATGTGACTGGGGTTTTCAGGAGTGGAATAGATGGTAAGAATAAGGTTGGGGACTGGAGTGGAATGGGGAGGAACAGGGACAGGATGCAAGTGGGCTGAGGCGGGGTGGGATGGTGTAGGGCTGCCCTCTGTCTACCCTTCCTCTGCCTCTGTCCCGTCGGGCTCCGCAGCCAGCCAGCTTTTAGTTCGAGCCCTCTCCCGGGCGTTACCACCCTCCCTCCGCGGCCAGCGCGCACCTGCAGTGCTAGGCAGCGCGCATCACTGCTCTGCAGGGCAGCGCGCAGGTCCTCCACCAACTCGCGCAAGCTGCTATTCTCCTCCTCCAGCCGCGCAACGCGCTCGCAGTCAGGACCGCTGTCCGGGCCAGGCGCGCAGGGCGGACGGCGGCGGCGGCGCGGACGGCGCAGGCGGATCTGCGTCTCGATGTGCTCGCTGAGAGCGCCGCGGGGCAGCCGGGGCCCCGCACGGGTGCCGAAGTAGCCGCAGAGGCGCGCGTGGAACTGACGGAAGGTGAGCTCCGGCGGCTCGGCGCGCAGCGCCAGGCGCGCCTCTTCGTCGGTGTCTGAGTCCCCGTCCGTGGCCAACTCAGCGGCCGCGGCCGCGGTGGTAACAGCTCTGGAGTTCGCGTCTCCGGCTACCTCCCCGGTCGCGGTGGCCCCCTCCGCGCGCAGCCCCAGCACAGCGCAGAGGGCGCGGAAGTCGGCGCGGGGCAGGCGGCCGGCGCCGCGGCAGTCCAGGTGGTGGAAGACCTCCTGCAGGTACTGGTCCAGGCCGGTGGCCAGCACCACGATCTCGTTCTCCACGCCGCGGTCCAGCCCGTAGTGGTGCGCCAGGGCGCTCAGCAGCCACTGCGTGCGCCGCGCAGGTCGCCGGTACGGGTCACCTCCCGCGCCCTCCATGCCGGCCTCCGCGCCCGCGCTGCCCGGCTCCATCGCTGCGCCGCGCGCCTCGCTGCTCCGGTCCCTTCGCCCCGCCACTTCCAGGGGCGGTCCCAGAGATTCTTGAAAGGAGGGGCTTAGCGGTCGCGATCTAGTTGGAGCGGCGCCGGGGACCGTGTCCAGAAGCTGCCCTGGCCTCACAGGGCGTCTGGTTTACCCCAGTTGCATTGGAGGGGCCTGGAGTAGGAGGTCCAGGAGCCCCCGGGACCCCCGCAGCGCCACTAGTGCCCGGTCGGCGTCCGAGTCTGGCTTCTCCGCGTGACTCCCGCGCTCTCCTCTCCTCACTCCCGCCCCGTTCCTGGCGTCTGCGCTTTTCCTCCCACTCCCGGCCGTCCACTCTCAACTCCCTCCTCCCTTCGCCCCGCCCGCCTGGCGCGGAGAGTTCGTCCCGAGACCTGGGCCAGGGGTTGGCGCGGGATCCGAAGCCCAGGAGGGCCTTGGGGGTGGCGGCCTCGTCCGGTTGCTGGGTATGTGCTCCCACACCGAAGCGTCACTCTTCCCCCTCTTCCCGGAAGGCCTTTCGAGGGTTGCCTGGCAAGGCTGCTGTCGCCGCCCTGTAGCTGTAGATGCGGAAAAGCCTCCCCTCCGCTTAAATTCAGCTACCAGGTTTCCGAACCCACTTCTTGTGCCACCATAGACCTTGCAAAAAGCCCCAAGTAGTAACTGAGAAAGAGAGGGAAACAGGCTTGGAGAGGCAAGGGGTCTAGGTTAGGGGCACCCCGCTGATCAGAAGCTGATCTGTGCTAACTGCTCTGTTCCGATCCCTGTTGGGGGTGGGGATAGGAATCTCGGAAAAGTGGTATCCCCTGGCCCTGCCACCTTTGTGCCTGAGGGTGCTGACTTGGCAATGGGATCCGAGTTCCATCTCTGAGCTGGGGTTAGGTTAACAGGTTGATGATTGGCTGATGTTTTAGAACACATTTCTGGAAGATGAAGAAAAACCTGCTTCTCTGGTGAGTGCTGGACTGTGTTCGCTTTCTTTTTCACGAGAGGCGTTCAGTGATATTGTGATATTGTTCACCTGTTACCTGCACGGGGAACGGTTATCCAGCCACAGTATCCAGCCACGCTGGAGCAAGAGGCAGACTCTTCAGCTGTTCTTAGCTATAACAGAGACGGAATCTTGCCTTGTGGATAACTCCGTGAGTTTAAATGTAAAATCTTGCCGTTTGAAAAGCGATAGCATTCTGTCTCCTCTGCCACAGTATCCCAGAATCAGCACTTTGTCCATCTGGCAAATTCGTACTTGTTCTTTTTTTTTTTTTTTTTTTTTGAGACGGAGTCTTGCTCTGTCCCCCGGCTGGAGTGCAGTGGCCGGATCTCAGCTCACTGCAAGCTCCACCTCCCGGGTTCACGCCATTCTCCTGCCTCAGCCTCCGGAGTAGCTGGGACTACAGGCGCCCGCCACCTCGCCCGGCTAGTTTTTGTATTTTTAGTAGAGACGGGTTTCACGGTGTTAGCCAGGATGGTCTCGATCTCCTGACCTCGTGATCCGCCCGTCTCGGCCTCCCAAAGTGCTGGGATTACAGGCTTGAGCCACCGCGCCCGGCCCGTACTTGTTCTTGAAGGCTTTGCCCAGAGTACATCTCTGCTGGGAAGGAGTTAAAGGCTTCTCCCCAAGCATTTTGGACATACTGTTTTAGGTTTGTTTTTAATTATAAAAGTAATGGCAATTTGACAAAGTTTTTACATCACATCCACTTCTTGGCTTCTACCTTAGAAAGCCACTGTGCACAGGATGTTCACTGCATCATTGTTTATTACAGTGAGAAACTGGAGACAACACGGTGTCCATCAGATCAGCTAGAACTCAGCAAACGAGGATGAGCAGACACAGCAAGGCACAAGCTGATTATGCACAACACTGATGCTTGCATAACAAGAACAAAAACACAAAAAACAATACTAAGTATTTTCTGCTGGGACAGGTGTATGTGAGTGCACAGAAGAAGATGGAGAGATTCATAAGTGGATTCAGTGGTTCTCTCTGCAGATGGGAAACACTGCAGTATTTACCTTTTGATAAGATGTTCTCATGTGTTTCTTTTTCTTGGCCGGGTGCGGTGGCTGACACCTGTAATCCTAGCACTTTGGGAGGCTGAAGCGGGTGGACTGCCTGAGGTCAAGTGTTCCAGACCAGCCTGGCCAACATAGTGAAACCCCTTCTCTACTAAAAATACAAAAAAATTAGCTGGGCATGGTGGCAGGTGCCTGTAATCCCAGCTACTTGGGAGGCTGAGGCAAGAGAATCGTTTGAACCTGGGAGGCGGAGGTTGCAGTAAACTGAGATCCTGCCATTGCACTCCAGCCTGGGTGACAAAGCGAGACTCCGTATCAAAACAACAACAACAACGAAAAGAACCTGATTTTATTTTATGTCAGTGCTGAGGGCTGGTAGCCCAGGCAAGAGTGCAACACCCTCCCCGCCCCCCATACTCCTGCAGCTGGTGAAGGAATCCTTTGAACAGTAGCTTTCCTGGGCCAGTCAATATTGAAAAGAAAGCTTTTAAATGTCTTGCTGGGAGCCTTTGCCGGCCTCTGCTCCCCTACAGCTCAGGGAAGTAAGGGTTGATAATGGTTTTCTGTCAGGCCTGTCTGTCTGCCCCGTGGTGTTACCAGGCACCTCTGAAATAATTCTGGTTGCATCCACAAGGTTTTTGTTTAAGGTTCAAAGTGAGCAAACTCAGAGGTCTCCTTGCGCTCTTTTGTATGAGCTGGGGGGATGGGCATGTGTCTGTGTAGGGTAGAGTCAGGGCTGTGGCAAAGAAATGATTTTCTGAAGTCAGTTCAGTATTGTTTGAGCCATTTCAAATAGTATATTGTTTAAAGTGTCTTTTAAAGGTCCAGGAAAATGCTAAAAAGCAAAAATCGTCCACTATTCTGCCACCAAGAGGGGACCACTGTGTATTTCTGATGTATTTATTTCCAAATTTTTCTATATATTTGGGCATGAAAGAACTTTTTGGAGTGATTGAAATACTCTTTCTTCATGGTATAGTGGTTGCATGACTGTGTACATCTGAAATTCACAGTGTGCAAATTGTAGCTCATTCAACTTGATATGAAAAGCACAGTGGAAAGGGCGCCATTGGGATCTTTCTTTGCACAGGAACTGAGCTTTGTAAACAGCTTGACTGTGGTTTCTTTGCAGACACTGCTCCAGAGGCTGCTCTGTGCTCCCTCAGAATGAACTACAAGGTGCTTTGTCATCCCCCACAGATGCCCACAGAGGTGATTTTCAGCTTTTCTCCACAAAAACAATACTGTGAACAGTTTGTGCCATATCTTGAGTGATTTATTACCGGGCCAAGGAGTATACATATTTTATAAACTCGCGATATTGTCAGACTGTTTTTTGGAAACTTGTGTTATTCTATCCAGAGCCCAGAATTGTCTGGGAATGTCCTTGGGCCATTATTTTCAGTGTCATAAAGCTTTTGGGTTTTTAGGAGTCTTGGTTAGTGGATTTGCTTTAGTGTTCAGACACCAAGTTTTACTTCTATTAAAAATAGGCCTGTTGTTAGGCAAAGATTTCTTAGATACAACACCAAATGCATGGTCCAAAAAAGAAAAAAATGATGTATTGGACTTTCATCAAAGTTCAAAACATTTACACTTCAAAAGATACTATTAAGAAAATAAGATGAATAAGAGACTAGAAGGAAATATTTGTAAAACATTAAAGCCAGTAAAGAACTTATAGGCCGGGCGCGGTGGCTCAAGCCTGTAATCCCAGCACTTTGGGAGGCTGAGACGGGCGGATCATGAGGTCAGGAGATCGAGACCTTCCTGGCTAACACTGTGAAACCCCGTCTCTACTAAAAATACAAAAAACTAGCCGGGCGAGGTGGTGGGTGCCTGTAATCCCAGCTACTTGGGAGGCTGAGGCAGGAGAATGGCGTGAACCCGGGAGGCGGAGCTTGCAGTGAGCTGAGATCCGGCCACTGCACTCCAGCCTGGGCAACAGAGCGAGACTCTGTCTCAAAAAAAAAAAAAAAAAAAAGAAAGAACTTATATTCAGAATTTACAATGAACTCTTACAAGTGTGTTCTGGCTTGTAAGAACAAGTAACAAGTAACAAGAAGACAAACAATCCAGTCAAAAGTGGGTGAAAGATACAAACAGATATTTCGCCAAAGAAGTTGTATAAATGGCCAACATGCACATAAAACAATCTCAGTATTCTTAATTGTTAGGGAAATGCACGTGAAAACTACAATGAAATACTATATCATACCCATGAGAATAGCTGTAATGAATAAAACAGGCAACAAATCTTGTCAAGAATTTGGAGAAACAGGAAACTTCACATTGTTGATGGGAACATAAAATGATGCAGCCCCTGTGGAAGAGAGTTTGGCAGTTTCTCAAGAAATTAATCACAAAACGACCATACGACCCAACTATTCCACTCCTAGATATGGACCCAAGAGAGATGAAAACACGTCCACATGAAGACTTGCAGGGGAATGTTCATTGCAACATTGTTCATAAATGTCTAAATGCCCAAGCCAAATGCCCATTAACTGATGAATGGATAGGCAAACTGTGGTCTGTCCATACAATAGAATATTATTCAGTCATGAAAAGGAATGAAATACTGACACATGCCTCAACATAAATAAACCTCAGAAACATAACGGTAGGTGAAAGAAACCAATCACAAAGCCAGAACACATCATGTCTGACTCAATTTATAGGAAATGTCTCGAAAAGGCAAATTTTTAGAGACAAAGTAGATATGGTTGCCTAGGACTGGGGGTTGGAACAGAGATTAATTATAAATGTGCATGAAGTCTTATTAGGGGGATGAAAATGTTCTAAAATGAATTTATGACGATGATTACACCACTTGGTTACTGAAAATTACTGAAAATCATTGAATTCTGTGCTTGAAATGGATGGATTGTGTGAAATAAAAAATACTTCAATAAAGCTGTTAAAAATGGGGAAGGGGCGGCCGGGCGCGGTGGCTCAAGCCTGTAATCCCAGCACTTTGGGAGGCCGAGACGGGCGGATCACGAGGTCAGGAGATCGAGACCATCCTGGCTAATACGGTGAAACCCCATCTCTACTAAAAAATACAAAAAAAAAAAAAACTAGCCGGGCGAGGTGGCAGGCACCTGTAGTCCCAGCTACTTGGGAGGCTGAGGCAGGAGAATGGTGTAAACCCGGGGGGCGGAATTTGCAGTGAGCTGAGATCCGGCCATTGCACTCCAGTCTGGGCGACAGAGCAAGACTCCATCTCAAAAAAAAAAAAAAAAAAAAATGAGGAAGGGGCAAGAAGAAGATGGATGTAACTGATTCCCAATATGCTTCCAGCTGCCAGAGTCTTGGGATAACTTCAGGAAGGCCTCGACATAACCTGTGGGAGCTTGGGAATCCCCCACCCGGCGGAGTAAGGAAGCAGGGATGGATTGTTCAGTGACCTTGAACACCTCCCACCCCTGGATGTTTGCCCCTCTGCTTACCAGAGGTACAGTCCATGTCTTCATCCCCTTGAAGTGGGGCCAGCCTCATGACTTCCTTTGGTTAATGGCATGTAGCAGAGTGGCATGGTGCTGGTTCCACGCCTAGGTCCCAAGAGGCCTTGCAGCTTCATCTGTGCCCTCTGGGATCCCTGCTCTGAGAATGCCATCTGAGGAAGCCAGGCCAGGCTACGAGGAGATGAGGTGCCACCTAGAAGGAAGCTGGTGTACCATTGGGGGCGGGGGAGCCCATGGAGGGGAACCAGAGGGCCTGCGGAGAGCCAGCAGCAACTTCCAGACATGCAAGTGAGGCCTTCTGGCACCTTTCAGCCATGTTGGTCCTCCAGCTGAGCACAGCACAGTGCGTGAGCCCAGGCGAGGCCAGCAGAGAACTACCCAGCTGATGCATGGAGTGGTGAGAAATAACAAGTGTTTGTTGTTTGATGCCATTAAGTTTGGGGATGGTTTTTACTCAGTAAGAGATAATTGAAACAGAAGCCCCCTTTCCTTTGCTTCTGATCTGCCAGCCCTGAAGCCATCTTCACTGAGGTGGGGTTGTAGACACACCACTCTCTCACACCTGAGTAGTAGGTGGCACACCTTTGCCCTGACTTCATCCTGTGATGCTCTAGGTCTTGACTCAGACACCACCTCTCTCAGGGCAGTGGTTGCATATTCTGGTTGTGTAATACAATCTTGGTGGTAATTTAAAAATATGGCTCCTGTTCCTATTATTTATTGCACAACAAATCACCCCAGAACTTAGTGGTTTAAGAGAGCAACAACTTACTTTGCTTATAAATCTGCAATTTCTCATGATGGAGACAGCTTGTTTCTGTTTCTCAGTGTCAGCCAGGGTGTCTCAAAGACTGAAGGCTGGGATCATTTGAAGTCTTGCACTCTCATATGTCTGGGAGTTGAGGCTGGCAATTGGCTGGGAACCATCAGTCACAACAGCTTCATGTGACCATTTCATGTGGCTGCTTGGGCTTCCTCACAACATGGTAGCTGGATTCCTAGCATGAATACCATACCTCAAAAGAACAGGGCAGAGGTAGATGGAATTTGTATGACCTGGGCTCAGAAATCACATAGTGTCATTTCCTCTGCACTCTTTTGACTGAGGCAGTCACAAAGGTCTACCCAGTTTCCAGGGGAGGGGACTAGACCCCCCCCCCCAACTGGGTGGGAGGAATGTGAACCTCAGGATGCCTACCAGAAGATTATGTGGGAGGGGATATTTTGAGGTAGATGTCTTTGGAAAATACAATCTGCTACTGGTTCTTAAGCCCCACCTCTGGAGAGTGACTTCCACAGGTCTTTAATGAAGCCTCAGAATTGTATTTTTGACATGTAGGTGTTTCCAATTCACATCCAGGATGGCACATTGGCCCTTGGTCCAAGACCTCTGGCCTCTCACTACTGAACTTGGGGAGAGATTGGCCTCTGCCCTAGGTGGTGATGTGATCAAGGAACCTTTGGAGGGAAACTAGCCTCAGGCCAGTGGGTAGGACCTGGGGAGCAGGAGGCCTGATGTCTGTCCAAAGGTGGTGGTGGTGTTGAACTGCCCTTGTTAAAGGGCCCTTTTGGGGGCTGGTGTATCTGAGTAGCTTTGTATTCTTCCAGCCCTTTGTGTGTCTCCTGAGCACTTCCTGGCATATAGACAGCAGTCTCCAGGCTGCTGCAGGTGGGGTGTGGGCAGGTGGTTGTGGCTCTCATGCTGAGAGTTTGAACCCCCTCCTCACAGGGCCCACTGCCATTTGGTGTCTTCCCTCACAGCTGTACTTGAGGCTGTTTTTTAGACTAACTGAACCCGAGGAGTATTGGAGCACCCAGTATTAAAGGGGCTGTCCCATGCCCTGAGAGCAGTCTGGGGAGGCATGCACTAGGAGGCTCAGGACTTGGGTCTCAGCCCCAGCTCCGCCACAGTGTTGCTCTTTGACACAAAGTAGGTCATAGCTCAACTCAGAGCTAAAGTTTTCTTAATAGCCAAGCGTGTGTGTAGCCTCAGCTGTCATTCTCTCGAACAAACTGACTGCCAGAGTGGGGTACCCTCCCTCAACAGAAGACCTGCCTTGGCTTCCCATTGCCCATAGTCCTGTGCCCTACCTGCCCTTTGGGGCTATGTACCATGGGCCCGGCACACTGCTGCAGCCTCACCATCCATTCCTGAAACTTGCCATGCCCTTTCACCTCTGTGGGCCTTTGCATATGCTGTTCCTCTACCTGGAATGCTTTCTCTTGCTTTCACCACCTCTGCCTAGTCACCCCCCGGATTTGGCTTTGCTCACCTCCTCCATGAAGCCTACCGCAGCCCTCCACCCCATCGGCTTGCTGTACTGAGGTCTTCTACGTTAGGAGCCGCAGCCAGGGCTCTCAGCTTGGGTGCTTTAGCAGACGAATGGAGGCTTTGGAGTCAGGCAGTCCGGATTTCAACACAGTGCTGCGCCCTACTTGCACAGTGCTGCACCCTACTTGCTGTGTGACCTCAGGCGAATCGCTTCACCTCTCTAAGCTTTGTTTTCTCATCTCTGAGTTGGCGCTCATAATCACTAACCAGAATTCTCATGCTATTTTAAGGACATCAGCGACAAAAGCAGAGAATCTAATGAGACAGATCGTGGGGAGGTCTGAGTTTGCAGAGCCCACAGCTTCCTTTGCTTTTATTAAAGAATGGGAGGTGGGAGCTGATGGAGGGGGAGGGAGAAGCCATCAACCCCTCTCCCCTATCGTACGGGCAAGGACCAGGCTCATAGTAGGTGCTGACGTTCAGAGTAGAAACTCCTTAAAGAGTGAATGAATGATTGCATGAATGAAGGCAGCTGGTTTCTGAACGTGGATGTAGCCATTTGACAGACTGCGCGCAGTGTCTGAGGGGGAAAGCCCCGTCCCGCGGAGCCCCGCCCCCAGGCCGCACGCCCTCGCATCTCCTAGCAACCGCCAAACGGAGCTGAGTGGCTGGGCCTCTGGCCCTCCCTGTACCCGCGGACGCTCCTTTCGGTCTTGGAGTCTCTTCGCTGAGGTGGCTGTGGATCCGGTGCGGGAGTTGCCGCTGCCGTCCAAGTCCTCGCTGCCGCCCAGCGCATCCGCTCGCAGGTACCGCCAGCACCTGGAGGGGAACCCCGACCCCTGCCCCCAACTCGGCCGCAGCAGCCCGGGACCCTTACCTCCTCGCCTCGACGCGTGTTCCCTCCTCGGTGTTTGCCCGGCGTTCCGCCTCCTTAGGCCCTGAGCTGATGCCCCAGCACCCAGTGCACATTCATGTTCTGTCTAGGGGGCAGGGCTTGCCCTCCCCGACCTCGCCAGGCTCCTGCACGCGCTGCCCGCGGCCTGGTTTGCCTCTCCCCAGATAGCAAACGCATCTTGTGCTTAGTCGCAGCAGGCCTGCCTGAGTAGACGCCCCCTCTCCCTCCTGGTGGCTCCCGGGAGCTGCTCACCTGGGGCAGACTTTCCAGAAGCCCGGCGACTGACTCCTGGTTAGGCGAAGGAAACGGGGTTGCTCGTCGTCATGCTTACTGCCAGCCACCCTTCTCTGTGGTTCCTTCATCCATTCATTCTCTAAGTCGATTGAGTACCGACTGTGTGGCAGGCAGTGAAGGAGCCCCGGCGTTCACCCAGGAGCAAGCTGGGGAAGCGGGGAAGAGACGGGTGGGTGCTCCTGCAGGAGGCCGAACTTACCTCCTGGAGCAGCCCTGGAATACAGGCGGGGACAGCCTCACTTTCTCCCTGCCAGGAGCGCCGGCGGCCAGCGGCGCGCTCTGCAGCATGTCGCTGAATGCCTGGGAGTGGGAAGAGGACCCCGCAAGCATAGAGCCCATCTCCTCCATCACCAGCTTTTACCAGTCCACGAGTGAGTGTGACGTGGAGGAACACCTCAAGGCCAAGGCCAGGGCCCAGGAGTCTGACTCTGACCGCCAGTGCAGCAGCACTGAGTCCTCATCTGAGCCTGCCAGCACCTTCAGCTCCGACGTGCCCCACGTAGTCCCCTGCACATTCACCATCTCACTGGCCTTCCCTGTGAATACGGGTAGGTGCTAGAGCAGAACTCTAACACCCTCTGAAAAAAGGAGGTGCATGACTTTCTGCAGGAATTTAGGGTGCATATGCCCCACATCGTCTCTCCACCTGCCCCACCCCAAAGCGGGCTGGCCAGTGCCAGCTAGGAACAGAGGTTGAAAAGAAACAACAATTTTAGGAGAGGCCCAACTGTGGCTGCATCAGCTTCACATGCTTAATCCTCTCAATAACCCTGAAGCAGATGATGTTCTGTCTACTTTTTACAGAGGAGAAAAAACCAAGGAGAGGTTAAGGCATGGATTCTCATAAGCGTTTGTGCATCACCTAATACCTTGTTTAAAATACATTTTCCGGGAGTCTGAGGCAGGAGAGTCTAATGAGAGAGATTGTGGGGAGGTCTGAGTTTGCAGAGCCCACAGCTTCCTTTGCTTTTATTAAAGAATGGCAGGTGGGAGCTGATGGAGGGGGACGGAGGGAGGAGCCATCAACCCCTCTCCCTCATCTTATGGGCAAGGGCCAGGCTTATAGTAGGTGCTGACGTTCAGGGTAGAAACTCCTTGAAGAGTGAACGAATGAGTGAATGAATGAAGGCAGCTGGTTTCTGAACGTCTCTATATGTCTCATTTATCCTACCCCTTATTGGTGGATATTTGAGTTGTTTCAAATGTTTTTGTTACAATTCTGCGATAGACATTCTTTACATACATTTTTGTGCATATATGTGGGCACTTCTATTGCCTGTATTCCAAGAGGTAAATTTGCTGGATTGAAGGCATACATTTATAGTTTTTGACAGATACTGTCAACTTCCCCTTTAAAAGGGCTAAATAACTTGCCTTGCTGTCTACAGAAAATGAGAAGCTCTGTTTGTCCACTAGCTGGCCCACCTGGGATTGAATCAGAAAAGGTCTAATGCTACCAGAGCCTGGCATGAGAAGCTTGACTCCAGTCTCTGCACAAATGCTAACCATTTTGGTAGCAGAAAAATTAATGCTGCAGCAGCCTCCTGGGGTTAAAAATTTAGACTTTAAAAGCTATAGCTTTAAAGAGAGTCATGTTTTTATAGAATTATATTTGGATTAAATGCTTATGGAACTTCTTATCCTGTGAAAAACCCCGACCTAGAGTGTGGAGTTTAAGCTGGAGTGTAAGCAACCAGGGGTGGGGTCAGGGGGCTCCTTGGGCTCTGGACTCTGGCAGAAGCCCATCTGTACCTTCCACATCCTGTCACCCTCTCCACCCCACATTGGGTAGCTTCACCTATGACATTTTTGTGAAGCTGTTTTCTCTGTGTCTGGAATATCTGCTAGCTTTGCTCCTCTAAGACTCTGCTAAGGCCCCCATGGGAGGCCCACCCCACCCTCCCCATGCAGAGTTTGCCCCTCCACCTTTGTTCTTCACAACCTTGTTCCTGCTGCTGTTATTGCACAAATCACATTGTACTGTGATGATGATTATTATTTTTTACCTGCTTCTTAGGGCCAGGAGAGACTAGGGTGAGGCAAGTAAGGCGTCTCTCCCAAAAACATCTGGCCTGGCCATGTGATTTCACTTTAACTATCACCTTTTTAACCCTAGGCCTACTAACCAACACTCACTCTCCAACAGAGACACTCACTCTGAAAACCACGCACTTAAATTTTGCACTCAGGTGCGCAGTCCAGGTCCTGCTACTTTGCTGGCTAGGAGCACTGGACCTGTACCTCCTTTCCCAAATTGGGCAGGCAATGTCGAGTGCGCAGCCTCTCACAACATCAAGCTCCAGGGAACTGGGGAGATGGATCTGCTTTTCCACATGAGGTTAAAACGAGACTTTTTCAATCTGTATCTTCAAGGTCATAAGGGAAAATATGCAAGTTTGATTGAAAAATACAAGAAGCACCCTAAAACGGACAGTTCTGTTTCAAAGATACGTCGTTTTTACCACATTGAATATTTCCTTCTGCCGGACGATGGAGAACCTAAAAAAGTTGACATATTGCTATTTCCAATGGTGGCCAAAGTGTTCCTGGAGTCAGGAGTAAAGGTGCGTGTGTGAGTGCATGTGACCTTGCATATGGTCTAATGCTCATCATGAAAAGTGTGCTGCTCCATGGATGTGCAACATCAGCTTCACCTCCAGTTTGCTAGAATTGGAGGATCCCAGGCCCCACCTCCTGAGTAGGAATCTGCACTGACCTGATCATTCCAATTACTGACTTTTTTTTTTTTTTGAGTTGGAGTCTTGCTCTGTTGCCCAGGCTGGAGTATAGTAGTGCGATCATCTCCGCCTCCCGGTTCAAGTGATTCTTATGCCTCAGCCACTTCAGTAGCTGGAATTACAGGTGTGAGCCACCATGCCCAGCTAGTTTTTGTATTTTTAGTAGAGACGGGATTTCACTATGTTGGCCAGGCTGGCTTTGAACTCCTGACCTCAAGTCATCCTCCCGCGTTGGCCTCCCTAAGTGCTGGGATTACAGGTGTGAACCACCCCACCTGGCCTATTTTTTATTTAGATATTTTACCCAGTAATTTCTGGAATGTTTCAAAAGTTTTTGTGTATACACTACCTGCACACACACTCTCCTGCCAGTGGTTTGACCCTGGGTCATTGCTTAGAAGCAGTCGAGGAGGATGCTATTTGCAGGTAATTACTTTGATTTTATTCTTCCTGAGGAATGCAAAAGTCTGACAGGGCCCAGTACACAACACCCCATTTTCCCTGAACTCAGAGCCTAAAGAGTGACCAGGCACTGAAGTCAGGCAGCGCTGCTGCTGAGGGCCAGGCTGGGGCTAGGGTTTGCTCTGTTCACCACGGCCTTCACACATCTTTCCCCAGTTGACGTCTCTGTATGTTGTTTTACACAGACTGTGAAGCCGTGGCACGAAGGTGACAAAGCCTGGGTGTCGTGGGAGCAGACTTTTAATATCAATGTGACAAAGGAATTATTAAAGAAAATAAATTTCCACAAAATCACCTTGAGGCTCTGGAACACTAAAGACAAGATGTCAAGAAAAGTCAGATATTACCGATTCAAGACTGCCGGCTTCACAGACGACGTGGGAGCTTTTCATAAGTCAGGTGCTCTGGTTTTATTTGAAATGGTTCTGGAAGCCTGGGGCTTACTCAGTAGTAACAGCATAAAAGCCAGTGTCTCCTGGTTTCCTTCACACACGGGTTTCTGCATCCGTGGGGGCATCCTACCAGGCCGTGCTGTGGTGACAGGAAGTGCCACCTAGGGGAGTGATAGTGTGGTGGGCAGTGTTCTTGCAACTCCACCTTTTGGGCCCCTTCATTCCAGGGCAGCTCTGGCGCGGGCACCCACACCGGCCTAGTATTATATGTTCACTGAAAAAAAAAAAAAAAAAAAAAGAAAACCTTAGAGGATACCAAGAAACAAAAGAGAAAACTTAAAAATCCCACCACCCCAAGCCAATTGTCTTAAGATTCTCATATAGACTCTTCCAGACTCATTTGTGTAAATATTTTATCAATATCAGAAAGTCTTTTTTTTTTTTTTCGAGATGGAGTTTCACTCTGTCGCCCAGGCTGGAGTGCAGTAGTGCCATCTCGGCTCACTGCAACCTCTGCCTCCCCAGTTCAAGCGATTCTTCTGCCTCAGCCTCCGAGCAGCTGGGACTGCAGACACGTGCCACCATGCCCGGCTAATTTTTGTATTTTTAGTAGAGATGGGGTTTCACCATGTTGGCCAGGCTGGTCTCGAACTCCTGACGGCAGGTGATCCACCCACCTTGGCCTCCCGAAGTACTGGGATCACAGGTGTGAGCCACTGTGACCAGCCAATGTCAGAAAGTCTTTTGAACTCATCTTGAAGGAGAGAGCCAGGAGGGATGGAATGATCCAGGCTTTGACGCCAGATGGTGGAATTCAGTCCTGTCTCCAACTTGTACTTGCTGGTGACCTGGGTATGTTCCTGAACATATGTTTCTCATCTGTAAAAAAGGAAAAATAACTAGTACCTGCTTCACTGGAATACTAGAGGCAGGTTCACAGGAGTGGTCCACCTGGGTGCAGGCAATAAGGAGGGTGTGCATTTCTATAGAAAATTTAAGAACTGTAATTAAATGCTACCAATTAAACTGACATGGCATTAATTATAAGATGCATCCTGATGCTTAGAGATGTTAAAAATTTAAAAAGGCAGGTACAGTGGCTCGTGCTTGTAATCCCAGCACTTTGGGAGGCTGAGGCAGGAGTTTAAGACCAGCCTGGGTAACATGGCAAGACCCTGTCTCTACAAAAAATTTAAAAATCAGCCCAGCATGGTGATGTGCACTTGTAATTCTAGCTTCTTGAAAGGCTGAAGTGGGAGGATTGCTTAAGCCTGGGAGGTTGAAGCTTTAGTAAGCTGTGTTTGTATGACTGCACACCAGCCTGGGTGACAGAGCAAGACCTTATCTCAAAAAAAAAATGTAACACAGATGTACATATTAGAATCAATGATGTATGGTACTATTATCATTGTCAGCACCTTCCAGACGAGTGTAATTATCCTCAATTTTGTGTGGCCGGAAAGCCTTGCTTTTCTCTGATTTTCCAGCCCGCCTTCTCAAGGAGCCTTTCTGGCCTTGGAGGCTTGGAACTTCCCACTTTAAATCTTTCATTTATGTCCAGAGTTCCTTACTCTTGGCACTATTGACATTTTGGGCCAGATAACTCCTCACTGTGGGGGCTGTTCTGTGGATTGTTGGGTGTTTTGCAGCATTTCTGGCCTCTACCCACTAGCTGCCAGCAGTAGCCTGCCAGTTGTGACAATCAGATTTCTTCAGACATTGCCAGATGTCCCCTGGGGATCAAAATCGCCCCTGGCTGAGAAACACTAATGCATATACCTACACTACAAGTTGTAGGTTTCCAGTGTGAGAAAATGGGATTCAAGGTAATTTTTCTTACCTGGACTAGAGGAAAGAACCATGTCCTCAAAGTGTGGGCTGTGGACCACCTGCATCAGATGCTTACATGCAGATTCCAGGCCTGATTTGGAGCTGCTGAGCCAGACTTCCTGGTTAGTATCTACCCTGCAGTGGGCTCTGATTGGAGTAGGGTGCTGAGGTGGGAGTATCAGGAAGGATTCCTGGACGAAGGGCCGCAGTAGCAAAGTTTGGATGGGTAAAGGGAATTTGGTGGCCAGAAAAGGAGAAAGGGTGTTCTATGGCCTCCAGGGAGAGGCCACAAGCCTCCTGCTATGAGTATTCTTATTGATTGATTGAGGCAGGGTCTCACTCTGTTGCCCAGGTTGGAGTGCAGTGATGTGATCATAGCTCACTGCAGTCTTGAGCTCCTGGGCTCAAGTGATTCCCCCTGCCTTAGTCTCCCGAGTAGCTGGGACCACGAGTATGTGCCACCACACCTGGCTACTTTTTAAATTTTATCTTTCTTAGAGATTGGGTCTTACTATGTTACCCAGGCTGGTCTCTTACTCCTGGCCTTAAGTAATCCTCCTGCCTTGGCCTCCTAAAGTGCTGGGATCACAAGTGTGAGCCACTATGCCTAGCACTGTGAAACGTTGCAATGACAGCACCTGCTCCTTCCTGAACCCTGTCCCAAGCTTAGCATCACTGCTTCTTATTTAAATAAGTTTTTCCCCATTAAAAAAAAATGTGAATTCACGTTGTAAAACAATTTAGAAATCGCCTAGCAAAAAAGAGAAAAAGTTAAAACCACGCGATTCCTGTCCAGAGATAGCCATTGTTAACATTTTTCCTGTGAATCTAGTGTACATGTTGTCTTAAGTCCCGCCTTTTCTCACTTAAAAAGTTTTCTTACAGAAACTCTTATTTCTTGAAAGTGCAGGAATACTGCAAGAGTTCTGTCTCATATTATGAAGGGGATAGGATGTTTATTGGATGCCTGGTAGGTCACATTCCAGAACTTGTTAGTATTCAGCCTGCTGGTCTTGAAGGACACATCCCAACCTGACTTAGTGTGCTAGTCAGGGTTCTCTAGAGGGAAGGACTAATAGGATAGATGTATGTATGAACGGGAGTTTATTAAGGAGTATTGACTCACATGATCACAAGGTGAAGTCCCACAATAGGCCATCTGCAAGCTGAGGAGCCAGGAAGCCAGTCTGAATCCCAAAACCTCAAAAGTAGGGAGGCCGACAGTGCAGCCTTCAGTCTGTGGCTGAAGGCCTGAGATCCCCCTGGCAAACCGCTGGTGTAGGTCCAAGAGTCTAAAAGCTGAAGAACTTGGAGGCTGATGTTTGAGGGCAGGAAGCCTCCAGCACAGGAGAAAGATGAAGGCCAGAAGACTCAGGAAGTCAGCTCCTTCCATGTTCTTCTGCCTGCTTTCTTCTAGCCGCGCTGGCAGCTGATTAGATGGTGCCCACCCAGATTGAGGATGGGTCTGCCTCTCCCAGTCCACTGACTCAACTGTTAATCTCCTTTGGCAACACCTTCACAGATACACGCAGGATCAATACTTTGCATTCCTTCAATCCAATCAAGTTGACACTCAGTATTCACCATCACACTCAGCATTTCTTTTCTCTTCAATCTGCTCATCTGCTGGATTTCTCAGGACTGGATGAAGACAGCATTCTTTTCAAAGCCCCCCAGTCATATTTAATTACTCCTATGCTCTCAATTCTGGGCACCCCCACCCGGTGCTCAGTGGGTATCCCCCGCCTGTTGTTCTTGGGAGCTCTCTGCCCAGCTGTCTTCTCCCTCCTGCCCTCTGGCTTTCTCTGCACCCAGGATTGTTCCCCCTTCTCTCTCCTGCCGCTGTGGCATGGCCTTTCTCTGTCTCCCCTTCGGCCCTGGTGCTGCCTTGCTTTGCAGCTGTTCATGGCTGCCCCAGGGCCTTTAGAGAACCAAGTGGTTTGGCCTTGAAGGCATTTTACAATCTGTTTCCAAGGCTCCTTCTCACTGCCACTACCCCTTCACACCACAGCCCACCTCCTGGTCCCTGCAGACACACGGCTCTCCCTCGTGGTAAACCAGCTGGGCATTCTTCCATGGCTGTCAGCCTCATCTCTTTCTCCAAAAAGTGTTGTCTATTTTTCAGCACTGAATCCAATTTCACCTCCTTTTTTCCATTTCTTTCTTGTAGCGTCTTTCATCTCCATTTGTCAATTCACTTACTCCATTCATTCATTATTCTTCCCATTCTTGGTGGCTGCCATGTACATCCGAGGCCTCTAGGGATAGAAATGAAGGGCGTTGAGGAGCTGACACCCTGGCTGGGGACAACACACTCTGGGTGCAGTCCCGGCTTTGTTAAGGACCACCTCTCTGACCACGGGAAAGTGACTTCAGTGTCAGATCTTCATCTGTGAGATGGGGAATGTTACTGCCCTCCTTAAAGTGGAATGCTAGGAGCCAGCGTAGCAGCGCATGTCACGGACTCAATGCTCGCATTTGGAGGAGGCTGCTGGCCTGCTGAGGTCTGAGAACCTCAACGTGTGTGCCTATCCCAGATGTGTGTGCTTATTGTTTTGAGTTTCCTGGAATTTGGAGGAAGCTTCCTAGGCAGCAGCTCCAGGAGAACAGGGGCCTTATCCATTGCTTCATCTTCTTCAGAGGAAGGTGACTGTCACTTATAGGCATACCTTGATTGATTGTGCTTTGCCTTACTGGGCTTCACAGAGATCATGCATTTTCCAGTTTGGAGGTTTGTGGCAATCCTATGTCGAACAAGTCTATTGATGCCGTTTTTTCAACCTCGTGTGCTCACTTTGTGTCTCTGTCACATTTTGGTAATTCTCGGATGGTTGTTTCTTTTTTTTTTTTAAGACGGAGTCTCGCTCTATTGCCCAGGCTGGAGTGCAGTGATACAATCTCGGCTCACTGCAAGCTCCGCCTCCTGGGTTCACACCATTCTCCTGCCTCAGTCTCCCAAGTAGCTGGGACTACAGGCGCCCGCCACTACACCCGGCTAATTTTTTGTATTTTTAGTAGAGATGGGGTTTCACCTTGTTAGCCAGGATGATCTCGATATCCTGACCTCGCGATCCGCCCCACCTCAGCCTCCCAAAGTGCTGGGATTACAGGCTAGAGCCACCGCACCCAGCCCCAATTCTTGGATTTTTCACACTTATTTATATCTGCTTTGATGATCTGTGATCAGTGATCTTTGATGTCACTTTTGTAAATGTTTGGAGGTGCCACAAATGGCATGTGTGTGAAACGGTGAACTTAACTGATAAATGCTGTGTGTGTTCTGACTCCAGAACACAGGGTTCCAGTGACCGGCCATTCTCTTGTCTCTCCCTCTCCTCAGGCCTCCCTGTTCCCTGAGACACAATAATACCGCAATTAGGCCAATTAATAACCCTACAATGGCCTCTAAAGTGTTCAAGTGAAAGGAAGCCTTGCACATCTCTCCCTTTAAGTCAAAAGCTAGAAATGATTAAGCTTAGTGAGGAAGCCGCATCGAAAGCCTAGATAGGCTGAAAGCTAGGCCTCTTGTGCCAAACAGCCAAGTTGAGAATGTAAGGGAGAAGTTCTAGAAGGAAGTTAAACGTGCTACTCAGTGAACACAGGAATGATAAGAAAGTGAAACATCCTTATAGCTGATACAGAGGAAGTTTTCATGGCGTGGATAGAAGATCAAACCAGCCACAATATTAGCTGAAGCCTAATCCAGAGCAAAACCCTGTCTCTACTAAAAATACGAAAAATAGCTGGGTATGGTGGCGGGCGCCTCTAATCTCAGCTACTTGGGAGGCTGAGGCAAGAGAATTGCTTGAACCTGGGAGGTGGAGGTTGCAGTGAACCGAAATCGTGCCATTGCACTCCAGCCTGGGTGACAGACCGAGACTCCGTTTAAAAAAAAAAAAACCAAAAAACAAAAAACAAAAACAAGGTCAGGCACGGTGGCTCATGCCTGTAATCCCAGCACTTTGGGAGGCTGAGGCAGGTGGATCACAAGGTCAGGAGATCGAGACCATCCTGACTAACACGGTGAAACCCCGTGCGGGTGGATCACAAGGTCAGGAGATCGAGACCATCCTGACTAACACGGTGAAACCCCGTGCGGGTGGATCACAAGGTCAGGAGATCGAGACCATCCTGACTAACACGGTGAAACCCCGTCTCTACTAAAACTACAAAAAAATAGCTGAGCGTGGTCACACGCACCTGTAGTCCCAGCTACTTGGGAGGCTGAGGCAGGAGAATGAACCCGGGAGGCGGAGCTTGCAGTGAGCCAAGATTGCCCCACTGTGCTCCAGCCTGGGCAACAGAGCGAGACTCCATCTCAAAAATAAACAAATAAATAAATAAAAATAAAAGGAAAGAAAAGAAAAACCTTCCAGAAAGGATTCACCATTCTAGATGTCTTTAAAACATCTGTGATTCATGGGAGGAGGTAAAAACATCATTAACAGGAGTTTGGAAGAAGTTGATTCCAGCCCTTATGGATGACTCTGAAGGGTTCAAGGCTTCAGTGGAGCAAGTCACTGCAGATGTTGTGGAAATAGCAAGAAAACTAGAATTAGAAGTGGAACCTGAGGATGTGACTGAATTGCTGCAGTCTCATGATCAAATTTGAACAGATAAGGAGTTGCTTCTTACAGATGAGTAAAGAAAGTGATTTCTTGAGATGAGATGGAATCTACTCCCGTGAAGAGGCTGTGAACATTGTTGAAATGACAACAGAGAATTTAGAATAGTACACACATTTAGTTGGTAAAGACGTGGCAGGGTTTGAGAGGATTGACTCCAAGTTTGAAAGCAGTTCTACTGTGGGAAAAATGCTGTGAAACAGCTTCATATGCTACAGAGAAACCTTTCATGAAAGAAAAAGTTGATCAATGCAGCCAACTTCATGGTGAGGTGAACCCAGCCCTCATTACCCACCACCCTGATCACTGAGCAGCCGTCAACATCGAGGCAAGACCCCCACAGCAGAAAGATGATGACCCGCAGGCTTAGATGAGTGTTAGCTTTTGTGTGTGTGTGTGTGTGTATGAGATAGGGTCTTGCTCTGTTCCCCAGGCAGCAGTGTAGTGGTGTGATTATGGCTCACTGCAGCCTTGACCTCCTAGAATCAAGCAGCCCTCCCACCTCAGCCTCCCGAATAGCTGGAATTACAGGTGCATGCCACCGTGCCCAGCTATTTTTCTTTTTTTGTAGAAACAAGGTTTCACCATGTTGCCTCGGCTTGTCTTGAACTCCTGGCCTCAAGCGATCCTCTTATCTCAGTCTCCCACAGTGCTGGGATTACAGGCATGAGCCATTGTGCCCAGCCTGTAACATATTTTAGCAATAAAGTATTTTCTCTCTCTCTTTTTCTTCCTTTCTCCCTTCCCTCCCTCCCTTTCTGCCTCCCCTCCTTTCTTTTTCTCTTTTTTTCCTTAAGAGACAGAATCTCTCTGTGTTACCCAGGCTGAACTGCAGTGGTGCATGCAGTCACAGCTCCCTGCAGCTTCAAACTCTTGGGCTCAAGCAGTTCTCCCAATTCATCCTCTCAAAGTGCTGAGATTACAGGCATGAGCCACTGTACCTGGCTCAATAAGATATTTTTTAAACTAAGGTATGTACTTTTTTTTTTTTTTAGATGCAATGCTGTTGCACACTTAATAGACTACGGTATGGTATAAACATAATTTATATGCACTGGGAAGATAATGTGTGACTCACTTTATTGTGATACTTACTTTAGTGTAGTCTGAAACCAAACCCCCAGTATCTCCAAGAAATGCCCATAGTAGTTATTCAATAAATATTTTGGATTGATTAAGTCAATGATCCTTTCTTCTCCTGTATTCTAGAAGTGAGACATTTGGTTTTAAATCAGAGAAAACTCTCTGAACAGGGCATTGAGAATGCCAACATTGTCAGAGAAGACTCGAACCAGGAACATCCACCAGGAAAACAAGAAAAAGTAGAAAAACACCCAAAGTCTTTGCAAGGTGAGCGGAGAAGGCCTTAGTGGATAAGCTGAGTGCAAGGCGATGGCAGGGAAAGCGGTTGTGTGGTGTGCTGGGGTGGTGCATCTGCATGGGCATCCCTCCCGTGTGTTGGCAGTGGAGGCGGGTGGGGCTCATCCTGCCACACAGCTGTACTGCTCTTGCTGCGTGGCTTACTTTTCATTGCTGATTCTGAGTTCTGCTCTTGTCCCCCAGGCTGCAGTGCAATGGCACAATTTGGCTCACTGCAACCTCTGCCTCCTGGGTTCAAGTGATTCTCCTGCCTCAGCCTCCTGAGTAGCTGGGATTACAGGCGCCCACCACCACACCCAGCTAATTTTTGTATTTT
The DNA here is from genome assembly GCF_009764315.1 of Trachypithecus francoisi. Classification (NCBI taxonomy): domain Eukaryota; kingdom Metazoa; phylum Chordata; class Mammalia; order Primates; family Cercopithecidae; genus Trachypithecus; species Trachypithecus francoisi. The sequence goes on from NW_022681453.1 coordinate 60,218,349, forward strand.
TAGTAGAGACCATTTAGTAGAGACCAGCCTCACCATGTTGGCCAGGCTGGTCTTGAACTCCTGACCTCAAGTGATCCACCTACCTCAGCCCCCAAAATGCTGAGATTATAGGTGTGAGCAACTGCACCCAGTCCCAAAAACTTCTCTGACTGTGGAAGTTGTGTATGTGATTTTTAGAAAATTCAGTGAATAGATAAAAATATAAAACAAACAGGGAAAACAATTTCATCACAAGGAGCAATCTATGTAACATTGTAGTGTGGTGACTATGTAGTATTTCATCTTCTGGGCAGACTGCAATTTGCTAACCATTCCCTATGATTGGGAACTTGGGACTGTTTTCATTATTCTCTAATGTAAACAGGACTGAAATGGACCATTTAATAGATAATAGACTTTCTTCTTTTTCTCTGTGGGCTGTTATGTAAGGAACTGGAGGTCTCCTCCATTTATCCAAATAATCGAATATTAGTCTATGTTTATTCATTTACTCACTTATTAACAACAAACTTTTTGACTGAGTGCTTCCCACATCCCAGGCCTTCTGCGTACAGACTGACATTACAGAAATGGGTCGGGGCCCTCATTTCTTAGTGAACTAGCATGTAACAAAAAGCTTAGAAATGTTTTCTACTGTTTTCAGGTTCTCACCAAGCAGAGCCCGAAAATTCTTCCAAGAACAGTGAGGAATATGAGAAGTCCCTCAAAACAGATGATTCTTCCACGGTTCAGTAAGGATTGAACAATATTTTGGGTGGTGGGAATGGAGCTCCTCTTGTGCTAGCCCTACTATGAGTTGTGGTAGGTTTTTTAGTAAATCCAGTTAAATTGGAGCTCATGCAATCCAGGCTAAATTAAGGGAACAGAGAAAGGGCAGCTTGTGTTTATGAGTACATGTTGCACATCAAACTTTCTGCATGCATTATTTTATCTCATTTGATCCTCATAATAACTACACAAGGTGACTGAGTAATTAAATGATTTACACAAAGTGATAAACCAGAATTCCTGGTTAAGCCAGGATTCCAACCCACAGCTTCAGACTGCTGAGTCTCCAGCCATCCTGCATGAGGTCATTTGCTCTTAGGGCCTCTGGTAGCCTGAGAAGGCTCTGGAGAAGGAGACTCCTTGGATGCTATGGGGACCAGGGAGAGAATGGAAGCCCAGCTGGTGGTTTTGGGAAATGGAATGAGAAGAACCAAGAGAACATGTCTTTAAACAATTTTGATTTTTTTAAAAATTATTTTTGTATGGAATATATAGATTATTTTGGGAAGAATGGACATTTTTACATTGTTAAGGTATCTCATCCATGATCATGGTATATCCTTTCATTCAATTCATACCCTCCCTTATGTCCTTTAATGGAGTTCATTTGTTCTGCCTATACATGTTGTGGATAATTCCTATAAGTGAATTCTTTTTTTTTTTTTTTTTTTTTTTTGAGGCAGAGTCTCGCTCTGTCACCCGGACTGGAGTGCAGTGGCCAGATCTCAGCTCACTGCAAGCTCCGCCTCCCGGGTTTACGCCATTCTCCTCCCTCAGCCTCCCGAGTAGCTGGGACTACAGGCGCCCGCCACCTCGCCCGGCTAGTTTTTGTATTTTTAGTAGAGACGGGGTTTCACCGTGTTAGCCAGGATGGTCTCGATCTCCTGACCTCGTGATCCGCCCGTCTCGGCCTCCCAAAGTGCTGGGATTACAGGCTTGAGCCACCGCGCCCGGCCCCTATAAGTGAATTCTTAGATGTTTTATAGTTTGGGTTATTTTTATAAAAATATATTATTTTCCATTATATTTTTGAGTTGGTTAGTACCTTGAATGCAGACCAAGTGTGTCAGCATTACTGGGAATTTGGTAGAAATGGAGAATTTCAGGCCTGCCCCGGTTTACTGAACCAGAGTCTTCATTTTATTTGACAAAATCCCTAGGTAACTCACAGGCACGTTGAAAACTGAGAAGCACTGGGTTACAGGAATGCACTATAAGTTTTCAAAAAATCTGCTCTCCTTTGGTCCATCAGTAAATAGATTCTCAGATCTGGCCCCTGATTTTTTTTCACCTTCATTCATTTTTCTCTTTGTGAATTTTCTAGATGGAGTGTTTCAAGAACACCAACCATTTCTTTGGCAGGAGCAAGCATGATGGAGATCAAAGAATTAATTGAGAGTGAATCACTTAGCAGCTTAACAAACATATTAGACAGACAAAGGTCTCAAAGTAAGTTAGGATAGGATTTGGGAATTTTATAGTATAACTAGACTTGGAAGAATTATGAAATATTTTAAATTCAGGATATGCCAATGAGATTCTTGCATATTTGACCAAATGTTTCTCAAAAGTAAAAGAGTACTGTATACATTTTCAACTTACGCATCCCATCCTTACCATCCATTCATCCATCCATCCCCATCCATCCATTCATCCATCTGTCCATCCCCATCTATCTATCCATCCATCTCTATTCATCCATCCATTCATTCATCCATCCCCATCCATCCATCCCCATCCATTCATCAGTCTGCCCACCCATTCCATTTATTCATCCATCCATCCATCCATCCATCCATCTCCATCCATCCATCCATCCATCCATCTCTATCCATCCATCCATTTGTTCCATTTCTTCTCATGTCATTTACTCACCCTCATCATCCATTCCATTCCACCAATATTTTTGACCCACGGTGTTGTGCATATGGGGGACATGAAAATCTCTAATATCTAATGGAGACTTTCAAATAAAGAATTGCAATTCTATGTGATAGATGTTGTGGTAGGGGTAGGTATGTGGTATGTTGGGGAAGCATAAAAGAATCATGTTTATGTAAAAACTCTCCTGGAAAGATAAAGTATTTACTCTTTTTCTTTTCTTTTCTTTTCTTTTTTTTTTTTTTGAGACAGAGTCTCACTCTGTCGCCCAGTATCGGCTCACTACAAGCTCCGCCTCCTGGGTTCACGTCATTCTCCTGCCTCAGCCTCCCGAGTAGCTGGGACTACAGGTGGCTGCCACCACGTTCGGCTAACTTTTTTTTGTATTTTTAGTAGAGACGGTTTCACCGTGTTAGCCAGGATGGCATTGATCTCCCGAAATTATGATCTGCCCACCTCAGCCTCCCAAAGTGCTGGGATTACAGGTATGAGCCACCGCACCCAGCCTTTTCTTTTTTTTGAGAGAGAGCCCGGCTCTGTTGCCCAGGCTGGAGTGCAATGGTGCAATCTTGGCTCACTGCAACCTCTGCCTCCTGGCTTCAAGCAATTCTCCTGCCTCAGCCTCCTGAGTAGCTGGGATTACAGGCATCCACCACCACACCCAGCTAATTTTTTTTTTTTTTTTTTTTTTTTGAGACGGAGTCTCGCTCTGTCGCCCAGGCTGGAGTGCAGTGGCCGGATCTCAGCTCACTGCAAGCTCCGCCTCCCGGGTTTACGCCATTCTCTCGCCTCAGCCTCCCGAGTAGCTGGGACTACAGGCGCCCGCCACCACGCCCGGCTAGTTTTTTTTGTATTTTTAGTAGAGACGGGGTTTCACCGTGTTAGCCAGGATGGTCTCGATCTCCTGACCTCGTGATCCGCCCGTCTCGGCCTCCCAAAGTGCTGGGATTACAGGCTTGAGCCACCGCGCCCGGCCTTTTTTTTTTTTTTTTTTGAGACGGAGTCTCGCTCTGTCGCCCAGGCTGGAGTGCAGTGGCCGGATCTCAGCTCACTGCAAGCTCCGCCTCCCGGATTCACGCCATTCTCCTGCCTCAGCCTCCCAAGTAGCTGGGACTACAGGCGCTCGCCACCACGCCCAGCTAGTTTTTTTGTATTTTTTAGTAGAGACGGGGTTTCACCGTGTTAGCCAGGATGGTCTTGATCTCCTGACCTTGTGATCCGCCCGTCTCGGCCTCCCAAAGTGCTGGGATTACAGGCTTGAGCCACCGCGCCCGGCCTAATTTTTGTATTTTTAGTAGAGATGGGGTTTCACCAAGTTGGTCAGGCTGGTCTCGAATTCCTGATCTCAAATGATCCGCCTGCCTCAGCTTCCCAAAGTGTTGGGATTACAAGTGTGAGCCACTGCGCCCGGCCCAGTATTTACTCTTATGGTGGAATGAAGAACACAGCATCCCATGTCATGGGACCCGCTCATGCAGAAGCATGTAATGTTATTCACATACTGTCAAGAGATCTGAACCCTCAGAAGCCACTAAATCGACTTCCTCATTCTCAGCCTAGATCCCCTCACCAGTTTCTCATTAAGAAGTTGTGTTTCCAGTGTGAGGTGGGAAAATCTAGAGCCAGTGGGTATACTGCTGCCTCCTGGGATGGGCCATTTCACATCCTTTTAGCTGTCATTGCTACAGATCATTTCCTCATCTCTCAATCAGTTAATCTGTTGTTTGCTGACACTGGCCTGGTTCTAGTGCAACAGTCGAAGGCTGCAGAGGGAAGTGACTGCTTGAGCCAGGCTCTCTGCTGGGTGCTGGAGATACAGTTGAAGAAAACTCATTCCTATTCTTACGGTCCACAAAGACTGAGTCACACTTTCACATGTGAACGCCTCTCAACTCCTGACTTTTTTCTTTTCCAGATTAAAAGTGTCACTCTTTCTAAAAATGTGCTTTAAGCATTCAATGAGGTTTTTAAACCATTCTTTTATTTTGAAATAAAGATTGGAAAGTTCACACAAAAATGCAACAACTACGTATTCACAATTTAGGTGTTAGCATTTTGCCATGTGTTATGGGTGGACCGTCCTGCATGCACACAGTCCTCCTGCCCGGGATCTGAGTTGTCTCCAATTTCTTGCTCCAGCACTGCCATGATGAGTGTTTGGGCACACATATGAGTCCAGGGCATTGGCCCAGTGGGACCCCTGGGGCACAGGCTGTGAGCCTCGACCCCATTGCTAGATGCTACTAGTTTACTGTCCAGGCAGCATCTCTCTCTCTCTCTCTTTTTTTTTTTTTTCCTTTTGAGACAGAGTTTTGCTCTTGTTGCCTAGGCTGGAGTGCAATGGCATGACCTCGGCTCACCACAACCTCCACCTCCCAGGTTCAAGCAATTCTCCTACCTCAGCCTCCCAAGTAGCTGGGATTATAGGCATGTGCCACCACGCCTGGCTAATTTTGTATTTTTAGTAGAGATGGGGTTTCTCCATGTTGGCCAGGCTGGTCTTGAACTCCTGACCTCAGGTGATCCACCAGCCTCAGCTTCCCAAAGTGCTGGGATTACAGGCGTGAGCAACTGGGCCTGACCTCAGGCAGCATCTCTTTACCCTCCTGCTCGCAGTCCTAAGGACTGCTGTTCTCTGCTGCTCTGCACAGACATGGTTTAGTTCCTGACTCCTGGTGAGACTGAGCAGCATTGCATAGGCTTATTTGGTCACACTCTTCTATGATTTTCCTATTCATATCTTTGCTTATTTTTTTGTTTAAAAAAATTGTCTTATGATCTGCCAGCTTTGTGTTTACATCTGGATAATTGTGCATTGCCAGTTATATGCATGATAACCCTCACAGACAGGGGTATGTAACTTATCCTTTGACTAGATTCATGGTATCTTGTTTTGTACGCCAATTATTTAAATATTCCTCTCTAGTTTATACTTTCAGGAATGTTAAAGAAATCCTTCCTCAGCTGGGTATGGTAGTGCACGCCTGTAGTCCAAGCTACTTGCAAGGCTGAGGGGGATCATCACTTGAGCCCAGAGTTCATGGCCAGCTTTGGCAACATAGTGAAACACCATCTCTCTCTTTTTTTTTTTTCCCAAAGACTGAGTTTCTCTCTTGTAGCCCAGGCTTGAGTACAGTGGCACGATCAGGGCTCACTGCTACCTCTGCCTCCCAGGTTCAAGTGATTCTCCTGACTCAGCCTCCCAAGTAGGTGGAATTACAGGTGCCTGCCACCATACCTGGCTAATTTTTTATTTTTAGTAAAGATTGGGTTTCACCATGTTGGCCAAGCTGGTCTCAAAATCCTGATCTCAGGTGATCCACTTGCTTCAGCCTCCCAAAGTGCCGGATTCACCATGTTGGCCAGGCTGGTCTCAAAATCCTGACCTCAAGTGATCCACTTGCCTCAGCCTCCCAAAGTGCCGGATTTATAGGAGTGAGCCACCGCACCCGGGCGAAACATCATCTCTTAAAAAAAAGAAAAAAGAGGCTGGGTGCATTGGCTCAAGCCTGTAATCCCAGCACTTTGGGAGGCCAAGGCAGATGGATCATCTGAGGTCAGGAGTTCGAGACTAGCCTGGCCGACATGGTTGAAACCCTATCTCTACTAAAAATAAAAAATCAGCTGGGCGTGGTAGCACGTGCCTGTGGTCCTAGCTACTCAGGAGCCTGAGGCAGGAGAATCGCTTGAACTCCAGCCTGGGCAGCAGAGTGAAACTCCGTCTCAAAAAAAAAAAAAAAAAAAGAAAAGAAAAGAAAGAAAGAAAGAAAGAAATCCTTCTTCATCCAGATGTCAGTATAGTCTCCTAGATACTCTTCTGATGATTTTGAAGTTTTTGTTTTATACTCTTAGTCTGTAATTCATTTTGTATACGCCATGAAATAATTCAGTAACTTAATTTGCTCCCATATGGATAGTCAATATAACTTACCCACTGATTGGAAATGCCACTTCTGGCATCTGTTGGGTTCCCCTATGTGTTTGGGTCTGTTCCTGGGCTTTCTCATCTGTCCCATTAGTCTTGATGACCATAGATTTATATGTGTTCTCATCTCCTTTTCCTTCTGGTCTGAGCTTGGCACTGAGCAGAATGTTTTATGTAGCGTTGCTGATTTCCTCTTTTCAGTGCCCTAGAAGGCACGTGCTGTTGCCCTCATATAACAGGTGAGGTTACTGAGGCTCAGACTGTGGGCTTTTGTTTAAGAGCAGGGTCTCTTAAAAAAGCCCACCCTCCACCCTGTGCTGAGATTAAGAGCTGACTGGAGGGAGCCTTGAGTGTGTTATGGCATCATTGTCATGGTGACTTTAGTCCTCTTCTGCCTGTGTTCTCAGTTAGCAGAGGCGGGGAATGAGAGACCCTTATTACTACATATAACTGGCAACGGGCCTGCCATCTATATTTAGCCACCACTTCTGGTTGCTGGGAAGAGGCAGTCACACAAAGAACAACCCCTGCCTTCTAGGAGCTTCCGGAACCTTCCCAAATCTCTGTAGCATGTTCAGGTCCACATGTGGCAGCTCAGATACAGTCTCCTCTTAATGCTTATCTCCTTTATTTGATTTCACAGTTAAAGGAAAAGATTCAGAGGGAAGAAAGAAAATCCAGAGGAGACATAAGAAGCCCCCTGCAGAAGAAGAGGCACACCTCATGCTGACAGGCCTAAGGAAGCAGAGCGCTTTCTCCATCCAACTGGCCGTCATGCCGCTCCTTGCCGGTACCCACTCCTTGCCCTGTTCCCAGCAGCTCCAGCTTGCCAGAATGGCCATAAGCGGATGCTCCTAATGACAGCCCTGCTGTGTGCCACCTCATTTCATCCTCACAGCCACCTCAGGAAACTCAGGGGTACTGGCTCCATAGTACAGGGGGAAACGAAGACCCAGAGAGGGTAGCTACATTGCCTGAGATCACATAGCTAGGAAATGTGAAGTCTGGACTTGAACCCAGCTCTATTTGATTCCAGACTCCAAGGAAGCCTATGGGAATATTAAATGTCATCATTGTGTTTGCTAAGAAGATGCTACTTTTAATAAATGCTTTCCTACAGATTTTTACAAAAACAGCTAGTAACAGGAATGAGGAAAGGGAACCCTGACTGAGCCCCTCTGGGTGCAGGCACCTCCCGTGTGACACATCACTTCTCAGACCAAATTCTGAGCCACTCAGCCAACCTGTGGTGTGGTGGTGGCTGTGCTGGTTACCATTGTTACCATTTTTTTCAGTGAGGAAAAGAACTCAAAGAGGTTAAGTAACTTTCCTAAGGCCGCACAGCTCAGTGGCCAAACAGGGATTTAATTCTTTTGCTTTATAAGATCTACCACAATTTATGAACTAGATTTTACACATATTGGCAAATCTTAACTAAATATTATATCAATATGTTTTGATGATGGAAATCTCAGCATGTATTTTGGTAAAATTATATTGCTTTGTTCCAAAAAAGAGTCATATGGGGTGAGCTCCCCCTCTTTTTTTTGTTTTTAGAGAAAATTCAGACTTTGTTCATTTTTTTGGCCATTACGTGTCTTGTGCGCCCTCTCCTGGCTACTCTGCAGAAGCGCGTGCGTTGGTCTTTTCTGAACTGGGACCAGTGTTCATAGAGGAGGGGGCAAAACCCCCATAAGTCAGAGCCGCCAGTTCACTTACACAGGTGCCAGTCATCATCCTCCTCACGCGCTTTTGGGTTGGTGTCAATTCATTGTGAGAAAGTGCTATTAACTTTTCAGTTTGCACTTTTTTTTTTTTTTTTTGAGATAGGGTCTTGCTCTCTCACCCAGGCTGGAGTGTAAGTGACACAATCATAGCTCACTCCAGCCTGAAGCAAGCCTCCTGCCTCTGCTGCCCGCATAGCTGAGACTACAGGTGCACACTACCGCACCTGGCTATTATTATTATTATTATTATTATTTTGTATTTTCTGTAGAGACAAGGTCTTGCTATGTTGTCCAGGCTGGTCTCAAACTCCTGGACACAAGTAATCCTTCTGCCTTAGGCTCTCAACGTTCTAGAATTACAGGTGTGAGCTGCCGCACATGGCAGTTTGCAGTTTTAAATGACTTTTTGAAAATCATACTTCACCTACAGCTAGTCCTTCCTGACCACCTTCACTTTCTCAGAACCTTCTTGAGAAGCAACAGTGCCAGAGAGTAAACTTACAGAGCATCTTCCCCCGCCCCATTCTCCAGCCTGACACTCCAGCATACCTGTTGCACACAGTGACTTTGAGCGAACGCCTTTGCTAGCTGCTTCCTCTGTCCTAGGGGAGTGTACCATGGGACCTGCCCCACTTTGGATTTTACTGTGAGAGGAAAGAGAAGTTCAACTGTCTTGGCCTGCCTGGCGTGACTGTTTCCAGCAGAATGAAGCCAGGACATGGTCCCCTCTCTCTTTTTTTTTTTTGAGATGGAGTCTTGCTCTGTCACCCAGGCTGGAGTGCAGTGGTGTGATCTCGGCTCACTACAACCTCTGCCCCCCAGGTTTAAGCAATTCTCTTGCCTCAACCTCCAGAGTAGCTGGCATTACAGGCACGTGCCACCACGCCAGGCTAATTTTTGTATTTTTAGTAGAGATGGGGTTTCACCATGTTGGCCAGGCTGGTCTTGAACTCCTGACCTCATGATCCGCCCGCCTCAGCCTCCCAAAGTGCAAGGATTACAGGCATAAGCTACTGCGCCTGACCTAGCCTCCCCTCTCTTTAACCTGTACCGTCATGGCTGTACAATGCAGGGGTTCATATGTAAGAGCTTTGGTGACAAAAACACTTTGATCATGGCTCAGTCACTTACCAGCAAGTTGCCTGCTTTCTCTGAGTCTCACTTTCCTCCTCTGTGAAATGGGGGTGATCACTCCTACCTCAGAGCGTAGTTTTAAGGATCACAGGAGCTGATGTGTGTAAACTGCTTAGCACAGTCCAGAGGGTGCTGGTGTGGAGGCAGCAGCTGCCTCCCGAGGCCGTGTGTGTGGGCCGCTCCATTATACTCTGACACAGCCTATGGTCATCAACAGAGCACGAGTCGGCTCAACAGGCCAGTTGTATGTCTGGTTTTGCCAGAAAATAATAGCATAAGATTATTTATTGTAAACCCAGCATAATTATTTTTGGTAATCATCTTCAATTTCAAATTAGGCCATAGATCATGTATACCTTATTAGTAAATATTGGTTGGCTAGTAACCTAGTAAGATTCTAGAAAGATTCAGTGTCTGGGAGTGAACTCTTATTTTAAAAGGATAGTATTGCATAGCGGAGGGGCCCCACTTAGCCCCGCAGAACTTGTTTGGATGCTGGTTCCACAACGTATTGGCTAAGAGACCTTGGATGATCGCGTCAGAACTCTGGGCCTCAGTTTCCCCATCTGTAATGTGGTGATGACAGCAGCCAGACAAGGTTAAGGATGAAATGACATTAGCGCATGTTGGGACTGGCTGTAGCAGGAGCACAAACATTCCCTTGCACTGTTCCACTCTTACTCGACCAGGGCTCTTAACTCAGGGGACTTGTGTCTGCTAGGGACATTTGGCAGCGTGTGGAGGCATTTTGGTTGTCACGACTGAGAGTGGGATGCCACTGGCATCTAGTAAGATACTGTTAAACATGCCACAATGTATAGGACTGTCCCCTGAGCAAAGAATGGCCTGCCCCAACTGTCGGCACTATGGAGGCTGTGAGCCCCCAGCCTGGAATTCTATTCTGGTACATGTCTCACTGACTGATGGTTTGAGCACTTTTTAAAATTTGTATTTTTGCACTGGGGATTCCTTGTACCTTGAGTAGTCTTTTTTTTTTTTTTGAGATGGAGTTTCACTCTTGTTGCCCAGGCTGGAGTGCAATGGTATGATCTCAGCTCACTGCAACCTCCGTCTCCCGGATTCAAGCAATTCTCCTGCCTCAGCCTCCCAAGTAGCTGGGATTTCAGGCATGCGCTACCATGTCTGGCTGATTTTGTATTTTTAGTAGAGACAGGGTTTCTCCATTTTGGTCAGGCTGGTCTCGAACTCCTGACCTCAAGTGATCCGCCCCCCTCCTTGGCTTCCCAAAGTGCTGGGATTATAGGCGTGAGCCACCGCGCCTGGCCCAGAATGCTTTTTCTATAAAAGGGATCCATGTATTTCACCAGTCAGAGATGTACTAGGTAGGGAAAAAACAAAACAAAAAAAACCCCTCAAGTTTTGGAGGCAGGATTGACCTGGGTTTGAATCCCAGATCTGACTCTTTGTCATGTGATAAGCTAGAGTCTCCGAGGCTCAATTTCATCTGCAAAATGGGGATAGATACATCCTTCCTTGGGGTTAAAAGATTAAGAAAGATGATGTATGAGATGGTGCTCAAAAAGATCAGTCTATTCCTTTCAACATGCCTGTAAATGTATTTCTAGGGCATGTAAAAGCCAAGTCACTCACATTCAGAAAGAGTAGGCGCTTCTAAAACAAGTCATGGGCCAGATGTGCTCAGCCTGGGCGACAGAGTGAGACTCCTCAAAAAAAAAAAAAAAAAAAGAAAAAGTATTCTGACAGCTACCTATATGCCTTGCAATGGCTCCATTCACCCACCCCTTTCATGAGGCGCACTAGTGCAAAACCATCCTGGTGGGAGGTGTGCATGCTTGTATTTGGCTCAGATGTGCCAGTTGTGTTCTACATCAATATCTGTATTTTCCTCATCAGATCACAACAAGTGAAGCAACCCACTGAGTACCAAATGTACACACTGGCATGATATGTCCTTGATGGGAGAACTGCCCGGAGCACTCCACCCAATAGCCTTCCTGCAGCAATGGCCAGGCTCTCTGCTGACCCATACAGGAACCCATAGCCATATGAGGGTACTGGGCATTTGGAATGTGGCTTGTGTGGAGAAGGAAGTGCATTTTATATTTTATTTAATTTTAATTATTTACAATTCAAGTAGCTACCTATGGCCCATAGCTACCATAGTGGATAGCACAACAGGTCTAGAACGTTGGTTCTCAAGTTACCTGGAGAGCTATTAAACCTCCCATTGTGGAGGCCACACCCCAGACCAATGAAATCGGACTGTCTGGGAGTGGCACCCACACATAGGTGTTCCTGTTGTGTCCCAGATGATTCAGGAAATGCTTGTATTACTTATTAACAGATGTCATCAAGATTAAGTCACACACATTCAATTCTAGAGAATTTACAGGACCTCAGTTTGAGAAACTAGCACAGAACATGCTGCCCGTGGGTGTTTCTCGATTCTTTATTTTTTTAATTAAAGTTTTCCCTTTTGGGTTGTGATTTTATCATTGGCTCATCTCAGGTTGCTTGATCCTTCTGTGCTTGTCTCGGGGCTGTCATGAGGAAAGGTCTAATGCTGGGTGTATTTCCCCCCAGGATGGCAAACTGTCATGAGTCGTGGCAGTGAGAAGTCTGCCAACATTTTAGATTGCCTTTTGACTTTAAAAACAGAAGTTCCAATCATGACCGAGGAGCAAAAGCAGGATTTAAATCCCCTGACCATAAAGATCAAGTGTGCTTCCTGCCTTCCGTCACAGCCTGTGCCCATTCAGGAACTAGAGGTAAGAATGAGCTGGACGCATGGAGTTTAGAGCTCCTCCCCTTCTACCCACCTGCCTGTCATATGCCATCACTAGTCCTCCCGATGGCCCCAAATAAGAAATGTGGTTATCACCTGCATTTTACTATTTAGGATCCCACAGTGAGATACAAAAGAGATGGGGTTCCTGGGATTAGGTGTGACCAATCCTGAGGTCTTCTACTACGCTGCAGGTGCTCTTCAAATGCAGGTCATGAGCCTCCCTTCAGGAGCCCCCAGGCTTCACTGTTCCCGTGGCAGTTACCAGCAGGATGCTTGCTCATTGTTAACCAACCAGGTTCAGTACTGCTGTTTATTCTGTGAGTTCTTTGTCCCCTCTCCTGGTTGGATTCCTGTCTCCTGAATTCTCTCCCTTTATTTGCTGTCTGGTTTTGCTGGAGTGCATCCTCTAGTAGCTTCTCGAGAAAAGGTCAATGGGAGATTTATTTTTGAGATCTCATATGTCTGCAGATATATTTTTTCTACCTTTTTTTATCCTTACACATGACTGGTAGTTTGGATGTGTATAGAATTCTAGGCTAAAAATCATTTGCCTTCAGAGTTTTGAAGGCATTGTTCTATCATCTTTTATTTTCATACAAGTTGAACCTTTGTATGTGACCTGTTTTTTGTTTCTCCAAATGCTCATAAAATCTTTTTTGTCTCCTTTTTTATTTTATTTATTTATTTGAGGCAGAATTTCGCTCTTGTTGCCCAGGCTGGAGTGCAAGGGCACAATCTCAGCTCACTGCAACCTCCGCCTCCTGGGTTCAAGCAATTCTTCTGCCTCAACCTCCTGAGTAGCTGGGATTACAGGCATGCACCACCACGCCCGGCTAATTTTGTATTTTTAGTAGAGACAGGGTTTCTCCATGTTGGTCAATCTGGTCTCGAACTCCCGACCTCAGGTGATCCACCCGCCTTGGCCTCCCAAAGTGTTGGGATTACAGGCGTCAGCCACTGCGCCCAGCCTTGTCTCCTTCAAAAAAAAATTTTTTTTTGAGACAGGGTCTCACTCCACTGCCCTCTCTGGAGTGCAGTGGTGCAATCATAGCTTACTGCAGCCTCAACCTCCTGAGCTCAGGTGATCCTCCTGCCCCAGCCTCCCTAGTAGCTGAGACTTCAGGTGCACACCACCACACCCAGCTAATTTTTGTATTTTTTGTAGAGACAGGGTTTTACCATGTTGCCCAGGCTGGTCCTGAACTCCTGGGATCAAGTGATCCTCCTGCCTTAGCCTCCCGAAGTGCTAGGATTACAGGTGTAAGCCACAGTACCAGCCCTTTTTGTCTTCTGAAACTGCTTAATTGTGTGTCTTAGTGTGAGTATGTCCATGTACATATGTCATACTTTTACTTTAAAATATAGATTCACAGAAAGTTGCAAAGACAGTACAGAGAGGTCCCATGTATCCTTTACCCAATTTCCTCAGTAATTAGGTGTTTTATAACTATAGCACAATATCAAAATCAACACATTGACATTGGTCTAATGTGTATATAGGTCTTTACCATTTTATTGTACATGTATGTAACTGTCACAGCACTTGAGATGTAGAAATAATCTATTGTCACAAAGATCTCCTTCACGCTACCCTTTTATAGTCACAACCCCCTAATACCCAGCATCCCTAACCACTAATTTGCTCTCTATCTCTATACTTTTGTCAATTTGAAAATGTTATTGTTAAGGATTGAATTGTGTCCCCCCCAAAAAATTGTATGTTGAACTCCTAACGCCCAGTATCTCAGAATGTGGTCTGATTTGGAAAGATGGTCTTTGCAGAGGTGATCAAGTTGAAATGAGGTCATTAGGGTATCCTTATGAAAAGGGGGAAAGTGGACCCAGAGACAGACACACATAGAGGGAAGACTATGCAAAGTGACACACGGAGAACACCACGTGGAAAGTGGATGCTGCCACATGCCAGGGGACCTCTGCGGCCACCAGAAGCTGGAAGAGGCAAGGAAGGACCTTCTCAAGCACCTTCTGAGGAAACGTGGCCCTGCCAACAGCTTAATTTCTGACTTCTAGCCCTCAGAACAGGGAGACAATACATTTCTGTTATTCTAAGCCCCCCCCAGTTTATGGTGCTTCGTAGGAAACTGGCGTGGTTATATAAATGAAAACATCCAGCATGTGACCTTTTGAGACTGGCCTTCTCCCCCACTCCAGCGTAATGCCCTTGCGTGTAGTTTGGTCATGTTTCTTTATTTACTCTGCCTTTTAATTGACATATTTAGACCATTATATTTAGAGTAAATGTTGATATATTAGAGCTTAAGTCTACCATTTTAATTTTTGTTTTCTGTCTGTTCCTTCTGTTTTTTTGTTTCTCATGGTTTTTATTCCTGCTTTCTTGTGGGTTACTTGACCAATTTTTAGAATTCCATTTTGATTTATCTGTAGTATTTTTGAATTTATATCTCTTGGTATAGATTTTTAGTGGCACTCTGGGTATTATATTATGCATACATAACTTTTCACAATCTATTGGTATCAATATTTCACCAGTTTGAGTGAAATATAGAAACTTAACCTCCCTTCAAACCCCTTTAGTTTTCCCAAATATTTCCTCTACATAGATTGATAACCACATGAGATGATGTTATACTTTTTGCTTCAACTGTCAAACATAACCTAGAAAACTCAAGGGTTGAAGGGAAGTGTATATGTTTACCTGTGGTTCTACTTATTTCATTATCCTTTCTTCCTTTCTAATGTTGCAAGACTTCTTCTTTTGTCATTTCCTTTCTGTTTCAAGAACTTCCTTTAGCCTTTCTTGTAGGATAAATCTGCTGAAAACAAATTCTTTTAGTTGTTCTTTGTCTCAGGGTGTTTTTATTTTTCCTTCATTCTGGACGTATAGTTTCACTGGATATAGAATTGGTATAGAATGGGGTTGATTTTTTTTTTTTTTCTTTTGAGACAGAGTCTGGCTCTGTCACCCAGGCTGGAGTGCAGTGGCGTGATATTGACCCACTGCAACCTCTGCCTCCCTGGTCCAAGTGATTCTCCTGCCTCAGCCTCCCGAGTAGCTGGAATTATAGGCACACACTACCATGCCTGGCTAATTTTTGTATTTTTAGTAGAGATGGGATTTCACCAGTCAGCCAGGCTAGTCTTAAACTCCTGACCTCAGGTGATCCATGTACCTCAGCCTCCCAAAGTGCTGGGGTTACAGGTGTGAGCCACTGCACCTGGCCGGATTTTTTTTTTTTTAACACTTGAAAAATGTTATTTTTTTTTTAACACTTTCTTCTTACCACTACAGTTTCTGATGGGAAATCTGCTGTCATTCAAATTGCTTTTTTTCCCTATAGGTAAGATGGCATTTATCTCTTGCAGCTTTCTTTGCCATTAATTTACAGAAGTTTGACTATGACATGTCTTGGTGTGGATTTCTTTGTGTTTCTCCTATTTGGGGTTCTCTCAGCTCTTTGAATCTATAGGCTTATGTATTTTGCCAATTTTGAGAAAATTTTAGTCATTATTTATTGGAATACTTTTCAGCACCACCTTTTGTCTCCTCTCCTCCTGAAACTCCAATGACATGAATATTAGTTCTTTTGTTTTAGTCCCACAGGGTCCTGAAGTTCTGATTTTGGTTTTTGTGTCTTTTTTCCACTGTGTTGTTCAGATTGGGTAATTTCTTTTTTTCTTTTTGTCTTGAGATGGAGTCTTCATCTGTCGTCCAGGCTGGAGTGCAGTGGCACAATCTCAGCTCACTGCAAGCTCTGCCTTCTGGGTTCACGCCATTTTCCTGCCTCAGCCTCCAGAGTAGCTGGGACTACAGGCGCCCGCCACCATGCCCGGCTAATTTTTTTGTATTTTCAGTAGAGATGGGGTTTCACCATGTTAGCCAGGATGGTCTCGATCTCCTGACCTCATGATCCACTTGCCTTGGCCTCCCAAAGTGCTGGGATTACAGGCATAAGCCACTGTGCCCAGCCCAGATTGGCTAATTTCTATTGTTTTATCTTCAGGTTTACAGATTCTTTCCTCTGTACATTCCATTCTGCTGTTGAATCCATTGAGTTTTTAATTGCAGTTATTGTATTTTTCAGTTCTAAGATTTCCATTTGTTTTTGTTTGTTTATTTGTTTGTTTTTGAGTTGGAGTCTCACTCTGTCACCCAGTGCAATGGTGCCATCTTGGCCCACTGCAACCTCCACCTCCCGGGTTCAAGCAGTTCTCTGCCTCAGCCTCCCAAGTAGCTGGGATTACAGGCACTCGTCAACATGCCTGGCTAATTTTTGTATTTTTAGTAGATAACGGGGTTTCACTATCTTGGCCAGGCTGGTCTTGAACTCCTGACCTCGTGATCCACCCACCTTGGCCTCCCAAAGTGCTGGGTTTACAGGTGTGAGCCACCGCACCCAGCCTGTTTACTTTCTTTTTAAGAGATGGGGTCTTGTCTTGTTCTGTCACCCAGGCTGGAGTACAATGGCACTGTCATGGTTCACTGCAGACTTGAACTCCTGAGCTCAAGTGACCCTGCCACCTCAGCCTCCTGAGCAGCTGGGACTAAAGGCATGCACCACCACACCTTGGTTATTCTTTATATCTCCTGTTTCTTTGCTGAGAAACTATTTTTTTCATTTGTTTCAAGCATGTTCATTACTGCTTCAAATTCCTTGTCACATAATTCCAAGATCTGTGTCATCTCAGGTTTTTTCATTGGTTTTTCATTGGTTCCTTGGTTTTTCCCATTCAAGTTGATTTTTCTGGTATGACAAGTGATTTTTTAAAAATTATATCTTGGATATATTGAGTATTACATCATGAGACTGGATCTTATTTAAATCTTATGTTTAAGCTGGGCGCTGGAGAATCACTTGAGCCCAGGAGTTTAAGACCAGCCTGGGCAACACACTGTGACCCCTTCTTAATTTTTTTTTTTAATTAGCTGGATGTGGTGGCATACACCTGTAGCCCAGCTATTCAGGAGGCTGGGGTGGGAGGATGGCTTGAGCCTGGGAGGCTGAGGCTGCAGTGAGCTATGATTGCACCATTGCACTCCAGCCTGGATGACAGAGACCCTGTCTTTCAAAAAAAAAAAAGAAGAAGAAGAAGAAGAAGGAGAAGGAGAAGGAGAAGGAGAAGGGGAGAAGAAAAGAAAGAAAGAAAAAAATTGTATGTGTAGCAGGCCTTCTCCAACACCAAATTGCATGTGTAGCAGGCCTGTGGAAGGGAAGATGAGAGAGATACCATCTCAATACTGCCACGTGAGACTCCAGGTTCCCCACTTGGTCACTGTACCCTGTGGGTAGGGATATCTTGTTACTGCTCTTGTGGACTTCACTGACCCATGATGGGAGGCTTCATTTCCACTGAGTGTTGGGGAAAGTCCTGGCTCCCCACCAGGTCTTTTCTGACACCACCCCAGTGAGGCAAGGAGCACCAAGTTAAAGTCAGTGAGGGTAGAAGTCCAGGCTTCCCATGCAGCCTTTGTTTCTGGGGTGGGGCATGATTTTTTCCATGGTGTGTGTCTGGAGTAGGGAAGTTATTTGCCTAAAAGTTTCCTGTTCTGCTGGATTGTTCCTTTTTTGGTCTTTGATCTGGAGAGAGCAGACTTTTCTTGGGGATTTTTCTGCCTACTCTCACTGGTATTTCTGGATACTACCTTCTGCAGCACCCAGTCCAGAATATATGAGGCACATAGAAGACCCAGGGTCCCATGTTCCCTTAACACCTTTTCTGTACTTTTCAAAGTCTTTGTATGTTTTTTTATATACAACCTGCAGAGTTTTAAAGCTGTACTCAGTAGAACTAGAAGTGTGTCTGTTCCATCTTGATCCAGAACAGGAACTCTGTATTTTTACCCATGAAGCTGGGGATTCAGTGGACCATTTCAACCTAGAAGCCCACGTCCTTCAGCACTGGGAAATTGTCTTAAATTATTTCATTGATTATTTCTTCATTTTCTCCCCTACTCTTTTTGGGACTCTTATCTAGATGCTGACTCTCCTGGGCTTCCCTTTTTTTCTTTTCTTTTTCTTAAGATGGAGTCTTGCTGTGTCGCCCAGGCTGGAGTACAGTGGCGCGATCTCAGCTCACTGTAACCTCCGCCTCCCAGGTTCAAGCAATTCTCCTGCCTCAGCTTCCCGAGCAGCTGGGATTACAGGTACCTGGCACCACGCCCAGCTATCTTCTACCTGTTTTTATTGTTCTTTCTCTCCTAATTGATCCTTTTTCTAGGAAATGTTCAGAAAAGAGTGAACAGAGTGGGCCTGAGAATACCATCCTTAAAAAGTCCTGTTTGCAGAGTTGACCCAGGTTGCCATATGGGAACTTGCATTTTGAGAGGCTTCCCCACACTCCCCGTCAAGAATGGCTCACTGTGCCTAAATGGCTTTTGCAAACAGTATTGTTTGTGCTGAACACCTGCTTTCCCTTTGGGAGGCTGAGATTTTCTTTTTTTTTCTTCTTCTGTTTATTTATTTATTATACTTTAAGTTCTAGGGTACATGCACAATGTGCAGGTTTGTTACATATGTATCCATGTGCCATGTTGGTGTGCTGCACCCATTAACTTGTCATTTACATTAGCTATATCTCCTAATGCTATCCCTCCCCCTCCCCCCACCCCACAACAGGCCCCGGTGTGTGATGTTCCCTTTCCTGTGTCTAGGTGTTCTCATTGTTCAATTCCCACCTATGAGTGAGAACATGAGGTGTTTGGTATTTTGTTCTTGCGATAGTTTGCAGGATACAAAATCAATATGCAAAAATCACAAGCATTCCTATACACCAATAACAGACAGAGAGCCAAATCATGAGTGAACTCCTATTCACAACTGCTTCAAAGAGAATAAAATACCTAGGAATCCAACTTACAAGGGATGTGAAAGACCTCTTCAAGGAGAACGACATATCACTGCTCAACGAAATAAAAGAGGACACAAACAAATGGGAGGCTGAGATTTTCATACTTGCTAGGCAGGGGATGCTGTGTGACCAGGCCTCAGCAAAAGCTCTAGACACTGAGTCCCTCATGGGCTTCCCCAGTGGACAGCGTTTCACATATTGTTGCACTGCATGGTGGAGGAGTTGAGCTGAGCGCCCTGTGTGTATCCCCTGGGAGAGGGCTTCGGCAGCCTGTGCCTGCCCCCTTTGTTGATTGCTTTGTGTCTTTTGCTGTAATAAATCACAAACACAAGTGCGCTGCGCCCCTGCTGAGTTCTGTGAGTTCTAGCAGATCACTGAACTTGAAGGTCTCGGGGGCCTGGGTCACAGCACTTCCAGCATGCTTCATGGGCACTGTCATCACATGTGTAGTCCACTTCCTTTACGTGGATCTTCATGTTTGTTTCACTCCACCTTCCATGTCACATGTTTTCCTTCACTGTCTGTTAATCCCCTGGCCCATTGCTCATGGCTGAGAGAGCACAGACCTAAAAGGTGAGCTTTGGGTACACAGTGGGCTTCTCAGCTTTGAGCTTCACCATCGGGTGATCTGAGTGGAGAATTGGTGGGAACCCCTGGATCAGTATCTACAGGGCTTTCCTAGTTCCCTGCCTGGGGGGTCAAAGTCTAGCCTGCTGCATTCTGAATGCCCACAGACAGAAAGGAGCTGGGAATTTGCACTAAGCAGTGAGCATTTCGTCACCTAATCTCCCTGTTTGGGAATGGCTCAGATGCCCTCAGCTATCCCCTATTCCAGAGACCCTCTGTTATTTTATTATTTTAAAACAATTTTTTCTGCAGTAAAATTGATGTTTATATTTTGGTGTATAGGTCTATAAATTTAAAATTATGTATAGATCAGGCCAGGTGCGGTGACTCACACCTGTAATCCCAGCATTTTGGGAGGCTGAGGCAGGTGGATCATTTGAGATCAGGAGTTTGAGATTAGCATGGTCAACATGGTGGAAACCACGTCTCTACTAAAAATACAAAAATTAGCTGGGCGTGGTGGCGTGTGCCTGTGATCCCAGCTTCTCAGGAGGCTGAAGCAGGAGAATTGCTTGAGCCTGGGAGGCAGAGGTTGCAGTGAGCCAAGATCATGCCATTGCACTGCAGCCTGAGCGATGAGAGAGAAACTCTGTCTCAGAAAAATAAAAATAAAATCATGTATAGATCAATATTATCACCACCACAGTTAGGATACAGTTCTGTCACCCCAGACCCCTCCTTTGTACTCGCCCTTCATAATCACTTTTGCTCCATACGCATAGCCTCTGACAGCCACTGATGTGTTCTTTATGACTATAGTTTTAACTCTGGAAGAACGTCATATAAATGGGGCTGTGTGTTTTGCAGCATCATGCAGCTGTAACCTTTGATTCAGCAGGTAACAATGTGCATGGCCTCTCCACTCACGGTAATGCCTTTCAGATTCAGCCAAGTGGTTGCGTCTATCGGTAGGTCTTTCCTTTTCATTGCTGAGTAGTATTCCATCACAAGGGTGTACCACAGTTTGTGCACTCATCAAAGGACATTTAGGTTGCTTCTAGTTTTTGGTAATAGAGCTGCTTAAAAACAGTGTACACATGTTTTTACAGGAATATAAGTTTTCAGTTCTTTAGGATAAATGCCAACAAATGAAATTGTTCAGCTATATGTTAAGTATATGCCTGACTATAAAAAACTGCCCACCGTTTTCCGGTGTGGCTAGATCACTCCACATTCTCACCTGCAGTGAACAGGGTTCTAGTTGCTCCCTGCCCTCTCCAGAATGTGGCATTGTCAGTATTTTAATTTTAGCCATTCTAAGAAGTTTGTATTGTTATCACGTCATGGTTTTAATTTGTAGTTCCCTGATGGATAATGATGTTGAGCATCTTTTGGTGTGTTTATTTGCCATTTTACATCCCATTTGGTGAAATTTCTGCTCGAGTTTTTGCTCATTTTTCAGTTGGGTTGTTTACTGTCTTACTGCTGAGTTTTGGGAGTTTTAAAAAATATATATTCTAGGCTGGGCACGGTGGCTCACGCCTGTAATCCCAGCACTTTGGGAGGCTGAGGCAGGCGGATCTCTTGAGGTCAGGAGTTCAAGACCATCCTGGCCAACATGGTGAAACCTCATCTCTACTAAAAACACAAAAATTAGCCAGGCGTGGTGGCGGGCACCTGTAATCCCAGCTACTCAGGAGGCTGAGGCAGGAGAATTGCTTGAACCAGGGAGGTGGGGTTACAGTGAGCTGAGACTGAGCCACTGTACTCTAGCCTAGGCAATGGAGCGATATGCTGTCTCAGGAAAAAAAAAGAAAGAAAGAAAATTCCAGGATGGGCACAGTGGCTCACACTTGTTATCCTAGCAATTTGGGAGGCTGAGGCAGGAGGATCACTTGAGCTCAGGAGTTCAAGACCAGCGTGGGCAACATGGTAAAACCCTGTCTCTACAAAAAAAAAAAAAAAATAGTGGGGCATAGTAGCACACACTTGGAGTCCCAGCTACTAGGGAGGCTGAGGTGGGAGGATCAGCTTAGCCCAGGGAGGTTGGAGCTGCAGTGAGCCATGACTGTACCACCTCACTCCAGCCAGGGCAACAGAGTGAGACCCTGTCTCACCAAAAACATATATATATATATATATATATATATATATATATATATATAATAAATATGTGTTCACACACACATTCTGGATTTAAGTCCTTTGTTGGATATATTATTTGCTAATATTTTCTCCCAGTCCATAGTTTGTCTTTTCGTTCTCTTTTATTTTTAACCCAATCTGTGACAAGCACATCTTTTCATTCTCTTTACAGTGTCTTTTGCAGAGCAAAATTTTTAATTTTGATGAAGTCCAAATTACACATTTTTTTCATGTATGCATGTGTTTCTGTGTCACATCTAAGAACTCTTTGCCTAACCCCTGGTCACAAGGATTTTTTTTCCATTTTCTTCTCAATGCTTTAATAGTTTTATAGTTTACATTTATATAGCTTTGATCAATTTTTTCTTCTTTGAGACAGAGTCTCGTTTGTTGCCCAGGCTGGTGTGCAGTGGTGCAGTTGTAGCTCGTTGAAGCCTCAAACCTCCTGGCCTCAAGCAGTCCTGCAGCAGCCTCCCAAAGTGCTGAGATTACAGGTGTGAGCCCCCAGCCTTTGATCAATTTTGAACGAATTTTTGTATATGGTGTGAGGTTTACATTGAAGTTCTCTTTCTTTTGCACTTTTGATAAACATAGATTAGCCATACTTGTGTGGATCTGTTTCTGGCTTCTTTTCTGATCCGTGGGTCTGTGTCTGTCCTTTCAGCAACACGACACTGTCTTGCTTATAGTAGCTTTGTAGTAAGTCATAAAAATGGGTGAAGTGGTTCCTCCAACTTTAGTTTTCTTTTTCAACATTGTTTTAGCTCTTCCAGTTTCTTGGCTCCTCTATACAAATTTTAGAATCAGTTTATCAATATCTACAAAAAGTTGTGCTGGGAGTTTGATTGGAATTGCATTACATTTGTAAATCTACAAACTGATCAGTTTGAGGAGAGTTGACATCTTTGCTATGTTGTCTTCCAATCTGTGTATATAGTATATCTCTCCATTTATTTACATATTTTTTTCATCAGTGTTTTGAAGTTTTCAGGACCCCCTATTTACATTTTGCCTGGAGAGCAAACTAATAGACTTCTGCCAAGCCACTGTGGGGACACCTAGGGATCTGATTGCTTCTTAAGGAACTTGCACCGAGTCCTCTCTGCTCCAGCCTTCCTTTTTACTGCCAGCTCCAGAGATACTAGCTTTGCCATTCCCAAGTCTTTTGAGGGTTTTACAGAGAAAATCTGGTTGGTTCTCAGCTTCTCCACTGTGTGGTTGGTATTTGGCTTTCTCAACTGTACCAAGCCTATTACAAGTAAATAGAAATACAGTAGGTTTCACCTTGATTATATTCTTTCTTTACTTAAACTTCTCAAATATCCTTATTTTATATCTCTGATCGTTCTAATATCTTATGCCTTGGTGCATCTGATTTCACTAGTAGTACTTCTGTCTTTAGGTGTTTTGTGATTTTTACCATGATCTCATGTTCAATGGAACTTTCTTGATGGGAATTCTTTGAGGCCTAGGTTGAAAGTGAGTATCTCCAGAGGTATTGTGTCTCCGCCCACTGCTCTGGGAGCACCGCCAATCCGGGATTATTTTAGAATAAATTCTCAGCTTCAGTGTAAAATAGTGCCTTTAGATTACGAATTCAGACTACAAGGCTTAATTTGTGATAATAAAATCTCAGCACCAAGGTCAAACCATGCAAATGTCCCTGCTGTCTGCCTCATCATAGCTTGGCTCATCCTTTCCATCCAGTTCTCCGTGCTCTCTGAGGCTCTCTCCTGCCCAGAGTGTCCGTTTTCAGCTTGGCACCTGTGACTCTGCTAAAGGGGTCTGTGTCGACCCCCAGATATGTATGTTTGGAAAACAGAAATTTCCTTTCTAAAAATCACTTCTCTGTACCTTTTCTGTGCCCAGCCTTAGGATAGGAACTAGAAGTACAGGTGTGAAAAACGACACATGGCCTATCTTCATGGCACTCACATTTTGGGAGGAAAATAATTAACGAATGCTTTTTGAGTCCTTGTTTCATGCCAGTCACCATCCCGGTGCATTCACATGCATGATGTCGGCAGTCCTAGTAATGACCTTGCACAGTAGGGTCTCTCGTGGATATTTTGTGAATGAGGAAACTTGGGCTACAGGGAGAGGCAATGAGCTTGGCGCTGGGGTTTGAGCTCCTCATGCTGGGGCTGAGTGACTGTCCTGCTCTCTCGTAGAGGCTGTGCATGCCCGTGTACTGCAAGTACCAGTTCCATAAGACTCCAGTTCACAAGACCAAGGGGGAGCCCCATGGAACCCACGTTTATTTCCAGGACATCAACGTCATCTTCCTTGGGGCGCTGCATCCCAGTGACCTAAGGGAATACCTGGAGGGTCCCCCCATGGTGGTGGAAGTTCACGACCGGGACTGCAAGTCAGAGGAGTTTTCTCAGAAGCCTGTGCTGTTTGGGGAGGACCCCCTGGATTCATACCTCAACTTCCGGGCACTCATCTCTCCCAGAGAGACAGAGAACAACCCCTTTGAATCCCAGAACAAGATGTGGTACCCTTATGGGATCGCCCAGGTCAGTTTTGCTGACCTCCTCCTTGGCCACAAGTACTTGAACCTGGCCGTCCCCATCCACAGCTGTGAGGTTCAGCCCACACACTGCAGCCAGGATAGCAGGAGAAGGAAGGTTGTGGGGCTTGGGGTCCCCAGAGATGGCCACCAGCATGGCCCAATGCCCATGGGCAACTACCTAGAGGCTGACTCCCAGCTCAAGTTGCGAGTGGACATCGCGGTGCCACTGAGGGCCGGGGCCAGAGCTGCCGATTCCGACCTCGGGGGCTCCCAGTTTGGTCGCATTATCTTCGTCTTTGACATTAAGAAGGTCTCCCTGCTCCACAGCCTGCTGCAGGACATCACTATGATCAACGCTAAGGCCCTCGGCCTGGACTCCTACCCCGTCAGGACCCTGCAGCAGATCCCGTCGGCCTTCAAGATGCGTATGCGGGTCCAGGAGCAGCAGTACCTGGATGTACTCACCGGCTTCCACCTGCTGGACGGGAAGACCCACCTTTTCATCCTGGAAGGCCTGGCCAACCAAGGCTTGAGGCAGCTGTGGGAGAACCACCAAAGCTGGTAGGTGGTTTGTTTTACATTTTACATAAAAATGATGGCATCTGGATGCTGAGGGAGTGAAGAGGTCTTTCAGAGTCAAGCCTAGGTTCAGAGGTTCAATGTCCTTGTCTGTGAGTCTCCTTTCGGGGTTCATTGTGAGGTACTTACCAGGGTTTAGTCATTGGACCTGAAGACTCGATTGCCTTTGCTTGCAGGGAGGAATTCAGGAGTATCTAAGATGACTGAGGGGTCCAGGAGAGTGGGGCCTGTCTTCCAGGTTCTGAGCCAAGGGCTACTGTGGCTAACCAGGAGCAGAATATTCTGTATTAGATTTCAGCTTGCCCCAGGGAAGATCATTTTGAAGATGGAGGGGCTGCTTAGGCTGCAGGAAGTTGCCCTTCTCTGAAGGCCTTCAGGGGACCTGGGGGCCACTCAATGGGGACACTAGAGGTGAATAATTAAAGTGTCCAATTCTGGGCTGCAGCAGGTAGCCCTTTGCAGTTCCTCCATTCTTTAGTTTTGATGACATGACACCTCTCCCTTTCACAATTTGCAGGTATACTAGTTTGGGTAGATAGGATCTCCCTCCTTTAGTCTGGAGGGCCACCATCTGTCTTCAGAATTCAGATGTCCCAGGACCCACTTGTCTGCAGTAGGGAGTCCAGGAGTTGAGGCTGTCTGCCCAGAAGGGGATTGCACCTCTCCGGACCTGCCTTCCTTTGCTGATGGGCCCAGAGGCACCGGAAGAAGCTGACCTTGTATCTATTATAAGCCCAGGAGAACTGAAAACATATTTACACACAAGAGCTTGTACACACATGTTCATAGCAGTGTTATGTGTAATAGTCAAAAAGTGAAAACAGGCCAGGTGCAGTGGCTCACTCCTATAATCCCAACACTTTGGGAGGCTATGGAGATCCTGGAATCACTTGAGCCCAGGAGTTCAAGACCAGCCTGGGCAACATAGTGAGACCTTGTTACTACAAAAAATACAAAAATTAGCCAAGCATGGTAGCTCCTGCCTGTAATCCCACCTACTTGGGTGGCCAAAGTGGAAGAACCCAGGAGGCAGAGGTTGCAGTGAGCCCAGATCATGCCACTGAATTCCAGCCTGGGTGACAGAGCCAGACCCTGTCTCAAAAAAAAAAAAAAAAAAAAAAGTGGAAATAACCCAAATGTTTATCAACTGATGAACAAAAGATAATAAGTCTATAGAATAATTGAGCCATAAAAGGAAATGAAAGCCAGGCATGGTGGCTCACACCTGTTATCCCAGCACTTTGGGAGGCTGAGGCGGGGGGATTGTCTGAGGTCAGGAGTTCAAGACCAGCCTGGCCAACATGGTGAAACCCCGTCTCTACTAAAAATAGAAAAACTTGGCCGGGCGCGGTGGCTCAAGCCTGTAATCCCAGCACTTTGGGAGGCCGAGTCGGGTGGATCACGAGGTCAGGAGATCGAGACCATCCTGGCTAACACGGTGAAACCCCGTCTCTACTAAAAAATACAAAAAACTAGCCGGGCGAGGTGGTGGGCGCCTGTAGTCCCAGCTGCTCGGGAGGCTGAGGCAGGAGAATGGCGTGAACCCGGGAGGCGGAGCTTGCAGTGAGCCGGATCCGGCCACAGCACTCCAGCCTGGGCGACAGAGCGAGACTCCGTCTCAAAAAAAAAAAAAAAATAGAAAAACTTAGCCGAGCATGGTGGCACGTACCTGTAATCCCAGCTACTCGGGAGACTGAGGCAGGAGAATTGTTTGAACCCTGGAGGCAGAGGTTGCGGTGAGCCAAGATCATGCCACTGCACTCCAGCTTGGGCAAAAAGAGTGAAACTCCGTCTCAAGAAAAAAAAAAAAAAAAGAAAGAAAGAAATGAAATACTGATACACATATCTCAACTTTGAAACATTCTGCTAAGTCAAAGAAGCCAGACACAAAAGGGCACATATTGTATGATTCTGTGTTTGTGAAATGTCCTGAACCGGCAAATCCATAGAGATAGGTAGGCTGGTGGTTGCCAGGGATAACCACTCAGGGGAGGGCAAGAGAGAAGCGGGGAGCCACTGCCAGTGGGCACAGGGTTGCCATTAGGGGTGTGGAGGATGTTCTAGAACTAGATAGTGTTTATGGCTGCACAACATTGTGAATGTAGTCAAAACCACTCATTCATGCGCTTTAAAAGGTTGAGTTTTGTTCAAGACCAGCTTTGCCAACATGGTGAAACCCCATCTGTACTAAATATACAAAAATCAGCCAGGCGTGGTGGCAGGTGCCTGTAATCCCAGCTACTTGGGAGGCTGAGGCAGGAGAATCACTTGAACCCGGGAGGTGGAGGTTGCAGTGAGCCAAGATCATGCCACTGCACTCCAGCCTGGGCAGCACAGCAAGATTCCGTCTCAAAAAAAAAAAAAAAAGAGTTTTGTCGTGTGTAGCAGAGAATGTGGCCTGGCCCAGGAACAGTCTGTGCTCTGCCCTTGGCTCCTGGGAGGCCATCTGAGTCACACCTAATAGGAGTGTCTTTGTTCAGGGAGGGGACTGGCCACACCTGACAGTCACAGCATGGAGGCTGACCCTCCAGAAAGACCAACCGGGTGCTTTGGGATGGGGGCTTTGGGTCATGCAGAATCAGGAGACTGAGTTCAGCCATGTAGGTGGTCAGCCTGCCTGCCATACCTGTGCAGTGGAGCCCCCTGGAAACTCTGGCCACCAGGGCTGGGGCGAGCTGCCTGGCTGCAGTGTGCTGCACGCCACCACTCACCAGTGCTAGGAGGGTAGCACATCTGGCCCCACAAGGAGAGGACAGTGGAAGCTTTGTGTCTGGAGCCGTCATGGACTCTGCTCCATGTGTTTGTTCCCTTGGTGGATTTTAATCTGTATTCTTTCCCTGTAATACAACTGTAACTGTGAGTGTAGAACTCACTTTCAGTGAGTTCTGTGAGCCCTTCTAGCATGTTATCAAACCAGAGGGCAGTCTCAGAAACCTCCTGAACTTGCAGTCGGCGTCAGAAGTAAGGGTGGTCTGGGGGACTGTGCCCTCAAACTTTGTGGTTTGGCTAATGCTGGGCAGATAGTATATGAATTACATCTCGAAAGCATTTTCCAGTGGCAGAAATAACATGAAGCATGCTCATTGAACCCAGTTGAATTAGGCTAGAAATAAAACACAGATCATTAACCAGAAAAAAGTTCATATGCAGGGAAATTAATAACCATACTTCCAAATAACTTGTGGGTCAAAAAGAAATCATAATGGAAATTAGACATTTTTGAACTGAACAATAATGAAAATAATATATTATCTAAATTTGCAGGGTGGGCTGGGTGCAGTGGCTCACGTCTGTAATCCCAGCACTTTGGGAGGCCAAGGTGGGCGGATCGCCTGAGGTCAGGAGTTTGAGACCAGCCTGGTCAACATGGTGAAACCCCATCTCTACTAAAAATACAAAAATTAGCTGGGCGTGGTGGCACACACATGTAATCCCAGCTATTCGGGAGGCTGCAGCAGGAGAATCTCCTGAACCCAGGAGGCAGAGATTGCAGTGAGCCAAGGTCATGCCACTGCACTCCAATCTGGACAACAGAGTGAGACTCTGTCTCAAAATAAATAAATAAATAAGTAAATGATTTGCAGAGTGATATTGAAGCATTAGTCAGAAGAAAATGTATAGCCTTAAAATGCTTATTTGGAAATGAAAAATGTCTGAAAATTATTGAGACATAATTATAGTTGTTGCAGACATTGATATATGTTTCAAATTATGCCAATATATTTAAAAATTTATAAGAAATTTAAAAATAATACCAAAAATATGTTCAGATAAGATTATTTAATGTGGTATTGAATATAAAAATTAGTATAAAAATATCAAATTTTGAATACCATCTACGTATGAAAACTAATTTTTAAAAATTGGAACACATTTAAAGTAAAATATATGAAACTCATGGGACTAAATTTGACAAAAAGATGTGAAAGATGTCCATCATGAATATTATAGTACTTCAGGAAAAATTAAGGAAGACATAAATAAGTGGAGAGAGATACCATGTTCATGAATTTGAAGACTCAATATTCTAAAGGCTCAGTTATCTTCAAATTTGAACTGTAGATTCAGTGCACTTCCAGTTTTAAAAATCCCAACAGCTTTTAAAGTATGGACATTGATTTAAAAATTTTAAACTTTGGCATGTTAAGGTTCATACTTTTTTTTTTAAATCAAGGTCCATACTTTAAAAGCTGTTGGAATTTTAAACCCTTTACAGCAACATGCAAAGGTCTTTTTTTTTAAAAAAGATACCCTTGAATAAGAACAAGATAGAAGAACTTGCTGTACTAGATATCAAGACTCATGATAAAACTATAGTCATTAAGATAGTGTGGTGTTGGTTCAGAGATAGACAAGCAGACCTATGGAATATAATAGAGAATCCAGAAACAGACCTACACATAAGTGTTCATTTGCTGTATGACATATGTGACATTGCAAAATTGGTGGGGAATAAATATACTAAAAAACACTGAATGTTCTACTTCAAAAGGATGAATCTTACACAATGGGATGCTATTTCCTACTCATTAGGATGGATAGAATCCAAAAGTCCAGTAATGACAAGCATTGGCGAGGATGTGGAGGAATCAGAAGTGTCCTTCTCTGCTGCGAGGAATATAAGTGCAGCCACTTTGGAAAACACTCTGGCAGTTCCTCAAGTGATTAAACACAGAGTTCCCATATGACCCAGGAATATCACTCCTAGATCTGTGCCCAAGGAAGTGAAAACATGTATATCCACACTAATGTGTGGATTATTGCTAGTGTACTAAACTTCTACACTCATGTTTATAACAGCATTATTCATAACAGCCAAAAGATGGAAACAGTCCAAATGTCCATCAAGTGGTAAAAGGGTAAACAAATGATGGGATATGCATACACTGGAATTCTATTTGGACATAAAAAGGAATGAAACACTGACGCATGCTACACTATGGATGAACCTTGAAAACATGCTGAGGAGGAGCAGCTGGCCACAAGATGTCGCATATGACATGATTCAATTTATGTGCAATGTCCAGAAGAGACCAATCTATCAGAAAGTAGATTAGTATAGGGGTCCCCAACCCCTGGGCCATGGACCTGTACCAGTCTCTGGCCTGTTAGGAACCGGGCTGCACAGCAGGAGGTCAGCAAGCTCTGCCTGAGCTTCGCCTCCTGACAGATCGGCAGCAGCATTGGATTCTCATAGGAGCGGGAACCTTTTTGTGAACTGTGCATGTGAGGGACCTAGGTTGTGCATTCCTTATGAGAATCTAATGCCTGATGATCTGAGGTGGAACAGTTTCATCCCGAAACCATCCCCCCAACCCCATCCATGGAAAAATTGTCTTCCACGAAACCAGTCCGTGGTGTCAAATAGGTTGGGGACCACTGGATTGGCAGATACTTAGGGCAGTGGATCAGGGGTGGGGGTATTCAGGGGGTTGGGAGCATACAGAGTGATAGCTAAGGGGTGTGGGGTTTCTTTCTGAGGTGATGAGATGTCCTGAAATTGATGATGGTGGTAGTGGTTGCACTAAATAGATGAAAAACTATTGAATTATACTTTACAAATGGGTAAATTGTCTGCCATGTAAATTATATCTCAATTAAAAAGTAACTCTAGGCTGGGCACAGTGGCTCACACCTGTAGTCCCAGCACTTTGGGAGGCCAAAGTGGGCAATTACCCAAGGTCAGGAGTCCGAGACCAGCCTGGCCAACATGGTTAAAACCTGTCTCTACTAAAAATACAAAAATTAGCCAGGCGTGTTGGCACATGCCTGTAATCCCAGCTACTTGGGAGGCTGAGGCAGGAGAATCGCTTGAACCCAGGAGACAGAGATTGTAGTGAGCCAAGATCGTGCCACTGCACTACAGCCTGGCCAACAGAGAGAGCCTCTGTCTCAAAAAAAATAAATAAGTAACTCTAGTGGACAAAAAAGTTCAGTAGGGAAAGGATAAACTTTTCAATAAGTGGTGTTAGGATAATTGTGTTCCATAGGAAAAAAGGAAAGACATCCTTAATCCCTGGCAACCACTGCTATATCTGGAAATAGAACTGATTTTTGTATGTTGATTTTATATCCTAAAGCCTTGCTGAAACTCACTGGTTCCAGGAGTTTTTGTTTTGTTTTTTGGGAGATTCCTTGGGATTTTCTATACTGATCATCATGTCATGCGCAAATAGGGATAATTACATTTCTTTCTTTCAGTCTGTATAGCTTCATCTCCTTGTGGTACTGGCCTGGACGTGCAGTATTGTTTTATATAAGAATGGTGAAGGTGGCTCACTCCTATAATCCCAGCACTTTGGGAGGCCTAGATGGGCGGATCACGAGGTCAGGAGATCGAGACCATCTTGGCTAACGCGGTGAAACCCCATCTCTACTAAAAATACAAAAATTAGCCGGGCGAGGTGGCAGGCGCCTGTAGTCCTAGCTACTCAGGAGGCTGACGCAGGAGAATGGTGTGAACCCGGGAGGCAGAACTTGCAGTGAGCCGAGATCGCGCCACTGCACTCCAGCCTGGGCGACAGAGCAAGACTCCGCCTCAAAAAAAAAAAAAAAAAAAGAATGGTGAAAGCACACACACTTGCCTTGTTTCTGGTCTCTGCGGCAGAAGGCATCAGTGTTTCCCCACTACCTATGATGTTAGGTGTAGGGTTTTTGTAGATGTCCTTATGGGTCTGAGGAAATTCCATTCTGTTCCTAATTTGCTGGCTCACACAATTCATAAAAATCAACTCTAGCCTAGGTAGACCAAGCCCCTGTTTTTAAACTTTTAACTTTGTTGTTTTTTTTGAGCTTTTTCTTTCTTTCTTTCTTTTTATTGAGACAGGGTTTATTGCTGTTACCCAGGCTGGAGTGGAGTGGTGCAGTCACGATTCACTGCAGCCTTGACCCCCCCGCCTCAAGCAATCCTCCTACCTCAGCCTCTCAAGTAGCTGGGACCACAAGCATGTGCCACCATGCCCAGCTAAATTTTTTTTCTTTTGTTTGAGACAGAGTCTCGTTCTGTTGCCCAGGCTGGAGTGCAATGGTGCGATCTTGGCTCACTGCAACCTTTGCCTCCCGGGTTCAAGCAACTCTCCTGCCTCAGCCTCCCTAGTAGCTGAGATTACAGGCACCCGCCATCATGCCCGGCTAATTTTTTGTATTTTTAGTAGAGATGGGGTTTTGCCATGTTGGGAAGGCTGGTCTCGAACTCCTGACCTCAGGTGATCCACCCGCCTTAGCCTCCCAAAGTGCTGGGATTACAGGTGTGAGCCACTGCACCTGGCCTAAACTTTTAACTTTGAAATTGCAAAAATAGTGGAGAGGTTGCATGTACTCATTACTCAACGTCCCCCAATTCCCCCAATGGTGACATCTTATATAACTACTACTGATTGACACAGTATAACTAAGTAGACTACAATGATCTGATCTCAGATTTCACCAGAATTTTTTTTTTTTTTTTTTGAGACAGAATCTCGCTCTGTCGCCCAGGCTGGAGTGCGGTGGCATGATCTCGGCTCACTGCAAGCTCCGTCTCCTGGGTTCACGCCATTCTCCTGCCTCAGCCTCCTGAGTAGCTGGGACTACAGGTGCCTGCCACTGCGCCCGGCTAATTTTTTGTATTTTTAGTAGAGATGGGGTTTTGCCATGTTGGGAAGGCTGGTCTCGAACTCCTGACCTCAGGTGATCCACCCGCCTTAGCCTCCCAAAGTGCTGGGATTACAGGTGTGAGCCACTGCACCTGGCCTAAACTTTTAACTTTGAAATTGCAAAAATAGTGGAGAGGTTGCATGTACTCATTACTCAACGTCCCCCAATTCCCCCAATGGTGACATCTTATATAACTACTACTGATTGACACAGTATAACTAAGTAGACTACAATGATCTGATCTCAGATTTCACCAGAATTTTTTTTTTTTTTTTTTGAGACAGAATCTCGCTCTGTCGCCCAGGCTGGAGTGCGGTGGCATGATCTCGGCTCACTGCAAGCTCCGTCTCCTGGGTTCACGCCATTCTCCTGCCTCAGCCTCCTGAGTAGCTGGGACTACAGGTGCCTGCCACTGCGCCCAGCTAATTTTTTGTATTTTTAGTAGAGATGGGTTTCACCGTGGTCTTGATCTCCTGACCTCGTGATCCATCCACCTCAGCCTCCCGTAGTGCTGGGATTACAGGTGTTAGCCACCGCGCCTGGGCTTTTTTTTTTTTTTTTTTTTTTTTTTGAGACAGGGTCTGTCTCTGTCACCCAGGCTGAGTGGTACAAAGGCTCACTGCAGTGGTACAAGGGCTTACTGCAACCTCTACCTCCAGGGGTCAAGCCATTCTCCCATCTCAGCCTCCCAGGTAGCTGGGACTACGGGTGTGTACCACCATGCTCAGATTATTTTTGTATTTTTTGTAGAGATGGGGTTTCACCGGGTTGCCCAGGCTGGCCTCCAACTCCTGGGCTCAAGCAACCTGCCCACCTTGACCTCCCAAAGTGAAAAATCTATTTTTGAAAAGCAAAATTACAAAGCTTATAGATGAAAATATAGAAGAACATATTCATGACCCCAGAATGGAGAAAGAGTTCTTGAACCAGACAAGGACAAAGAATAAAAGAATTGTACATTTGGCAATGTTAAAAGTAACTTCTGCTCATCAAAAGACACTGTCAAAGTCAAAATACAGAGATGAATCTCTAAATTTAAAAATTTTATTTGGGAAGCAAGAATTACAATTTGAGGTATACACACAGGCTGGGCAGTCTTCAGTATGTCTGAAAAACAGAAGGTTGGAGGTTTTATAAAAAGGAGGGGCATTATAAAAATGTTAGGTATCGTTTTGAGAATTCACTTTGTTTTGTGTTTCACACAAAACAAAGTTTTAGGGCACTGGCAACCTCCGACTGGCGAGTGTCAGTGAGTAAAAGTAGTCTTGGAGTTGCAGCAGGTGGTATCAGTAGCTATGAGATAAGACTGGCTTCAGGTTGGAGCAGGCGGCCTCAGCAGCCAGGCTACGGAGTATGACATTCCTGGAGCAGTGCTACGTGCCCTGGGTGCTTTCTCCCCGCCTCTCGACTCTGTTTTAGTTGGGTGTGATGAGAATGACCCAATGCACATGATCAACTTTCACGACACCGTAAATATGATGAAAAGATAAGCTACAAACAAAATTATTTGCAGTGTCTGGAACTGACCAATAATTAGTATCCTAAATATATTTTTTGAAGTCCTATGAATCAATAAGAAAACATCCCACTGGAAAGTATGGGCAAAATACCCAAATACTTCACAAAAGAGGACCTACCCCTGACCAAGCACACAGATCCCTGAAGGGGAGATGAAAGCATTGTAGACCTCACCAGGTTCAAAAAGGCGGAGGATTGGCATAGGCCAGTGCAGGGGAATGAGAGTAGGCTGTGCATAGAAACCCTGCCAGGCTGGTGTTGCCATAGTGCAGAGTGCGAGTGCCAGGGCAGGGCTTGGAGGGGTGGTGAGGGGCTGAGTGGGGGCAGGAAGGGGGTGGGAGGCACAGGCCATGAGCCAGATCAGGTCAATTTCAGCATTTCACTGCCAGTTCTCTGTCAAGGCCCCAGGTTTTGAAAGATGTTGTGTCTACCAGGAGGCATTCATCATCATCATATTCTTTTTGTTTTTTCTATTATTTTAGTTAATTTTTTATACTTTTAAATTGCTATGTTTTTATCTTAGTATAGTCTTCATCACCAACCTTGTCTTTTGTTATTGTTTTGAGATGGGATCTCACTCTGTTGCCCAGGCTGGAGTGCACTGGCGCCATCAGGGCTCGCTGCAGCCTCCACCCCCCTGGGCTTTTTTTTTTTCGTTTTGGTTTGTTTTTGTTTTGGACCAAGTTTCACTCTTATTACCCAGGCTGGAGTGCAATGTCATGATCTTGGCTCACCACAACCTCTGCCTACCGGGTTCAAGCGATTCTACCGCTTCAGCCTCCCGAGTAGCTGGGATTACAGGCATGCACCACCATGCCTGGCTAATTTTCTATTTTTTACTAGAGATGGGGTTTCTCCATGTTGGTCAGGCTGGTCTCGAACCCCCGACCTCAAGTGATCTGCCCACCTCAGTCTCCCAAAGTGCTGGGATTACAGGCGTGAGTCACCACACCCGGCCCCTGGGCTTGTTTTTAAAGAACATAAAATTGTACCTGACAGTGCACCCTCACCACGGTGTCCCAGGAAGCTGCCACACAAGTTAGCTCTGGCCCTTGGCCTTCTGTCTCTTGCAGGATTCCCAGGTCAGAATACGGGAAATACAAGGTGCTGTACAACTCGCAGCTGCTGTTCCGCAGCCGGCTCTATGGGGACCTGGAGGCCATCCTGTACCACGTGCACCTCTTCCAGCCCACGGAGCTGCTGCTGCAGCAGGCGGTGCTTTTCCTACAAGACACTGAGTGGAGGCAGGTCTTCCAGGCACTGACCAGGTGGGCAGTGGCAGCCCGCATGGGGTCCTGCGCCCCAGCGGAAGGGGCGCTTCTTAGCACTCTGCGCCCAAACAGGCGAGCTGGGGCGTCCAACAACTACATAGTGGCCCCAACAGACGGTGGGGGAAGGAGGGCATCTGCCCAGATGCTGTGACTCTGTAGTGTCTGCAGTTCTTGGGGCGTGTCCTAGAATCACCTGAGGAGGGAGTGGCTGGCTAAACCCCATTTTCTAACCTGGGCAACAGAGCAGGACCTCATCTCCACAAAAATTTGCTAATAAAATTGGGAGGCCGAGGCGGGCGGATCACGAGGTCAGGAGATCGAGACCATCCTGGTGAACATGGTGAAACCCCATCTCTACTAAAAATACAAAAAAAATTTAGCCGGGCGTGGAGGCGGGCGCCTGTAGTCCCAGCTACTACTGAGGGAGGCTGAGGCAGGAGAATGGCCTGAACCCGGGGGGTGGAGCTCACTGTGAGTGGAGATCACACCACTGCACTCCAGCCTGGGCGACAGAGCAAGACTCGGTCTCAAAAAAAAAAAAAGTTGTTAATAATTAGTCAGATGTGGGCTGGGCACAGTGGCTCACACCTGTAATCCTAGCACTTTGGGAGGCTGAGGTGAGAGGATGGCTTGAGCCCAGGAATTTGAGACAAGCCTAGGCAACATAGTGAGACCCCATCTCTACTAAAAATACAAAAAATAGCCAGGTGTAGTGGCGCATGCCTGTAATCCCAGCTACTTGGGAGACTGAGGCAGGAGAATCTCTTGAACCTGGAAGGCAGAGGTTGCAGTGAGCTGAGTTCGAGCCATTGTACCCCAGTCTGGGCGACAGAGTGAGACTTCCATCTCAGAAACAAACAAAAACAGGCCGGATTCAGTGGCTCACACCTGTAATCCCAGCACTTTGAGAGGCCAAGATGGGTGGATCACCTGAGGTCGGGAATTCGAGACCAGCCTGACCAACATGGAGAAACCCTATCTCTACTAAAAATACAAACTTTGCCAGGCGTGGTGGCGCATGCCTGTGATCCCAGCTACTCAGGAGGCTGAGGCAGGAGAATTGCTTGAACCTGGGAGGCGGAGGTTGCAGTGAGCTGAGATCACACCACTGCGCTCCAGCCTGGGCAACCAGGGTCTCACCATTCCCTCATTGAGCAGCTGCTAGCCCACAATGGCTCTAGGGGAGCTGTGAGCACACCAGTCCCCACTCTCAGGAGGCCACAGTTCAGAAGGAGAGATGACATAAAGAACACAGGTGCCCTGGGACCCAGCAGGAGCATGGAGGAGGGGGCTGCTTCTTTCCCCAGGGCAGGAGAGGCTGCTGTTGAGGAAGGGCCAGGGGATGTTCAGCAGGCGGACAGTTCACTTGCTGCTGGGTGTGGGGCAGGAGGTACAAACCCTGTCTTTATATTTTTAGAGCCAGCAACAGGTCTGGCCCTAGCTAGTGCTCGCTGGATGTATTAATGAAGGAGGAGGAGGAGGCTGGAGAGATAGGAAGGATAAAGATCTTGGTTGGAACCAAGAGGCTTTTCTTTGATTCTGTGGCCCTCATCTTTGGCATATGGGGTGGTGCCACAGCATTTGGGAGGAGGCCAGACCCGGTCCTGCCTGGTAGGTGACAGGAGGTAGCTGAGAGTTCTATGAAGGAAAGAGAAGCACACTTTTTAGGAAGTGCTTACTGCATCCAAGGTAGTTGCATCCATATAGCTTTATTTCTATCTGAGGGTGAGGAAACCATATTCAGAAAGGCTAAGGCTGTGCCAGGGTCACGGTGACAGCGAGAGTGGGGGCAGGCATCTACCGCACAGTGGACTTCGGAGGCAGCTGAGACAGTCAGCAGCCAACAGCCATGACCGAGCATGGGTTCTGGACCCAATGCCACTGCACACCAGGCCATGGCAGAAGGCACCTAGGAGGAGGCTTCAGGGCTGGGGAGGTCCTTGAGCTTTGCTGAGGACTCTCTCTCCAGCCTCCTCCTCCTCCTCTATTAGCCAGCCCCCTGAGGCTCCTTGCATGATGTCCTCCTGGTGCGGAAGGCTCTGTGCTCTACATCCCTGATGGGCAGCTGGTGGGGCTGTGTCCCGATGGGGTATGGGAGGAGGGGAATCATGGCTAAGGACACAGGAACACAGCAGCACTCAGAGCAAACCATTGGCAGCCTTTGGCTTCTGGGGGCTGGGGAGAAGATGGAGAAGGAGGCTTTTGCCGGGAGCCCAGGCTCAGCAGACTGGAATGGGAGCTCTTTCATTACAAGCTCCAGGGCCTGGGACCAGCTAAGCAGCCTCTGAGTGTTCATTTCCTGCTGTAGGATGGGAGTAATTACACCTGTCTTGCAAGGTAGGAGAGGTTCAGTGGGGCAGTGGTTCTTTGTTCCAGGATCCATGACATCTGCTATAACAGCACCACCCTCTGGGACGTGATGGTGAGGAACCTGCTGCCCTCCTCTGCTATGATCAAAGACTTGAGCCAAGAGTTTGGGATGCCCCTTTCGCAAGAAGAACTCACAGATGAGAAACTGTTTGCCCTACCACCTCAGCCCGCCCCCAATCTTGAGGACTACCACGGTCGGGACTCCAGCCTCACCTTAGAGATCCACGCCCATCAGGAGAAGTACCTGCAGTGGCGGAGTGCCATGCTGCTGAAGAACAAAGACAAAAAGCACAGTTTCATCCAGGTGGGCCGCCTTCCTCTCCAACTTGGAGCTCCCAGGCCTCACCTGGGCGGTCCAGGTGCCTGCTGAGAGGCACAGGGCATATTCCTGAGTGGGACATTTGCCTCTGGTCCGTGCCTGCGCTCCTGGCCTGGGTTACCCCACTGGATGGGCAAGAAGTGCAGGAGGTGGGGCTGAGCCATGTCAAAAACCTTCACTCCCAGTCCTAGATAACCTTGTCCTTCCTGGAAGGTGAGAAGGAATGCTATTAGGTGTATTACCTTTATCATGGCCCCCAGAGTTCATTATAGAGAAAGAACTGTGGCACGTGTGTGTGTGTGTGTGAGTGTAAGTAACATGTTGCTTAGGTTGCTCAGGGCATAAGTGTCGTAAGATGTCCAAGCAACATGGGACATAAACTAATCTGCATGACAGAGGGAAAGAATGGGAGACTGAGAAGCTGGTGAGAAGGTAGAAGGCTGGTGCTATGCAGCCTGAATGGCAAGGAGAACCTCGCTCACCCCATGCCAACCAAAAGGACATGAAAACACAAATATCTGTGGTATGACTTGGAGTTGTCTGCTCGTGGTCTGTGTGAAGGCCCTACCATCCCCCGCAATTCTCCAGTTTAAAAACAGAAGTCTCCTAGAAGCTTGTAAGTTTTATATGTGTGCATTCTTTATGAAAACCAAAGAACAGACTTCTTTTATTTTGTTTGAATCTGAGTCTCACTATGTTGCTCAGGCTAGAGTACTATGACTTGATCATGGGTCACTGCAGCCTCCAACTCCTGGGCTCAAGCAGTCCTCCCACCTTGGCCTCCTGAGTAGGCAGGCATGTGCCACCACACCTGGTTAATTTTTTTAACTTTTTTAAGAGATTGGGTCTTGCTATGTTGCCCAGGCTGGGCTCCAGCTCCTAGGCTCAAGGGATTCTCCTGCCTTGGCCTCCCAAAGTGTTGGGATTACAGGTGTGAGT
This sequence comes from Trachypithecus francoisi, assembly GCF_009764315.1. Lineage (NCBI taxonomy): Eukaryota > Metazoa > Chordata > Mammalia > Primates > Cercopithecidae > Trachypithecus > Trachypithecus francoisi. The sequence continues at coordinate 60,257,240 of NW_022681453.1, forward strand.
CACTGTGCCTGGCTGTTTTTTCCATTAGTGTTCAGGTTTTTAGCTTTTTCAAAAGAACCAGTTCTTGGATTTATCAATTCTGCTTTTTCTGTTTTTCTAATTCATTAACTTCAGCTTTTATTTTTATGATACTTTAAAACATACAGCTTTCTCCTTTTTTCTATCTTCTCGAGTTGGCTATTTCATTCATTTTTATTTCTCGTTTAATAAATATATATATATCATAGAACTTTGGGAGGACGAGGTGGGCAGGTTGCTTAAGCTCAGAAGTTTGAGACCAGCCTGGGCAACATGGCGAAACTGTCTCTACAAAAAATTAGCTGGGCATGGTGGCATGTACCTGTAGTCCTAGCTACTCAGGAGGCTGTGGCTTGAGCCTGGGAAGCACAGGTTGCAGTGAGCCGAGATCACGCCATTACATTCCAGCCTGGATGGCAGAGCGAGACCCTGTCTCAATGCGGGGCACAGTGCCTCATGCCTGTAATCCCAGCATTTTGGGAGGTTGAGGCAGGCAGATCCCTTGAGGCCAGGAGTTCAAGACCAGCCTGGCCAACATGGCAAAACCCCTGTCTCTACTAAAAATACAAAAATTAGCTAGATGTGGTGGTGTGCACCTGTAATCTCAGCTACTTGGAAGGCTGAAGCAGGAGAATCACTTGAACCTGGGAGGTAAGGTTGCAGTGAGCTGAGATTGCACCACTGCATTCCAGCACTCAGAGCGACAGAATGAGACCCTGTCTCAAACAAACAAAAAAAGTCAAACAATATTGAGAGTATTTGCAGTCTTCCTTATCCTACCTCTCAGTGCACTTAAGATATATACAAGAATATATATTCATTTCATGGGTTAATATAATTTTGTTAATGCCACATAATATGGAAGCATTTTAAATTTATTTTTATTTTTGAGATGGTCTTGCTCTGTTGCCCAGGCTGGAGTGTAGTGGCATGATCTCGGCTCACTGCAGTACCTGCCTCCCAGGCTCAAGCGATTCTCCTGCCTCAACCTCCTGAGTAGCTAGGATTACAGGCACAACCACCATGCCTGGCTAATTTTTGTATTTTTAGTAGAGATGGGGTTTCGCCATGTTGCCCAGGTTGGTCTCGAACTCCTGACCTCTAGTGATCCACCCACCTCGGCCTCCCAAAGAGCTGGGATTACAGGTGTGAGCTACCATGCCCAGCCACAAGGGTGGGTTTTTAAAGGGCCAGGCACAGTAGCTCACACCTGTAATCCCAGCACTTTGGGAGGCTGAGGCAGGCGGATCATGAGGTAAGATCAAGACCATCCTGGCGAACACAGTGAAACCCCATCTCTACTAAAAATACGAAAAAATTAGCCAGGTTTGGTGGCAGGTGTCTGTAGTCCCAGCTACTCGGGAGGCTGAGGCAGGAGAATGGCGTGAACCTGGGAGGCGGAGGTTGCAGTGAGCCGAGATCGCGCCACTGCACTCCAGCCTGGGTGACAAAGTGAGACTCCGTCTCAAAAAAAATGCAATATTATAGACAATTTTATAATATAGTAGTATACAATTTATTTACTAGCCCCCATCTCTTGTAAATTTGCTGAAATCGCTTGTAAGTATTGTTCCAGCTTTTTAAAAAATCATGTTCCTATTATCTTAGATATGGCTACTCTAAAATGGCTTTAAATTTCCTATTCATACTATAATAATTGAAACCCACCCATAATTTAATTTTTTCACATTTTTACACCTTGAGATACAATTTACATACCATAAAATTCACTCATTATAAGTATATATAAATAGTTTTTAGTAAATTTATAGTTATAACACCATCATCACAATCCAGTTTTAGAACATTTCCATCCCCACAAAAAGTATTCTCATGCTAGTTTACAGTCAGTCTCTGCTCCATTCTTAGTCCCACATAACCACTGATCTGCTTTCTGTCTTGATAGATTTGCCTTGTCTGAATATTTCAGGTAATTGGAACCATATAATTATGTAAATTTTTGTGTCTGGCTTCTTACACTGAGCATAAAGTTTCTGAGGGTCATCCATGTTCCTGAATATATCAGCAGTATGTTCCTTTTTTATTGCTGAATATTATTCCATTGAATTGATGTACCATATTTATCCATTCACCACTTTTTGGAATTACTATTATTTCTTGCTTGGGGCTATTATAAATATTGCTTCTATGAACATTTGCATACAAATCATTATGTGAAAATATGTTTTCATTTCTCTTGGGTAGAACCTAGGAGTGGAATTGCTGTCATATAGGTAGGTTTATATTTATGATTTTAAGAAATTACATTGTAAGAAAAGCAGTTTTTACAGTGTAGTTGCACAATCTTAACATCCCTACCAGCAATGCAAGAGGGTTCTAGTTTCTCCACATTCATACAAACATTTCTTATCAGTCCTTTTGATTATAGCCATTCTAGTGTCTCTCATGATTTTAATTTGCATTTTATAATAACTGACGATGTTAGATATCTTTTAACGTGCTTATTAATTAAGGAATTAATAAGGAATTAAGGAATTAATAAAGCTCCTTTGATGTAATCTATATTTGTATCTTTTTGAATTAATCTCTTTTTTCAAATTGAGACAGGGTCTCACTGTTACCCAGGCTGATCTTGAACCCTTTGGGCTCAGGCAATCCTCCCACCTTGGCTACCTGAAGTGCTGGGATTACAATTATGAGCCACTATGCCTGGTCCTCTGTTTGTATCATTTATCCATTTTAAAATCAAGTTGTCTTTTTATTGTTGAGTTGTTATATATTCTGGATACAAGTACTTAATGGGAAATATGATTTGCAAATATTTTCTCCATATTTGTGGCTTGTCTTTTTTTCTTAATGGTGTAAGAAAAAACTTTTGAAGTATAAAAGCTCTAAATTTTGATAAATTCCAATTTGTGTTTTTTCTTTTAGCAATCATGCTTTTGGTGTTATAGCTAAGGACTCTGCTTAAAGTTACAAAGATCATTTCATATCCTTTCTCTTACACTTACTCTTAACTCGCACATTTAGATCTGTGAACCATTTTTTTTGAGGTCCAATGTAAGGGTGTAAATTAATCTTTTTGCATATGGATATCCAGTTGTCCTCACATCATTTCTTGCAAAGACTAGCTATTCCCCCATTGGATTGACTTAGCACCTTTGTCAAGAATTGACCATAAATGTAAGAGTTTATATCTGAGTTCTAAACTATGTTCCATTAACTTATATACCTCTCCATATACCAGCAACACATTGTCTTGATGACTTTAATTATAGTTAGTTAGTTGGATTTTGTAAGTCCTTTAACTTTGTTCTTTTTCACAATTGCTTTGACTACTTTGGGTCCTTTGCATTTCCACATATATTTTAAGATCAGCTTGCCAATTTCTGTAAAAAATTCTATAGGAATTTCATAGGGATTTTATTTATTTATTTTTTCGAGATGGAGTCTCCCTCTGTCGCCCAGGCTGGAGTGCAGTGGTGTGATCTTGGCTCACTGCAAGCTCGGTCTCCTGGGTTCACGCCATTCTCCTGCCTCAGCCTCCCAAGTAGCTGGGACTACATGCACCCGCCACCACACCTGGCTAATTTTTTTTTTTTGGTAGAGACGGGGTTTCACCGTGTTAGCCAGGATGGTGTTGATCTCCTGACCTTGTGATCCGCCCGTCTCAGCCTCCCAAAGTGCTGGGATTACAGGCGTGAACCACCATGCCCGGTAGGGATTTTACTGAATCTATAGATTGATTTGGGAAAAACTGCCAACTTAACAATTTTGGGGTTGCCAATTTATGAACATGTAATGTCTCTGCTGTTATTTACGTGTTCAGTTTTCCTCAGCAATTTCTGTAGTTCTCAATGTGCAACTCTTGCACTTCTTTCGTGAAATTAATGGTGCTATGAATTGAATTACTTTCTGTATTGTTTCCATAATATAGAAATAGAATTAATTTTTGTACATTGATCTGGTATCCTACAACCTTTTGAACTGGATCACGTCATCTGTGAAGAAAGGTCATTTTCCTTTCCAATCTGGATACTCTTCCTTCCTACCTTTCCTTCTGCCTGGGCTGTCATAAGCTCGGAGGTTCAAACAACAGAAAATTATTTCCTCACTATTCTGGAGGCTGGAACGTCTAAAACTAAGAGTCTGGCAAGGTCGGTTTAATTCTGAGGCCTTTTCTCTTGGCTTGTAGGTGGCCACCATCTTGCTGTGTACTCATGATCTCTTTGTTGTGTGTGAATGGAGAGAAAGGAGAGATCTCTAATGTCTCTCTTTTTTTTTTTTTTTTTTTTTTTAAGACAGAGTCTCACTCTGTTGCCAAGCTGGGGTGCAGTGGCACAGTGGCGCAATCTTGGCTCACTGCAATCTCCGCCTCCTGGGTTCAAGCCATTCTCCTGCCTCAGCCTCCCGAGTAGCTGGGATGACAAACACACACCACCACACCCAGCTAATTTTTGTATTTTTAGTAGAGATAGGGTTTTGCCATGTTGGCCACACTGGTCTCGATCTCCTGACCTTGTGATCCGCCCACCTTGGCCTACCAAAGTGCTGGGATTACAGGTGTGGGCCACCTCGCCCATCCTCTGATGTCTCTTCTTACAAAGACACTAATCCTATCAGATCTGGGCCCAACCTTATGACCTCATTTAACCTTAATTACTTCCCTACTCCAAATAGAGCCAGACTGGGGGTTACAGCTTCAATAGAGGAATTTGAGTGTGAAGACATTCAGTCCATAACACTTGCTTTCCTTACTCTTTTCTTCCTTCTGTTTTTCCCTCTGTTTCTCCCTTTGCATTGTCTAGAATGTCCGGTATAAAGTGCAGTGTTGAAGAGGAGTGGTGAGAGCAGACATGCTTGCCTTGCTTGTCATCTTGGGGAGAAAGTATTCAGGCTTTTACCATTAAGTTGGACATTAACTGCAGATTTTTGAGAGATGCCCTTTATCAGGTCAAGGAAGTTCCCTTCTAATCTTAGTTTGTTGAGAGTTCAGTATGAATAGATGTTGGATATTTGTTAAATACTTTTTCCAGAAGTATTTGTGAGTACCAATATATGCATTTTAAAAATTAAATTGTGAAAATTTTGTGAAAATAGATGCATTTAACAAAAAAAAATGCTTTTGTTGAATGCAAATATTGTGATCATGTGGTTTTTGTTCATTATTAATATGGTATGCTACATTATTTCATATTTGCATGTTAAACCAGCCTTGGATTCCTGGGATAAATCTCACTTCTTCATGTATAATCATCATGCATATGTGGCTAGATTTGGTTTTATGTTCACTGCTCAGGTGAGGTATACTGGTATTACATTCAGGTTTCTTGTTGTTTTTGAGATGGCATCTTGCCCTGTCACCCAGGCTGAAGTGCAGTGGTGTGATCTCAGCTCACTGCAACCTCTGCCTCCCAGGTTCAAGCAATTCTCCCTGCCTCAGCCTCCTGAGTGGCTGGGACTACAGGTGTGTGCCACCATGCCTGGCTAATTTTTGTACTTTTAGTAGAGACAGGGTTTCACCATATTGTCCAGGCTGGTCTTGAACTCCTGACCTCAGGTGATTCACCTGCCTCAGCCTCCCGAAGTGCTGGGATTACAGGCATGAGCCACCATGCCCAGCCACATTCAGGCTTTAATGTCTCTCTCTCTGAATAATGTTGAGCACCTTTTATAAAGTGCTTGTTCAAATTTATATATTTTCTCCATTTAAAATAAATCGTTGTATTTTTCTAATGGACAGTGTTTTACTGTTATTCAAATATGAGTTGTTAGATGTGTCTCTTTTCCCAGTCTGTGACTTGTCTTTTCATTGTTTCAGTGTTCAGAAGTATTTGTGAGTACCAATTAATTTTTCTGTGGTTAGATTTTTTGGGTATTTTTCCTGGGTTTAGAATTCTAGCTTGGCAGCTATTAACACCTTAAAGACATCATTCCCTTGTCCTCTGACTTCCATTGTTTCTGTTGGTCAGCTGCCAACCAGTTTTGTTCTTTTGAAGATAATTTGGCTGTCTCTGGCTGCTTAAATTTTTTTTCTTTTCTTTGGTTTTCGGCAGTTTTATTGTGATGCTCATAGGCATGTTTTTCTTTGTATTTAACCTGCCATGGGTTTCTAGAACTTGTTAAATCTGTAGCTTGTTTTAAGTTTTAAAAGTTCTAAGACAGTATTTCTCTTCAGATGTTACTTATATTCATCTTCTCTCCCTCTCCTCCTGGGACTCCAATGTTAGATATTTTCACCATGATCTGCATCTGATATTATTTATACATCTCACACTTTTTATTTTACAGTCTTTTTTTCTCCTTTTTGTCCTTCAATCTGATTATTTTCAACCAATATATCTTCTGATGCAGGGTTCCCCAACCCCCAGGCTATGGACCGGTAGCAGTTTAAGGCCTGTTAGAAACTGGGTGGCACAACAGAAGGTGAGCAGTGGGCAAGTGAGCATTACCACCTGAGCTCTGCCTCCTGTCACATCAGTGGTGGCATTAGATTCTCATAGGAGTGTGAATGCTATTGTGAACTGAACATGCAAGGGATCTAGGTTGCATGTTCCTTATGAGACTCTAACCAATGCCTGATGAGCTGAGGTGGAACAGTTTCATCCCCAAACCATGCCCATACAACCTTCTCCCACTGGCCGTGGAAAAACTGTCTTCCACGAAACCAGTCCCTGGTGCCAAAAAGGTTGGAGACTGCTGTTTTGCTAAATCACTAATCGTATCCCCTGCTGTGTGTTGGGGTGATCAGACCCAACACCAGGCCGTGGGGGCCACAAAGTCCAGCAGAGTTCTCATTCTCATAAAGGAATGAGACAAGACAAGAGTGCATAAAGTGGGACCAGGGGGCCAATGCTAATACAGAGGCTGTGAAGGCCCCAAGTTCTGGAAGCCCACATTATTTATTGGTGATCAAAGAAGCAGGTGGTGAGGATGTGGGAGTTGAAAGAAAGCAGTGTATCAGCGCATGATCTACAGCTGTGACAGTTTAGCAATTTCTTTGAAGCAAATGGAAAATGTTCTGCTACTTGAGATAATGGCAAACATGTTCTTCTAGTTTAAGATACAATCAGTTGGGTGCAGTGGCTCACACTTGTAATCCCAGCACTTTGGGAGGCCGAGGCAGGTGGATCACCTGAGGTCAGGAGTTCGGGACTAGCCTGACCAACATGGAGAAACCATGTCTCTGCTAAAAAAATCACAAAATGAGCCGGGCATGGTAGTGCATGACTGTAATCCCAGCTACTTGGGAGGCTGAGGCAGGAGAATCACTTGAGCCCAGGGGGCGGAGGCTGTGGTGAGCCGAGATCACGCCATTGCATTCCAGCCTGGGCAACAAGAGCAAACTCCGTCTCAAAAAAAAAAAAAAAAAAGATACAATCGATCTATGAGCCTGGGAGTGCTAGAAGCAAGGAGCCAGCAAGTCTAGACACACTCCAGAGGCCACGAGGGGTTTTATGCCCTGAGCCCTGGATTCCATCCAAGCCACGAGGAGTTGTTTTTTTTTTGAGATGGAATCTCGCTCTGTCGCCCAGGCTAGAGTGCAGTGGTGCGATCTCAGCTCACTGCAAGCTCCACTGCCTCCTGGGTTCACACCATTCTCCTGCCTCAGCCTCCCTAGAAGCTGGGACTACAGGCACCTGCCACCACACCTGGCTAATTTTTTTGTATTTTTAGTAGAGATGGGGTTTCACCATGTTTGCCAGGATCTCCTGACCTCGTGATCCGCCCGCCTCAGCCTCCCAAAGTGCTGGCTGGGATTACAGGCATGAGCCACCATGCCTGGCGCCATGAGGAGTTTTATGCCCTGGGCTCAGACTGTGGTGTGGCAGGGCTGCCTTCCACCCTTTGGCACAGAGCTTGGTGTTCCAAAGGCCATGAGGGGTTTTAGAACCTGGACCCCAGGCATGTTCCAAGACTCTTTTACAATATATCAGACATGCAAGTCCAGCCTCAGCTTTTTTCCCAACACTCAGCTTTTCCCCAACATGCCCCCTTTTCTTTTTTGTAAAACCGCCACAGCTATCATTGCTTGTTCTCGATGGCAGCTTTCTCTCCAGAGGTGGCTTCTGCATCTGCAGACTAAAAGGAGACAGCACAAACACATAATTATTAGAACAAAATCTGCAAGTGTAGAGCTTTCAATGGCCTTCATCCATTTAAGACGATTGTGGACAACCCATTGGCTGTCTTGTTCAAAATATCAGTTCCAGGGAGCAGGGCTAAGTGAGCCTGACAGGCTTCAAAAATCTACTCTTTTAGTTTTACAATATCAAGGGTGAGATTTTCATCTTTGCCCTCCAGAATGCATTTAAGAGTAACATTCCCTATTGCTAGCATAAAAGGTGGCTGAACACAACTTTGAATCCAAAAGGTCCTCTTTTTGTTTTTATTTTTATTTTTTTATTATTATTTTTTGTTGTTGTTGAGACGGAGTCTTGCTCTGTCGCCCGGGCTGGAGTGCAGTGGCCGGATCTCAGCTCACTGCAAGCTCTGCCTCCCGGGTTTACGCCATTCTCCTGCCTCAGCCTCCGGAGTAGCTGGGACTACAGGCGCCCGCCACCTTGCCCGGCTAGTTTTTTGTATTTTTAGTAGAGACGGGGTTTCACCGTGTTAGCCAGGATGGTCTTGATCTCCTGACCTCGTGATCCGCCCGTCTCAGCCTCCCAAAGTGCTGGCTGGGATTACAGGCATGAGCCACCATGCCTGGCGCCATGAGGAGTTTTATGCCCTGGGCTCAGACTGTGGTGTGGCAGGGCTGCCTTCCACCCTTTGGCACAGAGCTTGGTGTTCCAAAGGCCATGAGGGGTTTTAGAACCTGGACCCCAGGCATGTTCCAAGACTCTTTTACAATATATCAGACATGCAAGTCCAGCCTCAGCTTTTTTCCCAACACTCAGCTTTTCCCCAACATGCCCCCTTTTCTTTTTTTGTAAAACCGCCACAGCTATCATTGCTTGTTCTCGATGGCAGCTTTCTCTCCAGAGGTGGCTTCTGCATCTGCAGACTAAAAGGAGACAGCACAAACACATAATTATTAGAACAAAATCTGCAAGTGTAGAGCTTTCAATGGCCTTCATCCATTTAAGACGATTGTGGACAACCCATTGGCTGTCTTGTTCAAAATATCAGTTCCAGGGAGCAGGGCTAAGTGAGCCTGACAGGCTTCAAAAATCTACTCTTTTAGTTTTACAATATCAAGGGTGAGATTTTCATCTTTGCCCTCCAGAATGCATTTAAGAGTAACATTCCCTATTGCTAGCATAAAAGGTGGCTGAACACAACTTTGAATCCAAAAGGTCCTCTTTTTGTTTTTATTTTTATTTTTTTATTATTATTTTTTGTTGTTGTTGAGACGGAGTCTTGCTCTGTCGCCCGGGCTGGAGTGCAGTGGCCGGATCTCAGCTCACTGCAAGCTCTGCCTCCCGGTTTACGCCATTCTCCTGCCTCAGCCTCCGGAGTAGCTGGGACTACAGGCGCCCGCCACCTTGCCCGGCTAGTTTTTTGTATTTTTAGTAGAGACGGGGTTTCACCGTGTTAGCCAGGATGGTCTTGATCTCCTGACCTCGTGATCCGCCCGTCTCAGCCTCCCAAAGTGCTGGGATTACAGGCTTGAGCCACTGCGCCTGGCTCTCTCTTTGTTTTTAAATTAATTGAGCAAGGCAATTGCGGGGTGTGCCACCCTTAATTGCCGGTTGGTGATTCAGCTTCATTTTTCTTAGCCCTTATTCAAAATGCAGTCACTCTGGTTTGAATGCTTCTTACATATTTCTCCTTTCCCTTTTACAAGAGGACCCTTAATCCTAAGGGTTGCAGAAGGATGAAGGTCCGTCTTCTGCAACTTCTTCATGCTGAATAGGGACGATGATATTCCTGCCTATTAGGGTCTCTTGTATTCAGGGTAGAGAGGAGCTCAGTCAGAAAGCATTGGTCCGTTAAGCATCTATTGTACCTCTGAGTTCCAGCAAAAGGTGAAACCCTGGTGCTCCAGCAGTTTCTCAGCTTCCTGTGTGGTTTTCTTGATCTGTCCCCATGTTATGGGGGTTGATGTCAGTGTGATTCCAGTCGGTCCTTGTTCCATCTTTGCATTCAGATTCAACTGGCTCATGGCTCGTACTGGGGGAACCCGGTCCATGGTTGGGATCCATGGGTCCCTCCAGTCTCCTGTTCCATGGTCGTACACATCTTGAGGGCACCCATACGGTTTGTTCATGTCCTGCAAAAACACAAGCATACCCTCAACCCCACGTTAGTAAATCTAGTGAAACAGAAGCAAAAACTTTTGTTGCCATAGCTGGGAGGCATACCATTGCTGAAGCATTTGTTCTACAAGCTGTAACTCAGCTTCTGCCTCTTTGGTTAATTACCATGGGGTAAAACTTTCCACTGATAATGAGAAACAGGCCCCTTCTAACAGAAGGCACAGAGAAAGCAAATCGAGGCTTATCCTTCTTGTGCAACAGTATAGCAAAAAGCAATCTTTAAGCCTTCAATTTGTACTGTACAGGTGGGTCCACTAGATGCTGTGGCTCATAACAGATCTTCAGATGTTTGGTGGGCACCGCATTGTTGCAATAAGTCTCTACCCCATAAATTGACAGGAATAGGTGTAATAATAGGTTGAATTGTTCCTTCCTGGCCATCCGGCCCTTGACATGGTAAAATCAAGGAACTTCGAAAAACTTCTGAAGCAGTCCCTATGCCAACAATACCCATGGAAGTCTTTTGTTTGGGCCAGTGTTGGGCCATTGATTTAAAGCTGTAATAGAGACATCAGCTCCAGTATCTACTAGTACTTCCAAAATCCTTTCACCCAAATAGGTCTTCTGTCAGACACTTGATTAACCCAATATACAGCCTTTCCTGCTGGATTAGTACTACCAAAGCCTGTTCTTTTCATTGTGCTGCTTCCTAGTTTTGTGTAAGGTAACAACAATAACTAAGCAATTCTTTCTCCTGGGGAGGCAGACCATGGAGTTGAAGAACTAACTAATTGAATTTCTTTTTTTTTTTTTTTGAGACGGAGTCTTGCTCTGTTGCCCAGGCTGGAGTGCAGTGGCGTGATCTCGGCTCACTGCAAGCTCTGCCTCCTGGGTTCACGCCATTCTTCTGCCTCAGCCTCCCTAAGAGCTGGGACTACAGGTACCCACCACCACGTCCGAATAATTTTTTTGTATTTTTAGTAGAGACAGGGTTTCACCGTGTTAGCCAGGATGGTCTCGATCTCCGTACCTCGTGATCTGCCCACCTCGGCCTCCCAAAGTGCTGGGATTACAGGCGTGAGCCACCACGCCCAGCCAACTAATTGAATTTCTCTGGTATAATCAGAGTCAATTATTCCCATATGCACAGTGACACCTCTTAAACTAGACCAAGTAATAGATCGACTGTTCCTGAAGGTAAGGGTCCCCTAACGCCTGTGGGGACCTTCTTTGGTGGCTCCCCAGGAAGTAAGGAGATGGGAATTGTGCTGCAGAGGTCTATAGCAGCACTGCCTACTGTGGCAGGGGACAATTGTATGTTTGTAAGGGCACTGGCTGTGCCGGATATGCCTCGGTTTGTTGAGGGACCTGAGGCGGGCCCCTCTTCCCGTTACCCGAAAGAGGTTGTCCATCTTTGCTAAATTTAGAATGACACTGATTTGCCCAGTGATTGCCTTTCTTACACTGGGGGCATACACCGGGCCTTTTCTGTTGATTGATGGTAGTTTTTGCCTTTTGATTTCCTTTTCTACATTCCTTTTTTGTGTGTCCAAATTGCCCACAATTGAAATAAGAGCCTGAGAAACGGGGCATATTCTTTCCTGCTTTCAATCCAGCCATAGCCTGAGCTAAAAGAGTAGCCTTATGTAAGTTACCCCCAATGCCATCACAAGCCTTAATATATTCAGCTAAATGAGGCTTCCCTGTCAGAGGTCTAACAGCAGTTTGACACTGCATTAGCATTATTGTATGTAGGAAGCTGTATTGCAACATCCTGAGCTGTTCATCAGTTATGGTTTTATACACAGCCTCTTGGAGCCGAGCAATAAAATCAATATATGGTTCTTTAGGTCCCTGTCAGACAGAACTAAAAGAAGGATATTTTTCCCTGTAACATTTATCCTTTCCCATGCCTGTAAGCACAGAGTGTGCAACTGAACAATGGCGACGTCCTCCGGTACTGACTGATTTTCTAATCGACCCCAATTAGGGCCAATTCCCATGAACTGTTCAAAGCAAACAGGCACAGGTGGCTTCACTTGTTTTCCCTTGCCTGAGTCTGAGCTTCATCCGCCCACCAAGTTTTAAACTGTAAATACTGAGATGGAGTGAGAACAGATTTTGTTAAAGTATCCCAATCATACGGTATTAACTTATTATCAAGAGCCACATTTTTAAATAAAGTTTGCACAAAAGGAGAATTTGGCCCATATTGACTAATGGCTTCCTTAAATTTCTTTAATAACTTATAAAGAAAAGTGGTCCAATTGGCTATATTCTGTCCTCCTTCCTGGGTTATAGTAACCGGAAATTGCCATGTTTCAAGGTCTCCCTCAGCTCTAGCTTTTTGAATAGAATTTTGTATAGCACCACCAATTGCTCCAGGTTTTAATGTTGTAACTACAGGAGCAGTACGTTTTTCAGCTAATTCATTTTCATTAAGGGGAGAGGGAGGAGGTGGCCATTCACTGAATTCAGCAGGCAGAGCCGACAAGCTAGTAAAATATACCTTTTTCAGTTTCTCCTTCTTTTCATAAACCTCTTCTGGTTTTTTGCTTCTCACATTCAGAATCTGAAGTTAGTTTTTCGCACTCGTCCTCCTCTTCCTCACCTGAATCTGCCCTATCTGTTTGAAATGGCTCAAGAGCTGCCTTTATTAGCGCCCACATTGACCAAATGGAAACTGGAATTTTTGCTCCATCTTTATATCCCTTTTTAAAATCTCTGCCAATTCTCTCCCTTTCATCCAACTCCATAGTCCCTTGTTCCAGAAACCATGGGCAAAACTGTTCTACTGTACTAAAGAGTGATAACAAATTCTGAGTACTAACTTTCACTCCACCTCTTCGTAATAAATGCCTTAAGAAATTCAAATAAGCAGAATGTTTGCTTTCACTTTGTCCCATTGTTACCCTGGTTCTTCTGAGCCCTCAGCTTTCCTGAGCTTCTTTCAGTCATCCTTAGGTGTCCTCTGATTATGCATCCTCTGCTTTCACACATCTAGCATTCCTTTGCTGGGGTCTTCATCACCTCACATTGGGAGCCAGGAATGTTGGGGTGATCAGACCCAACACCAGGCGTTGGGGGCTAGGAAATCTGGCAGAGTCAAAGGAATGAGACCAGAGTGCATAAAATGGGACCAGGGGCCAACACTAGTATGGAGGCTGTGAAGGCCCTGAGCTCTGGAAGCCTACACTACTTACTGGTGATCAAAGCAGATGGTGAGGATGTGGGGTTTGAAAGAAAGCAATGTATCAAGTGCATGATCTACAGCTGTGACGGTTTAGCATTTCCTCTGAAGCATATGGAACATGTTCTGCTACTTAAGATAATGGGAAACATGTTCTTCTAGTTTAAGATACAATCAATCTATGAGCCTCAGAGTGCTAGAAGCAAGGTGCCAGCAAGTCTAGACACATTAAAGCGGCCACGAGGGGTTTTATGACCTGAGCCCTGGATTCTCCAAGACGTGCCCTTGTGGCTTGTGCCCTGGGTTTACACTGTGGTGCAGCAGGGCAGCCTTCCACCCTTTGGCACAGAGCTTGGTGATCCAAAGGCCACAAGGGGTTTTAGACCCTGGATCCCAGACATGTTCCAAGACTCTTTTACATTATGTCAGACATGCAAGCCCTGTCTCAGCCTTTTTCCCCAACATTCAGCTTTTCCCCAACACTGTGTCCAAGCTGCAATTAAACCCATCTACTGGATCTTAACTTTAATGATGATTTCTTCAATTCTATGATTTCCATTTACTTTTCCTATAGGTTCCAGGTGTCTGGTGAAATTCTCATTTTCATTTATTTTGATTAATCATAATTATTATTATTATTATTTTTTTCTTGAGATGGAGTCTCGCTCTGTCGCCCAGGCTAGAGTGCAGTTGGCTCACTGCAACCTCTGCCTCCTGGGTTCAAGCAATTCTCCCTGCCTCAGCCTTCCGAGTAGCTGGGACTACAGGTACCTACCACCACGCCCAGCTAATTTCTGTATATTTAGTAGAAACAGGGTCTCACCATGTTGGTTAGGCTGGTCTCTAACTCCTCACCTCAGGTGATTCACCCACCTCAGCCTCCCCAAGTGCTGCGATTACAGGCATGAGCCACCATGTCCAGACTAGTTTAATGTTCTTGTCTGATACTTCCAACATCTGGATTACCTGGGGTCTGTTTCTATTGTCTCTCTTTTTTCTTGTTTTCCATCTTTTCATCCTGTTTCCTGGCATGTCTGTTATTTTTTGTTAAATGGTAAAGAGTGTATTGAAAACTGTAGAGACTCTTGATGTCTTATTCCAGAGATGATACAGCAGGAGACAGAGGACAGATAAATCTCCTTAATCAGAGTCAGGCTTGCCCTTACTCCTAAAGCACAGATTTTCTGAATTCTAAACTGAAGGCCTAGAGGTACCAGGGCCCTTCCTCCTTGGCACAATTTCCAATTTTGAAATCCAATTTTGTTTCCCTAGCAATGCAACATTTTCCAAAATATCTTCTTAGCTTCTTTTTCTGCTTACGTTCTTATTTCTGCCTTATCCATGTGCAACTTAGTAGTCAGTAAATCCCTTGAGAAAAAACTGCAAAAAGAAAATGGAACCACCATTATTTCCCTTTTCTCCAAATTCTTGGCCTCTCAAATCCTGGTTGCCTTGGTTGCTCTCCAGTGATGTTAGATAGATGTCTGTTTCTTCTTGTAATCCTGTCAGTTGTTTCTTAATATATTTTCAGACTATACTGCTAGGTGCATATATATTTACAAGTTATACCTTTTTGTTGTCCTCAATATACAATATCCTTTTGGCCCTTTTGATAGATTTTTAACTTGAATTGTTTCAGCAGATATTAAGAATGCCACACAGCTTTTTTGTCTTTGTTTTCTGATGCTTTTTACCTAGTGTATATGCTGTCTCCCTTTAGCTGTCAAACCTGTATCTTTGTGTTGAAAGTTTTATAGATAGCATATTGTTAGCTTTAAAAAAAAAAAAATCCAGGCTGGGTGTGGTGGCTCACACCTGTAATCCCAGCACTTTGGGAGGCTAAAGTGGGTGGATCTCTTGAGGTCAGGCGTTCAAGACCGGCCTGAACATGGTGAAATCCCATCTCTACTAAAAATACGAAATTAGCCAGGCGTGGTGGCACACGCCTGTAATCCCAGCTACTTAGGAGGCTGAGGCAGGACAATCACTTCATCTTGGAAGGCGGAGGTTGTAGTGAGCCAAGATTGTGCCATTCCACTCCAGCCTGGGCAACAAGAGCGAAACTCTGTCTCAAAAAAAAAAAAAAAAAAAAATCCAATCTGAGATTCTTAATTGGCAAGCTTAACACTAATTACTGTTAGATGAGGCATTTTTGCCACCTAATCTACTTTTAAACCCTCCATTCCTGTGTTCTTTGGGTAGATCAAGTTTTCTTCTGTGGACTTAAGTTATACATTCTATCTTTGTTTTTAAGGTGGTTATCCTGAAGACCATATGGTTAGGCATTCCTATTGAACTGTTAAACTCATAATTGTTAAACTCATAAAACTATATTCCCTTTGTAAGACAAATAGTACATTCTCATCCCTCTTATCTCATCTCCTACCCACACAACACCATCCCTTTTATAGTCTCTAGAATTTCAGTTTCAGGCTCTGCAATTTTACTTTTTCCTAGTCCTTTTAAGACAACTTTACTAGCATATTGGACATTACTTGCTAACCTTGAATCCTCCTGCATGTTCCTCCTCCATTTTGAATTTTCTCCCATGAGTTTTGTTTGTTTGTTTTTCTGAGACGGAGTCTCGCTCTGTCACTCAGGCTAGAGTAGAGCTGCATGATCTCGGCTCAATGCAACCACCACCTCCTGGGTTCAAGCAATTCTCCTGCCTCAGCTTCCCAAGTGACTGGGACTACAGACATGTGCCACCATGCCCAGCTAATTTTTGTATTTTTTAGAATGGAAAGGGTTTCACTATGTTGGCCAAGCTGGTCTCGAACTCCTGACCTCAGATGATCTGCCTGCCTCAGCCTCCCAAAGTACTGGGATTACAGGCATAAGCCATCACACCCGGCCCCAAGAGTTTTTAAACGAGGGTTTTGTGTAAAACCTAAGGCCTTGTAAACCTAAGCATATGCCCTCACAATTACACAGGTTGCCTGGATATGAAATTCTAGGTTGAAGTTAATTTACCTTGTTGCTGTTGTGGATCTGATCACAAGTGATACTTTTTTCTTTACAGGTGGCCTGCTCTTTTCCTCTAGAAGCTTTGAGAGTTTATCTTTGTATTTGTTTGCTTAAATCCCACTAATAACAGTGTACCCAGGCTTGGAAGTTTTGTCTTTTCTGACATTCATTATTTCTTCAAATTTTCTTGTTCTCACTTTTCCCCTCCTTTTGGGACTTCTGTTATTGGGATGTTATTTCCATCCTCTATGCTCAGTTTCTAATTTTATCTTTTTATACAAGACTACTTTCTGACAGCATATCTCAAGTGGATCTTCCAGTTCATTCATTCGTTCTACAACAGTATCACTTCTGCAATATATCTTTCTCTTGTCTTCTATTTCAACTATTTTCATACTCAATACTTTTTCTTTTAGTCTTACTTCTGCTTCATATTGCTATCTTCACTCTTATTTTAAAATAATTTCTTATGTTAAATTCTTAGCCCATCTTTTCCAATAATTTAGCTTCAGTTGTTCAGTCTGTGGCCTTTTTTTAATACTGTTACGTACTTCTCTAGCATCGACTTTTGCTCTGAGTCCAAATTATCCTGCAGGTGTCACCCGTTGGCAGAGAATCTCAGGCACCCAGAAGAACTATGGAACACTGTTTGCTTTCCCTCTAACAAGCATTAGGTCAGAATTTCAACTTCAAATTGTAAGAAAGGAGTAACATGGAAAGAAGAATCTGTCCCCCTAGGTTGTAATTCACCAATTCTAGGATTTGGAAGGAGCAGGGACTTCTAGGAATGGCAGACTGAGAAACTCAGATCAACTCCCCACCTAAGGACAACTAAAAAAACTGGACCCATCAAGAAATATTGATTGAAGTTTTGTGTGGGCCATGACAGGATCCTTGCTTTACATGGCATCCTTAGTATAATCTTCTCGCAGGTGCTCCAAAGTCTGAGGACCTAGACCTGTCTTTGCCTTGCATCCCTGTTGCCTGGACAGTCTGTTCTTTCATGTGTGTGAATCGCAGATTTTGTCCTCCCCTGATTATTCTGTATTCTTGTGCAGAAATTCCTCAAAGATTCCAAAGTCAAGCCACTGTATTTGAGCTAAGGTCACCATCTTGTGCTAAAAAAATATTTCAAGGTAAAAGATGGTATTTTGCTGAAGATTACTGTGAAATATGCATATGAAACACTGCACAGTGCCCAACAATTTAGAGTGGTAACTTTTCACAGTTCTCCCTTGTTTTGGGTCCCAGCCACCTTTCCCCCCAGCCTTCTGTGTTGTCTTTTATCTCCTTCCACATTTCTATTTTCATTCACAAAGGAAGCCATCAGACCATCTTATTTCTCTCTGTTCAGGGAAGAATTCCCATTTCCATACTGGGCCTGCTGGAGAGAATGAGGGTCATACTCCTTACGCACACTTGACAGTTAACCACGGTCAAGGACGGCAGTCCTTGCTGCTTTAGGTTGTAATATCCCGTCCACACTCTCCTACTTCTGACCATGTGAGACAGAAATTGTCTTTATCACAAGCTGGTTGGGAGATGAGTGGCCAGATAATGTGTGTTCCAGTTACAGTGATCTCAGGGGTCTCAATTTTTTGGTCTTCTTAAATTCCATTTTGGATAGTGAGAGGTTGGACTAGTGGCCCTTTGCCCTGGTTCTACGATGAAATAACAGCACCAGTATTGAGGAATCAATCAATACCTGCACCACAGCTATGTCCCAGAGATCATCTCACTGCCTATGAGCTGGCAGTTGGGGGTGAGGATGACCTGGTGTGGGTAGTGACTGGTGTCTCTTTCTTCAGAAAAATATCACAGAAGCCTACCAGGTCAGCAAGAAGCCTCCAAAGTCCGTGGCGAAGGTGATTAGAATTTCAGCCCCTGCCAACAAGGCCATCTACAACTATAGTATCCAGACCATGAATTCTACAGAGCTTGCCAAGAAAGAGCTGTATCAAGAGATGGCCAAGGTGAGAGACCCAGACAGGATGATGGCAGCTTGCAAATCCCATGAATTCTTTCCTCTGACCACACCTGCCTGGAGGTCAGTGGGGGATCTCAGGTGTACAGATGAAAGCCAATCATGCTAGGGGAAGTAGACAAGGCTCAGATGTTGAGAGGTGTTCTATTCCGCACTAAACGAGAATCCACCACACTGAGGGTGAGCCCGAGATCCTCAATGGAAGCTCAGATGTACATGAAGGAGAACAACTGTAGCATCCTTACCTCTGGGGTACACTTTATGATTGCTGCTTATGAAGGCAGCTACCAACAGAAGGGAAAGCCATGGTTTAGGCTTCCAGCACACATTAACTTTAGGAAACGGCTTCTCCCATCAAAGGGGACGATAATATGACCCTTACAGGGCTGCTGCACAGTCATTTCCTCTCAATGCACTATTTACGTTGTCAGGAACTATGATTATGCCCCCAGCTGTTTCTGATTCCTACAAGAAATCCAAGATTGCTATCAGCCCCTCTACCCCAACCTGTCTGCCCCCATTTCTAGGAGCCAAGAAAGAGATTCACGTACTCACAGGATTACCTCTCGGCCATGGTGGAGCCCCTGGACTTGAAGGAAGAGGAGAAGAAAGCCCAGAAGAAATCCCGCCAAGCCTGGCTCACAGCCAGGGGATTCCAAGTGACAGGTCTTCAGAGCAACACTGAAGGCAGCTTTCAGGATCTCAAGCTGCCACCCATCAAAGAGCTGAATGAGGTCCACAGGGAAGAGCAGGGTCTCAGGTGGGGTGTCCATAGGGACCTTTCTCCTGATTTACTTACTCCCCCAATTTAGGAGTGGAAGGAAAACTCCCTGTTTGCTAACGTACTGGAGCCTGTGTTGGATCGAGACCGGTGGAGCTGGGACAGGCACCACGTGGACTTTGATCTGTACAAGAAGCCACCACCTTTCCTCAAGCTGCCCCCTTCGCCCGCACCAACTCCTGTAACAGGTAACAGGCAAAGCTTTGCCAAGCTGGGCCTCCTGATGCCGTGGGCAGGTAGGAGCTCTGTGCCACTCTGCATCTTCAGTGGTACCCATTTTGTTTACGCTATCAACCAAACTTTCTATGCTAAAATCAAGATGCAGAACGGGTCTGATAGAAGAGATTGAATGTTGGGCTGGAACTCAGACCAGGATTCTAGTCCCAAGTGTGACATTTGTGTGACTTCAGGCAAATCCCTTCATGCCCTGGGCCTGGTTTCTTGGCTATAAAGTGGGAAAGTTGGAAGACAGGTCTAAAGGCTTCCTGAGCTTCAACACTATTACCCATGACTGATCTCTAGGTGTCCAGCCAAGAGCTGGAGGCAGAGGCTCTGGGCTTCACTGGGACCTGCCAGCTGCAAAGATACTGACAGTTCTTCCTGTGGGGGAAAGGTGGAGGCAGGAAACATAGGTCTTCCTACGCCAGTCCCTCCAAGTCCTCTTCCTCTTTATCCCTGCTTATGAAAATTGATCTCAGGATCATCTAGAGGTTAATATCGAATCCAAACTTGTCGGTTAACAGAGCCAGAACCTTTGTTCAGGGAGAACGAGACATGAACCTATCTAACAACAAGGTCTGCCAGAGAAACCTCTCCCAGAAAACTAGGTCAGGTGAACATGATGGCTTGCTCTCCTTCTCGACTCTCAAGGACAGCTGATCACAGCTCCACGGAAGTGCTAACAAGTTTGCTAAAATGTCACTTTCTCCATTTGCCTAGACTTCGCTCCCTCCCTTCCCAGTAGGCCCTAGATCTCCCAGGTTGCCTGAAGAGACCTGCTCTCTGTGGGCATGTCTCAGGCCCACAGTTACTGCTGTGGCTCTCAAGGAGGCTCCAGCTAGGAGAGCTGTCTAGCCTAAGAATACAAGGCTTTTCCTTGGTAAGAATGCTTCCTAGTGAGCTCCACTGCCAGCCTTCCCAGCAAAAGTCTCCTGGGGGTTTCACTGGTGAAATCATTTAAGAAACACATGCTGGGTCTCCTCTTCCCACAACATGCTTAAGAAAAGTTAGCAACTACAGATGAGAGAGACAGGCTTGAACTGGTCGCTAGGCCTTTTCAACCCAGATGGATGAATGGAGAACTTGCTGCTGACCGAGGCCTTACATGCCACCAGCCTAGAGTGAAGCCCCTTCCAGAGGTCTGCCTAGAAGGGGGGTGGGTCTGACAGCCCCTCCCCAAACTTCCCCTGTGCAAAGAAACTCCAAGCAGCCTTTTGTCCAGAGGTATGCATGCTTCATTTTGTGCAAAATGCTTCCTTGCTATTATTAACAAAACAGAACTTTAGGTTTCACTGAGAGGTTATTTACATGGTCACAATATTTAGAAACTTTCCCGTTTTAAAAACTAGTTACCAAACCCCTGGCAGAATGCTTAGGCCAGCCCCACTCAGCCAGCTCAGCTCTCCAAGTTCCCAATCTCCTCCTTGCCTATTTCCAGCATCACAGTAAATTGGGAATATACTTGGAGGAAAAAGAGCTGGCCGCTTTCTCTGTGCTCAAGGGAATGTCCACAATAGGCATTTTAGAGCTCCAGACCACCCAAGGACCACACCAAAGCTTAAAGTCCACCACAGTGAGCACGCTGGGACCCGGTGTATCTTACAAGCGCCAGCAGAAGGGAGGCTGGAGAAATGCAAAGGCCTGCTGGGACAGCCTGGAGATACCATTCATCCTCTCCTCAAGAGTACAGGCCAGTTTTGTAAAGAAACTAAAGTCCCTAGGTGGGTACCTCAGCTGAGGCAGCCTCCCTATCTCCTGAGGAGGATAAAAACTAAGGGCTCATAACCCCAAGGCATTGCGGACTGCACTGTGTCTGCTCCTTAGCATTCTGGGCCCTCCTTGCAGAGTGAGGACAAAGGGGACCCGAGGCCATCAACAAAGGGTGGTTCTCAGGGTCCTGCTGTCACCCATTAAATGCTGGTTCTGAGGAACAGTGTGACAAGTACAGCAAAGGCTAAGAGTACACAGATTGTGACATTTTATATTCTTCGTTAAATGGTTCCTGGTACATGTTTTAAGTGCCTCTGCTTCTAGTTTAAATGAATGACCCAGACACAGCTTTCAAGCTGTTCCTTAGAGAATGTGTGGTTGAGCAGAAATGGCTATCCACCCACCTCACGCCCTGGAGGCAGGCAGCACAAGCCCCAGTTTCCACTATGGTGTCTCCTCAATGACCAGAATACCCGCCAGTTCCAGAGGTCGGCAATTCCATTCTCTATCTCCGGCTCAGTTCAGAAGCTGTGATGGTCCTGTTAGACAGCACTCCTGCAGGTCGAAACCTGGAAGAGGCTCTCCCAGGCCAGGAGACAACCCTTCAGGTGCAGACAGGGAACAAATGGCTCAACCTGTGATAATGCCAAGTTATAACACCTTCTGAAAAAAGAGTGACAGTCATCCAGCAACAGGCCATGGGTGGGGGCGGGCAGCAGCAAGGGACACTCTCCCCTGCCTCAGCATGTCCTGTCCAGAGGGTGGGCACAGATATAGGCTCGCTTCTCAAGGATCTGCTGGGACACTTTCTTAATCTGCTCATCTAGGTTTTCTGGAGCATCTGGGAAGGAAAAGGAGAGATGGTGGGTGATCCTTCTGCATTGTGATAAGACAAACATGGCTGAAGTTGGGGCATTTTCCCACAAAGTCAGCCCACCCACCATGAAGCAGCCCTAAGGGTGACCCCCTCCTCCAAACTAGCAAGTGATTCAGGGCTGTAGGGAGAGAAGGGTACAGCTTCATTCTCAGTTACAAAGGACTCATCCTGCTCATTTCTTTTTTTTTTTTTTTTTTTTTTGAGACGGAGTCTCGCTCTGTCGCCCGGGCTGGAGTGCAGTGGCCGGATCTCAGCTCACTGCAAGCTCCGCCTCCCGGGTTTACGCCATTCTCCTGCCTCAGCCTCTGAGTAGCTGGGACTACAGGTGCCCGCCACCTCGCCCGGCTAGTTTTTTGTATTTTTTAGTAGAGACGGGGTTTCACCGTGTTAGCCAGGATGGTCTCAATCTCCTGACCTCGTGATCCGCCCGCCTCGGCCTCCCAAAGTGCTGGGATTACAGGCTTGAGCCACCGCGCCCGGCCCATCCTGCTCATTTCTAAGCCCCAGATCTCGTGGGGTGGAGCCGGCACTTGCTCCATAAACAGCCCATCTGTGATTCCAGCCCACTGGAGGAGAAACCATTTCAGCATCCTCCACAGCACATAACCTGTCAGCACTGGGGGCGGCGGGGGGGCGGGGGGGCGGTCTGGGCTACCCCCAGGGCCAGGACCTGCCAAAAATCATATGCCACTTAGCGAGTGCCACAGTGCTGGCGCCTACCCCCGTCACTTGGCAACAGGACTGGGCTCTGCAGCAACACTGATCCAGAGCCTCAGGCCAACAGGACTGTGAGGGTCAGAGGTAGACTGAGCTGGGCATTCCCACCCAGATGGGGTCAAGTGGCTATAGAAGAGGAAGAGCACTGCAGACAGACCGGGGAGCACGAGCAAAGCCCTCTGTTCTCTAGGCCAAGGCCTGAGACCTCTGCAGGGCACTGCAAGGTCATTCTGGATGGGTCACAGTGGGTAAGGGGGCAGGTAAAATGCTGCTGTATCCAGAATCAGGTACAACCTGGCGCTCCTCCCTTCGTGAGCCTTCCCCGGACAGCTTCAAGAATACAGCCAGTGTCAGGCACAGTGGTTCACGCCTGTAATCCCAGCACTTTGGGAAGCCAAGTAGGCAGATCACCTGAGGTTAGGAGTTGGAGAACAGCCTGGCCAACATGGTGAAACCCTGCTTCTACTAAAAATACAAATATTAGCTGGGCGTGGTGGTGCATGCCTATAATCCCAACTACTCAGGAGGCTGAGGCACAAGAATTGCTTGAACCCAGGAGGTGGAGGTTGCAGTGAACCAAGATCATGCCACCGCATTCCAGCCTGGGTGACAAAGTGAGACTATGTCTCCAAAAAAAAAAAAAAAAGAATACAGCCAGGCACGCTGGGCAGATGCCAGGGGTCCTGCACAAAGGGCTCTACACTCACTCAATCTAAAATTGCCTTGGCAGGCAGGGCGCGGTAGCTCATGCCTGTAATCCCAGCATTTTGGGAGGCTGAGGCAGGCAGATCATCTGAGGTCAGGAGTTCGAGACCAGTCTGGCTAACATGGTGAAACTCTGTTTCTACTAAAAATACAAAAAATTAGCTGGGCGTGGTGGTGTGCGCCTGTAATCCCAGCTACGTGGGAGGCTGGGGCAGAAGAATCGCTTGAACCGAGGAGGTGGAGTTTGCAGGGAGCCGAGATTGCACCATTACACTCCAGCTTGGGCAACAAGAGCGAAACTCCATCTCAAAATAAATAAATATAAATAAATACAACTACCTTCGTGAATGGGGCAGGTTTGCACCTACAGTGCCTGGCGGGCACTGCTGCAGCTAAGCCCAGGCCTACCCAGGCCTTCACTTAAGGCAGAGGTCTGTGAGTAGCCAGCAGGCTCTGGGAGCTTGACAGGGTCCAGAAACAGCTCACCCTCAATAGGGGCCTAGAAGTGGGCCCTTCCTTCCCTCCCGCCACTCACACTTGTCCAGCTGAGAGAGGCTGAAGAGATTCTGGAAGTAAGCTTCCACGCAGAAGGTGTTGGCCAAGAGAACCTGCCAGAACCGAGGACAGAAAAGATACGACCAAATTCCTGGAATCTGACCTCTGAGCTTCAAAAACCCAGCCTATCAGCCAAACTGGGTAGCATGGCAGGGGTGAAAAGGCCTGGATCAGGAGTCACCCCGTCTCGGGTTCTAATTCCAGCCCTGACCCAACAGCTTTTCCCCAACAGCAAGTGACTCAATATCTCTGAGCCTGTTTCCTCTGAGAGGCAGATGTCACAATCCTGGTATCTGCAGGCACTCTGGGAAGTGCAGGCAGAGATCCTGGTACACAGTGGGTCCTCAGACACTGCACCTGCCTCCCCCCAGCAGAGCGGGCAATGTGCAGGGTCTGCCCCTCGCTGGGGGTCGGGGCACTGGGATCGGGAACCCCTGTCACTCACCCCTCTCTTCTCTCAGGCAGGAAGAAGAAAGGGAACGGCCCCATCTCCTGAATAGCACAGACCCTCCCACAGCCACCGCATGGTGAACTTGCACAGCCTCCCCCATAGTCTCTGCCTGCAGGACCTGTGGATACCCCCTCAACTGGCCCAGCCCTCCCCCACACCCTCCTCAACAATTAACTTCATTAAAGTGCAGCAGGACAGATGCCAGCAGCCAGGCCCTGTGTGAGGCTAGGCTGGACTTACCTCATGGTCGTGGTTGCGTAGCCCGATGCGGATGGAGCGGCTGGCCCGCGACAGCACGGCCGTCATGCCATACAGGTTGATGAGGATGTTGGCCACCCGCTTCAGCACCAGCTGCTCCTCCATGATTGTCTGGGATCACAGAGGCTCCGAGTGGGGACTCACTACCTAAACCAGTCCCCCACACGGTCCCTCCCTGGGCTGCATCTCTGCCTGTCTTAGTTTCCTGTGTTCCTTGAGAAAGTAGAGCCAATAAAGCCTTTCCCTTCAGGCTGTGGGAGAATGGCTCCCAGCCACCTTCTGTTTTCCCTTCTCTTTGATCTCTAGATTCAGGGAGGGGGTTAAGGCAAGACCAGGTCCCAGAAACTTGGCTGAGACCAGAAGCCAGTGCCTACTGTGCTACTGTCACCTTCAGCAGCAAGGGCCCCACCAATCAGGTCCCTAGATTCAGGCCCCAGGTGGGGCTGCCCTCCCGATTCTAGGGAGCCTCTCTACCTGAAAGGTGCACAGAAAAACACTGCAGAAAACTCACCCAGCAAGGGTGCCCCTCCAAGTAGCTAAGTGGGCCCCAGGACAGGCTGACAAAGTTAGCCTGACCTCACCACCCCATCCCTCCAGGGTGATCAAGATTTCTGTTCTAGGCCTGGTCCCAAAGGATGCTTGACAAAAAGTTGTCTCATGGATGCTGGCCAAATTGGGGGACCAGTTGCGACCCAGGCCTGGGAGGGCCTGCTTACCTTGCCAAAGCGGAGCAGCAGTGTCTCCACGGTCTGGCCGAAGTAGTAGGTGTTCTCCTCAAACTTGTTGGCACTGTCCTATTAACCAAGACAGGAGTCAGTTCAGCACCTCATCCCTACAGTGCCCTGTCCTGTCCCACAGCCCGGGTACCAGGCAAAGATGCCCCATTTGAGGGAGGCAATCCAGGGTGTCATGGACTAGCTGGTGTTCCCCAACCTCCCCTGGAGGAGCCCAGAACCCCCACAGTGAGATCTTTTCTGCCATGAGATCTAGCAGAAGGGCACTGAAGTAGGGGGTATGCCTGTTGGGCCCACTTACCGCAAGACTGGGGTGCACAACTCCATGGTTGCCTGTCAGTCCCAGGTCCACAGTTCGGCCCAGGGAGTCCTGAAGCCTCCGGCCAACGGTCTCCATGACTGTGGTCACTTTGGCCTGTTTAAACTCACTGCAGAAAGTCCATGGTCCTGTGACTGGAAGCCTCACTGTTGGCTCTCACTGTCCAGCAACACGGCCAACTTGGCACCCAGAAGCTCCGTGCCCCTCCCTGGCCTGGATATGCCGGGCCCCTGGCTACAGGCTGAACCCCCCAACCAAACCACCTGCCGGAGAGCACCCAGTCGCCTCAAGGGAACCACACATGTGCTACCCCATGAGGGGTGGAGTCGCAGCCAGCTTCCCAGCAGCTGTCTCCTGTGAAGGAGACAAAATGCTACCAGCAACCTGTACTTAGTCTCCAGCAGTGATTTGGGATTGCTGTGCCCCTAGGATGGGGGTGGAGGGGGGCAGGAGGGAAAGAAGGGCAGAGAAGAAAAACACTGGTCTTATGTTGGCTGCAAGGCCTGGCACCTTTAAGGGGACACCTGTCATTCTTCAGGTTCTGAAAAACCAGCTGCCTCCAGTGTGAGGGACCAGAGGGGGGATACGGTGTTCACACTGGAGCTGTAGGGTGGTGTGGCCATAAGGGCAGGGCAGCGAGGGCTTCCCTGGGCAACAAGCCCCCAACTACCACAGGGGAAGGTCCCCTCCACAAGGCTGTGCCACACTCCCATGCCCCCACTCGAGGTCAAGGCAGCTCTTTCCTCCCACTGCCCTGGACTGGCCCCTGCTGGGCAGGTATGGGCTCTGAGAAGCACACAGTGACAATGGCACCTACCGGATCCTTGCAGTCAGGATGCGGCCAGCATGCTGCAGACCCGTCAGGGCGATGTACATCCGGAGAATCTCATTGGTTCCCTGTGGCCAGTAGTGTAGAGGTCAAAGGCTGCCCCCCAGCCAGGCAGCCATGGTAGTGCCACATGTGCTGGGTAGGCCCAGCCACTGCCTGCTTGCCCATGCCACAGAAGCCACTGCTCCTGAAGTAGCTGGGAACAGGGCTCTGACCAGGGCTCAGAGAGTACACAGGGATGAGGAGGAGGTGACCAGATGGCCATGGGCTCCCGCTGGGACCCTCTGCTGCTCGGTGACCAGCTTCACGTGTCAAGCCTTTCTCCAAGTCTCCAGGTCCTCTTTAAAATGGAAACCAACTTTCCCTGGGTGGTGAGGGGTGCTGATGCCTGGGGCTCAGCCAGTGCCGGACAGACATTGCTGGCTCCAGGTGGAGGCCAGATCCCTAACAGAAGCCACAAACTGCTGAGTGGCAGCTAGAAGCTCCTCAGAGCCAGGTGTCAACACCCAGAGGGCCACATGCTCCCCACTCCCCCAACCCATGATTCTGATCAGTGAGAGGCCGGTGGGCTTCTGCCCACTCTGCACAATGGAGATGTGCGTCAGGTGCAGGGGCCTGACCCAGGCTACACAGCCAGCACCAGGGACTGAGGACTGTCCTCTGCAGCCAGGCTGAAAACATGGAAAGCAGGACTTCCTACAGGAAAAGGGGGGACTGCAGAGGCTTCCTGGCAGAACCACCCAGCTCTGAGCAGGCTCGACAGGAGCTACCGTCCCACATTGAGAGCCCTGTGTTCTTCCAAGGCCTCGAGGGCTTCCTGAACCCTGCTGACCACCCTAGTCCTGGAGAACTCCAGCCCTCCCGGGCTGAGGGAAGGGCCTTTGGAGAAGGCCCTTTGCAGGGCTGAGACCACTCCAGTGCCCTCAGGCTGGCCCCTGCCCCGTGTGTCCACTACAACAGTGGAGATGGCTGGAACCCAATGGACAGGCCGGGAACAAAAGCAGCCAAGGTGGCTTTCCACTGGACAGGATGGCCCAGGAGACAAGACTACACTCCCGGAGGCTGATGATGTCCCCTCATGACCAGACCTGCTGCTCAGGCCCAAACCTTCTCCCTGTCTCAGGCTGCCTCCTGTATGCCCATGCCCACCATCACATCCCACCCATCCTGCTGTGCTCTCTTAGGTCTAGCCTCTCCCTCCCAGCAGGAGAGCCCCTGGCCTCTGGCCTCATCCTGCAACTCACTCTCCACGTGAGCCCCGTCCATATGTCTGGCTCTTGCTGAGCCCCTGGGGGAATTTCCCACAATACAGATACAACCAAATAATGCCCTGCTTACAGACGTTTTATGGCTTCCAAATTCCTCTGCTGTCAGTCAAGGTCCTCCACAGTCTGGCTACTTTTTTAGCCTTCCCATGCACCTTCTTCAACACCCCCAAACCCACTACCTGCCCCAGCCCACCTGGCAGGACTGACTGCTGCTCCCAGAAAGCCCTTCACTCTCTCTTCATTCACCTTGTGCCAGCAGATCAGTCCCATCTGGGCCTGGCATGCTCTATTACCCTGCCCTTAGGGATAAACTGCCCTCCCCCCGGCCCTGGTCAAAGCCCTTTTTCTTCTGCTCCTAAGGGCATGCTTCACAAAACTCTGGCTGCCTCTGGAGGACACCCGCTCCCTGCCTCTTTATGTACTTGCACTCTGTCATTCCCCTTGGTCGGCCCTGCTACACAATCAGAACACAGCACCCAAAGTCATCTCTGTAGCCCCAATTCCCTTCCCTGCCACCAGGCACATGCTAACTGAACTGACTCCTCAGGCTTGTGACTTCATGGAGAGCAGCAATCAGGAACGAGACGTGCCAGGGCTAGGAGAGCCCTTGAGAGCCAATGAGAGCATGAGACCCAGCCCTGGGCCGCGGGGGCCTCTGTGAGGCCCTGAGCAGCATCTTCAGGACCAGGCAGGGTCCTGGGGGTGGAGCACAGCTCAGCTGGTGGTGGGGTCACTCACCTCGAAGATGAGGAGGATGCGGGTGTCACGCAGTATGCGCTCGTACGGATAGTCCCTCGTGTAGCCCAAGCCCCCGAGGATCTGCAGCGCCTCACTCACACACTGCCAGGCAGCCTCGGAGCTGAACACCTGTGGGGTGTCACACCGAATCCTTTCCAAAAGGAAGACCTACGCTGCAGGGAGCTGGGTGGCTGGGGAGGCGTGGGAGGCACCAGGGTTTGGGGAGGAGATCAGCCAGGGAGGGACTTGAGGGGTGATGTGGACAAGTCCTTTGCCTTCCTTGACCACACTGGCCAGCTTGTGTTCCCCACCCCACCGTGACCTTCTGTACCTCTGGGCCCACCTTCACCCTATCTGCACCTGGCTTAGCTCCTGTTCCTTTAAAACCCACCTAAGATCTCCCTCTCCCGAGAAAACCTGACCTGTTCCTGCCCAGTCCCAGTGGCCAAGACTTCTTTCTGTCTGTGCACACTGTAAGTGCCTTGGGGGCAGACAAACTGCCATATTTAGCCCTAGGCTTAGCATCTGGAAGAGGTTGGCTACAGCAAACTAACGTCTGTGGTCACTGTTCAAGGGTGACAAGAAAACGAGATGATAAAACACATGCAAATGCACCCAGTACACAGCCTGCACCTAGAAAAGACTCAAACACGGCCCAAGATGCCCAACCTTTTTTTTTTTTATTATTATTTTATTTTTTCAGGGACCTTGCCACTTCAGGATCCCAACCTTTTAGGTAGACTCTCCTGCCCACACCAGGACGTTTGCTTCTGTAAGCTGCCATACGTCTCACCATTTCTCTCAAGAGCTCAATTCCAGAGACCAGCTTAAAAACAATTGTTGGGGGAACAAAGTAGGGTCCCCCAAAGGGTGGCCATCTTTTTTATTACAGCTAAAAAATGACACCCTCTACCCGGAACAAAACAAAAGCAAACTCTATTATCTACCTCAACCAAATAAGATGCTCTTCCCACCTCAGCCTCTCAGGTAGTTGGGACTACAGGCATGTGCCACCACGCCAGCTAATTTTTGTATTTTTTGTAGAGATGGGGTTTCACCATATTGCCCAGATTCATATCTTTTTTTTTTTTTTTTGAGATGGAGTTTTGCTCTTGTTGCCCAGGCTAGTGTGCAATGGCACAATCTTGGCTCACTGCAACCTCCACCACCCTCCCCAGGTTCAAGCAATTCTCCTGCCTCAGCCTCCCAAGTAGCTGGGGTTACAGGTGCGCGCCACCACGCCTGGCTAATTTTTTGTGTTTTTAGTAGAGATGGGGTTTTACCATGTTGGCCAGGCTGGTCTTGAACTCCAGACCTCAGGTGATCCGCCCACCTTGGCCTCCCAAAGTGCTGGGATTACAGACGTGACCCACCACGCCCTGCCATATGCTTAGTTTTTAAGACAAAGTTTTGATACCAGAAAGTAGGAAGGCCATAAACTAAGGAAAAAAGAAGTCTTTCTCAAGCAAGCCAGCTGCAATGTTATTACTCTAAAAGGATGTTATCATAACGGTCTCCTTCTGCTATAAACTGCTGATCCACTGGCTCACCAGACACTTCCCCACTGCTGCTCCCCACTGCTTGCCTATCCCTGGAGTGCTACACAGGGCAAGTGTATCGCAAATACTGGATCAATGACAGGAGGAAGATGACAGGCAACAGCATGGGCTTGAAAGGTCACAGTGCGGGAGCTTTCCCAAGCCTCCCTCCAGCACCAGCTCTCTGGCTATGCCGGGGTTACCTTCACCATGGCCGCCTCAATGGAGCAGTCGGGAAAGCCCGGTTGGTCCAGCATCCCTGCTGTGAGGTAGGTCATACTCTCCATGACGTAAGCCTTCTGAGCCATCAGTGCAAATTTCTCCTGGAGTTTTCAGAAAAAAACACAAGAAGCAATTTGCTTGTGCTGAGAGCCAAATCTGTGAAACAGGACAGAAGGTAATTAAGTCAGAAGCCTCAATGCCCAAGAGAAGCAAGCCCAGTGACCAGTGTTAAATAAAGCCTTAACTAGTCTTCTTCCCAAATCACCACAGAAGAGTCACCAGTACAGAGATATCAAAAGAACACACCGTTCACGTCACACAGTGAAATGCACAAATACAGTACTCAACCGTCGGTACCTGAATCAATCCAAATTCACTGAGCCTCTTGTTAAACTGTTTCCTTGTGCAGGCGTACTCAGCAGTCATTTCTGAGGAAGAGCAGAGTCATTAGAAACAACTGGAACATTTCTGTTGTTCTAACATGATTTCCTACGGCCATCATCCTTATCCTTCCCACAGGCAGGCACTGTGAGAAGCGTGTCTGCTGAGATCAAATACCCCAGAAGCTAGCACCCCCACTTGCCAGCACCCATGGGCCAGAGGAGAACCGCCCCTCCTCATGGCACCCACACACAGAGTTTGGCATCAGATACAGGCTTGATTCCTGGCCATGGTTCTTACAGCCTGTGCCTTGGGCCAAGTGTGACACCTCCCTGAATACCATCCCACACCTCAGAGTCACTGTGAAGATGCAATCAGGTAGAAGGCAGAGGGCACCTTGCACAGAGCCAGGCACAGAGGCTCCAGACAGAGGTGGTGCAGGCTCACACCCAGCGCAGTGTTCCTGACCAAAGCAGGTGGGGCCGCCTGGCTTGAATATTTGGGCTGGGGCTTCCAGACGTGTGGTTGTGACAAAGTGCTGAGCTCTAAGGGCCCATGAGTAACATGGCGCCTCCCCCAGGCAGAAGCACTCCCACCCCGCCCGTAGCCACGTTCTCCACAGGCTCTCCCAGGTGTGGTGCACTCAGGAGGTGAAGAGGGCCAAGCCCCACTTAGAGCCCTGGCAAAGGAGCTCCCCAGAGGCCTTGTGTCTGAGTGAGAAGAGCCATGAGCCTGGAGCCTGACAGCTTTCGTTCTGGGTCCAGGACCATGGCCCGCAACAAATCACTTGCCCTCTCTTGAGTCTCTGTCTTCACATCTCTAAAATGGAGGGAAGCCAAAACAGGCCCAGAGCCTGGCATCAAAGAGGAGCTTCATAAAGCACTTAGGGGTGTGCTGCCCTGGGTACCCCCATTTCCCCACAGATGCTTCCACCACAACCAGAATGGTTACAGGGCTGTTCTAAGTTCACTGGCAAGGGAAAATGGAAGTTTAGGGTATCCTAACAGAAGAGAACAAAAGAAAGATCCAGGGGCCCAGGCACCTGGGTTCCAAACCCGACTCTACTCCCCACCCACTGTGCAGTCACCCAGAAGACACAGACCTTGGGAACCAGAGGCTGTGTATCCTGGAAGCCTGGCTCTTGGTATGTGCTCACCAAGCAGCTCTGCTCCTACTGGTCGGTGGCAACCTCTCACCCCAGACAGAAAGCCTGTTCCCCAATCCCCATCCCCACCCCAGAGAGAAAGCCTGTCCCCACATCGGCATCACCCGTGTGGAGATGAAACAGAGGAATGTGGACGACGATAAACCTCAGGGGCAGGCTGAGGAGACCCTCTGGTCTCCACAAAAGCCTAGGGACCGAGTTTGGGCTGGACCCTCAGTCTAGGTGGCCTAGTTCAGCACCGGCCTGGAATGGGCCAGGGGAATGGCAGAGCCTCCAGGGCTGAAGCTGGGGAAGCGGGGGGTGGGGCACAATGGACCTTGTCCCTAACTTACCTACCAATCAATCTCTTGAGCATCCCAGCCACGGCGCTGCCCATGCTGAACCGGCCGCTGTTGAGGATGTTCATGGCCACCTGCAGGGAGAACACGGAGAGCCCAGGGGCCCTGAAGGAGGCAGCAGGAGGAGGCCACAACCAGACCAGGCCAGGCGGATCAGCTTGCCTTCCCTCAAGCTGGGAGAAAGCACTGTCCTAACACCTCAGAACAAGGTGATTCAGTCACTGTTGCAGCTCTACCAACGTCCCCGCACACAAGACCACGTTATTCCAAAGGAACATGCCAGAGCTGGGCATGGGGGCTCCCACCTGCAGTACCAGCATTTTGGGAGGCCAAGACAAGAGGATCGCTTGAGCCCAGGAGTTCAAGACCAACTTGGGCCAAATAGAAATTCTACTTTTAGGTATAAATTAAAATAACTGAAAAAGTATTTCCACATAAAAACTTGACATGAATGTTCATAAGTAGCATTACTGATAGCAGCCAAAAGTGGTAACAACCCCAATGTCCATCAGCTGATGAATGGATGAACAAAATGTGCTATCTCCACTCAAGAGAAGAGAATTCAGCCATAAAAGGAATGAATTACTCATTCATGCTATGAGAGAGACGAACCTTGAAAACATCATGCTATGTGAGAGAAGCCTGTCACCAAAGACCGGATCTTGCATATGACTGCTTTTCTATGAAATGTTCCAAAGAGGCAAATCCACAGGGACATAAAGTAAAAGAGTAGCAGCCAAGGGATTGGGTAAGGGTCATATTGGATGGTACAACATTTCTTTTTGGGGTGAGGAAATGTTCTGGAATTAGACACAGGAGATATTTGAACAACATAGTGAATATACTAAAAACCACTGAAATGATACGTTTTAAAATGATGAGTCCTTTGTTGTATGAATCATCTCTTAATAAAAATAGTAAGTCTTAGTCCAAAAAGAAAAGAGTAGGGCAGGGATGCAGACCAGGGTTGTGGGACACAGAGCTTGAGATCCACCAGAACCCACAGGTTGCTTTCTCACACCCACTGCAGAAGGGAATCCTAGCCTTCGCTCGAGGCGAATAAGGCCTCAGACGTGAAGGAAGATTCCCAATCCTTACCACACACTTCTTTTAGGAGCCGGCCAATTTTCCAGTCTCCATTTGGCCAATTTCCCAACAGATAACCATGCAAAGTCACCTGCCATGCACAGGCTACTCTGCTACGAGCAGGGACAGGGCAAAAGCTGGGAGCCGACAAGCTGCACTCATGACACTACCTGGTACTCACAAGGGGCTGTGGCTGGCAACTCACCTTAAACCCATCTCCGACCTCTCCAAGGATGTTTTCCACAGGTACCTTGGTGTTTTCAAAATGGACTTCACAAGCTGAAACACATGAAATTTAAGATCTCATCTAATAATGCAAACCACTCTGCATTTGACCTGCAAGCAGGCAATTCATCCACCGTCCGTCCGTCCGTCCGTCCGTCCATCCATCCATCCAATGTTTGGTAGGACAGTATAGAAAGACAAAGTTCCTATCTTTGTGGAGCTCATCCTTTGATTAGAGAGACAAAAGCTATAAACAAAACAATGTAACATTGTGATCAGTGCTATGGATGAAATAAATAGGGCATCACGATAAAGAGAAATGGAGGTTGGCAAGGGGGTGGATAATAATACTTTTATTAAGGGCTATGTCAGACTTTTCTTTTCTTTTCTTTTTTTTTTTTTTTTTTTTTTTTTTTTGTTGAGACGGAGTCTCGCTCTGTCACCCAGGCTGGAGTGCAGTGGCCGGATCTCAGCTCACTGCAAGCTCCGCCTCCCGGGTTCCCGCCATTCTCCTGCCTCAGCCTCCCCAGTAGCTGGGACTACAGGCGCCCGCCACCTCGCCCGGCTATTTTTTTTTTTTGTATTTTTAGTAGAGACGGGGTTTCACCGTGTTAGCCAGGATGGTCTCGATCTCCTGACCTTGTGATCCGCCCGTCTCGGCCTCCCAAAGTGCTGGGATTACAGGCTTGAGCCACCGCGCCCGGCCTATGTCAGACTTTTCTAAGGTGACATTTAGCAGAAGTTTAAGAATGAAAAGAGCCAGGGATATAAAGAGCCAGAACAAGCAAAGTGAGGGAGAGAACAGCATTTCCTAAAGCCTTAGGGTAGACTGGGACCACTGGTCTCAATTCTTAACTCTAACACAATCACACCCATGCAATCTAACTGTAGCACTCTCCCACTGTAAGGAGGGATGGACTTCCCTCCCTTTCCCTGCCTGCTAGGGCCATGTGACTTCCTGTGGCCACTAGAATGAGGCCAACATGAACAGAGGACTTAAATGTGCTTTCAGAGTCGGGTATGGTGGCTCATGTCTATAATCCCAGCATTTTGGGAGGCAGAGGCAGGAAGATCATTTGAACCCAGGAGTTCGAGACCAGCCTGGATAACACAGCAAGACCTCATGTCTATTTAAAAAAAAAAAAAAAAAAAAGTGGCCAGGTACAGTAATTCACACCTGTAATCCTAGCACTTTAGGAGACTGAGGCAGGTAGACCGCCTGAGCTCAGGAGTTCGAGACAAGTCTGGGCAACATGGTGAAACCCCATCTCTACAAAAAATGCTTGGCTTGGCTTGGCCCCTTAGGTGCTTATGATCTGCTCTAAGAACAAGCCCCCAGATGGACCTGAACCCAACCCACATCCTGAAGCAGGCTGCCAGGCACTGCAGACTGAGACAACTAAAGGCTGAGGACTGTAAGCTGAGCTCTAAGGTTGTAAGGTGGTCTGTCTGTTAGGGCAGCTACAGCAGGGGATGACCAGCAGGTCTTCAAGTGAGCAGCACTCAGCTGTGAGTACAAAGACAAAGCCCATGTGGCATTCTTAGTTTGATCTTTTTTTTTTTTTTTTTTTTGAGACGGAGTCTCGCCCTGTCGCCCAGGCTGGAGTGCAGTGGCCAGATCTCAGCTCACTGCAAGCTCCGCCTCCTGGGTTAACGCCATTCTCCTGCCTCAGCCTCCGGAGTAGCTGGGACTACAGGCGCCCGCCACCTCGCCCGGCTAGTTTTTTGTATTTTTTTTTAGTAGAGACGGGGTTTCGCCGTGTTAGCCAGGATGGACTCGATCTCCTGACCTCGTGATCCGCCCGTCTCGGCCTCCCAAAGTGCTGGGATTACAGGCTTGAGGCACCGCGCCCGGCAGTTTGATCTTTTTAAAATGCTTAACAAAAACTGAAAGTATTTAAATCTCATTTTATCTTGCTATTTGGACAGAGTCAAGGGCCAGTCTCCCCCTTACACACATACACACGCACACACACACATGCACACACACACACACACGCACACACGAGCTACTTACTGTTGGAGCCCCGAATGCCTAATTTATCTTCAGGTTTCCCATTAGTGACTCCACCAAAGTCTCTTTCTACTATGAATGCTGTGATTTTGTCTTTCACTGATCCATCAGAATCAACGACCTCAGTCTTTGCAAACACAGTAAAAATATTGGCCAGTCCTCCATTGGTAATCCAGACCTGAGGACAGAAGGAAGGACTTTGGAGAAAACCAAACCCCTATGTGACACATCTCAGCTCTGTCTTTGTCGATCAGTCAGACCTCAGGCCAGACATGCAGGGTCCTTGGCTCTGCAGAAGCCAACCAAGCATGAGTGAACAGAGGACAGGGCTCAGCCCAGTTTGCCCAGAGCAAGGATTTTCCCAAGGGACATGGATGGCCAGGGTGGAGGTGGAGGGGGGAAAGAACATCCAAAGTTGTCAAACAGCTCAGGTTCCACCGCCAGACAACTGCATTTCTTCAAGAAAGAAAGGGTTTAATCATTTCTTAAGGTATACATATATCAAAACATCATGTTGCACATCTAAATACACACAACATTTATTTGTTAATTCTAAAAAGAAATGAAAAAAGAGAAGGCAGGAGGGTGGTGAGGAGGAGGAAAGGAAACAAAGGGAGTCAGAGGCAGAAACAGACTCCTTAACAAACCGCCAACAGATGGGACTCGTGTGGATCTTAATTCAAGCACATAATTAAACCAAAAAAAGGTATGAGG
Organism: Trachypithecus francoisi; assembly: GCF_009764315.1. Lineage (NCBI taxonomy): Eukaryota > Metazoa > Chordata > Mammalia > Primates > Cercopithecidae > Trachypithecus > Trachypithecus francoisi. The sequence goes on from NW_022681453.1 coordinate 60,293,406, forward strand.
CAATCCAGGGATATTTGAATGCTGATAGATGTAAGAAATTATCAGCTGGGCACAGTCGCTCACACCTGTAATCCCAGCACTTTGGGAGGTCGAGGTGGGCAGATAGCTGGAGCCCCAGAGTTTGAGACCAACCTGGGCAACATGGTGAAAACCCATCTCTACCAAAAAAAATACAAAAAAAATTAGCTGCATGCCTGTACTCCCAGCTGCTTGGGAGGCTGAGGTAGGAGAATCTCCTTAGCCCAGGAAGTTGAGGCTGCAGTAAGCCAAGATCGTGCCACTGCACTCTAGCCTGGGTGACAGAGCAGGATCCTGTCTCAAAAGAAAAGAGAAATTATCAATTTTTAAAACGTGATAAGGATATTACAGCTTTGTTTTTATTTAAACAAACAAAACTCCTGTCTTTTAGAGAGGCATGCTGTGATTGTTACCATGCGATCTGGAGGTAGCAATGCTGCTGGAAGAGGCACAGTGGCCATGAGCAGGTGACTGCCGGAGTTGGGGCCAGCCAGGCACACAGAACATGTCTGAAATTTTTTTTTTTTTTTTTTTTTTTTGAGACGGAGTCTCGCTCTGTCGCCCAGGCTGGAGTGCAGTGGCCGGATCTCAGCTCACTGCAAGCTCCGCCTCCCGGGTTCCCGCCATTCTCCTGCCTCAGCCTCCAAGTAGCTGGGACTACAGGCGCCCGCCACCTCGCCCAGCTAGTTTTTTGTATTTTTTTTTAGTAGAGACAGGGTTTCACCGTGTTAGCCAGGATGGTCTCGATCTCCTGACCTTGTGATCCGCCCGTCTCGGCCTCCCAAAGTGCTGGGATTACAGGCTTGAGCCACGGCGCCCGGCCCATGTCTGAAATTTTGTGAAACAAAAAATTTAAAGATTTTTCGGGTTTACAGGCCGGGCACGGTGGCTCATGCCTGTAAACCCAGCACTTTGGGAGGCCGAGGTGGGCGGATCACTTGAAGTCAGGAGTTCAAGACCTGCCTGGACAACATGGTGAAACTCCATCTCTACTAAAAATACAAAAATTAGCCAAGAATGGTGACGCACACCTCTAATCCCAGCTACCAAGGAGGCTGAGGCAGGAGAATCACTTGAACCTGAGAGGCAGAGATTTCAGTGAGCTGAGATCACACCACTGCATTCCAGCCTAGGTGACAGAGACTCCATCTCAAATTTAAAAACACTAAAAAAAAATTAAAAACAAACACATAAAAGCAGCTCAAGAAGGCAGTCAGTGCTACAGCAGCAGGTACAATCCCTGGTATGTGGAGAGTGCTCACTCAGTGGCAGTGAAGGTTGTGACTAAGATCCTGACGTGACCATGGGGAAGGAGCCCTACCTTGGAGCCACTGAGGATGTAGTGCTTCTTGTCTTCACTTAGCGTGGCTCTGCTCTGGATCGAGGCTGCATCGCTCCCACTGCAGATGCAGAAAGATGTGGTCAAGGGAGAATACTGGGAATAAATATGAATGCTTTTGAGGGCCTGAAAATGGAGGTTCTAGTACTTTTAAGAGGTCAGCATGGCCGGGTGCGGTGGCTCAAGCCTGTAATCCCAGCACTTTGGGAGGCCGAGACGGGCGGATCACGAGGTCAGGAGATCGAGACCATCCTGGCTAACACCGTGAAACCCCGTCTCTACCAAAAAATACAAAAAAATTAGCCGGGTGAGGTGGCGGGCGCCTGTAGTCCCAGCTACTTGGGAGGCTGAGGCAGGAGAATGGCGTGAACCCGGGAGGCGGAGCTTGCAGTGAGCTGAGATCTGGCCACAGCACTCCAGCCTGGGCGGCAGAGCGAGACTCCATCTCAAAAAAAAAAAAAAAAAAAGAGGTCAGCAAACTTTTAAAATGAAGGGTCAGATAACATATTCAGCTTTACAAGCTACAGGATGTCTGTCTTACCTCCTCAACTCTGCTGTTATTAATAGAACATGAGGCCAGGCATGGTGGTTCACGCCTGTAATTCCAGCACTTTGGGAGGCTGAGGCAGGTGGTTCATGAGGTCAAGAGATTGAGACCATCCTGGCCAATATGGTAAAACCCCATCTCAACTAAAAATACAAAAATTAGCTGGGTGTGGTGGTGCATGCCTGTAGTCCTAGCTACTCAGGAGGATGAGGCAGGAGAATCGCTTGAAGCCGGGAGGCGGAGGCTGCAGTGAGCCGAGATCATGTCACTGCACTCCAGCCTGGCGACAGAGCGAGACTACATCTCAAAAAAAAACAAAAAAAACAAAAAACATGAACACAGCTGAAGACAATTTGTAAAACAATGCGCATGTTCCAGTAAAACTGGGCTGGGCGTGGCGGCTCATGCCTGTAATCCCAGCACTTTGGGAGGCTTAGGCAGGTAGATCACTTGAGGTCAGGAGTTCGAGGCCAACCTGGCCAACATGGTGAAACCTCATCTCTACTAAAAATACAAAAATTAGCTGGGCATTGTGGCACATGCCCGTAATCCCAGCTACTCGGGAGGCTGAGGGAAGAGAATTGCTTGAAGGCAGAGGTTGCAGTGAGATGAGATCGTGCCACTGCACTCCAGCCTGGGTGACATAGCAAGACCCTGTCTCAAAAACAAACAAACAAAACTTATTTATAAAAAACAGGCAGGAGGCTGGATTTAGCCGATCTTTGCTTCAATACATCACGTAAAAAAGCGGCAGTGAAAACAGCTTGGGCTTAGGTTTAAACATGGAAATGGGTGCTTGCAATGGGCTCATCTGAGGTCCTTTGAGGATGAGTTGTGGGCACCAGGTTCCCACCCACAGGGAAGCAGGATGGAGGATGGTCCAGGTGATGGACTTATCATCGGATTCCCGAGTCCTGCTGCAGCCCTGCTCCATCCAGCAGATCACACAGCCTCACTGAACCTCAGCTCCTAATGTGTAAGTGGGAACGGTACCACCCACGCTACATATTCTGAAAGGTGCTTTGAAGCCTGAACATTATTACTGTATTGTACGTCAAGGTGTGTTATAAACCACAAAAATTTATTTAGTAAGTGCTGTCAAGCATGGTATCTCACTTGCAAGTCTCACTGGGACAGAGAAATAAGGTCAAGGTAAGAGGAATGGCAAGAACAGTTGCTGAGTTGATTCTCTGCAAGATTTTGGAAAGAAGGAAAAGTCAGCTACTCAACAAAACCAACATCCCTTTGCCCCAGTGAATCTTGGGCAATGTCACAGCTGCTGAGGGATAACATTTTGTGCAGGGACAGACCTGGCTGGCTCCGTGAGGCAGAAGGCTGCAATGTGCTCCCCGGACGCCAGCTTAGGCAAGTATTTGGCCTTCTGCTCCTCAGTGCCGGCCAAGATGATCCCCTAAACAAAACAGACACAGACTAATTTCAGCTGTGGGGAGAAAGGAGCGCATGAGGTGTGTTTGTGAAACATTTCCTTTCTGAGGCAAATATTTACTTCAGGCAAGAGAAGACAGCAAGAACTCAGAGCAAGCGGCCACAGGCAGAGCCCAGGGAGCCAGGCTGCTGAGGAGACTGTCAGGGGCCCATGTGCCAGCGCCGTGAGCCTCGGAGACCCACAGTGCTTTGCAGTCTGTGTCCAAAATTTTCGTATCAGTTCCTTCATTTCCCAGACTGGTGGTCTTGGGCAAAGGATATCCCTTTCCAAAGAAAGCCTCCTCCATCTTATCATCCACAAACTGGGCCACTCCCACCCACTGGCAGGGTGGTCTGGATGATGAAATGTGAAGACACAGGAGCACTGGAACCAAGCCTATCTTAAAGAAGGTGCTCAATGTCAGGGCTGTCCCACCTGCTGCCCTCCCAGTGCCACACAGACAGGCCCCCTCTTCATCAAACATCTGCATGAATGCGTGTGCTCTCTGGGGTGGGGGAGCCGAGCATGGTGTGCATTCAGCTCTCTTTGATGTCAACATTAAGCAGAAATAATCTGAGTAATGAGATTGCCAGTAAGGGCAGTTGGCCCTGGGCCTGCCCTAAGGTGCTCAAGACCAGTGGGGGGAAGGCGGCTTGCATAAAGAGTGGAGGCACGCTCAGGCTGAGGGACGAGGGCTCAGGAGGGAAGACCACTTCCAGCCCAAGGCAAAGACAGCAGCACCCCACCTGGGCCTTGAAGGGTGGATCAAAGGCAATGGGGACAGGAGGCAGATTCAAAAGGAAGGGACATGCAACCCAAGGGCCACTGCGCATGTGGGTAGTGTGTGGGGACTGAGCACCACGAGGTGTGGCCAGAGTGAGGGAACTGAAGGGCAGGGCTGCATGTCAGATATCAGGCCTGATTCAGAGGGAGCAAGCCTCTGGCCTCTATGCCACCATGTGACTTCAGAAGACCTACAGAGAGCACCACAGAATCCCTAGACACCTGACCTTGAGGCCGATAGCCTGGTGTGCTGCCAGGGTCACAGTTATGGACCCATCCATGCTGATGATCTCCCCTAGTCGTGAGTACATGGTGTTGGAGAGGCCCAGGCCACCTAGGAGACATGGACCAGCGTCAGTCACAGCCCAGCCCCAGATTCCTCCCATTAAGGCTTCATTGTTTTTTTTTTTTTTCTTCTGATTATAAAGTAATGCCAGATCACCATATTTTTTTTAAAAAATCACAATATGGGCCGGGCATGGTGGTTCACACCTGTAATCCCAGACTTTGGGAGGCTGAGGTGGGCAGATCACCTGAGGTCAAGAGTTTGAGACCAGCCTGGCCAACATGGAGAAACCCCATCTCTACTAAAAGTACAAAAATTAGCTGGGTGTGGTGGCGCGTGCCTGTGATCCCAGCTACTCGGGAGGCTGAGGCATGAGAATCACTTGAACTTGGGAGGCGGAGGTTGCAGCGAGCCAAGATCATACCACTGCACTCTAGCCTGGGCAACAGAGACTCTGTCTCAAAAAAAAAAAAAAAAAAATCACAATACAGAAAGGTACAAAGTAAACAAAAATCGAGGGCTGAGCACAGTGGCTCACGCCTATAATCCCAGCACTTTGGGAGGCTGAGGTGGGAGGATTGCTTGGCTCCAAGAATTCAAAACTATCCTGGGCAATGTAGCAGGACCCCAACTCAACAAAATTTAAAAAAGTCCCAGCTACTTGGGAGGCTTAGGTGGGAGGACTGTTTGAGCCCGAGGAGTTCAGGGCTACAGTGGGCTATGATCATGCCACTGCACTACAGCCTGGATGACAGAGTGAGACCCTGTCTCAAAAAACAAAAAAGAAAAAAAAATGCTCACAATCGTGTGCCTCAGAAAGTGCATTTCTGTGTATATCCTTCCATCCACACTTTTCCTAGGCATACAAGCATATGTAGATACATACTTTAAATATGAAGATATCTACACACACATCAAATCAATTAACACATAGCGAGGATCTTCCATCACAGTTGTAGGTCTTTATAAATGCAACAACTATAGTGTGTCCCACTGCCCAGTATCCAGAGGACTCCAGGACAAGGCTTCTCCACTGTGGCACTGTAACATTTTGGAATGGATTGTTTTCTGTTGTGGGGGTCTGTCCTGTGGATTGTCAGATGCTTAGCAGCATCCTTGGCCTTTATAACTTTATATCCAAAAGGCCTGAGGGTAAACACAAATGGCACATGTGTGTGGTCTATCCCTTTGAACCATTTTCTTTTTTTTTTTTTGAGACGGAGTCTCGCTCTGTCGCCCCGGCTGGAGTGCAGTGGCCGGTTCTCAGCTCACTGCAAGCTCCGCCTCCCGGGTTTACGCCATTCTCCTGCCTCAGCCTCTAAGTAGCTGGGACTACAGGCGCCCACCACCTCGCCCGGCTAGGTTTTTTTTGTATTTTTTAGTAGAGACGGGGTTTCACGGTGTTAGCCAGGATGGTCTCGATCTCCTGACCTCATGATCCGCCCATCTCGGCCTCCCAAAGTGCTAGGATTACAAGCTTGAGCCACCGCGCCTGGCCTGAACCATTTTCTACCTCGCCTTCCACACACTGCTTGCCTGTCCCTTTAACCTCTGCAGAATTCAGGTGACCAACTCGAGAAAAAGCATAAGGGAGGCAAGTTGTAGTGACCGGCCACTCTAATAAGGTAGAACCGTCACTTGGGGGCTAAAAACATCACTAGGATGCTCAAAGAATTACAGGGACAGTCCATAGCACAAAGGACCCTGCTCAAAGGTTCCCACTGTTCCAATCTCCCACCTTGATGTGCTTTGCACTCTACAGCCAGCCAGACCACATGCCTCATTCCTCTGTGCTAGGATGAAAAGCACAGGACCCGAGAGCACTTCCTCCCTACAGGTCCTTCAGTCAGTCCACCCCTACCATGTAGCCCATGACGGAAGGTGTCATCTATTCCAGCAACTAGACCTTTTACGGACAAATTCAGAGTGCTTTCTTAAGAGCTAAACTGGTTGGGTGCTTGTTTGCTTGACTTACCATATTCTTCTGGGACTTGCAGCCCAAAAAGCCCCAGGCTCTTCAATTTCTCCAAAGTTTCATCTGGGATTTTTCCTTCCTGGTCAATTTTTCGGGAGTCCACTGCCAAGAGGAAAATCTTGATTAAACAAATATAAGCTATGTTTCTACAAATATAAGTAAACAGGACAGTGTTTATAGATTGATAATATATAATCCCAGAATAGAAACTTTTTCAAAACTAGAAATTCTGTAGTCATGGTCATTTGGCCTGTGTTCAATTTTATGTAATTAGCCCAGGAAAAATTTTATTTTTATATATTTATTTAGAAACAGGGTCTCACTCTGATACCCAGGCTGAAGTGCAGTGGCACAATCATAGCTCATAGAACCTCAATCTCCCAGGCTCAAGTGAGCCTCCTGCCTCAGCCTCATAAGAAGCTGGGACTACAGGTACATATCACCACACCCAGCTAATTTTTTTTTTTTTTTTTTAGTAGAAACAAGGTCTTGCTATGTTACCCAGGCTGGTCCTGAACTCCTGAACTCAAGCAATCTTCCCACCACAGCTTCACAAAGTGCTGGGATCACAGGTGTGAGCCACCACGCCTGGCCAGAATTAAATTGTTAAAAGCTGCCAGAGCTAGGTGGTGGTCTATTTCTTGATCTGGGTGCTAGTCACAGGGGTGCTTTTGCTGTGTAAAACAGCAGCAAAGTATACATTCATGGCATGTAAATTTTTCTATAGGCATGTTAAACTTCATTTTTTCCCTCCTCCTTCTAGACCTCATACTTTTTTTGGCTAGTATATTCTAGGAAATGAGAGAATAAATATGCAACTCTCAGAATTGTACTAAAATGTTCAGCTAGATAGCCACCTCATGGCAGTATCTGGGCCAAGATTTACTTCACTGTCAGAGGCCATACTGCTTTCAGCACAATCCACCAGTTCTGAGACAGTTTAGCCTGTTTAACACCAATTCATTCATTCATTCAACATTCACATTCAGCCTGTACTCTCAGCTACTTGGGAGGCTCAGGTGGAAGGATCACTCGACCTGGGAGGCTGAGTAAGCTATGATGGCACCACCGCACTTCAGCCTGAGCAACAGAGTGAGATCTCGTCTCTAAAACAAAAATTCACATTCACTGCAGCAAAACTGAACAATCAATAGTATTAGGCCTATAACTGCACACTTTTGTATGCATCAAGTCAATTAAAGTGTACTTCTGAATTGCTAATTAAACTTCATCAGTATTATAAATTGTTAAAAACACCATAACCTACACTTAAGAATTTTTGTATACATGGGTCACTAAGAGAACTACAGATTCCCAAAAGTGCAGGCCAAACCCTTCATTTTTTTTATCCTTTAACAACTTTATTGACATATATAATTGGCGAAGAATAATCTGCACATATTTACAATACATAATTTGTTGAGTTCTGGCATATTTGTCAGTGAAAACATCACAATTGAGAAGAAAACATTTCCTTTTCCACCAAAAGTCTCTATGCCCCTTTGAGATCGATCCATCTGTCCACCATCCCCAGCCAACCACAAATCTTTTGTCTATAGATCAGCTTGCATCTTCAAGTTTTATATAAATGAATCCATATGGCACCTATCTGTTTACCCTGGCTTCTTTAAACTCAGGTCATGATTTAGAGATTCATCCATGTTTTTTCATGTATAAATACTTCATTACTTTGTGTTGTTCAGTATTCACTGTATGGGTGTACAACTGTTTATCTAAATTCAGTAAGCAGTATAAACACACAGAGCCGGCCGGCGCGGTGGCTCAAGCCTGTAATCCCAGCACTTTGGGAGGCCAAGACGGGTGGATCACAAGGTCAGGAGATCAAGACCATCCTGGTCTACATGGTGAAACCCCGTCTCTACTAAAAAAATACAAAAAACTAGCCGAGCGAGATGGCGGGCGCCTGTAGTCCCAGCTACTCAGGAGGCTGAGGCAGGAGAATGGCGTAAACCCAGGAAGGCGGAGCTTGCAGTGAGCCGAGATCGCGCCACTGCACTCCAGCCTGGGCGACAGAGCTAGACTCCGTCTCAAAAAAAAAACAAACAAACAAAAAAAAAAACACACAGAGCCAAGAAGTTCAAAGAACTCCAAGCAAAATAAATGTGCAAAAAACTATATAAATAAATGTGATAATCAATTTTCCTAACACCACTGAAAAGCAGCCAGAGATGAAAGAAACACTATGTACAAAGGAACAAAGATAAGAATGGAAGCAGACATCTCTTCTGAAGCAATATGAAGTCAGGAAGAAAGCACAGCAACACCATTAATTGCCTGAAAGGTAAATCCTGTCAACACAGAAACCTGTTCTGATGAAACAGACTTTTCTTTTACTTTTTCTTTTCTTTTTTTTTTTTGAGATGGAGTCTCGCTCTGTCACCCAGGCTGGAGTACAGTGGTGCGATCTCAGCTCACTGCAGCCTCTGCCCACCGGGTTCAAGTGATTCTCCTACCTCAGCCTCCAGAGTAGCTGGGATTACAAGTGTATGCCACCACATCTGGCTAATTTTTGTATTTTTGGTAGAGACGGGATTTCACCCTGTTGGCCAGACTGGTCTCAAACTCCTGACCTCAGGCGATCCGCCCACCTCGGCTTCCCTAAGTGCTGGCATTACGGGCATGAGCCACTATGCCCAGCTGAAACAGACTTTTCTAGACATACAAAAGGTGAGAATATGCATCCCCTGCAGAGCTACACATCATGAAAAGTGAAAGGAAGTCCTTCCCACAGAAGAGCAATGGTAGCAAAAGTTCAAAGAACTCCAAGCAAAATAAATGTGCAAAAAACTACATAAATAAATGTGATAATCAATTTTCCTAACACCACTGAAAAGCAGCCAGAGATGAAAGAAACACTACGTACAAACGAACGAAGATAAGAATGGAAGCAGACATCTCTTCTGAAGCAATATGAAGCCAGGAAGAGACTCTACAAGAGACATGAAGAGCCCTGGAATCAGCAACTACATAGGTAACAAGATCCTTTTTCCTATTTTTAAAAATTGCTGGCTAGGCACAGTGGCTCAAGTCTACAATCCCAGCACTTTAGGAGGCCGAGGTGGGTGGATCACTAGATCAGGAGTTCGAGACCAGCCTGGCCAATATAGTGAAACCCTGTCTCTACTAAAAAAATATAAAAATTTGCCGGGCATGGTGGTGCGCACCTATAGTCCCAGCTACTCAGGAGGCTGAGGCAGGAGAATCACTTGAACCCAGGAGGCAGGGGTTGTGGTGAGCCAAGATCACGCCACTGCACTCCAGCCTGGGCGACAGAGTGAGACTTTGTCTCAAAAAACAACAAAAAAATTGCTCTAAAAGATAAGCCAACCATTTAAAAACTTGTAGGCCTTTTTGTAGACTTGAAAAGCTGATTATTAAATTGATGCAAAAGAAATGCAAAGGACCTGCAAGAGTCAAACCAACTTTAGACAAGAATAAAGTTGGAGAACTAACATTACTTGGTTCCAAGCCTTAACAGAAAGCTCAGTAAACAAGACAATGTAATACCTGAATAAAGACGGACAAATAGATCAGTGGAAGAGAATAGAAAATTCAGAGATAAACTCATACATAAATGGTCAACTGATTTTTGATAAAGGTGCCAAGTCGATCCAATAGGGAAAAGATAATCTTTCCAACAAATGTTGATGGAACTGGATAGCCATAAGCAAAACAATCCTCCTCAAACTTCACCTCACAACAAACTCCAAATTAACTTTGAATGAATCATAGTTCTAAACCTGAATTAAAACTATAAACTTTCTTTTTTTTTGAGATGGAGTCTTGCTCTGTCGCCCAGGCTGCAGTGCAGTGGCGCGATCTCAGCTCACTGCAAGCTCCGCCTCCCGGGTTCACACCATTCTCTTGCCTCAGCCTTCAGAGTAGCTGGGACTACAGGTGCTTGCCACCATGCCCAGCTAATTTTTTGTATTTTCAGTAGAGACAGGGTTTCATCATGTTAGCCAAGATGGTCTCGATCTCCTGACCTCGTGATCCGCTTGCCTTGGCCTCCCAACGTGCTGGGATTACAGGCGTTAAGCCACCATGTCCAGTCATAGTTTAGAAACTATGAAGTTTCTAAAAGAAAGTACAGGCCAGGCTGGGCAAGGTGGCTCTCACCTGTAATCCAAGCACTTTGGGAGGCCGAGGCAGGCAGATCACCCGAGGTCAAGAGTTTGAGATCAGTCTGGCCAACATGGTGAAGCCCCTTCTTTACTTAAAAATACCAAAAATTTGCCAGGCGTGGTGGCACACACCTGTAATCCCAGCTACTCGGGAGGCTGAGGCAGAAGAATTACTTGAACCCGGGAGGTGGAGGTTGCAGTGATTCGAGATGGCGTCTCAAAAAAAAGAAAATACAGGCCAGGCATGGTGGTTCATACCTGTAATCCTAACACTTTAAGAGGCTGAGGTAGGAAGATCACCTGAGCCCAGGAGTCTGAGACCAGCCTGAATAACATAGTGAGACCCCATCTCTACAAAAAACTTTAAGAATTATTCACTTTGGGAGGCCGAGACGGGCGGATCACGAGGTCAGGAGATCGAGACCATCCTGGCTAATACGGTGAAACCCCGTCTCTACCAAAAAATACAAAAAAACGAGCCGGGCGACGAGGCGGGCGCCTGTAGTCCCAGCTACTCGGGAGGCTGAGACAGGAGAATGGCGTGAACCCGGGAGGCGGAGCTTGCAGTGAGCTGAGAGCCGGCCACTGCACTCCAGCCTGGGTGACAGAGCAAGACTCCGTCTCAAAAAAAAAAAAAAAAAAAAAAAAAAAAAAAAATAAGAATTATTAGCTGGGCATGGTAGTGTGTGCCTGTAGTCTCAGCTATGTGGGAGGCTGAGGCAGAGGATGGCTTTGAGCCCAGAAGTTGGAGGGTTGCAGTGAGCTATGATCACACTACTGTACTCCAGCCCAGGAGACAAAGAAAGACCCTGTCTCTTAAAAAAAGAAAAAGAGGAAAAAAAGGTATGTTTATGGCAACTTTTTTGGTGATAGCTAAAATCCGGATATATACCCCATGTCAATGAATACTTAAATGGATAAACAAATCTTGGTATATCTATAGAAAGAAATACGACTCAGCATTAAAAAGGAAGTACTACTGATACATGCACCATGGATAAATTCAAAACGACACAGAAAGAAGCCAGACAAAATCACACATAATTCCAGAAAATACAAACTAATCTATAGTGAGAGAAAACAGATCAGCAGTTGCCTGGGGACTGGGGGAAATAAAAGAGGCATGAGGAGACTCTGACGTGTAATGTTGACTTCCTTTGTTGTGCTGACGGCTCCTGAGGGGTACTCTCTAAATACAGTCACGTGTCAGGTGATTCTCTCCCTGTATGAACATCAGAATGGACTTACACACCCTAGGTGACAGAGCCTACTACACACCTAGGCTATATGGTATGGCTTATTGCTCCTAGGCTGCAAACCTGTATATATGCGTGGTGGCGCATGCCTATAATCCCAGCACTTTGGAAAGCTGAGGCAGGATGATTGCTTGAGCCCAGGAGTTGGAGACCAGCCTGCCCAACACAGTGAAACTCCATCTCACTGTAAATTTTTTTTTTTTTTTTGAGACGGGGTTTTGCTCTTGTTGCCGAGGCTGGAGTGCAATGGAGAGACCTGGGCTCACTGCAACCTCCGCCTCCCAGGTTTAAGCAATTCTCCTGCCTCAGCCTCCCAAGTAGCTGGGATTACAGGCATGCGCCACCATGCCTGGCTTATTTTTTTGTATTTTTAGTGGAGAGGGGGTTTCTGCATGTTAGTCAGGCTGATCTCTAACTCCTAACCTCAGGTGATCCACCCACCTTGGCCTCCCAAAGTGCTGGGATTACAAGCGTGAGCCACCACACCTGGCTTATTTTATTTTTTTAAGGAAAACAAAAAACAAAAAAGCTATACAGGCCGGGCGCGGTGGCTCAAGCCTGTAATCCCAGCACTTTGGGAGGCCGAGACGGGCGGATCACGAGGTCAGGAGATTGAGACCATCCTGGCTAACACGGTGAAACCCCGTCTCTACTGAAAAACACAAAAAAACTAGCCAGGCGAGGTGGCTGGCGGGCGCCTATAGTCCCAGCTACTCGGGAGGCTGAGGCAGGAGAATGGCGTAAACCCGAGAGGCGGAGCTTGCAGTGAGCTGAGATGCGGCCACTGCACTCCAGCCTGGGCGACAGAGCCAGACTCAGTCTCAAAAAAAAAAAAAAAAAAAAGCTATACAGCATATTGCTGTGCTGAACACTGTAGGCAACTGTAACACAATGGTAAGTATTTGTGTATCTGAACACAGCTAAACATAGAAAAGGTACAGTACAAATATGGTATGATCATCTTATGGGACTACCATTGTATATATAGCCTGTCATTGACTTGAACGTCATTATGTGACACATGACAGTGTGTACAATTTATTGTAAATCAATTATACCTTAATCAGTCCTGAAAAAAAAAAAAAAAACCTGACAAGACCACATAGGAAAAGTTTAAATAAAAGAACAAGAGACCATGGAAACTAAAAAAGATACAAACAGGAAGATAACCACTAGGAAAAAAGCAGAAATAAGTATTTCTAAATTATAAATTGTTTATATACAAATAAGCAACTTTTAAAACTAGCAACACATACTTTGTGATCACCAGGTGTGAAATAAGAAACAAAAACAAAGCAATGTAATGACAGTTGACGATCTGGCACTTCTCAAAGAGGTTCTGGGGGACCTGAGCTGCTTCTAGGGGGTCCCACAGGGTCAAAACTAGTTTATTTTTTATGTTTTTTTATTTTTATTTTTTGAGATGGAGTCTCGCTCTGTCACCCAGGCTGAAGTGCAGTGGCGCGATCCCAGCTCAATACAACCTTCACGTCCTGGGTTCTAGCAATTCTCCTGCCTCGGCCTCCCCAGTAGCTGCGATTACAGGTGCGTGCCACCACACCCAGTTAATTTTCATATTTTTAGTAGAGACAGGGTTTCACCATGTTGACCAGGCTGGCCTCAAACTCCTGACCTCAAGTGATCCACCCGCCTCGGCCTCCCAAAGTGCTGGGATTGCAGGCATGAGCCACCACACCTGGCTTAAAACTATTTAAGATGTTATTTGCTTTTAAATTCTATTCTCCGAAGACTGTACAGTGGGGTGCAGTATAGTGTATCTAACGTTTTGGCTCAGAGTCCAATATGGAGCCCAAAGTACCATGTTCCCCAGAATTTATGTACAGGCTTTACATGAATAAAACTTGATCAAGGATTCAGAAAAATCTCTTAGATTTGCATGTAAGTTACTCAAAGCAGTAAAATAGGCTACTTGGATTTCCAGTAATATTTGTGCTTTTATTCTTGGCCATTACTTTTAGGGAAGGGTTGTCTGTCCTGCTTGGTTTTGATAGAGGCCAGTTGTGGGAGGATGTGATTTTTCTGTTTCTAGCCGACAATGCCTCTATTTCCGTGGCACCACTAGCTGCCTACAGCTGTGGTTCCAGAGGGCCCTTTGTCCACAGTGATTAGCCTCCTCTTTGAATATACATGAAATAGGTGTATATTTGTATGTTCTTTTCTCTGCTTTGCCCTTGGATTTAACTTCCTTTTTGAATTCACATCATGGCAGTTGAATGAACACAGCTTTTATTCCAGCATTTGCTATTTATTCCAAGAGACATTTGTTCCTGTCAGAGGGAGTGGGTTTGGTTTGCAGTGGTTTCTCGTTTTTTTTTTTTTTTTTGAGACAGGGTCTCACTCCTGTCGCCCAGGCTGGAGCGCAATGGCATGAACACAGCTCACAACAGCCTTGGCTTCCCAGGCTTGGGTGCTTCTCCCACCTCAGACTTCTGAGTAGCTGGGACTATGGGCACACACCACCACGCCCAGCTAATATTTTATATTTTTAGTAGAGACAGGGTTTCGCTCCATTGCCCAGGCAGGTCTCAAACTCTAGGACTCAAGCACTCTGCCCCGCTCAGTTTTCCACAGTGCTAAGATTACCAGTGTGAGTCACCATGCCCGGCTCGTTTCTTGCATATTTACATCTCTGCAAATACGAAAATGACAGTTATTGCTGACAGAGCCCTGTGTCCTGGAAGTGTGTGTTTCTTGCTTTAAATGCATGTGTCAGGCCGGGTGCCGTGGCTCACACCTGCAAACCAGGCACTTTGAGAGGCCGAGGGGGGTGGATCACAAGGTCAGGAGTTTGAGACCAGCCTGGCCAACATGGAGAAACCCTGTCTCTACTAAAAATACAAAAATTAGTCGGGCATGGTGGTGCATGCCTGTAATTCCAGCTACTTGGGAGGCTGAGGCAGGAGAATCGCTTGAACCCAGGAGGTGGAGGTTGCAGTGAGCCGAGACCATGCCATTGCACTCCAGCCTGGCAACAGAGTGAGACTCCGTCTGAAAAAAAAAAAAAAAAATTCATGTGTCAGGCCAGGTGCAGTGGCTCATGCCTATAATCCCAGCACGCTGGATTACAGGCAGATAATTTGAGGCCAGGAGTTCAAGACCAGCCTGGCCAACATGGTAAAACCCCATCTCTACTGAAAATACAAAAACTAGCCAGGCGTGGTGGCACGTGCCTGTAATTCCAGTTACTCAAGAAGCTGAGGCATGAGAATTACTTCAACTGCAGAGGTTGCAGTGAGCCGAGTTCATACCACTGTACTCCAGCCTGGGTGACAGGGCAAGACTGTCTTAGAAACAAACAAAAAAAATGCATGTGTGAAGATTATAAAAAAGACAGTTAAAAAAAAAAAAAAAAAGACTGCACAGCAGACTTTTCCAGAGGTTACATGCACAAACAGGTATGAGAATCCAGCTGTCTTCTAATAAGCCAAACATTAAAAGGACTTGCACGACTTTCAACCAATGCCACTCTTTCCATGAATTACTTTTTTCTTTTCTTTTTTTTTTTTTTTTTTTTTTGAGACGGAGTTTTGCTCTTGTTGCCCAGGCTGGAGTGCAGTGGCACAATCTCAGCTCATGGCAACCTCCCCCCTCTCGGGTTCAAGCGATTCTCCTACCTCAGTCTCCTGAGTAGCTGGGATTACAGGCATGCACCACCATGCCCGGCGAATTTTGTATTTTTAGTAGAGACGGGGTTTCTCCATGTTGGTCAGGCTGGTATCGAACTCCCGACCTCAGGTGACCGTCTACCTTCGTCTCCCTAAGTGCTGGGATTACAGGCATGAGCCACTGTGCCCGGCCTAATTATTTTTCAAAATATTTTTCATTAAAAATATTGTTTATGTTAACATGTAATGGATTTATTATTATTATTATTTTTTTTTTTTTTTGAGACGGAGTCTCGCTCTGTCGCCCAGGCTGGAGTGCAGTGGCCGGATCTCAGCTCACTGCAAGCTCCGCCTCCGGGTTTACGCCATTCTCCTGCCTCAGCCTCCTGAGTAGCTGGGACTACAGGCGCCCGCCACCTCGCCCGGCTAGTTTTTTTTTTTTTTGTATTTTTAGTAGAGACGGGGTTTCACCATGTTAGCCAGGATGGTCTCGATCTCCTGACCTCGTGATCCGCCCGTCTCGGCCTCCCAAAGTGCCGGGATTACAGGCTTGAGCCACCACGCCCGGCCGGATTTATTATTTTTAAACAAATGAACACAGTATATATATATATATTTTTTTTTAGACAAAGTCACACTCTGTCGCCCAGGCTGGAGTGCAGTGGCGCAATCTAGGCTCACTACAATCTCTACCTCCTGGGTTCAAGCAATTCGCCTGCTTCAGCCTCCTGAGTAGCTGGGATTATAGGCACCCACCACCACGCCACCACGCCTGGCCAATTTTTGTATTTTTAGTAGAGATAGGGTTTCACCATGTTGGCTACACTGGTCTCGAACTCCAGAACTCAGGTGATCCGCCCACCTTGACCTCCAAAAGTGCTGGGATTACAGGCGTGAGCCACTATGCCCAGACCCACAGTATATTTTAAATTTCTCAGTTTTAATTTCTTTTTTTTTTTTTTTTTTTTTTTGAGTCGGAGTCTCGCTCTGTCACCCGGGCTGGAGTGCAGTGGCTGGATCTCAGCTCCACTGCAACCTCCGCCTCCCAGGTTTACGCCATTCTCCTGCCTCAGCCTCCCGAGTAGCTGGGACTACAGGCGCCCGCCACCTCACCTGGCTAGTTTTTTGTATTTTTTAGTAGAGGCGGGGTTTCACCATGTTAGCCAGGATGGTCTCAATCTCCTGACCTCGTGATCCGCCCGTCTCAGCCTCCCAAAGTGCTGGGATTACAGGCTTGAGCCACCGCGCCCGGCCCTGTTTTAATTTCTAAGAGGGGCCAGGCATGGTAGCTCACGCCTGTAATCCCAACCCTTTGGGAGGCCAAGGTGGGAGGATCACTTTAGCCTAGGAGTAAAGACCAGCCTGGGCAATATAGTGAGAACCTGTCTCTATGAAAAATACAAAACAATTAGCTGGGCATGGGGGTGCGCACTTGTAGTTCCAACAACTCAGGAGGCTGAAGTCGGGGGATTGCTTGAGCCTGGAAGATGGAAGTGGTGGTGAGATGAGATGGTACCACTGCACTCCAGTCTGAGCAACACAGCTAGGCCCTTTCTTGAAAAAATAAAGTAAAATAAAAATAAAATAATCCCTAAGAGGGCAAATATTGACAGCTAAAATCCACATAAACAAAAGCTCTCCAGGATCCTAGTGTTAGGGAAGAGCTGCTGTCCATCTACCATCACTGAACTCTCCACCAAGTCCCTGGCTGGAGGACCGGCCAACAGCTCTGAGAGAGGGACCTGAGGTCAAATGCTGCCTCACCATGCAAGTGCCACATTGTCGCTGGTCCACAAATCACTATTTGTTTACAATTACCAAAGTATAGAAATTGAAACTCAACCTTTAGAAACACTAAGAGCAGCCAGGCGTGGTGGCTCAAGCCTGTAATCCCAGCACTTTGGGAGGCCGAGATGGGCGGATCACGAGGTCAGGAGATCGAGACCATCCTGGCTAACACGGTGAAACCCCGTCTCTACTAAAAATACAAAAAACTAGCCGGGCAAGGTGGCGGGCGCCTGTAGTCCCAGCTACTTGGGAGGCTGAGGCAGGAGAATGGCGTAAACCCGGGAGGCGGAGCTTGCAGTGAGCTGAGATCCGGCCACTGTACTCCAGCCCGGGCGACAGAGCAAGACTCCGTCTCAAAAAAAAAAAAAAAAAAGAAGCACTAAGAGCAATTGTACACTGCCACAACAACCAGCACATGCTCCAGGGGTTTGTATGGTGTGTGGCCTTGGCTTTTTGCCACCTCATTTTTTTAGTTACTGATTTTTATTATAACTTATGGAAGTGTTGGCCTGGAACAGTTTGGAAATGTTTAAAGTGGTCCTTCACTACAAATACAATGAGAAGCATTTAACTGGATGTTTTTTAATTAAATGGCAACAGGGATGAAACCTAAAGCAAATTATGATGAGTGGAAACCATTTCTCCCTCAAGAAGACTTCCCCTATGTATGCCGCTTCTAATATAAATATCAACTGAATCGCCCTTACAGTGGAAATCGGCAATGGTAAAGAAAACCATACATACCCTCTTCAGTGAAGAATTTTTCCACGGGTCCCAAGAACTGATTGATTTCATTAAGTTCATCTTGGCTAACTTCCGGAAATGGGAAAACTTCTTTCTAAAAATAGTAAATATTTGCTAAAAAATTTAATTTTTATTATGCTGCCATCATGGAAATATCAGTTAATAGGGAAGGAAAAACATGTGCTCTACTCCACCCTGGCCAGCGGGACGTGACGTACTGAAGGAACTGGAAAGCAAACCTCACAAGGTTCTTGAGATACAGGAACTATGTGGAGGCTCCACCACCCACATCCATCTCCCTCCCCTGTTCAAATAGGTTCTTCCCGATTTTCATCAGCTTTCCTTCTCAGTACAAGGGATGATAATGGTCCCATGAAACATGCAGCCCAAGACTAACATTTAGAAGCCTGGGGGTCTGGTCCTTGATTTCAGGCTTACTAATTATGTGGCCTTCACCAAATCCCTTCAGTTCTCCAAACTACCTCTTTCTCACCCATAACATGCAGGTAATATTTACTCAAGGCCCTTGTGAGAATTGTGGAAGATAGTGGACGTGGAAGCTCCTTACTGAAATGGACAATTCTACATCAATTATTGTGTGAGCTCAAAGATGCTACGCTGAGAAGAGCATGTTGTGCTTACCAAGTCTCATTGATCCCTATAGCCTCTGTCTCTCCTGCTCATGGACATCTGCTCCCTGTACCAAGCCCCTCTGGACTTTTGGGCTCTGGTACCACTTCAGTTGCCAGCATGACACGAGCTGTAGATGTGGGCTTCAGGTTGATGAGCAGTGATGTCCTGAGTCATAGCTATAGGCCCAAGCAACACCTGTCCTCATGGCGCCTCTCACTAAATGTCTCTAGAGAAGTCTTTGGGAGACCTCAACTTTCTCCTCAGACCTTGTACAGCCAATCAGCCAACAGATTTCTCTACTGTATCAATATGCTCCCACTGCTTTCTCCTCTCTGGGCCCAGGACCACAGGCTTATAGGTGAGTCCCTAACTAAAAGTGACAGCCAACTTAAAGGAATCCCTGCCTCTGTCCATTCCAAAACCACCCTGAAGGTGGTATTGAAAAAAACAAGCTGGGAGGCCGGTCACGGTGGCTCACGCCTGTAATCCCAGCACTTTGGGAGGCCAAGGTGGGCGGATCACGAGGTCAGGAGTTCGAGACCAGCCTGACCAACATGGTGAAACCCCATTTCTACTAAAAATACAAAAATTACCCAGGCATGGTAGTGCGCGCCTGTAATCCCAGTTACTCAGGAGGCTGAGGCAGGAGAATCGTTTGAACCCGGGAGGTGGAGGTTGCAGTAAGCTGAGATTGCACCATTGTACTCCAGCCTGGGTGACAGAGAGATTCTGTCTCAAAAAAAAAAAAAAGAAAGAAAAGAAAAAAACAAGCTTGGCTGGGCGCAGTGGCTACTGCCTGTAATCCTAGTCCTTTGGGAAGCTGAGGCAGGGGGACTGCTTAAAGCCCAGGAGTTCAAAACCAGCCTGGGCAAGGCTACACACACCTATAGTCCCAGCTACTCAGGAGGCTGAGGTGGGAGGATCTCCTGAGCCTGGGGAGGTTGAGGCTGCAGTGAGCTGTGATTGCACCACTGCACTCCAGCTTGGGCTACAGAGTAAGACTGTCTCAAGAAAAAAAAAAAGAAAAAAAAACAAGTTGATGGCCCTATCACTCTGCAGCCTTTTAGATCAAAGCTCAGTCTCCTTCACTGAACACAGAGGCTCACTGACACTTGGGTCTTGTGCATGGGCTGTGTTAGAGATCATTCTGGTACCAGTGGGCAGGCCAGATAAGACAGCCTGGCAACTAGTTGGCCTTCAGGTACAACCACAGAAAACCTGTCACATAGGAGAGACTGCAGGGGCATGGGAGAAAGATTCTGATGTTATCAAATCAGGTCAGTGCCTTAGGGGAGGAGAGTTCAATTGCAATAAACAGTTTGTAAATTATCTTAAAAAGTGGAACCTGTTATTCAAAGAAATCTAGTGCAGAAACCAAATATGTAAAACAGACAGAAGTCAAGCAGTTCTGAGACTGTTGATATGGAAAACAGTCACCCAAATCCCACCCACTCAACTTCCCAGCCATCCCTGCAGCAGTTCCAGGGGCACTCCATGAATAGCTTGGGTCCGGCTGAGGGCAGGGTGACAACCACTGGCCTACATAATCTGAAAGATCTTTTCCAGTTCTGAGATTCTAAGCATCATATCCCATGTTTCTGCTCTAATCCCAGTAAGGCTGTGAGAGATGACATTGGCCTGATCCGAAGTAGTAGCAGAACGGTCTAAAAGTGGTCAGACTCTGAAGAACCTCAAAGTAGAGAAAACCAGATCTTCTGTGGAATTAGACGTGAACTAGGAGAATTAAGAGTACAAGGTGATGCCAGGTGTTCTGTCTGAACAGGTGGAACAACAGAGCCACCATTATCTATGATAAAAGAAGGTTGGTGGAAGGACCAGGATTGGGTGGGAACCAGGAACTCAGTTTTGGATCTATTAATCTCAAATGCCTCTTAAACCTCTCAGCAGAGCTTTTGAGTACCAAGGTAGATTTAAAAAAGGACCTTGGATGGGTGTGGCAGGGTGTGCCTGTAGTCCCAGCTACTGGGGATGCTGAGGTGGGAGGATCTCTTGAGCCTAGGAGTTCAAGGTTGCAGTGAGCTATGATGGTACCACTGCACTCCAGCCCGGTTGACAGAGGAAGGCCCCAACTCTGAAAAAGCAAAAGGAATCTGGAGCTCAGGGAGAAATCTGAACTGGAGAAAGAAATTTGAGGCATCAGGATATTGATGATATTTAAAGTCAGGACACTAAATAAGGTCACCCAGGAGATGGTTGTAGATGAAAAGAGACATCCACAGACCCAGTCTTAGTAAATTCCAACTTGGCTAGTTGGAAACACTGGACATTGTTTAGCAGTAAAGGAGCTAAAAAAGAACTAGCAATTGACACAGAGAAGTATCAGTCAGTGAAGTATTTAGAACATTCAGAGAACGATGAGAATAGTGATTCAGAAACCAGAGAAGAAAGTGTGTCAACAGGGTAGAAGAATGAACAGTGTCAGATGCCAATGATGGGTCAAGTAGGATGAGGTCTGAGAACAGATCACACGATTTGACAATAGAGAGGTCACTACTGACTTCCATGGCCATTAGGGACAAACGTCTGAATGGTAAGGGCTCAAGATCCAGTAGAGAGAACAGTTAATGATTCCGAGAAAGGAAAGAATTACCCTTGAGTAGGTGAGAAGGCCTGGGGTCTAATGAGAGATTGGTTTTGCCAGAAGCAGACAGTTCAGTCATAGTAACACAATGCAGATAATATGGGCACATGCAGGGGGAGGGGGTAACTATGCCTGTGAAGTTCTCATCTGACTGCATGGATTTTCCCAGTGGAATGGGAAGCAAAGCTGACAGCTGAGAGTAAGGGTAGGGCAGGTGGTGCCAAAGGTTTAAAGATAGAAACAGATCTGAAAGATTTGTGTTCTTTCTTCACCATGCTGCTGGAAAGCAGGAGGTCCCAGCATAGAGCACCACACTGCCCCAGGTCCTGGGTAAAAGGGTTTCCCATATGTCAAAGACATAGCTCTGCACTTTCTAGCCGGGCAAACTGCATTTAGTCTGAGTCTTAGCTTCTGCATCAGTAAGATTGCTTGCTATAAAGGGATCAGCCTGACAACCTCAGAGGAATGTTCCAAAGAGAAGCCAGGGAATAACTTCCGTGATAGAGGATCAGCCAACATTCAGCCAAGCTCAAAGCAGGGCACTTCGAGGAAACAGCAAGTATACTGTTGCTTTCCTTAGAAGATAAAACACAAAGGAAAAAGCAAGAAATGTGTTTATTCCTATTTTGTAGATGAAGGCACTGAGGCACAGGGAGGTGAAACCATCAGCTCCCAGGTCACAAGACTAGTAAGTGTTGAACCCAGTTCTCTCTTCTGCTGCACAGTACTCTACAGTTTAAGAAGACTCTCCATGCACCATTTATCTCACTGGGGCTCTACAACACCTCTGTGAAGGAGACACAACACTATTTCCATTTTAAGGCTGAAAGAACTGAGTCTCGGCCGGGAGCGGTGGCTCACGCCTGTAATCCCAACACTTTGGAAAGCCGAGGCGGGAGGATCACCTGAGGTCAGGAGTTCGAGACCAGCTTTGCCAACATGGTGAAACTCCATCTCTGCTAAACATACCCAAAAAAAAAAAAAAAAAAAAAAAAAGGCCGGGCATGGTGGCTGGCGCCTGTAATCCCAGCTACTCCGGAGGCTGAGGCAGGAGAATCGCTTGAACCCAGGAGGCGGAGGTTGTAGTGAGCACTCCAGCCTGGGCGACATGAGCGAGACTCTGTCTCAAAAAAAAGAACTGAGTTTCAAAGTCAACGAGCCGAGACCAAACCCAAGTCTTCCAACTCTAAGAGGACAAATGAGTGTTTTATAACCAAACTGTTACTACTGGCTGGGTTGTACGACGCCTGGGAAGCATCTTGGAGCCAGATTTCGGAGGAACCTCAATGGCAGGTAGAGGCGCTAGGGCTCAACTGGGGAAGCCCCAGGGCGCTGGAAGGTGACTGAGAAGGGACACGGTCTAAACTGTTTAGGAATCAGAGAGGAAGCCCCGCACATTTCGAGACCAGACCAGCTGAGATGAAGGGTGCTTTGAAAATTACCTAGCCTAGAGTTTTCCAAATTCCCCTGACAAAATTTACACTTCCAAGGGTCCCTCGTCTTGGAAATGTCCCACCCTTTCTCTGGGAAGGTTTTCCTGGAACTCAGGAATCCAGAGTGTTAACACGCCTCTCTGGCAGGTTTGGGGAATCCGACAAAGCTGAACACCAATCTTGCAGCTGAGGATGAAAAGCGGGAGCCAGACAGCAAGGATTCGCCCAGGGCTCGCGTTACCTTCTTGATTTTGCCTAGGAAAAGCTCTTTGGCGAAAGCTCGTATAGGCGGGCTGGTGCGCAGTAGCCGCCGGTTCGCGGTAGAGATCACCAGACCCCGGCAGGCACGAGCCGCAGCCGCGGTGCGCAGGAAGAGCCCACAGCAGCTCATGCCGCCCGCTGTTCCCGGCCTCAGACTCTACCTCTTACTTGGCGCCGCAGGGACACACACATAGTCCGCAACGTCTGATGACGTTACTGGCCCGCGACGATGTGCAGTACTCACTGCGCTTGCGCGGTCTCCCGCAGCAGGGGATGGAGAGGCCAGAAGGGCGTGACGGCTGCCACCTTCCGCTGCCAAGGCCGTAGTCACGTGCACCTGGCTGGTCAGCGCCGCCTGATGACGTCACATGCCTACGCTTCCCGCCGGTCCCACTGCGCTTGCGCGGCCAGAGTTGCTGGGCGGAGAAAATTGGAGGGCCGGGGCAGCGGGCATGTTGGCGGGTATGAGCTCCGGCCGTCGTGACGGCGGTGAAGGACCTGTTTTTCACATACCAGCAGTTGTTTCCATAAATGCTAGCCATAGGAAATCTCCCTGTGTACAGAAACCTAAAGGCCGGCCCAGCTGCTTCCACTTGCCTCTTTTGTCACTTGCGGCCGCGAGACCGTGGTAAAACTTGAGAAAAGCAAAAGAATGGGGGAAATGCGTGGTGTTGAGGTCTCTGCAGGGGCACTGTAAGGTTAAGGTTCCATTTTTAACTGGATGGTGGATTCCTGAGATACTGTTTTGTACCTAGTTGACATGTTACATATATTTTTTGGAAGAGGAAAAGAAAATGGGTGTTCAGTCACAGAGCGGTCTGGGTAAAACTGAGTCACGGCCGGGCGCGGTGGCTCACGCCTGTAATCCCAGCACTTTGGGAGGCCGAGGCGGGCGGATCACAAGGTCAGGAGATCGAGACCACGGTGAAACCCCGTCGCTACTAAAAATACAAAAAATTAGCCGGGCGCGGTGGCGGGCGCCTGTAGTCCCAGCTACTCGGGAGACTGAGGCAGGAGAATGGCGTGAACCCGGGAGGCGGAGCTTGCAGTGAGCCGAGATCGCGCCACTGCACTCCAGCCTGGGCGACAGAGCGAGACTCCGTCTCAAAAAAAAAAAAAAAAAACTGAGTCACCTCTGTCTTGGGAAACACTAAAAAGGCAGGTGGAGGAAGAGAAACTACAGAGGGAGCTGAGAAGAGATGGGAACTATTGGATGGGATGGGACAGGACAGGCTGTAGCCGCCCAAGGCGTTCACTTGCCCGCTGACTAGACAGCTGATTTATCAAGACAGGGGAATGGCAATAGAGAGAGAGTAATTCACGCAGAGCCAGCTGTGCTGGAGAGGGAGTTTTATTAACCAAATCAGTCTCCCCAAAAATACAGATCGGAATTTTTAAGGATAATTTGGCGAGTAAGAACTCGGGAAGTGGAGGGTGCTGATTGGTCGGGTTGGCGATGGACTGATAGGGGGTCGAAGTGAGTTTTTCTTGCTGTCTTCTATTCCTGGGTGGGATTGCAGAACTGGTTGAGCCAGATTACCAGTCTAGGTGGTGTTAGGTTTTGCAACAGTGATGTTATTCCCAGGAACAATTTTGGGGGACGTTCAGACTCTTGCAACCAAAGGCTGCTTGGCCTCTAAACTGTAATTTCTCATCTTATAGGTGATTTGTTACTCCTCCAAAGGCCGACTGGTCCCAGGCAAGAAGAGGTTTTTTTGTTTGTTTGTTTTCTGGGAAAGGGCTATTTTGTTTTGAAGTTAAACTATAAACTCATTCCTTCCTAAGGTTAGTTCAGCCTAGACCCAGGAATGAACAAGGACAGCTTGGAGGTTAGAAGCAAGATGGAGTTGATTAGGTCAGATCTCTTTCACTGTCTCAAGTTATAATTTTGCAGTGGCGGTTTCAAGGCCAGGCCATAGGAGCCCACGTAGGAGGCAGGGCATGCCGGGCACCTCACAGCCCAGCGGTGCACATGGGCCCTATACAGATCTTCAGCCTGCTCCTCCAGGAAGAATGCTGCTCTGCTTTTCACCCAGACCGGTCATCTGGCTCAAGCAGTTTTGCAATCCCACCTAGGAACAGAAGACACCAAGAAAAACTCACTTCAACCCCCTATCATTTCATCTCCAACCTGACCAGTCAGCACTCCCCACTTCCCAAGCTCCTACTCGCCAAATTATCCTTAAAAACTCCGATCCCTGTTTTTGGGGAGACTTACTTGTTCCCTTACTGTAGCATTGACCACAGTGTTGGGAAATGCCTCCAGCTTCCACTGTGTGAACTCCTTGAGAACAAAATGAAATCCTTTTATCCCTTTCATCTCAGTGAGCTAAGCTCAGCACCAAAAAAGATTAAATTGCTAACACAACATCAAGAAAAAAGAGCTCAAAACTCTACAAGGCATAGAGTCTAAACTGCAAAATATGTGCAGGCATCTTTTCAGATTATTTTACCTTGTCTAAGTTCTCTCAGCTGGTTTCTTCATCCGTGGTTGATACTTACTTGGCATTCAGTTTCACAAGAAGGTATTTGGAAACAACTGCCTTTGTAAATTATCCCCATAGGTAAAACAAAGAAAAAATATACAGATATTGCAAAAACTTTCAATTTTGAGCTGCTGTACATTTTTGCCGAACAAATGTAGTCAAATCAGTCAAGTAGTCTGTTAATGTGTCAAATCTTCTTTAGTGTACACAGGTCTTCCTAAATCAACCAAATGAGAAATCCAGTGGCACATATTTTACAAAATAAAAATTAGAAAACTGTTAAGGCATAATTTTTAATTGCTCCGATAGAGTATAGCAGAAGAGTTTTGCTGTTTTACTTCTATACCAGTTTCTAAAATCAGTTTCCTCATCTGTAAATATGAGTATGATACCCTTTATCTCACAGGACGTTTAAGAGGTTTAAGTAAAATAATCCACAGGAAAGCACTTAGCACAGCAAATGATAAAAATGAAAATAGTTACACTTTGATCCTTCCATCTTACATTTAAGTATTAACCTCTGAGAAATATGATGTGGTTTTAAACAGTTTCCCCTGTTCAGTATACTAAAAGAAAAGCTTCAGCTGAATTAAATTTAAAGGAGCTTAATTGGCAGGGTTGGGTGTGGTGGCTCATACCTGTAATCCCAGCACTTTGGGAGGATGAGGTGGGCAGATCATTTGAGGTCAGGAGTTTGAGACCAGCCTGGCCAACATTGTGAAACCCTGTCTCTACCAAAAATACAGAAATTACCGGGCATGGTGGTGAGTGCCTCTAATCCCAGCCACTCGGGAGGCTGAGGCATGAGAATCACTTGAACCCGGGAGGTGGAGGTTGCAGTGAGCCGAGATTGCACCACTGCCCTCCATCCTGGGTGACAGAGCAAGACTCTGTCTCAAAAAAAAAAAAAAAAGTTTAATTGAGCAATCAATGATTCAAATCAGGCAGCATTCTGAGGCAGAGCAAGCTCAGAGACTCCAGCGCAGCCATGTAGTGGAAGATTTATGGACAGCAAAGGAAAGTGAGGTACAGAAAATGGAAGCAAGATACAGAAACATCTGGATTGGTTACAGCTCTGCCATGCCTTATTTGAACATGGTCCGAACAGTTGGCTACATTTGATTGGCAAAAACTCTGTGATTGGCACAAGTGTAGGCTACGGTCTGTTTATGCCTCCACTTGTCATAGTTCACAATGTGCAGAAAACCTATAAACCCAACTTAAAATATATAAGGAAGCAGCTTTAGGCTAAATTTAACAAGTGTTTAAAATATCCTCACAGTAGTTCTGAATGTCTCCTCACATTAGTACAACTGATTCACAACATAGGAGAAAATGAACATTCTTTAGCCATAATATTAGCATTAGCATAGCAGAATGCTTGACTCTGGGTATGAGGAACATTGAGTAGAAACTATTGCTTGATCCCTTACTATTAAAGCTGAGGCTGAGATTGGACTGATTATTTTATAAGCCAAAGACCACCAGAGATTGCCAGCAAACCACCAAGAGGTAGGAGAAAGGCTGTCCTGCAGATGCTGCTGCAAAGACCTGCCCCTTCCGCCTTGCACTTCCATCCCCCAGGGCCTAGAGGCCCCTGCCTGCAGCTGGGGGAAGAGGAGACTGTGAAGAACGATCCCGTCTTTTAAAAACTGACAGAAATCACGGATTCCTTCCACTCACATTCCCTTGGGAAGAACTTAATTTCGGGGCAGGGGCTAGGAAAGGGAACGCCTGGGCAGAAACATGGTTTTGACAAGTGTTCTTGTCAGGACAATTTGGAAAACCCCAGATGAGTGGAGTGACCCTCAACTCCAGTGTTTTGACACTGAAATGTGCAAGGCTTCCTCTCTCTTAAACAGCTCAGGCCATGCCGCTCCCATGTCACACTCTAGTGGCCTGTGGGCTTCCTTGCCAATTGAGCCCTAGCAGTACCCCCTGCCTTTGAGGTTCCACAGAAATCTAGCTGCAGGGTGACTTCCACAGGTTGCACAACCCAGCCAATAGTAACAGCTAGGTTATTAAACACACCATCATCTTAGAGGTGAAAGGCTTGGCCTTAGGTTAAATTCTTTCAGCTTTAAAATGGAGCAAGTTATGTGTCTCACTCGAAGATGTTGTAGAGCCCAGTGAGTTGTGTAGTGCGTGGAGATTGGGAGGTACTGTGCAGCAGAGGAGATGTACAGTGCAGGCTCAAGATCGTGTGACCTTGAGCGAGTCACTTTTCCTCCTTGTTTCTCAGTGTGCTCATCTACAAAATAAGAGTAAACACAGTAGCATTTCCCCCTTCCTAGGGGTGCCTTGTTTTCAGTTTGGCTGAATGTTGGCTGATCCTCTATCACGGAAGTTATTCCCTGGCTTCTCTTTGGAACATTCCTCTGAGGTTGCCAGGCTGATGCCTTTATAGCAAGCATCTTTACAGATGCAGAAGCTAAGACTCAGACTAAAAGCAGCTTGCCCTGCTAGGAAATGCAGAGCTATGTCTTTAACATATGGGAAACCCTTTTACCCAGGACCTGGGGCAGTGTGGTGCTCTATCCTGGGACCTCCTGCCTCCCAGCAGCATGGTGAAGAAAGAACACAAATCCTTCAGATCTGTTTCCATCTTTAAACCTCTGGCACCACCTCTCTTGCCCTGCCCTTACTCTCAGCTGTCAGCTTTACTTTCCATTCCACTGGGAAAATCCATGCAGTCAGATGGGAACTTCACAGGCACAGTTACCCCCTCCCCCTGCATATATGCCCATGTTACCTACATTCTGTTACTGTGAACTGTCTGCTTCTGGCAAAATCAACCTCTCATTAGACCCCAGACCTTCTCACTTACTCAAGGGTAATTTCCTTTATCTGCATCATTAACTGTTCTCTCTATCGGATCTTGAGCCATTACCATTCAGGTGTTTGTCCCTAATGGCCATGGAAGTCAGTAGTGACCTCTCTGTTGTCAAATCGTATGATCTGTCCTCAGACCTCATCCTACTTGGCCCATCATTGGCATCTGACACTGTTCATCCTTCCACCCTGTTGACACACTTTGTTCTCTGGTTTCTGAATCACTATTCTCACTATTCTCTGAATGTTCTAAATACTTCACTGGCAGGTACTTCTCTGTGTCCATTGCTGGTTCCTTCTTGGCTCCTCAACTGCTAAACATTGGCCATGGTTTTTCACTAGCACAGTTGGAGTTGTCTGTGGCTCAGGCTGTGGACATTTCTTTTCCTCTACAACCACCCCCTGGATGACCTAATTTAGTGTCCTGACTTTAACTACCATCAATATCCTGATGACTCACATTTCTCCTGCAGCACAGATTTTCCCCTCAATTCTAGCTTGTTTTTGTATCTGCCTTTGTACTCAAAAGCTCCACATAGAGATCTAATAGGCGTCTAAAAGTGGCATATGCAAATCTGAGTTCCCGATCCCACCCAATCCTGTTTTCCCACCATTGTTCTTTATCATAGTTCATGGTGACTCTTATTCCACTTGTTC
Organism: Trachypithecus francoisi; assembly: GCF_009764315.1. NCBI lineage: Eukaryota > Metazoa > Chordata > Mammalia > Primates > Cercopithecidae > Trachypithecus > Trachypithecus francoisi. The sequence goes on from NW_022681453.1 coordinate 60,322,243, forward strand.
AGACCAAACATATGTGGTCACTTGTGTACCCTCTTATTCTCCTAGTCCACATCCAATTGAGCAGCAAATCCAGTGCTATCTACCTTCAGGTTATATTGAGAATGACCACTTTTAGGCCCCTCCTCTGATAGTACACAGGGTCAAGCCAGCATCATCTTTCAGCATTACTAGGACTTGGGTTAATTAGCTAGGTAAGATGAAACATGAAGGATTACAAATAAAGGCAGAATACAGACTTAAAACCAGGAAGCCAGACTAAACACTCAAACATGGAGCCCATCGTGGCCCCAGGGCCTTTGTGCTTGACGTTCTCTCCATCTGGAACACCCTGCCCATTGCATTAATTGTTCGCTAAATGCCTTCAGGCATTCTCAGAAACATCCTGACTTTGTCTTCCTTCATGGTATATGTCACCACCTGCCTGGGTATTGTTTCCTTATTTTTTTCTCTTTCTTTCTCACTAGGCTGTCAGCCCATCAGAATAGAGATTTCTGCCTGCTTCTCCCCTTGGTGTGCTTTGGTTTCTGGAACAGGCTCAGCATGCAGTGGAGCCTCAGTGAATGTGCACTGAAGGAGTAGATACTGGGGAGCACAAACACGTATCAGGTGGTGAGAAGAATTGCTCCTTTACTATTTATTGACCCCTATTATGTGCTCAGCCATGATGTAGGTTGTAGACAAAAGCAGGAATTTAGAAAAAAACAAAACCAGCTGCTCCTTGTTGGTGATACTATGCAGGAGAGAAAAACTGAGTATTACTCAGTGTGGTGGCAGAGGGAAGTGCTGTGGAGAGGGAAGTGCCGCAGAGAGCGAAGCAGGGCTCAGGGAAACCAGGAGAGCAGAGATGGGGCTGGAGTGGCCTGAGAGAAGGGCAGTGGTGGGAGAGGAGACCTAGGATGTCAGGGGGCCCAGGTCCTGCTGGCCTTGGGGCTGCTCTGAGGACTTTTACTCTGGGTGAGGTGGGAGGCCCAGAAGATGCTGAGCCGAGGGGGACAAGCCCTGAATGTCATGAAGGGAATGAAGTGGGAGCAGCTAGGGACATGTGCACAGGGGAGACTGTCACTGTAGATGGCACAGGCAGAAAAGGCTTCTCTGAGGAGGTGACACTGTACTGAGCCCTGGCCTTGGCCATGTTTCTAGCTTCTGTGAACTTGGAGCTTTAACACCTGCCCTCTGTGTGTACACGGGACTTCGTGTTCTGAACAACCTCATGATATGCCAGGTCACCTTGCCTTGGCCCTTTGCCTCCCATGTCACCTTCTCCCCCAGAGCAGTCTTCCTCCCAAGGGTGCACTTCTCTTTTTTCTTTTTCTTTTTCTTTTTCAAGAGAGAGACAAGGTCTCCCCTCATTCAGGCTGGAGTGCAGTGCCGTGATCAGAGCTTACTGCAGCCTCGAAACCTGGGCTTAAGTGATCTTCCTGCCTCAGCCTCCCAAGTAGCTGGGACTAGAGGTATGTGCTACCCTGCCTGGCTAATTTTTTTCATTTTCAAGTTTTTGTTGAGGTGGGGTCTCACTATGTTGCCCAGACTGGTCTTGAGCTCCTGGCCTCCCAAAGTGATGGGATCATAGTTGTGTGCCACTGTACCCAACCTACTTTTCAAATACAAACCAACCAATCCAGTGCCTGCACCTCAGACACTTCCCCTGTGGGCTGTCATACTGGGACCACTATCCTACTGCCCTAATCACCTCAGTGACAGGAACCAGACCCCTATGGACTGGAATGATTGGAACTGCCCTCTCCTAAACCTGCTTGTTGCCCCTCACTCTTTTCTCCCTGTAGGCAGCACAGGAAAGGTGCTTGCTCAGAGTACCCCTCCCTCTGCCTCCTGACCAACCCTGCTGCTTCCCGTGTGGCCCGGCCTAACTGTGCTGTGCCTTCCTTCTGGGAACTGTGACTATCTTCAGTTTTACTCATCTGATCTGGAGGCCTTATTATACCTCAAACTTTGTATTAATACACAAGAATTAGAGTGCCCTGGAATGACAAGACACTTTGGACACAAGATAAACAAATGAGAACATACGAACTATGCACCATTTTCCAATATTCTGAAGAAGTGTAATAGTTTAATACATGAGTTTTTTTCAGGTGATGGGAAACATTGTGGCTGTTGGTGGGATCTGCTGAAGGCAGGGACTTCACTGTGATGACAGAGCTCTCTGCCTCAGGTTTCCTGCAGCCCAGGATTTTTGTATGAGGCCATGGTGTTGGGAATTTTTTGTTCCAAAGATTCCTGGATGTGATCTGTGTGAATTCCATGGACATCATGAGCTCTTTCCTTCTGTGATCCTGGTGGTCATTTATTATTTTTTAACCTTCCCAAAAAGATGCAGTGTGAACCTGGTGATCAAAGAGCAGCTTCTGATAGGGCCTTGGGGTCTCCCGCTGGCCCATGTTGATTTACAGATGCCATATAACGTAGTGTAGGGTGGTCTTTCCCTGGGTTTGCAGGCAGCAGTGTGTTGATGAGTCCTTCTCTATGTTTTTAAATTTTTTTTGGAGTCTCGCTCTGTCTCCCAGGCTGGAATGCAGTGGTGTGATCTCGGCTCACTGCAAGCTCTGCCTTTCGGGTTCACGCCATTCTCCTGCCTCAGCCTCCTGAGTAGCTGGGACTATAGGTGCCCGCTACCACGCCCAGCTAATTTTGTTTTTGTATTTTTAGTAGAGATGGAGTTTCACCGTATTAGTTAGGATGATCTCGGCTCGTCTCAATCTCCTGACCTCATGATCCGCCCGCCTCGGCCTCCCAAAGTGTTGGGATTACAGGCGTGAGCCACTGCGCCAGGCCCCTTCTCCTTCTGAAGAAAGGAACAACTGTCTCTTATGTTTGCCACACAGTATTTGTTTCCTCAGCTCCACAAAGGTCTGACAAATGGTAAGGTTCTGGTTATGGTGGTGTAAAAAATGACTCCAGATTCCACCTCTATCCATTCACCATAGGGCAGTACAACGAGGAGTTACACAAAAGGTGTCCAGCTTGTAGCCTATCATAAATCTGGTGCCAAAGACAAAGATATTTTATGTTGTAGTTGGCGTCTTGTAAATACAAGTACATTCTGGGGCATGAGGTTCCTGTAGAAGTGTTTATTTTGGTGGTGGTACTGTAGGGCAGATAGTATTTACTGGAACTTGCCTCAGGCCTCTTCCTCCTGCTTTTGGTGGGGCTCTAGGATGTAGTAAAGTAGCTGTCCCAGCTGGCATGCTACATGACTCGGTGTAGAGTGCGCATGATGGCAGTCACTGGAAGGAGCTGGTTGAGATTGGGTGATTTGGGGTCCTCATTATATCAACTTCACAGCTATCAACTCCAGAGACTGGAGAAGCTCTGCTGACCTCTCTAGGTGACCTTCACAGCCACCTGGATCCCAGTGAGAATGTTCTGGGGTAACTGTACCTTGGCTGCACCTGGGTGCTCAATAATGTCACCTGGACTCTCTCCCAACCTCTGACTCTTGTGTCCTTCCCTCAGTGTGGATGTCGTGCTCAGGTGGGTTTTCCCTTCAAGGTGACAGGATGGCACCCACAGCCCCAGCCACCCAACAGAAATAGACCTTCTCTCCCCTGCTACCAACCCTTGCCCTGACCCTCGCCACCTGATTGGTCACATGCCCAGACGTTAGCTAATCACTGTGGCTGGGTAGGTTGGGCTCTTCTGATTGCCCAGGTTGAAGTCATGTGGCCACTGTCACCAGGGGTACTTGGAGCTGCTCCCCTGTTTGGGTGGGAGATGGTATACCCACTGGCTTCTGTGTAACAGAATCCATGGTGGCATTTTTCCTTCTCCCATCACCTCCTCCCCAGGCTCCATTTCACCTGTGCCAGAAAGGAACAAAGTCTGTCTGAAGATAGGATTTGGGATTCCCCTCAGCTTCAAGATTTGCTCCTTGTCCTGGTGCCATCAGCTACTCACTCAACCAACATGCACTGAGCACCCTCAATATGCCAGGCTGTCACTAGGTGTGATACAAGGATGATACAGGGATGAGCAGGGCTAATGGGATTCCTGTCCTCCAGGAGCTGACACTCTAGTGGGAGTGCACAGACAAATCAAAGACCAATCCAGATCAGATGAGTCCAAATGACTAAAGAGATAGGATGGGATGGAGGGTGTCATGGAGGTGTCCCCAGTAAATCCCAATTCACTCACCATGCACTCAGCCTCATGCAGTATAGATCATAGGAAAGGGAGTACACATCATAGAAAGTCGCCTTCATGTTCAGGCAGCTGATGAAGTCCTATGGGCTCAGCTTGTTCAGGTCAAAGGTTATGTGGGCCACATCCATCTTCTTGGCAAGCTTATGGGAGAGAGACAGTGGGTGCCTCATCCCCTGCATCGAGACAAGCAGATGGTTAGCACCCCTTGAAGACTTCTCCCAGGGTCCCAGTTTCCTCCCCCGACAGGTGGGACCTCACCTGTTCTGATGGGGGCTCCCATTTCTGCCCCTTCTGGAGGACCAGGAACACTATCGCCTGCCAGAGCTTGGAAGGAAGGACTCTTCTGTCTCTACAGTTGTGCCGTCTTCCTCCAGGACCAGGAAGAAGGGCTTGTCTGCCAGTATCAAGAGTGTCCTGGACCTGGGGAATAAGGTGGGTGATGCTTCCGCCATCTCTAAAAAGTCACAGAGCCAGTCTGGGAAAGCTCCACGCCATAGCTCCTCAGATGCCAGGGAAGGAACAAGCGGGCTGGGGTCTGTGGGGTAGAACTGGAGCCCAGGCCCTCTGCTGTGGAATCACTATGTAAAGACTTTATCATGGTACCTCTTGGCGCCTGGCTTCAGGGTTCATAGTCTAGAATAATGTCCAATAAAATATAATGTAAGCCACATACGTAATTTTTAATTGAGATATCATTTACATATTATAAAAGTCACCCTCTTAAAGTGTACAATTCAGATCCGAGTACTGGGCAAAATGGTGAGACTCCATTTCTACAAAAAAAAATACATAAATTAGCCAGGTGTGGTGGTGTGTACCTGTAGTCCCAGCTACTCGGGAGACTGAGGTGGGAGGAACACCTGAGCTCAGGAGATCAAGGATGTGGTTAGCTGTGATCATGCCACTGCACTGCAGCCTGAGTGACAGAGTGAGACCCCATCTCAAAAAAAGCATATAATTCAGAGTTTTTTGTATATTAACGAAGTTGTGGAACCATCACCACTATCTAATTTCGGAACATTTACATCACCCCAAAAAGAAACGCAGTTCCAGCTGGGCGTGGTGGCTCACACCTGTAATCCCAGCACTTTGGGAGGTCAAGGTGGGCAGATCACCTGAGGTTTTGAGTTCAAGACCAGCCTGACCAACATGGTGAAACCCCATCTGTACTAAAAATACAAAATTAGCTGGGTGTGGTGGCACATGTCTGTAATCCCAGTTACTCGGGAGGCTGAGGCAGGAGAATCGCTTGAACCTGGGAGGCGGGGATTGTGGTGAACCGAGATTGTGCCATTGCACTCCAGCCTGGGAAACGAGCGAAACTCCGTCTCAAAAAAAAAGAAAAAAGAAACCCAGTTCCCATTGGCAGTGACTCCCCATTCCTCCAATTCCCCATCCCATGGCAACAGTTATTTTCTGTTTCTATGGATTTGCCTATTCCAGACATTTCATTGAAATGAAATAATACAATATGGGGTCTTTTTAGACTGACTTCTTACCATGTTTTCAAAGTCATCTGTGTTGCAGCATGATTTATCTTTTTTTTTTTTTTTCTTTTTTAAGATACAAGGTCTCAGTCTGTCACCCAGGTTGGAGTGCAGTGACACACTCATAGCTCATTGCGATCTCAAACTCTTGGGCACAAGCGATCTTCCTGTCCCAGCCTCCTAAGTAGCTGGAACTACAGGTGCTTGCCGTTACACCTGACTAATTTTTATGTTTTTGTAGAGGGTTTCTGGCTGTGTTGCATAGGCTTGTCTCAAAATCCTGGTCTCACCGGGCACGGTGGCTCACGCCTGTAATCCCAGCACTTTGGGAGGCTGAGACGGGCGGATCACGAGGTCAGGAGATAGAGACCATCCTGGCTAACACGGTGAAACCCTGTCTCTACTAAAAAATACAAAAAATTAGCCGGGCGTCGTGGTGGGCGCCTGTAGTCCCAGCTCCTCAGGAGGCTGAGGCAGGAGAATGGCGTGAACCCAGGAGACGGAGCTTGCAGTGAGCCGAGATTACGCCACTGCACTCCAGCCAGGGCGACAGAGCGAGACTCCACCTCCAAAAAAAAAAATCCTGGTCTCAAGGGATCCTCCCACCTTGGCCTCCCAACGTGCTCAGAATACAGGCATGTGCTACTATGCCCAAACATGATTTATTCATTTTTGACTAAATATTCCACTATATAGATATAGCACATTTTAAAATCCATTTATCAATTGATAAACATTTAGCTTATTTCTTATTGGCTACTATAAATAATGCTGCTGTGAGTTTTGGTGTACAGGTTTTTTATGAACATATGTTTTCCATTCTCTTTGGCATATACCTAGGAGAAGAATTGCTGACTTATACATTAACTCTATGTTTGACCTTTTTTTTTTTTTTTTTGAGACAGAGTCTCGCTCTATCACCCAGGCTGGAGTGCGTGATCCCGGCTCACTGCAAGCTCTGCCTCCCAGGTTCACGCCATTCTCCTGCCTCAGCCTCCCAAGTAGCTGGGTCTACAGGCACCTGCCACCACGCCCGGCTAATTTTTTGTATTTTTTAGCAGAGACGGTGTTTCACCATGTTAGCCAGGATGGTCTCCATCTCCTGACCTAGTGATCTGCCTGCCTCGGCCTCCCAAAGTGCTGGGATTACAGGCATGAGCCACCGTGCCCAGCCAGACTTTTTTGTATTATTTTTTGCTTTCTTTTTGAGACAGGGTCTTGACTGTTGCCCAAGCTGGAATGCAGTGGCACAGTCACTGCTCACTGTAGCCTTGACTCTGGAGCTCCAGTGATGCCCCCACCTCTCTGTGCGGCTGTGTGACCTCAGGCAAGTTACTTAACCTCTCTGTGCAGCTGTGTGAACTCAGGCGAGTTACTTAACCTCTGTGTGCAGCTTCAGTCGAGTTACTTAAATTCTCTGTGCAGCTATGTGGCTTCAGGCGAGTTACTCAATCCCTCTGTGCAGCTGTGTGGCCTAAGGGAAGCTACTTAAACCTCTCTGTGCAGCTGTGTGACTTCAGACAAGTTACTTAATCTCTCTGTGCAGCTTTGTGGCCTCAGGCAAGTGACTTAACCTCTCTGTGCAGCTGCTTTGCCTCTGGCAAGCCATTTAACCTCTCTGCACAGCTTTTTTGCCTCTGGCAAGTGACTTAACCTCTCTGTGCAGCTGTGTGGCCTCAAGGAAGTTACTTAAGTTCTCTGTGCAGCTGTGTAGCCTAAAACAAGCTACTTAACCTCTCTGTGCAACTGTGTGATCTCAGCAGTTACTTAATCTCTCTGTGCAGCCTCAGGTAAGTTATTTAACCTCTCTGTGCGGTATGTGGCCTCAGACAAGTTTTTTTTTTTTTTTTTTTTTTTTTTTTTTGAGACGGAGTCTCGCTCTGTCGCCCAGGCTGGAGTGCCGTGGCCGGATCTCAGCTCACTGCAAGCTCCGCCTCCCGGGTTTACGCCATTCTCTCGCCTCAGCCTCCCGAGTAGCTGGGACTACAGGCGCCCGCCATCTCGCCCGGCTAATTTTTTGTATATTTTAGTAGAGACGGGGTTTCACCGTGTTAGCCAGGATGGTCTCGATCTCCTGACCTCGTGATCCGCCCGTCTCGGCCTCCCAAAGTGCTGGGATTACAGGCTTGAGCCACCGCGCCCGGCCGGCCTCAGACAAGTTACTTAACCACTCTGTGAAGCTGTGTGACATCAGGCAAGTTAGGTAGTTTCTCTGTGCAGCTGCATGGCCTCAGGCAGGTTAAACCTCTCTGTGTAACTGTGTGACCCCAGGCAAATTACTTAACTTCTTGTGCAGCTGTTTTGCCTCTGGCAAGTTACTTAACCTCTCAGTGCAGCTGTGTGGCCTCAGGCAAATTGCTTCACCCCTCTTTCCAACTCTGAGACTTCAGAGAAGAGTTTTTGTTTTTTGAGGACAGCCTCAGGCCAAAGGTGCTGTGGCCCTCACACTCATAGCAGGCCCATGTTTTGGCAGAGTTGAGCTATAACCTTTGGCTACATGTAAAGTGGATTAGTGGCTTAAGGTCACCAGAAGGTGGGAGATTTGTTAGAGATGCTGCTTCTGTGGATTTCTAGAGGGAGGCAGAGATTGTTACCTAGGTCAGCTCCCGATTAGGGCAGCGAGTGGATTAGGGCAGTGTGTTCTAGCATGTGTCCTAGAGAATGCTGGGTCCTCAGGATACTGATAGATGTCATAAGAAAAATCAGCCTTTAGCCAGTTAGTTGTGGGATATCCAGGTTACACAAAGTTAAACAGATTTATGTGTGTGTGTATGCATGTACAAGCATGTTCTTTGCTCAACATAAGAAAAGTTCTAAGTGGGCTGCTACATGAAACTTTGAAAGTGAAAATGAGCCAGGCACAGTGTCTCATACCTGTAACGCCAGCATTTTGGGAGGCTGAGTCGGGTGGATCACTTGAGGTCAGGAGTTTGAGACCAGCCTGGCCAATATGGCAAAACCCCGTCTCTACTAAAAATACAAAAATTAGCTGGACGTGGTGGCAGGCGCCTGTAATCCCAGCTACTCGGGAGGCCGAGACAGGAGAATCTCTTGAACCCAGAAGGTGGAGGTTGCAGTGAGCTGAGATCGCACCACTGTCCTCCAGCCTGGACGACAGAATGAGACTCCATCTCAAAACAAAACAAAAAACTGAAAATATAGCTGCATTAGCCTGAGAGCCAAGCCATGCAGCAGGTGGCTTATGGCTGAGGCTTGTCAGGTCTTTGCTGGGGACGGAAGTCACGGGGCGTGAGAGCAGTGAGTGAAGTCAAGAGCAATGCCAAGGGGAGGAATGGCCGCTTCTTTCTCAGGCAGCTCTCACTTCCCATGGGAGGATGGACTTTGGGCTCAGGTGAACCTGAGGTCATGTTCTTACTTAGCTACTCACTGGCTTTGTCCCCCTGGTAGGTCACTTTACCTCTCCGAGGCTATAGTTTGACACGAGGATAATACTGCATTTCACAGGGCTGTCAAAAACAGATATCAATGTTGGGAGTTAAAGCCAGTTTCAAAAAAAACCCCAAACAAGGGTATTAAAGCAGGCATACTGTGTGGGTACCTGTTGTCCCAGCTACTCAGGAGGCTGAGGTAGGAGGATTTCTTGAGCTCAGGAATTTGAGGCTGCAGTGTGATATGATTAAGACTGAATAGCCACTGCGGTCAGCCTGGGCAGCATAGCAAGACCTTATCTCTCAAAAAAAATTTTTTTAAACCAGGGATATCAGTAGATGATGGCTGTCATCATCATTATTATAATTCTCTACCACATGTCTTGTCAGTGTTCGTAGTAGCCTTTTCCTGTGTTAGTTCTTGACTCAGATCTCTACTAGGTGGCCTCTCCTAACGCTGCCGTTTGGGTAATGTCATCAATAAATCCCCGGTCTGAACAGACACTGAAGTGAGCTCGGCCTGTCTCGGGGCTGTCATTACTTCTGCAGCCTCTGATGAACCTCGCTTCTGGCCTGCTGAGGATAAGCCATCGCCCACCCCCCCCCACCACCACCCTCTTTCTTTTGATGAGTCCTTTTCTCTGCACAGAACTTCTGGTGAAGGTGGTGGGAGTTGTTCTTGCAGAGCACATGGGATTCCAACGGCCTGGCAGTGGACCAGGATCTTGTTGCCATGGTGACTGACACTGTTTTCACTGAAATGTTGCCAGATCCTGAAGATCTTCGTGGACAATCTCTTTGCTATCATCCTGCTGAAGCAGGCCACAGCCGTGCACTGCTTGGACATGAGTGCCTCCCGTAAGAAGCTGGCCGTGGTAGATGAAAACGACACTTGCCTGGTGTATGACATCGACACCAAGGAGCTGCTTTTTCAGGTGATGTCCTCGAGGGGGTCCAGGGACATCGTCCTTTGATTAGAGACTCTCCTCTAGCTTCCCAGCCCCTGCAGGAGGCTCTCCAGCTCTGGCCCAGGCAGGTCTCTGGGAGGAGCAGTGAGGGGCAGGGGCCAAGCACAGGTGCAGAGTCCCAGAGGCCCTGGGCCACAACCTGCTCCTCCCACGCAGGCACAAGCCGCAGGGCCTGGACTGGCCTCTTTAACTTTGGTTTCCTTGCCAATGAGATGAGCCAGCAGAGCTTTCTTAAGCGTTTGCCATGAACAAGAAATGGAGCGATGACTCTGAGGGGAGCGTGTTGTCAGCGTTCAGTGAATGGGGTGATGGATGCACTTCCTTTGCAGAAGTCTGCGTCTTACCTGTGCAGGCCTGCCTGTGTCTATGTGCACCTACAGCACGGGAAGAAAACAGGATCAGTTTTGTCATCTGATGGGGCATGGGGATGGGCAAGCCTTGCCTTCTGCTTAATTCACAAGAATGCTAGAAGAGCCGGTAGAATGCGAAGTGCTTGGATCTTTGGAGGCCTAGGCATTGTTTAGTGTAGTCATCCAGCCCTGTGGCCTGAGGAAGTGTCACCAGAGAAGACAGCCCAGCAGCTCTGTGCCCGGAACCTGACTGGCTTTCTGCTGGGCTCGTGCAGTTCTTTGTCTCTTTTGGGCTTTGAAGGTGGGGAGGGCTGGTTTGGCAGAATCAAGTTCCCCTCAAAGCTGGAGCCCCTCCTAACTGGTTTCCTCAGCCTTACCAGGCTCCTCCTTGTTCTCAGCAGCAGAATCGAGAAGGGGAGGGGCCTGGAGTAGGGAACAGCCTCAGTCAATTAGAAGGGGTTACCTGGCCACCTCTAGCCCAGGGGTGACTCCCTGTCAGTCTCAACTCACTCATGTCCCGAAGAGAGTAGAATGGTTTGGGGGCAAGAGAGGGCACAGCCTTCAGGCTGACCTGGGCTTGGGTCCTGCCTGGATCCCTTACTGTGTGATCTTAAGTTAGTGAGCCTCTCTGAGCCTTGATTATTTTTCTCTAAAATGAAATTAGTAATTGCCCCTCACAGAATTGCTATGGGAATAGGGGATACCACAGTGCCTAGCTCAGTGCTGGAGACAAAATGGGGCCTGAAATGTTACCTCCCTTCTCCCCAGCCTCACCTCCCACCTATAGGGGGCGTAGCTGGCCCCAAATGTGAATCTGTATCTGAGCCTAGAACCATACAAGTGTGCAAGGGTGTGTGCTCCACCATCCCCACTGCTGGTTCTGTAGCAGGCTAGGGGAGGTGATTTTCAGCCCTGCCAGGAGACATCAGCATTCCCAGCTGTGACATTGCCTGCTGGCTTTTTCTCTTCTCCACTACTCCTCCCCCTACACATAAAATAGCTATATATATTTTTTCTAATTATAGAAGCAATCCACAATCATTATAAAAGATTCAGACATTGTAAAACATTCTAGGCAGAAAGTGTGAGCATCTGCTGGCCCCCAAGTCTCCAGGGCTGAGTAGGGAACTGAGGTGCAGTGGGTGCCTCCCAGGGTGACTCTGTTTTCACAATGTGTGGACTGTAAATACAAAGACAAGATATTCTTTTCAAATCTTAAAAATAACTCACTGTTCTTTCTCTTATTATCAAACAGAATAGATAGATGTTCATGACAGAACAAATTCAGGCAAACAAAAAAGATTTTCTAATTATGCAATTTCACCCACCCAGAAATGCTGTTAATCTTTTGGAACATCATATTCTTTTTTTTTTTTTTTTTTTTTTTTGAGATGGAGTTTTGCTTTTGTTCTGTTGCCCAGGGTGAAGTACAATGGCACAATCTCAGCTTACTGCAACCTCTGCCTCCCAGGTTCAAGCAATTCTCCTGCCTCAGCCTTTTTTGGAACATATTCTTGTAAACATTCTTCTGTGTATAGAGATGTGTGTGTCTTCTGTAATAGAAGTGGAATCCCACTTTGCCGATTCTTTTTTTTTTCTTTTTTTTTCTTTTTTTTCTTTTTTTGAGATGGAGTTTCACTCTTGTTGCCCAGGCTGGAGGTGCAATGCCACGATCTTGGCTCACTGCAACCTCCACCTCCTAGGTTCAAGCCATTCTCCTGTCTCAGCCTCCCAAGTAGCTGGGATTACAGGCACGTGCTACCACGCCTGGCTAATTTTTGTATGTTTACTAGAAACAGGGTTTCATCATGTTGGCCAGGCTGGTCTCGAACTCCTGACCTCAGGTGATCCACCTACCTTGGCCTCCCAAAGTGCTGGGATTACAGATGTGAACCACTGCACCCGGTCTGATTCTCCACTTTCTATACAGGGACTCATATTTCAGGAGAATATATATTTTTTAATATTATTATACTTTAAGTTCTAGGGTACATGTGCACAATGTGCAGGTTTGTTACATACGTATACATGTGCCATGTTGGTGTGCTGCACCTATTAACTCATCATTCACATTAGGTATATCTCCTAATGCTATCCATCCCCCCTCCCCCCACCCCACGACAGGTCCTGGTATGTGATGTTCCCCATCCTGTGTCCAAGTGTTCTCATTGTTCAATTCCCACCTATGAGTGAGAACATGCAGTGTTTGGTTTTCTGTCCTTGTGATAGTTTGCTCAGAATGATGGTTTCCAGCTTCATCCATGTCCCTACAAAGGACATGAACGCATCCTTTTTTATGGCTGCATAGTGCAGTGTATATGTACCACATTTTCTTAATCCAGTCTATCCTGATGGACATTTGGATTGGTTCCAAGTCTCTGCCACTGCAAACAGTGCCACAATAAACATACATGTGCATGTGTCTTTATAGCAACACAATTTATAATCCTTTGGGTATATACCCAGTAATGGGATGGCTGGGTCAAATTGCACTTCTAGTTCCAGATCCTTGAGGAATCGTCAGGAGAATATTTTTCAAAAGTAACACCTGCTTACTCAAAAATTCCAACAACACGCAGGTGCATGGAGGGGCTTGCCTCTGTTCATATCTTTTTGGTCCCCTTTCCTCCTTTCCCTCCATCCCACTGTAAGCAATTTAGTGGGATTCAGTCTTTAAGAGGGTATTGGGCTGAAATGTGCAAGCGCTGCCCACGCCCAGGGTGGTTCTCACAGGATCCCCACTGTCCCTGTCCCCCAGGAACCAAACGCCAACAGTGTGGCCTGGAACACCCGGTGTGAGGACATGCTCTGCTTCTCAGGAGGAGGCTACCTCAACATCAAAGCCAGCACCTTCCCTGTGCACCGGCAGAAATTCCAGGGCTTTGTGGTCGGCTACAATGGTTCCAAGATCTTCTGCCTCCACGTCTTCATTTCTGCTGTGGAGGTGCTACAGGTAACTGGGAGTGCCTGTCCACTCTCAGCGCTGGCAATGCAGACAAGATTAGGGAAGCCAGGCCCCTTGCTGGTGCTTTGGGGAGAGTAGCAAGGAGAGAAGAATGGCAACTGTGATGTCATGGGAGGCAGTCTGGGCTTGGAACCTGCGGTCCTATATCCACTCCTTGCAACCTGCGTTTCTGGGGGCAAATAGCTCAACCTCCCTGTGCCTCAATTTCTTCCTGGTCCCCCTTCTGGTAGGGATGGGAGGGGTATACAGTGTTGTCAGTAGAGTGTATTTTACGGAGAGCCCAACGTGGGCCGAGTGGAGTGAGCAGCAAAGCCGAGAGTCCAGCAGGGTGTGTGTGTGAGCACATGTGTGATGGTGGTGATGTGTGTGCGAGAGAGAGGGGAAGAGAGAGAATGAGTGGGTGGGGGGTGAGGCCTGAGGTCTGTGAGCCAATAAGGGAGCATGGGACTCTGCACAAGCCCCCTGAACTAAGAGGAGGCCACAGCAGAAATGGGGCACTGAAGGGAGGAGCCACAGAATGGAGGAGGGCAGAACCAGAGACAGGCGGCTGAGATTGACCTCCCGAATGCAGGCTTGTCTCCCCTCCGCCTCCTGCACCCCATGCAGATGGTGCTCACTGTAGGATTGCCATAAAACAGAGACGCAAACCAGCGAGAAACTTTAGCCCTCAGCATCCCATCCTCAGGACAGAATCACTCCTAAACATGTTGAAATACATCTGCTTAGACCTTTTCTGTGTGAATATGTAATGTATCATTAATATACAATTAGGAGCATGTGATGTTACAACATTTTTAAACAAAAGTGGAATCACACTGCAAATACTGTTTCATGACTTTTATGTGTGTAAGTATTGCTACCTATAGATGGAACCTCAGATTTACTGTATTCCCCTAGCCTGGCCTGTAAACAAGACTTCTCATCCCTTCCTCTATGGCCATCTTCTCATTTCACCTCACATTTGGTTATGGCAGCCCTATCACTGTCTATGAAGTGCTGGCTATAAACTCGTCATCTGGCCTTTTCACTCAGCAATCTCCTGAAGCATGGTTCTGTGTCAGTAAATGTGCTTATCCAGCATGGCAAAATGTTAAGGTAATTGTAGACTCACATAAGTTGCAGGAAATAATATAGAGATGCCTTATACCCTTTGCCCAGTTTCCCACAATGATAACAGTGTGCAAAGCTACAGGACAATTTTCCCACCCATGTTGGCATGTGTAACCGCCCCCCACAGTCATGGCACTGAACATGGCCACCACCACAAGGTGCCTAGTGTTGTGCTACCCTTTTACAGCCAGCACCCCTCCTTCCTGCCTGGGCCCCACTGCATTGTATTTACAACTGCATTTTGTCCTGTCTTGTGGATGTTTCATTACTGACAGACAGGCTGAACAAAGGGTGTGCAAAGAAGCCCAGAGCAGGAGAGAAGGCTCCCCAGCCTGCCTCTCGGTTGGCACAGTCGCAGGCTGGCTCTGCCTTTCTTGGCTGCACTGTCCTGAAGCAGGAGATATAAGAAAAACAAGTAAAGGGAAAACAAGTCCAGCTGGAGCTATGATAACATTATCTGCAAGGCCAGGCAGGGGCCCCAAAGAAATGGGTTCCAAGAGCAGGGACGAGAAAAACAAGTTTGTTAGTATCCCCCTGGAATTTTGTCCCCATGCCATCATTCTTTATTCTGCTCTCATAACTATTTTCATAACTATTTCTACATGATTTGTTTTTTCTAAAGACCACCAGAGCGGGCACAAAAGAACCAGCGAGTAGGCAAAGGTAGGAGCAAAACTGCAAGTTTATTTTTGGTCACCTAAGGTGTGGGGAGGAGAGGTCTGTCGGCCTCCGGCAAAGGAGGCCAACAGAGTCTCCCGTGGAGCTCTCGGACGGAGTTCCTACATTCCTGACAGGAGTGGAGGAGCTGGGAAGTCCGCGCGGCCCGCTGGCCAGAGCGGCTTTTCTAGGAGTGGGAGGGCAATAGGCGGGGCATGGGCGTGTCGGGGGGGGTGCGTTCCGCAGGTGCGACCAGGTAAATCTTGGTCTCTTCAGATTGACGTCACCTGGCGCATGCCCGGTTGGTCTGCACCTTCCCGGGTGCCGGCTGCATTTTCGCCCGCGCGGGAAAAGTTGGTGATGAAGAACCCGGAAGTGCACCATCTTGCCTCCGTTTGTCCAAACACTGCAAGTTTGCGAGGATTTTATATGTTCCTGTTTTCCCATCTGTGCAGGATGGCAAAGGTCACAAGACATGCCTGAGTTGCAAAACCTGTCACAGTTTGATTAACTGCCTTTGTTCTACTTCTGTAAGCTCGCTTTCCCCACCCCACAATTTTCGCACCACTAGCTAGCCACTCCCCTTCAGTCGCCTGAATAAAAGTCAAGCCTGGTCTTTGTTCATTGCTCAGCCTCTGGATATTAATCCGCTGGGCCAGTGGCCACCTAAATGAAATCCTCCTGTTTCACCCATTGGTCTCTCCAGTCTCCTGATTCCCACAACATTTTGGCAAGCCAGCCAGGAGCAGAGACAACAGGTTTACTGTCTCATTTGCCTGTGGGACTGGAGCCCTGGGGCCAGCAGAGACCTGTGACCCCAGGCGCTGTTGGGAGAACTTCAACCCGGAGGGGAGATCAGCTCTCCCGTGGTCTGGTGCCCTTACCCGACAGTGCAGCGGAACCTAAAGGGGCTACAGGATGATTCCAGGAACAGCACGCTTCAGGACCGCAGTAAGGTTTGGGGCCCAAGGCAGGACCTGTCCCATAAGGGTGGAAGGGAACTTGATCAGCTCCTGGGGGTGCACCAAGTAGTCTGACCCAGGATACAAGAGTGGCTCGCAAAGTCAGATGAAACTGGCACCCAGGGCATACAAGTAATCTGACCTAGGACATGAGAGTGGCTTGCTATTTTGGATGAAACCTACACCCCAACCAACCCAGGATGCAAGAGTGGCTTGCTAAATTGGTTGAGAAAGGAAATGGAGCAGGGACGTGTGTGGGTGCGTATGAAAGAGACGGTTCCGGGAGGAACCAACGCAGGGAGCGATGTGTGAGGGTTGCAGGGCTCTTAGCGTAGACTGTATGCTCCAAGCAAAGTGTGGGACTGATCAGGACTAGTGGCGAACATCCTACATGGGCTACCGCATGTGGCTCAGGAATTACTAAATTGTGGGGGGATTAACAATCACTTCAAAGCTAAGCAGCGTCTGAAAGACTCCAGCGAGGGGGACGATCTAATGAGTCTGAAGTGAAAGTGAGAGTGAGTGTGTTGTGCCAAAAAAGGAGGAAATGGGAGGGAAGTCGTCAAAACCCACTCCATTAGAATGTACGTTAAAGAACTTTAAGAAAGGTTATAAGGGGGACTATGGAATCAAGTTGACCCCCCCAGAGGTTAAGAACTCTCTGTGAAATAGAATGGCCCTCTTTTGGTGTAGGATGGCTGGCCTAAAGGACTATAGATAGATAAACAATTGGCCATGTATATCAGGTGGTGACTAGGGTCGGAGAACAGCCAGGGCATCCAGACCAGTTCCCGTATATTGGCTCATGGCTGAATGCAGCCCTGCCTATTAGCTTATTGCAGAACGCTAGTAGCTTGAGTTGAGCCAAAAGTGAAAGAGAATTCAGCTTCACTGTCAGCTACAGAGACAAAGGGAAAGTCACAGGAAAAACTAGTTTTGCAGGAATCACCGGAGGAGATAGAGACCCCTCCTCCCTACACTCCAATCTACCCACCCTTTACCAAGGCTGGCCCCTGAGCAGCCAGACTCAGATGGTGATATGCCCCAGGCTACACCCCAGAGGGAGAAATCTGAGCCCTCACCCCAGGGGGTCAAGGAGGACAGTCAGAATGATCAAGCAGGCTGCCTCCAGTCTGGCTGCACCCAGGCTATGCAAATGCCTCTCAGGGAAACAAGGGGACCCCTTATTATAATGAACAGAGCCAAGTGCAAGGAGGAGAACAAACTTTCGTTTACCAGCCTTTTTCAACCACTGATCTCCTAAACTGGAAACACCGTACTCCCTCCTACACGGAGAAGCACAAGCCCTCACAGATCTAATGCATTCCATCTTCCTGACACACAGTCCAACTTGGCCAGACTGCAAACAGCTCCTACTGACGCTGTTTAACACTGAGGAGTGCCGGAGGGTAACCCAGGCAGCCCTCCACTGGTTAGAAGCCAGTGCTCCAGAAGGCACACTTAATGTTCAGGCTTATGCTCAGGGCCAGTTCCGAGAAGCAGACCCTAACTGGGACCCAAATGATGCAGCCCAGTTTCAGCACCTACAGAGGTACCAAGAAGCACTGGGTGCAAGGATTAAGGGAGGGTAGAAAGAAGGCTATCGATACAGGAAAGATCTCAGAGGTGCTTCAGGGAATTGATGAAAGCCCCAGCCAGTTTTATGAGAGACTCTGTGAGGTGTTGCAGTTTTATACTCCCGCATTTGACCCCGAGGCCACTGAAAATCAGCACATGGTGAACACAGCATTTGTAGGAAAAGCCCAGGGGGACATTAGGGGGAAGCTGCAAAAGCTAGAGGGCTTTGCAGGTGTGAATGCCACTCAGCTTTTTTTTTTTTTTTTTTTTTTTTTTTGAGACGGAGTCTCGCTCTGCCGCCCAGGCTAGAGTGCAGTGGCCGGATCTCAGCTCACTGCAAGCTCCGCCTCCCGGGTTTACGCCATTCTCCTGCCTCAGCCTCCCGAGTAGCTGGGACTACAGGCGCCCGCCACCTCGCCCGGCTAGTTTTTTGTATTTTTTAGTAGAGACGGGGTTTCACCGTGTTAGCCAGGAGGGTCTCGATCTCCTGACCTCGTGATCCACCCGTCTCGGCCTCCCAAAGTGCTGGGATTACAGGCTTGAGCCACCGCGCCCGGCCCACTCAGCTTTTAGAAGTGACCTGACTAAGGTGTATGTTAACCATGATCAGGAGGCGAAGAAGGAGGCTGATCAGAGACTCAGGAAAAAGACCGATTTGCTGGCAGCAGCACTTACAGAGGCGGGGGCAAGTGTCGTGAGAGGACATGGACATAGGTGCAGACAAGGAAGAGGTCAAATCAGGCAAAGACCCAAGAATCGGGCAAGAGTAGATAGGGACCAGTGTGCGCGGTGCAAGAGGAAAGGACACGGGAAGAATGAATGTCCAGAAGGCAATGAGGGAGAGGACGAAAGCCAAGCAGTTAGAAGGCTGCCAGCTAAAGGCTATCATACCCAGAAGGAGCTAGACGCTGACTTCATTGGGCTGGCAGGGACTGAAAGGTATGCGGACTAGGCCAGACTGGGCTCCATCTCCTTAGGCCCCCAGGAGCCCCTATCACAGTGGAAGTAGGGGACTACCTGATGGACTTTAAATACTGGGGCTGAACACTTGGCAGTGATACAGCCCGTGACTTTAAGCCTGCTCCATCCTGAAGAAATGGTGTTAACCCTTACCGTCCTGCAGGCAGAGGAATGGAGACTGTATGCAGAAGGGTTGCCAAAGCTGGGGCTAGATGAGCTGTGTAAGTTACCTAGTAAAATTCCTGGAGTGTAGACTGAGGATAATCCCCCTGGCCTGGCTGTGAACCAGGCACCAGTGATAGTGGAACTAAAATTGGGGGTAACACTGGTTCAGGTTTGTCAATACCCACTTTCCGAAGAAGCTGTACAGGGCATTCAAGGACATTTGAAATGGCTGTTAGAACACCGGACCTTGGCCTGATGCCGGTCACCATAGAACACTCTGCTTTTGCCAGTGTGGAAACCAAGGACTAATGAATATAGACCAGTGCTGGACATACGTGTTGCAAACCAGGCCCCTGGGGATTCAGGAAATGGAAATTGCACACGGCCAACTGGCCACAAAGCTCAGGAAGAGTGGAGCACATGAACCGGACACTCAAGCAGCTACTAAAGAAATGTTGCCAAAAAACTCATCTAAGATAGGATCAGGTCCTGCCCATGATCCTCCTCTGAGTCAGGTGTACCCCCACCAAACAAACTAGATATTCACCCTCTGAAATCTTGTTCGGCCAGCCACCCCCAACCATAGGTCAAATTAAAGGTCATTCCATGAGTTAGGGAAGCTAACCTTGAGAAGGCAGGTGCAGGCCTTAGGGAGAGCCATGCAAGAGATCCATGGCTGGGTACAGGAAAGAATGCCCATAGGCCTAATAGACCACACACACCCCTTTAGACCCAGGGACTCTGTTTAGGTCAAGAAATAGAATCCAACCACTTCAGGACCCACATGGGATGGGCCCCATACTGTAATCTTGTCCACTGTCACTGCTGTTAAAGTTGCAGGAATCATGCCTTAGATCCACCACAGTTGGCTGAAACCAGCAGCCCAGGACAAGTGGACCAGCCAGCAAGACCCAGACCATCCAAACCGGCTGATCCTATGACAGGACCGAGGTGCCAGTGAAAGTGACAACAGCCCTGCTCTGGTGACTTCAGAAGCTGAACAGTCTACACACGGCTGAAGCTTGAGGAGACAGCAGCCCTGCTCTAGTCACCCCGGAAGCTGACTAGTCTATGCATGGCCAAGGTTTCATCAAGGAAGTAAATGTAGTTAGAAATCTTAAGCCCAGTAACTTTCCTTGTAATCTTAATTGTTTTACTATTAACCTGTCACTGTGCTCAACCTCCTCCCCTGGTTAAGGACCTCTGCTGTCCATACTGGGTATGAGTATACTATTCATTACTTTGTTCTTGCTACTCCCTCGATCCATGTTAGAAGGAGGGGTATGTGGAAAGTTTAAACTAACTGTTGTCTAGAAATTGATGACAATAGGAAGGTCGTCGAAGATATAACTGCAAAAATTCAAACATTAGCCCATGTCCCAGTCCAAATTTGGAAAGGATGGTCTCCAGATACCCTCTTTGGGGGCTGGTGTTCGTCCCTTGGAGGATTTAAGACCTTAATAGGAATAGTTCTGGTCATATTGGGAGCCTGCCTCATACTCCCTTGTCTCCTACCTCTCCTTGTCAAAAACATCCAATCAGCCATAGAGGTTCTTGTACCCAGGTAAACCACCACCCAACTAATGGCTTTAACCAAATATCAACCTTTGCCAAATAAAGAACTGACTCCTCATGGAGAATTAAATTCTAATGATAATTCTTTCTATTAAACTTTATTTATAAACAGCATCAAAGGGGAGAATTAAGCAGGAAATATAAGAAAAACAAGTAAAGGGAAAACAAGTCCAGCTGGAGCTATGATAACATTATCTGCAAGGTCAAGCAGGGGTCCCAAAGAAATGGTTCCAAGAGTAGGGATGAGAAAAACAAGTTCTTATCAGTCTCCCCCTGGAATTCTCTCCCCATGCCATCATTCTTTGTTCTGCTCTTATAACTATTTTTGTAATATTTCTGCAAGTTTGCAAGGATTTTATATGTTCCTGTTTTCCCATCTGCGCAGGATGGCAAAGATCACAAGACATGCCTGAGTTGCAAAACCTGTCACAGTTTAATTAACTGCCTTTGTTCTGCTTCTGTAAGCTTGCTGTCCCTGCCCCACAAGTTTTGTGCCATGGCTAGCCACTCCCCTTCAGTCACCTGAATAAACGTTAAGCCTGGCCTTGTTCATTGATCAGCCTCTGGATATTAATCTGCTAGGCTGGTGGCCACCTAAATGAAATCCTCCTATTTCACCCATTGGTCTCTCCAGTCTCTTGATTCCCGCAACAGTCAGTCCAAGGCTCAGTTTCCCCATCTGCACAAAAGGGCCCCCTCCAGCTCTGACTCCGAGGGTCCAGCCTCAGTCTGTGTCTGTGAACAGTGCTGGGTGATGATCCTGTTGACCCCTCACGTGCCTGTGACAAAGAAGGTACCACAGAGACCTGGCGATGCCCATTGAACTAAGAGGACACTCAGGCCAGAGAGGAGTGGCTGCCAGAGGCTGAGCAGTGGGGCAGTGGTTCCGGCTGGGACTGGTCCCGATCTCTCGTCTCCAAATGCTCACCATTGTGCCCATATTCTTGGAAGGAGGAAGTAAGGGAGAGGTGGACTGGGCAGCCTCAGGTGGATCTGAGTCTAGCCGCACCTCAGGCAGCTGAGGGTCCCCAGGCCTCGGTTTCCCATCTCTCCCCAGCAATGCTGTGAAGCCAGGAGCCCCTGGTGGCTGTCACACAGGTGGGCAGAGGCCCCTCCTCCAAGGTTGCGGCCGTGTCTCTTCCCTGGCCTGGGGTCTGTGTACCCATGGCAGAGGCCACCACTGGGCAAGGTGATTACCCTGGCCTTCCTGATTCTCCCCCTCACAGATCTGGAACATCAGCCTGGAATGGAGACCTCATCATGGCCTTCCCTGTTTGCCACCCACAGTGGCTGCCCATGTCATTCAGCTGTTCAGAGGCAGAGGCAGAGCCTACACCTGGGATCCCAAGGGCTAGGGCTCGGGTGCCCCAAGATGGCTGCCTCCATCTTCAGAGATGGCCACCCAAAGGCCCCGACCACACACCTTACAGCTCCTCACAGCTCTTCCCCAGCCCACGAAGGGGAAGTCAGAGGGCAATGGCTCAGAAAGTCCTCCACACTCAGGCTCGTGTGGGAACACTGAAGAGAGGAGCTCAGGGGGACCCTGTCATCGTGGGAGACGCTGAGGCCCCATAAAGCCTCACGCAAAGGAGAGGGCCTGGCTGCAGTCCCACCGTCTGCCTGCCAGAGCACCAAAGCCTCCCCAGGATTTCCTTTCACTTTGAGGGCAAGTGTCTCCCAGGTATGAATACTGAATCTCCGCCACTTAATGCCAATTTGCAATCTGAGAGGGGGATCTTGTGGGCCCTGCTTGAGCTCCCCAAGGGCCTGTCAGAGTCTGTGCCCCCACCCCAGTGCCACTCCCCTCTGGAAGTGCTGGCCCTGTGAGAAGGCACCTTCTCCAGGTCTGGCTTCCACCATCGAGGAGGCCCTTAAAAATGCCAAAGTCCTCAAGACCATTGGCCAGGGAAGCCTGGGTGAGGTGAAGTTGACCCAGCACAAACTCACTGGGACTCAGGTGGCTGTAAAAATAAAATTAGGGGCTCTCCTAGCCTTCTGCGTCTACACAGAAAGGTAGAAGTCACAAAGGCCCTGAGTGCTCCATCATAATAAAGCCATATCATGTCATTGAAACCTCGGACATCCCATACTGAGCTATGGTGATACTCATAGTGAAGACCTTTTCCACCAAACACTCCAGCCCGGCCACATAGAGGAGGAGGCAGCTCGAGCCATGTTTCTGCAAGTACTATCTGCCCTCCAGTACTGCCACCAAAGTCAGCCGCCAAGACCTGAGTGACAGGACTCCTGGATGAAGAGCACAACACGAAAATAGCTGACGTTGGCTTCATCACCACATATTCCCAAGGCCAGAAGCTGAGCGCCTTTTCTAGGACTCCCCTTAAGCTGCCCCAGAACTCTTCCTTGGCCACGAGTATCACAGCCCCACCATGGTCGTGTGGGTCTTGGCTCTCTCCTCTACCACATGGGACCAGGGCCCTGCCATTTGGCAGGCAGAACTTCTCAGGCTCAAAAAAACATACTTCGCAAGGAAAATATGTAATGTCTATATTCCTTCTGAATTGAAATATTTGTCAAGAAATTTCTGATCCTTGACCCCAGAGAGTGACCCACAGAGGACCAGCTGATGCGGGACCCCTGGGTCAGTACTAGCCAGGGAACCCTCAGGCCACACATAGAGCTGCTCCAGTCACCTGGGCCCCCTGACAACCTGACAGCCTGACTTTTGGTAGCTGTGACATTCTAGGCACATTGAGGAATCCCCAGTAGGAAAAAATATATAATTATTCCATGGCCACCTACCTTCCCCATCCCCCAAAATTAAGTCCAACTTTTCTGTCCCAACCAAAGGGGAATCAAAGGCTGGAATGTTTGGTGAAAAAGGTCTTCACTGTGACCTTTCCCACCTTTACTTCAGAAATCCAGCAGCCCAAGGAGGACCAGGGCCAGGGCAGAAGATGCCCAGAGAAGCCACCTTGCCTGCTTGTCCCCTACTGGGCCTGGAGGTGACATGACCCAATACCAGCACATCTCCAAGTGTGGCCCTGTGGCCTCCCCCTCCATCCAGAGCACCAGCAACAGTGGGAGCAGCCCAGGAGGAGTCAACTGCCCCCAGGGAACATCCCAGGAAGCCAGTTCCATCTATTCAGGAGACCCAGGAGTCACTTGTCCCCAGGGAACATCCCAGGACGTCAGTTCTGTCCATGCGGGAGACCCAGAGTCACCTGTCCCCAGGGAACAGCCCGGGAAGCCAGTGTCCTCTCCACTGGGCATCAGATGGTGTGACCTCAGCCTCTCCTTGTGAAGAGAACCAGGGCTGCCAGGGAGCCGCCAGATTTGTCTTCAAAAACATTTTGCGGCCGGGCGCGGTGGCTCAAGCCTGTAATCCCAGCACTTTGGGAGGCCGAGACGGGCGGATCACGAGGTCAGGAGATCGAGACCATCCTGGCTAACACGGTGAAACCCCGTCTCTACTAAAAATACAAAAACTAGCCGGGCGAGGTGGCGGGCGCCTGTAGTCCCAGCTACTCGGGAGGCTGAGGCAGGAGAATGGCGTAAACCTGGGAGGCGGAGCTTGCAGTGAGCTGAGATCTGGCCACTGCACTCCAGCCTGGGCGACAGAGCGAGACTCCGCCTCAAAAAAAAAAAAAACAAAACATTTTGCTTCCTCCTGGCCCCAAAGTCCCACTGTGGATGGAGAAATACAGTGGCTCCAGTAAACCCAGGGGACAGCTGCGGCCCAGACACAAACTGAGCATGGGGGAGGGGCGGGCAAGCTGCCTTTTCTGCATTTTATTTATTATGTTTTTGTTGGTTTCTATTTTTGTTTTTAGAAAATGTCTCTGAGTCATATGTTTTTTATTATTATTATTATTATTATTATTATTATTTTTTGAGACAGAGTCTCCCTCTGTCACCCAGGCTGGAGTGCAGTGGTGTGATCTTTGCTCACTGCAGGCTCTGCCTCCCAGGTTCACGCCATTCTCCTGCTTCAGCCTCCCAAGTAGCTGGGACTACAGGCGCCCGCCACCACGTCTGGCTAATTTTTTGTATTTGCAGTAGAGATGGGGTTTCATCGTGTTAGCCAGGAAGTTCTCGATCTCCTGACCTTGTGATCCACCCGCCTCAGCCTCCCAAAGTGCTGGGATTACAGGCGTGAACAACCACGCCCAGCTGTTATTTTTAAATTAATTTTAATTGGCAAATCATGCTTGTATTCATTTATGGGGTACAATGTGAGGATTAGATAGATGTGTGCACCGTGGAGTGATGAAATCTTAGCATCTCCATCACCTCAGAAAGGCAAATTCCACATGAAGTTACGGAAGTGTTGATCGAAAAATGTTGACCCCACAGAAGTAGTGAGTAGATCCATGGTGACCAGGGGCTGGGTATCAGGTGTGGGGGTGGGAAAGAGGGAGAGAATGGAGAGTTGTTGGTCAAAGGATCAAAGTCTGAGATGGACAGGAGGAAGAGGTTTTCACATCCAGTGCACAGCAGGGTGACCAGAGTCAATGATAATGTATTGCGTATTGCAAAACACCTGAGAGGGTCCATGTCAAATGTCTTTCTGCACTTAGAATAGAGAGGACGAAGGTCCTGAGGTCAAAGAACACTACAAACATATGACAAGTCAGCCATGTGTGGGCTCCAGTGGCTGCATGGGATAACTGGGCAAGACACCCTCGCTGTTGTGTGTCTGACACCCCCATCCTGGAGGCCTCGTTGAGGACAGAAGCATGGAGGACAGAAACATGCAAAGTGGCGGAGGGGTCTCAGCATGGGATTCAAATCAAGGAAGCTTCTGGTGCCCGTGTGGCCTTGAAACCAACCATTCCTACGCAAAGGAAGGGGTGAGATGGAACGTCTGGAGCCTCCTGGACACCAGAGGGCGCCTCCATCCCACCTAGTGGAATGTAAAAGCCAGGACGGTGTTTCCTGGGGCACTTCTCTCCTGCCCTGCTCTTCTCTGTCTTTTCTTCATCCAGGTAGTTCTAATTTGGCTCATGTTAGGGTAGGAGAGAAGATATGGCCCAGGGCACCGTCTCTTCCTCCTGTGTGCCCCTGCTTCCTCTGCCCTGCCACCTCCTTCTCCCCCAACCCTGCCCAGGTCACTGCAGCCCTCTCTCCATTTGGAGGCAGCCAGAGCGATATTGCAGCCCCGCGGAAGGCCACGGCCGGGATCTTTATGGGTAGCATCCAAGAGGCCCTCGACCTGCCCACGGGAGCAACTTCCATTTGTTCACACTAACCCAGGGCGAGCCCTCACGGGGCAGCTGGGGAGCATAAAGTGTGTGCGCTTGGATATCCTCCAGGGGGTTCTGCATTCTAAAGGGGACGGTGGAGGGGAAGTGTCCTCTGGCTGTGCCCCTGAAGTCTGATTGTGCCTCTGGGGCCTGCATACAGCCCCGGAGCAGAGGATGACCACAGGGCCTCTCTGGGGACACCTACTAGCTGCCCCCACATGGCCGCGCATGCACCCAGGGCCTCAGGTATGATTCGACAGTCACTGCCCCGGGTCCCCTCGAAGCAAAACGGGGGCTCCAGGGTGGGCAAGGGTGAGGGTGTGACCCCAGAGGAGTGCCCATGACAGGATGAGGAGGGGAGTGGCTCTTAGCTTCTGGGCACACCCCTCCCCCTCTCTTGTGCACGGGAAAATGACAAGGAACATGGCAAAGGAGACCAGGCCCTGGAGAGGGTTCTCGGGCTCCACCCTCCCCGGGCGGCCTGTGCAAGTCTAGCCTAGTTATCGGAGTTGGCCTTGTGCCTCAGTTAGCATAGTTCAGAGGTAGGATTTGTAGTCAGGGTAGTTAGGAGGCACCATGGAGGAGGGATTGGCCTCCAACGCACTTGATGAAGAGATCCGAAAGTGTAGAATCCTCAAGACCATCAGCCAGGGCATGTTCAGTGAGGTCACACTGATCCAGCAGTGTGCTGACGGGGACCCAGGTAGCCATGGAAATCATACCGAAGAAGGCTGGCTCCCCCTGCATCACTCTTCAGAGAGGTCAGTATCACGGAGCCCCTCAAGCATCTGCACATTCAGCTCCATCAGGTGACTGACACCATAGACACCAACTACTTGGAGATGGAGTGCGCCAGATGAGGACAGCTGCACCACCAGATATGCCACCACGGCCACATCGAGGAGGAGGAGGAGGCCCACACTGGGTTCAGGCAGATTCTGTCGACACTGCAGGACTGCCACTTAAAGAACATCGCACATGGAGACCTAAAGCCACAAAACATCCTACTGGATGAGGACGGCAACATCACATACCTGGACTTTGGCTTCAGCACCACACTGACGAAGCAGCAGATGCTGTGGCTTCAGCACCACACTTACGAAGAAGCAGATGCTGCCAGCCTTTTGGGGCACGTACCCGCTACGTGGCCCCAGAACTCTTCCTGGGCCAGGAGTGTCAGTGCCCACCGTGGAGGTATGCTTAGCAAAATGCTATACCACATGGTAGCCAGGGCTCTGCCCTCCTACTCCATGCACATCAAGAACAAAATATAACAGGAAAGTACACGTTGCCTCCATTTTTGTTTTCATTTCAAATAGATTTATTAAAAAGTTACTAACACTAGACCCCCGGGTGTGACCCCCGCTGGAACAACCGATGAGGGACCTGTGGGTGGACAGTGGCCAGAAGATGCTACTGACTCCATACCAAGAGTGACTCCTGGACCACCCGAACCCCAGCAACGCAGCTCATGGTGGCCATGGGATTCCAGGCCAAGAACATCTCCGTATCAAAGAAAAAACATTCAACTATCCCATGGCCACCTACCTCATTTGCACAAAAAAACAGTACACAAAAAAACAGAAGAGGAAGCACTCTGCCATCAGAGCACTGTCCCTTCCTCCTGGAGTTCCCACCTTTTCTTCCCCAACCCCCAAAGTTTCCACCTTCTGGGAGAAACTGAAGAGGGCTCAGAGGGAACCAGCGTTTGAGACTTCCAAAATTCAGCTGCCCGAGGAGGGCCAGAAATCAGGGCAGAAGACCACCATTCCTGCCAGTGCACCTGCTGGCCTACAAAGGAAGCCAGCCATTTCCAGTAAAGCCCCCCAGCATGACCCCGTGGCCTCTCCCTCCAGCCAGAGCACCAGCAGCAGTGGGGGAGACCCAGAGAGGTCCCTGGCTCAGTGACAATCATCACAGGAAGCCAGTGTCCTCCAAGCTGGGCAGCCTGAAGCTGTGATGTCGCCTTGCTGTCAAGAAGCTGGGGCTGCCACAGGGCTGCCAGGAGATGCCTTTCAACGCTTTTAAAAGTATTACATGTA
The DNA here is from genome assembly GCF_009764315.1 of Trachypithecus francoisi. NCBI lineage: Eukaryota > Metazoa > Chordata > Mammalia > Primates > Cercopithecidae > Trachypithecus > Trachypithecus francoisi. Next base: position 60,349,819 of record NW_022681453.1, read on the forward strand.
TGTCCACCAAAGAAAACAAGCAAAATGATTGCCCCAACATAGTTGGATGGCTGAAGACAAAAATCGAGTAGGTGAGGCAGTCAAGCTGCACTTCCTGCATTTTATTGCACTAAGGCCCTAAGGTTCAAGAACATTAAAAACCTGTGACAGGTTGGACATGTGTAGATTCCAACAGCTGCGGGTGGGAACCAGGCAAGAGGCCAACGCTGCTATGTGCCCAGCACACCTGGTCCAGTGGCATTCAGCAGAAGACGGAGGTGTCCAAGTTGCTGCCGGGGTCAATGAACATGATTCTAGTCAAGAGGGCATCTGGCAACCCTGTGGCCTTCAAAGGCCTCCTATCCAAAGCTACGGATGAGCTGAAGGACAGCATGACACCTCCTGGAGACCAGAGGGCCCCTCTGCCCCGCCTGACCCAGTGCACCATCTCTTCCTCCAGTCTGTCCCCTGCTTCCTCTGCCCTGCCCCCTCCTGCTTCCTCCCTGCCCAGCTCACTGCAGCCCTGTCTCCACCTTTCCAAGATAGACACAGCTTGCTGCTCTCCTGAGGCCCCACTAAGGCTGTGACTCTGGTCCCACTATCCTCTTGGACTTTACTTCCCTGGCCCCCTCCACACCTCCTTTTTGTTTGTCCCAGCCCCGCCCCCAACTCCCTCTCCCCCAGCTCCTCCTCTCCCATTCCTAATCCCCTCATCCTGATTCCTTTTCTCCTATATTTTCTCTAGCTAAATCATCTTTCCTTTACATGCTGATAATCTGCCCCTCCGTCCCCTAGATGTCTGCCTTGTGCAACATGGAATGATGAAAATCTAGAAACTGGAATCTAACTCCTGGCCCTAGTCAGGAGTCAGTTTTGTGAAAGGGAGAAAAAAAAAGCAACTCCCTGTCAAAAGCAGCACCTAGTTTAGAACCTGATACAAGTGCCACTCGAAACATATTTCCTTCCATTATTCTTCTATAGCCAGATAATTATTCCTAAAATAGCCCGAGACCACTGAGAAGCATTGCAATGTGGAGTGACAAGGGTCTGAGAGCTGGTCTTGCTGTCCCTTATCCCCCAGTCCCAGTTGACATGAAGCCAAACTCCAGAGAAGAGCTGGGCCCACAGGGCATTTGGATTTTACTCCAAGTCTAATTCCCAGTCCAGTGCTCCTGCCTCCAGCGGCTCCGTTTCCTCTGCCAGCCTGGCCAAGGAAGGGGTGTGTGGCAGAGTGCAGGATGTGGGGAAAGAAAGGGAGGCCCAGGGGTAGCCCCAGGAGGGCGGTGCGGTGCATTTGGCTCTTGCTCCCTGCCTGGGTGCAGGTCTCCAAGTGAGTCCTCCTGTTTCCCCGTCTTCTGAGGCCCAGGGCTTCCTCAGAGCCTCCATGGGTCCCACCCCTGCATCCATCACACAGTGTCTGGGTCCTGCCTGCCTGGCTCGTACCCCCACCCCCACCGCTGCCCTATTTCCATTCCTGGGCACTGTCGTTCCCTCTCTTAGAAGACTTACACAGGCCCTGCCCATCCCTTTTGCCAATCAAGTGAATGTCACCTACTCAGAGAAGCCCTCCCTGAGCACCCACCTGCAGTAGCGTCACCCCCATCTTCCACCCTCACTTTTCCTGGTGTTTCCTTCCTGGTGTTTTCTTCCTGGCCCCTATCCCTATTGGGAATTTTCTGCACTGATAGTCTAGTCTGTCTCACCCCTCGGGGGCCAGCGTATCTGTCTTCTCTGTCCCAGCACACTGCATGATCATTTGTGGGCACGAATTAAACAGGACAGCCCTGAGGTGCTGGGATTGGGAGCCCTTCACCCCAGGGGAGGAAAGAGCCTTGAGGAAGGGGAGAGGACTCGACTTAGTGGTCCCTGCCCACCCTGAGGGCCAGCCCTGGCCAGGGCTGACCACTGCGCTTTGGGGTGCCTGTCGCCTGTGCCCTTGACGGGTGGCCTGCAGGGGACACAGCCACCCTCAGTCAGCTGTGGCCCTGATGCAGCCACATCCCGGCAGACAGCACTGAGGAAGGACAAGCTCCAAAACCCAGGGCTCCAAAGGACCCATGGACAGTCGGGAGGCTCAGAGGAGTGACCCCGCGGCTGGGTCGGCACTTTGAGGCCCATGGAGACCCAGTGGAGAGGGCTCGGGTGAGGCCTCTGGAGGCGCTGAGCGGGGCTGGGAGCCTCGGGACCTGCAGAGGGCTCCCGTCCGTGTGGGGGCAGCAGAGCCAAAGGGCCCTTGGCCTTGGCCTTTGGCGGTTGAGTGTGGGTTTTTGGCGGTTGAGGGCGGGCAGTTGGCTGTTGGGCACCCCGCCCCTGCTGCCTGGCCCCGCCCCCATCTCCATGGAGACCCGAGGCCACCCAAAGGCATCTCAGCCCTGCCAGGCAATCCAGGACTCCCAGCTGAGCCTGCAGAAGGGCTCTCCCTCTGAGGGGCTGTAGCCAGAGCCCAGAAGTTTGCCCCTGGGGCACGGATCCCCCAGTCACTCACCCCCACGGGCTGCAGTGAGGGAGGTTCTGATGGGAGGATTTCCAGCTCCTACCCTGCAAGGATATGAACCTCAGAATATTCCTGCTCTGGGGACTGCCTCCGTCCACCACATCAGAGCCAGCCATCGCAGAAGCTAGGCCAAGCTGACCACTCTGTCTGTGATCTCTGCCAGGGAGGCTGAAAGAACATCCAGCCCCACCCGTGGTTCCTTTCTGCCTCAAGCTATATGACAATATGACTCTCCACCTATTTTTTCATTTCCACTGGAGACACTAGTAAAACAATTCCTCACCCTTAGCCCCAGGGAGCGGCCCCCACTAAACCAACTGATGTGGAATCCCTGCGTCAATGTTGGCCGGGAGGTGCTGTTGACACCATACGGAGAACCTGGCACCTGCGCCCCCTACAGCCCTGGTCATGGTGGCTAGGGATTCCAGCCCGAGAACATCTCAGTGTCAACACTGGAAAAGAAATCAACTCTCCCATAGCACATACCTCATTTTAGAACACATAAAAGAACAGAAGAGGAAGCGCTCCTCCATCAGAGCAGCGGCCCTTCCTCCTGGGGTTTCCACCTGTCCTTCCCCGTCTGCCAAAGTTTCCACCTTCCCAGCAAAACCAAAGGGGGCTCAAAGCAAGCCAGTATTTCCTTCTTGTCATTTTCAGCTGCCCAAGCAGGGACAGAAGTCAGAGAAAGTCAGATAAGAGTCTTGTTCCCCGCAAGAGAACAGGACCAGGAAGCCAGAAACGGGCTGGGAACCAGTTGGGAGTGTTGTGGGGTCCTAGTCTCCCCAGTGTGCTGCTGTCCTTAAAATCCACTTTGGGAGTGGGGTGTCAATACTGAATCTCCCTGCACCCAATGCCAGTTTGCAACCCCAGACAGGGGGGCCCTGTGGACTCTGCTTGAGCTCCCGAAGGGCCGGCCCCTCAGAGTCTGTCTTCCCCACCTTGCTGCCATTCACCCTTGGGAAGTGCCAGCCCTGTGGGAGGAAGCACCTTCCCCAGGCCTGGCACTGGACAAGGCCAGAATTGTTTCTGGCTCATGACCTGTGGCAAACTCTTCTCCAGAAGCCAGGGCTCCAGGCTCAGTCAGCTAGGCTGGGTCAAGAGACCATAGAGAAATGGCCTCAGGCACCAGAACAAAGCCCACAAAGAGAAAGCCCCCTCCAGTGTCAACTCATGCTAGGCCTCAGGAGCCGTGCAGCACTAGGTGCAGGCTGGGCAACTGTGGCTTGTTCATCTCCCTTTGCTGCCAGCAGCCTCCATTTGGGGGACATTCTTGAGAGGGACTGACAGTCATGGAGGGGTGGGAGCAGGCCTGAGCAGGGTGGCCTCCCTAGAGGCAATCCAGAGAGCAGGGTCAGGCAGTCAGGGGGCTCCAGCTCCACCATCCAGGTAAGGAAACCGAGGCTGAAGAGAGATCAGGTAGCATTTCTGATATGGTTTGGCTCCTATCCAAATCTCATCTTGAATTGTAACTCCCCCAATTCTCACATGTCCTGGGAGGACCCTGGTGGGAGGTAATTTGAGTTCTGGGCGCGGGTCTTGAGGACCCTGGTGGGAGGTAATTGAGTTCTGGGGGTGGGTCTTGAGGACCCTGGCAGGAGGTAATTTGAGTTCTGGGCGCGGGTCTTGAGGACCCTCGCGGGAGGTAATTGAGTTCTGGGGGTGGGTCTTTCCTACGTTGTTCTTGTGATAGTAAGTGGGTCTCACAAGATCTAATGGTTTAAAAAACCATCTGTTCCCTTCCTTAGAAGACTTCCACAGGCCCTGCCCATCCCTTTTGTCAATCAAGTGAATGTCACCCCCTCAGAGAAGCCCTCCTTGAACACCCCATCTGCAATAGGGTCACCCCCATCTTCCACCAGCACTTTTCCTGGTGTTTCCTTCCTAGCCCTTGTCCCTATTGGGAGTTTTCTGCACTGATAGACTAGTCTCTCTTGGCCACCTGGGGGCCAGCGTGTCTGTCTTCTCTGTCCCTGCACACAGGAGATGCTCAACGATCATTTGTCAGCAAAAATGAAACAGGAAGGCCCCTGAGGTGCTGGGATTAGGAGCCATACACTCCAGGTGAGAAGGAGCCTTGAGGAAGGGGAGAGGACCTGAGTGAGTGCCCCTTGTCCACCCCGAGGGTCATCCCTGGGCAGGGCAGGCCACTGTGCCTTGTGGTATCTGTCACTTGTGACCTGGACAGGTGGCCCACAAAGGACGCGGCTGCACTCAGTGAGCTGTGGTCCTGGGGCAGCTGTGTCAGGGTGGCCCTGACTTGAGACACCCGGGATGCCTGTCCACCCGTCCATTCCTGGGCAGCAGCTCTGGGAAGGAGGCAGCCTCCTGGGGCTCTGCCACAGGCTGCCAGGCTGAGGGAGTCTTGGTTTTGGGCTGTTGGCGGTTGAGTGTGGGGCATCGCATTCTTCTTCATTCCTGTCCATAAGGATCACCAGAAGCAATTTGCCTTCAGCTGGGAAGGCCAGCAATATACCTTCATGGTCCTACCTCAGGGCTCTATCACCTATCTGGCTTTGTGTCGTAATCTTCTTCACAGATATCTTAATGGCGTTTTCCTTGCACGAGATATCACACTGGTCCGTTACATTAATGACATTATGCTGACTGGAGCAAGAAGTCACAACCACACTGGACTCGTTGGTGAGACATTTGTGTGCCAGGGGATGGGAAATAAATCCAACTAAAATTCAGGTGAGGCTGGAGAATAGGGAAACTGAAGCAGGAGAGTAGCAAAGGGAATTAAAAGTTAAATAAAGGGCAGAATGACTAAAAGCAGAAAGCAGAAGCAAGGTAAAAGGGCAGTGGGCAAGAAGCAAGATAAGAAGAGCTAGAAGCTGAGCAGCCAAAACAAAGAGAAGCGAGTAAGTACACCCTGGCCGGCAGGATCCAGAGCAAACCAGTAAGGGTCCGCTCTTCAGGGCTAGGCATATGCATTAGAGAGAAACGTATCCTTACCATGACCCCATATGATAATCAGCTCCTTAAAGCTCATGAATGTTGGGGACCAGCTTCAACACCACCCGCAGGGTACCTGAAGTCCGGTGGCGACAAAGGATTGAAAAGAGACAGGTTAAGAGTTCATAAAAGTGGGAACCAGGGGGCCAGTTGCAAAATGGAGGCTGCAAAAGGCTCAGAGCTCTGGTCTCCACACTATCTATTGAGTACGATCACTTAGATCTAAGAAGCAGATGTTCAGGGCGAAACAGTGAAAGGGAGGCAGTGCGTCACAGGCGTAATCTATAGCAATAGTGTTTAATTGAATCTCCTTTGTACTCAAACAGCGTATCTTTACCTTACCCGAGAGCAGCTAGTGGTAGCGGCTTAACCAGGAGCCTGCACATCTGTCCACATTCCAGGGTTTCAAAGGAGTGTCTTTCTCCTTGAACACAGTGTTTACAGATAAGAGAGTGGGTTCCTGGGCCGGGCGCGGTGGCTCATGCCTGTAATCCCAGCACTTTGAGAGGCCGAGGTGGGTGGATCACGAGGTCAGGAGATCGAGACCATCCTGGCTAACATGGTGAAACCTCGTCTTTACTAAAAATACAAAAAATTAGCCAGGCATGGTGGCGGGCGCCTGTAGTCCCAGCTACTTGGGAGGCTGAGGCAGGAGAATGGTGTGAACCTGGGAGGCAGAGCTTGCAGTGATCCAGCCTGGGTGACAGAGCAAGACTCCATCTCAAAAAAAAATAAAAAATAAAAAACAAAAAAAAGTAGGTCTCGCTCTGAGCATGGGGACATGATGGCAGTTAGGAGGCTTTCCTCCTTAGAGGCCGCTTGTGGCTTTCCACAACGTATTGTCCCATATTTTTATGGCCAGTTTATGCAGGCATCCCATAAGCCTTTTTCCCAACAATGCATATGGACTACATATCGGAGTTGGTGCACAAGCGCACAGGGGCCAAAGTAACTAAGCAACACACCTATCAATCAAAAAGACACCGGCTAGAGATTAGGGAGCCTTGGGAAGAGAAGGAAAAAAAAACCGTAAAAAGATCCAAACTACACCACGCTGGGTCTGATCTCACCTCGCAGAGGTCAGTCCGCATTCCCCCTGAGAGAGTGGAATGCTGTGCCTAATCCACTTCTGCTGCCTTGCTTTCCTATCTGTGTGTGTCTCATCCAATTCTTTGTTCAGGACACCAGGAGTCTGGACCTGCATGGCACCTTCCGGCAACACAGGGACCTACTACTGCAGTAAAATATCTAGGGGTCCAGTGGTTTGGGGCCTGTCGAGATATTCCTTTTAAGGTGAAGGATAAGTTGTTGCATTTGGCCCTTCCTATGACCAAGAAAGAGGCAAAATGTCTAGTGGGCCTATTTGGATTTTAGAGGCAACACATTCCTCATTCAGGTGTGTCACTCCGGCCCATTTGTCAAGTGACCCAAAAGGTTGCCAGTTTTGAGTGGGGTCCAGAACAGGAGAAGGCTCTGCAAGAGGTCCAGGCTGCTGTGCAAGCTGCTCTGCCACTTGGGCCATATGACCCAGCAGATCCAAGGGTGCTTGAGGTGTCAGTGGTAGATAGCAATGATGTTTGGAGCCTTTGGCAGGCTCCCACAGGTGAATCACAGCAGAGGCCTCTAGGACTTTGGAGCAAGGCTCTGCTGTCTTCTGAAGATAACTAGTGTCCTTTCAAGAGACAGCTCTTGGCCTGTTAGAAAGTGAACATTTGACTATGGGTCACCAAGTCACCATGCGACCTGAACTGAATATCATGAACTGGGTGTTTTCTGACCCATCTAGCCATGAAGTGGGAGGGGTGTGCACAGCAGCATTCCATCATCAAATGAAGTGGTATACATGTGATCCAGCTCGAGCACGTCCTGAAGGTACAAGTAAGTTACATGAGGAAGTGACTCAAATGCCCATAGTCCCCACTCCTGCCACCCTGCCTTCTCTCTCCCAGCCTGCCAGTGGCCTCATGGCCCCATGATCAGTTGACAGAGGAAGAGGAGACAAGGGCCTAGTTTACAGATGGCTCTGTACAATATGCAGGTACCACCCATAAGTGGACAGCTGCAGCCCCTTTCTGGGGTATCTCTGAAGGACAGTAGTGAAAGGGAAATCGTCCCAGCAGGCAGAATGTCGAGTAGTGCACCTGGTTGTGCACTTTGCATGGAAGGAGAAATTGCCAGATGCGAGATTATATACTGATTCATGGGCTGTAGCCAATGGTTTGGCTGGATAGACAGGGACTTGGAGGAAGCATGATTGGAAAATTGGTGAACTAGGGGAAGAGGTATGTGGATGGATTTCTCTGACCACAGTATGTGGTCAAAAACTGTGAAGATATTTGTGTCCCACGTGAGTGCTCACCAAAGAGTGACCTCAGCAAAGGAGGATTTTTATCATGGGTATTTATTAATTATGACTCATTCTGTAGACACCACTCAGCCTCTTTCCCCAGCCACCCCTGTCATCGCCCAATGGGCTCATAAACAAAGTGGCCATGATGGCAGGGATGGAGGTTACACATGGGCTTAGCAACACGGACTTCCACTCACCAAGGCTGACTTGGCTGTGGCCTCTGCTGAGTGCCCAATTTGCCAGCAGCAGAGATCAACACTGAGCCCTCGATATGACACCATTCCTCGGGGTGATCAGCCAGTTACTTGGTAGCAGGTTGATTACCTTAGACCTCTTCCATCATGGAAAAGGAAGAGGATTGTCTTCACTGGAATAGACACTTACTCTGGATGTGGGTTTGCCTATCCTGCACGCAACGCTTCTACCGAGACTACCATCCTCGGACTCAACGGAATGCCTTATCCACGATCATGGTATTCCACACAGCATTGCCTCCAAGCAAGGCACTCACTTTACGGCTAAAGAAGTGCAGCCGTGGGCTCACGCTCATGGAGTTAACTGGTCTTACCATGTTTCCCATCATCCTTAAGCAGAAAGGAAGAGGATTGTCTTCACCGGAATAGACACTTACTCTGGATGTGGGTTTGCCTATCCTGCACGCAACGCTTCTACCGAGACTACCATCCTCGGACTCAACGGAATGCCTTATCCACGATCATGGTATTCCACACAGCATTGCCTCCAACCAAGGCACTCACTTTACGGCTAAAGAAGTGCAGCCGTGGGCTCACGCTCATGGAGTTAACTGGTCTTACCATGTTTCCCATCATCCTTAAGCAGCCGGATTGATAGAACAGCGGAATGGCCTTTTGAAGTCACAATTACAATGCCAACTAGGTGACAATACTTTGCAGGACTGGGGCAAAGCTCTCCAGAAGGCTGTGCATGCTCTGAATCAGCATCCAACGTAGACAGTTTCTCCCATAGCCAGCATTCACAGATCCAGGAATCAAGGGGTGGAAGTGGATGTGGCACCATTCACCATCACCCCTAGTGACCCATTAGCAAAGTTTTGCTTCCTGTTCCTGGAACATTATGTTCTGCTGGCCTAGAGGTCTCAGTTCCAGAGGGAGGAATGTTGCCACCAGGAGGCAAAATAATAATTCCATTAAAGTGGAAGATTGCCAACTGACCATTTTGGGCTCCTCTGCCTCTAAGTCCACAGGCTAAGAAGGAAGTTAGTGTTGGCTGGGGTGATTGACCTGGACTATCAAGATGAAATCAGACTACTACTACACAATGAAGGTAATAAGGAAGAGTATGCATGGAATATAGGATTCCCTTAGGTCATCTCTGAGTATTACCAGGCCCTGTGACTAAGGTCAATGGGAACCTACAACAGCCCAATCCAGGCAGGACTGCAAATGGTCGGATCCTTCAGGAATGAAGGTTTGGGTCATTCCACCAGGTAAAAAGCCACAACCAGCCGAGGTGCTTGCTGAAGGCAAAGGGAATACAGAATGGGTAGCAGAAGATAATAGTTATTAATACCAGCTACAGCCATGTGACCAATTGCAGAAACAAGGATTGTAATGGTCACGACTATTTCTTCCTTATTTTGTTAAAAATGTTTGTGCATGTATACACTTGTACTAAGAAAACATCTTCATTTTATTTCCTTTCTTTTTCCATTACCATGTGACATAAGATTTATTGATTTTATATCAGCATTTAAATGTTAACTTTATGTAATAGCATTTATGTTAAGCATTAGTGTGCTTCTGGTTGTATGAAGGATAGCTGTATTATGTTAGGTATAATTATGACCTTATTATTTCCTTTATTTGGAGATTAAATATGATTTCAGGAGATGTGTATGGGTTCAAGTTGACAAGGACTTGCGATGTTAATATATCAAACTGATTGGATCGAAGGATGACTAGATAGCTGGTAAACTTGTTCCTGGGTGTGTCTGCGAGGGTGTTTCCAGAGGAGATCAACATTTGAGTCCATGGACTGTGAGTGGCAGACCCACCCTCAATGTGGGTGGAGACCATCTAACAGCTGCCAGCGTGGTTAGAACAAAGCAGGCGGAAGGTGGGATAAGCTGGCTTGCTGAGTCTTCTGGCTTTCATCTTTCTTCTGTTCTGGGTGCTTCCTGACCTTGGACATCAGACTCCAGGTTCTTTGGCCCTTGGACTCTTGGACTTACACTAGTGGTTTGCCAGGGGCTCTCGGGCCTTTGGCCACAGACTGAAGTCCACACTGTCAGCTTCCCTGCTTTTGAGGTTTTTGGACTTGGACTGATCTACTATTGGCTTCTTTCTTCCTCAGCTTGCAGATGGCCTATTGTGGGACTTTGCTTTGTGATTGTGTGAGTCAATTATCTTTAATAAACTCCCTTTCATATATACATATATCCTATTAGTTCTGTCCCTCTAGAGAACCCTAATACATTATCTCTCTCCCAGGGGCCACAGGCTTGCAGGCCTACCTGGCCAGGGAGATGATCTAAATCTGCCTTAGAGGCAGGAGGTGAGGAGCTGGTGCTGGACGTGCGGTGGCCCTGCCTGGGAGCACCAGCAGCTCCAGTTGCTGCAGCAAGGAGACTGGGGGCCTGGGGCTGCAAGACGGTTTGAAGAGATGTGGGCATCAGCATTTTTTATATGTCATCTCGTGTGTGTTTGTGTGTGTGTGTTTTAAACACTGGAACCATAAAACTTCACATTGAAGAAAAACTGCAGGATGTAAAACAAAACCCACCTGCAGCTCAGGGCTGGCCTTCAGGCCTGTAACTGGTGCAGTTTTCAGCCTGTGCTGACCGTGACTGCGGCAAGGCTCCACTGCACGCCCCAGGGACATGGTCTGTGTGGCTGCAGCCACAGAGATCCCTCCCCATTGCCAGGGCTATCTGGCTCTGAGTCTGTGTGCTCCTGTGGGGCAGGCGTCAGCTTCTTGACCTGGTTTTCCTTGGTAACTGCTCTCTGAAGGTAGTGGCTGGCCAGAGATCCTTTGCTGAACGGATCCTGGAACCCAGCCCCAGTCCCTGGGCCTCTCTCCACTGGAGCCACTCACCACTGCCAGGCTGGCCACCAGGGTACACTCTTCTTCCCTTGACTTTCTATCCCAAGCCTGGAAGGCATACAGAAGCCTCCTCCTAGCACCAAGGAACCCAGAGAGCAGGAGAATGGAGCAGCAGGGTCACAGCCTGGCTTGCAGTGCCCATTCCTGGCAACTGCCACAGGCCTGCTACACTCAGCTGTAGGTTCCCAAACACAGCCTGGAACAGCTGCAACCACTTTTCGGGCCTTCTCTGGTTGGTCTATGTGCAAACTAGCAACCTGCCTCTGTCCATAACCCAGCACCCCATGTAGACACAGCGGCTCAGGGGTCTCATCATTCCCGGGAGCCCCTGCCTCCTCCAGACCTTGGTGTGGCCTCTGGAGGGGGCAGTAGAGCCACAACTTCCTACAGGAACCAGGTTCACATACTAGAAGGGCCAGGCGGAAGAGCAGTTCTGCTGGTTTTGGGCCTCAATGAAGAAAGATGGGATTTCTTTTCCTACACAGAAACACCCCGAGCAGAAACAGAAAGAGATCTTTTGTGCCCACTGATATGTCTCTCTGCCCAGCCTGTCATTGTCCAGAGCCATGGGTAGTGGAAGGCGGGAAGTACAGGCTCCTTCCCGGCTTCTGCAGGCCAAAGGCCTCTGCTGAGAGCATCCAGCGCTGTGTGCTTCTCCACGCTGGCCACACCCTCAAATCATCGGGTGAGCCTTCAACACACCCAGACCAAGGAAATCTATGGCGCTGAAACTGGGAAAAAAAAGAAAAGCATGAAGTTTTCTTAAAGCCCCAGCTCTCCAGTGAGTTTCCTGCCTTGGTGCTCCTGGAGATGTTGTCTGGGCAGCTCAGGGGCCTGCAGCCCTGCCTGGGGCAGAGCTCCAGGGACTTGCAGGGTCAAAGGTGCCTGGGGCAAGCTTCCCAGCATCCCCGTCTCCACACTGGCCTCAATGGATGTGAGGAAAGGAAGGCCACTGACTTTCCAGATCCCTGCTCCACTGGGGAGAGTGGCTGGGGAGGGGCTTCTCTACACTCTCTACCTACAGCCTCCTTCAGCAGCAAAGCTGGCTGGAGTTGCCAGGAGATGCTTGTACAGCTTTAAGGCCCAAGGAATGAGTCCTAACTCATGTGTCCCCCAAAACTGAGTAAAAATTTCTGGCCCCCACCCTGATTCAGAGCCGAGTTCCAGAAATGTGTGGGGGTGAAGCCTCATTTTCAAGTTCATGGGCTTTAGGCACTCATTGATCTTTGACTTTTTTCACTCAGCAGTTTCCTTTTTTTTCAATTAAAAAACGTATAAAACTTGCATAAAATTTACCTTCTTATCAATTCCAGCATCATTAAATATATTCACAATGTTGTGCAAACATCACCACTGTTCACTTCCAAAACTTCCATCATCCCCAACAGAAACTGTGTACCCTTTAAAGAGTAATTCTCCACTCCCCCTCCCCGCACTCTGTTCTACTTTTTGTCTCTTATGAATTTTCCTATTCTAGGTACTTCCTAAGAGTGGAATAGGCCGGGCACGGTGGCTCAAGCCTGTAATCCCAGCACTTTGGGAGGCCGAGACGGGCGGATCACGAGGTCAGGAGATCGAGACCATCCTAACACGATGAAACCCTGTCTCTACTAAAAAAATACAAAAAAAACTAGCCGGGCGAGGTGGCGGGCGCCTGTAGTCCCAGCTACTCGGGAGGCTGAGGCAGGAGAATGGCGTAAACCCGGGAGGCGGAGCTTGCAGTGAGCTGAGATCTGGCCACTGCACTCCACTCTGGGCGACAGAGCGAGACTCTGCCTCAAAAAAAAAAAAAAAAAAAAAAAAGAGTGGAATGATACAGTATTTGTCCTCCTGTGTCAGGTTTATTTCACTTAGAATAATGTTTTTCCTTTAGAGATAGGATCTCGCTCTGTTGCCCAGGCTGGAGTGCAGCGGCACAATCACAGCTCACTGCAGCCTTTCTAGGCTCAAGCAATCCTCCCGCCTCAGCCTCCAAGTAGCTGGTACTACAGGTGCGTGCCACCACACCTGGCTAATATTATTTTTTGTAGAGATAGGGTCACACTAAGTTGCCTAGGCCAGTTGGAACTCCTGGGCTCAAATGATCCTCCCACCTTGGCCTCACAAAACGCTGGGATTACAGGCGTGAGCTGCTGCTCTCGGCCTTGGAATAATGTTTTGAAGTCTCATATATACTGCAGCATGACTCAGAATATTACTCTTTTTTTTTCTGAGACAGAGTCTAGCTGGAGTGCAGTGGCATGATCTCAGCTCACTGCAACCTCTGCCTTTCGGGTTCAAACGATTCTCCTGCCTCAGTCTCCGGAGTAGCTGGGATTACAGGCATGTGCCACCACACCCAACTAATTTTTGTATTTTAGTAGAGACGGGGTTTCATCATGTTGGCCAGGATGGTCTCGATCTCTTGACCTCATGATCCACCTGTCTCAGCCTCCCAAAGTGCTGGGCTTACAGGCATAAGCCACCGCTCCTGGCCTTACTCCTTATGAATAATATTCCATTCTATATATATATCACATTGTGTTTATCCATTCCTCTGTTGATGGACACTAGTTTCCACTTTTTGGCTCATGTAAATAATGTTACCATGAACATGGGTGTGCAAGTATCTCTCTGAATCCCAGCTTTCATTTCTCTTGGGTACACATCTCAAGAGGGGAGTTGTGGTCCCATGGTAATTCCATGTTTCTCTTTTGGAGGAATCACCAGACTATTGTCCAAAGTGGCTGCACTGTTTTACATTCCCACCAGCAAAGCATGAGGGTTTTGATTTCTCCACATCTTCACTAACACTTGTTTTTTGTGTTAAGTAGCTCAGTGTGGTTTTGATTTGCATTTTCTGGTGGACTGACAGTGATCATTGTATCTTCTTTGGAGAAATATATATTTAAGTCCTTCACTCATTGTTGAATCACTTTTTAAAATTGAGTTGTAGGACTTCTTTATATATTCTGGATATTAATCCCTTATGAGATATATGATGAGTTTTTACTCTTTATAGTGTCCTTTGCTGCACAAAATTTTTAAATTTTCATGATGTCCAATTTATCTGTTTTCTTTTGTTGCCTATTTTTTGAGTCATATCAAATAAATTACTGCCAAATCCATTGTCATGAAGCTTCCCCCTATTCAAAGCGTTTTACAGTTTTAGCTCTGACACTTAGGTCTTTGATCCAGTTCAAGTTAGTTTTTGTATACGGTACAAGGTTAAGACTCCAACTTCATTCTTTGCAGATGGGTATGGGTATCCATATCCCAGCACAATTTGATGAACAAACTGTCTTTTCCCCATTGAATGGTCTTGGCACCCTTGTCAAAAATCAATAGACCATAGATGTGAGGGTAGTTTCCTTTCACCCGGGAGTGCGGTTATTGGTGATCTCTCCAAGACAACCTAAGTTAATGTCTAGAGTTGGAGGATCCTGTTCTACGGCAAGGAATGAAATTTGGCAAGAAGTTTCCCTGTCCTTCCACAACTTAGACAGTACCCCAGCAGGCATTCCTGGGAGTGCAGAGATGACTAGGGACCCAGGGTACTTTTTTTTTTTTTTTTCCTGAGACGGAGTCTTGCTCAGTCGCCCAGGCTGGAGTGCAGTGGCGCGATCTTTGTTCACTGCAAGCTTTGCCTCCTGGGTTCACATCATTCTCCTGCCTCAGCCTCCCAAGCAACTGGGACTATAGGCGCCCACCACCACGCCTGGCTTTTTTTTTTTTTTGCATTTTTAGTAGAGATGGGGTTTCACCATGTTAGCGAGGATGGTCTCGATCTCCTGACCTCGTGATCCACCTGCCTTGGCCTCCCAAAGTGCTAGACTACAGGCATGAGCGTCCGGCCTAGGACCCCGGGTACTTTTACAAACCGCAAGCCAAGCTTGCTTCTGAAAGCAGAAGCAACAGATACCAATGGAAACCCAATTACTGAATTCACCACCTCTGTTCAATATGCCATCCAGAGTGGCCTTTTCCTCCTCTAACCCAGCGATTTTTATGTTGTTAGAACATTCCAGTTCTGGCTCCCTTCCATGAAACTACGATAAAAATAAGCAAAAAGGGGCATTTTTAGCCCTGCAATGTGAATGGAGGCAGGACTTCTGGCAAAGGGAAGGGGTACTGTGAGGAAGGGCACTGCAAAGGCACATGGTTCCCCTCCTTAAAGGAAAGAGGTGGGGACAGGATGTGCCATGCTGGCAGTTTTGGGTTCTCCTCCAGACTTCCAGTATCTTCTACCTGGCCAGGAAACTCAGGACACGGAAACTTGGTAGTCACTGTGGACCAGGCTGAGCTCACTTGGCAGAGCAGCAGCACTCAGCGCACCACATCCCAAAGCCTGGTCTCTCGGAGCACGCACATTCCACTTGGAAGCTGCCAGGCCGCCCTCAGACACAAGTTGGTTTCTTAGCATGGGAGCCAGGCAAGCAAGTTTTAAATAAGGTGGGTCCTGAATTAGTGGTCACTATGAGAAATTCGGGAGTG
Source organism: Trachypithecus francoisi (assembly GCF_009764315.1). Classification (NCBI taxonomy): domain Eukaryota; kingdom Metazoa; phylum Chordata; class Mammalia; order Primates; family Cercopithecidae; genus Trachypithecus; species Trachypithecus francoisi. The sequence goes on from NW_022681453.1 coordinate 60,365,154, forward strand.
TGATCAAAGTGTTGCACTTTCTTCCAATTTTTTAAAAAATAAAATAGAGTTGGATTTTGGTGCTATCTTCCCATTTACAATATTGGTTGGATGTATGTAGGGAAAGTGGGTCAAAAGTATCTGTGCAGTGTTGCAACTCAGTGGCGGCAGTGGTGAGGAAGGCTAGAGCATACATTTGAGATCTTTAATTTTTTTTTTTTTTTGAGATGGAGTCTCACTCTGTCGTCCAGGCTGGAGTGGCACTATCTCTGCTCACTGCAAGCTCCGCCTCCTGGGTTCATGTCATTCTCCTGCCTCAGCCTCCTGAGTAGCTGGGACTACAAGCGCCTGCCACCATGCTCGGCTAATTATTTGTGTTTTTAGTAGAGATGGGATTTCTCCATGTTAGCCAGGATGGTCTCAATCTCCTGACCTCAAATGATCCACCTGCCTTGGCTTCCCAAAGTGCTGGGATTACAGGCGTGAGCCACCATGCCCGGCTGAGATCTTTAATTTTTTTTAAGGCCAAACTTTTTCCTGTCTCTTAGGAACCAGCTGTGGACCTCACACATTTGTGGTTCATAAAATATTTAAGGAAATATATATATATATATATATATATTTTTTTTTTTTTTTTTGAGACGGAGTCTCGCTCTATCGCCCAGGCTGGAGTGCAGTCGCCAGATCTCAGCTCACTGCAAGCTCCGCCTCCCGAATTTACGCCATTCTCCTGCCTCAGCCTCCCAAGTAGCTGAGACTACAGGCGACTGCCACCTTGCCTGGCTAGTTTTTTGTATTTTTTAGTAGAGACGGGGTTTCACGGTGTTAGCCAGGATGGTCTCCATCTCCTGACCTCGTGATCCACCCGTCTTGGCCTCCCAAAGTGCTGGGATTACAGGCTTGAGCCACCGCGCCCGGCCAAGTAAATATTTTTATACCATTTGTACATTTATACCATTTGGACATTTATACCATTTATACATTATACCAGTTCAACTCCAGCTACACATTAGAATCACCTGGAGAGGTTTTAGTCAAGTAAGAAAAAAAAAAAACAAGGCCAGGTGCGGTGGCTCACCCCTGTAATCCCAGCACTTTGGGAAGCCGAGGCAGGTGGATCACGAGGTCAGGAGATTGAGACCATCCTGGCGAACATGGTGAAACCCCGTCTCTACTGAAAATACAAAAAAATTAGCCGGACGTGGTGGTGGGCACCTGTAGTCCCAGCTTCTAGAGAGGCTAAAGCAGAAGAATGGCGTTAACCCGGGAGGTGGCGGAGCTTGCAGTGAGCGGAGATCGCACCACTGCACTCCAGCCTGGGCGACAGAGCGAGACTCTGTCTCAAAAAAACAGAACAAAACAAAACAAAACTAAGACATGGGTAGAATGATGTTTAAGGTGATAATCAGAGTCAGCCTCAAAGTCATGTCAAGGTCCAAATGGCTCAAGCTCAAGGTAAAGTTAAAACTTACGGTGTGATATGGTCAGAATGCTGGTCAGCATCAGGACAAGGGTTGGGTCCAAGGTCATACAGTGCTAAGGATTAGAGCCAAGAGGATCAAGGTCATTTTAAGGTCAGAGCAGTTCAAAGGCAGACTATCATCAATGGCAGGATGACTAAGATTAACTTAAGAATGGTTAACGTCAGCTAGATTCAGGTATAAACTTAGGGGAAGTATAAACTTATGGCCAGGACAAGGTTCAGGGTTGGCTTCAGATTCAGGTTCAGGGCCATGAAAAGCATCAGCGCGTACTGGATTCAAAATCGATCAAGGTCAGTTTCAAGGGCAAGTTTAAAATGAGGGCAAAACATGGTCAGGGTGATGGTTAGGATGAGGACAAGGGTCAGAATTAGGGCTAGATTCAAATTCAAGGTCAACTTCATGCTTATTTCAGCTTAAGGTCAGGATGACTGTGTATGAGATTCAAGATCAGGATCAACACACCTGTAATCCCAGCACTTTGGGAGGCCAAAGTGGGCGAATCATTTGAGGTCGCCAGTTTGAGACCAGCCCAGCTAACATGGTGAAACCCTCTCTACTAAAAAATACAAAGTTTAGCTAGGTGTGGTGGTGTACACCTGTAATCCTGGTTACCCAGGAGGCTGAGGCAGGATAATCGCTTGAACCCAGGAGGCGGAGGTTGTGGTGAGCTGAGATCACACCTCCAGCCTAGGCAACAGAATGAGACTCCGTTTCAAAAAAAAAGTCAAGGTCAGGACATGTGGGTCAGTTTCAAAGTTAATCCAAGGTCACCTCAAGGGGATCAAGGTCAGGATGATCATAAGTGTAAATCAATTAGAATGAGTCTAATGTGCTAATGAAAAGAATCGAGATTAGTACAAGTACATCCAGTCTCAATCATTTGATTCATGTAACTCCTAATTGCATGCGACTGACAAGTGAGAGGAAGGTAAGCAGGACACATACATTCCTCTCTAGGGCACGTTCTTACTGCAATGCAAGGTAGAGTGAACCAAGATGCACCTACTTCGTGCTATTGGAAGGCATCATTTTCAGTGCAAAAAAGCTTAGTCTCAGATCTCTAAGGTGAAATCTTATCGCTGGTCAATGTTAACGGACATGAATGTAAACAATGCAATACACATTAACCTCAAAGGCATATTCTTACTAAAAGATGAGTGGAATCAGAATGAACCCCAGTAGGAGTTTGGATGAGAATTCCTGTTTGTTTAGTACAACAAACTCAGGCATTCTTCTTAAAACCAAATCCTCATAGCTTATTGGGGGAGATAAAAGTCGGCACAGCAACACACACTCACATGGAGACAGAATAAGCTGGGATCTGAGGAAGGAGTACTGCTGAAACAAGTACATATTAGTACAACAAACTCATTCCCAGATGTCCTTTCCAAAACTTTTTTTTTTGAGATGGAGTCTCACTCTGTTGCCCAGGTTGGAGTGCAGTGGCACAATCTTAGCTCACTGCAACCTCTGCCTTCCGGGTTCAAGCAATTCTCCTGCCTCAGCCTCCCAAGTAGCTGAAACTACAGGCACCTACCACCATGCCCGGCTAAATTTTGTATTTTTATTAGAGACGGGGTTTTGCCATGTTGCCCAGGCTGTTCTCAAGTTCCTGGCCTCAGGTGATCCACCCACCTCGACCTCCCAAAGTGCTGGAATTACAGGTGTGAGCCAGTGTGCCTGGCCAAAAGTAACTTCTGATTACTTGTTAAGAGCAAACTGAGATGGATGTAAACACAGCAACACACTCATCTCTCATTCTCACCTCGAGGCAAATACAAATGAACCCAAACAATCCATAGTACTACAGACAAACTCAGTCCCAGATCTTCTTCTCAGAAGTATATCCTTACTGCTTATTGCAGCAAAACGACAAGTTCCCCTCTTTTGAGAGAAAACACATGCTTATGCTGAATCTAAATAGGAATATAGAAAAAGGCACTGTGTTGATGCAGAGTTCAGTCTCAGCCATGGCTTCCTACTGTGGTTAAGCTGAATCCCTTAGATAAACATTATACAACTTAGGGTTATAATACGACACCAAGCTCAGCCATCAGGCTGATGGGACATGAGACTAATCAGTCCCAGGTCAGAGAGTAAGATCTATTGTCTTAGTAGGGTTTCATACTAGCTTCAAAGTCAGGTGATGATTAGGGTCAGGAGGTGGGTCAGAGTCAAGGTTATTCAACAGTGATCATGTTTAGGGTAAAGTCAAAGTCAGTTCAAAGCCAAAGCTGTTAAAATTAGGGTAAGCTATGGTAAGGACAATGGTTGAAATCAGAGTCAATTAAAGATTACATTCATCTTAAGCTAAGTAATGTCAGGATGATCATCAGTTTAGGATAAAGGTCAAGCAGATCAGAAGTCAAGGTCCATTTTAATGTCACATACAAGGTCAAGACCAGTGTAACACAGAGGAATAGATGCCTGATTTGCAGAGGTGAGCATCACACAAGAGTCCACACACTGTGGCCCTGTCATTGGGCTCCAAGCTGGGGCCCTCTAGAGGACAAACACCTGATGAGGCCCAAACAAAATACAGGACCAGAGAAGATTTAAGCCATGCACCACCAGCCAGGGTGAAATTGCACTGTGGATAATCTCACATTGTGCAGCATCTCAGCTTCTAAACTATGCTATTTTTAACACATAAAGTACATGCCAAGAGGAGCCACGAGGAAATAAACCAGCTGAGGAGCCTGAGAAGTAGAAATGTAAAAAAGTGTAGCAAAGTAGAATTCAAGATGTAAGTCAATGAGGCACTTCTGCAAAACCTAAAGTGACCCATGGCCTGAACTACTACTATTTTAATAAAATTGCTTCTAAATGGGATCTATTCCATTCCAGGTAGGGGTTTACATATGTTGGAATACAGGGTCTCTACTGCCAAATCTTCCTCTCCTGTGACAAATGCAGAATTATACATCTAAGTGTTAGCAACTAGGTCAACTAAAAATAAAAAACACACGACTAGGTTACAGTTACACCTACAGGATATGCATGGCTCAGAGGTCCCCAGCAGTTTGTGGTTGATCTTCTAAAGGGACAATGCTTTCTCCATCCATGGTCCTCAACCTCCAACACTGTGATTAAACTACCCACCCCTCCCCCCACCCCCCCAAAAAAAACTAGGGACAGGCACTACAGGACCAGATATGAGAGGGCCTTTCTGCCTCGAAGCACCACACGTGCCATTTATGGAGGGCTCCTTGCTGGATAAGGCATTGACTATGATTAGCTCATGTGGTCTCTACTGAGTCAAGGCTCTCAAAGAAGGAAAAAAAGACATGGCAAAGGCAGATGATCATTGTTCTTGTTCAATTTTATTGGCATTGCGTTCATCTCTTTACAGAAGAACTCAGCCCACACCCTAGAATGTAGACCTTTGGAAAAAGGAGAAGTGCTCCATTAAGCAAGCTACAATGTGGGGGCAGATCCTAGGAAGGGAGCAGAACTGCCAGGGTTCCAACCAAAGAAACAGGTTAATTAATAATGGGCAATATTGGGGAGATGAGTGGGGAAAAGGAGTAAAAGCTCTGCTAACCTAAGGATACCACAACCCTGAAAGGAGCGCCTTCTAGAACAAAGGTAAAAATCACTAGGACAGATCTGTGAGGGTTTTCCTTTCACTCTCATAGTAGGATGCTGATCTAACGGGAGTTTTGAAGTGTGCAGCGGGGAAAAAAAAGAAAGAAAATGAGAATTTTAATTTTTGAAATAACGGCAATTTATCCATTGCACATACTACTGTATTATGCAAATCAACCTTTTGGAAAATTTAGACACAGAAGGGAACTAGAGAGTTTTCCCCCTGGAGAGATGAAAAGCTTTTTGGCTCTTAAGTCTTTGATAAAAGGTGTACATAATTCTTGTGTCTACTGTACAGAATACTGCCGCTAGCTGGATTTCCCAATTCTGAGTAACACTCTGCAATCCAAACAGGGTTCAACCCTCCATCTTACATGCCTGCATTACAGGACTTAAACACATAATCCAAGAATTTCTTACACTAATTTATACATTTTAATTGGTTGCATATATTAACATGTACTATAAGATTCTTTTCTAAGAAGCATTACATAATAAATGGATACTGTAAAAAGATCTGATTAGTTAAAAGTAACAAGCATTAACAGATAGATACATACAAAACTCAGCCTGATCAGACTGGGTGTGAGCCTGTAATGGGGCATGGGGCACCAGCCTTCCCAAGGGGTAGCCTTCAAGGAGGGAGGGGAAAGGGGAGGTAAAAAGACCACAAGACCGTTAAAAAAAAAATCAGACACAGATTAACTGTAAACAGTTCTCTCTCTCTCCAGTGGACAAAAAGAATAAGCTTCCAATGCCAACTCCATATCAGAATGACATCCACCGCTGGCCTGTCCTGCTGCCATACACGCGGGCTCATGTGGGTGGGCAGGCAGACCCCAAGAGCCATCATGGGCAGGGGCTGGAGTTTGATTACGTCAGGTGTGTGTGTGTATATGTGTGTGTGTGTGTGACATGTGGGGTGTAACTGTGTTTGATGGGGTTTTCTTTTGGCAGCTGGATGTGAGAGATCAATGTATGTTTTGTTTGGAAGAGGAGAGGGGAATTGTGTTGAAGGCCTACGTGTGTTCTTGGTTTGTGAAGGACTCTGTGCTCAACTCTCACTGCCCCCTCAGCAACTGCAGCTTTCTGCCGAGGCCTTGGCCCGGTCATTCTTGTCCAGTTTGATAGGTTCAGGGAATTCGTTGTACAGCTCCACCTCCGTTTCCTGGACAAGGAGACAGAGAAAGATTGGTTACTCAGGGAATTGAAACATTTCAGCCCTCATTGCGGGCCCTTTCTGCCCAGGAGGGGTTCACTTCTGCTTGGGCAGAGTGGGCCTGGAGCTGTGGAGCAGAGCCTGCCCACGCAGTTAAGGGAACACTCTGGCAGAAGGTGCCATGCTCAGGGAGTAGCAAGAGAAAAAGATTTTGTGACAACTCCAGGTCAACGTGAAGAGAGGTGTCCTGCCAGGAGAAGCATCAGTCTGCACTAAGCAATCAGGACAGAAGTTCACATATGTTTTCAATCAGATCATGATCTGGGAGGTCTGGGACCACATCCACATCCAGTTCAGATGCTTTCTGTATGTTCCCTATAGTTGACAATGGTTAACAATGGTGTGGATTTCTAGTTTTTCTCAAACATCTGGCAACCCTCAGCCAGTATGTGCACGAGGTGAAGTGGCTGGAGCTGAGTATGAGCTGCCCTCTCAACCTGGAACACTCCTCCTACCTCCCCATATTCCATACACTTTTCTGGACCAATGGCCTCTGCTCTGGTCTCTTTTTTCTTCCAAAGGTTTAGCCCAAATGCTGCAGGCCTAGAAAGGCAGCTGTGAATGAATTTTATTACCATCTGTGACAAGTGTCAGAGCAGATGGACTATGGTCATTTTAGTGGGACTTTGCTAAAGTAAAATGTTTCCAATGAGGACCAGCATTCTACTTTTGGGTGCAGGAAAAAAGTATCACTTAAACATTGAGCACTTGTGTGCCAGTGACTGTTTTAGGATTTGCAGATAAAGCAGGAACTGCTTCTATTCATTAAAAGTTATCTAGGAAAAAAATCATTCCATTCACAATAGCTATAAAAGTATAACGCATCTAGGAATACATACTTAAAAAAATAACAGCTTTGGCTGAGCATGGTGGCTCATGCTCGTAATCCCAACACTTTGGGAGGACGAGGCAGGTGGATCACCTGAGGTCAGGAGTTCAAGACCAGCCTGGCCAACGTGGTGAAACCCCGTTTCTACTAAAAATACAGAAATTAGCCGGGCATGGTGGCAAGCACCTATAATCCCAGCTACTCAGGAGACTTGAGGCAGGATAATTGCTTGAATCCACGAGGTCGAGGTTGCAGTGTACCAAGATGGTGCCCACTGCACTCCTAATAGCTTTATTGGGTTTTAACTCACATGCCATAAAGTGTACAATTCAATGGTTTTTAGTATATTCAGAAAGTTGGGTAACCATCAACATTAACTCTAAAATACTCTCATCACCCCCCAAAAAAAATCCTATGCCCTGGACCCAGCAAGCACTGATCTACTTTCTGTCTCAATAGACTTGCCTATTATTCTGGACACTTAATTTTTAAACATTATTTATTTATTTTAATTTTCCCCATTTCTTCTAGTGGACTGCAATTTCTTTTTTTTTTTTTTGAGACGGAGTCTCGCTCTGTCGCCCAGGCTGGAGTGCAGTGGCCGGATCTCAGCTCACTGCAAGCTCCGCCTCCCGGGTTCACGCCATTCTCCTGCCTCAGCCTCCGGAGTAGCTGGGACTACAGGCGCCCGCCACCGTGCCCGGCTAGTTTTTTGTTTTTTTTTTTTTTTTTAGTAGAGACGGGGTTTCACCGTATTAGCCAGGATGGTCTCGATCTCCTGACCTCGTGATCCGCCCGTCTCGGCCTCCCAAAGTGCTGGGATTACAGGCTTGAGCCACCGCGCCCGGCCGGACTGCAATTTCTGTTTTTTTTTTTTTTTTTTTTTTTTTTTTGAGGCAGAGTCTCGCTCTGTCGCCCAGGCTGGAGTGCAATGGCATGATCACAGCTCACTGCAAGCCTCTAACGCCTGGACTCACACAATCCTCCAGTCTTAGTCTCCCAAGTAGCTGGAACTATAAGCTCGTGCCACCACGCCTAGCTAATTTTTAATTTTTAGTAGAGATGGGGCCTTGCTATGTTGCCCAAGATGGTTTCAAACTCCTGGTTTCAAGTGATCCTCCAGCCTCAGCCTCCCAAAGTGCTTTGATTTCAGGCAGGAGCCACTGCATCCGGGCTGGACGTTTCATTGAAATGGAATCATACAACATACGGTCTTTTTACAACTGGCTTCCTTCGCTTAGCACCCATGTGGCAGCAGGTGTCACTACTTCATTCCTTCTTATAGCTGAATAATATTAGAATGCACGGATAAGCTGTCCTTTGTTTATTCACTTATCAGTTGATGGACATTTGAGTTGTTCTTACTTTTTGGCTGTTACAAATAGCGACATTTTATATTGCCACTAGTACCTAGGAATATGTTTACTGTGAAAGGCAAAGGATCCTATTATAAATCAATTATAGCTTGGGTGTGTCTGTAGTCTTACCTACTTAAGAGGCTATAGTGGAAAGATCACTGGAGCCCAGAAGTTGGAGGCTACAGTGAGTGATGATTGCACCACTGCGTAGCAGCCTGACTGACAGAGCAAGACCCTGTCTCTAAAAAAAAAAAAAAACAATCAATCTTACTGAAGGAACGGAAACAAGACCTAAAATAGTATCATGGGCGGAATGTTTTGTTTTTTTGAGATGGAGTTTCGCTCTTGTTGCCCAGGCTGGAGTGCAATGGTGCAATCTCAGCTCACTGCAACCTCCGCCTCCCAGGTTCAAGCAATTCTCCTGCCTCAGCATCCTACGTAGCTGGGATTTCAGGTGCCCACCACCACGCTCAGCTAATTTTTTGTATTTTTAGTAGAGATGAGGTTTCACAATGTTGGCCAGGTTAGTCTCAAACTCCTGACCTCAGCTGATCCACCTGCCTCGGCCTCCCAAAGTGCTGGGATTACAGGCGTGAGCCACCACACCTGGCCGGGCAGAATGTTTGTGTTCCTCCAAAACTCCTGTGTTGAAGCCCTAACCCTTCAGGTGGCTGTATTTGGAGTAAGGAAGGAATGAAGGTTAAATGAGGTTGCAGGGTGGGGCCCTGATCTGAGAGAATTCGTGTCCTTATAAGAAGAGGTGACACCACAGACATCTTGCTCACGTGTCCTCTCTCTCTGCACACAGCAGAAAGGGCATGGGAGGACACAGTGAGAAGACAGCAGTCTGTGAGCCCAGCGCCCTCACCAGAAACAAAATGTGCCAGCATCTTGCTTATGGACTTCCGGCCTCCAGAACTGTGAGAAAACAAAATGTCTGTTGTTGGACCCACCCATGTTGTGGGGTTTTGTTAACGCAGTCTGAGCGGACTAATGCAACAGCTGCAACAAAACTGCAATCAATGGGGAAAAAACAGTGGGCCTGAAGAAAAAAATTCCAGTCAAAATCTCAACAGAGTTTTATTTGGGGTGTGGAAGGTAAGAGAGGAAAATCGTGGAACTGAAACAAAATTATTAAAAAATAATGTGGCAGGTAGGGCGGGGTGGCTCACGCCTGTAATCCCAGCACTTTGGGAGGCTGAGGCGGGCGGATCACAACATGAGTTCGAGCCCAGCCTGGCCAATATGGTGAAACCCTATCTCTACTAAAAATTACCAAAATTAGCCAGGCGTTGTGGCGGATGTCTGTAATCCCAGCTACTTGGGAGGCTGAGGCAGGAGAATCACTTGAACCCGGGAGGCGGAGGTTGCAGTGAGCTGAGATCATGCCATTGCATTCCAGCCTGGGCAACAGAGCAAGACTCCACGCCTCCCCCCTCCCACCCAAAAAAAAAAGAATGGCAAGAGGAAACTTGCCTCATCAGGCAGTGAAATCAAGACAATCCAAATAAGGGAACATGGCATGGACATCACCAGAACAGACTGGAGAGACCAGAAACAGATCCCAACACATATGAGCATTTAGCACAGGCCACGGTCTATTCAGGGAGGGAAACGACTTATGTAACATAGCCGAATGATTTCAAACAACTGGCTGAGCTCTCGGAGACAAAAGGCAAGTCTCTCTTTCCTACCATAAGCCAAAACAATCTCCAGCTGAATTAGAGAAAAATCTGATGTAGACACAGGAAACACAGAAACTTAAAATGACATACCCAAATAAAAAATTACTTTTTTCCTATGTTCAAAGGACTTAAAAATACCACAGAGTTGAAAAAGTCACTTGAGATGCAAGTAGAATTAACTTCAATTCACCAGCAGCTCATGAGAACCGAGAGAGGCCCAACCATGTGCTGTGTGCTGGCTGTGTGCAGCAGAGAAAATCCAAATGGCTAAGCCCAGGGAGAGGGACTCAGAGGGACCAGTAGCCACGATGGTGGCAATTTATACACCCAAAGATTGGCAATGTCAGCAGAGTGACAAGTGACACCTATTGCTTGCTGGCAAGGAGGTAGAACAAAGAAAGCCCACGCTGCTGAAATGTTATTCCCCTTGGGGAAAGCAACCTGGCACCCTAACTTATACTAAAACAGACCCTCCAATGTAACAATCTAACTCCTTAGGGGCTAACTCTAAAAATAAAAGCATGAAGACAACAGGGACAGTAGTGATGGAAGCGAAAAACTCAGATAGTGATGCCAGGCAACAGGGAAACAGGTGGGAAACACTATCCTACACGTATTTGGATTTCCATTCCCTTGTATGAACATTAAGGAAAACACAACCGTTTATTATTCGTGGGTGAGGGTGGCTAAGTCTGCATCTTGGTCTTTTCCTTATCACTTGAGGGCTCTCCTGGCATTCTGGGTGGAACAATTTCCTCATTGAGTAGGTCTGTCCCTTTCATTCTGGAACACTTAGTGCGGACCCCATTCATGCCAGAATTTCCCTGGTCCTTGGAGCAACCATTCCAAACAACTCTCTGTCCGGCTGAAAGCCATTACCTTCATTCTGCTGGCTTCCTGGAGTCAGCAGAATCTGCCTTGCCCTTCACAGCCACTATGTGCTTCAAGTGCTCTATGCATCCCCCCAAAGCTGTCACACCTCTGACCACCCCCAGACACTGTCTGATGAGGCCTTGTGACCTGCCTTAATCACCACTGCCCCTAACAGAGTTGTACATAAAACAGACTTTCAACTCGCATGAGTGGTTGTATCTAATCACAGAAACAGTAAGTAAGAAATTCTAGGTATTGTATTCCTTGAACAGTTTTCCCATATTTCCTTCCTTCTTTGTGTTGTTTACTTAACTATTCCTAAGGAAAAAAGTTACCTGTCAGTATGTGAGAGCTGAAAGAGTCTGTCTCATTTAATCTTCATAATCACCCTGCAAAAGCAGGTATTCCCATTTTTCAGGTGAGGGGGTAGAAGTTCGGATATAATTTTTTTTTTTAATTTTTTTTTTTTTTGAGACGGAGTCTCGCTCTGTCACCCAGGCTGGAGTGCAGTGGCCGGATCTCAGCTCACTGCAACCTCCGCCTCCCGGGTTCACGCCATTCTCCTGCCTCAGCCTCCGGAGTAGCTGGGACTACAGGCGCCCACCACCTCGCCCGGCTAGTTTTTGTATTTTTTAGTAGAGACGGGGTTTCACCGTGTTCGCCAGGATGGTCTCGATCTCCTGACCTCGTGATCCGCCCGTCTCGGCCTCCCAAAGTGCTGGGATTACAGGCTTGAGCCACCGCGCCCGGCCTTTAAATTTTTTTTTTGAGACAGAGTCTCACTCTGTCACCCAGGTTGGAGTACAGTGGTGCAATCTTGGCTCACTGCAACCTCTGCCGCCTGGGTTTAAGCAATTCTCTTGCCTCAGCCTCCCGAGTAGCTGGGATGACTGGCAAACCCCACCAGGCCTGGCTAATTTTCTTTTTATTTTTTAGTGGAGATGGGGTTTCACCATGTTGGCCAGGCTGGTCTCAAACTCCTGACCTCAAGTGATCGGCCTGCCTTGGCCTCCCAAACTGCTAGGATTATAGACGTGAGCCACCGTGCCTGGCCATAATATATATTTTTTAAGCCCAAACTAGATATAATGATTGGTAGGCAGCAGAGCTGGAATTTGTATTCAAGTTAATTTCCTTCTTAAATAGAGCAGCAATCTGATCAGGGGTCTCCCAGTGACCTGATCTCCTAATCACAGTCAAGAAAATAAGAATAAGCCTAGTAAAAGAAGGGCAGTCTCAGTCTTCCCAGCCTCTACATCTTTTAGATTATTTCCTCAAAGTGGGGGTTCTGGAAGCTTAAGCAGAACATGTCATAACCTTCCCAGATGAACACTTAGGGTATTCTGGCTACATAGAAAAGAGTGGGTTAGGGAAGAAGATTAAGGGCAGGAGGCCAGGCAGGGACTGGATCAGTAGTCGGGCATCACAAGAGTGGGCAGGTCAGCTGTGGGAGACCCACCTGCTTAAGTGCATTCCGTGCAATCGTCTGGAACGCCTGCTCCACGTTGATGGCCTCCTTGGCACTGGTCTCAAAGTAGGGAATGTTGTTTTTGCTGTAGCACCAGGCCTGTGCCCGCTTTGTGGCCACCTGAAAGGAGAAGTAGGGTGCACACAGGCTCATGACAGAAGCAGCTAGCACTGACTCCATCCTCCCCAGGAAGTGTCATGGTCCCTCGTCTACAGGTGGTACAGGTGAGGACACAGATGTGGGGAAAGAGGGTGTTGGAGGAGACCTGTAGACCCGTCCAAACTCGCCCTGCTGGCTATGGTCAGGATAGCTAGGATTCAGCTAGAGAGCTCAAAGCCTGTCTCAGTCTACAGCTCATACCTTCTGACCCTCAGTTATACTTAAAAGCCATTTGTGAATGGAGTAAGAAGCCAGTCTGGGAAGAAATGATGAGTGTTTACTGGGACCTCAGAGATCCCAGGACAGGAAATGCCCAGCAGCTTGGTCTTAAGGTTTACAGTCCCTTTACCATTACTGTTAGTGTGATGTTACCCATGCCACTCACACATTCTCACTCCTTCCCCAACCCCTAGCCCATTTTCAGCCAAGAGATAAGGACTAAGTCACTTAGGAAGGGGAGGAAAAAAAGATCCATGGTCAGAAATAAACGTAGTCGTAATTAATCAAAGAGTCTATGTTTCCAACAGAAATGATATTTGATGGCCGGGCGCGGTGGCTCAAGCCTGTAATCCCAGCACTTTGGGAGGCCGAGACGGGCGGATCACAAGGTCAGGAGATCGAGACCATCCTGGCTAACACGGTGAAACCCCGTTTCTACTAAAAATACAAAAAACTAGCCGGGCGAGATGGCGGCGCCTGTAGTCCCAGCTACTCGGGAGGCTGAGGCAGGAGAATGGCGTGAACCCGGGAGGCGGAGCTTGCAGTGAGCTGAGATCTGGCCACTGCACTCCAGCCTGGGTGACAGAGTGAGACTCCGTCTCAAAAAAAAAAAAAAAAAAAAAAAAAAGAAATGATATTTGAAACTATAGTACAGCAATTTCACTCAAAGCCCAAAGCAATATTCTGCACACATGGAGATCCAGGCACGGCCTGGAGGTACTGGGAGGGCACTATTGAGAATGACAAAACTGAATTCCCTCCTTCAAAGTGCAGAAAGGGAGCTGAAGCTGAGACAGCCAAGACAATGGCCCAAAGTCACAGCCAGCTGGGGGCAGGATGGGGACTTAACCCAGGTCACCTGGGTCCCAGTCCTTAAAGGCAGTTGGCCTGAAGGGCTGGCATAGGGTGATGAAGACTCCCACCAGCACTTCCTAGAGCCATGTGACCTTAGCAGAGAACCCTCCAAATTCACAAGGCCCCTCGGGAGCAGGTGTCTGTGACGATATCCATCATCGTTGGTACTTACTTGTCTGTTTTCGAGGTCAATCTTGTTTCCCAACACAACAAAGGGGAAGTTTTCAGGATCTCGGGGACTGGCCTGGATGAGAAACTCATCTCTCCAGCTATCTAGGGTTTTGAATGTGTTGGGGGCAGTCACATCAAATACCAGAACACAGCAGTCTGCACCTCTGTAGAAGGCCACACCAAGAGACTGGAACCGTTCCTGTCCTGCTGTGTCCCATATCTGTGAGAGACAAAACATTTATTCCTCGGGAGAGTGCTAGGCAGAGCACAAGGAGCATGTATGCAGGGGGTGCCAGAAGAAATGGGTTAGATTGTGAGGTCACCCACAAAGACAAATGACACCAGACTTCAGGAAGCAAATTTCAGCACCAGAGTATCTGCAACAATCCTCACAAATACTGTATGTAAGTATGTGTCTGTCTATGAGCAGGTGACATTGAGTCCATCTCCAGGGCGCTAGAAATTTCTTATATCTTGATCCAAGTAGTGGTCACATTTAGGTAAGTGTGTAAAATCTGAACTATAAATAAAACTTAGGTACTCTGGGAACTTTCTGAGAGCAATGGAAATACAGGGAAGTGAGGTGATGACTCACAAATGATACAGTTCAATCTATGTATTTTACTGTATGAAAAGTTTGCCTAGCCAGGCACAGTGGCTAACCTGAGGTCAGGAGTTTGAGATCAGCCTGATCAACATGGAGAAATCCCGTCTCAACTAAAAATACAAAATTAGCCAGGCGCGGTGGTGCATGCCTGTAATCCCAGCTACTTGGGAGGCTGAGGCAGGAGAATCTCTTGAACCCGGGAGGTAGAGGTTGTGGTGAGCCGAGATCGTGCCACTACCCTCTAGCCTGGGCGACAAGAGCAAAACTCTGTCTCAAAAAAAAAAGAGAAAAGTTAGCCTAAACAACAAAAAAGATTAGCATGTTATATTTCATTTGTATTATACCTCAATTAAAAAACAAAACAAATGAAAAACTCTTGACAGAAAGAGATCAAGAGAAAGACAATGAGAACACACACCAGATTAAACCAGGTACTACTGACCACCTCTAAGCTGGTCACATCATTCACTGCCATGCTAGGTTTAAGAGCAAGGCTGGGTATACTTACTGCCCTAGATCCATAACAGGCACTCAAACAGAGCCAGACAAACATGATAACAACTCAGATATAAGGATGAAGGGCAAAAAAGACAAATTTATCTCTCATGATTGCACTGCCTCTCAGCAGGTTAGGGCACTAAATGCTCCCTTCCCCAGATACAATAAGTCCACACATGTAGACTAAACAGGATCAGGGCTGCTGGTGGTACTCATTTATGTGCTCTCCTGGTTATCCAAT
The DNA here is from genome assembly GCF_009764315.1 of Trachypithecus francoisi. Taxonomy (NCBI): domain Eukaryota; kingdom Metazoa; phylum Chordata; class Mammalia; order Primates; family Cercopithecidae; genus Trachypithecus; species Trachypithecus francoisi. Next base: position 60,380,387 of record NW_022681453.1, read on the forward strand.
GTTCTACACTGAATATGTATGCATCTCTGTCAGTGGAGAAATGACCCCATTCTCAAACAAACAAACAAATGAACGAACACTTGGCATCCTCTCACACAGGAAGGAGTTCATGTCTTGTTCTAGTTATTTGCGTGGAGAGGTTTTCTGGAGCTGACTGGAAACTGCACATGTGACACTCTCCACATTCTCCCACGTTCCTCTCCTTTACCCCGTCAGGCACTAGGGCACTCTGGCAACAGCAGATGGGGTGATGTGGGAGAGCAGGTTCATTGGACTTTACTGCTGCCCAACAGATTTACTGAACCATTCATTCCTGTTTTTAAGAAAATATTGTTGCCAATCTACTATAATTATAAACAACTCAGCAATGAACATTAGCATAGAGAGCTTTTTCTGTATTTCAAATGGCTTTTTTTCAGGAAGACTCCTACAAGCAGAATTACATAAGAACTCTGTTACTGTTAGGTGGAACCAATTCATCATCTGGAACTCAGATACACAGAGAAGGCAAAGTAATACTTTCAAAAAGAAAAGTCAACAAGTTGATGGGTTCCTAGAAAGTTACCAAAATTAATTTAACTTTGAATTTACAAAAGTAGAGGCCATATTTATCAAAACATCAACAAGTACAGTCCTATGGCTGACTGTGATCTTTAAATGTTTTAATATTTTAATTGAAATTGTTAACAGTGACCTGGGTTCTTGGAATCTTCCATGACAGAAATCAAGAGAGATCACCAGACACAACAGCAAAGAGAAAGTGAAAGTTTATTTAGCTTGTGCATAGTGAGCGAGCACTGCAAAAGGAAAGGGGCAGCTGTTCTCTGAAAGCAGTGTGGGAGTTAACTTTAAAGGGCCTTCCTATGGGGAGGGGTGATGTCAGGGTATGTATATAGGAGGGGTTTCTCTAGTGCATGCACAGTGGCTAAACATGCTTCTTCAGAAATTGCGTGTAGCACTAGCAGGTTAAATCTCCACCCTGGGTGTGATTTTTAGCATTAAAATGAGGAAAAAGAACTATAAGTTGAAGTCTAACTGCACATGCTGGGGGGGGCCCAGCGACGTCCCTAGCCCCATGAAGCAGGAACTTATGATAACAGTTTCTTGGGATTTTTTGCTGCTGATTGTCTGGAAGTTAGGTAAGCTACAGCTTGAGTAAGGGGCTTTTGTTCTTTTTCTCTAGACTACATCAAAACAGGAAACCAGCCAACCTGCTTGTCTCAAAATGTTTTGTTTTCTCCATTTAAAATTATACCCTTATAACTATCTACCCAATACTCTGATGTTACAAAAATTAACACTGTTATTTTAATCCATTTTTTCCAAGAGTTAACGCTTCCCCCATTGCATTTTCTGCCTTCTTTACCACAAGCAAATGCTCCTGAAGAGATACCTTACATAAATAGTATCATTCTGTACAGCTTTTTGCAACTTGTCTTTTTTCACTCCCAAAAGTTAACAGTTATATAATATTTCATTGCCTTAACACACTACATTTAGTTTCCCAGATCATTTGAGTTATTTGCAGTTTTTCACTACCCATGCAAGGCTGCAATGATAACTCTCGTTACACCTCAGACGTCATGCCCAGACATGAAGTTTCTCTAGGCCATACACTCAGACTGTTGCTGCATAAGTGTACGTTCAACACTGGGGAACAGAGTGGCAGTTTCTACTGAAAAGGTTGTACTCATTACTACACTCCTACCATCAACCTGAGGCTGTTTAACTCCCTATATTCTAGCATCCACCAGGTTGCTTACTGCTTGGATACTATTAGGCATTATCATCTTTTTTTTTTTTTTTTTTTGAGACAGAGTCTCGCTCTGTCACCCAGGCTGGAGTGCAGTGGCCAGATCTCAGCTCACTGCAAGCTCCGCCTCCCGGGTTCACGCCATTCTCCTGCCTCAGCCTCCCGAGTAGCTGGGACTACAGGCGCCGCCACCTCGCCCGGCTAGTTTTTTGTATTTTTAGTGAAGACGGGGTTTCACCGTGTTAGCCAGGATGGTCTCGATCTCCTGACCTCGTGATCTGCCCGTCTCGGCCTCCCCAAGTGTTGGGATTACAGGCTTGAGCCACCGCGCCCGGCCAGGCATTATCATCTTTTTCACCTGCTTGTGTGGTTTGTTTTTGTTAGTCTGGGAATCTTGTTATACAGATGTTTAATGTAATCTATTATCAATCTTCAACATTTTATGATTTGTACTTTCTTTTTTTTTTTTTTTTGAGACGGAGTCTTGCTCTGTCACCCAGGCTGGAGTGCAGTGGCGGGATCTTGGCTCACTGCAAGTTCCACCTCCCGGGTTTACGCCATTCTCCTGCCTCAGCCTCCCGAGTAGCTGGGACTACAGGTGCCCGCCACCTCGCCTGGCTAGCTTTTTGTTTTTTTTTTTGAGACAGAGTCTGGCTGTGTCGCCCAGGCTGGAGTGCAGTGGCCGGATCTCAGCTCACTGCAAGCTCCGCCTCCCGGGTTTACGCCATTCTCCTGCCTCAGCCTTCCGGGTAGCTGGGACTACAGGCGCCCGCCACCTTGCCCGGCTAGTTTTTTGTATTTTTTAGTAGAGACGGGGTTTCACCATGTTAGCCAGGATGGTCTCGATCTCCTGACCTCGTGATCCGCCCGTCTCGGCCTCCCAAAGTGCTGGGATTACAGGCTTGAGCCACCGCACCCGGCGCTTTTTGTATTTTTTTTAGTACAGTCAGGGTTTCACCATGTTAGCCATGATGGTCTCGATCTCCTGACCTCATGATCCACCCGTCTCGGCCTCCCAAAGTGCTGGGATTACAGACTTGAGCCACCTCACCCAGCGATTTGTACTTTCTGTACTTTCAAATGCCAGAGGGGAAAAGTATTCACTATTTTCATTTTTAAAGTTTTCACTTTGTATTTTTTCCACCTTCAGGTCTTGAATCCTCTGGTTCCCCCAAGCTAGAATGTAAAGCTCTGTCCTGGTCCCACTTATTTACCCTACCTGCAGTGGCTCACGCCTGTAATCTCAACACTTTGGGAGGTTGAGGTGGGTGGATCACCTGAGGTCGGGAGTTCGAGACCAGCCTGGCCAACATGATGAAACCCCCATCTCTACTAAAAAAAAAAAAATACAAAAAATTACCCGGGCATGGTGACAGGTGCCTGTAATCCCAGCTACTCAGAGGGCTGAGGCAGGAGAATCACCTCAATTGGGGAGGTGGAGGTTGCAGTGAGCCGAGATCAGGCCACTGCACTCCAGCCTGGGCGACAGCAAGACTCCTGTCTCAAAAAAAATAAAAAATAGGCTGGGCGTGGTGGCTCACGCCTGTAATCTCAGCACTTTGGGAGGCTGAGGTGGCTGGATCATGAGGTCAGGAGATCAAGACCACCCTGGCTAACATGGTGAAACCCCATCTCTACTAAAAATACAAAAAATTAGCTGGATGTGGTGGCATTCACCGGTAGTCCCAGCTACTCGGGAGGCTGAGGCAGGAGAATCACTTGAACCCGAGAGACAGAGGTTGCAGTGAGCCAAGATTACGCCACTGCACTCCAGCTTGGGCGACAGAGTGAGACTCCGCCCCAAAAATAAATAAATAAATAAATAAATAAATAATACACACCCTACAACACCCTTCTCCCCATGTATTACCAGAGAGGTGCACCCTGTGCCCTCTGTTCCTGTGCTCTGTGTATCACTGTACTAATATCACTGTTCAAATTACTATGAACTCACAATATGTTCCGTGGAAATTTTTCATGCCTATTTGATTCCATCTAAGATACTAATCAATTTCCAGATTCTTTCTGAACAGTATAGAGAACTTTAAAAAACAAGAAACACAGCAGTCACTAATATTTCCCTATACATTAGATTATATAGTTCTGATCTTTGTTTCCTCGTATTACTTTGGAAGTTACATACTCATGATTCCAAAAATAGATACAAGTATACTACTGAAGTGTTCTTCCTTCAGACCTATCTATGTGAAATCACTTTCTGCCTGGAGTTATCCTTTAGAACTTCTGCCACTAGCCCTTAAAGACGTACTCTTTCATTCAGGAGGGTTATTTCAGCAGAGACAGAACACTGTGCTGCCCGTCTCTTTCCCAACATACCCCACTGCCTGCTGGGTTCTGCTGCTACTGCCAAGAGTCACCTGGCAGCCTCAGTGCTGTGCTTGTCAAGTTTTCCTCAGTCTATTTTTAAGTCTTTTTTTTTTTTTTTTTTTTTTTTTTTTAAATTTCACTATGACTTAACAGAATTCTTTTTATTTATCCTTCCTGGAATTTGGGCTTCCTGAGTCAGTGGACTGGTGCCACATCAGTTCTGGAAAATCCTCAGCAAATATCATCTCTGATCTATTATTCTCTCTTTACACCTTCTGAGACTGATTAAAAGTAGGTCCAACCTTCTCACTTTCACTTATCTCTTTCATATTTCCTGCCATTTTTCTTTCATTCTTCCAACACTTTTCTGGTGTGGCCAATCTGCTGTGCTTTAGCAGCATTCTCTGAATTTCCAAATTTCACTGATTGTGCTTCATTTTCTCCCCACATCAATGTTAACTGTTTCGTTTCTTCTCTGCAGATTAAAAGATGATCTTATATTTAACCAAAGCCCCTTTAGTGAGGTATGGCTGACATACAAAGGTGCACATATCTAATAATCTAATGCACAGAACTCAATGAGTTTGGAAAGAAAACCATCATTACAATGTAGGCCACAAACCTACTCATCAAAAGGTTCTCCCCATCCTCTTATTATTACTTTTTGTGATAAGAACACTTAAAATAAGTACATTCTTTTTAAAAAATTTTTTTGTAGAGATGAAATGTTGCTATTTTGCCCAGGCTAGTCTGGAACTCCTCTCTTGGCCTCCCAAAGCACTAGGATTACAGGCATGAGCCACTGCATTCAGCATGCAAAATTTTAAGTGTACAATATAGTATTGTTAACTACAGGCACTATGCTGTACAGTTCTCTAGGATTTATTCATCTCATATAACAAACTCTGTATGCTCCATATTTCTTTAAATATAAAAAACACTCTGTGCCGGGCGCGGTGGCTCAAACCTGTAATCCCAGCACTTTGGGAGGCCGAGACGGGCGGATCACGAGGTCAGGAGATCGAGACTATCCTGGCTAACATGGTGAAACCCCATCTCTACTAAAAAATACAAAAAACTAGCCGGGCGAGGTGGTGGGCGCCTGTAGTCCCAGCTACTCGGGAGGCTGAGGCAGGAGAATGGCGTGAACCCGGGAGGCGGAGCTTGCAATGAGCTGAGATCCGACCACTGCACTCCAGCCTGGGCGACAGAGTGAGACTCCATCTCAAAAAAAAAAAAAAAAACACTCTGGAATTACCAGGCAAGTTTTTCACTGGTTCTTTCTTGTGGTGCCTTGTTTTCTTATTTTGATAATATTTTACTGTAAGCTGCTAAAAGCCCTCGAAAAACACATGAGGATTCCTCAAGATCAGGATAATGATGCCTTTGTCCACAAACAATGATTTTCATTTACTTCTAGTATCTGAAGCTGGCTACAAGAGCACAAGGGCCATCCTTTGCTTCAATCTCTTGGGAACTTGTTATCTTTTTCCACTCTTTCCTCACCTCACTCAGGGCCCTGTGGATCTCCTGATGGGGTTGACTTCAGGGGTGCAGCACTCCAAGGTCCCAGCTTAGTAACACAGACGGGACTGTTAGGACAACCCCCACCCAGCAGGGGCCGAACTCTGATTTCTGTATTCGCTGGCCCACATGGCTATCAAAACCACAGTTCAGCTGGAGAATTTCTATTTTTCCTGAGCAAAAGGCAGTCTGAGTCTTGCTGCGACACATGGAGAATCTTCAGATGGGCCTTTACCCCAGCTCCCTGAAGTTATTCTACTCCCTTCTGCCTTCTGTTGAGAATTTGTCAGTCTGTTGTTCCTTTGTAAGTCATGTCTTTTTTTCTATAGTTGCTCTTAAGATTTTGCTTTTCGGTCTTCACAATTTTAAGTCTTCTTTTAGAAAATATGCTCAGCTCTTATGGCTTACTGCTTTTTTCAGCTGCATTTAATCTATAGTTTAACTGTTCATTTAGCTTATTTCAATACTATTTTTTTCACTTCTTGAAGTTCTAAGTTTTCCATATCCTCATTTTTTTATAGTATCCCTTTCCATTATGGTTTCTATTTCTTTTTAGAACATCTCTAGTCATTGTGAACATCTCTTGTGGCACATTATTTCCTCATGTGGTTATGAACTCATCTTCTCTCCTGCGGTAGTAAATGTCCCTACAGAGTGGTCTTACCCTTGTTTTTGCCAGGATTGACAGGGATTTATGTTAAATCCTTTGAGACAAAGATTTCTGTACATGTGGATAGTGGGACTGAGATTCTCCAACAACTGCAGACACAAGCTTTGCCAATTCCTTGGGCCAAGGTTTTCCAGTTCTACTCTCAAGCTTGACTTGCTTAAACTGCAGTTACATTTTGAAGATCTCTAGGTGTATGTGTATAGGTAAGGTGAGGATGAGAGATTCATACTAGCTCTGTCCTAGAAGTGTCAATTAAGAGTCCTGATCCTCTAGGAGCATGCCACTGCTCGAGGTCAACACATGTACAAACTTCTACCTTTAACCTACATCACTCACACATTTCAGCGAGCCGCCACTATCTGCCAGGTACTTGCTAGGACTACAATGGGACTGGAATTGTATTTGCCTCTAGAAGCATGTAGGAAAGAACAACTGCCACACAGAAAGAAGTTTCAAAAGATCTGAGCGAAAAGTTGGAGACTTCCGGTGGGTATACAGGCCCTGCTGGAAGCAGAGACATATCCACCAACACAAGTCTGTTAAGAGCAGCACATGATTCGGAAGGACTGGAAGGAGACAAAAAAAAGTAACAGCTATTTCTACCATCTTTCCTTGCCTCCATAATGGTGTGCAGGAATGTCTTGGCTGATGCTCTCAAAGGCAAACACCAGGTTCTTATTAGGCTCTGCTCCCAAGTCATGGTCTGGTTCTAAGTGTGAAGACGAAACATGATCACATTGAAAAATTGAAATCACTGGTGATCACAGAGCTGAGAAAATTACTGTGAACCTCACAGGCAGGTTAAAACTGGAATGAATGGCCCCAGATTTGATGTGCAACTCAAAGATCCAGAAAAGTGACAGAATAATCTACTCCTATCCCAATAGTTTGGTTTCAAAGTCAGGTTGTACTGACAACCTCAGTTGGCATCACGGACCATGAAGAAAGAGATGAAAATACAGGAGGGAAAATCATGGGATTCTTTTATTTTTATTTTTTTTTAATTTAGTGACAGGGTCTCACTCCATCACCCAGGCTGGAGTATAATGGAGCAGTCACAGTTCACTGCAGGCTCGAACTCCTGGGCTCAAGGTATCCATTCCTCGGGTTCTTTTCTAGGGATGTAATACATGTATACAAACAAAATGACTCAATGGGGAAAAAAAAAGGAATAATAGTTTATAGCCAGAATGTGAAGGCTTTTCAACAAGTCATATGAAAGAATCTACATCTTATCCTAACTGTTGAAAGGGAAACCCTTGAAAGATTAATAAGCTGATACATAAAAAAAAAAAAAAAACAGATTGGCTCAATAGACACACAACTCTTGAAGTTACGTATTAAATAGAAAGTCAAAAAAATAAAGAAACTTTATGTCTCACTACTGAGGTGAGACAAAGATGTTTACCTAAAGTACTGGGCAAGGATGTCAAGAGAAACACAAGATAGAGACCTGCAGGTTGCCAAATTTAGCAAACAAAACCAAAAACAACAAAAAACAAGACAGGATAAATCTGAGTTTTTTTTAAAAAAGAAGAAATTTTAGTGTATCTTAGCAAGTTGTATCTGAGATATACAAGAAGTATACTAAAAAAGTATTCACTATTGATCTGAAATTCAAATTTAACTGAGTATCAGCCAATTATCTACAAACAGGATAATAAGATTTGAAGAACAGGGAAGGAAAATGTCTACGCATGAGGAAAGATTAAGACTAAAGGAACTATCAAGGCCTGGTTAGCACAGCCAAGACATATGCTTACCTGCATTGTGACTAGTCTGTCATCCACCATCACCTCCTTGGTCAGAAAGTCAGCTCCTATTGTGGCTTTGTACTGATTGCTGAATTTCTTATTCACATACTGGTTCATGAGTGATGTCTTCCCGACTCTGAAATTGGAGAAAAACCACAAGCATAAGTCAAATAGGAAGGTCCTGAAACTGACATGAATTACTTGAAGCATTTAAAAGAATCTGCCTGACCTGAAGGACAAGAAACTGCTCTCACAGCAAAGGGCAATGCCAGTAGCCTTCCCAGCATTACACTTTTGAAGTTTTGTGCTTTCTCTCTGGGTAAAAATACAGGGTACAGATGTGTGGCAGATGTGGAAAAGCTGCTTACATGTTTTGGCACAGCCAGGTCAAATTGTAGAGCCTAGTATTATTTTTCCCATTCTAGAAGGATGCCAGCAAATACACTCCTTCTAAAAGAAGCTTCACGGCCGGGCGCCGTGGCTCAAGCCTGTAATCCCAGCACTTTGGGAGGCCGAGACGGGCGGATCACGAGGTCAGGAGATCGAGACCATCCTGGCTAACACGGTGAAACCCCGTCTCTACTAAAAATACAAAAAAACTAGCCGGGCGAGGTGGCGAGCGCCTGTAGTCCCAGCTACTCGGGAGGCTGAGGCAGGAGAATGGCCTAAACCTGGGAGGCGGAGCTTGCAGTGAGCTGAGATCCGGCCACTGCACTCCAGTCCGGGCGACAGAGCGAGACTCCGCCTCAAAAAAAAAAAAAAAAAAAAAAGAAGCTTCACTAATAAGACTGCTCTGCTATTCCAACAGTATCCCTGCTATCTTAGATGTTTCTCCATTTAGTGGCTGCTATTTAGCTTGATGAAGTAACACCAGGAGGAAGACCTTGGCTTTGAGCAGACATATACCACTCAGACAATTTGCTGCTTTAAAGTTTAAAATCTGAAGCAGAAAAAGCACAAATATATCACCAAACCAAACATACTTCAAAGAATACTCCACCAAATATGTTTTCCAGTAAGAAAACTCAGCAAGAGACAATATGTGATTTTTGTGTGATGAGGTTAAGGCAACCTAAAGATAATGCAAAAACCTTCCAAATACCCAGTGATATCACCTTCCTTTGCCACAAAGGAACATGTTCATATTTGTGTTAAAGAACCTGGAGGTACCTAAACAGCCTAAAGCAGTGTTTTCCAACCCAGACCACCTGAGCCAGAATCTCCAAGGGGAGAGGTGGCAAAACCTGGAATCAAACAAGGGCTCGGTGAGACTTTTTGCACACATTTGAGTAAGGCAGGCCTAAAAGCACTATCTTTCCATCCCGACAGGGATGGAGTTGCGGGGTAGGAAAGACAGCACAAATTTAGGCCCTAGCCCACTGGTCTGGGGCTGGGCAAATGCTAGCGAATAAAAGGTTCTTCAAAGGCTGGGCATGGTGGCTCAAGCCTGTAATCCCAGCACTTTGGGAGGTTGAGACGAGTGGATTGCTTGAGCGCAGGAGTTTGAGACCAGCCTGGGCAACATGGTGAAACTCTGTCTCTACAAAAAATACAAAGAGTGGTAGCGCATACTTGTGGTCCCAGCTACTCTGGAGGCTGAGGTGGGAGGATCACTTGAGCCCAGGAGGTTGAGGCTGCAATAAGCTGTGATTGCACCATTCACTCTAGTCTGGGCAACAGGGCGAGACCCTGTCTCTCACATGCATACAAAAAAAGGTTCTTCAGGTGATTCAAATAAGCCAGTCAAGATAAAAAAACCTCTGGCTTTTCAAAGGAAAGACAGGGGACTTTGGACTAAAGAAGCACACCTGCATTTGCTATTGTTGTTATTTTTAAAAATATATAAGCTTCCAATGAGTCAAAGCTTTCATGGGTCCCTTCAGATGCCAAGTCTGAAAAGCCTACCACAGAATCTTTTTATTTTAAGAGTTGGGGTCTTGCTCTGTCACTCAGGCTGCAGTGCAACGGCATGATCATAGCTTGCTACAGCCTCAAACTCCTGGGCTCAAGCCATCCTCTCGCCTCGGCCTCCCCAGAAGCTGGGACTACCAGGTACGGCACCTAGCTAAATTTTTTTTTGTAGAGACAGGTCTCAAACTCCTGGGCTCAAGCAATCCTCCCCTCAGCCTCCAAAGCACTGAGATTATGGGCATGAGCCACCTCACCAAACCTACCACAGAATCTTAAGAGCCATTAGAGTGAGCTACATGGTTAGTGGCACATCTAGAATCAGAACCCAGTTCTGCCATCCCAGGCTCTTTTGCAGATAGACCTGAAGCAGGCACAGCAGCAGGAGGATACTGTATGGTACACTAAGAACACACATCTGCTAGGCCAGATGCCAATGGCAATACATCTACGTAAGGAAGACTCCCCAGCCTGGCTGGCTTGGAGAAAAGGGATTCCATGAAAATGCCTATCCTTAGTTGAGTTCAAATAGTCATCTGCTCCCCATAAAAATCATGCTAAAAACCAGGAACAAAAGGTTATGTAACAAGGGATCATCTAAATTTCTGCCATGCAGGGAAATATGTAAGGCCCTAAGCCTCCACTAAGAAAGCAGGAAGTGGCAGTACAGACAGTGTGGGCTCCGCAGCAGAGAGGCTTAGCTCTGAGCCAATCTGTTAGCTCAAATTCACGAGAAACTTACCCAGAATCTCCCAGGATGATAACCTTCAGCAACACTTTCTTCCTAGAGGTCATCCTTCAAACTAAAGGGGGAAAAGGAGAAATAACTGTGAGTGTGATGGAAACACCAAGGCAAAATACCTCCCTTGCACAAACGTCTTAGCAGCCCCGAGAGTGCGGCGCCCTGAGCCTTCCTTCTAGTTATCTTCTTTCCACCCAGGGGGCCCTGACAAAGAACAGTATCATTCACCAGAACTCTGGACCCAAGAGCTAGGCAGAACAGCACAGGACGGCGATCCGGCCCCTGCAAGCTGTTGGAGAGAATGTATTCTCTTGCTTGGGTGGCGGATCAATTGAATCGGCAATTTGAACTAATGCTCCAACTTACTCAACAGCTTGGTCCTTGCTTCATTCAGGTCACTGCTTCAGTATCACTTTCTCAAAGAAGTGATCGCTTTATCTAAAGCAGCATAACCCCTCATTTGCTCTCTATCCCACTACTCTGCTTGCTTTTTCTTCAGAGCACTTACCACTAATTGACATTTTTATGTACTATGTTAATCTGTTCTCTCCTTTTCTAATAATCTCCATGAAGACAGTTTTATTCCCCATTGTATGCTCAACACCAAGTAGAACTTTATTAAATGTTGGGTACCGTCTGAATAATACTTGACTCTGCAGCTCTACGGACTACCCTTTTCCAGGAAGTCTTTCAGGCAGCCTTGTCTACTCATGACCAGAAGATGTGAAAAATGCCTGATCTCTGCTCAACTGTCTTCTAGGACTTGCCACAGCATGGTCTATCTACTCATCAAGACAGGGCTCCTGTCGTAATTGCCTCTCATTTGCCAGGGTCTGACTCAGTGACTTCCAGAAAATGAATGGGATTCAGAAGAACTACTTGTTAGTTTCCTCTTTAACCACCTAACTTTTGAAGGCAAGGCTGACAGCAGTGCCTACAGTGGGAGTGACTTAAGCAGCAGATACGAACCCAGGCCACAGGGATTTCTATTCTGGTTTTGCCGCTTATTAATTTAGCTAAATGACCTTGGGCTAGTCATTTAATTTCTCTGTTGGAATAGGGAATATAGAGATGATAGCTCTTATGTCCTAAGAATGCTGTGAAGACCGAATGAATAAAATGCTCAGGACAGTGACTAGAAAACAGTAGATGATTAGTAAATACTGGCTACTACCATCTTAAGGTATGCCAAATACAGAGATGAGTAACAGAACACAGAGTCCAGAAGACAGTGAGAGAAGCAGCAGGTCACAGCTCCTAGGCAAGGTTATCCAGTTATCCCCCTCTTTCCAGATGCTTGGCTGTCAATTGTTCTTTTTCTCAACAGGTGGTATTACACCCAAGACCACTAACTAAAAGGAAGTATCAGACCTCACTACTGTCCTACAGGGCAGGATTTGGTAACAAGGCCTACGCTCTTGAAAGTGACCATCCTCGACGGCTTCAGAGTCTGTTTCTGGCTACAAGGACAGTATGAGAATAGAAGCCAGACTAGAGGATGGTTTGCTAGGCAAATACCCCAGGTCCCATGACCTACGCAAAGGGTCAAGCTGTTTCTCTGCCAAAAGCCTCATGCCCATGGCTGGACTGTGAAGACACTGTTATCTCAGCCCACCAGCATTTACCTAGAAAGTTCTTACTAGTGCTAGTTAGGGGCAGTATAAGATGACTTGGAGTTCTGTCTTCCATGATAATCAGCACTGAGAGGTATACCCCAAACTATTCATTATATGTGGAGCCCCACTATTCCCCTACCTTTCTCCCCAGGGACTGCTTTGACTGGTCAAAGTTTAAATGTCACACTCTAAAGTCTGGTATCACATTTCAAGATAGAGATCAGATGATGATAGTGGTGGCAAAAGTTTCAAATCGAAAGAAGGCGAGGCCGAGGCGGGCGAATCATGAGGTCAGATTTCGAGACCAGCCTGGCCAACATGGCGAAACTCCGTCTCTACTAAAAATAGGAAAGGCTAGGCGCGGTGGCTCACGCCTGTAATCACAGCACTTTGGGAGGCTGAGGCGGGTGGATTACAAGTTCAGGAGTTCAAGACCAGCCTGGCCAACATGATGAAACCCTTTCTCTACTAAAAATACAAAAATTGCTGGGCGCGGTGGCTCGTGCCTGTAATCCCAGCACTTTGGGAGGCTGAGGTGGGTGGATCATGACATCAGGAGATCAAGACCAGTCTGGCTAACATGGTGAAACCCCGTTTCTACTAAAAATATGAAAAATCAGCTGGGCGTGGTGGCACGCGCCTATAGTCCCAGCTACTCGGGAGGCTGAGGCAGGAGAATTGCTTGAACCCGGGAGGCGGAAGTTGCAGTGAGACGAGATCACACCACTGCACTCCAGCCTAGGCAACAGAGTGAGACTCTATCTCAAAAAAACAAAAAACAAAACAAAATTAGCCGGGCATGGTGGCACGTGCCTGTAATCCCAGCTACTCAGGAGGCTGAGGCAGGAGAATCGTTTGAACCCAAGAGGCGGAGGTTGCAATGAGCCAAGATCATGCCACTCCACTCCAGCCTGGGTGACAGTGTGAGGCTCTGTCTCAAAAAAAAAAAAAAAAGGCCAGGCGCGGTGGCTCAAGCCTGTAATCCCAGCACTTTGGGAGGCCGAGACGGGCGGATCACGAGGTCAGGAGATCGAGACCATCCTGGCTAACACGGTGAAACCCCGTCTCTACGAAAAATACAAAAAACTAGCCGGGCGAGGTGGCGGGGGCCTGTAGTCCCAGCTACTTGGGAGGCTGAGGCAGGAGAATGGCGGGAACCCGGGAGGCGGAGCTTGCAGTGAGCTGAGATCCGGCCACTGCACTCCAGCCCGGGCGACAGAGCGAGACTCCGTCTCAAAAAAAAAAAAAAAAGCCGGGCGCGGTGGCTCAAGCCTGTAATCCCAGCACTTTGGGAGGCCGAGACGGGCGGATCACGAGGTCAGGAGATCGAGACCATCCTGGCTAATACGGTGAAACCCTGTCTCTACTTAAAAATACAAAAAACTAGCGGGGCGACGAGGCGGGCGCCTGTAGTCCCAGCTACTCGGGAGGCTGAGGCAGGAGAATGGCGTAAACCCGGGAGGCGGAGCTTGCAGTGAGCTGAGATCCGGCCACTGCACTCCAGCCTGGGTGGCAGAGCAAGACTCCGTCTCAAAAAAAAAAAAAATTAGCTGGGCGGGCACTTGTAATTCCAGCTACGCCGGAGACTGAGGCAGGAAAATCGCTTGAACCCAGAAGGCAGACGTTGCAGTGACTGGTGGGGAAGGGAAAAAAAGGCTGGGTATGGTGGTTCACACCTGTAATGCCAGCACTTTGGGAGGCTGAGGCAGGTGGATCACTTGAGGTCAGTAGTTCAAGACCAGCCTGGCCAATATAGTGAAACTCTGTCTCTACTAAATACACAAAAAAAATAACCAGGCATGGTGGTGCGCACCTGTAGTCCCAGCTACTCGGGAGGCTGAGGCAGGAGAATCGGTTAAATCCAGGAGGCAGAGGTTGCAGTGAGCCGAGATCATGCCACTGCACTCCAGCCTGGGCGACAGAGCAAGACTCTGTTTCAAAAAGAAAAGAGATAAAAAGATGATAAAAGGATCTGCAAAGATATTTGGAGAATATTTATGAAAGTGACTGATTTTGAGAATGGGAAAAGGGATTTGCATAACTTGCTTTGTTAATACGTTTCACTGGTGTACCAATGTTGTTTAATAATATTAAAAAGAAAAGAAACAGGAAACACACTTCAACCTCCACACTCCCACGAGAGAATTCACGTTTGCTTCCTTCCCTTTGAGTCTCTATCCACATGTGTCACAAAGCAGTGACCATGAGGCCACCTTACGTCTTAATGTCTAATACCTCTCTGAGTGAATTAAGCATTTAAATAGCCATTCCTGCTCTTTATTTATTAATATAACAAAAATTTGGAAAAAATGCTGTAATCTGTGGGATTACTTCCTTGAGATAAAGCAACACCTATGTGGGGGTTGAGGGGTGGGTAGATCTTCCTAGATTCTGACTCATAAGACCATCACAGGCCATATTTGGCACAAGTCCACTGAGAAGGACTGGGACAGAGACACAGCTGGCAGGCAGGGCAGTGGCAGGTCATCAGCAGCTGAAGTTCTTTCAAGAGTCCATACAGAAGATGGCTCAGGCACAAGGAGACTGTGTTGACTCAATACCTTGACTTAGAACGCTCAATCTTGGGGGTGCCAGTATCTCTTTTGACAGCTCCTTAGGCTCCCCATAAGGACATCCCCAGGAGAGTCACTGTGTTCCATGAAACAAAAGCCTGGTGGCCCATCAGGTATCCATGGCTCTTTCCTGTCCAAATGTAATTTACCAACCAGAGGACATTTTACCATAAGGAACCATGCCCAGCAACAAATGTGACATTCTGCCTTATCTAGCTCCCAGGGAAACAGAGCTAGAAAGTTAAACAAAGGTCAAATTCTCATGCAAGGAAAGGATTTTGTCAACTGTAACTCACGGATACTGTTTAGGGATGGGATTACTGAGTCAAAAGCAAAGTTTTGGCCAGGCGTGGTGGCTCACGCCTATAATCCCAGCACTTTGGGAGGCTGAAGAGGGTGGATCGCCAGAGGCCAGGAGTTCGAGACTAGCCTGGCCAACATCACTGTCTCTACCAAAAATACAAAAACTTAGCTGTTGTAGTGGAGGGCATCTAATCCCAGCTACTAGAAAGGCTGAGGCAGGAGAATCGCTTGAACTCAGGAGGCGGACGTTTCAGTGAGCTGAGATCACACCACTGCACTCCAGCCTGGGCAACAAGAGCGAAACTGTCTTAAAAAAAGAAAAAAGCAGGCCGGGTGCGGTGGCTCAAGCCTGTAATCCCAGCACTTTGGGAGGCTGAGATGGGCGGATCATGAGGTCAGGAGATCGAGACCATCCTGGCTAACACTGTGAAACCCCGTCTCTACTAAAAAAAAAAATACAAAAAAAACTAGTCGGGCGAGGTGGCGGGCACCTGTAGTCCCAGCTGCTCCGGAGGCTGAGGCAGGAGAATGGCGTAAACCCGGGAGGCGGAGGTTGCAGTGAGCTGAGATCCGGCCACTGCACTCCAGCCCGGGCGACAGAGTGAGACTCCGTCTCAAAAAAAAAAAAAAAAAAAGAAAGAAAAAAGCAAAGTTTTCATGATTTTTGCTAATTCACTTTCCTGAAAGATTTTTCCAATTTATACAACAATCACTATTACAGTGGTTAGCAGGAGTACAGAACCTAAATGAGAAAAACGATAATTTTACGGAGAAAAAATCTGAATAAACAGTCTAGCATTCTCTCCTATTTAAACTAGTTTTTTTTTTTTTTTTTTTGAGGTGAGGAGGGGAGGCTGGGGAGAATTTAATTAAACAATTCCATTTTTATTCATAAAAATAAATAAATACACAAGAAATGTCCCTTCCCCTAAAACACTAATGACAAGAGACTTGCCTTTACAGTCTTGGAAAGTATGCTATAAAAATACAGTATTAACAGTGGGGTGCTGGAATAGGACTAAACCGATCAAGGAAAGGGACACCAGAAATGGAACAATTTTGACAAATACGGCATTATAAAATTCAGTGGCAAAAAGATGAACAATTCACTAAATGGTAAGAGTCAGAAAAATTTTGGTGAGAATTAAGATCTCTACATCACCTCTTCCAAGAGTCCCAAAGGAGTAAAGATTTAAATGTAAAAATGGTTACACAGGAAGCAGAAAGGAATACACACAAATATTAGTAAGTTGTTCCATGTGGTGGGATTACAAAGGTTTCTGTTTCCTTATACTTAACTGTGACTCTCAGAGGAGCACATTACCTTTACACTCAAACAGCCACCTCCATTTTGGAGAAAAACGTTAATCTGTTGATTTTTTCAAATAAATTTCTGATGATAAAAATCTCCATTCATCATGCAAGACAAATTACACTTAAATGCAGGTTTTCATCTTCACTCAGGGCTTGCTAAGCATTTCAGTTATTGCAAATGGTACTAAACAGCCGATCCTAAGAATTCCACATCTTCTTTCACCAGGACATTGATGGCTTTAAACTGGCAAAAGTTAAAAGGTGTATTTTTGTACTTAATGTTCTCCAATCAAGAATGGGACAACTGTCCAGGTGCGGTGGCTCACGCCTGTAATTCCAACACTTTGGGAGGCCGAAACGGGCGGATCATGAGGTCAGGAGATAGAGACCATCCTGGCTAACACGGTGAAACCCCATCTCTACTAAAAATACAAAAAATTAGCCAGGCGTGGTGGTGGGCGCCTGTAGTCAAAGCTACTCGGGAGGCTGAGGCAGGAGAACGGCATGAACCCGGGAGGCGGAGCTTGCAGTGAGCCGAGATCATGCCACTGCACTCCAGCCTGGGCGACAGAGCAAGACTCTGTCTCAAAAAAAAAAAAAAGAATGGGACACTTGTTAGAAAAGAGCCAGGCGTGGTGGCTCACACCTGTAATCTCAGCATTTTGGGAAGCTGAGGCAGGTGGATCATGAGGTCAAGAGATTGAGAAATCCATCCTGGCCAACATGGTGAAACCCCATCTATACTAAAAATACAAAAATTAAGCTGGGCAAGGTGGCATGTGCTTGTAATCTCAGTTACTCGGGAGGCTGAGGCAGGAGAATCGCTTGAACCTGGGAGGTGAAGGCTGCAGTGAGCTGAGATCGCACCACTGCACTCTAGCCTGGGCAATAAGAGCGAAACTCTGTCTCAAAAAAAAAAAAAAGAATGGGACACTTGTTAGAAAAGAGCCAGGCGTGGTGGCTCACACCTGTAATCTCAGCATTTTGGGAAGCTGAGGCAGGTGGATCATGAGGTCAAGAGATTGAGAAATCCATCCTGGCCAACATGGTGAAACCCCATCTATACTAAAAATACAAAAATTAAGCTGGGCAAGGTGGCATGTGCTTGTAATCTCAGTTACTCGGGAGGCTGAGGCAGGAGAATCGCTTGAACCTGGGAGGTGAAGGCTGCAGTGAGCTGAGATCGCACCACTGCACTCTAGCCTGGGCAATAAGAGCGAAACTCCATCTCAAAAAAAAAAAAAGCCAAGAACAAAATACACTAAATGCAACTTTTGCTACAAGAAGCTGCCCAAGCAGAGTTAGCTTCAAAATGTCCACCAGCAATTTCTGCTTTTGTTATCAATTTCTATTTCCATCTTCCTGGATTTCTGGAGATTGAAATTATTTTGTAAAAGCCTGTGGCCAGGCATGGTGACTCATGCCTGTAATCCCAGCATTCTGAGAGGCTGAGGCGGGCAGATCACTTGAGGTCAAGAGTTTGAGACCAGCCTGGCCAACATGGTAAAACCCCATCTTTACTGAAAATACAAAAATTAGCTGGGTGTGGTGCACACACCTGTAATACCAGCTACTCGGGAGGCTGAGGCAGGAGAATCGCTTGAATCAGGAGGCAGAGGCTGCGGTCAGTCGAGATCGCACCACTATACTCCAGCCTGGGCAACAGAGCGAAATGAAGTCTCAAAAAAAAAAAAAACAGGCTACAAAGTTTGAAATTTCTAACTGGAAAACAGTTCTCTAAAGCACCGACTACTTCCTCTCACAGAAGAATTATGAGCCAGCAGAGTAGAAAGGAAGAGTTACATAAGGTCTCTGAGACCTGGTCCTTCAAGGAAAGCATTTTAGATAACTTCCATTATTAATCCATGTATATATTAACATCCTCTAAAAACTTTCTAGAAAAAGGTATATTCAGAACACCTTTCCTTCTGCCACCAAATCAAACCTCACCGGTGTGCATCGGAAGAAGCTCCTCAGAGCGAAACTACCAATATTTGTACCAGTATTTGAATGATGAAACAATTCTTTCCTTCAAGTACAATGTTTCTCATAACAAATCAAAAGCTGGCGTCTTCCTTTATTCGCCTGCAGTCATCACTTTCTTCATCTATGCCACAGAGAAGCCAAATGGCCACATGAACAGACACAATAAGGAAACACCAGCAGATAAAAAGATCAAGAAAAATATTGTTGGCTTGGGCGAGCAGAGGTCAGTGGTCAGAAAGAGGTTAACCAGGAACACATAAGGGTACCTAGGGGAAGGGCAAGAGACTGCTATGGTGAAAATGAGGAGAGCAGGGAAGGGCTAGGAAGTTGGGGGTCAGTTAGCAATTCAAAAGTCTGAATTCTTGCAGGTAGGTTAATAGCTCACGTGGAGGTGAAGGCTTTATGGTGTTGCAGTACCCAGGAATTGAAAGCAAAGTATAGTAGTCCCCACTTATCCATGGGGGATAGGTCCCAAGACCCCCAGTGAATGCCTGAAACACAGCAAGCAGCAAACTTGTCATCCTTCAGGACACACTGATGATGTTCATGCCTTCCACCTACAAATTTAATGCCTTTTCCACTGTAAGTAAGCACTCATCATACACTGTGCGTTTTACCTTTTGCAGTGTGAGGTGCCACAGCAAAACTAGCATGACTTTCTTTTTCCTTCTTCACAATTTCAAGGATAGAAAATATGTTCTCACAGATTTTAGCAACCTCAGCATATGATTTTTTCACTTTCCTTATTAAGTCAACAATTTTTACTTTTTCACTTCAAGAGTGTCTCTTTGGC
Organism: Trachypithecus francoisi; assembly: GCF_009764315.1. NCBI lineage: Eukaryota > Metazoa > Chordata > Mammalia > Primates > Cercopithecidae > Trachypithecus > Trachypithecus francoisi. Next base: position 60,399,651 of record NW_022681453.1, read on the forward strand.
ATAACCGAATTGCTAGCATCTTGTGCTTTGGGATCATTATTAAGTCAAATATGAGTTACTTGAACACAAGCATTGCAACATCGACTTGATAACCAAGACAGCTACTAAGTGACTAACGGGCAGGTAGCATCTATGGTGTAGAAACCCTGGACAAAGCGATGATTCACTTCCTGGGTGGGATAGCACAAGCTTTCATCAAGCTAATCCAAACAGCACGCAATTTAAAAATTATGGCAGGGTACAGTAGCTCATGCCTATAATCCCAGAACTTTGGGAGGCTGAGGCAGGAAGACTGCTTAAGGCCAGGAGTTTGAGACCAACCTATGCAACATACTGAAACCCAGTCTCTACCAAATATTTAATACATTACCTGGGCATGGTGGTATACTCCTGTGAGTCCCAGCTACTCGGCAGGCCGAGGTGGGAAGATGGCTTGAGCCCAGGAGTTTAAGGCTCCAGTGAGCTATGATCGCTCCACTGCCCTTCAGCCTGGGTGACAGAACAACCCTCTGTCTCAAAAAGCAGACAAACAAAAAGAAACTTAAGAACAGTATTTCTAGAATTTTCCAGTTAACATTTTCAGACCACGATTGACTGCAGACAAAGAGGATTACTATATCTGCAAAGTCATCAAAACAACCGTATAAAATGCAGGAGATGAAACTGAACCAGGTGTTATCACATCCACGGTCAGACAGCAACTAAGTAGCTGAGCTGGAATTAACAGGAGCGTCAGTCCAGGTCCTACCATGCCATTATGCAATACCAGCTCTCACCCAAAGGATTCTGGCTCCTGAGGGCTGGGACTTTTAACAAGTCTTTTATGGCAATTCAGGCATACACACCAAGTTTGGAAACCACTGATGTGAAGAGTTTACAACTACTGTTCTGATTTACGTGTTGTGCCTGATCCAAAACTGTAATGATAGCATTAGATATCTGAACAAATGCTAAAGGTTCAACAAAGCCATGGCAGTTAAACCAATTAACGTTCTATAGCTTGTTAACATTTTTAGTTGCTTGGTGTTTCCAAGCTGCCTGCCTGCAACAGCTGGGTCCTAACCACAGTTGGCTCTTCTGCTCCCCTGCACTGTTACCACCCTAATTATGGTATCGAATTGTAGAAAACTCACGAAGGTACTAAAGAATGAAGACAAAAAGCTACTGACAATTCCATCTTCCAGAAGCAATCGCTATTAGTATTAGAGTGTATGTCTTTCCAGTTTTCCTTCAAATAGTTGAGGTTATATATATCATGTATAACTTTGCATCTTATTTTTTCTACATTAAATATGTTACCATGTTGTTAAAGTTGCATGATATTCAGCACATGGATAATCTCAAATTTTCCCTTGCTGCTAAGTATGCATTGTTTTTAAATTACGATGAGATGAACCTACATGTAGACTATCAGCATAATCTGATTAGACTCACAAATGTTTTAATCACTCAGCATTTCTTGTATGCTGAGTAGTAGAATACATTTCATCCATGTGCTTCTCAGTCTGCTGATGGTCTTTGCCTACCCTACCTACTAGAATGTGACTTATTGCACATATGATCTAAATATAGCACTGGGAAGGAAGCATCATACGGATACGGAGTTCGGAAGTAGCAGGCTTCTGAGCAGATTCCAAAGTAACATTCCACACTTTCACCAGCATGGAACATGGGTAAATGTCTCTCTCCATCTCATTTTCTTCCAAGACTTCATGCTCTGTATATGACCATGAGAGAAGACCCAGCAGTCATCCTGCCCTCAAAACTGATAGACTTCAAGGCTCAGAGTGAAGTAGGCAAGCAATATTTGCTCATAAAGTTTTAGAGAAGGTCATGAGGAGAGACCGAGGGGAAGGGCAAAGGACTGCTATGCTGAAAATGAGGACAGCAGGTGAAAATGAGGCATCGAAAGTCACATGCTACTACTGCACTGGACGTCAAGTAGAACAGCAGTGTCTGTTGTAGGCAGATTCTTTTCAACTTCCCAAACCGAGGAATCAAATTAGGGCCTGAATAGTGAAGAGCCCCTGAAACAGCAAGACATCATTACTGAATGCGCTTTGTGCCAGGCACTGTACTACAGACTTTACTGGGGCAATCTGTTTACTCTTCCAACAAACCAAGCCTATAGGGATACAATGAGAATCCCCATCTAACAGATGAAGAAAAAGAAGCTCATCAGCAGTCACTTGGTTTCTAAAAATACTCATTCTGGGGAGGGGGCAGGAATAGAAAGACCAGTAGTCTGACAAGGAAGGAGATGAGTGGACGGCTCTGGCCAAGCCATTTTTGTGGAATAATGAAGTCATTTGGGGGCACTCAGGAAGTAGGCTATCAGTCTGTTCTTCCATTTAGAATTACCACCTCTAGGAGGAAACCCAGTAGGAAAAGATAGAAACCTTCAAAAAGAAACATTAAGGATCTAGGGGGGCAGGATAGACACTTTCATTACAATTAAAATATCTACTGAGAGAAGCACATCAAGGAGCTGACCAAATATCTTAAAATACTTTTTTTTTTTTTTTGAGACAGTCTTGCTCTGTCTCAGGCTGGAGTAAAGTGGCGCAATCTAGGTTCACTGCAACTTCCCCCTCCAGGGTTCAGGCAATTCTGCCTCAGTTTCCCGAGTAGCTAGGACTACAGGCACGGGCCACCACGCCTTTTTTTTTTTTTTTTTGATGGAGTCTCACTCTGTCACCCAGGCTGGAGTGCAGTGGTGTGATCTCGGCTCACTGCAAGCTCCACCTCCAGATTCATGCCATTCTCCTGCCTCAGCCTCCCAAGTAGCTGGGACTACAGGTGCCCACCACCACACCCAGCTAATTTTTTCTGTATTTTTAGTACAGACAGTGTTTCACCGTGTTAGCCAGGATGGTCTCGATCTCCTGACCTTGTAATCCGCCCGCCTCGCCTCCCAAAGTGCTGGGATTACAAGTGTGAGCCATCGCGCCTGGCCTGTATTTTTAGTAGAGATGGGGTTTCACCATTTTGGCCAGGCTGGTCTAGAACTCCTAAATTCAAGTGATCTGCCCGGCTCAGCCTCCCAAAGTGCTGGGATTACAGGCGTAAGCCACCGTGCCCAGCCTAAAAAATTCTCTTAATTTTTTTTATTTTCAAGAGACAGGTTTCACTATGTTGTCCAGGCTGGAGTGCAGTGGCTTTTTACAGGTGCAATCCCACTACTGATCAGCATAGTAGAGTTATTTGATCTGTTCTATTTGCTACCCGGGCCAGTTCACCCTCCTTGGGCAACCTGGTGGTCCCCTGCTTCTGAGGGGTCACTGCACTAATGCTGAAGTTAATGCAGACACCCAAATGGTATAATGCACTAAAACCCAGAATTCCTGTGACTCAAGTCATCCTCCTGCCTCAGCCTCCTGAGTGGCTGGTACTATAGGTATGCATCACTGTGCCCAGATGCAAAAATTTAATTCTGTTCTCTCTTCTACAGAGTTAAGATGTTCCACTCCAGTATTTGGTAATCCCAGCTACCAGGGAGGCTGAGACAGAAGAATCACTAGAACCTGGGAGGTGGAAGTTTCAGTGAGCTGGGATTGCATCACTGCACTCCAGCCTGGGCGACAGAGCAAGACTGTCTCAAAAAAACAAACAAACAAAAAATTATGCCATGAATAGAACTCTTATGCCCCAGGACTACTAATCATTGTGTTATTAATCTTACTATATTAATCAAACATATACTAAGGGCAGAAGTAGATACGAGATTATAAGAAGAAATCATACCAAATGCAAAAAGTAAACTACTACTGTGATCAAGTCATGTTACTTTAAGGTAATTACTTTAAGGGTAATTACCTTAGTTGGGAAAATTAGGGAAGCATTCCTCTGGGAAGAATTGAACCTGGATGTGAAGGGGGAAAAGGGAGCAAACAATTTTCCTTAAAGAACAGCACAGGCAAGGCCTTATTTGGAGGGGGATATGAAAATGAGGTACCTGGGTCAGATCACGCAGGACATAGTGGGCTGTACTAAGGTCCCGAAACCACAAAGTAATGAGAAGCCTGACTTGTGGAGATTTCTAAGCAGCAGTGTTCATCCTGCAGAGCCAGCACCCTGCCTGCCTGCAGTGGGGAAGGGAGGAGACCCTGCGGTGGACAGTGAGGATGCTGCTGCCACCTTCAGGCAAGAGAGGACTGCACTAGACCAGTGTGAGAGCAGAAGGGAATGGCGACAAAGTAAAGGTGGATGGCATCTAGTGATGGATTGGATTGGGATGGGTATGGGAAATGAGGGAAAACGCCAAGGAAGTCGCCTGGGTTTATGTCTCATGGGACCAAGAGGATTTCTTAGATCAGGGAAGTCTGAAAAACAGTGAGGTGTTTCTTGGGGTGGAATTGTGTTTGATTTTAGACATGCTGTTTGAGATGACTCTCAACCAAATCTATTTTTAAAGATACAGTGGTATTTAGTTATATTTAAGCTTCATTGTTAACTGAGGGAATACTAATTTGTGCTAGGATTTCATGGCTGAAGTCTATCTAGACACCTGTGCTAAATTGGGAATGTTACGTGCATTCACCAGACACGGAAAGCAAAAGAGAAGAGATGGCTGGACCTGCCATCTAGAGGTCTGCTGTCTGGAGGCCCAGATGACATAATCATGGCAAAGTACAGCAAAGGAGAGAGCACCAGCAGCAGAAATATTGAATGTTTTCAAAGGCAAGACTAAACAGCTGAATGTGCAACGCCTAAAAAGAAGTGTTCGGCGTGTTAAAAATAACTGGTCAAAACATTTACTGGTTATCAATCCCTTAACAAGCTTCAAAGAAGTTCCTAGAAAGCATGCTGGAAAATGTTAAATGACTGAAATGAGAAAGAGCAAGATTGATGGGTCAGGTACAGAGAGCAGCTAAGCATCAGGGGGGTGGCGCAGTAAGTTATCTTGGCAGGCCAATGAAACAGTTGGGATGCAGGCACAGGGCCTGAAGACATAGATCCACCAAGGCTAGAGGCCTGAGCGGGCACATAAAAGCAGCCAGGTGAGGGAGATATCTAGTCTACCCTTCCAGTCCTTCTCCAGAATACACCTCGTTCCCAGCCATCACACGGCTTGTCTCAAGTGGGCTTGTCATTCCTCCCACAGGGTCCTACCTTACCCCCTAATGTAATGCCCTTTCTGTCCAGGAACCTGCTCATCTCCCTCAAACCCAAGAGCATCTGGGGCCCAGACACCTTTTTAAAAATCATACTTGAGGCCAGGCGCAGTGGCTCATGCCTGTAATCCCAGCACTTTGGGAGGCCGAGGCGGGTAGATCACAAGGTCAGGAGATCGAGACCATCCTGGCTAACACGGTGAAACCCCATGTCTACTAAAAATACAAAAATTAGCCGGGCATGGTGGCGGGCACCTGTAGTCCCAGCTGCTAGGGAGGGTGAGGGAGGAGAATGGCGTGAACCCGGGAGGCGGAGCTTGCCGTGAGCCGAGATCGCGCCACTGCACTCCAGCCTCGGCGACAGAGTGAGACTCCATCTCCAAAAGAAAAAAAATCATACTTGAATCAGACTACCTGTGTCTCTGCCTCTCTTCCAAGTGGGGGGAGGGCAGGAGGAGGACAGGGCAGGTGGGAGGTGTGTGTTGCGGGGGCGGGGAGAAATTCTCCTCGAAGGTATTCTCTCCTTCATCCCCAAATTCCTGATCCCAGTAGTGCCTGTGGTGCAAGGGCTTGGTAAATAATGGTGCAGGGACAGTGGACATGCCCAGAGGCCAAGGAAGAGACGATGGGGAATGCCAGTCTATCTTTGTTTAGACATACATTTTCGGGTCACTGCCTCTGTGAGAGTGCCTTCTTTTAGGCTCCACTGAGGGCTGCAGATTCTTAGCACAAGACACTCTCTTATTCAAATGAAGACTTTGAGCCTCTTGCCCATTATGACACCTCATAGGTACCACTAAACAGGAAAAAGTGGGCTGACAATTCTGGCCAAGGAGTATTCTCTGAAGTACCAACAACAATAAATGTTACCTGGACTTACTTAAAAGGTATAGACATACTTCCTCATGCTGGTGACCTGTGATACTTTGGTAATAAACAGTTGAAGAGAGTAAACAAAATCTCGAGAGATTATACAAGACATAAAAAATGCCTGGGCACTTCCCCCATCCCCCCATTTCCAGGTTTCAGTAAATTCTGCCGACAGTCCTGCATCTTACTAGAGCCTACCATGGACAACAGAGGCATGCTGATGTGTGTCACAAGAAGGGGTGGCTAAGTATCAGAAGGTACAGTCACTTTTGCTGTTACTACTGGTCACAGCAGGCCTTTGTGCCATTAACACAGTGCTGTCCCTTAGAGCTAGCCCATGGAGCCTATGTGGCACTATCAAAGGTAACCTCGCATGCTGCTTGTGAGGCTGGGAAAAGGGCACAGGGAGGAAGACAGCAAGCATTTTCATCCATGTGGGCATCAGCCTGGATGAACCATGAGGGAGAATGGTTCTGGCATGTGCAGTGTTTGTCCATTCAGCTAAGGCTCAAATGGCAGTTTCTTCCTGAGAATTCAAGATTTACACAACTTGTCTAAGGCTCCACAGCTAGTTATGTGCAAGGTAGCAGGCCAGATTCTATTCTGTCCCATTCAAAGATGCTTAAGGAACTTGAGATCATGGTCCCCATTGTAGTAACCAGAAGGAAATGCTCCCAAATGCTCAGGAAGAGTGCTGATTACACTGAACACTGGGAAAAGAAAGATGGCTAGAAACTGCCAAAACAGGCCGGGCGCGGTGGCTCAAGCCTGTAATCCCAGCACTTTGGGAGGCCGAGATGGGCGGATCACGAGGTCAGGAGATCGAGACCATCCTGGCAAACACAGTGAAACCCCGTCTCTACTAAAAATACAAAAAACTAGCCGGGCGACGTGGCGGGCGCCTGTAGTCCCAGCTACTCTGGAGGCTGAGGCAGGAGAATGGCGGGAACCCGGGAGGCGGAGCTTGCAGTGAGCTGAGATCCGGCCACTGCACTCCAGCCTGGGCGACAGAGCGAGACCGCGCCTCAAAAAAAAAAAAAAAAAAAAAGAAACTGCCAAAACAAGATAATGGAAAGCCAACCCTCCAGTTTTAGGATCACAACCATGGGTTTTGCTTTTGAGATGGAGTCTTGCTCTGTCGCCCAGGCTGGAGTGCAGTGGTGCGATCTTGGCTCACTGCAACCTCTGCTTCCCAAGTTCAAGGGATTCTCCTGTCTCAGCCACCTGAGGAGTTGGGATTATAGGCACGTGCCAGCACCCAACTCATTTTTGTATTTTGGTAGAGATGGGGTTTCACCACGTTGCCCAGGTTGGTCTCCAACTTCTGGCCTCAGGTGATCCAGCGCCTCAGCCTCCCAAAGTGCTGGGATAACAGTGAGCCACCGTACCCGGCCACAACCATGGGTTTTCAATCCCACCTCAGATACATTCAGCTGCATGAACTGTTTTTTGTTTTTTGAGACAGTCTCTCCCTGCTTCCCAGACTGGAGTGCAGTGGAGCGTGATCTCTACAGCCTCGACCTCCGGGGCTCAGGAGATCCTCCCACCCTTGGCCTCTTGAGTAGCTGGGACTATAGGCACACGCTACCATGCCAAGATTTTCTTTTTTGAAAAAATATATGGTAGAAATGAGGTCTCTCTACATTGCCCAGGCTGGTCTCCAATTCCTGGGTTTATGCATTCTTTCCCACTTCAGCCTCCCAAAGTGCTGAGATTACAGGGATGAGCTACCCCATGTGGCAGCTGTGTGAACTGAAATGCCCCCTGCTTCCATGTGAAAAATGAGAATCCTCCACAAATGAGATAATGCACAGAAAGCTCCTAGCATTCCATTTGACAAATGAAATATGAGTGGCTTTGTTATGAGGGCTTTTCTAACTTAAATGAAAAATATGCACTTAATCAACAAGTATTATTCCATCTTCCAAATCTCACTATTGTAGTCTCTCACACTAACTTCTAGATTTTTGCTACATCCATGTCAGTGCAGATACGTGTTTAATGTCTTGTTGTATTTCTAATACAAATTATGCATTCAGCTATATACTACCTAAAACTGCAGTGTGATCTGCATTGGTGTACTGCATCATACGTTAACAGGGCAGTGGAGAGTCATATTTAGCGTAAGACCCTTGTCATTTGAGGAAGATAAGGTCACAGAGACCTTTGCAAAGTCCTAATTGGCCAATACCAATACCAATTGCCAATTGCCAAATACCAATACCAATTGCCATTTGTTAGAAGAAAAACAAAGCAGCACTGAAACATGGGCAATGGGTCACTAAGTGGCTCACTCCCATATACCAATTTGAATTCTTGCCTCCACTTTCACTGTTTTGCAGTGACCACATAGGCACATAGGTCCTAAGAACATGGGTTACCACTCATGATCCTATCCACTTCATGCTAGAATATCCCATGCCCTAACAGCCTCTTTCTGGGCCCCACTTAAAGCTGATCATGTGTTGCCATTTTAAATTCAGAAGCAGTAGTCACTGACCATGAGCTAGGGGGTAAACACACCAAATCCAGTTCAAACACTTGCTGAGTGCCATGAAGTGTCCATTACTGAGCTAGGTGCTGGGGATGACCTACAGACAAAACTGCAAAGACTTTCTTACTTCAAAAGGAGGCCATCTCAGTTATCTACAAGCTAGTAAGTACATGATTGTGTCCTGTGGCTTTGTAAGTGTTAAACTGGAAACCTCAGTGGCTATATTCCACTAGTTACTTCACAACTCTTCCTGGACAAGGGCATCTACACAATTCTGAAACCTCCTCCAGAGTTGACAAAAAAGGCCTGCTGGGTTCTGGATAGAAATGTAATTACAACAAAGCATTAATCAGAGTGCACTTTGGCCCCTTTCCTTGTTGCTACAAGTCTGATGTTTTGCAACCCCATTGTTCCTAGAGATAGGATTTCTAACATCAGGGTCATAAGGCTGTGTAAAAATTTGCGTCCCCACTGTTCCTATAGACAGTATCTCTGATATTAGAATCACAAGGCTTTTATTTAAGGATCGCTTAAGATGTGTATCAAGCCGGGCGCGGTGGCTCAAGCCTGTAATCCCAGCACTTTGGGAGGCCGAGACGGGCGGATCACGAGGTCAGATCGAGACCATCCTGGCTAACACGGTGAAACCCCGTCTCTACTAAAAAATACAAAAAACTAGCTGGGCGAGGTGGCGGGCGCCTGTAGTCCCAGCTACTCGGGAGGCTGAGGCAGGAGAATGGCGTAAACCCGGGAGGCGGAGCTTGCAGTGAGCTGAGATCTGGCCACTGCACTCCAGCCTGGGCGACAGAGCGAGACTCCATCTCAAAAAAAAAAAAAAAAAAAAAAGATGTGTATCAGACCCCAATTCCAGCAACCAGTTTGAAGACCCCCATGGAGGAACATGAACAGCATAATACAGCTTTTCTCCCTGTCCCATGACTTCACTCTGCACTCTTTGACCAATCAACCATCTTCACACTTCGGCCCACTTAAAACCCTTAGAAACCCCAGCCCCAAACTCCCTAGGGAAATGGATGTGCAGTTCTCTCCTATCTGCTCATGTGGTGGCCCTATGATTAAACCTCTTTCTCGGCTGGGCACGGTAGCACACCTGTAATCCCAACAATTTGGGAGACAGGAGTTTTGAGACCAGCCTGGGCAATACAGCAAGACCCCATCTTTACAAAAAATAAAAAATTAGCCAAAGCTGGGTGCAGTGGCTCACGCCTGTAATCCCAGCACTTTGGGAGGCTGAGGTGGGTGGATCACCTGAGGTCAGGAGTTTGAGACCAGTCTGACCAAAATGGTGAAACCCCATCTCTACTAAAATACAAAAAAATTAGCTGGGCGTAGTGGCATGCGCCTGTAATCTCAGCTACTTGGGAGGCTGAGGCTGGAGAGTTGCTTGAACCCGGGAGGCGGAGGTTGCAGTGAGCCGAGATTGCGCCACTCCAGCCTGGCAACAGAGTGAGACTGTCTCAAAAAAAAAAAAAAAAAAAAAAAAAACCCACAACAATTAGCCAAGCATGGTATTGTACCTGTAGTCCCAGCTATTCAGGAGTTTGAGGCAGGAGAATGTCCTGAGCCTAGGAGTTCAAGGCTGCAGCCAGTGAACTATGATCCTGCCACTGTACTCCAGTCTGGATAACAAGAGCGAGATCCTGTCTCCAACACCTCCCCCTACCCCCAACACACACACAACTCTTTCTCTGCTACAACCCAGTGTCTCAGCATTGCGGCATGCATCAGGTAATGGACCTCTTATGGTCTACAATTCTATGTATTTAGAAACGGTGAGGCCAGTTGTAGAACAAAACCAAAGCACCTGAAACTCAGCCACAATGAATTTTTTTTTTTTTTTTTTTTTTGAGACAGAGTCTTACTTTGTTACCCAGGCTGGAGTGTGCAGTGGAATGATTTCGGCTCACTGTAATCTCTGCCTCCCGGGCTCAAGCGATTCTTCTGCCTCAGCCTCCCAAGTAGCTGGGATTACAGATCCCCACCACCACACCGGCAAATTTTTGTATTTTTAGTAGAGACGGGGTTTCATCACGTTGGCCAGACTGGTCTCGAACTCCTAACCTCAGGTAATCTCCCCACCTCGGCCTCCCAAAAGTGCTGGGATTATAGGCGTGAGCCACTGTGTCCAGCCCCACAATGAATCTTTAAAAGTCAATTTTATTTCAACTCTATATTCGTCAATATACTTGGTCCACAACACTGAAACATCACCTGGTTTCTGCCCAAACACTTTCAATAATGATTAACTTCCTCCTATGCAATGTTTCATCTTCAAACTATTCTAGCTGCAAAATGATGCAGGGAACTAGATTCTCTCTCTGTGTATTCTTATCCCTGCCTTCTTCTGTGAGGCAGCAAAGTACCAATCTAATCCTTCTCCCATGTGATATCCTACATTATTTGGAGACACCCAGTCTCTTGATCACCAAAACTGCACATCTCTGGTTCTCTCAACTCCTCTGCATGCAACATGGCTTCTAGATGCCTTAACTTCCCGGCTGCCTACCTCTGGCTGAATTAGGCTCCTTATATTTCTTTAAATGTCTGTATCTTTGTACAAGTACTATCCATTACTAAAACAGGTTGATGCTTTAAGAATGTCACATATGAAGAAAAACAGGATGACTGAGCATTTTATAAACTTCCAAAACTCCAAAAACTTCCTCAGTTCTGAATAATACTCATGGTAAGTATGATTAACCTTCAGTGATTTTAACTGCCCAAGAAATATAACAACAGTTGGTTGATATATATATCAAGACTCAATTTATAACCCTTACTCATTTCATTACTGTAATCCCAACACTCTGGGAGACCGAGGTGGGCGGATCACAAGGTCAGGAGTTCAAGACCAGCCTGGCCAACATGGTGAAATCCCATCTCTACTAAAAATACAAAAATTATCCAGGCGTGGTGGCAGGCGCCTGTAGTCCCAGCTACTTGGGAGGCTGAGGCAGGAGAAGAACAGTTTGAACCCGGGAGGCAGAGGTTGCAGTGAGCCGAGACTGCGCCACTGTACTCCAGCCTGGGCGACAGAGCGAGACTCCGTCTCAAAAAAAAAAAAAAAAAAAAAAAAAAAAAGAAAAAACAAAAGTAAATTGTTTATCTGACCTTCTAAAAAATCAAGAGAGACAGAATATCCAAACAAGCCAGTTTTAGCAGGCATGATAAGGAACTACCCTCTCCTTTAATCCTTACAAAAAAGTAACCTGATGTTAACCAATCAGTTATCTTTCAATTATTGTTTTCTTGTTCCCACCTTACAAAGTCCATTCTTCTGCGACTGCCCACTGGGAGTTTTCATCCTATTTTGTATAATGGAGGCTGCCCTGATTCATGAACTGCAAATAAATGCCAACTAAGATCTTTAAATGTGTTGTAATTTTGTCTTTTAACAGGTATCATATCAAAAAGAACTATCCCTAGAAGGATTGACAAATTGGACTGCATCAACACTAAGAGCTTCTGCTCTTCCAAAAACACTATTAATAGAATGGAAAGACACAGACTAAGAGAAGATATTTGGAAATCATATATCTGACAAAAAGACTTGTAATCAGAATATACAAAGAACTCTCAAACACAGTAAGAAAAAAACCAACCCAATAAAATAAGTGGGCAAAAGATCTAACAGATACTTCACCAAAGAATAAGCAGGTGAAAAGATGTCTGTTCAACATTGCTACTCTTTAGGGAAACACAAATTAAACACATAATGAGACACCATCACACACCTTTTAGAAAGGTTAAAAAATTTTTTGGCCGGGCGCGGTAGCTCAAGCCTGTAATCCCAGCACTTTCGGAGGCCGGAGGGGTGGATCACGAGGTCAAGAGATCGAGATCATCCTGGCTAACACGGTGAAACCCCGTCTCTACTAAAAAATACAAAAAACTAGCCGGGCGAGGTGGCGGGCACCTGTAGTCCCAGCTACTCGGGAGGCTGAGGCAGGAGAATGGCGTGAACTCGGGAGGCGGAGCTTGCAGTGAGACGAGATCCGGCCACCGCACTCCAGTCTGGGCGACAGAGCGAGACTCTGTCTAAAAAAAAAAAAAAAGGCTAAAAAATTTTTAAATGACCATGTTGTGTTAGCAAGGACATGGAGCAGATGGAACTCCCGTACACTGCTGGTGAGAATGTGAAATGGAAAACCATTTTAAAAGTTAGATATATACTTTTGGGTGATGAAAATGTTCTGGGCCGGGTGCGGTGGCTCATGCCTGTAATCCCAGCACTCTGGGAAGCTGAGACAGGCAAATCACTTGAGCCCAGGAGTTTGAGGAAATCCTGGGCAACATGGCAAGATCCTGTCTCTACAAAAAATACAAAAATCAGCTGGGTGTGGTGGTGTACACTTGTAGTCCCAGCTCCATGAGAGTGAGACTCTGTTTCCTTAAAAAAAAAAAAAGGAAATAAAGAAAAAAGGAAAAGAAAGGAAAGGAAAAGAAAGGGAAAGGAGAAGGAAAAGGAAAAGGAAAAGGAATGGAAAGGTGAAAAGAAAAGGTTCCGTAATTAGATGGTGACAGTTGTATAACCTTGTGAATATTTGAACTGTACACTTTGGGCGAAGTGTCTCACGCCTATAATCCCAGTACTTTGGGAAGCTAAGGCGGGAAGGCTGAAGCTGGGAGTTTGAGAGCAGCCTAGACAACAAAGTGAGACACTGTCTCTACCAAAAAAAAAAAAATTTAGCCAGGTGTGGTGGCGTGTGCCCTTAGTTCCAGCTACTCGTGGGGCTGAGGTGGAAGGATCACCTGAGCCTGGGAGGACGAATGTGCAGTGAGCTGTGGTCACACTATTGCACTCCAGCCTGGGCAACAGAATGAGACCCTGTCTCCAAAAACAAAACAAAACAAAACAAAAAACGCACATTTTATATAGGGGAATTTTATGATGTATTAAGTATTTTAACTTTTTAAACAAAGTTAAAGCATATGCCTACCATATGCCCCAACCATTCCCCTCCGAAACAGTTACCTACCCAAGGGAAACGAAAACACAGATCTAGACAGAGACTTGTGCACCAGTGTTCACAGAAGCTTTTGTTGTAACAGCCAGAAACGTCAATCAATCCAAATGTCTATCAACAGAAAAGCTAATCGAATTGTGATACAGCTATACCATGAAATACCACTGAGCTACAAAAAGGAATGAACTACAGATACATACAGCACAGATAAAATAATAATGTCGAATGAGGCCAGATACTCCCCCACCCAATAAATACACAGTATATAAAGTATATATACAGATTCCACTTATACAAAATACCAGAAAATGCAAACTAGAAAGCAGATCAGTGGTTACCTGGAGAGGGGTAAGGAAGGGCAGCAGGCAGGAGGGCGAATTACAAAGAAATACTGGGATACTTCAGGGTAATGGATTTGCTCATTCCCTTGATTGTGGTGATGGTTTCACACAATACATACCATCTGTGAATGGTATGTATTCATATGTACATATGTCAAAACTCAAAGTGTACAGTTTCAACATGTATGGCAATTATATTTCAATCAATGAAGCTGTTCTTTGAAAAAAAAAAAAAAAAAGGTATAGTCAGAGGCCAGGAGGCTGCAAATATCTAAGGGGACGACATGGAAGAAGCAGCCACTCCGCATTGTCTCAGTTCTCACTGCATTCACGATTGCTGAATCCGGATTCCAGCTTCAGCTTTTCTTAATTCTCTGCTGCAAATGTCTGCCTTGTGTTATGTTAGCACCTGAAGTCCCATTAGACAGAAACCTTCCACTTATCCCATCCGTCCTTCCCAAGAGAAACACCACCTCCTGTTCTCATACCCAAAAAAATCACTTCCTATGTCCCTTTACCCCAACTATCACATCTGGTTTAGCCCTAGCCATACAAATCTTTCCCTAACCTCTTTACATTTCCACAATCCTAGTTGCATTATTACTTCTTGACTCCTGATTTACTTCCTTACTCCAGACTCCCTTCACTCTACTTCTGCTTGCTTTGCTACACACAGGAGCAGCTACTGAAAGCAAAGCTCCTTGGGCTAATTCCTCAGGCCCTCCAAGATCTTGGCCCCACATCCCTTCCGAGGCTCCCACAGCTCAGGTCTATGTGTTCACTTGCTACACTTGACTTCCTCTTCTATCTTAAACCTGTCTTGCCACACTTTTCCAACCCCCAGATCCCAGAAGGGGCATCCCTCTTGTATTCTGTGACTCAAACCCAGCAACTCCTCAGGAGATTAGCTGCAAACACCTGACTGAAGGGACAATTCAGAGCAGAGGCTGAGCCCTCGGATTTTAAGTCAAACCTGAATGCCAACACGCAGCAGGGTGAAGCAGCATCACGTACTAGGCATGAAGGCTGCAGCAAGAGATGGTATCAGGGCAAATCAGACCCTAGTGTTGGTCAAAAGAAAGGAGAATCCACTTCATACCAACTAGGACCACTAGAATAAAAAATAAAAATAAAAATAAAAAAAACAGATAATGAGTTTTGACGAGTATGTGGAGAAATTAGAACTCTTCTACACCGCTGGTGGAAATGTAAAGTGGTGCAGTCATTTTGGAAAACAGTCTGGCAGTACCTCAAAGAGTTAAACATATGACCCAGACCAAGCACGATGGCTCATGTCTGTAATCCCAGCACTTTGGGGAGGCTGAGGCGGGTGGAATACTTGAGTCCAGGAGTTCAAAATCAGCCTGGGTAACCTGGTGAAACTCTATCTCTAAAAAGCAAAAAAATAAAGAAAAACAAACACACATAATCATTCCTATGGGATCTGCACTGCCATCTCTATAAAAAATAAAAAATAATGAAAGAAAGAAACAAAAACGTATGATCATTCCTATAGGATGTGCTCTGCCAGTGTAGACAGTGATCTTTGGTTCAGGAGCTGCTTTCTCTTCCCCCAAGAAAATCATGGTTGACTTTTGATTTTTATTTTCAAACCTTCTTGGCAGTTGATTTTAAAATCATGAACCCAGAAAAGAACCATACAATAAATTTAGTCCAATTTTATGCCTTCTGCCCTAGTGAAAGACTCGTCTTCTGTTTCCCATGACAGTGGTTACCCAGGACTTCTTGGGTGTCCTAATTTATTGTTGAGTAACGTATTTACTTGGTTTCATTGTTTGAAACTTACTGTGACTGGTTCAGATTCTGTCCTCTGCAGAGATGCAATTTGGCAAACATACTGATTTTATATGTTGAGGGTGCCATGTTTGAGTCCCTATATTCAGTGAAGCACATCAGAGTTTGTGTTAATTTTTACACTAGTGCACATCTAAGTAGAGGGGCTGCTCTGGTCTGAATGTTAATGTCCCTGAAAAATTTGTATGTTGGAGCCTAAGGCCCAAGGTGAGAGTATTAAGAGGTGAGGCCTAGCTAGGTGCAGTGGCTCACGCCTTTAATCCCAGCACTCTGGGAGGCTGAGGCAGGTGGATCACCTGAGGTCAGGAATTTGACACTAGCCTGGTCAACATGGTGGAACTCCATCTCTATTAAAAATAACAAAAATTAGCCGGGAGTGGTGGCACGCGCCTGTAATCCCAGCTACTCAGGAGGCTGAGGTAGGAGAATCACTTTAACCTGGGAGGCGGAGGTTGCAGTGAGCCAAAATTGCGCCATTGCACTCCAACCTGGGCGACAAGAGAGAAACTTTATCTCAAAAAAAAAAAAAAAAGAGGGGGTAGGGCCTTTAGGGGAGTGATTAAGTCAGGAAGGGGAGGGACCTTGTGAATGGGACTAGGGCCCTTAGGAAAGTGGCTGCAGGGAGCCACCTCGCCCCTTCCACGATGTGAGGACACATAAAAGGAACCATCCAGAAGTGTGACCCTCACTAGACAGTGAATCTATTGGAGCCCTGATCTTGGACTTTCTCAGCCTCCAAACTGTGAGCAATAAACTTCTGTTGTTTACAAATTATCCAGTCTAAGATATTTTGTGACAACAGCCCAAAGGAACTAAGACAAAGAGGTTAACTGAAGATTTAGGGGATTTCTTCATTTTAGGAGGTGTTTAATTGTATTATTTGAGTTGAATTAGCAAGAGTAATGGCAAGTTGATTCAGTAAGAGTATGGGTAAGTGTAAGAAGCAGGGATGGTGAGGAAGGACAGGAAGGTCACTCGACTTAAACACAGTATCGCTGGCAGAAGAGAGGTAGAAAAGGCAAAGGTACTGGACAGGCACTGATTCTGGCACAGTGAGAAAGTTGTGAGTAGCAAAGCTATTACAGGACAGAAATGTGGTATGTGGTCAAGGCTGTTACCGCACTACTCATCACTCACACTGAGGTGACTGGGAGGAGCCGGGGAAGGACAGAGAGGAGTCACAGGGAGCTCATTTCCAGCCCAGCTAAATGGGAGGGAAAAGGCTGCCATCTCTGTGGCAGAGCTCACAGCTTCTCATCTGCCCTCCCTTTTGACCTCTGTAATCCTGCCAGGCCCAAATTATTTTGCTCACTTGTTGCTTGCTCTCCTGAAATAATCTGATGAACAAAACAATTTCATTAAAGATGAATGAATACTTCTAACAATACACTCTGAAAATAGGTAGGTAGAGGAAAACAATGTATCCTGTCTTTTAAGTAGGAACTGCATTAGTTGAAAAGGAGGGGGGGAATCTAACAGGTGAATGCCAGTAGAAGGAATATATTTAAAATGATTGAAATAAAAAATAATTTTGCAATATTTAATAAAGGGATTCAGGTAAAGATCGTTAAGTGATACCATAGGTGAAAGATGGGTGGGAAACTTAAAGATCCACATGGCGCCAAAGTATTACCCCACAGAGCACTTCCTAATCACACAGGAATGGGTGTAGGGCAAGGAAAAGTATCTTTACAATGCAGTGATATGGCTGTGACTACCTTAATACCATGATTAAACTTACTATCTCTAATACTGGAACAATCAGACATTATGAGGTACCTAATGAAGTATTCTTGTTAAAAATATATAAGCTAGGGCGGGCACAGTGGCTCACGCCTGTAATCCCAGCACTTTGGGAGGCTGAGGCGGGCAGATCACGAGATCAGGAGATTGAGACCACCCTGGCTAACACGGTGAAACCCCGTCTCTACTAAAAATACAAAAAAAAAATTAGCCAGGCACAGTCTTGATACTTGGGAGGCTGAGGCAGGAGAATGGCGTGAACTCGGAAGGTGGAGTTTGCAGTGCGCCGAGATCACGCCACTGCACTCCAGCCTGAGTGACAGAGCAAGACTCTGTCTCAAAAAATATATATATAAAATATATTATATACAATATTACATACAATATTGTATATATAATATATAATGTTGTATATATTATATACAATAGAATTGTGTATATATTATATATATATTGTATATATTATATATTATATTCACATATATGTTATATTCATATATATAATATATATATGAAAGCTAAATGTACTCAAGCCTTCAGACCTAACTTCCACTTCACGAGAAAGAGTGGGGATGTATAAATACATCAAACATCAAAAGATGCACTGAGACAAACCTAGAATATGGAACACTCTGTTAGGACAACTGGCTTGATCTTTCCAAAAGTAAAGATAATGACAGAAAAAGGGAAGGAGGGACCACATTCTAGATTAAAGGACTTGAGAGCATTTACAGGTGAAGTATCATGAGGTCTAATTTACTTTGTAGTAGTTTAAACGAAAGAAGAGATAAAGCAAATACAGAAAAATGCTAACTGTTGAAAGTAGGTAGGAGAGTGTATCTTTTACACTGAGTCTCTTTGCTTTGTGTATTTTTGACATTTTTTCAAAATCAACTGCAACAGCTATTCCATATTAGAGGAGGAGTGGCTTTCTGAACAGGACAGTTGGGGCAGAAGCTCTCATTGGATCCTAATCTAGCTAAACAGATTCTGCTTCTAATCTCTACCCTCAGGCTCTCCTACTGGAGTGGGGTCCAGGTAACTTCAACAATTAGAAATGCCCCAAACCAAACCTTCCAAAGTACTTCAGGTTTGTTTGACCAGTAACTCACCCCATCTCACTCCCCACTCCCAGAAGGCACTCAATACTCATTGAGATTTAAGTAATCCTTCAGGTCTTCATATAATCACTTCCATTTTAGGGGTCATGGTGGGAAGTAGGGGGTGATAAGACTTGAGGAGGTTAAGAAAAACTGTCACGGTGAGGGATCTTATTATAAAGAATAAATAACAGTTTGCTTGGTTAACTGTGTTGGGGAAGGAGAGCTTAAAAGGGAATGGAACATTTAGTAAACATTCCTTCCAATTCCTTGGGAAGAGTTAGCAGGAACCCTTAAAGTTTCCACTTTTCTTTTCCCTTGTCCCACCTCCTTAGCCTTTTTCATGTTTAATCTTCACACAGGAAAGTCTATCTGTAGCCTAGAACAAACTGACCCCATAGTTCAACACTGCCAGCAGAATTTCCCCTCCAGGTTTTCAAATTTATTCGCATAAAGTTATAGAAAGTATTCCTATATAAATTACTGTGGTAAAATATATATAACAATTACCTTTTTCACCATTTTTAAGTGTGTATTTCAGTGGCATTAAGTATCATAAAGTTTATTTTTGTTTTACAATAGATTTAAAATCCCACTTTAAGATAACTGGCAAAATGTGCAAACATGGTGCCAAGTCCAGGGGGAGGAAATGTAAAGGCTCCACACCTTCTGCACAGTTAAGTGCACCATAGACATCTTGATGGGGCTGGTGCCAGTTTGGCAGGCACACATATAAATAAAAACATTAAATGCTTGGTTGCTTCTCAGTAATGCCTAAAGCAGTCTTATTCACATCCCTATTTCAATATGTTAATTAAGTTATATACAATCACACTCTGTCCCTGTAATTTAACTAAAATTCCAATTTTCAAAACAGGATTTATAGGCTGACAGGTGCTGCTCTAGAGGAGCGGTGCCTTTTTCCAGAAGGCAAATCTATCTGTGGCAGAGAACTCAGTCCTGAAGATCTAAATAAAGGACTGTTAATTCAGAGGTCATGCCAATCTGGACACAGACCTTGGTACATAAGGCCTGTTCAGAGGCTGGTGATCTTAGCACAGATTCATTTCCCAAGCACCTGCACCAGCCCAACTGCTAGAGATGCAAAGATGACCCAGATAGTCTCCCTACTTCAAGTTTGGTTTAAGGAAACCCTAGATAAGCAGACAGGAAAATGGCAATATATGTGTGATGTCATAGGAATAGTCAAGACTTCATCCTCCAAGTGGGATGGGGGGGGTATAGAGGACTTTTGACTATGGTTTGCTGTATTTTAAGTTTTGAAACAATGAGTATGTATGACTTCGTAATCAAAAGAAACTCTCAACACAAAATAAGGGGCTAGAGATGATCAGGAATCTAACCCATTATATGAGGGCTTAAAGAACGCCTCCCAAAGAGGATACCTAGATGTTGAATCCTCAACCGGGTACAGAGATTATCTTCGAAGAATAAAGGCCAGAATTTTAACATGGGGAGGAGGCAACAGGCTAAGAAACCCCAAGAACAGCTGTGCTTACTTTTTATACACTTATGCCAAGGATTTGGGGGCTGGAAAAATCTGACTCCTCGGTACTCTTGCTTCTACTTAGCTTTAGAAACAAATTCATGCGTCTGTACATTTCCATCCTTATCTGTAAGAAAAGCTTCCTCTCCACCTCTTAGGGTTGTAGGGAGGATTCCACAGGCAAATGGGTGATGATGCTTTTTAAGGGATAAAACACTTTATATAGGTCTATACCTTAACTGAAGTCGCTATGGGACTGGCAGTGAAATGACATGATTTTGCCTAGGTACCCCTACAAAGAGGATTCGACCAGAAAAGATTTCAAGGTCTACACTAGTTCATATGTTTATAACTCAGTTTAAGCTAGAGGCTGAGTGTTTTTCTGTAGCTCTTGCTAGCCAAAAACCTATCCACCTTACACTTCCAGGCTTGGCCTCTGGATGTTATGCTTGCTAGATGAATTTCCTTGCTTCCACACAAAGGCTTGACAATCAACAGACGGTTAGGTGACAGCACTGACCTTATTGCTCATCCCAGTGTATCTAAGGGGTACTCACAAACCAACTATTAGCACTCTACATTGTAGGAACTGTTTGTGAAACAGAGATATAAGAATCCTCCAAGAGGGCCGGGCGCGGTGGCTCAAGCCTGTAATCCCAGCACTTTGGGAGGCCGAGACGGGCGGATCACGAGGTCAGGAGATCGAGACCATCCTGGCTAACATGGTGAAACCCCGTCTCTACTAAAAAATACAAAAAACTAGCCGGGCGAGGTGGCAGGCGCCTGTAGTCCCAGCTACTTGGGAGGCTGAGGCAGGAGAATGGCGTAAACCCGGGAGGCGGAGCTTGCAGTGAGCTGAGATCAGGCCACTGCACTACAGCCCGGGCGACAGAGCGAGACTCTGTCTCAAAAAAAAAAAAAAAAAAAAAAAAGAATCCTCCAAGATAAAACCTATCTCTGGGAAAAAGTGACTCTATTACTGCTGCAGTATCTGGGCTCTCCAGAGATAAACGGAACCAATAGATTACATATAAAGAGAGTTATTACAAGGAATTGGCTCACAGGATTATGTAGACTGAGAAGTCCCATGACCTGTAGTCGGGAGGTCTGAGAATCAGGAGAGCTGACGGTGTTAAGCTCTAGTCGGAGCCTCGAGACCAGAGGGCAAAGAACACCTATGCTCTATCTCAAGCACGGTCAGGTGGAGAAAGGAACACTCTCCTGCTCAGCCTCCTTCTCTATTCAGCCTCCTGTGGATGAGGCTTACCCACGCTGGGGAGGCAGTCACCTTCACTCAGTCTACCGAATCTCATCCAGAAACACCCTCACAGACACATCCAGAATGTTTGACCAAGTATCTGGGCATCTGAGGCCCAGTCAAATTGACTCATAAGTCATCATCGAGGCTGGGCACGGTGGCTCACGCCTGCAATCCCAGCACTTTGGGAGGCCAAGGCAGGCAGATCACCTGAGGTCGGGAGTTAGAGACCAGCCTGACCAACATGGAGAAACCCCATCTCCACGGTGACTAAAAATACAAAATTAGCTGGGTGTGGTGGTACATGCCTATAATCCCAGCTACTTGGGAGGCTGAGACAGAAGAAATCGCTTGAACCCGGGGGGCAGAGGTTGCGCCGCTCCACTCCAGCCTAGGCAACAAGAGTGAAACTCTGTCTCAGAAAAAAAAAAAAAAAGTCACCATCATACACGGGCACATATGAAAACCTAACAGACCTTACTTGAGGTTCAGGTACCATGGGGTGTTGTAATGCCCAAGCAAAAGCTGAGCTCTTCAGGCTGAGGAGGAAGTGCTAAAGAACAGAATGTCAAAGGTTTCGCAACACTTTGCTTCTATTTCAAAAGTTACATTCCTGCAAAGGAGGTGTAAAGTGACTAAAACGGAAAACCCATTCTCAAACTGGGCCCACAAGATCTTGGCACAATAGATGTCCGCCTGCCTCACAAGATCATCCAATGCACAGCCTCCCTCTGACAACTTTTAGGTAGTCGTGGCTAGAAGCTGACCTGAGATGGCAATGCACAGCCACCGGGACAATTGGGGAAAGGAACTAACATAAACCTTCCTTACCTACCACATTAAGCTCCTGCGGGTTTTCCACCATTAACACTGAATTCCTGCCACACTATGAGGAGCTAATACACAGTCTACTTAATTTTATTCCTCTTAGGTTAACACATTTGCCTTAGAATGTAAATTTTCAGTTTCCCTGTAGCTACTCAACAATCTCAATGTTTTTTTTTTTTTTTTTTTTTTTTTTTTTTGAGACGGAGTCTCGCTCTGTCGCCCAGGCTGGAGTGCAGTGGCCGGATCTCAGCTCACTACAAGCTCTGCCTCCCGGGTTTACGCCATTCTCCTGCCTCAGCCTCCCGAGTAGCTGGGACTACAGGCGCCCGCCACCTCGCCCGGCTAGTTTTTTGTATTTTTTAGTAGAGACGGGGTTTCACCGTGTTAGCCAGGATGGTCTCGATCTCCTGACCTCGTGATCCGCCCGTCTCGGCCTCCCAAAGTGCTGGGATTACAGGCTTGAGCCACCACGCCCGGCCAACAATCTCAATGTTAACTGAAATCATATTTCACGGCCACACCAGCTTATGACGCATTTGGCTTTCTTTGGAAAAACAATTTGAACAGAAGATACGGATCTTACTCATTTGTAAAACAGAGGGGCTGTAGGTTGAAGATCTTCACTGAACTTAAAAACAAGCTGTAGTTTGTTTACTACTTAACCAAAGCCTGAGTAGCATTAGAACCGTAAGTCCCCTTAAAACTCTGAGCCAGGGATTTTGTTTCTTTGTGCCAACAGAAACATTTCAAATGAACGCATATGTGAAATCTTAAGTAAAAAACAAATAAAACACAGCTATTCCTCGGATGGCCAAGAGCAATCCAATGCTACCAAAGGATCATGTTCAGGGAACCCTCAAGAGTTCTATCCACAACCAGAACATTATTATTTACTCCAAACCCTTTTATCTGATAAATGAGAAAACTAATGCTCAGAGACAGAAGCATGCTTGCCCAAGAGTAAAAACCCCTAAAGATTTTTCATTGTTGTTTTAAAGTCATTCACTCTTGATGAATGTCACTACAAACAAGCAGAACTTAAAAACCAAACGCTGGGGTGTGTGGCTCACACCTTAACCCCAGCGATTTGACAGGCCAGGGCAGGAAGATCATTTGAGGCTGGGAATTCAAAACCAGCCTAAGCAATATAGTGAGACGCTGTCTCTACAAAAAAATTTTAAAATTAGCCAGGTGTGGTGGCTCACACCTATAATCCCAGTGATTTGGGAAACCAAGGAGAGTAGACGGCTTGAGCCCAGAACTTTGAAGTCAGAGGGAGCTACAATCGCACCACTGTACTCCAGCCTGGATGACTGAGCAAGACCCTGACTCTAAAAATACAAAAAATAAAATAGGCTGCGTACAGTGGTTCAGAAGTGTAATTCCAGCACTCTGGGAGGCTGAGGCAGGAAGACTGCTTATGCCCAGGAGTTGGAGACCAGCCTGAGCAACACAGCAAGACCTTGTCTCTATTTTCTTAAAAATATTGCTTTTAGGCCAGGCGCAGTGGCTCATGCCTGTAATCCCAGCACTCTGGGAGGCTGAGGCAGACGGATCACTTGAGGTCAGGAGTTCAAGACCAGCCTGGCCAACATGGTAAAACCCCATCTCTACTAAAAATACAAAAATTAGCTGGGCATGTGGTGGGCACCTGTATTCCCAGTTACTCGGGAGAATGCGGCAGGAGAAATTGCTTGTAACCCAGGAGGCAGAGGTTGCAGTGAGATCATGCCACTATACTACAGCCTGGGCAACACAGTGAGACTTGGCCTCAAAAAAAAAAAAAAAGTTTGTTTTTAAAATAAATAAAAATATTTTATTTTAAAAATAAAATATAGGCCGGGCGCGGTGGCTCAAGCCTGTAATCCCAGCACTTTGGGAGGCCGAGACGGGCGGATCACGAGGTCAGGAGATCGAGACCATCCTGGCTAAAATGGTGAAACCCCGTCTCTACTAAAAAAATACAAAAAACTAGCCGGGCGAGGTGGCGGGCGCCTATAGTCCCAGCTACTCGGGAGGCTGAGGCAGGAGAATGGCGTGAACCCGGGAGGCGGAGCTTGCAGTGAGCCGAGATTGCGCCACTGCACTCCAGTCTGGGAGACAGAGCGAGACTCTGCCTCAAAAAAAATAAAAAATAAAAAATAAAATAAAATAAAATAAAATAAAATATAAAAAACTCATCTCGTGCCTCTGCCTCTCCTGTACTTCTAGCTTTGCTTTCAAACTGCTAAGCACACCTGGCCTCAATATCACACTTGTTCCCTCTCCTGCACCATCAGTGGCTCAAATGCCATCTTTCCCCAACCATCCTACATAAAATGGCACACTTTCACTTCACCCTGTGTTACTGTTCTTCACAGCACTTAGCTGACCATGTTCTATCAAGTATGGCTGGGGGAGAAGTAAACGGAGAATAACTGCCTAATTTGTATAGCCTCTGGTTGGCATGAGGAAGGGTTCTGGAAATAGGCAGTGGTGATGGATGTACAAGAGTGGGACTGGGCCAGGTGCAGTGGCTCACACCTGCAATCTCAGCACTTTAGGAGGTGGGGGCGAGCAAATCACCTGAGGCCGGGGATTCAAGACCAGCCTGGGCAATACAGCAAAACCCTGTTGCTACTAAAAAATACAAAAACAAGTCAGGCATGGTGGTGCACACCTGTAGTCCCAGCTACTTGGGAAGCTGAAGCAGGAGAATCGCTTGAACCCAGGAGGTGGACGTTGCAGTGAGCTGAGATCATGCCACTGCACTCCAGCGTGGGTGACAGAGCACAACTCTGTCAAAAAAAAAAAAAACGAATACTAAGGTGAAAAACCCCAACAGTTCAAATATGAACCTCTGCCATTACCACACTGTTTTCACTAGTGTAGCTTTGTAGTACATTTTGAAATCAGGAAGTGTGAGACCTCCAACTTGGTTGTGTGTTTTCAAGATTATTTTAGCTACTGGGGATCCCATGATTTTCCATATCCATGTTAGCATGGATTTTTCTATTTTCTGCAAAACCATCATTGAGATTTTAATAAGAACTGCATTTAATTTCTTACTTTGGGGAGTATTGTGATCCTAAGAATAATAAGTTTTTAAATCCATGAACATGAGTTACCTTTCCATTTATTAAAGTCTTTAATTTCTTTTTTTTTTTTTTTTGAGACGGAGTCTCGCTCTGTCGCCCAGGCTGGAGTGCAGTGGCCGGATCTCAGCTCACTGCAAGCTCCGCCTCTGGGGTTTAAGCCATTCTCCTGCCTCAGCCTCCCGAGTAGCTGGGACTACAGGCGCCTGCCACCTCGCCCGGCTAGTTTTTTTGTATTTTTTTTAGTAGAGATGGGGTTTCACCGTGTTAGCCAGGATGGTCTCAATCTCCTGACCTCGTGATATGCCCGTCTCGGCCTCCCAAAGTGCTGGGATTACAGGCTTGAGCCACCGCGCCCAGCCAAGTCTTTAATTTCTTTTTGCAGTGTTTTGTAGCTTTCTATATACGTCTTTCTCCTACCTAATTTACTCCTATTTTATTCTTTTCCATGATATTGTAAATATAACTACTTTCTCGATTTCCTTTTCAGATTGTTCATTGTTAATGTTATAGAAACAGAACTTTTGTTGATTCTGTATCCTGCAACTTTGCTGAATGAGTTTATCAGATCCAAAAGGGTTTTGTGTGAGAGAAATTTTCAGAGTTCCCTATATAAAAAATCCTATCACTTTCAAGGTTGGGGAGATGGCATCATCCAAAGCAGAAAGAGTACAGTCTCAGGAACTGAGCAAAGAAAGGTAAATGAGGCCGGGCGCGGTGGCTCAAGCCTGTAATCCCAGCACTTTGGGAGGCCGAGACGGGCAGATCACAAGGTCAGGAGATCGAGACCATCCTGGCTAATACGGTGAAACCCCGTCTCTACTAAAGAATACAAAAAACTAGCCGGGCGACGAGGTGGGCGCCTGTAGTCCCAGCTACTTGGGAGGTGGAGGCAGGAGAATGGCGTGAACCTGGGAGGCGGAGCTTGCAGTGAGCTGAGATCCGGCCACCGCACTCCAGCCTGGGCGACAGAGCCAGACTCCGTCTCAAAAAAAAAAAAAAAAAAAGAAAGGTAAATGAATTTGAGATTCAGATCTCGGGCCTAGTCAATCTAGGTAAGAGATTGTCAATTTTGTTAGTCTTTTCCAAGAACTAACTTTTGGATTTGCTGAATTTTTCTATTTTATTTATCTCTATTGTATTAGTTCCTTCTTTCTGCTAGCTTTGAGTTTGTTGTTTTCTACTTCGTTAAGGTGTAAAAAATTAGACTAGTGATTTGAAGTCTTCCTTCTATTTTAATGAAGGCATAGTTATAAATTTCCTCCTTTAACACTGCTTTTGTGGCATCTCATAGGTTTTACAATGTTTTATTTTCTTTCTGTTAAATTGTTTCTAATCCTTTTTTTCTTTTCTAATTGCCCTTGTGATTTCTCCCTTAACCACTGGTTCTTGAAGAGGGTGTTACTTAATTTACACAAAGTTTCCAGTTTTCCTTCTGTTACTGATTTCTCACTTCATCTCATTTTGTCAAAGAAAATACCTGGTATAGTATTTTTTAAAATCTATTGAATCTTAATTTCTGGCCTAATGTATGGTCTATCCTAAAGAAGGTAAGAAGGTCCTAAGTCTACTTAAGAAGAAGATACATTCTGCTGTTGTTGAGTAGAATGTCCCGTGTATGTCTGTAAGATCTAGTTGGTTTCTTACATTGTTCAAGTACTACATTCTATTTCTCTACTTATCTTCTGCCTGGTCTTCTACCCATTAAAGTCCCCGACTACTACTGTAGAATTATTTCTCCCTTCCATTGTCAGTCATGCTTCACATATTTGAGTGGTCTGTTATTAGGTGTATAAATGTGTTTTTTCTTTTTGCTGTATTAAACCTTTTACCAATATATAATGTCCTGCTTTGTCTCTTGTAAACTTTTTTGATTTAAAGTATATTTTGTCTGATATTAGTGTAGCAACCCCGATCTCTTTTGGTTACTATATGAACAGAGTATCTTTTCCATCCTTTCACATTAAATTTTTTTTGTCTTTAATCTAAAGTGAGTCTCTTTTTTTTTTTTTTGAGACGGAGTCTCGCTCTGTCGCCCAGCCTGGAGTGCAGCGGCCAGATCTCAGCTCACTGCAAGCTCCGCCTCCTGAGTTTATGCCATTCTCCTGCCTCAGCCTCCCGAGTAGCTGGGACTACAGGTGCCCTCCACCTCGCCCGGCTAGTTTTTTGTATTTTTTAGTAGGGGGGTGTTTCACCGTGTTAGCCAGGATGGTCTCGATCTCCTGACCTCGTGATCTGCTCGTCTTGGCCTCCCAAAGTGCTGGGATTACAGGCTTGAGCCACTGCGCCCGGCCTAAAGTGAGTCTTTTATGGCAACAAGCTGGATCATGTTTTTCTATCCATTCTGCCAATCTGTCTTTGGACTGTAGGGTTTAAGCTATTTACATTTAAATTAAACACTGATAAGGCAGAACTTTTGTCATTTTGCTGTTTGTTTTCTATATATGTCTCACAGTTGTTTTGTCCCCTATTTCCTGCATTATCTTCCTTTGTGTTTAGTTGATTTTTGTAGAAAAAACATTTTAATCCCCCTTTCTTTCCTTTTGTGTATATCCTAGTTATTTTCTTTTTGGTTACCATGGGGGTGATATTTAACACCCTAAAGTTGTACTACTCTGATGTGAACATATACCAAGTTAACTTCAACAACATATAAAATCTGCTCCTATACAGCTTCAACCCCACCACCTTTCAGCCATTAATGCCACAAAATTACATCTCTATGTGGTGTGTCCAAAACACAAACAACTTCTTGATACGTTAGTCTCTTAAATCATGTAAAAAACAGAAACAGTACTAGCTTTTTTTTTTTTTTTTTGAGACAGAGTCTCGTTCTGTCACCCAGGCTGGAGTGCAGTGGCCGGATCTCAGTTCACTGCAAGCTCTGCCTCCCAGGTTTACGCCATTCTCCTGCCTCAGCCTCCGGAGTAGCTGGGACTACAGGCGCCCGCCACCTCGCCCGGCTAGTTTTTTGTATTTTTTAGTAGAGACGGGGTTTCACCATGTTAGCCAGGATGGTCTCGATCTCCTGACCTCGTGATCCGCCCATCTCGGCCTCCCAAAGTGCTGGGATTACAGGCGTGAGCCACCGCGCCTGGCCAACAGTATTAGCTTTTATAATTTCTCATATATTTACCTTTATCAGACATGATTATATCTTCATATAGATTTGATTTCCTGTCTAATGTCCTTTTATTTCAACCTTTATGACTTCCTTCGTGAAGGGGGATCTAGTGGTAACAAACTCCTTAAGCTTTTGATTATCTGGTGCTGTAGTGTTAGTGTTTGTGTTCCTCCAAAATTCATTCTGAAACTTAATCCCCAGTGCAACAGGATTAAGAGGTGTGGCTCACACCTGTAACCACAGCACTTTTGAGAGGCCCAGGCAGAAGGATCACTTGAGCCCAGGAATTTGACACCAGCCTGGGCAACACAGTGAGACTCCCTCTCTAGCAAAAATAAAAAATAAAGAGGTGGGGCTTTCAAGAGATGATTAGGCCATACTGGCTCCACCCGTAAGGATAGGACTAATGACTTTATATAAGGACTCAAGGGAGCAAATTCATTCCTTCTGCAGAGTGAGGACACAGAAACAAGGGACCATCTTGAAAGCAGAGGGCAAGCACTTATCAAACACCGTATCTGCTAGAGCCTTGATTTTGGACTTCCCAACCTTCAGAACTGTGGGAAACAAGTTTCTGTTCTTCATAAATTATCCAGTCATAAGGTATTTCGTTAGAGCAGCACAAAAAAACTAAGACATCTGAGAATGTTTCAATTCCACCCTCATTTTTTTAAAAATATTTTTTATTCAGGTTAAACACACACACACACAAAATTTACTATTTTTATCATTTTTAAGTATACAGTTCAGGGTAATAAATATATTTATATTCTTTTTTCCCCCTTCATCCTCTATCTGCTTCCCCACCAATATATGCTCTATCTTCATAAAATCTACTTTTCTAGCTCTGACACATGAGTGAGAACATGCAATATTTGTTTTTCTGTGCTTGGCTAATTGCACTTAACATAATGGCCTCCAGTTTCATCCATGTTGCTGGATATGACAGTATTTCAGTTTTGCTGGATATAGAACTCATAATTGACAGTTTTCTTCCATCAATAACTGAATACATCCACCCACTAACTTGTGTTCTTGAAGGTTTTGATGAGAAATCCGATATGATCTTCTGGGGAAATTATGATAACAGATATCCTCCTCTCCTTTCTACAGATGTCAATCATGTACCCAATTGTATCTTATGCAACAGAACATTTCCTTAGGGTATCATGATGTCAGTTAATTTGTAGCAACATTTTGAGACCAAACATCAGAGTTTAATTCAGAAAAAGGTATTGAATATTTTGAGTGTACACATTATGACATGTTTAAAAGCCAAAAGGTGGCCGGGCGCGGTGGCTCAAGCCTGTAATCCCAGCACTTTGGGAGGCCGAGACGGGCGGATCACGAAGTCAGGAGATCGAGACCATCCTGGCTAACACGGTGAAACCCTGTCTCTACTAAAAAAAATACAAAAACTAGCCGGGCGAGGTGGCGGGTGCCTGTAGTCCCAGCTCCTCGGGAGGCTGAGGCAGGAGAATGGCGTAAACCCGGAAGGCGGAGCTTGCAGTGAGCTGAGATCCGGCCACTGCACTCCAGTCCAGGCGACAGAGCGAGACTCCGCCTCAAAAAAAAAAAAAGCCAACAGGTATTAGAGATTTTGAACCTGGAAATAAAAAAGGCTGCTGTAGCATACTTCAGGTTTCCAAAAAAATAAATATCAACTTCTATAACCCATCTAAAGAATAAGCACTTTTTTTTTTTTTTTTAAAAGAGGAAAAGGTTCTTCAGACCAAAAGTGAGAAAATCACTATGGATTATCCCCAGCTACGTATGACTGGCTCATTTCTTGCTCTGGACATTATAAGGAGCCATTGTTCTGGAATTACAATCACCTAAATAAGCACTTGGCAGGATCTAGGTT
Source organism: Trachypithecus francoisi (assembly GCF_009764315.1). NCBI lineage: Eukaryota > Metazoa > Chordata > Mammalia > Primates > Cercopithecidae > Trachypithecus > Trachypithecus francoisi. The sequence continues at coordinate 60,429,771 of NW_022681453.1, forward strand.
TTTGGTCTGCACAGCCCAGTAAGCTGATTTTTGGTGACCTGACAAACAGAGATCACAATTATATTGTTTCCTCATGTGTGTGTTTTTTTCTATTTTATTTATCTTTTTTTTCTACTTTGTCTTTGTCCTCATTTTTCTTGTCATTTTTAAATTTCCTTTTTCTTATTCTTTTTTCTTTTTATTTTCTCATCCTCCTTTACTTTTTTGTTCTACTTTTTAAATTCTTGTATCTTCTTCCCATTTTTCTTCCATTTCCTTTGTTGTTTTTCGCATTTTTTCATTTTTTATTTAGTTAATGCTGTTGGTTAGTATTATTAGTATTGTTGGTTAGCACTGTTAGTGAAGTCAGTATACAGTTAGTGTTGTTAGTAATATGCTCATTAGTTAGTTAGCAAAGTTTGTAGCACCAGTACTATTGGTTAGCATTCTTTTTTTTTTTTTTTTTTTTTGAGATGGAGTCTAGCTCTTTCGCCTGGGCTGGAGTGCAGTGGCCAGATCTCAGCTCACTGCAAGCTCCGTCCCCTGGCTTTATGCCATTCTCCGGCCTCAGCCTCCGGAGTAGCTGGGACTACAGGCGCCCGCCACCTCGCCCAGCTAGTTTTTTGTATTTTTTAGTAGAGACGGGGTTTCACCGTGTTAGCCAGGATGGTCTCGATCTCCTGACCTTGTGATCCGCCCGTCTCGGACTCCCAAAGTGCTGGGATTACAGGCTTGAGCCACCGCGCCCGGCCTTGGTTAGCATTCTTAGTTAGGATTTGTAGTTAGTGTAGCTTGGAGGTCACTGTATTAGTCTGTTTTCATACTGATGATAAAGATATACCCAAGACTGAGCAATTTACAAAAGAAAGAGGTTTAACTGGATTTACAATTCCACATGGCTGGGGAAGCCTCACAATCATGGCAGAGGGCAAGGAGGAGCAAGTCACATCTTACGTATGGTGGCAGGCAAAGAGAGGAATGCTTGTGCAGGGAAACTCCCCTTTTTGTAACCATCAGATCTCGTAAGACTTATTCCCTATCTCGAGAACAGCATGGAAAAGACCTGCACCCATGATTCAATTACCTCCCACTGGGTCCCTCCCAAACCCATGGGAATTCAAGATGAGATCTGGATGGGGACATAGTCAAACCATATAATTCTGCCCCTGGCCACTCCCAAATCTAATGTCCTCATATTTCAAAACCAATCTTGCCTTCCCAACAGTCCCCCAAAGTCTTAACTTGTTTCAGCATTAACACAAAGGTCCACAGTCCAGTGTCTCATCTGAGACAAGCCTGTAAAACTAAAAGCAAGTTAGTTACTTCCCAGCTACAATGGAGGTAAAGGCATTGGGTAAATACAGCTGTTCTGAATGGTAGACACTGGTCAAAATGAAGAGGCTACAGGCCCCATGCAAGTCCAAAATCCAGCACGGCATTTAAATCTTAAATCTCCGAAACGATCTCCTTTGAATCCACGTCTCATATCCACGTCACATTGAAGCAAGAGGTGGGTTCCCATGGTCTTCGGCAGCTCCACCCCTGTGGCTTTGCAGGGTACAGCCTCCCTCTTGGCTGCTTTCACAGGCTAGTGTTGAATGTCTGCAGCTTTTCCAGGTGGATGGTGCAAGCTGTTGGTGCATCTACTATTCTGGGGTCTGAAGGATGGTGGCCCTCTTCTCACAGCTCCACTAGGCGGTCTCCCTGTGGAGAGCTCTGTGTGGGGGCTCTGTCCCCACATTTCCCTTCCACACTGCCCTAGCAGAGGTTCTCCATGAGAGCTCCGCCCCTTCAGTAAACTTCTGCCTGGACATCCAGGCATTTCCACGCATCCTCTGAAATCTAGGCAGAGGTTCCCAAACCTCAATTATTGACTTCTGTGCACTTGCAGGCTCAACACCACGTGGAAGCTGCCAGGGCTGGGGCTTGCACCCTCTGAAGCCACAGCCTGAGCTCTACATTGGCTCCTTTCAGCCATGGCTGGAGCAGCTGAGACGCAGGGCACTAAGTCCCCAGGCTACACAAAGCACAGGGACCCTAGGTCCGGCCCATGAAACCATCTTCTCCTAGGCCTCCAGCCCTATGATGGGAAGGGCTGCCATGAACACCTCTGACATGCCCTGGAGACATCTTTCCCATTGTCTTGGGGGTTAACATTCAGCTACTCGTAATTTCTGCAAGGGCTTGAATTTCTCCTCAGAAAATAAGTTTTTCTTTTCTATTTCATTGTGAGGCTGCAAATTTTCCTATCATTTATGTTCTGCTTCCCTTATAAAACTGAATGCCTTTAACAGTACCCAAATCACCTCTTGAATGCTTTGCTGCTTAGAAATTTCTTCGGCTGGCCAGGTGCGGTGGCTCACACCTGTAACCCCGGCACTTTGGGAGGCTGAGGCAGGTGAATCACCTGAAGTTAGAGTTCGAGACCAGCCTGGCCAACATGGTGAAACACCGTCTCTACTAAAAATAAAAAATTAGCTGGGCGTGGTGGCGGGCACCTGTAATCCCAGCTATTCAGGAGGCTGAAGCAGAAGAATCACTTGAACCTGGGAGGCAGAGGTTACAGTGAGCTGAGATCACGTCATTGCACTCCAGCCTAGGCAACAAGAGCGAGACTCTTGTCTCAAAAAAAGAAAAAGAAATTTCTTCTGCCAGATACCCTATATCATCTCTCTCAAGTTAAAAGTTCTACAAATTTCTAGGTCAGGGGCAAAATGCCACCAGTCTTTTTGCTAAAACATAACAAGAGTCACCTTTGATCTAGTTTCCAACAACTTCCTCATCTCCATCTGAGACCACCTCAGCCTGGGCCTTTTTTTTTTTTTTAAGCCTGGGCCTTATTGTCCATATCGCTATCAGGCTTTTGGTCAAAGCCATTCAACAAGTCTCTAGGAAGTTCCAAACTTTCCCACATTTTCCTGTCTTCTTCTGAACCTTTCAAACTCTTCCAATCTCTGCCTGTTACCCAGTTCCAAAGTGGCTTCCACATTTTCGCTTATCTTTTCTGCAGCACCCCACTCTACTGGCACCCATTTACTGTATTAGTCCGTTTTCATGCTACTGATAAAGACATACCCATGAGAGACAGAGCAAGAGTTGTCTCAAAAAAAAAAAAAAATCCTTTTTTTTTCATTTTCATTTCATCATTTCATTTCATTTCTTTATTTCATTTCTTCATTTCATTTCATTATTTCATGGAGTTTTGCTCTTCTGGCCCAGGCTGGAGTGCAATGGCGTGATCTCAGCTCACTGCAACCTCCGCCTCCCGAGTTCAAGCAATTTTCCTGCCTCAGCCTCCCAAGTAGCTGGGATTACAGGCATGCGCCACCATGCCCAGCTAATGTTGCATTTTTAGTAGAGATGGGGTTTCTCCATGTTGGTCAGGCTGGTCTTGAACTCCCAACCTCAGGTGATCTGCCCACCTCGGTCTCCCAAAGTGCTGGGATTACAGGCGTGAGCCACCACGCCCGGCCTATTATTATTTTTTAAGAGACAGGGTCTTGTTCTGTCACCCAGGCTGGAGTACAGTGGCAGGATCATAGCTCACTGTAATCTCAAACTTCTGGGCTCAAGCGATCCTCTGGCCTGATCCTCACAAGTAGCTAGGGCTATAGGCATACACCAACAAGCCTATTTTTTTGTAGAGATAGACTACTGCTATGTTGCTCAGGCTGATTAAACTCCTGGCCTCAAGTGATCTTTGCCCTTCGGCCTCCGAAAGTGCTGGGATTACAGGCATATGAACCACCACACCCAGCCTATTATGTTTCAGTTAATACGATTTTTAATTACCAAATCATAATTGTATACATTTATGGGTACCATGTGATGTTTTAGATACATGTATACAATATGGAATGATTAAGTCAAGCTAACTAACATGTATCTATCACCTCAGAAAAACAATTACTACATGATATCACTAATGTGTTGAATCTTAAAAAGTTGAACCCCAACCTGGTCAATACAGTGAGACCACATCTCTACAAAAAATAAAAGTAACCAGGTGTGTCAGTGTAGGACTATTGTCCCAGCTCACTGGGAGGCTGAGGCAGAAGGATCACTTGAACCCAGGAGTCCAAGGCTTCAGTGAGCTATGATTGAGCCACTGCACTCTAGCCTGGGTAACAGAGCAACACCCTGTCTCTAAAACTTAAATAAAAATTTAAAAGCTAAAAATAAACAGTTGAACCCACAGAATTAGCAGATTGATGGTAAACAGAGGCTGGGGTGGTGGGAGAGAGAAATAATGGAGGGTTGTTTATCAAAGGGTACAATGTTTCAGATAGGAGGAATAACTTTGGAGATCTACTACACAGCAGGGTGACTACAGTCAATAATATACGTTTGGACATTTCAGAATATCTGAGTCTATTTCAAATGTCTTCTTGCATTTAGAACAGAAAGCAACAAGATCCCGAGCTCCATGGATCCTGACAATACAGCATGGCAGGTCAGCCAGGCATGGACTTAAATAGATGCCAGGGGGTGCTGGTCAAGAAACCCACACTGCTGTGTGACCAGCACACCCAGCTCAGAGGACTCAACCAGCAGAAGATGGATGTGTGCAAACTGAAAGTCTCTGCATGGGATTTAAGTCAAGAGGACAACTGGCAACTCTGTGGTCTTCAAAAGTATCCTATTCAAAGTAAGCGGTGAGCCTCTCCATCCCACCTGGGACAATGTCAGAGCCTGGACTGTGTTTCCTGGAACACTTCTCCCCTTCCCTGCTCTTCTGTGTCTTTTCTTAATGAGATGGTTCTCACCCGGGCCTGGTGGCTCATGCTGGTAATCCCAGCACTTTGGGAGGCTAAGGCAGGTGGATCACTTGAGGTCAGGAGTTCAAGACCAGCCTGGCCAACATGGCGAAACCCCATTTCTAATAAAAATACAAAAAGTAGGTAGGCATGGCGGTGTACACACCTGTAATCCCAGCTACTTGGGAGGCTGAGGTGGGAGAATTGCTTGAACCAGGGAGGCAGAGGTTGCAGTGAGCTGAGATCATGTCACTGCATTCCAGCCAGGGCAACAGAGCAAAACTCTGCTTCAAAAAAAAAAAAAAGATGGTTCTTAATAAACTACCATTTCTTCCAAATTTTACAGTACAACTGAAACTCCAGAAAGATGGGTCACACATATTTTGCTGTTTGGCACCCTCCCTGCACAGAATTAGGGTAGTGCATACACTAGTTTAGGCAACAGGTAGGAATGTAGTACTTGGAGTTAACCAGAAAAATTTAATGAAAAAGTGACTTCAGAGAAGTATCAAGGTAACCCCAACAGCAAAAAAATTATTACAAGTGGCTCTGAGTCAAATGCAGGGCAGAAACACACACATTGCATATAACCTCACACTGACATTACCTGGTTGGCTTTTCACAAGAACTAACAGCAACTTTAAATCCTGTGGGCCTATGTTAATTGGGCCAAAAGGTCCACAATAGGATAAGGAAATCTTGTGAACCAGGCTTTGTTGGGAGTTATAGAAGTGGCATGGGTGTGGTCCCCAAAGCAGCTTAGCAGATCACTTGGCTGCGCTGCTGAGGTTCCCAACTGGATAATGAAGGAGTGTGGCCTTTCCACTGTGATGTTTTCTTTTTATTACAGTGAAATGTAGTCAATAATAATGCATCATATTTCAAATAATATTGTATCATATTTCAAAATAACTAAGAGAATAAATTTCAAATGTCTCCCAGATGGATCAGTTCTTCTAAGAGACCTGACCTAGGTATGGGCCCTTCTGTCTGCTCAAATCTATTGTTGAACCCTTCTAATAAAGTTTTCATCTCAATTATTGTACTTATATGCTCCAGAATTTCTGTATAGTTCCTTTTTATAATTTCTGTATTTTTGAGACAGGGTCTCACTCTGTCACCCAGGTTGGAGTGCAGTGATGTGACCATAACTCAAGGCAGCCTCCAAACCAGGGTTCAAGTGATCCTCTCACTGTAGCCTCCCTAGTAGCTGGACTACAGGCATGTGCCATCAGGCCCGATCATTTTTTTTTTTTTAAGAGAAAGAATTTGGCCAGGCGCGGAGGCTCACACCTGTAATCCCAGAACTTTGGGAGGCCAAGGCAGGTGGATCATCTGAGGTCAGGAATTCAATACCAGCCTGGCCAACATGGTGAAACCCCGTCTCTACTAAAAATAAATAAGTTAACTGGGTGTGGTGGTGGGCACCTATAATCCCAGGTACTTGGGAGGCTGAGGAGGAGAATCACTTGAACCCAGGAGGCGGAGGTTGCAGTAAGCTGAAATCATGCCACTACTCTCCAGCCTGGGAGACAGAGTGAGACTCGGTCTCAGAGAAAAAAAAAAAAAAGAGAAAGAATTTTGTCATGTTGAATAGGCTGATCTTTTCTTGAATGTCTAGGCTCAAGCAATCCTCCCATCTTGGCCTCCCAAAGTGCTGGCATTACAGGCATGAGCCACTGCACCCAGCCTCTTTCTTGATTTTGTTCAGAGACTGTATTTCTGCTCTCCTTTAGTTCTTTGTCCATGGTTCCTTTAGTCCACTGAGCATATTGCTGACAGTTGCTTTAATGTCTTTGGCTAGCAATTCCAATGTCTAGGCTTCCTCAGGGATGGTGTCTACCAATTTTTTTTTTTCCTGTGAATGGGCCACACTTTGTTTTCTTGTTATGTTTTATAATTTTCTGTTGAGAAATAAACAATCTGAGTATTACATTGTGGTACTCTGGAAATCTGCTTCTTCCACTCTTCAGGGATTGCTGATTATTGCTTGTTGAGAGCTAGAACTGTCCATCTGTGAGCACATCACTTACGAAAAACCTGCAGCCTCTCCTTCACACATCACTCCCCTGGGTCCTTATAAGTGTCTAATCAAGTTGCTGAGTTCCAAAACACTTGATTCCAACCACTCTTTCCAGCTCATGGTTGACTTGGTGGGAAGGACTAAGGCCTTCGAGCTTCCTACTCTGCCATACTGCTTGACATCACCCCCAGTCTGTAGTTTTAATTTAATTATCAGTGGCCCAGTCCAATTTTTAGACCTCAATCAAATGCTTTCAATCCCTAAGTCACTGCTAATTCCCTCTACAGAGAATGCCAGGCATGTGCATATTCTATTGTACATACAGGTATTATCTGTTTTCTAGTTGCAGTAAAGTATAGTGATGAGCAGGTTGCAGTGGCTCAAGCCTATAATCCCAGCACTTTGGGAGGCCAAGGCAAGCGGCTGACTTGAGCTCACGAGTTTGAGACCAGGCTGGGCAACATGATGAAACCCCATCTCTACAAAAGTCAGCCGGGCATGATGGCGCGTGCCTGTAGTCCCAGGTACTAGGGAGGCTGAGGTGGGAGGATGGCTTAAGCCTGGGAGGCAGAGGTTGCAGTGAGCCAAGTTCGTGCCACTGCACTCCAGCCTGGGCAACAGAGCCAGACCGTGTCTCCAAAAACAAAAAAATAAATAAAAATAAAAAAGGACAGTGATTTAAGGACTCCTTCCTTAAATAGCTTATGACCAAAGAAGACTACCACAGGAAAGGATCTGATATGTGGCAGAAGAAAATAAAGATAATCTAATGTAAAAGCAGACTCAAAACATCAAACTAGTGGATCCTGGGTTTAAGCAGTGTTCAAAATGCCAGCAGTGAAATGTAGCATTAAGAAGTGATTAAGAGGGGCCGGGCGTGGTGGCTCACGCCCGTAATCTCAGCAGTTTGGGAGGCTGAGGAAGGAGGATCACGAGGTCAGGAGATCGAGACCAGCCTGGCTAACACGGTGAAACCCCGTCTCTACTAAAAATATAAAAAATTAGCCAGGCATGGTGGCAGGTGACTGTAGTGCCAGCTACTTGGGAGGCTGAGGCAGGAGAATGGCGAGAACTCGGGAGGCAGAGCTTGCAGTGAAGCGAGATCACGCCACTGCCACTGCACTCCAGCCTAGGGGACAGAGCTCCAAAAAAAAAAAGAAGTGATTAATAGGCCAGGTGTGGTAGCTCACACCTATAATCCCAGCACTTTGGGATGTGGAGGCGGGTGGATCACAAGGTCAGGAGATCGAGACCATCCTGGCTAACACAGTGAAACCCTGTCTCTATTAAAAATACAAAAACAATTAGGTGGGCGTGGTGGCACGTGCCTCTAGTCCCAGCTACTCGGGAGGCTGAGGCAGGAGAATCGCTTGAACCTGAGAGGCAGAGGTTACAGTGAGCCGACATCATTCCACTGCACTCGGCCTGGGCGACAGAGCGAGAGACTCAGTCTTTTAAAAAAAAAAAAAAAAAAAAAAAGAAGTGATTAAGCGCATGACATAAAATTTGCATCCAGTGTCTTTATTCTGGAAACAACTGCCCAGTGCTCTGAAGCTACAGCTGGAGTGAATACTTTTTATTTTTATTTTTTTTGAGACGGAGTCTCACTCTGTCACCCAGGCTGGAATGCTGTGGCTGGATCTCAGCTCACTGCAAGCTCCACCTCCCGGGTTCACGCCATTCTCCTGCCTCAGCCTCCCGGGTAGCTGGGACTACAGGCGCCACCACCTCGCCCAGCTAGTTTTTTGTAGTTTTTAGTAGAGATGGGGTTTCACCGTGTTAGCCAGGATGGTCTCGATCTCCTGACCTCATGATCCGCCCGTCTCGGCCTCCCAAAGTGCTGGGATTACAGGCTTGAGCCATCGCGCCTGGCCCTGGAGTGAATACTTCTAACTGTGCCCAGCACACATTAGAACTTGAATATGTTTTGCTGAAGTATTTAGCTTTCATTGTCTTATTGGAAGCACCTTTTTGGAAGCATATATAAGAAAGAACACAAAGAATGGTCCACAGAGGGAAAATTCTTAGGTCTCACTATGGAAATACTCTCTAACCTTCTCTTCCTAAAACATGCCTTTTTTGAGGCAGTTAACTTGTATCAGTAGGGTAAGCCAGAACTTAAAATAAGCTTGGGAAACTGATGTTTCAAAAATCAACCAGCAATTCCTACTAAACATAGCCAAAAATAGCCAAAACTACTTCAGCAACTGACCATTCAGTATTCAATAGCCATGCATATGATATAATCTTTGATGAGCAACAAAAGAGCAAGTTGAGAACTTCTATTGTGTATTACCAGAAACTGATACAAACCTGCGTACCACACTATGCCCAAAGTGCCCAGATATCTATCGAAGTGCCCAGAGAGCTAAGGTTACTTCTGTTTTTCAAGAGCATCAGCCCTGCTTCTCCACTTCTCCATCACTAACTCTGCTATGCATGTTCATGCCCACCCCTCATCCCTCATCTGTGCAAAGTCTGTCAACTAGGGCTGGGCACCGGGGCTCACATAATTCCAGCACTTTGGGAGGCCGAGGCAGGCAGATCACCTAAGGTCAGGAGTTCAAGACCAGCCTGGCCAATATGGCAAAATCCCATCTCTACTAAAAATATAAAAATTAGTTGGGAGTGGTGGTGCGTGCCTGTAATCCCAGCCACTTGGGAGGCTGAGACAGGAGAATAGCTTGAACACAGGAGGCAGTGTTTGCAGTGAGCTGAGATCATGCCACTGCACTCCAGCCTGGGTGACAGAGCAAGACTCTGTCTCAAAAAAAAGAAGAAAAAAAACTTCTGTCAAATAGGCTTCCTCGATTTTACAGCCATGGCTATTATCTTATACCAGGCTTGTACACATACTTGTGCTTTACAACAAATGTAAATACTTTCTACCAGAATAATCCCCCTCAGATATCATTTTCTTGTCATTCCCTTCCAAATATGTAAATATGGATAGCTTTTCATGCCAAAGATGTTGTTAATGTGAAAATAAGTACCACAAAACTTTCTGCTTTTTGCCACATCACAGTACTTCCTACCTGGGCTCTTGAAAAGTAACATACTTGAAGACCACAATGCTCACTTGAAATCAGTATTGCATACCATGCTTGCTTGCTTATTATATTCGGTCCCAATTCTTTCCCCACATTTTCAAGGCCTACCATCATCTCAAATCATTGCCCAAGAATGTCTGCTTACTCAGAGTGCCCACCTCCCAGGTACTGCCACATCAACGAAAGTCACAGGTCCATTCTCCTTCTTTTCCCTATATGTATCCCTCTCACTTGAGAAAACCCAAGTGAGAAAGAAAATTCTGCCCCTACGTCAATTCAGAACACATATTCGAAGTAAGGCAGACATACACGTAGTATTAATAAACATTCTTTTTTTTTTTTCTGAGACAAGTCTCGCTCTGTCACTCAGGCTGGAGTGCAGTGGCACAATCACGGCTCACTGCAGCCTCAACCTTCCAGGCTCAAGCAATCCTGCCACCTCAGCCTCCCAAGTAACTGGAACTACAGGCATGTGCCACCATGCTCAAATTATTTATTTATTTATTTATTTTGTAGAGACAGGGTCTCCCCATGTTGCCCAGGCTCGTCTTGAATTCCTGGGTTCAAGTGATACTCTGGCGTTGGCCTCCCAAAGTGCTGGCATTACAAGCATGAGCCACTGCACCTGGCTGAACATTCTAAACTGCGCTTACGTAGTTTTTAAAGTAGGGTACTGAACAAGTTATACTCACATTTACATGCATTATCATATAAAGCTCATTTTTTTCCAAGTACAGCTGCATTTAAATATTTTAAAAAGAGAAAAAACAAAAATAAAAACTCATTTTGTAGGTCAAAAAACAGGAATTCTGTAGGGTTCAATACTGTCTCTAAGTAGGTCGGGATTGAGGTAGCACTTGTTTTCCAAAATTCCTTTTGTACAACTGGATTTATTACAGATACCATTGCTTATTAACAAAAAAGTGAAAAACTGTCCTGAAGCCTACTATCAAATCTTATTATTTCATACTATATCCTCCTCTTTGGCAGGTGATTCTTCGTGTCAGGTAGCCAACCAGAAAAATTCCTCCAGCGCAGGAACTGTCTTTCTCCTCTGGCATCTCTTTACCATAGCATCTGGCACAATGCATCTTCTGAGTACCTGCATACTGACGACCTTTCCACTCACCCTGTATCACTATGAGGAGAGCTTGGTGGTTCCTACCACAGCAGGAGAAAGGAGAAAAACTAACTTCTCAGATTTTGATATACACTGTTTGACTTCTCCTCTGAACAGGTGAAGTTTTTAACTAATTGTACACACCATCTATACAGGGATGAGGGTGCACTGCAGGGTCAGCCAACACATGCCCCCTCCCTCTCACACTCACAAGGAGAATCTTTCCAATACTGCCTCACTTCCACACCTGGCTAACAGAAAATTGCCCATAGGGTTCCACCCTCCTCAGAGACAGCCCTCCTTCCCTGTCCCCAGAAGATCACGTGTGCTCCACAACTTAGGATGACTTTATAGATTTACAGAACTGCAAACCACAAAAGACAGCCATTTGGCAGGAACAGGTGAACAGTTGCGTGTAAACAGGATTTCATATAACAACATGCAGAAATGATTAGCTATGCCTTTAGAAAACAACAGGAGGAAAAAAGGAAGACTTAGTTGACCCAGTGTACTTTCTTCCTGTCTTAACGGGTAACTGTTTTGTTCAATTCAGACCGCTAACATTTCTGCCAAATCCCTGAAAATAAAGACTGGCCCAATGGTCCACTCTAAATCGTGAAAATTAATTAACTCCCTCTTTAAATGTTAAAATTAATAAGGCAGAAAAGAAACTTTTGTGGCAAAAGAAACATTTTTAATGTATGTAAATCTGGGACATTCCTATGGAACTGGGAATAACCTTCCACCAGGAATAAATCCAATTTGCCAAAGTTAGACAACAGTTAACAGTAAAAATCCATCTAAATCATAGATTATGAAGTGACTGTATGTTCAAATACTGAAAAAAAAGAAAAAAAAAAAACAGCAAAGGCAAAACACGAAATGCTTAGAGGCTTCATGAACCTAATTAAAGATCTAACACTTGTGGCCCGGTATGGTGACTCACGCCTGTAATCCCAGTACTTTGGGAGGCCAAGGCAGGCAGATCACTTGAGGTCATGAGTTCAAGACCAGCCTGGCCAACATGGCGAAAACCCATCTCTACTAAAAATACAAAAATTAGAAGAGGTGGGAACAGGGCTGAGGCATGAGAATCGCTTGAACCTGGGAAGTACAGGCTGCACTGAGCTGAGATCGCGCCGCTGCACTGCAGCCTGGGTGAAGGAGTGAGACTGTCTCCAAAAACAAATAAAAAGTCTAATACTTGCTTTCCAAGGCCTTCTTTTAATCCATTACATAAGCCAGTAAGTATACAAGGATTAAAAGATATGTACCAATGACCAATGCCCTACCAAACCCAGGGCTCCCTGCGGGCCGGGAACCAGATATTTTACCATTTGTATAGATACTGTCTTGCACAGGGCCTGGGACATGGTAAGTACTCAAAAACCTCCTGAGTAAACATTCATTTACAGGGTATTTTCCCCAGATACACTGGGAGGCAGAAAATTTAGCTTCTTCACTCTGCTGAGGCACCTCAGGAAAGGCACCCTCTAAATTTCTTTTTTTCTTTTTTTTTTGAGACAGAGTCGCTCTGTTGCCCAGGCTCGAGTGCAATGGCACTATCTCAGCTCACTGCAACCTACCCTTCCTGGGTTCAAGTGATTCTCCTACCTAAGCCTTCTGAGTAGCTGGGACTATAGACATTAGCCACCACGCCGGGCTAATTTTTGTATTTTCAATAGAGACAGGGTTTCGCCATGTTGGCCAGGCTGGTCTCTAACTCAGGTGATCCACCTGCCTTGGCCTCCCAAAGTGCTAGGATTACAGGCATGAGCCACCGCGCCCAGGCTCCCTCTAAATTTCTTGATGAACGAGTCTGCTAGACATAAGATGACTAAGGGACAAAGAATAGAAAGAGCACCGATTTAATCAGAAGTAAACATGTATTTGAGTCCAACTTCAGCCGAGTTCTAGGAAACATGGGGAACTGCCTAGCTTATCACAATAAATTATGAAACAGGTCAGGCACAGTGACTCATGCCTGTAATCCCAATACTTTGGGAGGCCAAAGGTGGAAGGATCACTTAAGCCCAGGAGTTTGAGGCCAGCTTGGACAACACAGCAAGACCCCATCTCTACCGGGCATGGTGGTACACACCTGTGGTCCCAGCTACTTAGGAGGCTGAGGTGGGAGGACTGCCTGAGCCTGGGAGGTCAAGGCTGCAATGAGTCGATGAGTCGTGATCGCACTACTGTACTCCAGCCTGGGTGACAGAGCAATGCCCTCTCTCCAAGGAAAAAAAAAAAAAAATTTGTTTTGTGTGTGTGTATAAGTATATGTATGCATGTACGTATCTGTGTGTGTGTGTGTGTGTGTATGTATATATATATATATAAAACAAAACAGACGCAAATAAGACACTAGTACTGTCCCACAGACAAAGAATGAAACAGAAGAGTTAAAAAAAAAAAACAGACACAGCCTGGCATGGTGGCTCACGCCTGTAATCTGAGCACTTTGGGAAGTGAAGGTGGGAAGACTGCTTGAGTGCAGGAGTTCGAGACCAGTCTAGGCAACATAGTGAGACACTGTCTCTATTTCGTAAATGAATCTATCTAAAATTTAAAAAAAAAAGAAAAAGAAAAAAAGACATGGAGATGGGAAATATACTGTGTGATAAAAAAATGTCTAGTCAATGAGGAAAAGATAATAATACAATAAAATACTGGAAAAACTATGCATTTGGGAAAAGATCCTGACATATAATACCTGGCTAAGTACTAGAATTACTAGAAGAAAACATTGTTTTTATTGTCCTGGGGGTGGGAAAGGCCTAAGCATAATATGAAACACAGAAAACAAATTGACAGCTGTGACTACAGAAAAGTTTCTATGTTACAAAAACATGCCATCAGCCAAACAAGACCAAGAGATACAAGCCAGGAACAATGTTTGCAACATGAAAAGAATCAAAATTCTTGCCATATAAAGTTTATAAACTGGGAGAGAGGTGAGGTACAAGAACCTCACACGGGCTTCAGAGAACAAAAGCTAATTCACAAAAGACAATAAATGTACAAAAGCAGAAAGTAAAAAAAATAATAATAATTAAGTATATATAAAAAATGTAGTTAATATTTTTTCAAAAGTTTAATCTATTGAATAAACAATTTTTTTTGAGATGTCTCCCTCTGCCACCTAGGCTGGAGTACAGTGGAATTATCATGGCTTCCTGTAGACTCAACCTCCTGGGCTCAAGGGATCCTCCCCTGAGCCCCCCAAGTAGGTGGGACTACAAGTATGTGCCACCACACCCAGCTAATTTTTTTTTTTTAACTTTTTGTAAAGACAGGGCCTTACCATGTTGCCTAGGCTGGTCTTGAACTCTTGGACTCAAGCGATCCGCCCACCTTGGCCTCCCAAAATGCTGGCATTACAGGCATGAGTGACCCACCAGGCCTGAACAAAACACAAGCCCTCAATAATGAGACATCATTTAAATTTTTCCCATTCATTAAACTGGCAAAGATTAAGAAAACTGACAATTGACAACTATATAAATGAAATTCTCAAACTACAAATGTAAAGTATACAACCTTCCCGAAGGTTATATGGCAATGAAAACCAAATTTTAAGTATATATACTCACTAAATCTTTTTTTTTTTTGAGACGGAGTCTCACTCTGTCGCCAGGGCTGGAGTGCAGTGGCCGGATCTCAGCTCACTGCAAGCTCCGCCTCCCGGGTTCACGCCATTCTCCTGCCTCAGCCTCCCGAGTAGCTGGGACTACAGGCGCCCGCCACCTCGCCCGGCTAGTTTTTTGTATTTTTTAGTAGAGACGGGGTTTCACAGTGTTAGCCAGGATGGTCTCGATCTCCTGACCTCGTGATCCGCCCGTCTCGGCCTCCCAAAGTGCTGGGATTACAGGCTTGAGCCACCGCGCCCGGCCTATACTCACTAAATCTTAAGGAAATGATTAGATAAGTAGGAAAATATAAATATTAAATACTTTTCTTTCTCTGTCGCCAGGCTGGAGTGCAGTGGCGCGATCTCAGCTCACTGCAATCCCCACCTCCCAGGTTCAAGTGATTCTCCTGCCTCAGCCTCCGCAGTAGCTAGGATTACAAGCGCACACCACCACACCCAGCTAATTTTTGTATTTTTTTAGTACAGATGGGATTTCACCATGTTGGCCAGGATGGTCTCGATCTCCTGACCTCATGATCCACACATCTCGGCCTCCCAAAGTGCTAGGACTGATTACAGGGGGGAGCCAACGTGCCCAGCCCTTGTTTTTGGTTTTTTTTTTTGAGATGGAGTTTCACTCTTGTTGCCCAGGCTGGGGCAAAAATGGCCAATCTCTGCTCACTGCAACCTCCACCTCCCAGGTTCGAGCAATTCTCCTGCCTCAGCCTCCCAAGTAGCTGGGATTACGTGAACCACCATGCCCAGCTAATTCTGTATTTTTAGTAGAGACAGGGTTTCACCATGTTGGCCAGACTAGTCTTCAACTGACCTCAAGTGATCCACCCACCTTGGCCTCCCAAAGTGCTGGGATTACAGGCGTGAGCCACTGTGCCCGGCCCTATTAAACACTTTTCTTAAAGAGCTGGAAATAACTCTGTTAAATTATGTTAATTTAACTGTTAAATTATGATCAATATTATACAGTCATTAAAAATAGTATGTACTTACAAGAAAAGCTGACTACTATATATGGTTAAATTTTTAAAAAGTTAATTGCAGAAGAGTATGTTTTTGTTGTTGTTTTTTTTTTTTTGAGACGGAGTCTTGCTCTGTTGCCCAGGCTGGAGCGCAGTGGCCGGATCTCAGCTCACTGCAAGCTCCGCCTCCCGAGTTTACGCCATTTTCCTGCCTCAGCCTCCCGAGTAGCTGGGACTACAGGCGCCCGCCACCTCGCCCGGCTAGTTTTTTGTTTTTTTTTTTTTTAGTAGAGACGGGGTTTCACCGTGTTAGTCAGGATGGTCTCGATCTCCTTGACCTCGTGATCCGCCCATCTCAGCCTCCCAAAGTGCTGAGATTACAGGCTTGAGCCGCCGCACCTGGCCAACAGTATGTATTTTATCATCTCATTTAAATTTTATAAAAAATAAACGTTTTGAATTATAGTCACCAAATTATCCAGAATGATAGAAAAAATCTGTTCACTTTAAGATTTTTTTTTTTTTTTTGAGACGAAGTCTTGCTCTGTTGCCAAGGCTGGAGTGCAATGGCACGATCTTGGCTCACTGCAACCTCCACCTCTCAGGTTCAAGCAATTCTCCTGCCTTACCCTCCTGAGTAGCTGGGATTACAGGAGCGCGCCACCACGCCTGGTTACTTTTTGTATTTTTGGTGGAGACGGAGTTTCACCATGTTAGTCAGGCTGGTCTCGAACTCCTGACCTCAGGTGATCCACCCGCCTCAGCCTCCCAAACTGCTGAGATTACAGGTTTGAGCCACCACTCCCAGTCCACTTTCTTTTATACTGCTTCTGTAATTTAGAAGAGTACACGTTTTAAAGAAAAATCTAACTGTCTACCAGTGCCTCTTGCCTCTAAGAAATGAATGGGCAAAGATCCATATACTCAATGGCTAACAGGGTCCTTAAAGTTTCTGATGGTGTCATCTAACCAGCTGGATGGTGCAAAAGCCACAGCAGTATGTTCAAGAGTCAGAGAATGTCAAAATACAAAAGGATCTTAAGGATTACCCATTACTCTTGTTTTTCAGAAATGGAGACTAAAGCTTAGTAACACATTTGACAGCCATACTGTGACCTTGCTTAAGCAAGCTTCTATAATCCTACAGCTTCTGACACACTGATTTCAAACAATGTGAAGAATTCACAGGCATTTTCTTTTCCAGCCAGGTATGACAACAGATTTATTATTATGCATGTATCTATCAAAAGCCATTTGAGAAACATCCATTTAATTCTTTCTTTCAAATGGTTAACATTTGGGGAAAAACAGGTAAATCAGTCTGGGACTTACCCTTAAGGCCCCCTCCTAAGGTAGAAAAGATACATACACAAAATCCACAACTACAAGGTAATATGTGGCAAGCCCAGGGATTCAGTAAAAAGAGAGAACAGTATGGGTGGAAGTAATTAAGAAAAGCTAAAAGTGGACTGGTACCTGACAGGCAGGATGCCAACAGAGTACTGGACCTAGAAAACAGAGATGAAGGGGAAGTGGCAGGAATCAAGATAAAGGAAGTAGAGAACAAAGTGTGGTAAGGAAAAGGTGAGTAAAGCAACTCAGAGGAAAGTGTGTCTTTATCAAAAAATCAAAGCCAGGAAGGCAAGCTGGAGACCATTTGTGGAGAGCCTCAAACAAGAATAATGGAAAAACATAGGGTTCTTGACAAGTAGTGGCTCACACCCGTAATTCTAGCGCCTTGGGAAGCCAGGGTGGGTGAACTACTTGAGCCTAGGAGTTTGGGACCAGTCTGGGCAATATGGCCAACACTCTATCAAAAAAACAAAATTAACTGGGCATAGTGGCACACAACTGTGAGCCCAGCTACTCAGGAGGCTGAGGCAGGAGGATCACTTGAGCTTAAGAGATCGAGGCTGCAGTGAGCTGTGTTCAGGCCACTATACTCCAGCCTGGGCAACAGTGAGACCTTGTCTCAAAATGTTAAAACACAAAATAAAAACAAGAACAAATCCTTAAAAAAAAAAAGGGGGGGCAGCGGGGAGGTTCTAAAGACAGGGGAGAGCTGGGCACGGTGGTTCATTCCTGTGATCTTAGCACTTTGGAAGGCCAAAATAGGAGGATCACTTGAGTCCTGGAGTTTGAGATAAGCCTGGGCAACATGGTAAAACCCTTCTCTAAAAAAAAAAAACATGGCCGGGCGCGGTGGCTCAAGCCTGTAATCCCAGCACTTTGGGAGGCCCAGACGGGTGGATCACGAGGTCAGGAGATCGAGATCATCCTGGCTAACATGGTGAAACCCCGTCTCTACTAAAAAATACAAAAAAACTAGCCGGGCGAGGTGGCAGGCGCCTATAGTCCCAGCTACTCGGGAGGCTGAGGCAGGAGAATGGCGTGAACCCGGGAGGCGGAGCTTGCAGTGAGCTGAGATCCAGCCACTGCACTCCAGCCTGGGCAACAGAGCGAGACTCCGTCTCAAAAAAAAAAAAAACTACAAAAAAATTAGCCAGATGTGGTGGCATGTGTCTGTAGTCCCAGCTACTGGGGAGGCTGAGATGAGAGGATCACCTAAGCCTGGGGAGGGCATGGCTGCAGTGAGCCATGATGGCGCCACTGCACTGTAGACTGGGTGACAGAGTGAGACCTTGTCTCAAAAGAATAAAAAAGACTGAAAGATAAGTGGCTCACACATGTAATCGCAGCACTTTGAGAGGCTGAGGCGAGCGGATTGCTTGAGCTCAGGAGTTCAAGACCAGCCTGGGCAACATGGTGAAATCCCATCTCTATCAAAAATATAAAAAATAAGCTGGGGCATGGTGGTGCACATCTGTAGTCCCAGCTACTTGGGAGGCTGAGGTGGGAGGATCGCTTGAGCCTGGGAGGCAGAGGCTGCTATGAGCTGGGGTTGCATCGTCACTGGGTGACAGAGCGAGACTCCATCTCAAAAAAAAAAAAGGCCGGGCGTGGTGGCTCATACCTACAATCTCAGCACTTTGGGAGGCCAAGGCGGACAGATCAGGAGGTCAGGAGATCGAGACCATCCTGGCTAACATGGTGAAACCCCGTCTCTACTAAATACACAAAAAACTAGCCAGGCACATGGTGGCAGGCGCCTGTAGTCCCAGCTACTCAGGAAGCTGAGGTAGGAGAATGGCGTGAACCCAGAAGGCGGAGCTTCCAGTGAGCCAAGATCACACCACCGCACTCCAGCATGGGTGACAGAGGGAGACTCCGTCTCAAAAAAAACAAAAAACAAAAAACAAAAAATAACTTTCCTAGGATAGGAAGGCAATTAGCGAGTAAAGATGGGCAACACAGTATCTATAACTAAGCTCTTTTTTTTTTAGGATCACACTTGATTCCTTGTGTGGTGTGACTCATTTTGGTCAATGAACGGTAAGCAGAAGTGACATGAAATAATATGTCATTCCTGTGCTGGAATTTAACTGTAGGAACAAGAGCCTCCAACAGTTTTTTCTCCCTTTGCCAAGGCAGCCAGCAATATTCCTATCACAGCTGCTCCATTGGTTGGAGAAAGAATGATGCAGAGCCTCTAGAAAACCAATGCTCTTTTCGGCCATTTTATGGTTATTGGTTACTACAGCATAACCTAGCTTATTCTGCCTGATAGTGCTTGAAGATTTACCGCTGGAAAATTTATATTTCAAAAGAAACAGACTACTCTGAGCAACCTTCTTTTAAAAACATTTAAATAAAATTGAATGATAAAATTTACAAAGACTGTTCTTCCACAGAAGATGCTATTACTCTTTTGCTATCATTAAAGAATTATCTGTCAACTTGGAATACTGGATGCTAGTCCCAGTACCACTAACACACAGTGGCTCCAAGACACTGAGCATGACCTTTTAGTCTATTTCCTCATCTGAAAAAAAAAAAAAAAGACAAATCAAATACTACTTAGTTTAAATTGTGAAGCTTAAACAAGGTAACAACCTCTATGAAATGTAAAGACATTGTTTATGTACTTTGCTCTGGGTATCGCCTTCCTGCTGGGAGGGAAAAAGCAAAGGCAACTTACACAAAGAAGAGTCTCTTGGAAGGCAATTCTTGTGAAGAGGACTTCACTCTTAGATCAACAGATTCTTCAAGGTGATGCACCACTGTTCTCAAGCTTTCTAAACTCAGGCACTAAACCAAAAGTTTAGTCTCTAACGAGAGACTAGGATGATTCATGCCTTTTTTTCTTTTTGGTAAGACAAACTGGAAAGCAGATATCTAGTAAAACAGTTACATAAGAACTATTTTCGATAGCTGGAAGCTTTTGATATCAACCCTAGATTATCTCAGGCATTTAATCAGTAAAAAAGATTGCCCATAAATTGCTAAGAGGAGCCCATAATGGACTGGCTAAAGAGGAAAACCAAACTTACTGCTCTCTTCCTCTATCCCACCTCCCCTAACCAGCTCCCATGTTTAACTTTTCATTAAAGCCACTTCTGAAGAAACAACTCTCTAAAAGTTTAAGCACAACACTTGTAGTATTTCAGTCCTGGCCCACTAAGCTCTTGATGTATGGTTTCTTTAAACAAATGACAACATAAAAGCCATTCCTCACCCATAACTGGGGTACCATCTGACTTACTTGTGAGGTTCAAGTGACAGGATTATGCCATGTCTATTCCAGCATTATGGAGCTAAGTGCCACTTGGTTGAACTTAAATCCTCCAACACGGGATTGCAGTGCCTGCCCTCCCCACCAGGATCTGGATTCCATACATACAGTCATTCCCAAATTAGAGCTACTGCAATCCCTACATCCATTCATCGACTTATGCCATTCCTTCCAACTACAATGGTTTCCCAACTGTAACCTGCCTACTGATTTATTTAAAAATCCACTCAACATGTCCCTCACCACCCTAGGCACTGAACAACTCTAAACTAAATGACTCTCATCTGCTCTGTATTTATAATTATTCCTGAATAATTCCCCACAGGAGCCAACAGTGTTTATTCTTATAGTAGAGAAGAAAAATCTGTTAAATGAACACAACACATAGTTTATCATTCAGGAAACCTACACATATTAATCAGTGACCCAAAAGCATAATTTACATGCTATAAACAATAACTTACTCTGCAAAGTTAGAACTGGAAAAATTTTAAACAAAAGTTTAGTAATATTTCAAGATCCATTCTAGAATAGTGATTCATCCCTGTCCTCAAGTGGCTTAAAGTTGGAAGACAGGCAAAGTCATGTAATGTTATTTCAATCAAACTAAGGTCTATAATGGATACACAAAGCTGAACATCAAGCAGCCAACAAGCTGGTGGTCAAAGGCCCACTAATATCTGAAATA
This sequence comes from Trachypithecus francoisi, assembly GCF_009764315.1. NCBI lineage: Eukaryota > Metazoa > Chordata > Mammalia > Primates > Cercopithecidae > Trachypithecus > Trachypithecus francoisi. Next base: position 60,450,629 of record NW_022681453.1, read on the forward strand.
TTAGTCAGAATATGCAAAACAGACCTATTTCTAGCATATGTATGACAGAATATTATTATTTTTTTTTTTTTTTTTTTTTTTTTTGAGACGGAGTCTCGCTCTGTCACCCAGGCTGGAGTGCAGTGGCCAGATCTCAGCTCACTGCAAGCTCCACCTCCCGGGTTTACGCCATTCTCCTGCCTCAGCCTCCTGAGTAGCTGGGACTACAGGCGCCCGCCACCTTGCCCGGCTAGCTTTTTGTATTTTTTAGTAGAGACGGGGTTTCATCGTGTTAGCCAGGATGATCTCGAACTCCTGACCTCGTGATCCACCCGTCTCGGCCTCCCAAAGTGCTGGGATTACAGGCTTGAGCCACCGCGCCCGGCCCAGAATATGATATTTTAAGAGCCCAAGTGTCTGATCAAAAAAGAGAGTTGGAAGGAAAGCAAGATCTACTATGGCTAGATTTATATCCCACAGATTACTCTTTTATAGGCCAATTCCACCACCAGGAATGGAGTCCAGACTATAAAAGCAAGCTATGGGCAACTACGGAAGACTAACTGCTCACTCACTGGACTGAAGTGGTGCTTTCCTTTTTTTTTTTTTTTTTTTTTTGAGGCAGGGTCTCATTCTGTTGCCCAGGCTAGAGTGCAGTGGTGAGATCTCAGCTCCACCTCCCAGGTTCAAGCAATTCTCATGCAACATCCACCTCCCAGGTTCAAGAGATTGTAATGTCTCAGCCTCCTGAGTAGCTGGGATTACAAGTGCCCACCACCATGCCTGGCTAATTTTTTGTAGTTTTAGTAGACACAGGGTTTCGCCATGTGGGCCAGGCTGGTCTTGAACTCCTGGCCTCAAGTGATCCGCCCACCTCGGCCTCCCGAAGTGCTGGGATTACCGGCGTGAGCCACCGTGCCTGGCCGAACCTCTGCTTCTAACCCCAATGGATGTAAGTAGCATTTCCAAGAGGTCGTTCTCAAACTGACACATATTACTCCAGGATGACCTTCCCCAGTCCCTTGAGGTTCCCCTACACTGCTGAGTAAACAGGCTGTACCATGGTGCCATAAAGAAATGAGTTTCTATCAGAGGGAACTAAAATTAAAGAGACAAAAAGTTACAAGTGCTAGCAAGGATGTGGAATATTTGGACTTCTTATACACTGCTGATGGGAGAGTACGCTGGTACAATTTTCGAAAACTGGCCATATCTACTAGAGCAGAATAGATACTCTTATGAAGTGAACTGTGTCCACCTAAAATTTTTAAGTTGAAATCCTAATCCCCAATACATCAGAATGTGACTTATTTGCAGACAGGGCCTTTAAAGAGGTAATTGAGGTTAAGTGAGGTCATAAGGGTGGGCCTCAATCTAGTATGACCGGTGTCCTAAAAGAAAAGGAGATTAGGAGAGACAATACAGAGGAAAGATCATGTGAAGACACAGGGAAGAGAAGACAGTCATTTACAAACCAAGGAGAGGCTTCAGAAGAAACCAATCCTGCCAACAGCTTGACCTCAGATTTCTAACCTTCAGAATTGAGAAAATAAAACTTCTGTTTAAGCCACTTTATCTGTGATACTTGTTACAGCAGCCCTAGCAAATGAATACAGACACATACTCTAAAATTCAGTCTTTTTACTTAAATACGTTATGATATATCACATAATACTACTGAGCAATGGAAACTCCAGTTATAACTGCACACAACGACACAAAGTCTCATAAACAACACTGAGTCAAAGAAACCAGATACGGAAGAATACACAGTGTATGATTCCATTTACACAAAATCCAAATCAGGCAAAATTAGTCTACAGTTCTAGAAATCAGAAGACTCACTACCCAACCATCAGGGCATCGATGATAATGATTTAAAGGAGACTAAGAGGGCCTCTGGGTTTATAAAAATTATCCAAGTCATCCACTTATTTGTGCACTTTTCTTTATATATGTATGTATACTAAAATACAGAAATGATAAATCACTTGGAAATACAGGCAACAATGTACTTATCCAGTGTTACCATGGCAAATAAACCTTACTCTGGAGCTGGATGCATCAGGTTCCTCACTCATTACCATTAAACATTTTAAAAATACAGCTATTCCTATGATCCCCAGCTTCTCATCATTCAGTGTCTACTAGAAGTATCACAGGTCACATGACTCAAGAGTGTCCTGTCTCTTCCACAGCTAAATTCTCACATCATTTCTGGGGAGAGTTCAATTTCTTTTTCCTTGAGACACGGTCTTGCTCTGCCACCCAGGCTGGAGCGCAGTGGCACGAACACAAATCATTACAGCCTCAAACTCCTGGAATCAAGTGATCCTCCCATCTCAGCCTCCCACGCACAGGTGAACCACCACAACCACCACACCCAGCTAATTTTTTTTTTCTTTGTAGAGATGGAGTCTCACTTTGTTGTTCATGGTGGTCTCGAACTCCTGGGCTCAAGCAATCCTCCTGCCTCACCCTTCCAAAGTGCTGGGATTACTCCTTTCAAAGTACTGGTCACCATGCCTGGCCAAGAGTTGAATTTCATTAAAGGAAGGTATTAAAGTATACATTCCAAGGAAGAAAATAACCAGTTAACACTTTGGTCTTCCTCAGGGTAGTGAATCACAAATTTTCCTTCTTTATATTTCTGAATTTTCCTAGCTTATTTTTTAACCGAATAGTTTAATAATCAGCAAAAAAGACATATCATTTTAAATAAAAGGTAGTGGGGCCAAGTGTGGTGGCTGACAACTGTAATCCTAGCACTTTGGGAGGTTCAGGCAGGCGGATCATAGGGTCAAGAGATTGAGACCATCCTGGCCAACATGGTGAAACCCCATCTATACTAAAAATACAAAAATTAGCTGGGCGTGGTGGTGCGCGCCTGTAGTCTCAGTTACTTGGGAGCCTGAGGTAGGAGAATCACTTGAACCCGGGAGGCGGAGGTTGCAGTGAGCCGAGATCATGCCACTGCACTCCAGCCTGGCCACAGAGCAAGACTCCGTCTCAGAGGAAAAAAAGAAGAAAAAAAAAAGGTAGTGCATGCCACCATGCCCAGCTAACTTTTGTATTTTTAGTATAGATGGGGTTTCACCATGTTGGCCAGGATGGTCTCTATCTCTTGACCCCGTCATCCGCCTGCCTCGGCCTCCCACAGTGCTGGGATTACAGGCGTGAGCCATCGCCCCCAGTCAAAGATACACTTTTACAAGGGGTAACATGAAGCAGTCTTTAGGGCACTAGCGTATAATGGAAAGGCAAGATGGTACATCAGAAAGAGCACTGAGCTGAGTTAACAGACCTAAACTGACATTTCAGCTGAGCCACACGAGCATACAGCCTCAGCTATCTCAGGCAGATACATACAACAGTTGTGAGCACCAAAAGAAATCATACATAAACTACAAACAGCACAGAAATATTATAAAGCATTTAAAAGCAAATGTGTAGGAAGGTTTCTACAAAATGTTATTGCTCTTTTAACAACCACCAACATGGTGCAGGTCAGAGGATTTAAGAGTGGGTTTTAGATGACTCGCAGTTATCTCAGGGATCCCCGTATCTGTAAGTACATGGGAGAACTGCTGGTAGGCTGACTGCATACCATATATAAGGGACACTATTTTTCATAAAGTCTATGCTGTGTCCTTTAAGGTTAATTCATAGCAGCTTTGTAATTATGTACTCTCAAATAACTCAAAGTACAAAGTTTACTAAATGGAAACCAACTTTTTATTACGCTTACATACCAATACTGGAAATCAATGATATAACTATTTATTTCACAAAGTAATTTTTAAGGGACTCCTAATGTGAGATGGTTAATGCCCAGTAGTATGAAGCAAAGCTGGAAAGGAAAGGCTGAGGGAGAAGAGAGAACCTCCTACAGCAGCAGCCACACAAGTAGGACCAACTAAGAGACAAGCAAGGCTGGAGAATTCCTAAACTGCCCTGGTCCCAGGCTTCCCTTAATAGGCTTCCTCAGATTTGCTTGGTCCCAACTGTAGACAGTCCCAGGAGACCAGAAGTGGACAAAAGAATCAGGCAAACTTAATTTCTCAGCAGTGATGCCATCACCAAAACAGAGACTCCAGGTCTCATGAGTTAAGTACTGCATCTTCAAGCAAATGAACAAGGCCAGTACTGTAGATTAGTGTTGGAACCAACTTCCAAGCTTTCTCCTCCCCCAAGGAGATATTTTGCAAGTAGCTATTCTTAAATGTGTTTTTGTAATCACAGCCTGGGATACTAAAATTGAAACTGGTAACAGACACTGCTAAAAAACCTGTTTTGATTTCACTCGCCACATCACTCATACCTCTGATTCACAAATCACAGTGACCACAACCACCATTAAGAAATGTTTTAAAAATAAGTTTTTTATTTTTAAAACCGGGCATGGTGGCTCACACCTGTAATCCCAGCACTTTGGGAGGCTGAGGCGGGCAGATCACGAGGTCAGGAGATCGAGACCATCCTAGAGGCCATCCTGGCTAACACAGTGAAACTCTGTCTCTACTAAAAATACAAAAAAATTAGCCGGGCGTGGTGGCGCACACCTGTAGTCCCAGCTACTTGGGAGGCTGAGGCAGGAGAACAGCATGAACCTGGAAGGGTGAGCTTGCAGTGAGCCGAGATGGCGCCACTGCACTCCAGCCTGAGCTACAGAGCGAGACTCCTTCTAAAAAAAAAAAGTTTTAAAACCCAAACGCAAACTATTTTTCTGTCTTTAATGCCATATGGAGTGTGGGGAAAAACAGAATAGAGGGACGATGTAAGAGCAAATAACTGAAAAGATCCACACATTGCAAAATGTTTCTGCAGCAAACTGCAGACAAAGAAGCACAGAGAACTATTAGATGATATTAACAGATAAGTGCGTGGTAACACAAAGGAATGGATGCCTGAGAACACAGCGGCAACCTTCCTTATATGAGAGGTTAAGAGTCATCAACAGCAAGCCAATAGCCAAAAAATAAGAGGGGAGGCGGGGAGTTCATTTCTCCAGTTTCAGTTGCCTTCAGAAGAAGACATTTAGTGCCAAGGGGAACCCCTGTTTAGCCTTATTCAGAAGGACTTCTAATCCTTACCTCCCCAGGAAAAAAAAAGCCTGCCTACAGCTCTAAGTCCAACATCTGGTCAAATCTATCTCAGCTGTATTTGTTGAATTATATGAATGGGGAGTTAAATACTTTATCATAGGAAAAACTAAAATATTTGTGTCAAATGCCAGAAAGCAATGTGCATAAGACAACTGTCATATTTGTGTGGGCTGTGTTTGCTGCATCTTTGTATACAAAGGCTAATGCCAAAGTAAGAGCAAAAACGTTATTAGCGAAGAACTCTTTGAAGACGTATTAAAAGCTAATCAAATAACCAAAATTTTTTGGCTTCACTTGGCAGTGGGGTCAGAAAACTGATTCAAAGCCACACTTTACTATAAAGCGTTGTTCTGATACAGGTTTTGTGAGCTTAGACACAGTTGGCATCAAAAAAAATACGAAAAAAAAATTGCCCCACGTGGTTGCTAACTACCTAGAAGGATATACTAATAAAACTATTTTTAGAGTATCTTCTACATTCCACCCTCTGTTTACTCATGCAGTTCTACCACAAATGCAAAATCCAAATCTTCTCTTGAAGGGAACCTAGAAAGTTTGTGGGAGATAGGGTAGCACAGCTTTTCTATGTAGAACGGTACTGAAACTATGGCCGACACAGTATCAGTGCTACATTAAACTTTCTTGCCAGCTGAAGAAAAAAATCCAGTATGCCAAATGTACCTTTACTCAAAGACACTGCAGTGGTAAGGTAATGGTAGTGACATGGACTACCTCTCGAGTGAACCAAAAAAATGCCACTAGAGTCGGCTGGGCGCAGTGGCTCATGCCTGTAATCCCAGCACTTTGGGAGGCCAAGGCAGGCAGATCACCTGAGGTAGGGAGTTCGAGACCAGCCTGACCAAAATGGAGAAACCCTGTCTGTACTAAAAATACAAAATTAGCCAGGCATGGTGGCACATGCCTGTAATCCCAGCCACTCAGGAAGTTGAGGCAGGAGAATAACTTGAACCCGGGAGGCAGAGGTTGCAGTGAGCCGAGATCACGCTATTGCACTCCAGCCTGGGCAACAAGAGAGAAACTCCGTCTCAAAAAATAAATAAAATAAAACAAATGCCACCAGAGGAAAAGGAGAAACAAGTTGAGTGTTGAAGGTTACTCTTTAAAAGATGTGATAAATTAGAAACTGTAATATTATCTTCTACACTTTCTGAAGGGCAAGCCATACAAATGCTGTTGTTAAAATTAACAAAGCCTTAAAGTTAGCCAGAACACCATCCTTTGGATTACTACGGATTCATCAGCAGAGATGAGAAATAACTCTTTCCAAAAAGCCTCTGTTCTCACTCATAGGTGGGAACTGAACAATGAGATCACTTGGACTGGGGAAGGGGAACATCACACACTGGGGCCTATCATGGGGATGGGGGAGGAGGGAGGGATTGCTTTGGGGAGTTATACATGATATAAACGTCATGCACGTGTACCCTAGAACTTAAAGTATAATAAAATAAATAAATAAATAAATAAATAAAAAGCCTCAAGTTCTACCACCAAATCATTCCACAACACAATTTCTGGCCAAGATCATTCACCTTTTAAAAATTCCCTGAGGACAGGAACCATGCCTATCTCCCTGAGTCAACATCCCACAATGCCTGATACATTGCTGATACTCAATGGATACTCAAAATACTTCATGAATGAATAAAAAGGTGCCTATCACTACTCTCCTCTAAACTCAAACATTATATAAAGCTACAGTACTTATTACTCACTTAAATATTTTAGGCTGGGTAGCAAAGTTAAAAAAAAAAAAAAAAAGACAAATCTGAATACAACAGGATTGTGAACGCTAAGCTTTAACTTAGCCAGTCCCTTCAGGAGAAGCACGCCTAACTCACCTTCCAGTTCTTAAACTCAAATCTGAACAAACCTTCCCAGGTTTGAAGAGAGAAACACACTAAGACGAGACTTTATTAATCCATGGATGAGAAATCATGTGCCTCATCAGCTGCTTAAGTCACAAGAAAGAGACAAGAGCCTGTTCTTTAGGAAACCAAAGATGCAGTATTTTGAATAGGGAAGAACCAACTGGCTGGACAGCCATCAACTAAGGTTTTAAGAAAGGTTCACTAGGCAGGTTTGCCAGGCCTACCTGCAAAATTTTTCAAACCTCAGTTAAGTACCCCGCCAGTATTCAAGAGCTCCTAATTTGACTACAGTACAATATGTGTGATAAGTCGCAAACGGCATTTCTTATGGCTTTAAGGGAGAACTGATGCTACCAGAAAGACTTTCAAACGACATCAACAGAAAGAAAGGAGGTGGTGGAAGGCAGTGAGGTACAGATACCAGGTGGCAAAAGATAAACCACAAGCTTCAGGGGCACGTGAAAGCAGTATAACCTAGAAATTGAATACAGTGCTCTGGAGTCTGACTGTCTGGGCTTGCATCTTTGCTTCGTAACTTAGCCGTGTGACCTTGGTCAAATGGCTTAGCCTCTCTGTTCAATTTCCCACTGTGTTAAGTGGGCACAACAGTGGTACTTTAGAGGGTTGTTCAAAAAACTAAACATAATGATCTGTTAAAAGGTCTTGCCACGCTGCCTAGCATTTAACAAACACTCAAATATTTGCTGTCGGTATTCTCAATATTCCCCTTATGACCCACTAGGTATCAAGTGTAAAATGAATGTAGAAAGAGGCCCCCAACACGGTCCGAATGGAAACACAACTCTACATCCAACTACCATCTTTCCCCGACTAAGTTGAAAAACTTCTCACAGGATTTACCGTAACATGCCTAGGACAAAAAGCTCCCTGTCTCCCAGCGCCAGAGGCGCCTCAATGTACACAAGTGCTGAGGCGATCCCAGCGCACGTGACCTGACTCACGCCTTGACTCAGTTGCCGTCAGGGAACCTCTCCCACTAACAGGGTCAGAATGTTCAACAGAAGAGCCGGATGGGAACGCGGCTCGGTCCCCAGCGCCTGTGACCCATGCCCACCAGGTGGGCACGGAGGCGGGCGGCGTGGGCTCTGACACCCTCCTGCTTGCCACGCTAAATAACTCCACCGGCTAGCGCGTCCTGCCACGGCGCAGGACCGTCCAAGTCAATGAACCCTCTTGGGTCTCTGAGATCGACGCCAACAGTAAACAGAGCGTCCGAGACCCGCGGCTGGGGCCGGCAACCCGGCCAGAGGTCACGCCCGACGACCTCCGACCTCTCCAAGCGGGGTGGGGTCCTGGCCTGCTCCGGGGGCCTGAGCGATGCCGTTTCCCCGCGAGGCCAGGGCTGGGCCTGGAGCCTGCCCAGGAGGACAGGGAGGACGCGAGGCCCTGGCGACCGAAGAGTTGAGGAGGGGGATGGGGCCAGGCCGCCGGCCGGGCTGGGCCCGCTGCTTACCGCGGCCTCTGCTCTGGGGACTCCGGGCCGGGCGCGTCGCGAGGGCTCCCGCCGAGGAGGAGACTCAACGGAGGACAGAAGCGGGGAGGTCCAAGTTCTGGTTCCAGGGAACTCTGCTGAGCTCTCCAAGCTGCCAACTCCGCCGCTGCCGCCGCCTCAGGCTTTATGGCCAAGACTCCAGGCCCGCTCCCACTTCCGCCACCGCCGCCGCCCCGAGCGGAAGTACCTGTCACGAGACGCTCGACGCCAGGGTGCGGAGGAGGAGCCCCGCCTCAACCTTGCGTCACGTTCCGGCTGCCTTGGGACTGAGCCTGGATCACGTGCTACAAACATGTCTGCCCCCAAACGGTTGTCCCCATCTTTGAGGCTCGTACAAGGAGCAGGACGGCGCCATGTTGGACCCGCAGACAGATTCCCTCAGCCATCCCTCCTTGCTCCAGAATGAAGAATGCCACCGAAGAGAGGTCAAGGGGTAAACTTGTTGTGCCCTTCTTCGGAAGGCATCATTTATCTTTACTTTAACTACCTAACCAAAAATTATTATCACCATTTTACAAATAAGGAACTGAGACCCAACATACCAGGTCACTTGGTCTAGCTCAACACAGAAACTGGTGGAGCAAGGTTTTGAACCAAGGTCTGTCTGATGCCAATGTGTGTTATCGTTCTAGTAGGCTGCAAATGACTACAGCAATTGTGTGACTCAGTAATAGAGACAGTGTTATGCCCAGACCGTTTATTCCCCAAAGAAGACCACCAGAGTCCAGAGTCAAAGCCAAGCGGCAAGGATCTTTACTGCAAGTTCGAACTTGGTCCCTCCGTTCCACAACATACAAGAGGGCCACGAACGATGCATGTGCCCGCTTTTTATAGCCCAATGTATACAGGATATGTAAGGTTACAGAGGAACAAAGGAATTCTTTTGGTCGCAGCATCACAATTGGTTAACATATTAAGTTATACATTTAGCGGTGATCTATTGGTTCCCGTGCTTTCAGTAAAACTACAAACAGCTGTGTCGTTATCAGGGATTTTTTCCAGGTGGTGTTTGTACTGGGCTCAGGAAGTTGAGAGATATGGGAGATATATGGTGTTTGTACTGGGCCCAGGAAATTGAGAGATATATGTTGTTTGTACTGGGCCCAGGAAATTGAGAGATATATGTTGTTTGTACTGGGCCCAGGACTGAGGAATGTGCCTGATTTCTTTCAACAGGAGAAATAGACACTTTGGCAGAGGAGACAGCCCGAGAAAATGGAAAATGAGCTAAAGCCTCTCTGAACTTAGCATTAAAGAAGATGTGATAAAGATGGACCTGGTAGAACTCTTCTGCAAGCACAGAGCAGCCTCCCAAGCACCAGCCCCATCTGAACACATCAGGATCCACTCAGAACTTTTGTCTCCATCTTTAACAATGCCCTCTAATAGTCTTTTCTTAGTTTGGTTCATGCAAACTCCATTCTTTCAATTGTCCCATCCAAAAACCTTGCAATTGTTACAGTAAGTAGTCAGACCTGAGTAGGGCAGGAGAGGGGCCACTCCCCCACCAGCAATGTGAGGCAACCATGATGTGGTGGTCAGATTAAGCTATCTGTCTAAAATAATAATTGGTTGCAGCCAGAACCAGGGAAAGACAGTCTCCTAATAGATAAAAAACACCTAAAACTGGTGATCGGCAGCTTCCCATTGAGATCTCAGGAGTTGAGGGGTCTGGGGAAAAAAAAAACACCTCAAAATCTAGGCAAGCAGTCCCAACCCTGAGATGGCACAATGTCTGGGGTTTCCCCTACTTTTTCAACTAAAATTGGCTCTTTCCGCAAAACCCTCGCCACCTATTCTCCTGTTTTCTCTATATGTATTCTGAAATGGCCTTGCACACTGCAGGACCATCAGCCTCTGGAGTAAGTCTACTTTTCTCCGCTTTCACTTTGCCTGTGCCCAGGAGTTCGAGACCAGCTCAGGCAACATAACAAGACTGTCTCTTCCAAAAGATAAATAAAAAAGAAAGGAGAAGGCACACATCTACATCAGACTTTTGCAGTTGTACTTCTCTCTACCTGGAAAGCTCTTCCTCCAGGTATCTGCTTGGCCACTCGCTCACTTTCCTCTGGTCTTTACTTTAAAGTAAACTTTTCAGTGAAATAGCCTTCCCTATTTAACACTGAAGTACCTCTCTCTGTCACCACAACATAAACGCAAAAATTGCCATCTCCCTATGGCTTTTCTCCTCTTTTTTTTTTTTTTTCTTTTTTTGAGACAAGGTCTTGCTCTGTTGCCCGTGCTGGAGTGCAGTGGCATAATCAGGGCTTACTGCAGCCTTGAACTTCTGGGCTCAAGTGATCCTCCTGTCTCAGCCTCCTGAGTAGCCACAGGCATACATAACTATGGCTGGCTAAATTTTTTTTTTTTTTGTAAAGAGAAGGTCTCTACAAAAAAGACCAAATGTTACCCAGGCGGTCTTGAACTCCTGGTGTCAAGTAATCCTCCCAACTCAGCCTCCCAAAGTTTTTCCTCTTATATTACTCACTTATTTGCATATTGTCTGGCTTCCCCACTAGAATGGCAGGTCCATAAGGCAGCTATTTTTGTCTGTCTCATTCACTGCGATATCCCTGATTCTTAAAACAGTGTTGGGATACAGTAGGTGCTCAATGTGTACAATTTACAGAGTATTCAGGGGAATGAAAACTGAGAATAGTTTCAAAGGCCAAGAGTTATGATAATTCCACCCCATTCGGCAGCCAATCAAAATGCTAGGTTTGAAGATAAAGTAGCAACTGGGAATGCAGTAGTCCTTATCCCCAGGTCTGGCAGGGCTGACTGCAGGATTTAAGCATCTGAGTCCTAGAACCAATCCACCGCAAATAGCAAGGGACAATTATACCAGAAAAGGCAGAGCACAAAAATAAAATGGGATATGTGGGCCCCAGCCTTCTAAGAAGCCTTCTGAGAAGGCTATTCAGATGCAAACATGGGCTATTTCCTATGGGAAAGAAAGGACGACTTAAAAGAAACCCATGAGCCAGAAGGATAGAGCCAGGAGCTAGAGATAATCATTCCCAAGGAGCAGGAGAGGACTCAATCAAGGAACTGGCATCACGTGCCTCACTGGATTTCAGAATTACTATGACCCAGTGGCAGCTGTTGCTCCTGTTTTTTCCCCTTTTGAACAAAAGTGTCTACTATGCTCATCTTCTGCTTGCCAACTCTGTATGCTGGGTCCATGGAGAGGAAATAACGTCTCTAGCTCACAGGCCTTCAGAGAAACAGTGCTCAGAGCTGTTCTTAAGGAATTATATCTGAGGAACCTCATCCACATCTGGACCTGATTTACGTGACAGGATCCATTATGAGTCAGTGATGTATTGGGATTGAGACTTTTAGGGTACTTGGAGGAGTTAAGTAGAGCAGGACCTCCAATAACATCAATTATAACATTGATGAGAAAAAATTGATTCCTGGCTGGGTCCCCTGTCTGTGTAGTTTGCACTCTCTCCCCATGTCTGAGTTTTCCTTGGTGCCTCTGGTTTCCTCCCAAATCCCAAAGATGTGCCCTTTAGGTGAATTGGCTTGTCTGAATTGTCCCAGTCTATGTGTGTATGTGTGTGTGTGTTCTGTGTGTGTGTGTGTGTGCATATGCGCACACGTGTGCGCAATGGGATGGCATCCTGTACAGGGTTGGTTCCTGTCCTGAGCTGCCAGGATAAACTCTGGCCACCTGTGACCCTGAGATGGAATAATTGGATAAATAATTATCTTGCTCATTTTCATTAATCTGTCTTATATATACAGTTCATATTTCTTCTAATATTTAATATAAGAAGTGTTTTGGTCTTTACCAGCCTGACCAACATGGTGAAACCCTGTCTCTACTAAAAATACAAAAATTAGCCGGGCGTTGTGGCACGTGCCTATAATCCCAGCTCAAATCCCAGGGGCATCTTGGCTTTAGCACAACCTACTCTCTTGGGAATTAATCCTTTCCTATGAGAACTCATCCAGCCTCACCAGAGCCAGAACTCACTCACTACCTAGAATGGCACCACAACTCAAACACCCCCAACTAGGCCCCACCTCCCTGGAGACACTGTGGAATCACATTCCTTTCTTTTTTTTTTCTTTTTTCCTTTTTTTTTTTTTTTTTTGAGACAGTTTTGCTCTGTTGCCTAGGCTGGAGTGCAGAGGTGCTATCAGCTCATTGCAGCCTCCACCCCCTGGGTTCAAGCAATTATCATGCCTCAGCCACCCAAGCAGCTGGAAGTACAGGCGTACACCACCATGCCCAATTAATTTTTGTATTTTTAGTAGAGATGGAGTTTCACTACGTTGGCCAGGCCCATATCGAACTTCTGGCCTCAAGTGATCTGTTCCCCTCAGCCTCCTAAAATGCTGGGATTACAGGCATGAGAGCCACCACTCTCATTCTGCCTGGATCACATTTCTTTCTTTTTTTTTTTTTTTTTTTTTGAGACAGAGTCTTGCTCTGTTGCCCAGGCTGGAGCACAGTGGCACAATCTCGGCTCACTGCAACCTCCATCTATGAGGTTCAAGTGATTCTCATGCCTCAGCCTCCCAAGTGACTGAGATTACAGGCGCCTGCCACCATGCCCAGCTAATTTTTGTATTTTTAGTAGAGACGGGGTTTCGCCATGTTGGACAGACTGGGCTCAAACTCCTGAGTTCAAGTAATCTGCCCTCAGCCTCCCAAAGTGCTGGGATTACAGGTGTGAGCCATCGCACCTGGCCTGGGATCACATTTCAACATAAGATTTTGGGGGCACGAACAAACCATATCCGAAGCACAGCAGGTAGGTTGGAGGAGATTAGGAGTGAGAAGTTCAGTTTTGGAAATGCTGAGACAGAGGAATTCTGTGAAACATCCAAGTGGAGATGGAGAGGAGGCAGTTAGACATTCTGGGCTGAGGCAGAGATGGGAGTTTGGTTTCTGGGTCCTTCAGGGTAGCTTTGGCTGAAAATAGAAATTTAAGAGTAAATGGAAATGAAAGTGTTGGGTGTTAACAGGATCGCCTATGGAGAAAGTGGAGAAATACATCCTTCTTTCAACAAACAATTTACTGAGAATCTACTACTTGCTAGGCTTTGTTAGGTTCTAAGGACACAAGGAAAACAAGGCCCTTGATGTCAAGACCCTTACTACTCAGTGTGGTACACAATGTGCAAACATGTACACACACACACACACACCACACACACACACATATCCCTGCACAATTTTCTTTCTCTTTTTTTTTTTTTGAGACGGAGTCTCACTCTGTCGCCCGGGCTGGAGTGCAGTGGCCAGATCTCAGCTCACTGCAAGCTCCGCCTCCCGAGTTCCTGCCATTCTCCTGCCTCAGCCTCCCGAGTAGCTGGGACTACAGGCACCCGCCACCTCGCCCGGCTAGTTTTTTGTATTTTTTAGTAGAGACGGGGTTTCACCATGTTAGCCAGGATGGTCCCGATCTCCTGACCTCGTGATCCGCCCGTCTCGGCCTCACAAAGTGCTGGGATTACAGGCTTGAGCCACCACGCCCGGCCTCACAATTTTCATTCAAATTTCTATCTATAGGGAACTGATAAAAAAGATATGGTACATCTCGACAACGGAATACTATACAACTATAAAAAAGCAACAAGAGAATTCTCTGTATATTGGCATGGAAGGATCTCAAAGAGATATTGTTACATGATAAAACCAGATGCAGAAGAGTATATATCATACGCTTTAAAAGGTAAAGAATAAGAACATCCTTCAGTAACTAATAAAAGTGGTTACCTGGTATATCAATTAAAATCAGAGAAGTAGAAGCACTGTGAGTGATTAGAATGAGGAATTAATGGAAGGGGTTAGACCTTATCGATTTGTGGGAGTTAGTAGAAAGTCTGCATAGGTCATTGCTTCTGTGGCTAGTGTTGAGCCCAACATCAATCGCTACAGGTCAGTTGGACCAGCATTCAAGAATAAAAGCTGGATGTGGATAAGAATAATGACATACTGGAGCCAAGGAGGATAAAAAGAGGCACCCATGAGGACCAACTGGGAACCATATCTGTCTCTCATCACCTCTAAGTTCAGTACCATGAATGGATGAGCAGCAGCAGAACCCAACACCTTTCATCCAGAGCTACACACATACTTGGGTGAGGATTCAGAGAAGCCAAAGGACGAGATCTGGCGGGGGCTGTAGGAGATGTACTTCTGAGTTGGCACCCTTTGCCAACAAGTCTAGTGACACAATGAATGAGCTGCCCCAGTGCTTGACATGCTGCATAACCTTCAGAGTATAAAAAATATTGGCCGGGCGCAGTGGCTCACGCCTGTAATCCCAGTACTTTGGGAGGCCAAGGCAGGCAGATCACCAGGTCAGGAGATCGAAACCATCCTGGCTAACATGGTGAAACCCTGTCTCTACTAAAAATACAAAAAATTAGCCAGACGTGGTGGTGGGCGCCTGTAGTCCCAGCTACTTGGGAGGCTGAGGCAGGGGAATCACTTGAACCCAGGAGGCAGAGGTTGCAGCAAGCCAAGATCACACCACTGCACTCCAGCCTGGGCGACAGAGCAAGACTCCGTCTCAAAAAAACAAACAAAACAAAACAAAAAAAACAAAAACCACAACAAATTGGCCTGGTACAGTGGCTCACGCCTGTAATCTCAGTACTTTGGGAGGCCAAGGTGGGCAGATCACGAGGTCAGGAGATCGAGACCATCCTGGCTAACACAGTGAAACCCCATCTCTACTAAAAATACAAGAAATTAACCAGGCGTGGTGGCCGGCGCCTATAGTCCCAGCTACCTGGGAGGCTGATGCAGGAGAATGGCATGAACCTGGAAGGCGGAGCTTGCAGTGAGCTGAGATTGTGCCATTGCACTCCAGCCTGGGTGACAGAGCGAGACTGTCTCAAAAAAATAAAAAATAAATTACTGCTGGCTGGTCGCGGTGGCTCACATCTGTAATCTCAGCACTTTGGGAGGCCAAGACAGGCGGATCACTTGTGGTCAGGAGTTCGAGATTAGCCTGGCCAACATGATGAAAGCCCATCTCTACTAAAAACACAAAAATTAGCCGGACATGGTGGTAGGCACCTGTAATCCCAACTACTTGGTAGGCTGAGATAGGAGAATCGCTTGAACCCAGGAGGTGGAGGTTGCAGTGAGCCGAGATTGCACCACTGCACTTCAGCCTGGGTGACAGTGTGAGACTCTGTCTCAAAAAAAAAAAAAAAAAAAAAAAAAATCACTGCTGTTAGAGAAGAGAATTCTGGTAAATGTAGCTTAGTTGACACAGCACAAAACCACTGTACTATACCTGATAATGGGACAGGAAAGGGAGCTGGGTTTTTCTGTGGACATCAGTTTATATGTTTAAGTTTTAACCATGATATTTCATTAACTATCAAATGTTTCAATTTTTTTTAAATCCATAATATGATCAATGAGATGCAGACAATAAAACAGTGTTACAGAACAGTGATGGAGGTGGAGCGAGGAGAGGTGACTTAGACATAGGTGGTCAGAAAGGCCTCTCTGAGGAGGTGACTTTTTTCTGGAGACATAATCTTATTACGGACCCCAGATTGGTGTACAGTGCTATTCACAGGCACAATTACAGTGCACTGCTGCCTCAAACTCCTGGCCTCTAGCCCTCCGTCCTCCTGTCTCAGCCTCCAAGTAGCTGGGACAACAGGCATGTGTCATTGCACCCCACTGGAGGTGACATTTGAGCAGAGACTTGCTGACATGGAGCCAGCCTTTTGAGAATATCTGAGCAGAAAATGTTGCAGGTAGAAGAAATGGCAAGGGTAGAAGCTTTGTGCAGAAAAAGGTGTCCTGCTCAAGGAACAACAAGGAAGCCAGCGTGGTTGGAGTGGAGTGAGCAAGGGAGAGAGTAGAAAGAGTCGAGGTGGGAGCAGTGTGCAAACTTAGGTCATATAGGGTCTCGCAGATCATAGCAAGTCCTTGAAAATTTATAGCATGTGTGATGAGAAACCCTGTGGAACATTTTAAGCCAGGCCGGGGGGCGGGGAGTGTGTGTGTGTGTGTGTGTGTGTGTGTGTGAGATGTGTCTTCCTTCACAGGTTGTTTGCACAGCAGAGCCTTTTCTGGCCACCGCCCTTTTCTCCTCTTTTCCCACAGTGAACCCATGGCTCTCTGGCTGTTTATTTATCATCTAAACTGGGGGGGGTCTTCCAGGGCCAGGACCTGCTCTGGTCTACTTTGATGTCCCCAGCACCCTACTGGGCATTGACAAATGTCAACGCATAACTGAGCGATTTAAAGCAGAGAAAAATATTGAATTATTCTGACATAGCTTTGCATGATTTATAAAGTTCTCTGGATTTTGCTGCCTTATTACTTTGTATTTATTCATTTATTTTTGAGACAGAGGCTTGCTCTGTTGCCCAGGTTGGAGTGCAGTACTGTGATCATAGCTCATCGCAGCCTCAACCTCCTGGGCTCAAGTGATCCTCCCGTCTAAGCCTCCTGAGTACCTGGAACCACAGTCACACCACCGTGCCTGGTTAATTTTTTGTGTTTTTTGGTAGAGATAGGGTCTCACTGTGTGACCCAGCCTGGACTCAAACTCCTGTCTTCAAGCGATTCTCCTGCCTTAACTTCCCAAGTAGCTGGGACTGCTGGCACTTGCCACCACACCGAGCTAATTTTTAAATATTTGTAGAGATGGGGTCTCACTATGTTGCCCAGGCTGATCTCTAACCCCTGGGCTCAAGTGATCCTCCCACCTTGGCCTCCTAAATTGTTAGGATTACAGGCATGAGCCACTGTGTCTAGCCAGGTTTTGCTGCTTTAAAATGGACAATTTTTTCAAAGGTTTCCTTCTTGGCAGTTTCTATTAATCCAGAAGTCACCGGTTGGCTGTCCCAACATGCCACACCATAATCTTTTATCCTTGGTAACTTCTCCTGGTCCCCAGCATCCAGTCTGAGCTCCTGTGTCAGTGCAATTCACTTGAGCTCTTTGGGTCCCAGTATCCTCACTTCCCATGGTAGTGCTATGGTCAGGCTCGGTGACTCACTCCCAGCACTTTGGGAGGCCGAGGCAGGCAGATCACTTGAAGTCAGAAGTCAGAAGTCAGAAGCCTGGCCAACATGGTGAATACAGTCTGTACTAAAAATACAAAAAATAAGGCCAGGCGTGGTGGCTCATGCCTGTAATCCCAGCACTTTGGGAGGCCAAGGTGGGCAGATCACAAGGTTAGAAGTTCAAGAACAGCAAGACGGGTGGATCACGAGGTCAGGAGATTGAGACCATACTGGCTAACATGGTGAAACCCCGTCTCTACTAAAAACTACAAAAAACTAGCTGGGCGAGGTGGCGGCGCCTGTAGTCCCAGCTACCCGGGAGGCTGAGACAGGAGAATGGCGTGAACCCGGGAGGTGGAGCTTGCAGTGAGCTGAGATCTGGCCACAGCACTCCAGCCTGGGTGACAGAGCGAGACTCCGTCTCAAAAAAAAAAAAAAAAAAAAGAAGTTCGAGAACAGCCAGGCCAACATGGTGAAACCCCGTCTCTACTAAAAATACAAAAGATAGCCGGGCGTGATAATGCATGTGTGTAGTCTCAGTCACTCGGGAGGCTGAGCCAGGAGAATCAATTAAACCTGGGAGGCAGAGGTTGCAGTGAACCGAGATTGCACCACCGTACTCCAGCTTGGGCAACAAAGTGAGGCTCCATCTAAAAAACAACAAAAAAAACACCCCAAAAATTAGCCAAGTGTGATGGCACAGGCCTGTAATCCCAGCTACTCAGGAGGCTGAGGCACGAGAATCACTTGAACCCGGGAGACAGAGGTTGCAGTGAGCCGAGATTGCGCCACTACACCCAGCCTGCACAACAGAGCAAGACTCTGTCTCAAAAATAAAATAAAATAATAAAATGGACCAGACATGGTGGCTCACTCCTGTAATTCCAGCACTTTGGGAGGCCAAGGTGGGCAGATCACCTGAGGTCAGGAGTTCGAGACAATCCAGAAACCCCGTCTCTATTAAAAATACAAAAGTTAGCCGAGCATGATGATGCACGCCTGTAGTTCCAGCTACTCGGGAGGCTGAGGCAGGAGAATCAATTGAACCCAGGAGGTGGAGGTTGCAGTGAGCTGAGATTGTGCCACTGCACTCCAGCGTGGGCAACAAAGTGAGACTCTGTCTGGAAAAAAAACACCAACAATTAGCCAGGTGTGATCACAGGCCTGTAATCCCAGCTACTTGGAAGGCTGAAGCACAAGGATCACTTGAACCCACAAGGCAGAGGTTGCAGTGAGCCCAGATCATGCCACTGCACCCAGCACGGGCAACAGAGCAAAACTCTGTCTTAAAAATAAAAGAATAGCCGGGCACGGTGGCTCAAGCCTGTAATCCCAACACTTTGGGAGGCCGAGACGGGTGGATCACGAGGTCAGGAGATCGAGACCATCCTGACTAACACGGTGAAACCCCGTCTCTACTAAAAAAAAAATACAAAAAACTAGCCGGGCGAAGTGGCGGGCGCCTGTAGTCCCAGCTACTCTGGAGGCTGAGGCAGGAGAATGGTGTAAACCCGGGAGGCAGAGCTTGCAGTGAGCTGAGATCCGGCCACTGCACTCCAGTCCGGGCAACAGAGCGAGACTTTGTCTCAAAAAAAAAAAAAAAGAAAGAAAGAAAAAAAAAAAGAATAAAATAGTAAAATGGGGCGGGCACAGTGGCACATGCCTGTAATCCCAGCACTTTGGGAGGCCAAGGTGGGCAGATCACAGCCTGGCCAACATGGCAAAATCCCGATCTCTACTAAAAATACCAAAAACAAATCAGCCAAGTGTGGTGGCACTGGCTTATAGTCCCAGCTACTTGGGAGGCTGAGGCCGACTAATCACTTGAACCCAGGAGGCAGAGGTTGCAGTGAGCCGAGGTCACACCACTGCACTCCAGCCTGGGCGACACAGTGAGACTCTGTCTCAAAAAAAAAAAAAAAAAAAAAACTATCTATCTATCTATCTATCTAGAAATAATAAAATGGTGATGATAAACCCTACCTCTGAGTTCTTGTGAGAATCAGATGTGAAAGTGGTTTATAAAGCACTCCTTCAGCCAGACACAGTGGCACATACCTGTAGTCCCAGCTACTCTGGAGGCTGAGGCAAGAGGATCACTTGAGCCCAGGAGTTTGAGTCCATCCTGGGCAACAGAGCATCCATCTCTTTTTTTTTTTGAGACGGAGTCTTGCTCTGTCACCCAGGCTGGAGTGCAGTGGCCGGATCTCAGCTCACTGCAAGCTCCGCCTCCCGGGTTTACGCCATTCTCCTGCCTCAGCCTCCGGAGTAGCTGGGACTACAGGCGCCCGCCTTGTCGCCTGCCTAGTTTTTTGTATTTTAAAGTAGAGACAGGGTTTCACCGTATTAGCCAGGATGGTCTCGATCTCCTGACCTCGTGATCCGCCCGTCTCGGCCTCCCAAAGTGCTGGGATTGCAGCCTTGAGCCACCGCGCCTGGCCGAGCATCCATCTCTTAAAAAAACAAACAACTTAAAAACAAATAAATAGGCCGGGCGCAGTGGCTCAAGCCTGTAATCCCAGCACTTTGGGAGGCCGAGACGGGCGATCACAAGGTCAGGAGATCGAGACCATCCTGGCTAATACGGTGAAACCCCGTCTCTACTAAAGAATACAAAAACTAGCCGGCGACGAGGCGGGCGCCTGTAGTCCCAGCTACTTGGGAGGCGGAGGCAGGAGAATGGCGTGAACCCGGGAGGCGGAGCTTGCAGTGAGCTGAGATCCGGCCACTGCACTCCAGCCTGGGCGAGAGAGCCAGACTCCGTCTCAAAAAAAAAACAAACAAACAAAAAAAAAAACAAATAAATAAAGTGATCCTTTACATTACAAGAAAATGACTGACATTACATGTCAGTTGCCAGGTGAGATAAATCTCATGTGGTAGCTTGAGGCACTTTTCTATTAGGTGCCATAAAGGAAATGAAGGTTTGTGCATTCATTTATTCAAAAGTAATCAATTTGTAGCTTCCGGAGTATGACCATAGGGACACAGAGATGAACCAGGGCACCAGGAACTCCCAGTTCTATGTGCGTGGCTGGGGGAACACTCGCGGGAAGACAGCCACACATCACACTAGCACATAATCTCCTCTCCTTTCTCTTCCTTGTGCCACACTAGCCATAGCTGCTTTCTAGAGCCTTCCTGCACACAGGCTGCATTGCACCCCTCTGCCCACAGTGACTCTTTTGGAAGAGGTCACTTGACCACATCCAGGGCACTCAGGGCCCATAACCCTCAGTGGATCTGTTTTAGGATGGAAGGAGCATGAAGAAAGATTAAAGCATGTCTAGAATTGTTGGGGACTTCTGTCACCTTGAGAGAACCTAACTGAAAGTGAAGCTGTATTTGGCCGTGCCTGCTGCTCTAACAAAATACCTTAGACAGGGTCATTTATAAACAGTAGAAATTTATTCCTCAGAGTCCTGGTGCCTGAGAAGTCCAAGCACAGAAAGATAAAGTGTCTGGTGAGGGCTTGCTCTTTGCCTCCAAAATGGCGCATTCTGGCTGAGTCTTCCCATGGCAGAGGGAGTGGGAGGGATGATCAGGTTCCCTCAAGCCCTTTTGTAAGGCCACTGATCTCTTTCATGAGGGTAGAGCCCTAATCACCTCCCAAAGGGCACACTTCTTAATACCATCACTTTGATGGTTAAGTTCCAACATAGTCTCCATGTATCTTTGGAACCTGTCAGCTGTGGCAGTCGCCCTTTCTAGCCATGGAAGACTATATTCTTGTTTATTGGCAAAGCTGTCACCATTTCATTGGTATCAGATTCTGACTTGCACAAGTAACATTCTTCACCTTTGAAAACCTGGAGGGTGCTGGGTTATTGGGCAAACTTTTCTAAACTATTGTTCAAATGTTTCTAGAAAAAAAAAGTTTCCAACATAGGAATTCTGAGAAGGGGCACCAACATTCAGATAAGTCCAAATAAGAAGAAAACAGGCCGGGTGTGGTGACTCATGCCTGTAATCCCAGCACTTTGGGAGGCCGAGGCATTCTGATCACCTAAACTCGGGAGTTCGAGACCAGCCTGACCAACATAGAGAAACCCCATCTCTACTAAAAATACAAAATTAGCCAGGCATCGGGGCACATGCCTCTTACCCCACCTACTCAGGAGGCTGAGGCAGGAGAATCATTTGAACCCGGGAGGCGGAAGTTGCAGTGAGATCATGCCATTGCACTCCAGCCTGGGTGACAAGAGCGAAACTCCGTCTCAAAAAAAAAGAGGGGGTGGCGAGACCCTATCTCAAAATAGAGGAAAATGAGGAAATGAAGAGGGACTTGTCTGAGTGATGCAATTTTGGGCACCCGTATTTAGTCATGCCAGAAGCCATCTGCTCCCCTCCCTGTCCCTCTTGGTCCCCAGCACCAGACTCAGGTATTTCTTTATAGTGATGCAAATGGACTGACACAGATGGAAAGATCAAATGGCCTGAGGAAGGATAGGTGGTAACACCAGGACCAATGGGCCACTCTAGTGGGCTTGAGCCCCAGAGCTGCCCCCTGCCACACTGAGCCCATGAGGCTGCTGGGAAATGGGGCTGCTTGCCCTGCTGTGGCTGTGGGTTTCTTCCATGTTCTCTCGCTGGGATGATGTCTCCCCTGGCTCCGCTTCACCAGACCACAGCACCTGCCTGCTTCAGACTTTGCCAGTCAGATTAACAAGCACCAGGGAGACCAAGAGGACCGGGGCACTGCCTTTACCCTGCCACTCTTTCTACAGTGTGGACTGCAGCCCTCCTCTGGCTCCATGCTGACAGGGCTATGGGAGGCTCGGCCTGTCTTTACCTAACCACTGCTTGCCTCTCCCTGAGTGCGCCTGCAATTCCCTTTGTCTAGAATGACCCCAACATGGCCTTCAAGGCCCTGCACTATCTGTCCTTTCTCCATCTCTCATTTATTTATTCAGTCAACAAACACAGCTTGGGCAGACTGTGTGGCAGGCATTGTTCTAGGCATCGTCTACCAAGAGACAGCAGTGAACAAAACACAGAAATCCCTGCCTTCATGGGACTTACAGCCTGGTGGCAGAGATAGAAAATAAAGCGTGTACGTAAGAGAAATACATAGCATATTAAGTGATAAGAAGTGGCCGGGCGCGGTGGCTCAAGCCTGTAATCCTAGCACTTTGGGAGGCCGAGACGGGTGGATCACGAGGTCAGGAGATCGAGACCATCCTGGCTAACACGGTGAAACCCCGTCTCTACTAAAAATACAAAAAACTAGCCGGGCGAGGTGGCGGGCGCCTGTAGTCCCAGCTACTCGGGAGGCTGAGGCAGGAGAATGGCGTGAACCCGGGAGGCGGAGCTTGCAGTGAGCTGAGATCCGGCCACTGCACTCCAGCCCAGGCGACAGAGCAAGACTCCGTCTCAAAAAAAAAAAAAAAAAAAAAAAGTGATAAGAAGTGCGATGGGGAAAAATAAAGCAGGGATGAGGGGTGGGGACACACCTTGGCCCCATCTAGCCTCACTCTCTCCCAATCAACCCATTCCCACCATGCTGGCCTTCTTCCTGTCTCAAGTGCACCAAGCTCCTTCCCACCTTGGGGCCTTTGTGCTTCTAGTTCCTCTGTCTAGGAAAGTCTCCTCCTTCCCCTTCCCTAACGCAAAGATTGTTGCATGGCTGGATTCTTCTTACCATTGGGGTCTCAGCTAAAGTGACACTCTAGGGAGGCCCTGCTGGATCATCCAGTCCAGTGCCTTTTCCCAGTTACTCTTTATCCCATTACCTTGTTACACTGGTATGTTTTCTCCATGTCACCACTCTGAGAAATGCTCCTCTGTACTTTACGTGTTTACATGCTCAGTGCTTCTCCCCCTAGAATTTCAGCACCATGAGAGCAGAGGACTTTGTTTGTCTGGTTTGCTGCTGCCCCTCCAATGCCTGGAACATAGTAGGTGCTCAGTGAGTAGATATTGAGTTACTGATACAATTATTGCTCTTTTGTCCTCCCACTACCCTCACCCCAAGTTCATTTTCTTTCACCTAAAGAACTCCTACTTTTCCTTTAAGACTAGTCTAGCAAGAGACTGGGTGCGGTGGCTCATGCTTGTAATCCCAGTACTTTGGGAGGCTGGGGTGGGCAGATTGCAACATAGCAAAACCCCATTTCTACAAAAAATACAAAAGTTAGCCAGGCGTGGTGGCACATGCCTGTAATTCCAGCTGCTAAGGAGGCTGAGGTGGGAGGATGATTTGAGGCTGGGAGGCAGAGGTAGCAGTGAGCCAAGAACATGCCACTTCTCCACTCCAGCCTAGGCAATAGAGCCAGACCTTGCCTCAGAAACAAAAACAAACAAACAAAAAAACTACCTAGTGGAGAGACACCAGTAAACACTACAATACTGTATTTTTTTTTTTTTTTTTTTTTTTTTTTTTTTTTGAGACGGAGTCTCGCTCTGTCGCCCGGGCTGGAGTGCAATGGCCGGATCTCAGCTCACTGCAAGCTCCGCCTCCCGGGTTCCCGCCATTCTCCTGCCTCAGCCTCCCGAGTAGCTGGGACTACAGGCGCCCGCCACCTAGCCCGGCTAGTTTTTTGTATTTTTTAGTAGAGACGGGGTTTCACAGTGTTAGCCAGGATGGTCTCGATCTCCTGACCTCGTGATCCGCCCGTCTCGGCCTCCCAAAGTGCTGGGATTACAGGCTTGAGCCACCGCGCCCGGCCTACAATACTGTATTAATTAAGGTAACCCCAGCTGCTATAACAAATAGGCCTTCAAAGGAATTATGTCTCAGACATAATCGAAGCAGGTGGCTTTCCTCTATACATTGATCCTGGGCACTGGGCTCTGTCCACCTTGTGGCAGCACCATTCCTAAGAATCTTGTCATTGCCTAAATACAGCTGGTAGCAGGACATTGACGGTGTGTAGATGACACACCCGCTTCTTAAAGGCCTTGATGTGGAAGTGACACATATGGGTTCTGTTCACATTCCTTTGACAAGAGCCAGTAGTATGACCATACCTAGATGTAAGAGGTGGTTGGGAATGGGGTGTCAGCTGGACAGCTGCTTTCCGGCAACATCCACATGCTGTAGAAGAGGGAGAATAAACTGTGCTTCAGAAACTGTATTTCTGGGCCAATTGTGGTGGCTCACACCTATAATCCCTGCACTTTGGGAGGCCCAGATGGGCGAATCACTTGAGGTCAGGAGTTGGAGACCAGCCTGGCCAACGTGGTGAAACCCCATCTCTACTAAAAATACAAAAAATTAGCTGTGCATGGTGGCAGGCGCCTGTAATTCCAGTTTTTCAGGAGGCTGAGGCAGGAGAATCACTTGAACCTGGGAGGTGGAGGTTGCAGTGAGCAGAGATCACACCACTGGACTCCAGCTTGAGTGACAGAGCAAGACTCTGTCTCAGGAAAAAAAAAAAAAGAAATCGTATTTCTGCCTCTACCACAAATACAGCATCTCTGCCACAAATACAGCTTGGTAAAGGAAGCAAAGGATCTGGGGTGACCCAGAAGAGGCACTTAACATAGCCAGAGTCAGAGGAGTCAAGGAGGGCTTTCCTGAGGATACAGTGCTGAGGCAGCTTGTGAAGGGTAAGAGTCTGTTGGGCAAAGGAAAAGGAAGGTTGTTGCCAGCAAAGGGACCACCATGTGCAGAGGTTTGGTGAAAAGAGAGCATGTCACAAATCGTCTCAGAAAGTGCTGATATATTCATTGTCAAAGGGACAGAGTTAGAGTGAAGGAAGCAGGAACAACAAAGAAACCCAAGTAGAAAGATCAGGTCATGCCAGGTGGTGAAAGCCTGGACTCGAATGTTTAAGAGGGACTTTTCCTGTTTTCCTGGTATTGACAATGGAGATCCAAAATTGATGACAAATAGTGCTGTGGACCTCACGGTTAAAGATGATTCAAAGCCTCTGCTGAGATTGGGGCAAGAACATGCCCCAGGTATGTACAAAGAGGTGGCAGAACCGGCCCTACTACAATCACTCATCTCTCCCCACCCCCAGTGTGAGCACAGGTGTGAGAAGAAGTGACAGAGGGAGTCCATGCTAGTCACTGCCCACTGGGGAATGCTGGGGGTTTCTTTCCTTCCTCACTATTGCCACAATGAGGGGATTCTAGAAGACTTATTCTTAAAGCCTGTGGGGCAGTGCTATCAGCAGGGGAGATGGGCATCTCATTCCCTAGTGGAACCTCCAATGAGGCAGCAGATGGGTCGATCCTGCCCTCTGCCTCCCTGGAGAGGGAAGGGAGAGTGAGGTAGCTGGAAGGAGCATAGAATGGGGGGGTACAGGGGGTGCATGGGGGGCAAGGGGGGCGACATGGTGGGGTGGAAGGAGACTGCAGGGGAGCTACCTGCAAAGCCTCAAGCTTCGGGGAAGTGAACAAGGAGGACTTTCCCAGAGTGTAGCACTGGGCTTGAGCCATTGTATTAGTTATCTATTACTGCAGTACAAAACACCTCAAAACTTAGTGTGTAAAACAACAGTCATTTATTATCTCGTGATTTCTGTGGGCTAGGAGTTCCGACAGGGCACAGTGTGAATGACTTAACTGTACTACATGATGCTTGGGGCCTCAGCTGAAAATCTCAAGGGCTGGGGCCTAGAGCCATCTGAAGCCTTGTCTGGGGCTGGAGGGCCTGCTTCCAAGGTGGCTTGCTGGCGTAGCTGGCAAACTGGTGCTGACAACTGGGCTTCTCTCCACAGGGTTGCTTGAGTGTCCTCAAGATAGGGCAGCTGACCTCATCCCAAGAGAACAAGTCAAAGGCCCAAGGTAACACCGCAGGGTCTCATATGACCAAGCCTCAGAAGTCATGCACTGTCCCTCTGACAGAATGCTGCTTGTCACCCAGGCTAGTTTTGATTCAGTGTGACAGGAGACTACAAATGGACGTGAACAACGGTGGTTATGGACCTTTAGGGTCAACCCAGAGGCTGAAGATCACATGCATCTTGCCGGCTTCTTACCCAGGAGGACTGGCCCAGGAATGGGGAGCCCTGGAGAGGAACTGAGGGAGCAAGAAGACATCAAACCTGAGGCAGATCTCTCTCTTTATGGCCCTGAGCTGAGGGAAGACCCTGCAGGGTTCTGTGGATAATGTACAGGTGCCCTATGTGAGACTCCTGGGCACACAGAGGGAGCTGATGGCCAGTGAGCATAGCCAGAGAAGCAGAAATGACCCTGTATCATCTATGAAGAAGACCTCCTGGCCGGACATGGTGACTCAGACCCGTAATCCCAGCACTTTGAGAGAACAAGGTGGGCAGATGGCTTGAGCCCAGGAGTTTGAGACCAGCCTAGGCAACATGGTGAAACCTCATTTCTACAAGAAGTACAAAAATTAGCTGGATGTGGTGGCATGTGCCTGTGGTCCCAGCTACACAATAGACTGAGGCAGGAGGATCACTTGAGCCCAGGAGGTTGAGGGTGCAGTGAGCTGTGATCATGCCATTCTACTCCAGCCTGGGTGACAGAGCAAGACTCTGTCTAACAAAATAAAAATAAAAAATTAGCTGACCATGGTGCCATGTGCCTGTGGTCCCAGCTACTCAGGAGGCTATGGTGAGAGGATCGCTTGAGCCCAGGAGTTTGAGGCTACAGTGAGCTATGATTGCACCACTGCACTTCAGTCTGGGCAAGAGTGAGACCTTGTCTAAAAAAAACAAAAACAAAAACACTCCATTCCCAACTGCTGTCACCTTTGTCATAAATCAGATGACAGTATGTTAATGCGTCTGTTTCTAGACTCTGTCTTGTCCTATTGATCTGTTTGCCTGTCCTTATGCCAATACCACACTGTACTATATTTACATAATATGTGTATTATGTTTACATAATAGGTCCTAATATCTGGTGGTGTAAGTCCTCCAACTTTTTCTTCCTCTGACAGATTGCCTTGCCAATCTGAGGTCATCTACAGCCCTGACTGGGGAAGGATCCACTTTGAAGCTTAGCAGCTCATCCCCTGTCTGCTGGTTGGTATCTGGAGACATCAGTTCCTTGCCATGTGGACCTCTCCACAGGGCTGCTCATGCTCACGACATGGCAACTGGCTTCCCTGGGGGGAGGATGCAAGTGACAGAGAGAAGGAGGGACCCAAAGTCTCCATCATGGGAGTATCGTGTCTTTTCACAACTTAATATCAGAAGTGACATTCTATCATTTCTGCTATATTCTGTTTGTTAGAAGTGAGGTACCAAATCTGGCCCACACCAGAGGGGAGAGGTTTACACAAGAGTGTAACTATCACAAGGTGAGAATTACTGGGGGTCATCTTACAGGCTGCTGACCTACCACATGTACAAAACAGATTGCTTTATAACCTACTTTTTTTTATTATTAAGATATAATTTGGCGGGGCACAGTGGCTCACGCATGTAACCCCTGCACTTTGGGAGGCCGAAGTGGGCAGATCACCTGAGGTCAGGAGTTCGAGACCAGCCTGGCCAACATGATGAAATCCCATCTCTACTAAAAATACAAAAATTAGCTGGGTGTGCTGGTGGCTCCTGTCATCCCAGCTACTCAGGAGGCTAAGGCAGGAGAATCACTTGAACTCGGGAGGCATAGGTTGCAGTGAGCTGAGATCGCGCCATTGCACTTCAGCCTGGGTGACAGAGCAAGACTCTGTCTCAAAAAAAAAGAGGAAGAAGATATAATTCACACTTTAAAGCATGCAGTTCAGTGGTTTTTGGTATATTCATAAGGCTGTGGAAATACCACCACTATGTTATTCCAGAATATTTTCGTTATCCCATAAAGAAACTGTGTCTGGGGCCAGGCATGGTGGCTCATGCCCGCAATCCCACCACTTTGAGAGGCTGAGGCAGGCAGATCACTTGAGGTCAGCTTGCCCGATATGATGAAACTTGGTCTCTATTAAAAATAAAAAATCAGCTGGACTCTGTGGCACATGCCTATAACCCCAGCGACGGGGGAGGCTGAGGCATAAGAATTGCTTGAACCTGGGAGGCAGAGGTTGCAGTGAGCTGAGATCATGCCACTGGACTCCAGCCTGGGCAACAGAGTAAGACTCTGTCTAAAAACAAAACAAAACAGAACAAAACAACAAAACTGTGTCCGCCTTAGCAATCACTGCCCCATTCCCTTCTTCCCCTGCTCCTGGCAATCACTAATCTACTTTCATTCTGCATGGATTTGCCTATTCTGGACATGGAATATACATAGACTCATACAATATGTGGCCTTTTGTTTTGAGCTTCCTAGCAGAATGCTTTCAAGGTTCATCCGTGTTGTATGATGTATCCGTGTTAAATGATGTATCAATACATCATTCCTTTTAATGGCCAAAAAAAATTATATTGTACGGACATACCACATTGTATCTATCCATATATCAGTAGATGGACATTTGAACTGTTTCACCTTTTTGACTATCATAAATCATGTTGCTAGGAACATCCATGTACAGGTATTTAGTGAATATATGTTTTCAGTTCTCTTGGGTTTAAACCTGAATGCTCATATGGAAACTCCACGTTTAACTTTTTGAGGAACTGCCAAATTATTTTCCAAAGCTACTGCACTATTTTACACTCCCACTAGCAATGTATAACAATTCTGATTTATCTGGCCGGGTACAGTGGCTCACGTCTGTAATCTCAGCACTTTGGGAGGCTGAGTTCAAGACCAGCTTGGGCAATATGGCAAAACCCCATCTCTACAAACAAATACAAAATTAGGCATGGTCTACTGTTTGGCCGGGCGCAATGGCTCACGCCTGTAATCCCAGCACTTTGGGTGGCCAAGGAGGAGGGTGAATCACCTGAGGTCAGGAGTTAGACACCAGCCTGGCCAATATGGCGAAACCCCATCTCTACTAAAAATTAGCTGGGCATGGTGGTGCGCATGCCTGTAATCCCAGCTACTCAGGAGGCTGAGGCAGGAGACTCGCTTGAACCTGGGAGGCAGCAGTTGCAGTGAGCCAAGATCATGCCATTGCACTGCAGCCTGGACAACAGAGTGAGACTGTTGTCTCAAAAAAAAGAAAGAAAGAAAGAAAAAGAAAAGAAAAGAATTCTGATTTCTCAGCATTCTGGCCAACACTTGTTATTGTCCGTTCATTTTTTACTGTAGTCATCCTAGTGGGTGTGAAGTAGTATCCGACTGTAGTTTTGATCTGCATTTCCCTAATGACTAATGAAGTAGAATAATGTGCTTATTGGCCTTTTGTATACCTTCTTATGAGAAATACCTATTCAAATCCTTTGTCCATTTTTTAAAAAATATTTTTTATTATACTTTAAGTTCTAGGGTACATGTGCATAACGTGCAGGTTTGTTACATATGTATACTTATGCCATGTTGGTGTGCTGCACCCATCATCCTTTGTCCATTTTTAAAAATTTATTTTATTGATTTTTTGAGACCAAGTCTTCCTCTGTCACCCAGGCTTGAGTACAGTAGTGCAATCATAGCTCACTGCAGCCTCAAACTCCTGGGCTCAAGTGATCCTCCCACCTCCTTCTCCTTAAGTTTTGGGATTATAGGCATGAGTCACCTTGTGGGCCAGTCTATTTTTAAGTTGGATTGTTTATCTTTCAATTGTTGAATTGTAAGTGTTCTTCCTATATTCTGGTTAACAGACTTCTATCAAATAAAGAATTTGCCCCCGGTGTGGTGGCTCAAGCCTGTAATCCCAGGACTTTGGGAGGCCGAGGTTGGCGGATCATGAGGTCAGGAGATTGAGACCAACCTGGCCAACATAGTGAAACCCTGTCTCTACTAAAAATATTAAAAAATTAGCTAGGTGGGGTGGCACATGCCTGTAATCCCAGCTACTTGAGAGACTGAGCAGGAGAATCGCTTGAAGCCAGGAGGCGGAGGTTTCAGTGAGCCGAGATTATGCCACTGCACTCCAGCCTGCAACAGAAAATGCCGGGGGCGTTTTCAGCACTTTGGGAGGCCAAGACGGGTGGATCACGAGGTCAGGAGATCGAGACCACCCTGGCTAATACTGTGAAACCCCGTCTCTACTAAAAATACAAAAAATTAGCCAGGCGCGGTGGCGGGCGCCTGTAGTCCCAGCTACACGGGAGGCTGAGGCAGGAGAATGGCGTGAACACGGGGGGCGGAGCTTGCAGTGAGTGGAGATCGCGCCACTGCACTCCAGGCTGGGTGACAGAGCGAGACTCCGTCTCAAAAAAAAAAAAAAACTAGCCGGGTGAGATGGCGGGCGCCTGTAGTCCCAGCTACTCAGTAGGCTGAGGCAGGAGAATGGTGTAAACCCCGGAGGCGCAGCTTGCAGTGAGCTGAGATCCGGTCACTGCACTCCAGCCTGGGCGACAGAGCGAGACTCTGTCTCAAAAAAAAAAAAAAAAAAAGAATTTGCAAGTATTGTCTTCCATACTATGGATTGTCTTTTCACTTTTTATTTATTTATTTATTTATTTTTTGAGATGGAGTCTCACTCTATTGCTAGGCTGGACTACAGTGGCACAATCTCGGCTCACTGCAACCTCCACCTCACGGGTTCAAGCGATTCTCTTCCCTCAGCCTCCCGAGTAGCTGGGATTAGAGGCGCCCTCCACCATGCTTGGCTGATTCTATTTTATTTATTTATTTATTTTTGTAGAGACGGAGTTCCACCATGTTGGCCAGATTGGTCTCGAACTCCTGACCTCAGGTGATCCACCCACCTCAGCCTCCCGAAGTGCTAGGATTACAGTCGTGAGACACCATGCCCGGCCAAAAAATTATTTTTTTATATGCTGCTAGATTCAGTTTGCTAGTATTCTGTTTGTCAGGATTTTCACTTACACAATCATAAAAAATACTGATTTGTAGTTATCTTTCACTGTCTTTATCTAGTTTACATATCAGGGTAATACTGGCTCTTAGAATGAGTTGGGAAGTTTTTTCATTTTTTGTTGGAAATTGAACTTTTTTTTTTTTTTTTTTTTTTTTGAGACGGAGCTCGCTCTGCGCCCAGGCGGAGTGCAGTGGGGGTCTCAGCTCACTGCAAGCTCGCCTCTGGGTTTACGCCATTCTCCTGCCCAGCCTCCCAAGCAGCTGGGACTACAGGCGCCTGCCATGTCGCCGGCTAGTTTTTGTATTTTTAGTAGAGACGGGGTTTCACCATGTTAGCCAGGATGGTCTCGATCTCCTGACTCGTGATCCGCCCGTCTCGGCTCCCAAAGTGCTGGGATTACAGCTTGAGCCACCGCGCACGGCCATTTTTTTTTTTTTTTTTTTGAGACAGAATCTCGCTTTGTCGCCCAGGCTGGAGTGCAGTGGCACCATCTCGGCTCACTGCAGGCTCCGCCTCCCAGGTTCATGCCATTCTTCTGCCTCAGCCTCCAAATAGCTGGGACTACAGGCGCGCACCAACACGCCCGGCTAATTTTTTGTATTTTTAGTAGAGACGGGGTTTCACAGCGTTAGCCAGGATGGTCTCGATCTCCTGACCTCGTGATCCGCCCGCCTTGGCCTCCCAAAGTGCTGGGATTACAGGCATGAGCCACCGCACCCGGCCGGAAATTGAACATTTTAATTTAATTGTAATTATAATGTGGCAGCTCTAAGATTTGTGGTCGTTACTGCTTGCAGTAGTGGTTTTGTTTGTTTAGTGACTTCCTGAACTAATTCTGTAAATTTTGTATTATTTGTCATGTGAGACCACTGAAGTCTCTACTTGGTAGGTTAGCTTAGGGATGAGCTAATGATGGGACAGAGATGTCTTTAAACGCGTGGAACCATAGATCCCTCAGTCTTTGTGGAGGGGCTGTGTGTGCATGTTAGGACATGCTTTCAAAGTGTAGGTAGGCTGTTTACAACCCCACCTTAGCCTTTACTTCCTGCTTGTGCAATGCTTCAGATTCAACCAGAGGTGAATTTAGGGACTTCTGAATGTTTTCCTGAGCACATGCACATCCCTGGGCTTGCACACCGACCTATGATGTGCCTGGCCTTCTGGATGCCCAGGAATCTGCCAGATATATATATATATATATATATATTTTTTTTTTTTAAGATGGAGTCTTGCTCTGTTGCCCAAGCTGGAGTGCAGTGGCACAATCTTGGGTCACTGCAACCTCCGCCTCCTGGGTTCAAGTAATTCTCCTGTCTCAGCCTCCTGAGTAGCTGGGATTACAGGCGCAAGCCGCCATGCCTGGTAATTTTTGGTGATCTTTTTTTTTTTTTTGAGTCGGAGTCTTGCTGTGTCACCCAGGCTGGAGTGCGGTGGTGCAATCTTGGCTCACTGCAACCTCCATCTCCCAGGTTCAAGCGATTCTCCTGCCTCAGCCTCCCAAGTAGCTGGAATTACAGGCACCTGCCACCATGCCAGGCTAATTTTTGTATTTATTTATTTATTTATTTATTTATTTATTTTTGAGATGGAGTCTTGCTCTGTCGCCAGGGTGGAGCGCAGTGGTGCGATCTCAGCTCACTGTAGCCTCCGCTTCCCAGGTTCAAGCGATTCTCCTGCCTCAGCCTCCCGAGTAGCTGGGACTACAGGCATGCACTACCACGCCCAGCAAATTTTTGTATTTTCAGTAGAGACAGGGTTTCACCATGTTGACCAGGATGGTCTCAATCTTGTGACCTCGTGATCCGCCCCCCTCAGCCTCCAAAAGTGTTGGGATTATAGGCATGAGCCACTGCGCCCAGCCTAATTTTTGTATTTTTAGTAGAGACGGGATTTCACCATGTTGCCAGGCTGGTCTCGAATTCCTGCCTCAGGTGATCTGCCCGCTTCCACCTTCCAGAATGCTGGGATTACAGGTGTGAGCCACCGTGTCTGGCTTTGCCAGAGTTTTCAAAGCCCTTGTGGACATCTATTCCCTAACTTTTAAGCTTTAAAAATTTTTTTTTTTTTTTTTTGAGACGGAGTCTTGCTCTGTCGCCGGGGCTGGAGTGCAGTGGCCGGATCTCAGCTCACTGCAAGCTCCGCCTCCCGGGTTCACGCCATTCTCCTGCCTCAGCCTCCCGAGTAGCTGGGACTACAGACGCCCGCCACCTCGCCCGGCTAGTTTTTTTTTTGTATTTTTAGTAGAGACGGGGTTTCACAGTGTTCGCCAGGATGGTCTCGATCTCCTGACCTTGTGATCCGCCCGTCTCGGCCTCCCAAAGTGCTGGGATTACAGGCTTGAGCCACCGCGCCCGGCCAGCTTTAAAAATTTTTAAAAAAATTTTTAGTCTATTGCTTGATCCAACTGTTACCCACTGCCTCAGGCAGCCACAAAGTTAAAACTCTTGCCTATAATTGTTTAAAAAAAAAATCCCCAGAGAAGACAGGTTTCCACACTGGATGAGCTCCAAGTCAGGCTAAATACAGACAGCCTTGCAACTGACGTCTTCCAGGGAACCACGAGACAGGTGAAATAATGACAATTGCTTGTGAATGAGTCTTTGAAAAGGTTCCAGCTCCACTCTTCTTCCTGCAGCGGCTGCTGAGCTGCACCAGGGATGCAGGCTATTATTTTTGAAGGCTACTATGGGCCTGGAGGACAGAGGATGGATTTAGGGCAAGTTAAAATGTCACAGAGTTGGCCAGGTGCGGTGGCTCATGCCTGTCATCCCAGCACTTTGGGAGGCCGAGGTGGATGGATCACTTGAGCTCAGGAATTCAAGACCAGCCTGGCCAGCATGGTAAAACTCTGTCTTTGCCGGGCGCGGTGGCTCAAGCCTGTAATCCCAGCACTTTGGGAGGCCGAGACGGGCGGATCACAAGGTCAGGAGATCGAGACCATCCTGGCTAACATGGTGAAACCCCGTCTCTACTAAAAATACAAAAAAAAAAAAAACTAGCCGGCGAGGTGGCGGGCGCCTGTAGTCCAGCTACTCGGGAGGCTGTGGCAGGAGAATGGCGTAAACCCGGAGGCGGAGCTTGCAGTGAGCTGAGATCTGGCCACTGCACTCCAGTCCGAGCGACAGAGCGAGACTCCGCCTCAAAAAAAAAAAAAAAAAACTCTGTCTTTACAATAAATAAATAAATAAATAGCAGGGCGCGGTGGCTCAAGCCTGTAATCCCAGCACTTTGGGAGGCCAAGGTGGGCGGATCATGAGGTCAGGAGATCGAGACCATCCTGGCTAACACGGTGAAATCCCGTCTCTACTAAAAAAAAAAAAAAAAAAAAAAGTACAAAAAATTAGCTGGGCGAGGTGGCGGGCGCCTGTAGTCCCAGCTACTCGGGAGGCTGTGGCAGGAGAATGGCGTAAACCCGGGAGGCGGAGCTTGCAGTGAGCTGAGATCTGGCCACTGCACTCCAGTCCGAGCGACAGAGCGAGACTCCGCCTCAAAAAAAAAAAAAAAAAACTCTGTCTTTACAATAAATAAATAAATAAATAGCAGGGCGCGGTGGCTCAAGCCTGTAATCCCAGCACTTTGGGAGGCCAAGGTGGGCGGATCATGAGGTCAGGAGATCGAGACCATCCTGGCTAACACGGTGAAATCCCGTCTCTACTAAAAAAAAAAAAAAAAAAAAAGTACAAAAAATTAGCTGGGCGAGGTGGCGGGCGCCTGTAGTCCCAGCTACTCGGGAGGCTGAGGCAGGAGAATGGCGTGAACCCGGGAGGCGGAGCTTGCAGTGAGCCGAGATCGGGCCACTGCACTCCAGCCTGGGTGACAGAGCAAGACTCCGTCTCAATAAATAAATAAATAAATAAATAAATAATAAACAAACAGAAAAAAGTATGTCACAAAGCTTTCTCATTTTACTGAGATTCATCCACATTCTTGAATAATGTTCTCCAGGTTGTTGCCAGCCTTTTTTTTATTCTGTAGATTAGTCTCACTATGTTGCTTAGCATGGAGTGCAGGGGCTTTTCACAGGTGCGATCCCACTAGTGATCAGCACCTCAGTTTTGACCTGCTCGGTTTCCCGTGTGAACCTGTTCACCCCTCCTTAGGCAGCCTGGCAGTCCTCCACTCCCAAGAGGTCACCATACTGACGCTGAACTTAGTGCGGACACCCGATGAACATAGTCCATCACAGCCCACAGCTCGAGTAGCCAAGACTATAGAAGTGTACCACCCTGCCAGGCTGCAAGACTTCGACTGATTTCCACAGTCTTCAGAATGTGGATTCTGACAATTTTGGCCATTTTTCTGTTGGTTTTCTGAGAAGACAGTTTTTAGAACCTTTACACTTCTTTTTTTTTTTTTTTGAGACGGAGTCTGGCTCTGTCACCCAGGCTGGAGTGCAGTGGCCGGATCTCAGCTCACTGCAAGCTCCGCCTCCGGGGTTTATGCCATTCTCCTGCCTCAGCCTCCCGAGTAGCTGGGACTACAGGCGCCCGCTACCTCGCCCGGCTAGTTTTTTGTATTTTTTAGTAGAGACAGGGTTTCACCGTGTTAGCCAGGATGGTCTCGATCTCCTGACCTCGTGATCCGCCCGTCTCGGCCTCCCAAAGTGCTGGGATTACAGGCTTGAGCCACCGCGCCCGGCCTACACTTCTTTACTTTTAATTCTCACTGACCTTACTCACCACTGGCTTTTTTTTTTTTCCTGGTTTGAGACAGGGTCTTGCTTTGTTACCCAGGCTGGAGTACAGTGGCGCGAACATAGCTCACTAGAGCCTTGACCTCCCCAGCCCAAGGCAATCCTCCCACCTCAGCACCCCCAGGTAGCTGGGACTACAAGCGGGCGCCACCCCGCCTGGCTAATTTTTGTATTTGTGTGTGTGTGTGTGGAGACAGGGTTTTGCTATGCTGCCCAGGCTAGTCTTGAACCCCTCAGCTTAGAAGATCCACCTACCCTAGCCTCCCCAAATGCTGGAATTATAGGCGTGAACCACCAAGGCCATCTGCCACTTGCTTTTTAAGCTTGGAAATAAATTCTGAACTTTTTCCTCTCTCTCTCTGTTTTTGTTTGTTTGTTTTTGAGACGGAGTCTCACTCTGTCGCCCAGGCTGGAGTGCAATGGTGTGATCTCGGCTCACTGGAACCTCCACCTCCCCGGTTCAAGCAATTCTCCTGCCTCAGCCTCCTGGCGAAAATGTTTACATCACAGAAATTGCACCAACACGCCCAGCTAATTTTTGTATTTTTAGTAGAGACGGGGTTTCACCATGTTGGCAGGATGGTCTTGAACTCCTGACCTCATGATCCACCTGCCTTGGCCTCCCAAAGTGCTGGGATTACAGGCGTGAGCCACCACACCCAGCCCTCTTTTTTTTTTTTTTGAATGGCATTGTAACTAGATGAACTTCTTCAAATATAACTAATTATTCTACAGTATGATATTTTCATGACTGATTAGGATTCCATCCTATGAATAAATTATTGCTTATTTAGCAACCACCTCCCCAATGTGCTGCTGAAGCTAGTTTGCACTGACTCTCAAGAACCGCTTATGTATATGTCTTTCCAACACTGTGTTAGTGAAATTCCATCAGTATCTTGAAATCAGCCTGGCGAAAATGTTTACATCACAGAAATTGGCAAAAACTCTAGAACTTTCACCCCCACTCACAACCAACAGGCAGCTATCAAACATTTAACTTGCTTTGTCATGGGAGGCTCCTGGTAAGAGTTCTAGGGGCAGGCACCACAACAGAGAGTCACATCAAGACCACATTTTATTCATTGTGTATCGCTGAGACTCAGCAGAAGACCTACCACATATTAGGTGATAAGGACATTTTCTTCTTCTTATGTATGTGTCTCTTGACATAGTTGGATTCCCAATCTGAGTACCATTTTATAATCTTTCTTGATTTAGTATTACTTCAAAGCTTCGTATACATTGACATACAGTTGTCATTATTTTAATGACTGTAATTTTCCTTTGAATGAATAAGTCATTCGTTTTTTTTTTTTTTTTTTTTTTTGAGACGGAGTCTTGCTCTGTCGCCCAGGCTGGAGTGCAGTGGCCGGATCTCGGCTCACTGCAAGCTCCGCCTCCCAGGTTTACGCCATTCTCCTGCCTCAGCCTCCCAAGTAGCTGGGACTACAGGCGCCCGCCACCTCGCCCGGCTAGTTTTTTTGCATTTTTTAGTAGAGACGGGATTTCACCGTGTTAGCCAGGATGGTCTCCATCTCCTGACCTTGTGATCCGCCCGTCTTGGCCTCCCAAAGTGCTGGGATTACAGGCTTGAGCCACCACGCCCGGCCAGTCATTCGTTCTTTAACCCCTTCCATGTTGACTTACTCTTAGGTTGTTTCCGGTGTTTCAAAGTGATGAACAACTCTACATAATGAGCTTCCTGAGTCTTGTTGAACCTCCTTTATTATTTTTAGAGATAGGGTTTCACCCTCTCGCCCAGGCTGGAGTACAATGGTAAGATCATAGCTCACTGTATCCTTGAACTGCTGGGCACAGGGGCTCTTCCCACCTCAGGCTCCCAAGTAGATGGGATTACAGGCATACATGCCAACATACCCAGCTAATTTTTTTTTTTTCTTTTTGAGACAGAGTCTTGCTCTATTACCCAGGCTGGAATGCAATGGCGTGATCTCGGTTCACTGCAACTTCTGGCTCCCAGGTTCAAGCAATTCTCCTGCCTCAGCTGCCTGAGTAGCTGGGATTATAAACGTGTGCCACCACGCCTGGCTAATTTTTGTGTTTTTAGTAGAGATGGGGTTTCACCATCTCTACTACTGTTGGCCAAGCTGGTGTCAAACTCCTGACCTCAGGTGATCCACTCACCTCGGCCTCCTAAAGTGCTGGGATTACAGGCGTGAGCCATTGCATCCAGCCTAATTTTATTTATTTATTTATTATTTATTTTTATAGAAATGGGATCTCACTATGTTGCCTGGGCTGGTCTTGAACTCCTGGACTCACACAGTGCTCCTGCCTTGACCTCCCAAAGTGCTGGGATTACAGGCATAAGCCACCACGCCTGGCTGGAGCTCCTTTAAAGCTGGGAACAGGCTACTTTGCCAAAAGAACAGTTGAAACAGTGTGAAAAATACATATGACCTCCTAAATCATT
Source organism: Trachypithecus francoisi (assembly GCF_009764315.1). Lineage (NCBI taxonomy): Eukaryota > Metazoa > Chordata > Mammalia > Primates > Cercopithecidae > Trachypithecus > Trachypithecus francoisi. The sequence goes on from NW_022681453.1 coordinate 60,488,989, forward strand.
AATTCCTTTATATAGTGAGAGTCTGTTTTATGACTGAGTCTAGCATCTGGTTTAGGGCTCCAAGAAAAACATGGGCCTGGATCTCACAATCACAAAAAAAGGTCCTACATTTGAAAGTTTAATGCTGTCTCCAAATGAGATTATACCTGCAAGACAAGAGTGCTTATCATATCACTCCATAGTCCTGAACCAGGATCAATCAAAGTATATATTTGGCTGCTGTAACAGAGAATCAAAATACATGTGCAGGTGGACAGTCACTGGCATGTGTAATTCCAGCTACTTGGAGGCTGAGGCAGAAGGATCACCTAAGCTCAGGAGTTGTTTGGTCTTTTGGTTGTTTTTTTTTGTTTGTTTGTTTTTTTGTTTTTAAACAAGATCTCATCTGTCACCCAGGCTGGAGTGCAGTGGCCCAATTGCAGTTCACTGCAGCCTTGACCTCCTGGGCTCAGGTGATCCTCCTGCCTCAGCCTCCTGAGTACCTGGGACTATGTACGAGCTGCAGCACCTGCATCATCATTTTTGTGTTAAAAGCATTAAGCTGGCAAACGTAAACCTTTAGACTGTTCTAGAAACTTTAAAACCCTATTTCAATCTCCTTTTTTTGTTTTTTAATAATAAGCCAGGAGTTAAAAGGAATTGGTTCAGACTTTCCTCAGCCGTGATACCAAAGAGGTGATCTCTGCCTTCTTAGTCAAGTGTGGGAGACACACATGTAAATATATCATTTAAAAAGGTACACACGAAAAGCTATAGGGGGCCAGAATATGACTTCTTCCCCATAAGGTAAGAAAAAGCTTATAAGAAGAGGCAATTCATTCATCTGGTTGAAAAAGCAAGAAAGAACATTCTAGACAAAGAGAACAGCTTGGGCTGGGTGTGGAGGCTCATGCCTGTAATCCCAGCATTTTGGGAGACAGAGATGGAAAGACTGAGTGAGGTCAGGAGTTCAAGACCAGCCTGGCCAACCTGACGAAACCCCATCTCTACTAAAAAATACAAAAATTAGCCAGCCGCAATGGTGTGTGCCTATAATTCCAGCTACTCGGGACACTGAGGCAGGAGAATCGCTTGAACCTGGGAAGCAAAGGTTGCAGTAAGTGGAGATTGTGCCACTGCACTCCAGCTTGGGTGACAATCCAAGACTCTGTCTCAAAAAAAAAAAAAAAAGGGAACAGCTTGAGCAAAGGCACTGAGTGTTGCAGGTACCCCAGTGTCTTGATCTATTTTGTGCTGCTATAACAAAATACCTGAGATTGGGTAACTTATAAGGAACAGAAATTTATTTCTCAAAGATCTGGAGGCTGAGAAGTCCAAGCTTAAGGCTCCAGCAGATCCAGTTGCCTGTGAGGGCTGCTGTCTGCCTCCAAAGTGGTGCCTTGTTGCAGTGTCCTCTGGAGGGAAGGAACACGGTGGCCTCACATGGAGGAAGGCAGAAGGGCAAGAGAGCTGGAGGCTGCTGCACCAAGCCTCTTTTATAAAGGCCTTAATCCCATCCATGAAGGAGGAGCCTCTACGATCTAATCATCTTCTTAAGCTCCCTCCTCTTACTATCACTTCAGTAGCCATTAAGTTTCAACACTTAAATTATGGATGGGACACATTCAAACCATAGTACCTGACAATTCACATGAACACAGAGTACATGTGGGTTGGATGAGTGCCTAGAGACCAGGCTGAAGAGGTAGGCTGGGCCCAAGTGTTGGAGACGAAGACTTTTTTTTTTGATACGGAATTTCGCTCTTGTTGTCCAGGCTGGAGTGCAATGGCGCAATCTTGGCTTACCACAACTGCCGCCTCCCGGGTTCAAGCGATTGTCCTATCTCAGCCTCCCAAGTAGCTGGGATTACAGGCACCCACCACCCCACCTGGCTAAATTTTTTTGTATTTTTAGTAGAGAGAGGGTTTTGTCCACGTTGGTGAGGCTGGTCTTGAACTCCTGACCGCAGGTGACCCACCCGCCTCAGCCTCCCAAAGTGCTGGGATTACAGGCATGAGCCACCACGCCTGGCTGAGGAAGATATTTTATTTGTTAAATGGTGTATGTTAAATTGGTTTTTATCATCTATGTCAGCCTCTTAGTGTGACTTCTTAAGCTGCAGAGATTAGAGAGCTTAAAAAAAAAAAAAAAATTCACAGCCGGGCGTGGTGGCTCACACCTGTATTGCCAGCACTTTGGGAGGCCAAGGAGGGCAGATCACGAGGTCAGGAGATTGAGACCATTCTGGCTAACATGGTGAAATCCCATCTCTACTTAAAAAATACAAAAAATTAGCCGGGCGTGGTGGCGGGTGCCTGTAGTCCCAGTTACTTGGGAGACTGAGGCAGGAGAATGGCGCGAACCTGGGAGGTGGAGCTTGCAGTGAGCCGAGATCGCACCACTGCACTCCAGCCTGGGCGACAGAGCGAGACTGTCTCAAAAAAAAAAAAAAAAAAAAAAAAAAAATTCACATTTCCCAGACTTTCTTGCAGTTAGAATTCTGGATAAGAGTTAGCTTTATTCCTTAAATGCACTAGTGCATAACATAACAGCTAGGAGTGAGATGGGGGCCATTGTTTTGCTGCCCAAGTCCTCACTGCTAGCCAGCATGGACAGGGAGACACTAGGTTTCAGCATAGACCAGTTCTGCTGTTTTGTCCTGGGCACATTCTTTTTTTTTTTTCTTTTTCTGAGATGGAGTCTCACTCTTGTTGCCCAGGCTGGAGTGCAACGGCGCAATCTCGGCTCACCGCAACCTCCGCCTCCTGAGTTCAAGCGATTCTCCTGCCTCAGCCTCCTGAGTAGCTGAGATTACAAGCATGCACCACCAGGCCGGGCTAATTTTATATTTTTAGTAGAGACAGGGTTTCTCCATGTTGGTCAGGCTGGTTTCGAACTCCTGACCTCAGGTGATTCTCCCGCCTCGACGTCCCAAAGTGCTGGGATTACAGGCGTGAGCCACCGCATCTGGCCTCTTTTTTCTTGTTGAGCCAGAGCCTCGCTCTGTCACCCAGGCTGGGATGCAGTAGTGCGATCTCAGCTCACTGCAGCCTCTACCTCCTGGGTTCAAGTGATTCTCCTGCCTCAGCCTCCTGAGTAGCTAGGATTACAGGTGAGCGCACCATTGCAGCCGGCTAATTTTTGTATTGCTAGTAGAGACGGAGTTTCACCGTGTTGGCCAGGCTGGTCTCGAACTCCTGACCTCAGGTGATCCACCCATCTTGGCCTCCCAAAGTGCTGGGATTACAGGTGTGAGCCACCACGCCCGTCCAAGTTCTGGGCAATCTTGGAGGTCCACCAGAGCCCATTTCTTTAGGCCCTCCAAGATTTTGTAAGCATCTAATTGCCTGTATTAAATCCCTTTCTGATGAAAATGGCTAGAATGGCATGTCTTCTGTAACTGAACCCTGATTAATGCAGAAGGTATGTGATTTGACTGCCCAGCTGCATTCCAGCTAAAACATGGCTCGAATTCAGGCTCTGGCCCACATTTTGGAGAGCCTGTTATGTCCACAAGGCAATGTGGACACCCCCACTAGAAAATTCTTCTGACCTGGTCTGCTGCAGTTGAAGACTAGACCATTCCTGAGGGCAAGTTAGGGCAAATATAAAAGCCTTCTCTGTAGGGATCTTGCTTCTGTGACACCATTGGTCCTGTCTTCCACACTTAAAGGTGAGGATTGTACAATCCTGTTCATGACCAGGGTCAAATGTGTTCAACAGTATAGTAAACGAGTTAAAACGCCTGTCATCACTGAGATTTTGAATCTATTTCCCTATAAACAAAGCTGGAGACTGGAGGAGAGGAAGGGTAGTGGTAGAGGATTCAGAAAAAAGAGGATGAAGTGAATATAGATGAACATTTTAAAAATTTATTTTAGCAATCATCTATTTTAAGTAGAATAGGAAACAACAACCTGTAAAATAAACCCTATTTTTCAAGCAGCTTTGCTTCGGGACATGCCAATGTTTAAAAAGCAAAGCAGTTAGGGGAAATCTTAGATAAACAATAGTATAATAGAACTGGCATGAAGGAATAGCACAGATTTGTGCAGATATCATTCCAATTTCTGGCATTTGGAAAGCCCGCTGCAGGATTACATTAGTCATCGTGACAACCGTAGGAGCTGCTTATTTTGTCCCCACTTTAGAATGGAAACAGGGTTAAAGGTTGAAATGACCTGTCAGGATCACATGACAAGGTTGGGATTTGATCCTCGCCAATGTCTTCTTCACTGCCCTCCCACCCCCCACCTCCTTTGTCTTATATATAGACCCTGGAGCTACCAGGAACAATATCTTTGGAGAAGTGAAAAACTCTTCCAGGCCACTTCCTGGTGGCTGTGGTCATTTGCCAGATCCCAGTTCCCCTCTGGTGGAACTGGTCTGTTGCAGAGAGCACTCAGGAAATCTGCCACGCCCTCTGCCTGGGGCTCCAACCTGGCCGCTTCCTCAATGGTGCAGGTTGGAGGAAAGCAGCTGCATTCAGGTTCCAGGGCACAGAGGAGAGATGGGCTGGCTGGGTCTCTGCCGCTTTTCCTTGTGCAGTCTCCGGCCTGCAGTCTGCATTCCAGGAAGACAGTACAGAAAGAGCAGCAGGGATGGTGCAGGGGGATGGGATGCTGCCTGATGACAGGCCAAGAGTTCTTTCTCAAAAGCCAGTGGCCCCAGGACTCAGGCCAATGTTGTATGAAGCAGCAAACAAGAGACGGGTAAGGTCCAAGCTAGCCTTCCTGAGGAGCCAGAGGCCAATGGTGTGCCTGATAAGCCAGAGGTTTCCATACTTTCCCAGGGTGTAGAATGGGGTACTTCAGAAGCCAGCCAGGTGGGGAGAAGGTCTTCTGGGGGTGGCTGCAGCCCACTGCTCTTACTCCCACCAAAACAACTTTCCTTTTATCTGTTTTAGATACTAAAACCTTTTTGAGAACCATGGCACTAGCATCTTTTAGGCCCTAGGTTTGAAGAAATGCTCCTTAAGGCCTCATTCAGCCACTGGTTCTGAAGATAGGGCAGAAATGGATGGGCTGGAGGAGAGCAATGTTAAGTATGACAGAGGGATCTGGGAACTAGGTGAGTGAGAGGAGAGTGGATCCCAGAAGCAAACTTTTACCAAACCCTCTTCCAAGGTGCCTCCTTTTCATTCCCCTACCTAGTTAAAAAACAACAACAGTCTGGGTGTGGTAGCTCATGCCTGTTATCCCAGCACTTTGGGAGGCTGAGGTGGGCTGATCACGAGGTCAGGAGATCAAGACCATCCTGGCTAACACAGTGAAACACCATCTCTACTAAAAATACAAAAACATTAGCTGGGCATGGTGGCGGGCGCCTGTAGTCCCAGCTATTCGGGAGGCTGAGGCAGGAGAATGGCGTGAACCCAGGAGGTGGAGCTTGCAGTAAGCTGAGATCCCACTACTGCACTCCAGCCTGGGGGACAGAGTGAGACTCCGGCTCAAAACAACAACAAGAGCAACCAACACCAACAACAAAACACAACAACAAAGCATGTTGGAGGCCAGGCGAGGTGGCTCACGCCTGTAATTCTAGCACTTTGGGAGGCTGAGGCAGGTGGATCACCTGAGGTCAGGAGTTCGAGATCACTCTGGCCAACACTGTGAAACCTCATCTCTACGATAAATACAAAAATCAGCCGGGCCTGGTGGCATGTGCCTGTAGTCCCAGCTACTTGGGAGGCGGAGGCAGGAGAATTGCTTGAACCTGGGAGGTGGAGGCTGCAGTGAGCCGAGATCACGCCACTGCACTCCAACCCGGGCAACAGAGTGAGACTCTGTCTCAAAAAAACAAACAAAAAACACGTTGGTCTCAAAGTATGTGTGTACAATTGTTAATTATAAAATAATAACTTGGCTGGGCATGGTGGCTCACACCTGTAATCCCAGCACTTTGGAAGGCCGAGATGTGTGGCTCACCTGAGGTCAGGAGTTCAAGACCAGCCTGACCAACAAGGTAAAACCCTATCTCTACTAAAAATATAAAAATTAGCTGGGCATGGTGGCAAGTGCCTGTAGTCCCAGCTACTCAGGAGGCTGAGACAGGAGAGTCACTTGAACCCCAGAGTGGGAGTTTGCAATGAGCTGAGACTGCACCACTACACTCCAGCCTGTGCGACAGAGCAAGACTCCATCTCAAAAAACCAGTAAAATAAAATAAAATAAAATAATAACTTTAGAGTGGAAAAATCTGTGTAGACCCCACCTTAACCAAATGATCACATTTAACATTCGTAATATTGTACTAAAGTATAATCATGAAGCCTGCAGGAGGGTCACATGCTTATAGTCCCAGCTCATCGGGAGGCGGAGGAAGGAAGTGTGCTTGAGGCCAGGGGTTTGAGGCAGTAGTGTACGATAGCCACTGCACTCCAGCCTGGGTAGCACAGTGAGACCCTGTCTGGGATACTGAATGTTCTCAACACCAAGCTATAATCCCAGCTACTCCGGAGGCTGAGGCAGCAGAATCATTTGAACCTGGGAGGCAGAGGTTGCAGTGAGCCATTGCACTCCAGCCTGGGCAACAAGAGCGAAACTCTGTCTCAAAATAATAATAATGATAATAATAATAATAAATAAAATACAAATTTAAAAATCAAGATTAGAAAAGACAAAGGCTGATAAACTCTTCCAGATTAAGAGACTAAAGAGGTGTGACAACAAAATGCAATGCACTTTAATGGATCTTGGATGGACTAGGAGGTGAAAAGCCACCAAGGATGTTGTTGGAACAATTGAACAACCTGAACACGGATTGTGAATTAGGTAACAGTATTGTATCCTTTTTTCTTTTCTTTTTTTTCTTTTGAGACAGAGTCTCACTCTGTTGCCCAGGCTGGAGTACAGTGGCCTGATCTCGGCTCACTGCAACCTCCGTCTTCCGGGTTCAAGCGATTCTACTGTCTCAGCCTCCAGAGTGGCTGGGATTACAGAGGCGCGCCACCACGCCCTGCTAATTTTTGTCTTTTTAGTAGAGAAGAGGTTTCACCATGTTGGTCAGGCTGGTCTGGAACTCCCTACCTCAGGTGATCCGCCTGCCTGGGCCTCCCAAAGTGCTGGGACTACAGGTGTGAGCCACTGCGCCCGGTCTGTACCGGGTTTTCTAACAGAATGCCTTTGTTCTTAGGAAATAAACCTTGAAGGTAGGGGTTCAGCAAAAAGATGTCTTTAACCTATCCTCAAGTAGTTCCGGGAGAAAGGGAAAGGTAAAGAAAAAACCTGAGGGGTGTGAGCTGCCCGGGGCTGGAGAGGGGAGGGCGCCGGGAGAAGCTTCTGCAGGTACCCTCAGGCGGCTGGAACAGCCTCCACCCCGCGGGCCCCTGTTGTCGGGGAAACGGCGCGGCGCTGTGGCGGCTCCCAGGGACTAGGCTGGGCCCTGGTGAGGCAGGCGGGTGGTTGTGGAGGGCAGAGGCTGGGAGCACGACCCCTGAGGAAAAAGAGACAGCTGACTGGGGTGGAGGCAGGGGGTGCCGCGCTTAGGTCCTGGGCGAGGAGGGGGCCAGAACCCCGGATCAGAAGGAGGCGGCCGGAGATCAGGACGGTGGGTTCAGCGGAAGGAGGAAAGCCGCCAGCCCAGCGTTCCCCTCCTCATTTCTCCCCGCCAAGCATCCCGCTCCGCTGGAGGAGGGTCCCGGGCATGTGGCAGTGGCTGAACTGGTGGGGAGCCGAGCGGGGCCCGCGTGAGGCACGTAGTTCTAGGTGCCCCGGGAGGCCTGTGGGAGGACAAGGCGGGAAGGCTGCAGTAGCGGACGGCTGAGCGGTCCCGAATGGAAGTCGCTCACGCAGGAGTGCAGGGCCAGGGTGGCGGTGTCTGCCTACAGCATTCTGGGCGCTGGAAAGCTTGTCACTGAGGCGGGAGTAGGGAAGGGCGTGCTTCCAGCAATTTTTAAAAATGTGATTCGCGGCCGGGCGCAGTGGCTCACGCCTGTAATACCAGCACTTTGGGAGGCCGAGGCAGGCTAATCACTAGGTCCAGCGTGGCCAATATGGTGAAACCCCGTCTCTACTAAAAATATAAAATTAGCCAGGCATGGTGGCGCGCGCCTGTAGTCCCAGGTACTTGGGAGGCTGAGGCAGAAGAATTGTTTGAACCCGGGAGGCGGAGGTTGCAGTGAGCCCAGATGGCACACTCCAGCCTGGGCGACGGAGTGAGACTCTGTCTCAAAAAATAATAATAAAAATAAAAATAATAAAAATAAAAAGGCCGGGCGCGGTGGGTCACTCCTATAATCCCAGCACGTTGGGAGGCCAAGGTGGGCGGATCACGGGGTCAGGAGATCAAGACCCTCTTGGCCAACATGGTGAAACCCCGTCTCTACTAAAAATACAAAAATTACCCGGGCGTGGTGGCACGTACCTGTAGTCCCAGCTACTCGGGAGGCTGAGGCAGGAGACTTTCTTTTATTTTATTTTATTTTTTTTGAGACGGAGTCTGGCTCTGTCACCCAGGCTGGAGTGCGGTGGTGCGATCTCAGCTCACTGCAACCTCTGCCTCCCGGGTTCACGCCATTCTCTTGGCTCAGCCTCCCGAGTTGCTGGGACTACAGGCACCCGCCACCTCGCCCGGCTAATTTTTTGTACTTTTTTTTTTTAGTAGAGACGGGGTTTCACCGTGTTAGCCAGGATGATCTCGATCTCCTGACCTCGTGATCTGCCCGCCTCGGCCTCCCAAAGTGCTGGGATTACAGGCTTGAGCCACAGCGCCCGGCAAGGAGAATTTCTTGAACCCGTGAGGCGGAGGTTGCAGTGAGCCGAGATTGGGCCATTGCACTCCAGCCTGGCGACAGAGCAAGACTCTGTCTCAAAAAGAAAAAGAAAAAAAAAAAAGATTTGCTTCAGAATAAATGAGGACACAGAAGTCCTATGTCCTCATAGGCAGCGAAGAAACAATATTGGCCACTAGTTTATATTACAGAAGCTGGTGATGTGTACTTGGAGATTCAGTATTCTATCGTGGTTACTTTCTGTATTTTTAAAAATGTTTATTTTATTTTATTTTTAAATTTTATGTAGAGATGGAGTCTCACTTTATTGCCCGTACTGGTCTGTATTTTTTTTTTTTTAAGACAGCCAATTGGTCAGAAGCACAGACCACGATCCGTGCTTGCAGCATCTGACGTGGGGGGCAGTCTTGTGGGACTGAGCCCTCAACCTGTGGGATCTGACGCTATTTCCAGGTAGATGGTGTCAGAATTGAACTGGAGAACACCCAGCTGGTGTCTACTGGGGAATCCGCAGAATCGATGTTTGGTGTGCGGGGAAATAATCCCCACGTATCTGCTGTTGGCAGTGTTGAGTTGCGGGGAAATAACCCCCAGGTATCTGCTGTTGGCAGTGTTGAGTGACTGGGTAAGAGTGGGAAAAATCACTTAGGTTTGTTCCTCTATCTCACACATATATTAAGTATGCTCACATTGCTGTGCAACTCTTGCTTATTCTGAAAGCACCACCACGCCCAGCTAATTTTTGTATTTTGTTGTTGTTGTTGAGACAGAGTCTCGCTCTGTCACCTAGACTGGAGTGCAGTGGCACAATCTCTGCTCACTGCAAGCTCCGCCTCCTGGGTTCACGCCCTTCTCCTGCCTCAGTGTCCCGAGTAGCTGGGACTACAGGTGCCCACTACCACGCCCGGCTAATTTTTTTTTTTTGTATTTTTAGTAGAGACAGGGTTTCACCATGTTAGCCAGGATGGTCTTGATCTTCTGACCTCGTGATTCGCCCGTCTCGGCCTCCCAAAGTGCTGGGATTACAGGCGTGAGCCACCGTGCCCGGCCTAATTTTTGTATTTTTAGGAGAGACGAGGTTTCGCCATGTTGGCCAGGATGGCCTCAATCTCTTGACCTCATGATCCACCCGCCTCAGCCTCCCAAAGTGCAGGGATTACAGGCTGGAGCCACCATGCCCAGCAATTTTTTTTTCTTTGTAAAAAAGTATGATAGAGATGGGGTCTCACTCTGTTGCCCAGGCTAAAGTGCAGTGATGCAATCATAGCTTACGGCAGGCTCAAACTACTGGTCTCAAGGATCCACCTGGCTCAGCCAGTAGCAGGGTAGCAGGGACCACAGGTGTGTGCCACCATGCCTGGATTTTTTTTTTTTTTCTTTTTTTTGGTAAAGATGCATCTTGCCATGTTGTCCAGGCAGGTCTCTAACTCCTGGACTCAAAAAAAGCCTCCCACCTCCCAAAGTTCTGGGATTATAGGTGTGAGCCACCATACCTGCTAAGGCAAAGGTTTTGACCTCTCTTATTGTAGTAAGACTTTCAATTTATATCTGAATATATGAATGCATAGAATAAAGCCTTACATGCTGGCCAGTGGACCAATAACTTCTTGGTTATACTTTTAAAAATGAGGCAGATGTGGCCGGGCATGGTGCCTCATGCCTATAATCCCAGCACTTTGGGAGGCCGAGGCAGGCAGATCCCCTGAGGTTGGGAATTCAAGATCAGCCTGATCAATTTGGAGAAACCCCAGTCTCTACTAAAATACAAAATCAGCCAATCCCAGCTACTTGGGAGGCTGAGGCAGGAGAATCGCTTGAACCTAGGAGGCAGAGATTGCAGTGAGCTGAGATCTCGCCATTGCATTCCAGCCTGGGCAACAAGAGTGAAACTCCGGGGCCAGGCGTGGTGGCTCACACCTGTAATCCCAGCACTGTGCGAGGCAGAGGCGGGAGGATCATGAGGTCAAAAGTTCAAGACCAGCCTGACCACGATGGTGAAACCCCGTCTCTACTAAAAGTACAAAAATTAGCCAGGCATAGTGGTGGGTGCCTGGAAGCCCAGCTACTTGGTAGGGCGAGGCAGAGAACTGCTTGAACCCAGGAGGTGGAGGCTGCAGTGAGCTGAGATCACACCACTCACTCCAGCCTGGGCAACAGAGCAAGCCTCCATCTCAAAAAAAAAAAAAATAGAGGGGCATGCCTTTTTTCTTCTCTTCCAGTTTCGCACTGGCTGGGATTGGATGTGGTGGTAACCAAATTTTAGACTATTTAGGTGATGGCAACTCTTAGAGGTTACAAAGCAAAAGACAGATGGAACCTGGGTGCCCCATGATTTCTCAAAACAGAGCTGTCAAGAAAGCTTGCGGCAGCGTGGAGTGGGTCACACCTGTAATCCCAGCACTTTGGAAGGCCGAGGCAGGCAAATCACCCCCAGTTAGGAAACATGAATAATGTTGCTTAATGAACTTTTACTGTACTGCTCACCTATCTACCCTACAATTTGTTCTTCTAACAGAACCCTGATTTGTTCAGGACAACAATGTGCCCAGATAAAGAACTTCATTTCTCAGTGTTCCTTGGAGGGAGAAGTGGCCAAGTAATACAATATGGTTCTAAGTAATGAAGTGTAGGTGGAAATTGCTGGGTGGGGCTTCCTGAAAAGTTCATAAAAACCAGGGCTGACTGAGCTGGCAAGTATGGTTTGCCATTTTCTCTTCCCTTCTACCCTGTCTGAAATGCAGATGTGATAGAGGAGGTAGCAGCCATCTAATGACCCTGAGGTGACAAAAAGGACGATGATATCCACAGGGTAAGGATGACTGAGCAAAAGTACAGAAGTAACATTGGCCCAATGGCTCCATGATGTGATTGTACCACTCTAGACTTTTCGATCATGAGAAAATTGAACTCTATGCTTGGCTAAGGCATTTTATGTTGAATTTTAATTTTTTAAATTTTCATTTATTTACTTTTTTGAGACAGTCTCACTCTGTCGCCCAGACTGGAGTGCAGTGTTGTGATCTCGGCTCACTGCAACCTCCACCTCCTGGGTTCACGCCATTCTCCTGCCTCAGCCTCCCAAGTAACTGGCACTACAGGTGCCCACCACTGCACCCAGCTAATTTTTTGTATTTTTAGTAGAGACGGGGTTTCACCGTGTTAGCCAGGATGGTCTCGATCTCCTGACCTCGTGATCTGCCCGCCTCGGCCTCCCAAAGTGCTGGAATTACAGGTGTGAGCCACCGTGCCCGGTCTTATGTTGAATTTTTGATCAAAAGACAGAAGAGCTGACCGAGTGCAGTGGCTCATGCATATAATCCAAGCACTCCAGGAGGCCGAAGTGGGCCCAGGAGTTTGAGACCAGCCTAGCCAACATGGCGAAACCCCAACTCTACCAAAAATACAAAATTGGCTGGGTGTAGGGGGGCATGCCTGTAGTCCCAGCTACTTGAGAGGCTGAGAATAGGGAGGGTGGCTTGAACCCAGGAGGCCAAGGCTGCAGTGAGCCATGACTGTTCCATTGTACTCCAGCCTAGGTGACAGAACAAGACCTTGTCTTAAAAAAAAAAATACTGCAGTAACCACTTCATATTAAAGTATGAATATGAGCCTCAGAAACAGTGGTTTATAGGCAACTGTGAAATGAAACAGTGCAGGTGGCTGTTGGCAAAGAGACATCTCTGCAATAGCCTGCAGACCATATCCGCCTCCTGTGGAGGCCTTGCCTTTTCCCCAACAGAGACAGGAAGCCTGAGGCCCGAGGCTCTGAGGCCTGTGGACCTGCCATCCCTTCAACTTCTCACTGTAGGCTTCCTGTGTTAACTGTCACCCTGAAGCAACCCACTCCTGCCTCTTGACCAGGGAAACTCTTCTGCCTGAGGGCAGTATTAATTAGTTCTTTACCTCTGAGGTTGAGATATTACAGAATTAAACACCACTTATTGAGTGCCTACTGCATACTTTGCACAAAGTGCTTTACATATATTACTTCTAATTATTATTCTCACAGTGACCCTATAAAACAGGTTTTGTGATTCTCACCTTAGTTATATGGAGACTGAAACCAAGAAAGGTTAAGTATGACTGGGTGCGGTGGCTCACACCTGTAATCCCACCACTCTGGGAGGCCAAGGCAGGTGGAACACCTGAGGTCAGGAGTTCAAGACCAGCCTGGCTAACATGGTGAAACCCCATCTCTACTAAACATACAAAAATTAGCTGGGCATGGTGGCACACACCTGTAATCCCAGCTATTCGGGGGGCTGAGGCAGAACTGCTCCAACCCAGGAGGCAGTTGAGCAAAGGTTGCAGTGAGCCAAGATTGAGCCACTGCACTCCAGCCCGGGCGACAGAGTGAGACTCCGTCTCATTAAAAAAAAAAAAAGTTAATTAACTTACTGTAGGCTCCACAATAAGAATCTAAATTCTTTCCACGTGGCCTCTAAAATTATGAAAATAGTAAGAGCTCTACAGAACTAGCATACTTTCAAGTCCCCATAAAGTCTCAGAGGCAAAAATGTACTTTATCAAGCAACTGAGGGATTCCCCAAAACAATTATAGCTAATATTTACTGAACATTTAGTACAGGTAAGTAACTTGGCTAAACTCTTATTAGCATATTTAATGCCTTCAACAACCCAGAGTGCTATGTGTTATTATCCCAAGTAAGAATGCCCTCTTGGCCTGGCGCAGTGGCTCACACCTATAATCCCAGCACTGTGGGAGACTGAGGAAGATCACTTGAGGTCAGGAATTCCAGACCAGCCTGGCCAACATGGCAAAACCCCGTCTCCACTAAAAATACAAAAATGAAGCTGGTGCGGTGGTTCACGCCTGTAATCTAGTACTTTGGGAGGCTGAGGCGGGCAGATCACCTGAGGTCAGGAGTTCGAGACCAGCCTGACCAACACGGAGAAACTCCCGTCTCTACTAAAAATACAAAATTAGCCAGCCATGGTGGCGCATGCCTGTAATCCCAGCTACTCCGGAAGGTGCGGCAAGAGAATCGCTTGAACCTGGGAGGTGGAGGTTGTGGTGAGCCAAGATCGTGACATTGCACTCCAGCCTGAGCAACAAGAGCGAAACTCCATCTAAAAAAGAAAGTTAGCTGGGTGTGGCAGGCAGATCACGAGGTCAGGAGTTTGAGACCAGCCTGGCCAATATGATGAGACCCCCGTCTCTACTAAAAATACAAAAATCAGCTGGGCATGGTGGCACGCGCCTGTAGTCCTAGCTACTAGGGAGGCTTAGGCAGAAGAATCGCTTGAATCTGGGAGGTGGAGGTTGCAGTGAGCCATGATCATGCCACTACACTCCAGCTTGGGCAACAGCGAGACAGGGAAGGGGAGGGGAAGGGAGGGGAGGGAAGGAGGGGAGGGGAGGAGGGGAGGGGAGGGGAGGGGGGAGGGAAGGGGAGGGAAAGGAAGGGAAGGGAAATTAGCTGGGTGTGGTGGCACGCACCTGTAATCCCAGATACTCGGGAGACTGAGGCAGGAGAATCACTTGAAGCCAGGAGACAGAGGTTGCAGCGAGCCGAGATCGCACCATTGCACTCCAGCCTGGGCAACAAGAGTGAAGCTCTGTCTCAGAAAAAAAAAAAAGAATACCCTCTTCTCCAGTGCCTGGCACACTAGTAAAGGGTCAGTATGGCTGTTGCTTTAGGATGGATGACTAAAATTTCTTTCAAATTCAAATAGGCGATTTCCAAAATCAATGCCAATTCTGAAACTGCTACTACTTATTTTTCAGGCAGTGAAAACCCCTTTCTGGATGATTCTAAGGCAGAACTTGGCTCAAACTCTCAATGTTGCCACTGTTTTCGATATTAACCCGAAAAGCCTAAGATACAACAAAATCAGAAGAAGCCACTGAGTCTACGTATGCTTGTAGTAGAAAGGCATTCATTCGTTCTATCAGCAAACATGTCGAGTACCTCCTGTTTCCAGGTCAAATTTTCTGACCCCCCTCCAACAAAAACCAGCTTTCAAAAGGGCTCAGGCTGTCACAGGGATTGGCATTCTTTGCAGTAAGTACTATAGTATTGACCTTGAAATTTTTATCCTTGCAAGTTGAGTTTCACGAATGTTTATCAAATGTCTTGGTTCCAGGTGAAAAAAGTATTTTTTTTCTATGTGCTAGTCTGCCCTTATGATACCCTTATAAAAGAACTTGTCTTTAAGTCACAATTTAAATGTTTACAAAAAACTTAACATTAACACCTGTCCATGGTACAATACTCAGAAGACTCAATGGTCTTAGATGAAAACTGTCTCCTCCCATCCCGGTTCCCTCTCTCTCCATTCCCTTCCTTAGGCTGGGCGATCGCTATTACGATTACCACTATACTATGCTTACATATTCTTATCTTCATTTATGTGGGTCTTCTTGTTTAAAAACACAAAGGCATGTCTATACACATTTTCCTGGGCTTTACTTTCTTTCACTTATCTCAGAGCTGGTACATAAACTGCAGCTTTGCTCTTTTTAACGGTGGCAGGCCATTCCTCTAAAAGATGGCCTCTAATTTATTTCACCAGCCCCCGGTTTTGCGGCTCAGGATGGGAAAAAGGAAGTCTGAGTGAGTCGCGTTGAGGTTACTAGGAATTCCCACGCTGCCCATCTTCCGAAGTGTTAGGAAGTAACGTCGCCTCATCGCGCTTCAATGGATTGTCGCGAAGTTGCAACTCTGCCCCAAGGCGGCCCGCACTTCCACCCGCACACAAAGGCGGGTCGCAGCCCCGCAGGCTGGGATAGGGCCAGCAAGGGGCGGGGACCCTCGGTGCCACCGCCTCCGGCAGCCTCGCGTGTGGGAGCCTCGGAGCGGGCCGCCATCTTGTGCTGCGGCCGCCGCCCCCGCCAGGAGACACCTGGCAACTCCGCCCGGCCATGTTTTACGAGAAACCTTCGCTGCAACCGCTGCGTCACATCACTGCGTCTCCGAGGCACAGGAAAGCCTCTCCGCATTTGGTGAAGCTTCAGGGGAAGCAGTCATCCTGTCGTCTCGTACGGCAAAATCCTCCATTGCCGTACCCGTTCGGCTGACGTGACGAGGGAGGCGCAGGCCAACACGGCGACTCCGCGCCCTCTGGCGGCAGTGCCAGAGCAGCGGCGATGTCTTTGACCTATCGGTGTTCGGCTTCCGGGACCGCTTGGCGGCTGTGAAAGCAGAGCTGGGGCGAGGTGGGGCTCGCTTCCTGGGACTGGGTGTGAGCTTGCGCAGTGAGCGATATGGGGGTCATGGCCTGGCGTAGGTGCGTGAACGGGTGGGGCTGCTGGATTTGGTGCTGGAAAGCTGGCGCGCATTTAAGAAGGGTGGGCCAGGTTCGCTGCCTAAAGCCGGTAATTCCAGCACTTTAGGAGGCCGAGGCAGGCAGATCACGAGGTCAGGGGTTCGAGACCAGCCGGGCCAACATGGAGAAACCCCGTCTCTAGTAAAAATACAAAAATTAGCCAGCGTGGTGGCGTATGTAATCCCAGCTACTTGGGAGGCTGAGGCAAGAGAATTGCTTGAACCCAGGAGGCAGAGGTTGCAGTGAGCCGAGATCGTGCCACTGCACTCCAGCCTGTGTGACAAAGAGACACTCCGTCCCCCAACCCAAAAAAAGCCGAGCTCGGTGACTTACTCCCGTAATCCCAGTACTTTAGGAGGCCGAGGCAAGGCGGATCACCTGAGGTCGGGAGTTTGAGAACAGCCTGGCCAACATGGAGAAACCCCATCTCTACTAAAAATACAAAATTGGCCAGGCATGGTGGTGCATGCCTGTAATCCCAGCTACTCCGGAGGCTGTGTCAGGAGAATCACCTGAACCCAGGAGGCGGAGGTTGCAATGAGCTGAGATTGAGCCGTTGCACTCTAGCCTGGACAGCAAAAGTGAAACTCCATCTAAAAAAAAAAAAATTAGCTGTGCTTAGTGGCACAGTCCTGTAATCCCAGTTACTCAGGAGGCCGAGACAGGAGAATCGCTTGAACTTGGGGAGTGGAGGTTGCAGTGAGCTGAGATTGTGCTACCGCACTCCAGCCTGGGTGACAGAGTCAGACTCTATGTCAAAAAAACAAAACAAAACAAAACAAAACTTTTTTTTTTTTTTTTGAGACGGAGTCTTGCTCTGTCGCCCAGGCTGGAGTGCAGTGGTAGGATCTCAGCTCACTGCAAGCTCCGCCTCCCGAGTTTAACCATTCTCCTGCCTCAGCCTCCCGAGTAGCTGGGACTGCAGGCGCCCGCCACCTCGCCCGGCTAGTTTTTTGTATTTTTAGTAGAGACGGGGTTTCACCGTGTTAGCCAGGATGGTCTCGATCTCCTGACCTTGTGATCTGCCCGTCTCGGCCTCCCAAAGTGCTGGGATTACAGGCTTGAGCCACCGCGCCCGGCCTAACAAAACAAAACTTAACCGGGCATGATGCATGCCTGTAATCCCAGCTACCTCGGAGGCCGAGGCAGGAGAATTGCTTGAACCCGGGAGGTAGAGGTTGCAGTGAGCCAAGGTCCCGCCACTGTACGCCAACGTGGGTGGCAGAGTGAGACTCCGTCTCAAAAAAAAAAAAAAAAGAAAAACGAAGAGGCCGGGCGCGGTGGCTCAAGCCTGTAATCCCAGCACTTTGGGAGGCCGAGACGGGCGGATCACGAGGTCAGGAGATCGAGACCATCCTGGCTAATACGGTGAAACCCTGTCTCTACTAAAAATACAAAAAACTAGCCGGGCGACGAGGCGGGCGCCTGTAGTCCCAGCTACTCGGGAGGCTGAGACAGGAGAATGGCGTGAACCGGGAGGCGGAGCTTGCAGTGAGCTGAGAGCGGCCCCTGCACTCCAGCCTGGGCGGCAGAGCAAGACTCCGTCTCAAAAAAAAAAAAAAAAAAAAAAAAAAAAAAAAAAAAAAAAAAAAAAAAAAAAAGAAAAACGAAGAAACAAGCTTTTGTCCCCATCTCCACCAGAAGTGAAGAAAAGAATGGCTTCCAGCTTGAGGAATGGGGAATGGGGATGATGGTACTACACTACTACTATTAATATTAAATACTACTACTACTCTTACGACATTACACATTCATATCTACTCTTAGAAGGTATTAATCCCAGAAATTCAGGCTGAAGTTGGGAAAAGTAGGTTCCTTATCCTTGGGAATCTGTTTACTTACTTATAAAACCAGAGTGTAGTGAATAGGAATCCCTGTCCTGGCTGCCTAGCCAGGTTGTTACAAGGTAAGAGAGACTTGATGTCCTACACTAGCATTCAGAATGACTTGTGATGGGACACTGTGTTTGCAAGGCTGGGGAAAGCGGGCTGTAATACCTACGAGTGGGAGTGTACATTTTTACACACCATAAGGAGGCAAGCTGGCATATCTGTTAATATAACATTAATCCTTTGTACCAGTCCTTTGATTAAGCACTTCAGGGCCAAGGAAACTATCTTACATATGTATTCCCCCATGTGCACAGACAAATGTACAAAGAGGTACAGTTTAGGGTTGTTTGAATAGCAAAAGCATGGAAACAAACTAATTGTTCATAAATAGGGGACTGGCTTGATTTTTGGAAAATGATACATCAAGCCTGAGCAACATGGTGAAACGCTGTCTCTACAAAAAATACAAACATTAGCTGGGCGTGGTGGCAGGCACCTGTAGTCCCAGCTACTCAGGAGGCTGAGGCAGGAGGATCACTTGAGCTGCAGAGGTGAGGTGTGGTGCCACGTGCCTGTAGTCCCAGCTACTCAGGAAGCTTGGGCAGGAGAATCACTTGAACCCGGGAAGCGGAGATTGAGTGAGCCAAGATTGCGCCACTGCACTCCAGTGCGGTGGCTTATGCCCATAATCCTAGCACTTTGGGAGGCCAAGGCAGGAGGATCACCTGAGGCCAGGAGTTCGAGACCAGCCTGGCCAACATAGTGAAACCCTGTCTCTACAAGAAATACAAAAAATTGGCCGAACGTAATGGTGCGAGCCTGTAGTCCCAGCTACTAAGGAGGCTGAGGCAGGAGAATTGCTTGAACCCGGGAGGCAGAGGTTGCCGTGAGCTGACATCGCGCCATTGCACTCCAGTCTGGGCAACAAGAGCTAGACTCTGTCTCAAGAGAAATAAAATAAAATAAAAAAATAATGGGGCCCTCTTAAAAGCCAGAGACCACTAGGCCGCCTTAGGTGGGGTGAATAGGCCCAGGTTAGAAATGGAGCAGGTCAAAACTCCTGTGCTGATCAGTAGTGGGATAGTGCCTGTGAATCACCACTGCACTCCAGCCTGGGCAACATAGTCAGATTCTGTCTCAAAACAAAAGTTAGCTAGCTGCACACAGTGACTTATACCTATAATCCCAGCATTTTGGGAGGCTGAAGCAGGAGCATCATTTGAGCCTAGGAGTTTGAGACTAACCTGGGCAACATGGTGATACCCCATCTCTACAAAAAATGCAAAAATCAGCTAGGCACAGTGGCTCACACCTGTAATCCCAGCACTTTGGGAGGCCAAGGCAGGTGGATCACTTGAGGTCAGGAGTTCGAGACCAGCTTGGCCAACGTGGTTAAACATCATCTCTACTAAAAATACAAAAATTAGCCGGACATGGTGGCATGTGCCTGTAATCCCAGCTACTCAGGAGGCTGAGGCAGGAGAATCGCTTGAACCTGGGAGGCAGAGGTTGCAGTGAGCTTAGATCACACCAGTGCACTCCAGCCTGGGTGACAGAGCAAGACTCTGTCTCACAAAAAAAAAAAATTATTTATATATATAAATTTATATATATATACACACATATACATATATAAAATTAGCTGGGTGTGGTGATGTGCACCTGTAGTCCCAGCTACTGGGAGGCTGAGGAGGGAGGATCTCTTGAGCTTGGAACCTGGAGGTTGCAATGAGTGCCCCTGCACTCCAGCCTGGGTGACAGAGCAAGACCTTGTCTCAAAAAAATAAAAAGTGTGCTAAAGACCTTAATAGACACCTTAGTAAAGGAGGTCTACAGACAGCAAATCAAGCAGAGGAAAAGATCCTTGCTATCGCCTATCATCAGGAGAATGCAAATTAAAACAATGAGATAACACCGGACGCGTATTAGAATGGCCCAGAAAACCAACACCACCAAATGCTGACAAGGATGTGGAGCGACATTAACTCTCGTTCATTGTTGGTGGGAATGCAAAATGGCACAGCCACTTTGGAAGACAGTTTGGCAGTTTCATACTAAACTAAATATACCCTTACCTTACAATTCATACAATTGTGCTTCTTGGTATTCACCCAAAGGAGTTGAAACTTTGTGTCACACAAAAACTTGCACATGGATGGTATTGTTTTATTCATAATTGCCAAAACTTGGAAGCAACCAAGATGTGTTTCAGTAGGTGAATGGATAAGTTCCTGTGGAAAATCCAATGTAATGTTATTTAGTGCTAAAAGCAAAAGGCATAGAAGCATTTTTTTTTTTTTAAGACAGGGTTTTGCTCTGTCACCCAAGCTGAAGTGCCATGGTGCCATCACAGCTCACTGCAGCAGCCTCAACCTCCTGGGCACAAGCAGTCCTTCTGGTTCAACCTCCCAAGTAGCTGGGACTACAGATTTGCCACCATGCCCACATAATTAATTAATTTTTTTTTTTTTTGGTAGAAACTGGGCCGCACTATCTTGCCCAGGTTAGTCTTGAACTCCTGGGTTCAAGAAATCCCCCCACCTCAGTCTCCCAAAGTGCTGGGATTACAAGCATGGGCCACCACTCCTGACCAAGGAAACTTAAATGCATATTACTAAGTGAAAAAAACAATCTGAAAAGCCTACATACTATATTATTCCAACTATATGACATTCTGGAAATGGCATGATTATTGGGACAGTAAAAAGATCAGTGGACCTGGAGTGGTGGCTCATGCCTATAATCCTAGCACTTTGGGAGGCTGAGGTGGGTGGATCACCTGAGGTCAGGAGTTTGAGACCAGCCTGGCCAACATGGCAAAACCCCACCTCTACTAAAAATACAAAAATTAGCTGGGTGTGGCGGCACACACCTGTAATCCCAGTTACTCAAGAGGCTGAAGGAGAATCCCTTGAACCCAGATGGTGGAGGTTGCAGTGAGCCGAGATTGTGCCACTGCACTCCAGCCTGTGGGATGAGAGGGAGACTCTATCTCAAAAAAAAAAAAAAAAAAAAAAAAAAAAAAAAAAAAAAAAGATCAGTGGCTTCCAGCCGCTAAAGGGCGGTGAGGTGGAAGAATGGATGAATAGGCAGAGCACAGAGGATTTTTAGGGCAGTGAAAATACTATGTAACACTATAATGGTGGACGATGTATGTCATTATACATTTGTCCAAACCCACAGATTGTCCAACACCAGGACTGAGCCTCATGCAAACTATGGACTCTGAGTGATCAATGATGTACCCAGGTGGGGTCATCCACTGTGACAAATGCATCACTCTGCTGGGGATATGGACAGCGGGGGAGGCTGTGCATGCATGGTGCAGGAGGCATATGAGAACTCTCTGTACCTTCTGTTCAATTTTACTGTGAATCTAAAACTGCTCTTAACAACTAAGGGCTTTAAAATGCAAATGTTAGCTTTACAGTCACATGATGTGGAGGAAGCCAGTCATGTCATGTGAGTAAAATGACATGACAGCATGAGGGAAGAAGTGGAGGGGAAATATGATTGGGAGAGTACTCAAGTCACAGCCACATCTGACATGGGCAGGCAGAAGGAGACATACACACAGCACATATACAGTGAGCTCAGAAGTCATCATGTTTGGCCAGGTGTAGTGCCTCACGCCTGTAATCCCAGCACTTTGGGAGGCTGAGGCGGGTAGATCACCTGAGGTCAGGAGATCAAGACCATCCTGGCCAACATGAAACCCCTTCTCTACTAAAAAAATACAAAAATTAGCCTGATGTGGTGGTGGCCGCCTGTAATCCTAGCTACTCGGGAGGCTGAGGCATGAGAATCCCTTGAACCCAGGAGGCAGAGGTTGCAGTGAACCGAGATCATGCCGTTGCACTCCAGTCTGGGCGACTTTGTCTCAAAAAAAAGAAAAAGAAGAAGTCATCATGTTCTGAGTTATTGACGAAAGTAAAAATAAAACCCATTTATTTAATTTTAAGATCTTTTTTTTTTTTTTTTTTGAGATGGATTCTCGCTCTGTCTCCACCCAGGCTGGAATGCAGTGGTGCAATCTCTGCTCACTGCAAGCTCCGCCTCCCGGGTTCACGCCATTCTCCTGCCTCAGCCTCCTGAGTAGCTGGGACTACAGGCGCCCGCCACCACGCCCGGCTAATTTTTTTGTATTTTAGTAGAGATAAGGTTTCACCTTGTTAGCCAGGATGGTCTCGATCTCCTGACCTCGTGATCCGTCAGCCTCAGCCTCCCAAAGTGCTGGGATTACAGGCGTGAGCCACCGTGCCTGGCTTTTTTTTTTTTTTTTTTTTTGAGACAGAGTCTTGCTCTGTTGCCCAGGCTGGAGTATAGTGGTGTGATTTCGGCTCACTACAACTTCTGCCTCCCAGGTTCAAGCAATCCTCCTGCCTCAGCCTCCTGAGTAGTTGGGACTACAGGCACATGCCACCATGCCCAGCTAATTTTTTGTATTTTTAGTAGAGACAGGGATTCACCATGTTGCCCAGGCTGGTCTTGAACTCCTGACCTCAGGTGATTGGCCTGCCTCGGCCTCCCAAAGTGCTGGGATTATTGGCGTGAGCCAACACGCCAGGCTCAATGGAAAACATTTTTCTAAAAAGAAGTGTTCTTATTTAAAGAAAAATAATTTTTGTGTAATTCAAAGGTTAAAGATTATTTATGAAATGAAGTAAAAGAAATGAGTAAATAAGGGACATATAAAGTATGAATCAAAAAGTATTTGAGTCAGGTCTCAATCAATTTGGAAGTTTATTTTGCCAAGGTTAAGGATACACCTGGGAGACAGGTCTGTGTATTTCTCCAAAGATGAGTTTGGATTCCAAGTCTGGCATACTTTAAGTGTTATATCAGGAGCGTCTAACAACAAAGCCTGATATTTCAGTAAGTGTCCTCCTGTCATCCACTGGTATCTTTTAGCTTCTAGGACTCCTTGTACTTGATGTGGGGTTAAAACCTCCAGATATTGTCCTAAAGCCAGTTTGTTGGCTTCATCTACTAAAAGAGCAGTTGCTGCAACTGTCCTAAAGCATCCAGGCCTGATAAGAAAGATGTGTGAGGAAACCAAAATCCCTGAAGAACACCTTAGAGGACAGGTAAAATGCCCTCTGTGGACTTGTCCATCTACCCTGTGACCATACAGTTTTGGGGTGACAGAGGCCCATTATAATGGGCCAAAACAGAATAAGCAGCCCAGAAGGAAGTTTGACCTGCCAAAGTCAAGGGTTACCCGAGGCTCCTCCAGAGATATGGATAGTTGTCTGATGGGAGCTGTGGTGGAAGGTCTTGGCCCTGTCACTCTTGGGCTTGCCTGGCTATTTCGTCGTTCTTTTTCTTTTTCTTTTTTTCTTTTTTGAGCCAGATTCTCACTCTGTTGTCCAGGCTGGAGTGCAGTGGCGTGATCTCAGCTCACTGCAACCTCCGCCTCCTGAGTTCAAGCGATTCTACTGCCTCAGCCCCTGGAGTAGCTGGGATTGCAGACGCGCGCCACCACACTGGGCTAATTTTTGTGTTTTTAGTAGAGACGGGGTTTCGCCATGTTGACCAGGCTGGTCTCGAACTCTTGACCTCAGGTGATCCACCCACCTTGGCCTCCCAAAGTGCTGGGATTACAGGCATGAGCCACCATGACTGGCCTTGCCTGGCTATTTCAGCCATCACTGGTTCGAGTGCGGATGGCTCCATCCGGTGCACTGGGCAGTCTCTCTTCCAATGGTCAGTTTTCTTACGATGTGCACACTGATTCATGCCCAAGGCACGGTGACTGGAACACCCAGCTTTGGGCTTCCTGCCTTTCTGCTTCCCTTGTTCAGTCCAAGAGCAAGGAGGGCAACGCCATGTGGGAGGTGAGCTTAAGCCTGCAGCCAAGAGCTGCACCTTGTAGGAGGTCCTTCTTGCTCTTTCTGCTTCCTCTGCTTTGTCCCTGTTATTAAAGACTAAAAATGCCGTATCCAAAGCTGTTCCATAGGAGTTTGGGGACCCATAGCTGCTTTTTGTAGTTTCCTACGGGTATCAGGGGCAGAATGGGTTATAAAATGTACTCCCAAAAGGGTTTGTCCTTCCCTTGAGGCAGGATCAGTGTTACTGTAGTTTCTGATAGCCTCAACGAAACACTCTTTTTTTTTTTTTTTTTTTTGAGACAGAGTCTTGCTCTGTCGCCCAGGCTGGAGTGCAGTGGCCGGATCTCAGCTCACTGCAAGCTCCGCCTCCCGGGTTTATGCCATTCTCCTGCCTCAGCCTCCCGAGTAGCTGGGACTACAGGCGCCCGCCGCTTCGCCCGGCTATTTTGTATTTTTTAGTAGAGACGGGGTTTCACCATGTTAGCCAGGATGGTCTCGATCTCCTGACCTCGTGATCCGCCCGTCTCGGCCTCCCAAAGTGCTGGGATTACAGGCTTGAGCCACCGCGCCCGGCCGAAACACTCTTGAAACAACATTGGATTCTCATCTTTACCCTGACAAATTTCCTTAACCTTTTCAGAGTTAATAGGCTTTTTCATACCTTTCTTTATCCCTTCCAACAAACAAGTGACCATATGATCTCTCCTCCCCAAGTCCTCACTGCCCCTTTGATAGTTCCACTCTGGGTCTTGATCTGGAACTGCTATACCTCCTGCCTGATACATATAATGGTTTGGGTTGTGAGCCAATACCTCGTCTGCATGGGTCCTAGCTGTCCCCAAAATGCATTCTTTCTCTTCCACTGTACAAAGCAGAGACAACAAGACATGCAGATCCTGCCAAGTTAAACTATAGGTTGGAGTTAATTTCTCCAACTCATCTATGAATTTTCCTGGATCTTCAGAGAAAAGGCCAAACTTCTCTTTATATAGAACCACATCAGGCAGAAAAGGGGATATGTACTCTCACAGTGCCTTCTTCCCCATTCGCCACCTCTTTTAAGTGGACAAAGGTTTCCTGTTGGAGGTTGATAGGAGGCTCCACTATGAGTGGTACTTGCTGGGCTAAGTTCCTCAGGGAGTGGTGGGTACAGAGTGGGACTAGACGGGTAAGAAGGAGGGGATGAAGGGTTCTCAATACAGCTTTCAGGTGGACTAGAAGGAGAAATGACCAATGCATCTGAACCTTCATAGCTGACAGAAGGAAGTTCTGCTCCACCCAAAAATGCCTGCTGTCCTTCATGGTCACCAGAAATATGTTACAGGACAGGAGTCCCCATCCAGGCCCCAAGAGAGGGTTCTTGGATCTTGTGAAAGAAAGAATTCAGGGCGAGTCTGTAGTGCAAAGTAAAAGCAAGTTTATTAAGAAAGTAGTGAGCCCGGTGGTGGTGGCTCACGCCTGTAATCCCAGCACTTTGGGAGGCCGAGGTGGGTAGATCACATGAGGTTGGGAGTTTTGAGACCAGCCTGACCAACATGGAGAAACCCCGTCTCTACTAAAAATAAAAAATTAGCTGGGCGTGGTGGTGCATGCCTGCAATCCCAGCTACTAGGGAGGCTGAAGCAGGAGAATCGCTTGAACCCAGGAGGCGGAGGTTGTGGTGAGCTGAGATCGCGCCATTGCACTCCAGCCTGGGCAACAAGAGTGAAACTGTGCCTTAAATTAAAAAAAAAAAAAAAAAAAAAAGGAGTCACTCTGGTTCGAACGCCTCTGACCACTATCACTAAGTAAAGGAGAATTTATAATAAAGGAAAATTTACATCCTGTCTTTAAAGTGGCAAAGGAAGGGGGAGAATAGAAAGACCTGTTTTCTTTGTCCTGCTCTAGGCCAACAGGAAAGGCAGAGAGCTCCCCTACATGTTCCTTATCTTTAATTCAAAATCCTTTATGTTTCGGGGAAAAATATTCTGGCTTCCTTCAATGACCATGCTAATAATGTCTATTTTGTAGCCTTTTTCTGATAAATTCAACTTCTATCACTCTCCCAGGCAATTTCCTCCTCGTTTGTTTTCTTCCAGTAGATCATGAATACATTCCTGTTTCTTTGTATACCTTGTACTTTGTTGGAAATTGGACATTTTGGATAATATGTTGTAGGAATTCTGGGTCTTGACCTGCCTCCCCTTTAGGGTTTAATTATTTGCTTTTGTATTTGTTTAGTGACTTACTGGATTTTTTTTGTGTGTGTGTCTGAGACAGAGTCTTGCTCTGTCCCCCAGGCTGGAGTGCAGTGACTCAATCTCAGTTTACTGCAACCTCTGCCTCCTGGTTTCTCCTGCCTCAGGCTCCCAAGTTGCTGGGATTACAGGTGCCTGCCATTGCACCTGACTAATTTTTGTAGTTTTAATGCAACAGGATGAGCCGCAGACAAAACCTCTCAGACACCGAATTGTAGAAGGAAGGGCTTTATTCAGCTGGGAGCATCGGCAAGCTACTGCCTTAAAATCCAAGCTCCTGGAGTGCACAATTTCTGTCCCTTTCAAGGACTCACAACACTAAAGATTTCACATGAAAGGATCGTGATTGATTTGAGTGAGCGGTGGTACGTGACGGGGCTGCATGCGCCGGTGGTCAGAGTGAAGCAGAACAGAGCAGGGAGTTTCACAGTGTTCTTTTATACAATGCTGGGAATCTATGGATAACATTAGTTTCAACCCAGTCATGAGTTGGTTTTTAACTACTAGGTTTAGGCCAGGTTTTGGGTCTGGCACCAGGCTGCCTGTCTTTGGTTTCACTTCCTTGTTTTTTCTTAAAACAGGTACTGAGTATCAAACAGTATAAAACAATATGAGAGGGTCTCTCTCTTCCCCATTTCCCCCCTTCGAGACTCTCACTTTTTGTTAGTGGGAGTTCTTACTCTTATTTTTGCTACTTGTGTCTTTTTGTGCAATAGATTGATAGTGATTCATATAGAACACTTGTGCTGAAGCATTTTGGTGAACTAAGGTAGCGATGAAGCTTTTTTTTTGTCATTTGAAGAAGTACAGGTAGCAAACAAGGGAACAGTAAGCAGGTTCTTATTACTATTATAACTTATATAAGAGTTTTAAATCCTCCTGGTGCTGGGAACTAATTTTTTTTTTTTTTTTTTTTGAGGCGGAGTCTCGCTCTGTGGCCCGGACTGGAGTGCAGTGGCCAGATCTCAGCTCACTGCAAGCTCCGCCTCCCGGGTTTACGCCATTCTCCTGCCTCAGCCTCCCAAGTAGCTGGGACTACAGGCGCCCGCCACCTCGCCCGGCTAGTTTTTTTGTATTTTTTTAGTAGAGACGGGGTTTCACCGTGTTAGCCAGGATGGTCTCGATCTCCTGACCTCGTGATCCGCCCATCTCGGCCTCCCAAAGTGCTGGGATTACAGGCTTGAGCCACCGCGCCCGGCCGCTGGGAACTGATTTTTAAACATGGCTTCAGGGTGGAATTTGTGCTACACTTGTACGGGCACATGCGTCAGTTTTGTCATATTTTTAACTCTGTCTTTAACTACTTGCCTTTGATTATCTATGTGTAGACAGTAATTAGTAAGGTTAGATTTCTTATAGACCTCTCTTTCAGCTGCTAGCAAGTAGTCGAGAGCCAATCTATTTTGATAGATAGCATTTCTTATCTGAGTTTCTTGCTGGGCCAGAATAGTCAAAGCTTGACCGGTTTTATTAGTGATGTTTTTTTTTTTGTTTTTTTTGAGGCAGAGTTTCACTCTTGTTGCCCAGGCTGGAGTGCAATGGCACGATCTTGGCTCACCGCAACCTCCGCCTCCCAGGTTCAAGCAATTCTCCTGCCTCAGCCTCCCTAGTAGCTGGGATTATAGGCATGTGCCACCAGGCCCAGCTAATTTTGTATTTTTAGTAGAGACGGGTTTTCTCCATGTTGGTCAGGCTGGTCTCGAATTCCTGACCTCATGTGATCCACCCACCTCGGCCTCCCAAAGTGCTGGGATTACAGGCGTGAGCCACTGCACCTGGCTATTAGTGATGATTTTTAAACCAGTTTGTAACCATATGATTTGGTTGAGCATGTAAATGGGGGTCCAGTATCCCCATGAGCCATCTTATGTCTAAGTGGCAGGCCTATAGCACTGTATAGTTTTTTAGGAGGTCATTTATCATCTTTTTAATTACCTATGGCTATGCTTCATTTTCCACAGGAAGCATAGACTGGGAAGCCCAGGAGTTCACCTGTTTTTTATGGGCAGTAGGAAGAAAGATGGTTTAATAGTGCCAATAACATAACTACCTGTGCACTGGTCAGGCAGCTTAGCGTAGGCTCTATGTCTACATATCCAGTATAACCTGGTGGGGGCAGTCCAGTCCCAGTGGGATTCTGGGTGGGCCCAGACAGTCTGCAACCTTGGAAATTTACTGAATGGATATCTTTCTGTGTAATTGGAACTCCACCATGTAACTGTTTTCTTTGGTACCATTGTACAGTTTTTGTCCCAGATAACTAAGTCATCTTACAGAATGAGTGAATTTTTTCCTTTTTCTAGCTATGCAATGTTGTCCAATAATTGAGAGTTTTAGAACCTAGAGATGATTAGGGTGATTCTTTTGGGCCAGGAATTCATCAGGAACTGGGTTTGTAGGCACTAATTCTCGGGCTTCTTATGGCCATTGATCTCTTGTTATAGTTTCTCCACAAACATAACATGAAGTGACGTTTAGAAACTGGGCTACATGCTCGGCTAATTGCAAAAACAAATTTCTGGTTTTTCCTGGAGTCTCTGGTACTGGCACATTTAGTTTATCATAGAAAGTCTGAAATACGGCCGGGCGCGGTGGATCAAGCCTGTAATCCCAGCACTTTGGGAGGCCGAGACGGGCGGATCACGAGGTCAGGAGATCGAGACCATCCTGGCTAACACGGTGAAACCCCGTCTCTACTAAAAATACAAAAAACTAGCCAGGCGAGGTGGCGGGCACCTGTAGTCCCAGCTACTCAGGAGGCTGAGGCAGGAGAATGGCGTAAACCCGGGAGGTGGAGCTTGCAGTGAGCTGAGATCCGGCCACTGTACTCCAGCCCGGGTGACAGAGCAAGACTCCGTCTCAAAAAAAAAAGAAAGAAAGTCTGAAATACTGGTTCCGGAGAGAGTTTATGAACCTCCTCTTTTACTAAGGTATTTATTCTAGGACCTAGTCCTTTCCTATTGATGCCCAGAGATACGTGTTCTCCTTTTTTTACCTTAGGTTTAAGGGATTTGTAATTATTAATTTTAAGGGGTTGCAGCTTCCACTCGTACAGGAGGGGCTGTCTTCTCCTTTTTAGAGCTAAACAGGATCTTTTTCATCCTTTTCCTAAGTAGTCTAGATGACATAAGACCAGTAATTACACACATTTGTACATAAGCTTAATTCATGGCAGATATACTTATTTCCTGCTGTGTAACATTTTTTTTTTTTAATTTAAAGAACTGCATTTTATTCTATGCCGATTGCTATTGATAGTGGTACAAGCATTACATTTTAGGGTTATGTGCTTGGAGACCCTTCTTTCTTTTGTCCTAGCTATTACTTTACTTGTGTTGCCTAGAAAAGGACCAGTCCTTAATTTTATTTTAAAAACTTTGATCATGGGAGGCTTAAAATGGGTCATAACAGGCCAGGCGCGGTGGCTCAAGCCTGTAATCCCAGCACTTTGGGAGGCCGAGGCGAGCGGATCACGAGGTCAGGAGATCGAGACCCTCCTGGCTAACACGGTGAAACCCCGTCTCTACTAAAAATACAAAAAACTAGCCGGGCGCGGTGGCGGGCGCCTGTAGTCCCAGCTACTCGGAGGCTGAGGCGGGAGAATGGCGGGAACCTGGGAGGCGGAGCTTGCAGTGAGCCGAGATCGCGCCACTGCACTCCAGCCTGGGCGACACAGCGAGACTCCATCTCAAAAAAAAAAAAAAAAAAAGGGTCATAACACGCATCAGGTTGGTTATTTCCTGGGCTACATACCTTGGATAGAATAGCATTATACAAACAAGTTTCTTTTAGAGTCCTGGTACACTAATAATAACCATAAAATAATAGGACTGTAGCAATCTTTTGTCCTATCTCAGTGGCCTGGGAACAGCCCTCAGTCTGAGGAAGGTCAGTTGAAGTACTTACTGTACAAGTCCAAATTTTAAGGAAAATGAGTCCTGCGATGAGTTCCTCATGTTTCAGCCGTGCATGGACCAGTCAGCTTCTGGGTGTGACTGGAGCAGAGCTTGTCGTCTTCTTCATAGGCACTTTGCAGGGGTTGGCGAAGCTGCTCCCATCCACGTACAGCTCTCAGTCTACTGATGTTTAAGGATGGTCTTGGAGGTTGGGCTCACTAGAATAAACTGAATCCAATACTTTTACACAGTTATGTTTAACTGGGCTCTCTGATACCATGAGCAAGGTGGTGGGGTTTAGGGTGTTGCAAACTTCAGTGGTTATGTGGGGATTTTCACGGAGCAAGCTTTGGTGTCTAGTTAGTCTAGCATTCATTAGCTAATGGTGTCCTTTGGTATTTATTAAAATTACCACAGCATGGGGGGACTTTATGTTTAGGTTTGCCTGAGAGTTAGCTTCTCTGCTTCTTGTGCTAACAGGGCTGTTGCTGCCAGGGCCCTTGGACATGGGGGCCAGCCTTTGAAAACCCTGTCTAGTTGTTTTGAGAGATAGGCCACTGGCCTTGGCCAGAGACCTACAGTCTGAGTTAGAACTCCAACTGCTATTTTTTCTCTTTCTGACACATAGAGTGTAAAGAGTTTTGTCAAGTTAGGTAGCCTCAGGGCTGGGGCCGACATGAGTTTTTCTTTTTAACTCATGAAAAGCTTTTTGCTGTTGGTTGTAATAGATGTAGTTTAATCTATATTTTTATTGACTGTCATCTACCAAAATATTGACTTAAATCCTGTAACTATTTGATTTCAAGCTTTAAATTGATCTGGTATTCCTTGCAGGGCTCCAATTGCATCTAAATAGATGTGAGAGTTGAAAGACCTATAAAGGGCTTCTCTCGCTTTACGATGTCTTATTATTTTATTTTATTTTTTCCTGTGGTTGATGAAATGCCAGGGTGAAAGGGATAGCCAAATGGACTAAAGCACAAGTGCCACTCTAGTTATTCGGCAGAGTGCCCAGTAAAGGTCCACCACAGTACCACCACACATCCTCTCGGGGATGAACAAGGGCTGACTGATTGAAAAGCTCTTGAAAATTCTTAAGCTCACTGCATCCCTTCAGGTCTCCAAGGAATGCTAAGTTTCCTTTCTGCTGTGAGAGACACAAAATGAACTTAGTGTTGGGAGATGGAAGCTGGATGGCCCTCGGGTGCTGACCCGCAGGGACTTTGGGATATAGCAGAGAGAGCCTGGCATGACTTATTACTCCAGGCTGTAGAATCCTGGAAAAGAGCTACCATGCAGCCTACGCCTGGTTGACTGGAGGACCACCTTAGTGGAAGGGGGACAGTCAGGGCCTCTGGCCTGCCATGGGCACAAACATAACAATTGCTTTTGTTTAACATGCAGATGGAATATTTGATCCATTTTAGCCAGGCATTTGCATCTGGTATGCTGTCTTAATTGCCAAAGTTTGTTTTAAGTTCTTAACTTCTGTCGGGCGCGGTGGCTCAAGCCTGTAATCCTAGCACTTTGGGAGGCCGAGAAGGGTGGATCACGAGGTCAGGAGATCGAGACCATCCTGGCTAACCCGGTGAAACCCCGTCTCTACTAAAAAATACGAAAAACTAGCCGGGCAAGGTAGTGGGCGCCTATAGTCCCAGCTACTCGGGAGGCTGAGGCAAGAGAATGGCGTGAACTTGGGAGGCGGAGCTTGCAGTGAGCTGAGATCCGGCCATTGCACTCCAGCCTGGGCGACAGAGTGAGACTCCGTCTCAAAAAAAAAAAAAAAAGGGCCTGCAAAACTGTCTCTTTAAGTCTGATAAAACTGTCTCTTTAAGTCTGATAACAACATTTACAATCTATTCTCTTTCAAGCCTGCATAATAGAACCTTAATTTCATCTGCATAATAAGAACCCCTTATTTTAACCCCAGACACTCCCGGATTCTATTGATTCCAAGGCTTTAGATAAACTCTCAACCAATAACGAATCAGAAAATCTTTGAATCCACTGATAACCTAGAAGCGCCCGCCTCCTGCTTTGAGTTGTCCCAGCTTTCCAGATGGAACTAATGTACATCTTTTTTTTTTTTTTGAGACAGAGTCTTGCCTTGTTGCCCAGGCTGGAGTGCAATGGTGCGCTCTTGGCTCACTGCAACCTCCACCTCCCGGGTTCAAATGATTATCCTGCCTCAACCTCCCAAGTAGTTGGGATTACAAGTGCCCACCACGACGCTCAGCTAATTTTTGTATTCTTAGTAGAGACAGGGTTTCACCATGTTGGCCAGGCTGGTCTCGAACTCCTGACCTCGTGTTCCACCTGCCGCAACCTCCCAAAGTGCTGGGATTACAGGCGTGAGCCACCACGCCTGGCGGAACCAATGTACATCTTACATATATTGACTGATGTCTAAAATGTGTAAAACTGAGCTGTAGCCCTACCACCTTGGGCACAGGATCTCCTGTGACTGTGTCACAGGCCATGGTCAATCACATTTGACTCATATTTCAAATATTTTACAAAGTTTCACACTTTTTGTTGACTTGGAGGAAATGATTTTTTAGAGGTCCTTACTTTCCCATTCCTACTGATATTGTCTTACCCATATAATATTTACAGAAGTCTTTACCTTTCTTTTCATCTAGGATGTTTTCACTTTGTGGTATTATAGGCAACGCTTCTGCGAATATTTTTGTCTATGTAGCTGGGGGTATGTGTGCTCACAGTTCTCTAGGGTATATGTTTAGGAATGACATTGTAGGCCATTGGGTTTGCATATCTTTAGCAGACTATTCCAAACTGTTCCTGAATGATGATACCTATTTATCTCAGGGAATGAGAGTCCCTTTGATCTGCACCCTCAGCAACAGTTGGTATTGTGAAACTAAAATTTTTGCCCATTGTGCAGAGATATTAACTTGTAAAAGATTTGGCCAGGTGCGGTGGCTCACGCCTCTAATCCTGAAATTTTGGGAAGCCAGGGCAGAGAGATCACCCGAGGTCAGGAGTTTGAGACCAGCCTGGCCAACGTGGAGAAACCCCGTCTCTACTAAAAATACAAAAATTAGCCATGTGTGGTGGCAGGGGCCTGTATTCCCAGCTACTTGGGAGGCTGAGGCAGAAGAATTGCTTCAACCCGGGAGGCGGAGGCTGCTGTGAGCTAAGATCACGCCACTGCACTCCAGGCTGTAAGATAGAGCGAGACTCTGCCTCCAAAAAAAAAGAAAAAGAAAGAAAAAGTTTTGCTAGCTGATGAGCATATACTGGTGTCTTATTATGGTTTTAATATGTGTTTCCCTAATTATTATTATTATTACTTTTGAGACAGTCTTGTTTTGTCGCCCAGGTTGGAGTGCAGTGGCACCATCTCAGCTTACCACAACCTCTGCCTCCTGGGTTCAAGCAATTCTTGTGCCTCAGCCTCCCAAGTAGCTGGGAATACAGGCCCCTGCCACCACGCATGGCTAATTTTTGTATTTTTAGTAGAGACGGGGTTTTAACCATGTTGGCCAGGCTGGTCTCAAACTCCTGACCTTGGGTGATCTACCTGCCTCAGCCTCCCAAGGTGTTGGAATTACAGACGTGAGCCATCGCGCCTGGCCTGCATTTCCCTGATTACTAATGACATTATATGTACTGTAACCCCGCTGGCCATTTGTATACACTTCTTTTTTTTTTTTTTGAGATGGAGTCTCACTGTCACCCAAGCTGGGTGCAGTGGCGCAATCTCGGCTCACTGCAACATTGGCCACCCGGGTTCAAGCAATTCTCTGCCTCAGCCTCCCAAGTAGCTGGGATTACAGGTGCCTGCCACTATGCCTGGCTAATTTTTTTGTATTTTGGCCGGGCTGATCTTGAACTCCTGACCTTGTGATTCACCCAACTCGGCCTCCCGGAGTGGTGAGATTACAGGCTTGAGCCACCGCACCCCGCTATATATTCTTCTTTTGGAAGTACAGCATCAATTCTTCTGTGCATTTTTCTATTATGTTATCTTTTTCTTAATAAGTTGTCTTTTTGTGTATATTTTGGGTATGAGTCTTCTGTCTGTTAGATGTATTTCAATTATCTTCTCCCACTCTGAGGCTTTATTTCTACTCTGTTAATGTTATCTTTTTCTCTAATTTTGAATTTCTGATATATAGGAGTTGAAAAAATAATAGAGAGAATTCTTGTCTGATCTAGGAGTGTCTGCGCAGCTGCCAATTTGTATCTGGCGTCCTTCACACAGCATTCCCTTATGTGAACATCTTACAAAATAATAACGAATTGGGTGGGCATCCTTTTTTTTGAGATGGAGTTGCCACCTCCTACAGGGTTCAAGCGATTCTCCTGCCTCAGCCTCCCGAGTAGCTGGGATTACAGGCATGTGCCACCACGCCCGGCTAATTTTGTATTTTTAGTAGAGACAAGCTTTCTCCATGGTCGGGCTGGTCTGTAACTCCCGACCTCAGGTGATCCGCCTGCCTCGGACCTCCCAAAATGTTGAGATTACAGGCATAAGCGACAGCGACTGGCCCCCTTTGTTTTTTTTTAGATGGAATCTTGCTCTTGTCGCCCAGGCTGGAATACAATGGCACGATCTTGGCTCACTGCAACCAATGCCTCACGTTATCAGTGTCTGTGAAGGAGAAAGCAGGGAGAAGCAACAGGGAACTGATGGGCTTGAGAATAGCAGAACCCCAAAACACACAACCAGGATTCCCTAGAGAACACAGAAGGCCAATGTGAGGAGTGGCTGAAACTCGGAGCACTCGTCCCCTGCCTAATGGTGAGTGAAATGGGCCTGTAGAAGGTCACGAGTCTGCAGCAGTCTGGCCCCTGAGAGCAGAACTCCCTTTCTGCCCTACAATGAGGAGAAACTGCTCAACACAATCAAAATTGAGCATGATAGGGACAATGGAGCTCAAAAACCAAGCAGGGGAGAGCTCAGAAAGCAAGCCACATGTTTTCACAGTATACTTCGTGAAAACAGCAGAGATCTGGGAAGGTACAAAGGCCATCCTAAACCATCCCTCCTTCCGAAAGATCACATTAAAAATGATCAACAGACAGTGGTTCATGCCTGTAATCCCAGCACTTTGGGAGGCAGAGGCGGGCAGATCACCTGAGGTCAGGAGTTCAAGACCAGCCTGGCCAACATGGTGAAACCCTGTCTCTACAATAATACAAACATTAGCTGGGCATGGTGGCACATGGCTGTAATCCCAGCTACTTGGGAGGCTGAGGTAGGAGAATCGCTGGAACCCGGGAAGCAGAGGTTGCAGTGAGCCAAGATCATGCCATTGCACTCCAGCCTGGGCAACAAGAGCGAAGCTCCATCTCAAAAAAAAAAAAAGGATCAACAGAAAAGAGTAAGGGTGTCCCTCACTGTTAGAATAAGTTATATAAGAAAAATGGGATGAAAAAGAGAACATCTCTGTAAGAAAATGAAAACATGCCAGCAAGATGCCCATAAAAACGAACCAGGAGACTGTTCCTGCTATTCCAAAAACAAGCTAAAGTATTAAGAAAATGACACAAGTCATGCAAGAACAACATAAACAATAATTAGAAAAATTCAGAAAAAAGATAGAAATCAGGAAGAAATTTAGAAATAAAAGAAGCATTTTAGGAATTAAGGCTAAGCTAGATGGATTAGAGTGAATAACAACAAACAATAATACTTTAAGATAAATAGAAGGTAAAATGAAGAAAATCAACTTTAATTATTTTTCAGAGACAGGGTCTTGCTTTGTCACCCCGGCTAGAGGGCAGTAGCACAATCATAGGTCTCTGCAGTCAGGAACCCAACTTCCTGGGCTCCTGTTACTCCTGCTTCAGTCTCCTGAGTAGCTGAGACTACAGGTGTGAGTCAGATCATTTTTCACTTGAAAAAATTTTTTTGTAGAGACTTGTTTTCACCATATTGCCCAGGCCGGTCTCAAACTCCTGAGCTCAAGTAATCCTCCTGATTCAGCCTCCCAGAAAAGTTTTTTTTTTTTAATCCTTTTTTTTTTTTTTTGAGGCGGAGTCTCGCTCTGTCGCCCAGGCTGGAGTGCAGTGGCACAATCTCGGCTCACTGCAAGCTCCGCCTCCCAGGTTCACGCCATTCTCCTGCCTCAGCCTCCCAAGTAGCTAGGACTACAGGCGCCCGCCACCTCGCCCGGCTAGTTTTTTGTATTTTTAGTAGAGACGGGGTTTCACCATGTTAGCCAGGATGGTCTCGATCTCCTGACCTCGTGATCCGCCCGTCTCGGCCTCCCAAAGTGCTGGCATTACAGGCTTGAGCCACCGCGCCCGGCCTTTTTTATCCTTTTGAGATGGAGTCTCGCTGTGTCGCCAGGCTGGAGTGCAGTGGCACGATCTCAGCAAACTGCAACCTCTGCCTCCCAGGTTCAAACGATTCTCCTGCCTCAGCCTCCGGAGTAGCTGGGATTACAGGCATGTGGCACCACGTCCAGCTAATTTTTGTACTTTTAGTAGAGACGGGGGTTTCACCATGTTGGCCAGGATGGTCTCGATCTCCTGACCTCGTGATGCGCTTGCCTCGGCCTCCCAAAGTGCTGGGATTACAGGCGTGAGCCACAACACCCAGCCCAGAAAAGTTTTAAATGAAAAAACGGGCCTGGCACAGTGGCTTACACCTATAATCCCAGTACTTTGGGCGGCTAAGGTGAGTGGATCACTTGAGGTCAGGAATTCAAAACCAGCCTGACCAATGTAGTAAAACCCCATCTCTACTAAAAATACAAAAATTAGCCAGGCATGGTGGTGGGTGCCTTTAGTCTTAGCTACTCATGAGGCTGAGGCAGGAGAATCGCTTCAACCTGGGAGGCAAATGTTGCAGTGAGCCGAGATCATGCCACTGTACTCTAGCCTGGGCAATAAAGCAAGACTCTGTCTTGCTAAAAAAAAAAAATAAATAAAAAAGAGGGCAGGCTCAGTGGCTCGCGCCTGTAATTCCAGCATTTTGGGAGGCTGCAGCGGGTGGATCACCTGAGATCAGGAGTTCAAGACCAGCCTAGCTAACATGGTGAAACCCTGTCTCTGCTAAAAATACAAAAATAGCTGGGCGTGGTGGTGGGCACCTGTCATCCCAGGTACTTGGCAGGCTGAGGCAGGAGAATCCCTTGAACCCGGGAGGCAGAGGTTGCAGTGAGTAGGGATCATGCCACTGCACTCCAGCCTGGCGACAGAGCAAGATTCCATCTCAAAAAAAGAAAGAAAGAAAGAAAGAAAAGAGAAGGGGCTGGGTGCTGTGGCTCACCCCTGTAATTCCAGCACTTAGGGAGGCCGAGGCAGGTGGATCATGAGGTCAGGAGTTCGAGACCAGCCTGGCCAACATGGTAAAACCCCGTCTCTACTAAAAATACAAAAATTAGCTGGGTGTGGTGGCATGTGCCTGTAATCTCTGTTACTCAGGACACTGAGGCAGGGGAATAGCTTCAACGTGGGAGGTGGAGGTTGCAGTGAACCAAGATCTCACCACTGCACTCCAGCCTGGGCGACAGAGTGAGACACGGTGTCAAAAAAAAAAAAAAAAAAGATTCAAGACAAAGTACAAAATATTGAAGATGGGCAAAACCCAACAGTAAAATAAGAGGAATCCCCAAAAAAAACGATTTTCAAAAAGGTTTGAAACTACAAGCTGAAAGAACATAATGCATACCCAGAACTATCACTGCTAAGATATGTTCTAATAAAACATTAAGACTTTAGGCCGGGTGAGGTGGCTCACTCCTTTAATCCCAGCACTTTGGGAGGCTGAGGCTGGCGGATCACCTGAGGTCAGGAGTTCGAGACTAGCTTGGCCAACATGGTGAAACTCCATCTCTACTAAAAATACAAAAATTAGCTGGGCGTGGTGGCGCATGCCTATAATCCCAGCTGCTCAGGAGGCTGAGGCAGAACTGCTTGAACCCAGGAGGTGGATGTTGCAGTGAGCCAAGATCGCAACTCTGCACTCCAGCCTGGGCAACAGAGCGAGATGCCATCTCAAAAAAACAAAAAACAAAAAAAGACACAAAAAAAGTTATTTACAGAAATTTGTGGCTTGCCTGCAGGTGGTAATTTGCAGACTCCTGCTCTGTAGGGAAGGAACATGCCCTCCTGCTTCCCTACTTCTCTTCTCATTAGATGGTGCTCTGATTTGCATGTTTTTGTACCCTTCAAAAATTCATATTGGAATTTATTCCCTAATGCCACAGAATTGGAAGGAGTGACCTTTGGGAGATGACTGAGTAATGTGGGCTTTGCCTTTGTGAATTGCATTAAGTTCCCTTATAAAATGACTTGATGGGAGGGAGTTCACTGCTTTTTTGCCCTTCTGCCGTATGAACATCCAGCATTCCTTTCCCTGGAAGATGCAGCATCAAGCCACCCTCTTTTTTTTTTATTTTGAGACAGAGTCTTGCTGTGTTGCCCAGGCTGGAGTGCAGTGGTGCAAGCTCAGCCCACTGCAACCTCCGCCTCCTGGGTTCCAGCGATTTCCTGCCTCAGCCTCCCGAGTACTGGGATTACAGGCACCTACCAGCACACCCTGCTAATTTTTTGTATTTTTAGTAGAGACAGGGTTTCACTATGTTGGCCAGGCTGGTCTCGAACTCCTGACCTCAAGTAATCCACCAGTCTTGGCCTCCCAAAGTGCTGGGATTACAGGCGTGAGCCCAAGCCACCCTCTTAAAAGCAGAGAGCAGCCCTCACCAGACAGCCAGTCCTGCTGGTGTCTTTTTTTTTTTTTTTGAGACAGAGTTTCGCTCTGTCACCCAGGCTGGAATGCAGTGGCACAATCTCGGCTCACTGCAACCTCTGCCTCCAGGGTTCAGGCGATTCTCTTGCCTCAGCCTCCCAAGTAGCTGGGATTAGAGATGTACACCACTATGCCCAGCTGATTTTTTGTATTTTTAGTAGAGACTGGGTTTCACCATATTATTCAGGATGGTCTCGATCTCTTGACCTCGTGATCTACCTGCCTCGGCCTCTCCCAAGGTGTTGGGATTACAGGCGTGAGCCACTGTGCCTGGCCGAGTTTTGACTAATACAGATAATAACAGAAATTTGGAGTGTGAAGGAACTCTTCTGAACATTCTTCCATGTGCATTTGGTGGGCTCAGTGTTTTTGTTTCCTGTGATACCTGGTTAGTTCTATCTTTCCAAAATCAGAGAATAAGGAGGTTTCGCTAATCTGCTGATGTGCAGTATGGTATTTCTCATGTTTACTTGACTATGTGGAAACACTTTTCTACAACTTTTTATTGAGACTTGCAACACCCCAGTCACTCTGGAAGTCATCAATGGGGAAGAAATGGATGGAGCCTTGGTGTTCTCCTTTCCCACAAAGAAAATCAGGTGCACATACAACCTATGAAGAGACATGGAGATAAGAAGGATTAATACTTGAAGAGTCAGTTATTTTGTAGAATTTTCTTCAATTTTGGTTTGTCTGATTTTATCTTTTTTATTATTATTATTACTATTTTTTGAGATGGAGTCTTGCTCTGTCACCCAGGCTGGAGTGCAGTGGCATGATCTTGGCTCACTGCAACCTTGCCACCACACCTGGCTAATTTTTTGTATTTTTAGTAGACACGGGATTTCACCATGTTGGCCGGGCTGGTCTTGAACTCCTGACCTCAGGTGATCTGCCTGCCACAGCCTCCCAAAGTTTTGGGATTACAGGTGTGAGCCACTGCACCCGACCTCCTTCTTCTTTCTTCTTTCTTCTTTCTTCTTTCTTCCTTCTTTCTTCTTTCTTCTTCTTCTTCTTCTTTCTTTCTTCTTCTTTTTTTTTTTGAGACAAAGTCTCACTTTGTCATCCAGGGTGGAGTGTAGTGTCATGATCATAGCTCACTGCAGCTACGACTTCCCAGGCCCAAGTGATCCTCCCACTTCAGCCTCTTGAGTAGCTGGGACTACAGGTGCATGCCACCACACTAGGCTAATTTAAAATATTTTTTGTAAAGATGGAATGTCGCTATGTTGTCTAGACTGGTCTCAAACTCCTGGGGTCAAGCAATCCTCTTGCCTCGGCCTTCCAAAGTGCTGTGGTTACAAGCATGAGCCACCATGCCCAGCCTTGTTGGTTTTGTTTTTTTGGTTTTTGAGACAGGGTCTTGCTCTGTCACCCAGGCTGGAGTGACATGAACATGGCTTACTGAAGCCTTGATCTGTTGCTCTCAAGTGATCCTCCTGCTTCAGCCTCTCAAGTAGCTGAGACTACAGGTGTTGGAGGCATGTGAACCACAACAACTCCATCCTGAATAGGAGCTGGGTAAAATGAGGCTGAAACCTATGAGCTGCATTCCCATACAGTTAAGGCATACTAAGTCACAGCATAA
This sequence comes from Trachypithecus francoisi, assembly GCF_009764315.1. Lineage (NCBI taxonomy): Eukaryota > Metazoa > Chordata > Mammalia > Primates > Cercopithecidae > Trachypithecus > Trachypithecus francoisi. The sequence continues at coordinate 60,529,102 of NW_022681453.1, forward strand.
GATAGGAGGTTGGCACAAAATACTGGTCATAAAGACCTTGCTGATAAAACAGGTTGTAGTAAAGGAATCGGCCAAAACCCACCAAAACCAAAATGGCAATGAGTCCTCACTACTACACTCCCACCAGCGCTATGACAGTTTACAAATGCCATGGCAACGTCATGAAGTTATGCTATATGGTCTAAAAAGGGGAGGCATGAGTAATCCACCCCTTGTTCAGCATATCATCAAGAAATAACCATAAAGATGGGCAACCAGCAGTCCTCGGGCTGCTCTGTCTATGGAGTAGCCATTCTTTTATTCTTTTACTTTCTTAATAAACTTGCTGGCTGGGAGCGGTGGCTCATGCCTGTAATCCGAGCACTTTCGGAGGCCGAGGCAGGTGGATCACGAGGTCAGGAGTTCAAGACCAGCCTGGCCAAGATGTTTAAACCCCATCTCTACTAAAAATACAAAAATTAGCTGGGCGTGGTGGTGGGCGCCAGTAATCCCAGCTACTGGGGAGGCTAAGGCAGAGAATTGCTTGAACCAGGGAGGCACAGGTTGCCGTGAGCCAAGATTGCGCCACTGCACTCCACCCTGGGCAACAAAGTGAGACTCCATTTCAAAAAAAAAAAAAAAAGAATAAATAAATAAAACAAAAAATAGTAAACTTGCTTTCACTTTGCATTGTGGACTCACCCTGAATTTTTTCTTGTGTGAGATCCAGGAACCCTCTCTTGGGGTCAGGATCCAGACCTGGGATTGGTGGCATGAGCCACTGTGCCTGGCCTTGTCTATATTTATGACTAGATTGAGGTGATGGATTTTCTGTAATTTTGTGGCAATACCACAGAAGTGATGTAAGTGGTGTGCCTTTCTCAATGGATCCTATCAGTAGATACCTAATGTTACTATATTTTACACGTGGTGATGTTAACTTTGATCACGTGTTTAAAGTGGTGCCTGCCAGGATTCTCCACTGTAGACTATTTTTTCCTTTGTAATTACTAAACATTTTATTTTTATTTTATTTCTTTTTGAGAGGGAGTCTCGCTCAGTTGCCTAGGCTGGAGTGCAGTGGTACGATCTTGGCTCACTGCAACTTCCGCCTCCCGGGTCCAAACGATTCTCGTGCCTCAGCCTCCGAAGTAGCTGGGATTACAGGTGTGCGCCACCACGCCCGTCTAATTTTTTTTTTTTTTTTTGAGACGGAGTCTCACCCTGTCACCTAGGCTGGAGTGCAATGGCGTCATCTTGGCTCACTGCAACCTGCACCTCCGGGGTTCAAGCGATTCTCCTGCCTCAGCCTCCCGAGTAGCTGGGATTACAGGCGCCCGCCACCACGCCCGGCTGATTTTTTGTATCTTCAGTATAGATGGGGTTTCACCATGTTGGCCAGGCTGGTCTTGAACTAATGACCTCAGGTGATCCGCCCACCTTGGCCTCCTAAAGTACAGGAATTACAGGCGTGAGCCATAGTGCCCGGCCTAATTACTAAACATTTTAGTAGAGATGTTTTGAAACTTTGCATATATCTTGTTTCGGCTTCAAGTTCTGCCTACTAATTTTAGCATCCATCGGTGGATGACGAAGGCCGACTTTTGCTTTCTTAGTCTGAGCAAAATTTCACTGTTTTAAGGAGCAAAACGAGCAGAATTATTGGACAGGAAGAATGGTAGGAGAGAGTAGAGACCTAGGCAAGTGCCGCTCCTGTAAAAATTCGGTAAGTGAAATTTAATAATAATAAGTGCACTCGCACTACAAACAGGATAGCCCGGGTAGCTCTGAGAGGGGTTTGCAATCAGGCGCCGAGTCGACTTCCCGGTTGCCCTGGAGACAGGGTCCTTCCTTGTTGGGCGCCTCCATCTTGTGTCACCAGCCCTTGCCCAATGAGCGGCTGCTCAGTGGCGGGAGGGCGGGCTACCGCGGCGGGGCTCTGCCCGCCTTGGCCCTCTGCTCTTCTCGGTCATGGAGGCGCCAGCCGCCTGCTTGTTTCTTCTCCTGTTGCTTGGGTCCTGGACCCCGGCGCCAGGCAGTGCCTCCTCCGAGGCACCGCCGCTGATCAACGAGGACGTGAAGCGCACAGTGGACCTAAGCAGCCACCTGGCTAAGGTGACTGCCGAGGTGGTCCTGGCGCACCTGGGCGGCAGCTCCACGTCCCGAGCTTCCTCTTTCCTTCTGGCTTTGGAGCCTGAGCTCGAGTCTCGGCTGGCGCACCTGGGCGTGCAGGTGAGTGTGGGCCATCCCTCGCCGCCGCTCCCGGGGCCCTTCCCGCCTCCCTTCCTGCCGGTCCCCCGACTCCGCCCGCGCCCCTCTAGGCCTCAGGAAATGCGGAGACCTGGGCGGCGGGTGGGGCGCAGGGGGTCCATGGGATTATCGCCTCGGGGCCCCGGTGCCTCCGCGGCCGGTGCAAGCCCGCCCTCATGCCTGGGCCACGTCAGCACTGGTCTGCCCCCGCGCCGGTCGCTGCTCACGTGAGCAGCTGCTGGGATTCGCGGCGGACCCTCCTCGGAGCTTGCCCCTGCTTGGGCCGTTCTCGGCACCGCTCTGGCGACCTCCGGCCGATAGAACGCATCTTCCTTCGGTAAGGCGAGCGCGGCAGCCGCTTGGCCCGGTGCCAGCGGGCGCCGGACTATTTCTCACGGCCTGACGCGGTCACCCAAGTGGAGGACAAATAAATGAATTAAAATGAATTTCATTCTGTTAATTCAGTATCTGGTCCGTTGTAGGTGCTTCTTTTTAGACATAGAGAACCATCAGAAATGTAACAGGTTTCGCATTTTTAACTCGGTAATCACTTGAAATTCCTATTAATGTGACGCATTTCTTAAGGTTGCTAATGAACACTTTCTAAATGTTAAAACTCTTCTTAAAGTTAATTTTGAAATTCATGCACGTAATATAAGTTCTCTTATGCCGTACAGAAAAGGAAAGTCCAGTTTTCTCCCTTCCCCCTGCTGCTTCTCGTTTTTAATCTCGGCGATAAATGGCTGTTTGGCTTAAATGTTTCCAGGTATTTCAGTGATCACCAAAGAAAATGTTGGGTTTGAGAGTAGAGAGAATATACATACACAGAGGTTTGTTTTTTATTACTATTGTTGTTAAACAATTTCATTAAATGATTACCTAATTATTTGTTGAGAGAATAGTCATTATAGTGTCACATTTCCCACTAAGCAAACTTCGTTCTCTGACTGAATATGGAGCTATAAAGCTGGGTTTATAGAGATTACGTTTCTGAAATGACTCCTATTTTCTTTCATGCCTTGTCCATGATGAAATAGGCTTGTGGAAAGATAGATCAAAACTTCATGTAAATTTGCCTTGCCACCTTTGAATGTCTTGAATGTTAAATCCCATTCTTTATAGAAGCCAGTTGTGATTTAATGAGCTTGTTACAGTATAAGTGGACCACAGCAGGAGCTCGGCTATCCTGCCATCATGCCTGCGAGCTAGGTTAATGTGCTTATTTTATCTTGTTTTTATTTTTTCTCCCAACTTTATTGAGGTATAATTGGTATACAGAAAACTGCCTATTATTAATATATTCAAAATACATATACACTGGTGTTACCGTTACCACAATCCGGGTAATAAACATATCTGTCACCTCCAGAAGTTTCCTTTTGTTCTTTGTTTTTGTAGTAAGATACTTTCTTACTGGGACTTTACTTTGTGTCAGGTATTACGGTGGGTATTTTAAATATATTTTAATTTAGCCCTCATAGCAACCATTTAAGGTATAAGTCCTCATATAGCAGGCAAGGAGGCTGTAGTCTGGCAGATTAAGTTATTTAGCCCCCTACATGTGGTCTTACAGTGCAGAGTAAGTCAGGGCTCCAGCTTATTCCATAATTTGTGTATTCTCACACTGTATAATGTTGCCTCTTCTGGCTTTGATTGCTGTGAGGTAGGGTTGTATTGGGTATAAGACCTGCAGTCACATCAACAGATTTATTTAAAATCATTTTCAATTTTGTAGTCCAAGACACTAGTTAAATGGATATATGTGCTATTTTGTACTCCTATCCCAGTGGGGAACAACTGGGTGATGAACTTAACAAGGAGGCGCATATTTTCCAACAGTTGTGTTGGAAACTGATGAGGTTGCTGAAATGTTTTTCAGTAGGTTCTTTTCTTTCTTTCTTCTTTTTTTTTGTTTTGAGACGGAGTTTCACTCTTGTTGCCCAAGCTGGAGTGCAATGGCGCTATGTTGGCTCACTGCAACCTCTGCCTCCTGGGTTCAAGCGATTCTCCTGTCTCAGCCTCTGGAGTAACTGGCCCATGCCACCATGCCCGGCTAATTTTTGTATTTTTTTTTTTTTTGAGATGGAGTCTTGCTCTGTTGCCAGGCTGGAGTGCAGTGGCGCGGTCTCAGCTCAGTGCAACCTCTGCCTCCCGGGTTCAAGTGATTCTCCTGCCTCAGCCTCCTGAGTAGCTGGGACTAAAGACGCGTGCCACCATGGCCAGCTAATTTTTGTGTTTTTTTCATAGAGACAAGGTTTCACCATGTTGGCCAGGATGGTTTTGATCTCTTGACTTCGTGATCCGCCCGACTCGGCCTCCCAAAGTGCTGGGATTACAGGTGTGAGCCACTGCACTTGGCCTGGCTGGTTCCCATTGTGATAAGATTCTAGTCAACGTAATGAAACTTGTTGTTTGTGTTAGACTGTACAGCTTTATTGAGGATGAATGTATGATTGTTTTAGGCTTTTTGATATAATATTTTAAAAGTTCACCATTACAGCTTTTTGTATCCTACTGGGAATCACTACTTAAGTCCTAAAAGATAGCCTAATTTTTGTTTTTTTTCAGTTGAGGGTGGGTTGGCAGAGAGATCAGTGGGGTATGTATACACTTCTCCCTTGCAGCCTGCTCCAGAGTCTTATGATTGGAGATAACTACTCTTTCTCAGAAAATCCCTGCAGCCTGCTGGAGTGAACGTCCTTTTCTTGGTTACATAGCTTGTTGCTATGAGGGTACCCCAAACAGTGGTCACTGGCTCCTCCCCAAGGGATTTTTGCCACTGTTAACTGTTTTTTTTTTTTTTTTTTTGAGAGGGAGTCTCACTCTGTCGCCCAGGCTGGAGTGAGTGCAGTGGCACGATCTCGGCTCACTGCAACCTCCGTCTTCCAGGTTCAAGTGATTCTCCTGCCTCAGCCTCCAAGTAGCTGGCTTTACAGGTGCCCGCCACCACGCCTGGCTAATTTTTTGTATTTTTAGTAGAGATGGGGTTTTACCATGTTGGCCAGGATGGTCTCGATCTCCTGACCTCAGGTGATCTGCCTGTCTCAGCCTCTCAAAATGTGAATCACCGCGCCCGGCCAACTTTTTTTTTTTGAGATGGAGTTTCACTCTTGTCGCCCAGGCTGGAGCTCAGTGGCATGGTCACAGCTCACTGCAACCTCCGCCTCCTGGGTTCATGCAATTCTCCTGCCTCAGCCTCCCAAGTAACTGGGATTACAGGCGCCCACCACCACGCCCAGCTAATTTGTATTTTTAGTAGAGACGAAGTTTCACCATGTTGGCGAGGTTGGTCTCAAACTCCTGACCTCAGGTGATCCACCCCCCTCTGCCTCCCAAAGTGCTGGGATTATAGGCGTGAGCCACTGTGCCTGGCCAGTTTTAACTTTTATATTAGTGAAAAAACAGTTTTAAGCTGGGCGTTGTATCTCATGCCTGTAATCTGTGGGAGGATTGCTTGAGCCCAAGAATTCGAAACCAGTCTGGGCAATATAGGGAGACCCTGTCTGTACAAAAATAAAAAATAAAAACCCATGAGACTTTTTTTTTTTTTTTTGAGACGGAGTTTTGCACTGTCGCCTGGGCTGGAGTGCAATGGCATGATCTCAGCTCACTGCAGCTTCCGCCTCCCAGGTTCACGAAATTCTCCTGCCTCAGCCTCCCGAGTAGCTGGGATTACAGGCATACACCACCATATCCGGCTAATATTTTGTATTTTTAGTAGAGACGGGGTTTCACTCTATTGGCCGGAATGGTCTTGAACTCCTGACCTGGTGATCCACCCGCCTTGGCCTCCAAAGTGCTGGGATTACAGGTGTGAGCCACTGCACTTGGCCTGGCTGGTTCCCATTGTGATAAGATTCTAGTCAACGTAATGAAACTTGTTGTTTGTGTTAGACTGTACAGCTTTATTGAGGATGAATGTATGATTGTTTTAGGCTTTTTGATATAATATTTTAAAAGTTCACCATTACAGCTTTTTGTATCCTACTGGGAATCACTACTTAAGTCCTAAAAGATAGCCTAATTTTTGTTTTTTTTCAGTTGAGGGTGGGTTGGCAGAGAGATCAGTGGGGTATGTATACACTTCTCCCTTGCAGCCTGCTCCAGAGTCTTATGATTGGAGATAACTACTCTTTCTCAGAAAATCCCTGCAGCCTGCTGGAGTGAACGTCCTTTTCTTGGTTACATAGCTTGTTGCTATGAGGGTACCCCAAACAGTGGTCACTGGCTCCTCCCCAAGGGATTTTTGCCACTGTTAACTGTTTTTTTTTTTTTTTTTTTGAGAGGGAGTCTCACTCTGTCGCCCAGGCTGGAGTGAGTGCAGTGGCACGATCTCGGCTCACTGCAACCTCCGTCTTCCAGGTTCAAGTGATTCTCCTGCCTCAGCCTCCCAAGTAGCTGGCTTTACAGGTGCCCGCCACCACGCCTGGCTAATTTTTTGTATTTTTAGTAGAGATGGGGTTTTACCATGTTGGCCAGGATGGTCTCGATCTCCTGACCTCAGGTGATCTGCCTGTCTCAGCCTCTCAAAATGTGAATCACCGCGCCCGGCCAACTTTTTTTTTTTGAGATGGAGTTTCACTCTTGTCGCCCAGGCTGGAGCTCAGTGGCATGGTCACAGCTCACTGCAACCTCCGCCTCCTGGGTTCATGCAATTCTCCTGCCTCAGCCTCCCAAGTAACTGGGATTACAGGCGCCCACCACCACGCCCAGCTAATTTGTATTTTTAGTAGAGACGAAGTTTCACCATGTTGGCGAGGTTGGTCTCAAACTCCTGACCTCAGGTGATCCACCCCCCTCTGCCTCCCAAAGTGCTGGGATTATAGGCGTGAGCCACTGTGCCTGGCCAGTTTTAACTTTTATATTAGTGAAAAAACAGTTTTAAGCTGGGCGTTGTATCTCATGCCTGTAATCTGTGGGAGGATTGCTTGAGCCCAAGAATTCGAAACCAGTCTGGGCAATATAGGGAGACCCTGTCTGTACAAAAATAAAAAATAAAAACCCATGAGACTTTTTTTTTTTTTTTTTGAGACGGAGTTTTGCACTGTCGCCTGGGCTGGAGTGCAATGGCATGATCTCAGCTCACTGCAGCTTCCGCCTCCCAGGTTCACGAAATTCTCCTGCCTCAGCCTCCCGAGTAGCTGGGATTACAGGCATACACCACCATATCCGGCTAATATTTTGTATTTTTAGTAGAGACGGGGTTTCACTCTATTGGCCGGAATGGTCTTGAACTCCTGACCTGGTGATCCACCCGCCTTGGCCTCCCAAAGTGCTGGGATTACAGGCATGAGCCGCCACGCCCGGCCCTGAGACTTTTCTGTTACATCACTGAATATATTTCTTTGAGTATGCTTATTTGAATATAAATGAGGAAGAAAAGCATCAAGAAAGGGGCCTTTGGGAAGTATATTTGGAAGTGTAATCTTTCTGTGTATTTCATCATTCAGGAAAATGTTATGCATTTATAGAAGTTTTATGCCACATTTATTTATTTATTTATTTATTTTGAGGCGAAGTTTTGCTCTTGTTGCCCAGGCTGGAGTGTGATGGTGCGATCTCATCTCACTGCAGTCTTCACCTCCCAGGTTCAAGCGATTCTCCTGCCTCAGCCTCCTGAGCAGCTGGGATTACAGGCATGCGCCACCATGCCTAGCTAATTTTGTATTTTTAGTAGAGATAGGGTTTCTCCTTGTTGGTCAGGCTGTTCTCGAATTCCTGACCTCAGGTGATCCACCTGCCTCAGCCTCCCAAAGTGCTGGGATTACAGGTTTGACCCATTGCGTCTGGCCATATGCCACTTTATAAAAGTAAGTCTTGGACAATATTCTTGTGTTTCAGAGAAAAAAAAATTGTTACTGAAAAGAAAATTCAATCTCTAAAAAGTTCTGGTAATTTGACTACTTTAATGGGGATATACTAAAGCACTTGGTTAATTATTGACTCAACATTTGGAAGCCAAAAGATGTGAAGAATAAACTATTGTTTTGTGTTCTAGGTGAAGGGAGAAGATGAGGAAGACAACAATTTGGAAGTGCGTGAAACCAAAGTTAAGGGTAAAAGGTAAGCTGACAAACAATATACCTTGTCTCTTGTTAAAGGTTATGTCAGGGTTGGGATCATATGGGATCATAAACTAGGAAAGTTGCTTAGGAAGTGCCTGCTGTATTACACATTTTTTTCTTTTCTTTCTTTTTTTTTTTTTTTTTTTTGTAGAGAGGAGGTCTAGCTATGTTGCCCAGGCTGGTCTTGACCTCCTGAGCTCAAGCCATCCTCCTGCCTTGGCCTCTCAAAGTGCTGGCATTACAGGTGTGAACCACTGCATCTGTCCTAGAGGATTTTTTTTTTTTTTTTCTTGAGACAGGGTCTGGCTCTGTTGCCCAGGCTGCATTACTGTGGTGCCATGTTGACTCACTGCAACCTCCACCTCCAGGGCTCAAACCATCCTTCCACCTCAGCCTCCTGAGTAGCTGGGACTAGAGGTGTGTACCACCACACACAGCTTGTGTGTGTGTGTGTGTGTGTGTGTATGTAGTTTTAGTAGACACAGGGTTTTGCTATGTTACCCAAGCTGGTCTTGAACTCCTGGCCTCAGGCGATCCGCCTGACTTGGCCTCCCAAAGTGCTGGGATTACAGGTGTGAGCCCCCACACCTGGCCAAGAGATCACGTTTAATATAATAATTTAAGTCTTTTATTAACCGGACACGGTGGCAGGTGCCTGTAGTCCTAGCTACTCGGGAGGCTGAGGCAAGAGAATCACTTGAACCTGGGAGGTGGAAGTTGCAGTGAGCTGAGATCGCATAACTGCATTCCAGCCTGGGTGACAGAGCAAGACTCCATCTCAGAAAAAGAAAAAAAATAATTTAGGTCTTTTAAGACAAATATCTAGCTGTTTCTTTCAGGGCTGTTTATAAATAGCAAGAGTGTAAAACAACGTAAATGTTCAACAATGGAACAAAAGTTAAAAACATTCTAATAGGTAATCCCCAGCTACTTGGGAGGTTGAGGCAGTAGAATCACTTGAACCCAGGAGGTAGAGGTTGCAGTGAGCCGAGATCGCACCATTGCACTCCAACCTGAGTGATAGAGCGAGACTCCAGCTCAAAAAGAAAAAGGTGATCTCTTAAAGATGATTGCTTTTGCCGGGCGCGGTGGCTCAAGCCTGTAATCCCAGCACTTTGGGAGGCCGAGACGGGCGGATCACGAGGTCAGGAGATCGAGACCATACTGGCTAACACGGTGAAACCCCGTCTCTACTAAAAATACAAAAAAAAACTAGCCGGGCGAGGTGGTGGGTGCCTGTAGTCCCAGCTACTCAGGAGGCTGAGGCAGGAGAATGGCGTGAACCCGGGAGGCGGAGCTTGCAGTGAGCTGACATCTGGCCACTGCACTCCAGCCTGGGCGACAGAGCAAGACTCTGTCTCAAAAAAAAAAAAAAAAAAAAAAAAAAGATAATTGCTTTTGTTTTGGGTTCAAAATTTTGTTCTGAGTTTGAACTGCTACTAGTGTTTTCAGTATCCTCAGTCTCTCTTATTTCTCTTGCCTTGTTCTTCCTTTAGTGGGAGATTCTTCATAGTCAAGCTCCCAGTTGCTCTTGATCCTGGGGCCAAGATTTCAGTCATTGTGGAAACAGTCTACACCCATGTGCTTCAGCCGTATCCAACCCAGATCACCCAGTCAGAGAAACAGTTTGTGGTGTTTGAGGGGAACCATTATTTCTACTCTCCCTATCCAACGAAGACACAAACCATGCGTGTGAAGGTTGCCTCTCGAAATGTGGAGAGCTACACCAAACTGGGGAACCCCACGCGCTCCGAGGACCTACTGGATTATGGGCCTTTCAGAGATGTCCCTGCCTATAGTCAGGTAGGCTCAGGTGGAGTCCAGCCCATCCCTGTCTGCTTCAGAGAATGTCTTGCAGAGTGACTACCTGTTGATAGGCTTGGGTGGTGTGGGGTGGATGGAATCTGCAGTCATTTCTAAGGTCATCCCAAAAGTGTTTAACCTGCAGTGAAATGATTCCATGGGGGTCTTGTTTCTCCTTTGGGGATCACAGGTAGAGGCTGGGGGTAGCATTCGGAGAGGTGGAATGGGTATTGGGGAATTGGAAGCAAGACATTCCATGCAGAGGCAGTAAGGACTTGAGATAGTGTGGCTGGGCAGATACTGGGGTAGCAAAGCTGTCTGAGTGGTTGAAGGCCTTCCTTGAATGTTGGGCCTCGGTTGGAACTTGAAGGGAGAGGGCGAAATTAAGGCTTACAAAGATTTTGTTACTATGGCAAATTGCAAACATGCCAAAGTACAAAAACTCCCACACACATCACTTAGATTCAGTGGTTATCAGGTTACCATAATTAACCTACCTCTTTTTTTCTTTGGTGGAGTACTTAAAAAAAAAATTTTTTTTTTAAGAGACAGGATCCAGCTCTGTTGCCCAGCCTGGAGTACAGTGGCATGATCATAGCTCACTGTAACCTCAAACTCCTGGGCTCAGTCCATCCTCCCAGCTCAGCCTCCCATGTAGCTGGAATGACAGGCATGTGTCACCATGCCCATTTAATTTTTTATTTTTGTTGTAGAGACATGGTCTTGCTTTGTTGCTCAGGCTAGTCTCAAACTCCTGGGCCCAAATGATCTTCCTGCCTTGACCTCCCAAAGCACTGGGATTACAGGCATGAGCCATGGTCCCTGGCCTCTTTGCTAGAGGATTTTAAAGGAAATCTCAGGAGTCATGTCTTTTTACTCTACCTACTTCCATACCATTTCTAAAAAATATGGATATTTTAGACGTTTAAGATTTCTTTGCACTGGGTGCAGTGGCTCATGCCTATAATCCCAGCACTTTGGGAGGCTGATACGGGAGGATCATATGTGCCCAGGAATTCAAGACCAGTCTGGGCAACATAGTGAGACCTCATTTTTACAAAAAATATTAAGCTGGGCATGGTGACACACTCCTGTAGTCCCAGCTACTTGGGAGGCGGTGGGAGGATTACTTGAGCCCAGGAGGTTAAGGCTACAGTTATCTATGATAGCACCACCCCACTCTAAAAAAAAAAGATTGCTTTGCATCTCTCTGTGTGTTTAGAACATGTGTCACTAAGGATGTGCAATCAAAATACTTTGTTCTAATGCTACGTGAAATAATTGTTTCTTTGGTTTTTTTTTTCTTTTTTTTGTCTTTCTTTTTTTATTTTTATTTTTTGAGGAGGAGTCTTGATCTGTCACTCAGGCTGGAGTGCAGTGGGGCAGTCTTGGCTCACTGCAACCTCTGCCTCCTGGGTTCAAGCAATTCTCCTGCCTCAGCCTCCCGAGTAGCTGGGATTACAGGTGCCTGCTACCACGCCTGGCTAATTTTTGTATTTTTAGTAGAGACGGGGTTTCTCCATGTTGGCCAGGCTGGTCTTGAACTCTTGACCTCAGGTGATCCGCCTGCCTCGGCCTCCCAAAGTGCTGGGATTACAGTTGTGAGTCACCGCGCCTGGCCTGTTTTTTTATGTTTCAAATGTCAGTTTGATACATAGGGCTGTTCATCTTGGGTTGTTTTAAACTTTTAAGAACTTTTTATTAACTTAATTTTTTGAATGTGAAAACAACATGATTTCATAGTTAAAATTATGTAAAATAAGTTACATATAACACAATTATAAAAACAAGTTATATATAACACAATTATAAAAACAAGTTATATATAACAAAATTATATATAACAAGTTATATATAACAAGTTAAAAGGCCAGGTGCATATATATATATATGGCCTTATATATAAGTGCACTTACATAAGGTGCATATATACACACGCACACACACATACACATACATACATACATAAGGCCAAGTGTACCATTTTAAGTTATATATATATATCTCTCACAAGTTATAAGGCCAGGTGCACTGGCTCATGCCTGTAATCCCAGCACTTTGGGAGACTGAGGTGGGGCAGATCACTTGAAGCTAGGAGTTCAAGACCAGCCTGGCCAACATGGTGAAACCCCATCTCTACTAAAAATACAAAAATTAGCTGGGTGTAGTTGCACACAACTGTAGTCCCACCTACTAGGGAGGTTGAGGCACGAGAACTGCTTGAACCTAGGAGGTAGGGGTTGCAGTAGCCAAGATCATGTCACTGCACTCCAGCCTGGGCAACAGAGCAAGACTCTGTCTCCAAAAAAACAGGCAAGTTATAGTCAGAGAATTCTTGCTTCCAATTTTCCCGTTCATTTGTTCTCCTTGGTAACCATTTATGTTAGCTTTTGGTTTATTCTTCTAGTGCTTCCTTCTAAATGTATACAGATTTATAGTAAACATACTCATATTCCTCCATGTCTCAAAACATAGCTCCCTATGTATATTGTTGCTCTGTGGGGTTGTTTTTGGGGAGGGGGAGGGTCTCTGTGCCTCCTGTTGTGGTTGCAGAGTGCCCAGGGCCCACGTGCCCACTGTGAAGATGACAGCCTTGCCACTCTGAGCTGTGCTTTCTCTAACTGCATGATTTCTTTTACTTACTTAAAACTGAGTGAGAGTTCATATTGGGGCACTGATTTGATTTTCCTCTGTGCAGGCTTTTAAAAATATAAATATTTTGGGTTTTCAAATTTTCCTCCATTTTAATAATAGAATGTTCTTGAGAGGCTGGGTGCGGTGGCTCACGCTTGTAATCCTGGTACTTTGGGAGACCGAGGTTGGCAGATCACGAGGTCAGGAGTTTGAGACCAGCCTGGCCAGCATGGTGAAACCCCATCTCTACTAAAGATACAAAAAATTAGCCAGGCATGGTGACATGTGCCTGTAATTCCAACTACTTGAGAGGCTGAGGCAGGAGAATCACTTGAACCCGGGAGGTGGAGTTTGCAGTGAACTGAGATCACGCCATTGCACTCTAGTCTGGGCAACAGGGTGAGACTTTGTCTCAAAAAAAAAAAAAAAACGTTCATGAGAGACCATTTGGCAAATACAAAGGAAGATTTGAGGTCAGTTCACCACCACTATCGACACTATTGACATTTTAGTACCTGAGTCATTTCTAAGCATAGGGCTTTTTAATATATATATTATGTTTAATGTCATATTATGTAAAAGGATTGTGTAATACCTTTGCCACTTAGAATATTTTCTAAGCATTTTACATATTACTACATTACCTTTGTCAACTTTTTTTTTTTTTTTTGAGACAGGGTCTTACTCTTGTCGCCCAGGCTAGAGTGTAGTGGTGCACTCTCAGTTCACTACAACCTCTGCCTCTTGAGTTTAAGTGATTCTCCCACCTCAACCTTCCCAGTAGCTGGTACTTACAGGCATGTGCCACCATGCCTGGCTAATTTTTGTATTTTTCGGTAGGGACAGGGTTTCACCGTGTTGGCCAGGCTAGTCTGAAACTCCTGACCTCAAATGATCTACCCACTGTGGCCTCCCAAAGTGCTGGGATTACAAGTATGAGCCACTGTACCCGGACGGCCTGTAACCGTGTTTTTTTTTTTTTTTTTTTTTTTTTTTGAGACAGTCTTGCTCCGTCACCCAAGCTGGAGTGCAGTGGCTCAATCTCGGCTCACTGCAACCTCCACCTCCTGGGTTCAAGCGATTCTCCTGCCTCAGCCTCCTGAGTATCTGGGACTACAGGCGCCCGCCAACACACCCGGCTAATTTTTCTTTCTTTCTTTTTTTTTTTTTTTTTTGTTGAGACGGAGTCTCACTCTGTCGCCCAGGCTGGAGTGCAGTGGCCGGATCTCAGCTCACTGCAAGCTCCCCCTCCCGGGTTTAGGCCATTCTCCTGCCTCAGCCTCCCGAGTAGCTGGGACTACAGGCGCCCGCCACCTCGCCCGGCTAGTTTTTTGTACTTTTTTTAGTAGAGACGGGGTTTCACTGTGTTAGCCAGGATGGTCTCAATCTCCTGACCTCGTGATCCGCCCGTCTCGGCTTCCCAAAGTGCTGGGATTACAGGCTTGAGCCACCGCGCCTGGCTAATTTTTCTTTTTTTTTTATGTTTTTATTTTTATTTTATTTTTTTATTTTTGAGACAGAGTCTCGCTCTGTTGCCCAGGCTGGAGTGCAGTGGCGTGATCTCGGCTTACTGCAAGCTCCGCCTCCCGGGTTCACACCATTCTCCTGCCTCAGCCTCCCGAGTAGCTGGGACTACAGGCGCCCGCCACCAGGCCGGTTAATTTTTTTGTATTTTTAGTAGAGACGGGGTTTCACCGTGTTAGCCAGGATGGTCTCAATCTCCTGACCTCGTGATCCACCTGTCTCGGCCTCCCAAAGTGCTGGGATTACAGGTATGAGCCACTGCGCCGGGCCACCCCTGGCTAATTTTTCTATTTTTAGTAGAGACGAGGTTTCACCGTATTGGCCAGGCTGGTCTCAAACTTCTGACCTTGTGATCTGCCTGCCTTGGCCTCCTAAAGTTTACAGGCATGAGCCACCGTGCCCAGCCACTACACCGTTTTTAAGTGGCTAACTCACTGATTTGATGTCCTAGAGCTCATTTGCCTAGTTTCTATAGTTAAACAGTTAGGTTTTTTTTTTTTTTCTATTTAATATTATAATATACATCTCTGCACATAACTTTGTATTCTCAGGATTTTCTGAAGTAGTGTTTTTCAAATTGAAGGATATGAACATTTTTAAATCTCTTGCTGGTTGGGCACAGTGGCTCATGCTTGTAATCCCAGCACTTTGGGAGGCCAAGGTGGGTAGATTGCTTGGGACCACCTTGGGCAACGTTGTGAAATTCTGTCTCTACAAAAAATAAAAAAAATTAGCTGGGCATGGTGGCATGCACCTGGAATCCCAGCTCTACTCACAGGGCTTGAGGTGGGAGGATTGCTTGAGCCCAGGAAGTTGAGACTGCGTTGAGCCAAGATTGTGCCACTCACTGCACTCCAGCCTGGGTAACAGAATGAAACCCTGTTCATTAAAAAAAATTTAAAAAAAGAAGAAAAAGAAAAACCTCTTGCTGTAGTTTGCCAAGTAGTTTTTCAAAAGATTTGATCAATTTTTTAGGATTCCAGCTGTGTGAAACTGCTGGTTTCCCTATGCCCTTGCTTGTACTGGCATTAAATGCTATCAAATATGATTATGAGTGAATTGTACTTTTAAAAATCTAGTCATAGAATGAGTGAATAAACTAGTGAATAAGCTAGCTGTAAGAGCTAACAAAATAGATTGTCTTTTTCATGGACTTTTGGGAAGCAAGGTGTGTTGGGCCTTATTGAGAGGTGACGTTTAACATATAGAAGAGTGAAATCAGGCTGGACATGATAGCTGGCTGGGTGGCGTGGTGGCTTACGCCTGTAATCCCAGCACTTTGGTAGGCCAAGGTGGGCGATCACCTCAGATCAGGAGTTCGAGACCAGCTTGGTCAACATGGTGAAACACCAAAAATACAAAAATTAGCCAGATGTGGTGATGCACGCCTGTAATCCCAGTTACTTGGGAGGCTGAGGCAAGAGAATCGCTTGAACCCAGGAGGCGGAGGTTGCAGTGAGCTGAAGTTGTACCACTGTACTGCAGCCTGGGTGACAGAGCAAGACTCTTGTCTGGTCTCAAAAAGGAAAAAAAAAAAAGCAAAGTCAGAACTTAGCAGACCTTGTATTGCTAGTTAGGTTTATGACCTTGAACAAGGTAATGGAAACTGCTAGGCCTTGAGATTTTTATTTGTCAAATGGGGATAAGTAGTTCTTACTTCATCATACTGTCTTGAGAATGAAATGAGATAATGCACTTATTTAGAACTCATAAAACTGCCTAATACATACAGTCAGCTCCAAACACATTAGTTATTGTTTTGTGTCCTACTTTTTGAATAATATATCATAAACATTTTTTCCCGTATGTCAACAAGAAGTCCTAGTAAACATTTTACAATGTTGCATACGTTGGATACATCATAATTACCCATTCTGTTGCTGATACATAGGTTGTCTCCAATCAATTTGATTTAAATTAATGGTGATTTCTCTGTTGCCAAAATTTGGACTATTTGTTTCCTTCCTTCCAGGATACTTTTAAAGTACATTATGAGAACAACAGCCCTTTCCTGACCATCACCAGCATGACCCGAGTCATTGAAGTCTCTCACTGGGGTAATATTGCTGTGGAAGAAAATGTGGATTTGAAGCACACAGGAGCTGTGCTTAAGGGGCCTTTCTCACGCTATGATTACCAGAGACAGCCAGATAGTGGAATATCCTCCATCCGTTCTTTTAAGGTATGGAATGTTCAACTTGGACATTGTGAAAAATGAGGACTTCATCATAGCTACTTACTCTTTGCTTTTTGAAACTAGCTAAATATATAGGCAGTTGTTTAGGGTTGACTGATGCTTATGTTGTTGATTGGGAGTGTTAGAAACCAACAGAATCTTTAAAAATACCCCCTCATGACTGGGTGTGGTGGCTCATGCCTGTAATCCCAGCACTTTGGGAGGCCGAGGTGGGTGGATCTCGATCAGATCGAGACCATCCTGGCTAACACAGTGAAACCCTGTCTCTACTAAAAGTACAAAAAATTAGCTGGACGTGGTGGCGGGTGCCTGTAGTCCCAGCTACTTGGGAGGCTGAGGCAGGAGAATGACCTGAACCTGGGAGGCGGAGCTGGCAGTGAGCCAAGATCACGGTTGTATACAAACCACGGGAGGTTTATTTATTTATTTATTTATTTATTTATTTTATTTATTTATTTTTAAAAATTATTTATTTATTTATTTTTATTTATTTATTATTTATTTATTTATTTATTATTTATTTTTATTTATTTATTTTTATTTATTTATTATTTATTTTATTTATTTATTATTTATTTATTAATTTATTTATTTTTGAGACGGAGTCTCGCGTCTTGGCTCACTGCCAGCTCCGCCTCCCAGGTTCATGCCATTCTCCTTCCTCAGCCTCCTGAGTAGCTGGGACTACAGGCTCCCGCCACCATATCCGGCTAATTTTTTGTATTTTTAGTAGAGACAGGGTTTCACCGTGTTAGCCAGGATGGTTTTGATCTCCTGACCTCGTGATCCGCCTGCCTCGGCCTCCCAAAGTGCTGGGATTACAGGCGTGAGCCACCACGTCTGGCCTAATTTTTTGTATTTTTAGTAGAGATGGGGTTTCACCATGTTGGCCAGGCTGGTCTTGAACTCCTGGCCTCAAGTGACCTGCCTGCCTTGCCCTCCCAAAGTGCTACGATTACAGGCGTGAGCCACCATGCCCTGCCTAAACCATATTTTTTAAATGAAAATTTGAATAGAAAAAGGAAAAGCATACTCAGTACCACACCACCCAAACACAGCTGACATTTTGACCTATTTCTTTTGACCTATTTCTTTGTTCTTTTTTTTTTTTTTTGAGATGGAGTTTTCACTATTGTTGCCCAGGGCTAGAGTGCAATGGCCCGATCTTGGCTCGTTGCAACTTCTGCTGGTTCAAGCAATTCTCCTATCTCAGCCTCCTGAGTAACTGGGATTACAGGCGCAAGCCACCATGCCCAGCTAATTTTTGTGTTTATAGTAGAGGCGGTGTTTCATCACATTGGTCAGGCTGGTCTCCAACTGCTGACCTCAGATGATTCACCCGTCTCGGCCTCCCAAAGTGCTGGGATTACAGGCTGCTGGGATTACAGGTGTGAGCCACTGTGCCCGGCCCTTTTGTAATGTTTTTAAAAAACATTTTATCATATTGCATATAATTTTAAAATCTTTTTTGTCTTATAAATGAAATCTTATAAACTTTTTTTTTAATTTATGTGTGATAGAAGGGGTCAGTATGTGAAAAAAGGTGTTATCCCTTCCTCCCATGATCAAAATACACTGACAGATTTGGAAGATACAATGAAGAATATCAAGTAGAAAAACCCTTTCTGTAACCCTACCACCTAGTAATTTGATGAGATTTCTTCCGTCTTCCATCTTTATCTGCAAAATAACTTGAAAGATTATTTTTACCTTTGTATCAAGTCTTCAGTATTCACAAAGGTATTTGCAATTCTCTTAATTATTTACTGTTTAGAAGAATTTGGGTAGTTAGCACCCTTAATTGAGAGGTCGACGTAATTTCTAGAAATTCTGAAATCTTTGTGGGAAAGTTAGACTTTTTTAGGTTGTGTTTGGGGACTGTTTTAATTAAGTAGTACCATGTGAGGATCTTGGTGCAGAAAGTCTTCTGTGTTTAGGATCATTTCCTCTTTGAGCTGATTCCTGGAGTTAAGAAGGGCATATCTACTCTCTTGCAGACCATCCTTCCTGCTGCTGCCCAGGATGTTTATTACCGGGATGAGATTGGCAATGTTTCCACCAGCCACCTCCTTATTTTGGATGACTCTGTAGAGATGGAAATCCGGCCTCGCTTCCCTCTCTTTGGCGGGTGGAAGACTCATTACATCGTTG
This sequence comes from Trachypithecus francoisi, assembly GCF_009764315.1. Taxonomy (NCBI): domain Eukaryota; kingdom Metazoa; phylum Chordata; class Mammalia; order Primates; family Cercopithecidae; genus Trachypithecus; species Trachypithecus francoisi. The sequence continues at coordinate 60,547,705 of NW_022681453.1, forward strand.
GCTACAACCTCCCAAGCTATGAGTACCTCTATAATTTGGGTCAGTCTTCAATAGCAAGGGAGAAACTAACCTTTTCTTTAATATTGTGCATTTTTTTTTCTTTCAATTACCAGTCTTTATAGATGGGGAGTGTTCATTTGTCATTCTTAGGAAGGCTGGTTTATCAGGAACTTTTATTAAGTGGGTACAAGTTACTATTGTAAAAGTAATACAAGTATTTGATAGTCAATTCGAACAGCATGTAAAAGTCCTCTCCTTGTAGTTCTGTCATCAGATGGAACCGCTTAAATTCCTTTAAATAGTTTTTGAGTTATTTAAAAAATAAAAATTCAGAGAATAATAAAACACTTTTATATGAGCACCCAGAACTAATGATTGTAAACATTTTGTGGTATTTTCTTCAAGTCTTTCTTTTTTTTGAGACAGAGTCTCACTCTTGCCACCCATGCTGGAGTGGAATGGTGTGGTCTTGACTCACTGCAACCTCAACCTCCTGGTTGAAGCGATTCTCATGCTTCACCCTCCCGAGTAGATGGGATTATAGGCGCCCACCACCACGCTCAGCTAATTTTTTGTATTTTTAGTAGAGACATGGTTGCACCATGTTGGCCAGGCTGGTCTTGAACTCCTGACCTCAGGTGATCCACCTGCCTCGGCCTCCCAAAGTGCTGGGATTGTAGGTGAGAGCCACCACGCCCAGCCAAGTCTTTTTTTTTTTAAACCTTTTTATTGAAAAATAAGATATAGAAAACCACACAAAAAATATATAGTTCAGTGAATTATTATAAGAGGAACACCTTGTGCCACTCTCCACCCCCTCCCATCAATAAATCAAAATTTGCTAGCTACTCAAAAAGCGTTTCATGCACCTCTTCCTTCTCCATTAAGTAATCACTTCCCTGACTTTGAGTAATCACTTTCTTGAATTTCTTTCTAGTTTTAACACCCAAGTATGTGTCTCTACATACTATACCTTAGTTTTGCCCTTTTCAATCTCTTCAATTTGTCTTATCCTTTAATCTTTTTTTTGTTTTGTTTTGAGACGGAGTCTCGTTCTGTTGCTCAGGCTGGAGTGCAGTGGCGTGATCTCGGCTCACTACAAGCTCTGCCTTCAGGATTCACACCATTCTCCTGCCTCAGCCTCCTGAGCAGCTGGGACTACAGGCGCCCACCACCACGCCTAGCTAATTTTTTTTGGTATTTTTTAGTAGAGATGGGGTTTCACCATATTAGCCAGGATGGTCTCGATCTCCTGACCTCGTGGTCCACCCGCCTCAGCCTCCCAAAGTGCTGGGATTACAGGCATGAGCCACCACGCCTGGCCTTTCTTATCTATTAATCTGCAGTTAACTCCTACATCTGTTTTCCTTGGAGCGATCTCCGCTCACTGCAACCTCCGCCTCCTAGGTTCAGGCGATTATCCTGCCTCAGCCTCCCGAGTAGCTGAGACTATAGGCACCTGCCATCATGCCTGGCTATTTTTTGTATTTTTAGTAGAGATGGGGTTTCACTACGTTAGGCAGGTTTTGAACTGACCTCAAGTGATCCACTTGCCTTGGCCTCCCAAAGTGCTGGGATTATAGGTTGAAGCCACTGTGCCAGGCCTGTTTCTTCATTTAAAACTTTTCTGGGAGGTTGAGGCAGGAGAATTGCTTGAGCTCAGGAGTTTGAGACCAGCCAGGGCAACATTGTGAAAACGGGTCTCTACAAAAAAAAATTTTTTTTTTTTTGAGACGGAGTCTCGCTCTGTCGCCCAGGCTGGAGTGCAGTGGCCGGATCTCAGCTCACTGCAAGCTCCACCGCCCGGGTTTACGCCATTCTCCTGCCTCAGCCTTCCGAGTAGCTGGGACTACAGGCGTCCGCCACCTCGCCCGGCTAGATTTTTTTGGTATTTTTTAGTAGAGACGGGGTTTCACCGTGTTAGCCAGGATGGTCTTGATCTCCTGACCTCGTGATCTGCCCGTCTTGGCCTCCCAAAGTGCTGGGATTACAGGTTTGAGCCACCGCGCCCGGCCAAAAAAATTTTTTTAAATGAAAAATTATCTGGCTCACACCTGTAGTCTTAGCTGCTTGGGAGGCTGAGGCAGGAGTAACACTTGAGCCCAGGAAGTTGCCCTCTATCCTGGGTGACAGAGCAAGACTCTGTCTCTAAAAAATAATTAAAGTTGCTTTTCTTCGCATTTATCTTAAAGCATTATTGTTTGTTATTATTCACTCTAATCCATCTATATTCACTCTATCTAGCTTAGCCTTAATTCCTAAAATGCTTTTTATTTCTAATTTTTTTTTTTTTTTTTGAGACAGAGTCTCACTCTGTCACCCAGGCTGGAGTGCAGTGGTGCATTCTCAGCTGACTGTAACCTCCCAGGCTGGAGTGCAGTGGCGTGATCTTAGCTCACTGCAACTTCCGCCTGCCAGGTTCAAGAGATTCTCCTGCCTCAGTTTCCCAAGTAGTTGGAACTACAGGCGCGTGCCACCATGCCCAGCTAATTTTTTATTCTTAGTAGAGATGGAATTTCACTGTGTTGGCCAGGCTGGTCTCAAACTCCTGACCTCAGGTGATCCACCTGCCTCGGCCTCCTAAAGTGCTAGGATTACAGACATGAACCAGCACGCCCGGCCTGAATTTTTCTAATTGTTTATATTGTTCTTGCATCACTGTGTCATTTTTTAAATACCTTTAGCTTGTTTTGGAATAGCAGGAGCAGTCTCCTGGTGCGTTTTTATGGACGTCTTTCTGGCATGTTTTCATTTTCTTATAAGGATGTTCTCATTTTCATCCCATTTTTCTTATATAACTTATTCTTTCCTTTTTCCTTTTTTTTTTTTTTGAGATGGAGTCTCGCACTGTCGCCCAGGCTGGAGTACAGTGGCGCAATCTCAGCTTACTACAACCTCTACCTCCTGGGTTCAAGCGATTTTCTTACCTCAGCTTCCCAAGGTGCTGGAATTACATGCATGTGCCACCACACCTGGATAATTTTTGTAGTAGAGACAGGGTTTGGCCAGGCTGGTCTTGAACTCCTGACCTCAGGTGTTCTGCCCGCCTCTGCCTCCCAAAGTGCTGGGATTACAGGCATGGGCCACTGTTTGTTGATCATTTTTAATGTGACCTTTCCAAAGGAAAGGGTGGCTTTTGTACCTTCCCAGATCTCTGCTGTTTTAGTGTGGTATACTGCAAAAACATGTGACTTGATTTCTGAGCTTTCCCCTGCATGGTTTTTGAGTTCCATTGTCCCTGTCATGCTCAATTTTGATTGTGTTGAGCAGTTTCTCCTCATTGTAGGGCACTATCCCAGAAGGGGAGTTCTGCTCTCAGGGACTAGACTGCTGCAGACTCGTGACCTTCTGCAGGCCTGTTTCACTCACCATTAGGCAGGGCACGAGTGCTCCGAGTTTCAGCCACTCCTCACATTGGCCTTCTGTGCTCTCTAGGGAATCCCGGTTGTGTGTTTTGGGGTTCTGCTGTTCTGAAGCACACCAGTTGCCCTGTTGCTTCTCTCTGCTTTCTCCTTTACAGACACTGATAATGTGAAGGTCTTGTGGCTGTCAGTGTTTTGACCCCCATCCCTGTCTCTGTGTTGTGTGGTTCAGTAGAGATACTTTGTTGCCTGGTTTTGTTGTAAACATGGTCCGTGGGTTTTTGGTTTTGCTGTCTAGTTGCTTTGTCTTTATGTGAGCCCCTGTACTTCTTTCTCTCCTGCCCATTTGATCTGTTTTCCACATCATTGCTTATGCTTGCTTGATCCTTCAGGTGACCAGTATGCACTGAAGATGAGGTTTGTAGACCATGTGTTTGATGAACAAGTGATAGATTCTCTGACTGTGAAGATCATCCTGCCTGAAGGAGCCAAGTGAGTGTGACTGTTCCTTTCCTTTGCACCTGATTTTTCTGGTTGTACCCTTGTGGTACTCTAATGGGAGCCTATGTTCTAGGGGTACAGTCTTTGTGTCAGTTTGCTCTAGATTTACTTTATCAGGGAACATCTACTTGGCCTCTCTTGAGTGACATGTCCACTCTGACTGACAGAATGAGAGACCCCTTGATTTTCTTCCTGTGGAGAACGTTCCATAGGGGAAGGATAGTTCCTCACGCAAATCCAGGCTGTGCTGTTTCCCAGGAGAAGGGACAGTGGGCCTGGGCAGACAAAAGCAGGACATGTCCCCTGCCGCGTAAGAAACTCTTGTTCATGTGAAGAGAAAGAACATTCAGAACAGCCTGTGAGGCATCTGTTCAAGCCCCCGAGGGACTCACTGGGTCGGATGTACAGGAGAGCTGTGTCAACTTTGTCACTCCAAGGAGTGGGGCCAGTACCTGTGAGAACTTGGGAATGGAAGATTCAGAGGGACAGTTGTTGTCCCAGCAGACAAGGGCTTTAAAACAGAGGGCTTTCTGGCACTTGCTTCCCTGTCTCAAGAGAGTGGATGTTCTCCATAGCTGGGAAGGGAGCAGAGTGGAGGAGTGTAAACTTAGGGACCTTGAAAGGCCCCTTAGCCTTGGAATTCTCTGATTCTAAACCTGGTTTATCGGTGTAGTTGGTTGGAGGCTATGTTTTATTCCCATCTTCTTCCAGGAACATTGAAATTGATAGTCCCTATGAAATCAGCCGTGCGCCAGATGAACTGCACTACACCTATCTGGACACATTCGGCCGCCCTGTGATTGTTGCCTACAAGAAAAATCTGGTAGAACAGCACATTCAGGACATTGTGGTGAGTGGCTCCACTGTTTGCCTTCCATGTCATCTTCCCCAGACAGTGGGCTCCGGGGCCAAGAACTCACCCCCCATCCCTCCTTGGGCTGGAGTCATTTGAGCTCACAGCATCTTCTGGTCTTAGGGTGGGGCAGCAGGTCAAGTGGGCCAGCCTGGGTGGATCTGGGCTCCCGTGTCCCTGCAACTCCGATGAAGCTGTCCTCTTGCTTCTCCCAGGTCCACTACACGTTCAACAAGGTGCTCATGCTGCAGGAGCCCCTGCTGGTGGTGGCAGCCTTCTACATCCTGTTCTTCACCGTCATCATCTATGTTCGGCTGGACTTCTCCATCACTAAGGTACCCTCTCAGCCTTCTTCCTGCTTGTCATTTATGTCCTTGGTAATATTTCACCAGCTTGAGCACTGATCCTCACAGTGAGCCCAGGGCAGGATGCCATGGGCAAAAGACTGCCTGTGCTCATCCTTGCCGGAAGGGTACTTTGTTTTTGTTGCTTGTGGTCACCAGCACAGGAGGTTAAGTCCCTGCTTCTGTCTTGTTTTGGCTCTGGAGACAGAGTAACTTGGATGTTCAGGTGAGGTAGGAAAAACAAAAAGATTGGTGCTTGTTATTCAGCTGTTTTGCTTCTTGTTATTCAGTGGAACTTGGGAGGTGGAACTCCCCTCTTAGTCCCCTCACCAGTGTCCCCGCTCCCTTCCCCTGTGGTGGTTCCTTGTTGGGAGCAGAAACCACTAACCTGGCCCCATCAGCACCCTTCTCCCTACCCCCACTCTCTGCTCCCTGACACACAGGCTCTGTGACTCCTTGGTCCTCCCAAGGCTGCACTACCGTTATCCTCAGGTCATCCTCTTGGTCTTTTCTTCCTTCTTTCCTCCATTTCTCATTCTCTCATTGTTCCTTAGGGCTCTTGGCGCCATGCTCCAAGGTAGGCACTAGTACCAGGCACTTATTGTAGTCAGGTGGGTGAGGCCTGGGGGAGGAGATGAGCATAGCTGGTGCTTGAGGACTGTGGGAATGTGATGACAGGCACAGTGTGTGCTTTTTTTTTTGAGATGGAGTCTCACTCTGTCTCTAGGCTGGAGTGCAGTGGCGCTATCTCCGCTCACTGCAACCTCTGCTTCCCAGATTCGAGCGATTCTTCTGCCTCAGCCTCCTGAGTAGCTGGGACTACAGGTGTGCATCAAGGGTGTGCTTTGAGTGGGGCAAACTGGGAGGCCCCAAGGCTACCCTGAGGAGGTGACAGGCAAAGAAGGTGGGGAAGGACATTCAGCTGGAGGGGCTGATGTTTGTGAGACAGCAGGGAGGGGTTTTGGTAGGACCTGTGAGCAAAGATGTTGATCCAGCTGAACTGTGTGGGTCCATTTATATGCAGATGTTTTTCTTTTTTTTTTTGTTTTTTGAGACGGAGTCTTGCTCTGTTGCCCGGGCTGGAGTGCAGTGGTGTGCTCTTGGCTTGCTGCAACCTCCGCCTCCTGGGTTCAAGCAATTCTCCTGCCTCAGCCTCCTGAGTAGCTGGGACTACAGGTATGTGCCACCACACCCGGCTAATATTTTGTATTTTTAGTAGAGACAGGGTTTCACCGTGTTAGCCAGGATGGTCTTAATCTCGTGACCTTGTGATCCGTCCGCCTCGGCCTCCCGAAGTGCTGGTATTACAGGTGTGAGCCACTGCGCCTGGCCAGATTTTTTTCAATCAAATGCAGATAGGAAATACAATACCCAATACAGTGTTTGAGGGATCTGAAACCAAATATGTGGAGGGTTGACTTTCTGTATGCTTGGGTTTTGCAGGGCTAACTACAGGACTTGAGTATGTGCAGATAGTCGGAGAGTGGGGGACCTGGAGGAATAACTGTGTGTGTGTGTATGCATGTGTACATGTGTACATGCATGCGTGTGGGTGTGTGTGTAATTATTTTTGCTGAATCATTGGAGGTTAAGTTGTAGACATTGTGCCCCTTTACCCTGGAATAGTTGAGCATGTGTGTAGCCTGAGAGCAAGGGTATTCTCTTACATAATCACAGTACAATGATTAAATTCAGGATATGTAATGTTGCTAATAATCTGGTAGAACAGCATGTTCAGAACTTTGTGGTGAGCGGCTCCACTGTTCTGCCTTCTGTGCCTTCTTCCTCAAAGAATGGGTAGTGTAATTAATTAATTAGTTAATTAATACTATTAACTGGCCAGTTAATTAGTACTGTTGACCAACATGGAGTCCATAATTTTGCTGACTGTCCCCTGATCAATCATAGCTCACTGCAGCCTGAAACTCCTGGGTTCAAGCCATCCTCCCACCTCATCCTCCCAAGTAGTTTGGGAGCATGCCATCATGCCCAGCTAATTAAAAAAAATTTTTTTTTTTTTTTTCAAGACAGAGTCTCACTCTGTTACCAAGGCTGGAGTGCAGTGGCATGATCAGGGCTCACTGCAGCCTCGACCTCCTGGGCTACAGTGATCCTCCCATCTCAGCTCCTTGAGTAGCTGGGACTACAAGCATGCGCCACCATGCCTGGCTAATTTTTTGTATTTTTATTAGAGACGGGGTTTCGCCATGTTGGCTAGGCTGGTCTCGAACTCCTGGACTCAAGCAGTCTGCCTGCCTTGGCCTCCCAAAATGTTGGGATTACAGGTGTGAGCCACTGCACTTGGCCAACATTTTTTTTTTTTTGTAGAGATGGAGTCTCATTATGTTACCCAGGCTGGTCTTGAATCCCTGACTTCAAGTGATCCTCCTGCCTCAGCTGCCCAAAGTGTGGGGATTATAGGTGTGACCCACGATTCCTGGTCCTTTCTTTGTGTTTAATAACCTTGACATTTGTAGTGTAGAGACCACTTAGTTTTATAGAATGTCCCTTACTTTTGGTTTATCTAATGTTTTCTGCTGATTAAATGGGCAAGACTGCTGTAATGCATATGCAGGGCACACTGACATTATCATCCTTGTTCACATCTATCTGTCTGCCTTACTGGACTGTGAAGTGAAATGTCTGCTTCATCTTTTTCTTTTCTTTTCTTTTCTTTTTTGAGATGGAGTTCACTCTGTCGCCCAGGCTGGAGTGCAGTGGCACAATCTTGGCTCACTACAACCTCCACCTTCCGGGTTCAGGTGATCCTCCTGCCTCAGCCTCCTGAGTAGCTGAGATTACAGGCGCCCACCACCATGCCCGGCTAATTTTTTTTTTTTTTTTTTAGTAGAGATAGGGTTTCACCATATTGGTCAGGCTGGTCTTGAACTCCTGACCTCGTGATCTGCCCGCCTTGGCCTCCCAAAGTGCTGGGATTACAGGCATAAGCCACCAGGCCCGGCAGGTCGGCTTCATCTTTATGGCCCTAGTTTTGCCCATTGCTGAACCTGGTCCAGATTAGGTGTCAGTAGGGGTTTGACTCTTGACTTTCCAAGAAGGTGGCATTTCTTTTTTTGGATGGCTGGTGGTGGCAGATGTTCTTTGGGAGATAAGCTCAGAGTGGACCCAAGCCTGGATGTTGTCACACATGGTGCCTCTCCTTCCTTCAGGATCCAGCCGCAGAAGCCAGGATGAAGGTAGCCTGCATCACAGAGCAGGTCTTGACCCTGGTCAACAAGAGAATAGGCCTTTACCGTCACTTTGACGAGACCGTCAATAGGTACAAGCAATCCCGGGACATATCCACCCTCAACAGTGGCAAGAAGAGCCTGGAGACCGAACACAAGGCTTTGACCAGTGAGATTGCACTGCTGCAGTCCAGGCTGAAGACAGAGGGCTCTGATCTGTGCGACAGAGTAAGTGTCGGTAATCACTGAGTCGCTTGGCTTGGGGCTCTCCATGCCTCACTGCTGTGTCTAGGGCAGACACTGGGCAGCTCTCTTGCTTACCTGCATGCTTGTGGGATGAGACTGCATCTGGCCATAGCTTTTCATGTGGTACCAATCCTTGTGGAGGAACAAGGGATTTTGGGGTCCTGGTTATGAGCTGGGTGTGGAGGAAGCTCTGCCAGCCTTCTCAGCACTGTGTGCCCTTATGGCCAGTGTAGCTGCATCCTCTCCTGGAGGCCAGACTGTTGTAGGTCCCAGGCCACTTATGTCGTGGTAAAATGAACCTAGACTTTAGAATCAATAGGTTTGAATCCAGGCTCTGATTCAGAGTTCGTAAACCTGGCCAAGTCACCTAACTTCTGTGCCCCAGTTTCCTCATCTGTAAAATGAGAATGCTGTTAGCCCCTCATAGGGGTTGTGAGTGTGAAATGAGTTAATGCATGCAAAATATTCAGAACCCTGCCTGATACAAGCTATGTAAAGGAGTTATCTGTAAATGAGGATAGTAACCTTTTCGCAGAGGTGCCCCTCAGAGTCACTGACTCCCCTGTCCACTTCCTGGCATTCCCTCTCCTCACCCTATGTGAATTTCCTCATAGCGCCTACCACTTTTTTCGCTCTATGGCCCAGGCTGGAGTGCAGTGGCGCGATCTTGGCTCACTGCAAGCTCCGCCTCCTGGGTTCATGCCATTCTCCTGCCTTAGCCTCCCCAGCAGCTGGGACTACAGGCGCCCGCCACCACGCCTGGCTAATTTTTTTGTATTTTTAGTAGAGATGGGGTGTCACCGTGTTAGCCAGGATGGTCTCGGTCTCCTGACCTCGTGATCTGCCCGCCTTGGCCTCCCAAAGTGCTGGTATTACAGGTGTGAGCCACTGCACCCGGCCTCACTTTTTTTGGTGGTTGTTTTTGAGCCGGGGTTTCACTCTGTTGCCCATGCTGGAGTGTAGTGGCGCAATCTCAGCTCACTGCAAGCCCCACCTCCAGGCTCAAGCAATCCTTCTACCTCAGCCTCCCAAGTACCTGGGATCACAGGTGCACACCATCATGCCCGGCTACTTTTTTGTATTTTTTGTAGAGATGAGGTTTTGCTATGCCCAGGCTGGTCTTGAACTCCTGAGCTCAAGTGTTCTGCCTGCCGTGGCCTTCAAAGTGCTGGAATTACAGATGTGAGCCACCATGCCTGGCCCACACCTACCACTTTCTGAAACAATTTATTCTTCTACTTAAGTGTTAATTATATGTCAGCATCTAAGGGCAAGATCCCTTATCTGTCCTTAGTGCTGTTTTCTGGAACCTAGAATTGTGCCTTGCGCCATGGCTCACTAATTTGTTGAATGTTGAATGAATGTGACTATACCAGTCCTCAATGTGACATACAGTAGGTGACAATGGCTGTCACCCCCCCTTCCCTGGCCATTGATCTTTTGCCTAATTGAATCCCTAAAAGAGGTATCAGAGTGTTGAAAGAGGTGAAGTGGCTTAGGTCACAGAATGGAGTAGTGGAGTGAGGCCTCCGTTTTTGTAGTTTTTGCATCCTTCCTGTGAGTCATGTTTTACTCAGCATCAAGGCAATTGATGCTAAGGACCTAATTTGGCAAGCTGCAGGGAGAGAAGTGACGTTCATAGAGGAGCTGCTCTGTGCCAGGGTGCATGCCAGGTGCTGCCAAGTACTTTCACACTCAGTCCTCAGAGTCCTGGAACGTAGATGAGGCCCAGGGATGGTGCAGGGCTTGTTTACAAGGGCGTAAGAACAGGGCTTGTGGGTGGTGAAGTTGGCATTTGAAGCCAGGCCTATCTTCCTCCATAGCCAGCCCTGCTGCCCTGGGACACTGTGCTGTTGGCTGCATTTGTGGCTGATCCTTGTAGAGCTCTGGGGTCTATAAGCCTGGGAGATGGTGGGGCCTGCTGAGTGGGGTGGGAGGATCGCTCACAAGTCCTGCCCTGCTCTTACCTCGGCCAGGTGAGCGAAATGCAGAAGCTGGATGCACAGGTCAAGGAGCTGGTGCTGAAGTCGGCGGTGGAGGCTGAGCGCCTGGTGGCTGGCAAGCTCAAGAAAGACACATACATTGAGAATGAGAAGCTCATCTCAGGAAAGCGCCAGGAGCTGGTCACCAAGATCGACCACATCCTGGATGCCCTGTAGCCCCTGCCCGCATCCTCAGGGGGGCCCAGGGTGCCTGCACTTTGCAGTGGCAGGCGGAATGGGTGGTAGTGGGAGGTTGTGCATGGAGGCCAGTGAAGGCGGACATCTGTAAAAGGCCTTCAAGGAAGAGAAACCAGGCCCTGCCTCAGGCAGTGTGAGAAGCTTGCTGTTTGTCCTTAAATCTTTACTTTTTTTTTTAAAAAAAAGAAAACTTAAAAAAAACTCCCATTAAAAACAAATATCTTTTTGTTTTGAACGAAGGAATTTTCAATATTTGATTGGTATTCTGTTCTGAAGCTAGGATATTTTTTCAGCCTATAAAGCCCCCTGTTCTATGCCCTTCTAATTCCTGATGTTTGGGTGTTTTGTGAGTGCATGTGTTTTTTTTTTAAAGCGTGTGTGAACAAATGGAAATAAAGCAGGGACTATGAACATTTGTTTTTGATCTGTCGAAGATCTCTCATAATTCTTAATTTTGGGAATAGTGCTTTTATCAAGTGCTTTTTATTCATTAAATAATGGATTTGCTTCTCAGCAGGTTTGTAAGGCAAGTATTTACATTTTACTTATTAGAACACTGAGGTATTCTAGTACCAGAGTGTTGAAAGAGGTATCAGAGTGTTGAAAGAGGTGAAGTGGCTTAGGTCACAGAATGGAGTAGTGGAGTGAGGCCTCCGTTTTTGTAGTTTTTGCATCCTTCCTGTGAGTCATGTTTTACTCAGCATCAAGGCAACAGTGATGAGCAAAGCAGAGATCGTTCCTCTCAAGGGGCAAGGGATTGAAAGGTCAGGTGGAGAATTGACAGTGCCAGTGAGTGCCAGGCTTTCTGCCCCTCTTTCCTCTCTGCAGGGGTTCACTCCCTGTCTCCACTTAATGAATTCCTGCTCAGCCTCAAGCAACATCTTAAGGTTACCGTGTCAGAAAGCCATCCACGGCCTGCCACACTCAGTCGAGTCCTGTGGTACCCTCTTGTTTTCCTTTGTACCTCTTCTCCACCTCATATACCACAGTTGGAATGTGTGTGATGACTGAACTAGCTTCAATAGGGCAGGGGTTTTATCTGATATGCTCATCTTTATGTTAACAGCTAGGTGTTCAGACCAATCTGTGACATGTAGTTGGGTTACTGAATGTTTGCATGAGTGGCTTACAAACAGCCTAAATATTGGCAGGTGGGTTGAGGGATTACTGGGGAAGTCTGTAGAAGACCAGTTGTGAGGAAGTGATACTGAATTCTGTTTCAGACATGGCAAAATGGAGGTGCTTGGGACATCCAAGTGGCAATGTCCCTGGGCAGGTGGATACTCAGGCCTGGAACTCTAAGGTCTGGTGTGGCAGTGGTAAATGTGGGGCTGCTGGGCCTAGACAAGGTTATGGAAAAGGTGAGAAAGAGGCTGTGGCAGGGGCAGTGCCTAGGAAGGGTGTAGAATAAGAGATCCAGAACTGAACATTAGGACGACAAAGTAATAGTGGCCACTTGGGTTGACAAAGACCAGGACTCTCCTCACCTGGGACGAGAAAGACCAGGACTATGTAGTGTTGTGAAGCCAAGTGGAAAAATGTTTCCAGGAGTGAACCATCAGCAAATGCTGAAGAGATCGAGCAGTGCCTTTTGGCCGTAGGAATGGATCACTGAAGCCTTTTACCCATTGGTGACTTGAGAACTGTGTTGGTGTGGGGATGGGAATTGGACCGAAGTGAGGCTTTCTTTGAATCCTGACAATGCATTTTGCAAACAGGCTGGGAATGGGATGAGTGAGGGCCTACAGGAGGATGTGCAGCTTGAATGTTCTACTCTAAGGTGGGAGACACCAAGTGTGTTGAATGCCATTGGGAAGGATCCAGTTGAAAATAAGAAGCTGAACATAGGGATTAAGAGATTGTGCAGGGGGAAAATGGGGGATCCAAGGACAGTGGAAGAATGGGAGGAGCAAGAAGGAAGAACCTCTAGAATGGGGCTCTGCAGTAGGATCCCTGGGTGGAAATCCCAGGCCTGCCGTTCTCTGTGACCTTAGGCAAGCCTTTCCGTGCAAAATGAAGCAGGGCTGTTACCTGCTTCCTAGGATGGCTGTATGGATCACGTGCGGTCATAATGCAAGGTGGCCTATAGCAAATGCTTGTTAAACAGTGACGGTCTCACCGAACTCTGGCCTGAAAGCCGGGGGCGGAGGGTTGGTTCTGTCCTGGGGGTTGGAAGCCGTGGAGGCCACGTTTAACCCGTGTTCACAGTGGTGTGCCCATGGACCTGGCCGCACGCACGCCCGGCCTCGGGAGCCCCTGCGGGGGGTGCATACCCTGACCTGCCCGAGAGGCGTCCGCCGCAGCCCCTGCTTCCCTAGGGAACCCCCGGGCCGCTGCGCCTCACGGAGGGGCCCTGCTTTACCGCGGCTGCATACCACCTCGGGCCATTTAGCCAGCTGCTTCACCAGCTCTCTTCATCCTCTTACTCTCCCTGAAACTTTCTCTCCGTTTTTTGGAGCAGTCAGAAAGCTTGGCCGAAACCAAGAGAACTCGCTGGGCCCGCGTGCAGGTTGATGGGCGCCCTCTGCTGGGCCGGCGGGCGTCTCGCAGGCCTGAGGAGCCAGCTGCTCCTGCGCCCTGGTGTCCCTTCGTAACACTGCGGCACGTCACTAGGGGTCGCCAGGGAGTATGGGCGAGCACGCAGGCGCAGACGGCGGGCTCGGGCTAGAAAAGTTGCGCATGCGTGGGGCTGCTCCTAATTTAAAGGCAGCGCGGCTCCAACATAACCAAAACCAATTCTCCGGCTGTGGCGCCACCTACGGGTGTGGGCTTGTAAACGGCCGCCTCTGCCTGGACTAGGACTGGGTCTGGGGTCGGCGGCCTCAGGACCACTGGGCTGCTGAGGGGCTTAGCCGTGGGGATCTGGGCTCTCAGCTGCCCTGGAAGGCCACAGGGCTAGCTGGGTTGGCCAAGGCCAGTGGCTCCCCCAGCATCCTGTGCTGGGTGCATTCCTGGGCCCAGTGGGGCATCCAGCGCCGCCCTCCCCACCTATGGCCTCACATCTGTTGCTTGCTGGGACGGAGCGCCCTAGGCCACGCGCAGCCCTGTGCTTCCCTGATCCTCGGTTTCCCCAGTTGTAAACAGGGCCTCAGTTTCCCCCTTGTAAATCTCAGAGAGGAGGTGAAGTGGGGCCCTAGGTGTAAAGCCAGGTTCAGGCCGGGCATCCCTTGGCTCAAGGTGACATGCCCCAGACACCTGACACCTCTCACTTAGTCTCAGACCCCTCTGTTGCCCTCATGTGGCCGTATAGGAGTGACCCACCCACTCCCACTCCCATTCAGATTCCCCAGGCCACAGTGCCTTTTGTCTAGCATTGGCCAAGATGCCTGACCCTAGTGGCCTGGCCCTGGCAGCCTCCATGGCTGCAGCTTTGGGATGTCCCTGTAGCCATAGGTGGCCGCATGGCAGGCCCCCAGCCTTGAACCTGAACCCTGGCTCAGGGAGGGGAAAACACGCTGAAGAAGGGCTGGGTGTCACTTTCTCTCTTCCATTTGTCTTGGAGGCTGTCATGGGAGAAAACCCCAAAGGACCCAGCGCGCCCTCACAGTTTCACCACAAGTATCCTGACCGGGCGTCTGGTGCCGAGCTGATAGTGCAGGCCCCGGCCGCAGCCCCGCCGGAAGCCCATGCTGCCAGCGGTTGGGGGCCGCAGGCTCAGACAGGAAATGCCCCCAAGTGTACCCCAGGGCCCTCTGCAAAGGCCTGATGCTTTGGATGAGGCCTGGCGCCATTTTGAAGCTGGGCCTGACTCTGGGACCCTGGCCTGGTTCTGGGGCTGGTGATCTGAGATCTGGGGACTGCTTTGTCACCTGCCTGGACAGATATGGGAGATGACAGGGAGGGAAGAGAGAACCTTCAAATTCAACTAGCCCTGAAGCGAAAGCTGAATGATGCAGCCTGTCCCCTACCATGGCCAAGCCCTTCATGGTGTCCCCAGCCCAGCTCTTTATGGTCTCAGCTTCCGTCAGGCCCTTGGTTCCATATGTGGTGTGACAGGCCCAGGACTAAATGCAGGGGACACAAAAGGGAGCAGACAGCAGAAGTGCTGGGCATCAGGAAAGGCAGGCCGGAGGGGAGGGTCATCAGGAGGGGCCATCACCACATCTGAAGGGTTTGCCTGTGGGGGATGGTGGGGAGGGAGGAGCCCAGACTCCTTTTTTGACTTCCAGTCAGGAGATAGAATCCGGAAAGACTTAAGACGAGCATCGCAGTCTGTTAGGGCTGCTGTAACAAAATACCATATTCTGGGTAGCTATAAATAGAAATTTGCTTCTTACAATTCTGGAGGCTGGGAAGTCCAAGATCAAGGCACCGGCAGATTTGGTGTTGAGAGGTCCTGCTGCTTGGTTCAAAGATGGCACCTTCTTGTGTCCTCACATGGTGGCAGAGATGAGGGAACTCTTGGAGGTATCTTATAAGGGCACTAATGTCCATTCATGAAGGCTCTACCCTCATGGCCTAATCACTTCACAAAGGTGCCACCCTCTAATGCTTCACATTGGGGGTTAGGTTTCAACATAAGAATTCTGGGGGGATGCAGACATTCAGTCTGTAGCAGTGGGAAGGACAGGAGCCTGTTCAAATGCTGATGGGAAGGAAGGAGGTAACAGGGACATAAAGGCAGAAGATCCAGGAGAGAAGGGGCCAGTGAATAGGTCCCAGTAGAGCAGGACTGGGTGGGATTGAGGGCTTAAGGGAGAGATCTCATGGGAGAGCCCTGAGAGATCATGCCTTTGTTAGCACTGAGGAGGAGATCAGCAAAGACCTGTTCAAGCTTCGCCTCCTGGGTGGCCTTCCCTATTCCCCAGGTGGGCTGAGATGTCCCTACCTTACACTACGGGACACCACTTTCTGAAGTGGAATGGACTGTTTGCCTCCCTAGACTGGGTGCTGTATTTCAGCAGAGTTTAAACAGAGGCAGTGCATCAATTCATTCAACAGTATCTTCAACTGAGTGCAGTGGACTTCATAAATGTCCTCCAAACACTTTGGGAGGCTGAGTTGGGAGGATCATTTGAACCCAGGAGGTTGAGGCTACAGTGAGCTATGATTACACCACTGCACTCCAGCCTGGGTGACAGAGTGAGACCCTGTCTTGGAAACAAAAACAATTTTTGTATTTTTTGTAAAGACATGGTTTTGCCATGTTGCTCAGGCTGGTCTCAAACTCCTAGGCTCAAGGGATCCTCCTGCTTTTGCCTCCTGAAGTGCTGAGATTACAGGCATGAGCCACTGTGCCTGGTCTATTTGCCATTTTTAAATAATGGATGAGGTTGGTCATTTTTCCTTGTGAATTTGCCCTCTTATGTGCGGTTTATGTATTGTTGAGGTTTTTGACCTTTTCAAAGGTGAGTAGGAAAGCTAGTAACAGAAAAATGGGTGCTCTTTGTGATTTCTTTTTCTTTTCTTTTCTTTTTTTTTTCTGAGACAGAGTCTCGCTCAGCCACCCAGGCTGGAGTGCAGTGGCATGATCTCGGCTCACTGCAACCACTGTCTCCCGGATTCAAGGAATTCTCTCATCTCAGCCTCCCAAGTAGCTGGGATTACAGGCACCTGCCATCATGCCTGGCTAATTTTTGTATTTTTAGTAGAGACGGGGTTTTGCCATGTTGGCCAGGCTGGTCTTGACCTCAGGTGATCCACCCACCTTGGCCTCCCAAAGTGCTGGGATTGCAGGCGTGAGCCACCGTACCCGGCCTCATTGTGATTTCTAAAAGTCAGCAACTCAGAGGGCAGACAGGAGTGTTCTGGAAAGGGCCCTGCCCTGGAAGGGACAGGAACTGGAAGACCAGAGGGAGGGCTGCGTTGTATTTTTACAAATAAATGCAATTTGAATGGCTAAAAACAAACCAACCAACCATACAAACACCCACCAAAGAAAAATCCACTTTGTAGTGGGCACTGTTTTGGGCACCAGCAATATAATAGTGATCAATGCTATGAAGGAAATAAAATGAGTGATGTGATAAATGGATGTAGTCTGGAGGGTCAGGAGGCCATCCCTTGGAGGAGACTCCTGAGCTGAGATCCAGGACAGCTGAGAGCTGGACAGGGTGGTGTAGCAGGGTGTGGGCTGGCGGCCATAAATCCTGCAGCCTCTTTTCTCCTGGCCTCTTCCTCACCCCATCTGGGCGTCTGGTGGGTGCAGGACCTCTTGCCTCCAAATCAGGTCTCGTGCATACCTGCCCTCTAGAGCGCTCCAGCTTCTCAGCTTCCAGCTTCCTCTTCCCTAGACCTGGGTCCTGGTGCCTGCAATGGCCCCAGCACTCACGCCCCCTAGACTTTGCATCAAGGAGCAGTCATACCCATGCCAGGCTCCCGATGGGTGTCTGACCCACTCAAGGCTCTGGGCTTTCTGTTTCTCTTCTCTGAGCCTCATGTTGCTCACCTGGAGAGTGGGGACCATAACGATATTGGGACTGAAAGGAGCTCAGAGCTATGCTGCCCGGGAAAGCCCCTGGTGCAGCACCGGCTCAAGGAGCAGGAGTCTATTCCTTTGACAGATACCAGGGCGACAAGTATAACGCTTTGATTTGAACTGAGCGTAGCTGTTTACAAAGTGCTTTCTTTATAAATGTCCCTTTATTCATTGGTTCAGACTGCAGATTGAGGTCTCAGCACACACTGGGTTGGAGCCCTAGGTGTGGAGGGAGAAGCCAGCCCTCGCGGAGACAGACAGACCTGGGACAGGTCCCTCTCTGCAGCCAGCACCTGTGTGAGCTTGGGCAAGTCCCTGACCTCTCTGGCCCTCAAGTCTTACTGCACAATGACAGATATCTGAGGGCCTTCTAGCATTGATGAGTTGGGATTCTGGGGCCAGTTAGTGCAGATGGAGTCCCAGAAGCAGCCTCAGTGGAGGGGGGGAGGAGGCACAGGTTTTTGTTTTTATTTTATTTTTCCAAATTCCTGTTTCTCCACAATGCTGGGATGAGGCAGGTGTGAGGTTCCCACGGCAGGTCTCCTGGTTGCCTTGTCAGTGAATGCTGGGGGTGCTATGATGCAATGTGGATCCTTCCTGACCCCTGTGACCTGTGCTAGCATGGTGGGCCTTTCTCTCTGTCTCCCTCTCCCATGTTTACCCTCATGGGGAGTGCGCAGAAGGCACATGGGCATGCACATGCAGCCCTTCCAATGCTCAGGTGTGCACATGCCACTCTCACACCTGTGACTGTCACCGAGGCTCACAGACATGCACACATGAGTGAACACATGCAGGTGCACACCCATTGCTAGGCAGATTCACACATGCCAGATACATGCACTCGCCATGTCCCTGGCCCTGGGGATACAGTAGGGAGTGGACAGAGTCCCCGCCACAGGGACCTTGTGCAGCCCACGGACATGCCTGCAGAGTGGAAATGATAAAGAGCCCACTCACACTCTGCCAGGTACTGCTCTGGCCACCACTCTTGTCACTGAGGGAACTTGCACAGCATGTGAGCGTGGCGTGCCAGTCTCAGAGCCTGTGTTCTCACCCTCTGTCCTTTCCCACAGACTCTCCCCTTCATGCACACGTGCACAGACTCCCAGAGGCACGCAGAGGCACACAGGCTGCTCTGGGGCACATGTGTGTGCAGAAACACTTTGCATGGTGTGCTCACACAGTGAGTGCACCCTGCCGTTGTGTGCTACCACGCGCCTGTCTCTGGAGAGCACCTGTCTCTTTTCTTTAAAAAAATTTTAAATATAGGCTAGGCACGGTGGCTCATGCCTGTAATCCCAGCACTTTGGGAGGCCAAGGCGGGCGAATCACGAGGTCAGGGGATCGAAACCATCCTGGCTAACATGGTGAAACACCCTCTCTACTAAAAATACAAAAACTAGCTGGGTGTGGTGGCGGGCGCCCATAGTCCCAGCTACTCGGGAGGCTGAGACAGGAGAATCGCTTGAACCTGGGAGGCAGAGGTTGCAGTGAACTGAGATTGTGCCACTGCACTCCAGCCTGGGTGACACAGCAAGACTCTGTCTCGAAAAAAAAGAGAAAAAAAAATTATATATGTATTTTTAAAATTGTAGAAATGGGGTCTTGCTATGTTGTCCAGGCTGGTCTTGAACTCCTCGGCTCAAGTGATCCACCCACCTCAGCCCCTCAAAGTGCTGGAATTACAGCCATGAGCCATCACGCTGGCCACATTCCTAAGTCTCAGCCCCAGGTCCTGTCACTCTCCCCTCTGCCCCTTGGGGCCTGGCTTGAAGCCCTGAGGCCTGCCCACTTTCCTGACCACTTCTCTCCATCAGGATGGGGCCCTGGGCCTGGAGCTTGTGCATGGCACAAAGGCCTGGAGGAGAGGGGGTGGGGTCCAGGCACACAGGGAGTGCGTGTTGGATGGACATGGATGAAGGCACAGCCTCCCATCACCAACATCCGCAGCTCTACCCGAGAGCCCAGGGTTTCCCTCTCCACCAGCAGAGAGGTGTGGTCTGCAGCTGGGCCACTGGGCCAGGTACTGGGAGCCCTGGGGGAGCAGGACCAGAGGATGGAGTGGGGGGGATTTGTCAGAGATGGAGGCTGACCTGAGGAGGGGACACTTCTGAACCTGACAGTACTAGAGAGGGGTGATTTGGGGAGGGAGGTTTGGGCTGGGGGAATCCATACACACTCGGGGTGAGGGGGAAGGAGAGGCATTAGCTCTAGGAAGGTGTTATTTTGGGGTATGGCCCGTGTGTGTGTGTCTGTGCGTCTCTGTGTGTGCATGTGTGTGTCTGTGTATATATATGTGTGTGTCCTTGTGCATGTTCATGTGGCTGTGCATATGCACGTGTGTGTGCATATGTGTGTGGGTTGTGTGTGGTGGGAGGCAGCCTGGGGCTGTCAGAAGAGGGCAGGAGGTGGGATCAGGCCTAGCTGGACCTGGACCCTGCTTGTGCCAGCTGGGTGACTTTGAGGCAAGTCACTTAAGTTCTTTCTGCCTGTTTCCCCATTCAGAAAATGGACCAAATATTACCTGTGTTGTGAGGATGACAAATATGTGTGTAAAATCCAGGCACACATGATGTGCTTAGGACACAGCAGTTGTGATTTATTTGTGTGTTGTGTTTGTGGGGTGGGGGGAGGATTTGGAGCCTTTTAAGGACTTGGGAATTTCAGGTCTTGACAGAGCCAGTCTGGAAGGCCCATCTGGTGTGGCTCCTCTGAGGGAATGGGGACACTGTCCCCGTGTTTACAGAGACCCATAGTCAGACATCCATGGGCCAGGCACAGAGGCAACACAGCAGTCCTGCCCGCAGGGCCCCCAGCAGACAGACAGAGGCACAGATAACACAGTGACTGTCCTAGGGTCCACAGCTAGGTGTGGGGGGCCTGAGGGTTAGAACTGGCTGGGCCCTGTGTGGGGCATTTGATTTTAGTCCATTCTATTTTTATCTTTTTCATCAGATCAGGGCACTCTGCCCTCTAGGCTCACTGCTTCTTCCTGCTTCCCAGTCCCAACTTCCCTCCCCTTTCCCACCGCCAGCGCATCTTGTATAAGACGCATGGGGACAGGTATGTGTACACCCTCGGGAACATGTGTGGGTTTTCATGTACTTGTGTCCATGTGGATCAAGAGCACACACTTATGCTGGTGTCTTAGTCTGTTCAGGTTGTGATAACAAATAACAGCAATCGGGGGACTTAGAACAACACACATTCCTTTCTCACAGTTCAGGAGGGTGGCAACTCCAGGATGAGGGTGGCAGCAGGGGCGAGCCCTGCAGAGGGCTGTCTTCCGGGATGCAGCCTGCTGGTGTCCTCACTGTGTCCTCGCAGGCAGAAGTTGGCACGCCAAGCGAGGGCTCTGCTCTCAGGGTCTGGAGCCCAATTATGAACACTCCTTTATGGCCTAGTCGCCCCCAAAAGGCCCCACATCCTGATACGATCACTATGGAATTAGGACATCAACAGGTACATTTTGGGGGGATAACAGCATTCAGACCATGGCACCAGTTTCAGCTGTCATCTAAGTCACCACTCATATATCAAGGCTAACCCATGACCCTAGTTCTACGTGGGGTCTGCCCTCTACCTCACAGCAGAGATAGACACCCACACCACCGTCTTCCCCGTGTCTCACCACCTGCACCCCAATTATGGACACCTATGCCTCTCTTCCCTGCGTCTCTCAGCACTCTCCAGTGAGTGACACACACACCTTCATCTTTCTTCCTTGCTTCGTGTTGGAGTGGAGAGGCTGGGAGTTGGGAGGAGGTGCTGCTGGGGTGTGGGGAGTGAGATCTGTGCCGCAGTGGGGTGGGATTCAGGAGAAAACCAGGCAGTGCCTCACCAGTTCACTTGGTTGTAACACAGAAACCTCTTCAATGGAAATGGAACCCTGTCTAGGATGCCAGGCTGTCTGCTGACCATTCTCTCTCTAGCTAAAACTGGATCACTTTATTTGATATACATTGTATTTGATTGATTTTTTTTCTTTTTTAAGAGATGAAGCTGGCCGGGCGCGGTGGCTCAAGCCTGTAATCCCAGCACTTTGGGAGGCTGAGACGGGCGGATCACGAGGTCAGGAGATCGAGACCATCCTGGCTAATACGGTGAAACCCTGTCTCTACTTAAAAATACAAAAAACTAGCCGGGCGACAAGGCGGGCGCCTGTAGTCCCAGCTACTCGGGAGGCTGAGGCAGGAGAATGGCGTAAACCCGGGAGGCGGAGCTTGCAGTGAGCTGAGATCCGGCCACTGCACTCCAGCCTGGGTGGCAGAGCAAGACTCCGTCTCAAAAAAAAAAAGAGATGAAGCCTTACTATGTTGCCGAGGCTGGTCTCAAACTCCTGGGCTCGAGTGGTCCTCCTGCCTCAGCCTCCCAAAGTGCTGGGATTACAGGTGTGAGCCACTGCACTGGCCATAAATTGTATTTGATTTTTACAGCTACCTGTATTTAGCCATGTGAAAGTGATTTTCCACTTATGTCAGAGATACAAAGTTCCATTTAAGGATAAATTATAAAAAAGAGTATAGGCCTGGGTGGTGGCTCATGCTTTTAATTCCTGTACTCCGCTTGAGTATGGAACCAAGACTAGTCCAGGCAACATACTGAACCCCATTTCTTTAAAAAAAAAAAAAAAAGGAATGGCTTGAGCGGAGTGGAGCTGGGTTAGCTGGAAGCTCCACCTTGCAGATGCTGGGAGCTGGTGGCCTGGGTTGAGTTGCTGGATTTGATGCCGCCTGGCTGTGTGACTGTGGAAAGGTGCTCAGCTGCTCCGAGCCTTCATTTTCCATTCATAAAACGGGGTCATATTAATTTCTAATGAGAGTGTGGTTGTTGGTGTGATCCTCAGATAAGCTGACAGTGGTCAGGTGGTGCCCATGGTCAGCACTGCATAGGCCTGGCATTAGGATGTGAATATGAACATGGGTGATAGGTGCGTCCTGCACACACTGCAAGGTGGACTTGAACGCTGGCAAAACACTGATCTAGTTCAGCTCAGGTTTCAGAGGATAAATGGTCCGTTTTGCCTCATGCCACACTCTGCTGGCTCCAGTGGAACCCAGTGGCTGTTAAGGGGCTGTCTGGGGTCAGTCGAAATGGGTGGCTTTAGAGTCAGGTGGGTCTCTGAGCCTCAGGGTCTCATCTATAGAATGAGATAACCCCTTTGGGAGGCTGAGGCAGGTGGATCATGAAGTTAGGAGTTCGAGACCAGCCTGACCAACATGGTGGAACCCCGTCTCTACTAAAAATACAAAAATTAGCCGGGCATGGTGGTGCGTGCCTGTAATTTCAGCTACTCAGGAGGCTGAGGCAGGAGAATTGCTTGAACCTGGGAGGTGGGGAGTTGCAGTTAGCCGAGATCGCGCTACTGCACTCCAGCCTGGGCGACAAAGCAAGACTCCGTCTCAAAAAAAAAAGGGATAACCCTATGCTGGCGGTCGGGGAGGTGGTCATGGGACCACACCTGCAGAGCACACAGCTGGTGCTCCATAAATGCTGGAGTCACACCCCATGTCCGATGTGCCAGCTACCTAGCAGCAAGTCTGGTCTCCTCCTCCAGTTCTCCCGTGGACGTGTTCCATGGCCCTGAACAAAGTCACCGCTCCAGGGACAGCCTTGGTTTCTCCTTGGCAAAGTGGGGCTCTGGGCCCTGGCTAGAGCGCGGCTGCCCTGCCCCACGCCTGCGAGGCCGGCGGGGATCGGAGCCTGTGGCCACCAGAGGGCGCCCCCGCCTAGGCCACGCGCGCAACCCGGCGGGCAGAGGGGCCGGTCCCCAGCGCGGTGGCAGCCTGGGCGCCCGCCCACCACTCCCAGACTGTGTGTCACCCTGCGTGCCTCAGTTTCCTCAGCTGTGGCGTGAGATTCTCCCCGGGATCGCCTCGCAGGGCTGCTGAGAGGCTCGATGAACGCCAGCGGTTGTTACGGCGTTGCTGTTCTAAGCCTGGGGTGACGGGAACCCACGTCCTGACGCCCTGGCTCCTCCCGGCTGCCCCGCGCACCGGCAACTTCCCGTTCAGGAAACTGAGCCTCGGGAAGGGCAGTGAAAGGTCCCGCGGCTGCGAGGAGCCCAGCGGGGCCTGGCGCCTGATGACCGGCTCCGGAACGGGCTGTCACCCTGCATATCTCGGCCTCTGCAGCGGCCAAAGCCTCCCGCTGACCTGGAGCACCTGCAGGCCCTGGGCAGAGGACCCGGGGCTGTTCCCACAGCTCTGGCCTGGGAGCTCCTGGCTTCTAGTGGTGGCTCCGGGTCCGGTCCTGTGGGGTCCCAGGGACATTTCCAGGCCGAGGTTCCTGCTCAGAGGCCACCCTTTGGTACCAGAACCATCCAGCGCGGCCTGCGATTCAGGGCCAGACGAGACAGCAGATACTGAGTGGCTGTCTGGCCCCAGCTTTGCAGAGCCTTTGCTTAGCGGGGAGAATGGATGCCCGTTGGAGAGCCATGGCTCTTCCCAGCCTGTGTGGCAGCGGTGGGTGTGGTGGCCCCTCTCCTGGGCTGACTCTGAGCCATTCGGTGAGGATCGGTGCCAACTCCTCACAGCCTGTGGGCAGTTCATTAGCTGTGGTTCTCAGGTGCTTCTCATACACTCTCTCAGTAGGGCACAAGTTCCATGCTCCCATTTGTTTATTTAGAGATGTGGTTTGGCTATGTTGCTCAGGGTGGCCTCAAACTCCTGGGCTCGAGCCTTCCTCCTGCCTCAGCCTCCTGAGTAGCTGGGACTACAGGCACAGGCCATTACGCCCTACTACACATCCCCGATTTAACAGGTGAGCGAATGGGGCATGGATAGGGCAAATTCAAGGCTTCACGCCAAGTAAGTGGCAGAACCTGGACTTGAACCCCGGTCCTCATTCCTCCCTGCCATCAGGGAGATAGCCTTCCTGGAGCCACAGCCAGATCCCACTGCCCCTGGCATTGTTCTGTGTCCATGCCTATGCTACACTCCCCACCCTAACCCCCGTCTCACTCCGATTCTCCCCTCCTTCAAGGCTTAACACCTCCACAAATGCCACAAAACATTCCCCAGTGATCCCCACAGCTACTGATGTCCTGGGTCTTCGAAGTGTTCCTTCTTGTCTGCCTGGAAAAACTCCTATTCATTCTCTAAAGCCCACCTCCAGTGTTACCTCCGGGAAAGCTTAAGTGCTACTTTCGTTCTCCCTCTCATAGGCATGGTTACTGCCTTGCTGGGCTCTCTGTGCACTGGGGTTACAATGTTGTGACGGTATCACCACATCTGTTTATGTCCAGATTCATTAAAAAATGTTTCTGTGTTTTAAAAATTGTAAAAGTGGTATGGGCCTATAGTCTCAGCTACTTGGGAGGCTGAGGAGGGAGGATTGCTCTAGCTCAGGAGTCTGAGGCAAGCCTGGGCGACATAGCAAGACCCTGTTTGTAACAACAAAAAGATATTTTAAACATTGTAAAAGGCCAGGCATGCTGGCTCATGCCTGTAATCCCAGCACTTTGGGAAGCTGAGGTGGGCAGATCGCTCAAGTTCAGGAGTTCGAGACCGGCCTGCCCAACGTGATGAAACCCCATCTCTACTAAAAATGCAAAATTTAGCTGGGCATGGAGTTGAGTACTTGTAGTCCCAGCTACTCAGGGGGCTGCAGTGGGAGGATTACTTGAACCTCCCACTAGGAGGTTGAGGTTGCAGTGAGCTGAGATCACACCACTACACTCCAGCCTGGGTGACAGAGTGAGATCTCAGAAAACAAAACAAAACAAAACAAAACAAAAAACAAAAAAAACCCCAACCAAATTGTAAGAGTTAACACATGCTCATAGTAAGGATCCAGACAGATCAGAAGGGTATACAGAGGCAAGCAGAATCTCCGGCTTCCTACCAGCTTCCCTTCCAGAGAAACACGGTGTTAGCAATTTCTTGTGAATTCCTCTGGAAAGTCTCCATTCATGTACAGGATGTCATACTCTCTCTTTGCTTTAATTATCCTTCTCTGTCCACTGCTCCATGCCTAGTTCCCCGAGGACTGGCTAGGATCTGACTTAGGTAGGTGCTCGGAAGCAGTCCTGGGCTGGGCTGGAAAAGATGATCAGAAAACTTTGCATGGGATAGTTTTATTCCCTCCTGACACCAACTGACTAATAGCTTGGGATCTGGTGAACCTCCTTGCTCCTAATTGGAGGCTGCATCTCCTAGCTGGCAGATATATTTTCTTTTCCTTATAGAATATTATTATTATTATCATTCCTAAAAGGTGAATTCATTTTCAACATTTAAAACCCGAGAGATATTACTTAAAAAAATATAATTTTCCCATCTGGCACAGTGGTTCATGCCTATAATCCCAGAACTTTCAGAGGCCGAGGTGGGAGGATCGCTTGAGCCCAGGAGTTCAAGACTAGCCTGGCCAACAGAGGGAGACCTCATCTCTACAAAAAATTTTAATAATTAGCCAGGTGTGTGGTGTGTGCCTGTAGTTCCAGCTATTCATGAGGCCAAGGCCAAGGTGCGATCGCTTGAGCCCAGGAGGTCGAGGTTACAGTGAGCTGATTGTACCACTGCATTCTAGCCTGGGCAACAGAGCAAAACCACTTAAAAAAAAAAAAAAGTACAATCGAATTTTCCAGATCTCTTGAAAAGGTTCAGAGGGTTCACCTGAGCACTCAGGTCTGTGCAGCCTCACGTGCATCCACCCTCACTCCTGGTCCCCAAGCCCCGGGGCCCCTAAGTCTATGTACCCTGTCCTTGGCAACCTAATGAGGAAGATGGACTTGCATGAAAATAGTCCATGACATTTGTGACTGCAGCAGCTGAGTGCCCCAGCAGAGGTGGGAGAATGATTGAGACGGACCTCAGGCCGGGGACCCTGCAGAAGCGTGAACCCCAGTGCTGTCCTGTGTGACACATACTCCTCCCGATCTGTGGGGTTCACACTGTGGATCCTGACTGTTCTGTTCACTACAGAGAGGAGCAGGGGTGGGAAGTGGGTGGGCCTGTTTCAGGGTGGCCCCTGCTCAGCTCCAGGCATGGGGCTGTGAAGGAATGTTGGCTCAGAGTGGCCAGAGCTTCCAAAGCAAAGCAGGAAATACAACCTGAAAGAATGGACTTAAAGAAAATAAAAACCTGGTAACCCATGCAGCAAGCTCAGTATGCTAGTGGCCCTCCGTTTGTGTCTCTGATTTGCTGGTACCTTCATTGCTTTAGAGAAAAGTTTCCCCCACTTAAGAAATAGGAAGTTCCTAATGACAGAGCCCGGGACAGCCCTTTCAATGGCTGCATTTTGCTTTATAGAAAATCCAGCTTCTGGTTGTCCCATGAGGAGAGGGAGCTTCATCGGCTTGAGCCTGTCGACCATGTGTGGTCCTGAATGTGATGACCCCAGAGCAACCCCCGGCCTCCTCCTGCAGTCCTAGTGTGCTCTGCCAAGTCCAGTCTGGAGTCCCTGCCTGGCTGCAGAAACACAGGGACACTCCGCAGCACTGAGAGAGGTGCCCGCCAAGGAGAAACACATGTCTGCCTCCAGGGCAGCCACCCTGGGGGCTGGCAGGACCAGGGACTGGAGTGCAGGGTCCTGGGCTGGGAGGTTTGGAGTCAGCCCCGGCTTTGGGGAGCTTCCAGGCTGTGGGGGCTCAGCAGGCAGCAGCTCCCTCCCACCCTCCTGCACAGCCAGGGCCTTCTTGGGCATCAGACTGGCCCATGATACCAGCCTGGCCTCACACCTTGGCCTCTTCCCACCCCAGGTGCCCAGAGCCTGGCCGGTGCAGGTGGGGCAGCCAGGCTGAGGCCTCAGGGCAGGGCAGGGCTGTGCTGTCCTCTTGCCTGTCTCCGGGTGAGGCCTCCTCTGTCCTTCCTTTCCCAGTGCCCACCCCGCCCTGCTCCTCTGTGGGGGTGCAGCATGGGGAGGTTGTTGACAATTTGTGCATTAATCTCTCTGCCGGGGGCCTCCTGGTCAGGTGGTGCTTATCAGGGCCCTGCTCCTGTCAGATGGGCCTTCCGGAGCCCGTGGGCGAGGGGGGGGTGGCAGAAGCCCCTGCTGCAGGGCTTGGAGGCTGCCTCACCATCCCTGGGCCTTCACATCCCCTTGCGCCCCCGCGGGCAGCCTGCTTTACCACATCAGGATACAGAACATTGCATGAATTCCGGTCTCAATGGAATTATTTCAGAATTCTGGTCAACCGCAAGCTCAGGGTATTTCACAAACTATCTATCACTGCTGTGCGGTGGGCAGAGTCTGGGCGGGGGGCAAGTAACGGATGCAGGGAGGCCCTGTCCACTGCCTGTGGGGGTGGCGTGTCCCCCCCAGTGGCACCCCTGCCTCTGCAGACAGATGGCGTGTCCCCTGCCCCCCATCAGCAGGGGAGCTCAGGCCCGGGGTGGGGGCTCAGGAGAGGCAGTGGGAGGCCAGGCTCTGGCTTTGAGGGTGCCTTCGAGAGAGCACCTAGGTTTGGGGCCCACTCCTACCAGCGTGGAGCCTTGGCAGGTGCTTGGAGTCTCAGTTGCCTCAGCTGTAAAATGGGATCATGATGCCCAGCCCCCATTTAGCAAACGTTCAGAGATCAGCAAGATCTGCATACCCTTGCTGATTCTCTCAGCACTTCAGGATTGCTACAGGGCAGCATCTATGAAGTGCCTGGCTAAAAGTGGGTGCTCCATGACTGGGAGCTGTACTGTAATGAGAGCAATACTATGAATCATTCTCCTGATAACACCTCCCCACCCCTCTCTACTTGGGATCATGCATAGAACTTGGGGGAAAGAAAGGCCCTACCTCCAGGGTGGCACACATCTGCACACTGCCCGTCCTCCACTGTGGCGAATGTGGCAACATCTCTGAGGAGCTCCTTCCTTCAAGCATGGATGGTGCCTCAGAATCCTCCTCATCACACTACTGACCCCTCAGAGTAGGCGCCAGAGGAAGTCGCTTAGTTATTCTGGCCCCAACTCGTGAGAGTGCTCTGAATTGGCAGGGCAAGGGGTCCCCCTCTGCTTCCTAAACTTTCCTGGAAGCTCCAGGTCCTTCCTCCAGAACCTGGCACCAGCCAGCTTTCCCAGAGGCAGGGATTGGAGGGCCAATCTCGTCTCTCCCTCTGCAGGCCTCCTGCTGACCACGAGTGATTAGGCCCCGCACTGGGAGGAAGGAGATCGGGGCACACGGGCTAGCACAGGCTCCACTTCCCACAAGGGTCTAGGCCTCCAGGCTGTCTGTTCAGCAAGACGCTCTCAGGCAGCATGGCCAAAGTGGGGCTGGAGCACCCAGGGGCTCTGCTGGCCCAAGCCAAGCTCAGACTGCCCAGCCAGTGGTGATGGGCTCTAGGGCCTGAGTCTGGGATAGCAGCCCTGTCCCTCTTGGGCAGAGGGTAGGGGAGGACAAGGCCCTCACCCAAACATTTTTCAAGCCCACTTTGGGATCCCCAGCTGGCTGAGGGTATCAACAAGGGTAGGGGAGGGAACTTTTGAAATCAGGAGTCCTGAGAAACCCAGGACTCCTGTCCTTGTGGTAAGACTGTGAGGGATACAGAACTTGCGGGAGTTCCCCAGGGCCACTTAAATCCTTCTCCACCCCAATGATGGCTTTTTCTTGTCCCTTTAATGAGATGCTCCCCCTGCCCCCATGGCCATTTTGCAAGCTTTCCTGGGGTCCTCCGCACCTGTGGGCTGAGATCCACGGCTGTGTGAATTCTTCCATAGGTAGGACCAGAGCGCACAGCCATTCAGCCTGCGGTGCCTGGGCTTCATCTGTTGTTTTGGAGATTGCGTATATTGATTATGTTTTTCTGCCTCATTCTTTTCTTTGCTTTTAAACTTTTGGCCAGGCTGGGTAGCTCACATCCACAGTCCCAGCACTTTGGAAGGCTGAGGCATGGGCAGATCACTTGAGCTCAGGAGTTTGAGACCGGCCTGGGCAGCATGGCGAAACCCTGTCTATACAAAAATCAACCAGGCGTGGTGACTTGTGCCTGCACTCCCAGCTACTTGGGAGGCTGAGGCAGGAGAATCGCTTGAACCTGGGAATTGGAAGTTGTAACGAGCCAAGATCGCGCCGTTGCACTCCAGCCTGGATAACAAGAGTGAAACTCCGTCTCAAAAAAAAAAAAAAAAAGCACTTTGGAGGCTGAGGTGGGCAGACCATGAGGTCAGAAGATCGAGACCATCCTGGCTAACATGGGGAAACCCCATCTCTACTAAAAATATAAAAAATTAGCCAGGTGTAGTGGCGGGCGCCTGTAGTCCAAGCTACTTGGAAGGCTGAGGCGGGAGAATGGCGTGAACCAGGGAGGTGGAGCTTGCAGTGAGCAGAGATCGCGCTACTGGACTCTAGCCTGGGCGATAGAGGGAGACTCCGTCTCAAAAAAAAAAAAAAAAAAAAAAAAACAGGCTGAGTGCGGTGGCTCACGCCTGTAATCTCAGCACTTTGGGAGGCTGAGGCAGGTGGATCATCTGAGGTCAGAAGTTCAAGACCAGCCTGGCCAACATGGTGAAACCTTGTCTCTACTGAAAATACAAAAATTAGCCAGGTGGCAGTGGCACGTGTCTGTAATCCCAGCTATCAAGGAGGCTGAGGCAGGAGAATTGATTGAGCCTGGGAGGCAGAGGTTGTGGTGAGCCGAGATCATGCCACTGGGCTCACTCTAGTCTGGGTGACAGAATGAGACCCAGTCTCAAAAAAAAAAAAAAAATACAAATTTTAAATGTTGCCTGTCAATTTGCCTGTGAACCACGTATTAGACAGAATTGATGAATTATTTTGTCAGCGATGATAATGTGTTTTGACTATAGAGAAAAAGTATTTTTTTAAACTTGTGCACTGAAGTATATAAAGGTGCATGAAGACATGATGGCTGTGATCTACTGAGAAATATGTCAGCATTAAACATAAAATGAATTAAGGTTTTCTTCTGCATAAAATGAATTAAGTTTAACTTTAGATCGGAGCTTCACATCAGCGTTCCAGAGATAAAGGTCATAAAGTTGAGGATTGGCTGAGAAAGAGGGTGGCTCTAGGGCAGGCCTGGGGAAGCTGAGGAGGTGAGGGGCTCAGGGAGGGAGGGGCCCAGGCGCTGGCAGGGGGCAGCAGGTGGAGGAGGGTGACTGGGGCTTCAGAAGGACTTGTGAGCTGGGTGCTGTTCTAAGCACTTCTGCGTGAACTAACTTATTTGATCCAAGCAATGGCCCGACGCTGTCGGAACTGTTATTATGCCCATTTTAAAAATAAGGAAACTGGCCAGGTGTGGTGGCTCACACCTGTGATCCCAGCACTTTAGGAGGCTGAGGTGGTCAGATCATCTGAGGTCGGGAGTTCAAGACCAGCCTGGCCAACATAGTGAAATCCCATCTCTACTAAGAATACAAAAAAATTCAGCTGAATGTGGTGGTGGGCACTTGTAATCCCAGCTACTGAGAGGCTGAGGCAGGAGAATCACTTGAACCCTGGAGGCAGAGGTTGCAGTGAGCTGAGATTGTACCACTGTACTCCAGCCTGGGTGATAGAGTGAGACTTTGTCTCAAAAAAAAAAAAAGGAAACTGAGCCAAAAAGAGGGGATAGGACCCTGCCACACACACTGGCAGGGGACTGCAGGAGCCGGGACAGGAGCCCAGGAAGCCTGTCTTTGCTGTTAACCACCACCTTCACCTGGAGTGACCACAGGTGGCCTGGAAGTTTTTAAGTTGCATTTATTTATTTATTTTCAAGGAGTTTTGCTCTCGTTGCCCAGACTGGTGGCGTGATCTCGGCTCACTGCAGCCTCTGCCTCAAAATGATTCTCTTGCCTCAGCCTCCCTAGTAACTGGGATTACAGGCGCCCACCACCACGCCCACCAATTTTTTTTTTTTTTTTTTTGTATTTTTAGTAGAAATGCGGTTTCACTATGTTGGCCAGGCTGGTCTCAAACTCCTGACCTCAGGTGATCCACCCGCCTTGGCCTCCCAAAGTGCTGGGATTACAGACATGAACCACCACGCCCAGCTCGCATTTATTTATTATTTTATCTTCTGAGTTAAAATCTTGCTCTGTTGCCCAAGTTGGAGTGCAGTGGCATGATAACAACCCACTGCAGCCTCAACCTCCTGGGCCCAAGCAATCCTCCCATCTCAGCCGCCACCCCTCTGCCCCAGTAGATGGGTCTACAGGTGTGTGCCA
This sequence comes from Trachypithecus francoisi, assembly GCF_009764315.1. Classification (NCBI taxonomy): domain Eukaryota; kingdom Metazoa; phylum Chordata; class Mammalia; order Primates; family Cercopithecidae; genus Trachypithecus; species Trachypithecus francoisi. The sequence continues at coordinate 60,578,902 of NW_022681453.1, forward strand.
CCATGTCCAGCTAAGTTTTTTTTAAGAGATGGGGTCTCACTATGTTGCCCAGGCTGGACTTGAACTCCTGGACTCAAGTGATCCTCCTGCCTTGACTTCCCAAAGTGTTGGGATTATAGGCATGAGTCACTGCTCCCGGCCTGTATCTATTTATTCTGAGAAGTGATATATCATTGCAGAAGTTTTAAAAATAACAAAACCAAAGTGAACAAACAAAACATTTCCTCACAAAACCGCATTCCCACCATGATCATTTGGGTGTGTCCTTGCCCGATGGACATTTTCACGAACATAACTTTTTCATTTTCTTCCCCTCCCTTTATCTTTTTTTTTTTTTTTATGACTTTCTAAGACTAGATTTCCAGAAATAAATGAACAGGGCAAGGGGGATAGGTTAAAAACCATATTTTAATGGTTCCTGGCAGCGATTATGTGAGGCCCAAACTGAAACTAGGGGACTCTCATTCGTGGACGTTCACAGATCAGAAGATGCATCTCAGATCACTTTCTGGAAGCTTCTGGGCAGTGCCGTTTGTCGGCGTCATCATTGTCCTTATCGCTGACGGCCATCTTCGCTGCATTATCTGCAGCCCTTTCGGGAAGTGCCAGCGGCTTGGTAGAGAGGACCCAGCCCCAGGCTCGGTCTGCCTTGGGGCAGATGCACACCACAAGTGTGGAGCCCACGGAAGGGCACCCTCAAACCCAGGCAGCCCTGTGTGCACAGCATGGGGAGCAGGGCTGAGGGCCTTGAGATCTGAGATCGCAGACGCCAAGCCTCCTGGGGCCCCTGCTGTGTGGGGGGTGGATGGCGGAGGTGCCATTCTCAAAGACCTGGCTGAACATTGCCCCCTGGGGAGGAGCAGTGTGCAGCCGTTACCACGTTGAGAGGGGCCTCTGGCCCAGCAGCCCCGTGCATAGTGAACAGGACAGGTGTCTGCAGGTGGACTGCACCTGAACATTCTGCATGTCCACAGAGGAAAACTTGAGGCCCTTCCATTTATTTTCTATTTTCCAATTTCTGATGGAGACATGGGTACCAAGAACTATGCCTCCACCATGAGCAGACCAACAGCATAAGGGCCCTTAAAAATGAAAACAGTAGGGTTGGTGTGGTGACTCACACCTGTAATCCTAGTACCTTGGGAGGCCTGAGCTCAGAAGTTCGAGACCAGCCTGGGCAACATGGTGAAACCCCATCTCTTCTAAAATACAAAAAATTAGCTGGGCGTGGTGGCACGTACCTGTAATCCCAGCTACTTGGGATTCTGCTGAGGCAGAAGAATCGCTTGAACCCGAGAGGCAGAGGTTACAGTGAGCTGAGATCGCACTGCTGCACTCCAGCCTGGGTGATAGAGCAAGACTCTGCCTCCAAAAAAGAAAGAAAACAGTAGTTCGGCTTCAGGTGGTGGGGACTGGGGCAAACTGATGCTCACATGTTTCACGTAAAAAGGTAGCTGCTGCTCAGCACCAGCTGACTGGGGCTCTGTGAGGGTATAGGCCTAGGGCTGGTCGATCTACTTTTTTTCCTAGAGAAATTTGAAATTTGGATTTAAAAAGTGCAATCCTTTGATATTTACATGTTGACTCAGATGTGTTTGAATTACCACGTAGGCCTGACAAAACTCGCTGGAGGGCTGCACCAGGTGTGGAGAAGCAGCTGGGATAGCAACATCTGTCACCTGTTGGTAGGGCAAGGGCTGGGCACTCACAGGGGCCTGAGAAACAGCAGTGTCCACCCTGCCCACTTTGGTTGTGGGGGTTGGAAGAAGCAGCAGAGCCCTGCCCTCACCCATGAGTCTCAAACATGGCCCTTGTTTTGGAGCAGGGGACCTAGTGAACTGCTGGCTTTCTAGAATGTCCGCCCAGGGCCAAGGCCGCCACCCCCTGCTGGGCATCAGGCACCAGTGCCCAGGGCATGGAGGGGGCTGAGAGGACAGCACCAGCAGGGTGATGTTGTCTTCTCTCTCCAGGGCTTAGGCCCTGCAGCCAGGCAGACGGGCTCTTGCCTTAGCCCTGCATTCAATCCTGTGTGTGGGTCTCTGTAAACACTAGTCTCCCCCTTGTCACTCCTCAGTCCCAACTCGGTGAGCAGAGCTCTCCCTGGGCAACCTCCTGGCTCAATGATCTTTGGCAGGTGACTTACCCTCTGTGTGCCTCAGCTTTTCCATCTGTGGAGTGGGAGGACTCATAGCAACTACGTTGTCAGGAGTAATGGGACAGTAGACCTAAGACCCTGCAAGCAGGACCACTGCCTCTGCTCCTCGGCGCTTACTGTGATTTGCGGTCTCAGTGAAGCCACTTGTATGTAGGGATTAGGTGTTAGACTTCAGCCTTCTCTTTCTTTTCTCCTTTCCTTTCCTTTCCTTTCCTTTCCCTTCCCTTCCCTTCCCTTCCCTTCCCTCCCCTCCCCTCCCCTCCCCTCCCCTCCCCTTCCTTTCCTTTCCTTTCCCTTCCCTTCCTTCCTTTCTCTCTCTCTCTTTCTTTCTCTCTTTCCCTCTCTTTCTCTGTCTCTCTCTTTCTTTCTCTTTGTCTCTCTCTCTCTCTTTCTCTCTTTCTTGATGGAGTTTCACTCTGTCACCCAGGCTGGAGTGCAGTGGTGCGATCTTGGCTCACTGCAATCTCTGTCTCCTGGACTCAAGCATTTCTCCTGCCTCAGCCTCCTGAGTAGCTGGGGTTACAGGCACCTGCCACCATGGCTGGCTAATTTTTGTATTTTTAGTAGAGATGGGGTTTCACCTTGTTGGCCAGGCTGGTCTCGAACTCCCGATCTCAGATGATCTGCCCACCTCGGGATTCCAGACATGAGCTACTGTGCCCGGCCTTATTTTTTTTTAGATAAGGTATCTGTCACCCAGTCTGGAGTGCAGTGGTACAATCTTGGCTCACTGCAACCTCCGCCTCCCAGGCTCAAGCAATCCTCCCACCTCAGCCTCCCAAGTAGCTGGGACCACAGGTACACACCAGCACACTGGCTAATTTTTGTATTTTTTGTAGAGACAGTGTTTTGCTATGCTGGCCAGGCTGTTCTCAAACTCCTAGGCTCAAGGTATCTGCCCACCTTGGCCTCCCAAAATTTTGGGATTACAGGCATGAGCCACTGTGCCCCGCCCAGCTTTTCTTTTCTGTTTTTGTTTTCATCTTCTGTGACTTGCAGACCAAAGATTTCAGCTTTTCTGATTTGATTTTTTTGTTTAGACAGAGTCTCGCTCTGTGGCCCAGGTTGGAGTGCAGTGGCGCAATCTTGGCTCACTGCAACCTCCGCCTCCCGGGTTCAAGCGATTCTCCTGCCTCAGCCTCCTGAGTAGCTGGGGTTACAGGGACAGGTCACCATGCCTGGCTAATTTTTATATTTTTTAGTGAAGATGAGATTTCTCCATGTTGACCAGGCTGGTCTCGAACTCCTGACCTCAAGTGATCCTCCCGCCTCGGCCTCCTAAAGTACTGGAGTTACAGGTGTCAGCCACAGCACCCGGACAGCTTTTCTGATTTTTGAAAGAGGAGAGGGCACTGCTGGGCACAGATAAATAACTCTTAAAAAAAAGGAATTGAGGTGAGTGTGCACGGTCAGAGGGCTGTCTTCCACCACATCATGCTGACACTGGCCTCCGCCTTCCCAGTGGTCCCGCTGAGGCCCCAGAAGTGCAAACCTGGCACCAGATCAAGCTGCCACACTGCACAACTCAGGAATGCCAGGCCTGTTTGAGTCCTCATGAAAGGTGCCGCCCTGGCCCGTGTGTTCACATTAATCTCCTTAAACCAGACAGTGTGAATTTGGAACAAGAAACGGTGCCTCTACCACATGAAGAGCAACAGCGTGAGGGCCTTTAAAAAGGAAAACAGTATCTCAGCTTGCATGTCAGGTGGCAATAGGAAGTGGTGGGGACTTTGGCAAACTGGTGCACATATGTTCCACGCAGGAAGGTGGCTGCTGCTCGGTGTCTGCTGACTGGGGCTATGTGGAATTTTTTTTTTTTTTTTTTTGAGATGGAGTCTCACTCTGTCACCCAGGCTGGAGTGCAGTGGCACGATCTTGGCTCACTGCAACCTCTGCCTCCCGGGTTCAAGCAATTCTCCTGCCTCAGCCTCCTGAGGAACTGGGATTACAGGCGCTCGCGACCACGCCCAGCTAATTTTTGGTAGAGATGGAGTTTCACCATATTGGCTGGTCTGGTTTCGAACTCCTGACCTTGTGATCCGCTCACCTCACCCTCCCAAAGTGCTGGGATTACAAGCATGAGCCACCACGCCCGGCTGGGAAGTTTAAACCATGTTAGTGACTTGATCTCTCTGTGCTTCATTTTCCTCACCTGAAAGTGGGGATCACCCCAGTAACCACACAGTTGTTGTGAGAATCAGTTAAGCCCAGCACTTGAAGCTGTGCCCTGCTATGTAAGTGTTATTATGACCATTTAATCTTCCCTCCACTGGAACATCGGTCTGTGCCCACAGGCGACAGTGGAGGGGAGATGTGTCCTGTAACCAAATGGATCGATAATAATACTGTAATAGCAAGTAACTTGCTGTGTGCAAGGCCCTTTCATCTATATTATCTCATTTAATCTTCACGCTCATCCTGGGAGTTCTTGACCCTAGGTTACAAAGAGGAAATAGGCACAGGGGGGTTGCAGAGGCCTGCCTGGAGGTGGCAGAGGCCGAGTCAGAGACTTGGAGCCAAAGCCCCCTGCCCAAAGGCATGCTGGGCTTTGAGCCAGGCCTGCCTCACAAGTGGGAGACCCTGATATTTCTGCCGCACTTCAAGGGGGTGGAGAGAGACCTCCTTGGCCAGTGCGCTTCTCCTGTGTACTCCTGTACTCCTGTTCTATGGGACTCGCCTCCCCGGATGAAGGCTTCCTTCTCAGGCCCAACTCCCCGTGTGCTGCAGGGAGGGCCCTGTGGTGGTTCCCTTTGGAGGACCCAGGAAACAGCACCCAAGGACACATGTGGATCCTGAGTCTCCCTCACCCTCTTGCAGGGGCTCATCTCCTTTCCCCCGTCTCTGCTGTGGCCTCAACTCTTGAAACGCCTCATCTGATCGTGGCAAAGTTCATGAGGCTGCAAGTTGCTTCTATGTTTTTAAAAACTGAAATCTTGATTGAGATGATTGTAGATTCACATGCAGTTGTAAGAAGTAATACTGAGAAATCCCATGTACCCTTCACCCAGTTTCCCCTGACAGTGACATCTCATAAAACTGCAGTGCAACACACAGCCAGGATATTGACATTAATGCAATCCTCCTATCTTCTGCAGGTTTCGCTAGCTGTGTCTGCACACCCCTGGTGCACCCGTGTGTGCATGTATATGTGCTGTGTATTTAGTTCTCTGCAATTCTATCATCTGTGCCGCTGTGCATATCCCACTGCAGTGAGATTACGAGCACTTCCCACACCACAGCCTCCCTCCTGTTACCCTTGCCCATGAGACCTCAGTGCTGGGCTCCATGCTGGAGCTGCTCACACCAACCTCTTTATATGAGCTTTATGGCAGCCCTGGAGGTTGGCACAGCTGCCCCATTGTGGGTTAGTTTGCCCACGATTGTGCTGTCTATCGGGGATGGCTGGGACAGCAGGAGCCAGTATCATCTCAGGACCATGTGACAGCCACCAGGTCTTTCATTTTAACTTCACCATTTCTGTTTTACTATTATTAGAACAGTAATACATGCTTCTTAAAAAAAATGAAACATGGGCCGGGTGCGGTGGCTCAAGCCTGTAATCCCAGCACTTTGGGAGGCTGAGACGGGCGGATCACGAGGTCAGGAGATCGAGACCATCCTGGCTAACACGGTGAAACCCCGTCTTTACTAAAAAATACAAAAAACTAGCCGGGCGAGATGGCGGGTGCCTGTAGTCCCAGCTACTCTGGAGGCTGAGGCAGGAGAATGGCGTAAACCCGGGAGGCGGAGCTTGCAGTGAGCTGAGATCTGGCCACTGCTCTCCAGCCTGCGTGACAGAGCGAGACTCCGTCTCAAAAAAAAAAAAAAAAAAAAGAAACATGACAGAAGAGGTTAAAAAAGTGAAAGATGTGTATTTTTCCATCTTCCCCAGCAGGGTCCTCTGTTTCTTAGTGTAATCTTCAAGTCTTTTTCTATATATTTACAAGTACATACGTGAATATCCTATTATCTCTTTCTGGTTTTTTTGTTTTTTTTTTTTTTGAGATGGAGTCTCGCTCTGTCGCCCATGCTGGAGTGCAGTGGCCGGATTTCAGCTCACTGCAAGCTCCGCCTCCCGGGTTTACGCCATTCTCCTGCCTCAGCCTCCTGAGTAGCTGGGACTACAGGCGTCCGCCACCTCGCCCGGCTAGATTTTTTTAATATTTTTTAGTAGAGACGGGGTTTCACCGTGTTAGCCAGGATGGTCTCGAACTCCTGACCTCGTGATCCGCCCATCTCGGCCTCCCAAAGTGCTGGGATTACAGGCTTGAGCCACCGCGCCCGGCCCTCTTTCTGTTTTTTTTTTAAACACATCGAAGTGCACTAGACACACTGTTATTCAACTCACTTTTCGTTGAATCACAAATCCTGTACATCTTTCCACGTCTCTACATAGAGATCTTTTTCATCCCTTTCCTTTTAAAATGTAAATCTATGTTAAAAGATTTATGTTAAATTCATGGGATTTAATATTCACAAGGCACAAAAGAGCATGTAATGCAAGCCGCCTCATCCCATGGCCTGACCCCGCCCCCAGTTATGTTCTGTAGAGAAAAGCATAGTCAGTTCCTTGTGGATTCTTACAGAGAGAGGTTTTGTATACACAAGCAGATACGTAGATACATCCTCTCCTTCCTTCTCATGCCCAGGGTTCTGCACCTTGATTTATTTTTATGGAACAGTGTTTCTTGGAGACCTATTGGTAAGAGTTTCCTCCCTCTTTTTAATTTAATTTTTTTTGAGACGGAGTCTCGCTCTGTCGCCTAGGATGGAGTGCAGTGGGGCAATCTCGGCTCACTGAAACCTCCTCCCAGGTTCAAGCGATTCTCCTGCCTCAGCCTCCTGAGTAGCTGGGACTACGGCGTGCGCCACCGCACTGGTTTATTTTTGTATTTTTAGTACAGACGGGGTTTCACCATGGCCGCCAGGCTGGTCTCGAACTCCTGACCTCAAGTAATCCACCTGTCTCAGCCTCCCAAAGTGCTGGGATTACAGGCATGAGCCACCATGCCCAGCTTCCTCCGTCTTTTTCTTTTTTTTCCACAGCTGTGTATGTCCCATTGTAAGTGTGTATCATAGATTATTTAAGCAGTCCCTCATTTATGCACATTTGGGCTGATTCCAGTTTGGTTTTTTTTTTTTTTTATTGTGTGTGCTCCAGGAGACAGAATCTTTCATGGTGGAATTCCAGACACGGAGGAAGTATTTGGGATCAGGGGCTTCTGGGTGCTCTTAGGAGCACCTGTGTCCACCTCGAGATCAGGAGTCCTTAAGACAGAAGGAGCCCTTGCCGGGTTGTCACAGGGCAGACCCCGTGCATGTGTGTGTCAGCGTGCTTCCTTCCCGTGGCGCCGCAGGCCTCCTTGTGACATTTGCAGGTTGGTGACTCAGAATGCTGTTCAACATTGATCTCTGCCCTCACTTTTTCCTCTTCTCTTCTTCCTACACCCCTCCACCTGACCAATGGTGCCCAGCTGGACCTCCAGTGAGAATCTCTTGGCTTTAATGAGCTAAAATGGTGGTCTTGAGCTAGGACAGTTAAAGCTTAGGTTCCTTATTTGGTTTATTTGTAGATAGACGGGGAGCTGAGAAGTCTGGCTAAGGTTTTCACTTTGCGATCTTACAGTCAGGGCACAGTGACAGCTCCTGTTCTTCCAGAACTGCAGTTCTGCTTTGACAGTTGACAAATTTTTGTGAAATTGGCAACAACTCAGGCCCAAAGAGACATCTGTAGGTTGGGCTCCTGCCTGATTTTATGTTTACCTCCTTGATTATTTTTGGTGTGTGGGTTTTGAAAAGGGAAATCAAATGCAAACAATCTCATGGATGTATCCTTAAAACAACTTCTTTTGTCAAGTCAGGATTTTTTTTTTTTTTTTTTTTTGAGATGGAGTCTCACTCTGTTGCCCAGGCTGGAGTGCAGTGGTGCTATCTCGGCTCACTGCAACCTCTGTCACCTGGGTTCAAGCGATTCTCCTGCCTCAGCCTCCCCGAGTAGCTGGGATTACAGGCACCCGCCACCACACCTGGCTAATTTTTGTAGTTTTAGTGGAGATGGGGTTTCACCATATTGGCCAGGCTAGTCTTGAACTCCTGACCTCGTGATCCACCCGCCTCGGCCTCCCAAAGTGCTGGGTTTACAGACGTGAGCCACTGTGCCTGGCCAAGTCATGAAATGTTTAAGTGAAGTTTCTCTCTGGAATGTGACTTCCACACGCTGGGCCCGAGGAATGGCTTACAGTTGGATTGTAGATTTGAAAGTTCTTGATTTTCCAGGATGTGTGGCACAAGTGAGCACAGTGAAACCCGACATTCCCATTTGACCACTGGCCCTCTTAGGGCCTGACTGTCCCAAGTGCCAGGAACAACGGCATGTCCCACTTAGTGTTCCTTTGAGGGCTGAGCTGTAGGAGCAGCTCAAGAGGGACCCCTAGTGACCGCATGGAGCGCTGTCGCCTCTGCACCCTAGTCCAGGCTGGCTCTAGCATCTGCCTGTCCTGGCAAAGGAAGGTCCTCGGGACTTGGGCCCACAGGACTTGCCAGCAGTGTCACCCCTGCCTCGGGGACAATGGCTTCACATGGCCTCCTCTTCCTAACAGGGCTGCCTTTCCCAAACAAGCTTTCTGCAACAGTCTCAGCTTCCTACACCCCTAAACTCCCCTTCCTCGCACTTTTTTCCTCAGGGGGCCGGACTTTCCCCTCCGCAACTTCTCCGCAGAGGGAGGAGCCTCCACACAGGTTCTGGCCTGGCCTCCCTCCTGACGAGGTCCACCTCTTTCCTTCCCAGGCCCCGTCTCTCTCCTTGGGGACCGTGGGGCACAGGACAGTGGAGGCCTGATCCATATTGCACGTGGTGAGTCTCAACTCAAGCCTTCAATATCCTCCTTGAAAGAGGGGGATGTCAACAGAATGAAAAAATGGGCTGCAGAATGAGAGGAAATATTTGCAAAAGACATAGCTGATAAAGAACTGTTATTCAAAATATAAAAGAATGCTTAAGACAACAATAAGAAAACAGGTAGGTGCTGTAGCTCACACCTGTAATCCCAGCTCTTTGGGAGGCTGAGATGGGAGGAATGCTTGAGCCATGAGTTCAAGACCAGCGTAGGCAATATGGTGAGAACTTGTCTCTACAGAAAATACAAGAATTAACTGGCATGGTAGTGCACACCTGTAGTTCCAGCTACTCAGGAGGCTGAGGTGAGAGGATTGCTTGAACCTGAGAGATTGAGGCTGCAGTGAGCCATAAGTATACTGCTGCACTCTAGCCTGAGTGACAGAGTGAGACACTGTCTCAAAAAGAAAAAAAGAAAAGAAAAGAAAAAAAAAACCCCAAATATCCAAATTTAAAAATGGGCAAAAGATCTGAACAGACACATCAACAAAGAAAATACACAGATGATGGCAAAGTGCATGTAAAAACATGTTCAACATCATATGCCATCAGGGAAATGCAAATTAAGACAACAATGAGATACTACCACACACCTACAAGAATGGCCCAAATCCAGAGCATTGACAACATCAAATGCTGGCAAGGATGTGGAGCAACAGGAACTCTCATTCATTGCTGTGAGAATGCAAAATGGCACAGCCACTTCAGAAGACAGTTTGGCAGTTTCTTACAAAACTAAACATACCTTTACCATACAATCTGGCAGTCCCACTCTTTGGTATTTACCCAAATGAATTGAAAATTTATGTTCACACAAAAACCTGCACACATATGTTTAGAGCAGTTTTATTCATAATGCCAAAACTTGAAAGCAACTAAGATGTCCTTCAGTAGGTGAATGGATAAACTGGAGGTCATCCAGACAATGAGATATCATTCAGTGCTAAAAAAAAATGAGCTCTCTCAACCATGACAAGTCGAAGAGGAAGAATGCCTGTTACTAAGTGAATCTGAAAAGGTTACATACTAGATGATTCCTATTCTATGACATTCTGGAAAAGGCAAAACTATGGAGACAGGAAATGGATTAGTGGCTGCCAGGGGCTGGAAGGGGATGGTGGGGATAATGGATGAATAGTCAGAATATGGGAGAATTTTTAGGGCAGTGATAACATTCTATGTGATTCTATCAATGGTGGTTATGTGCCATTATACATTTGCCCAACCCCATAGAATGCACAATACCAAGAGTGAGCCCTCATGGGAATGAGAGACACTGGATGGTGATGATGGGTCCAGGCAGGTTCACTGATTGTGCTAAATGTACCACTCTGGTTGGGGATGGTGATAGTGTGTGGGAAGGCTGGGCATGTGTGGGGCAGGGGGCACACGGGAACTCTGTACTTTCTGCTCCATTTTACTATGACAATCAAACTGCTCTAAAAAATAAAGTTTATTTTAAAAACTGAAAATGAAAATGAAACAAAAGAAACAAAAGGTTGTATTTTGAACATACAAAGAGATTCACTAACAGAGCTGAAAGAAGAGGGCATTTCTTATTCAGCGTAAATTCATGCTTCACTACTGTTCTCACTCCTTACAGTGACTCCAGATTAATATATGCACATGTTTATAGATCTTCTAATGATCTGGCTGGGTATAACTACATTGCAGTATTTTCTTTTCCTTATAACAGCTTTAAGGTGTTAAACAGAAACACTTAAAACATCCTGTAATTTGGAATTTAAAAATTTTTTAAATATTCTGCTGGGCATGGTGGCTCAAGCCTGTAATCCCAGTACTTTGGGAGGCCGAGGCGGGCAGATCACCTGAGGTTAGGAGTTTGAGACCAGCCTGGCCAACCTGGCGAAACCGCATCTCTACTAAAAATACAAAAATTAACTGGGTGCGGTGGCAGGCACCTGTAGTCGCAGCTACTTGGGAGGCTGAGGCAGGAGAATCACTTGAACCCTGGAGGTGGAGGTTGCAGTGAGTTGAGATTGCGCCATTGCACTCCAGTGTGGGTGACAAGAGCAAAACTTTGTCTCAAAAACATTTTATTTATTTATTTATTTTTATTTTTAATATTCTGGTGGCCCCACAAATGGAAGTAGTCATGGCCCCTCTCCAGTGTGAAGAGCCCCACCCTTAATCCCTTTCACAGGCCAGAGATGGCTCACCCCTCAGGCCCTCTTCACCCCTCACATGGTCTTCTACTCAATCCCAAGGTGGGACTCCTCCTGTTGTTCCCCTTGGTGACACTTCACGTTGCTTCACCTCAACTCAGCTGGCTCTGTTGGCCCTGAGGCCCCCTGCAGAGCCCCAGCCAGTGTGCAGAGCTTCCTCCTCAGGCACTCCAGGAAGCCCTGGAGTTTCTTTCATGCAGCTTCTCTGTCACACCCTACAACAACTCACAGGTCTTAGCTCACCAAGCCGGGGAAGACAAATGAGCAGATCTGGGCTATTCCAACTCGAGCACTCCTGATGTCATTGTGAACCTAGGTTTGTGGCATGAGAGAAAGGGGATACACCATGTGAGATGCAAAAGGTTAAATTTAAAATCCCAGGGTAGTGAATGTGATTTTTTTTTTTTTTTTTTTTGACAGAGTCTCGCTCTGTCACCCAGGCTGGAATGCAGTGGCACAATCTTGGCTCACTGCGGCCTCCGCCTCCTGGGTTCAAGCAGTTCTCCTGTCTCAGCCTCCCAAGTAGCTGGGACTACAAGCATGTGCCACCACACCTGGCTAATTTTTGTATTTTTAGCAGAGACGGGGTTTCGCCACGTTGGCCAGGCTGGTCTCGAATTCCTGACCTCAGGTGGTCCACCCGCCTCAGACTCCCAAAGTGCTGGGATTACAGATGTGAGCCGCTGTGCCTGGCTGAACTTGTGTATTTTGTGTTAAGACGTTAGGTGTATTTTTTCCTGGCTATTCAATAGGAGGCCTGAAAACAAGGCCAAAGGTAGGCACCCTTATGTTTTAATTGTGTTCTCTAAACACCATTCCCCACTGAAAGAAACCAGGGTTGGCAGAGAAATGGCTGATTCCAGGTCTGGGGCACAAGAGGAACAAGATGAGGACATCTAGTAGTACTAGAAAGCAAGGACAGTATCCAGGTGATATAGGTTGGATGTCTGTCCCTGCCCAAATCTCATGTTGCAATGTAATTCCCAGTGTTGGAGGTGGGGCCTGGAGGGAGTTGTCTGAATCATGAGGCTGGATCCCTCATGAATGGCTTGGGCCATCCCCTTCATAATAAGTGAGCTCTTCCCCCAAGTTTATGCATGATCTGGTTGTTTTTTTTTTTTTTTTTTTTTTTTTTTTTTTTTTTTTTTTTTTTTTTTTTTTTTGAGACGGAGTCTTGCTCTGCCGCCCAGGCTGGAGTGCAGTGGCCGGGTCTCAGCTCACTGCAAGCTCCGCCTCCCGGGTTTACGCCATTCTCCTGCCTCAGCCTCCCAAGCAGCCGGACTACAGGCGCCCGCCACGTCGCCCGGCTAGTTTTTTTTGTATTTTTAGTAGAGACGGGGTTTCACCATGTTAGCCAGGATGGTCTCGATCTCCTGACCTCGTGATCCGCCCGTCTCGGCCTCCCAAAGTGCTGGGATTACAGCTTGAGCCACCGCGCCCGGCCGATCTGGTTGTTTAAAAGCACCTCCTCCCCCTTCTCTCTCTTTCTCTCTCTCTCTCTCTCGCTCTTGCTCTCTCTCTTGCCTGCTTTCCTTCTCCTTCCACTATGACTGGAAGGATCCTGAGGCCTCCCCAGAAGCCAAGCAGATGTTGGCACCATGCTTCTTGTATAGAATTGTGAGCCAGTTTAAAACCCTTTTCTTTTCTTTCAATGTATTTGTTGAATACATTTTCTTTTCTTTTTTTCTTTCTTTCTTTTTTTTTTTTTTGAGACGGAGTCTTGCTCTGTCTCCCAGGCTGGAGTGCAGTGGCCGGATCTCAGCTCACTGCAAGCTCCACCTCCCGGGTTCACGCCATTCTCCTGCCTCAGCCTCCTGAGTAGCTGGGACTACAGGCGCCCGCCACCTCGCCTGGCTAGTTTTTTTTTTGTATTTTTTAGTAGAGACGGGGTTTCACCGTGTTAGCCAGGATGGTCTCGATCTCCTGACCTCGTGATCCGCCCGTCTCGGCCCAAAGTGCTGGGATTACAGGCTTGAGCCACCGTGCCCGGCCTCTTTTTTTTTTTTTTTTTGAGACGGAGTTTTACTCTGTCGCCCAGGCTGGAGTGCAGTGGTGCAATCTTGGCTCACTGCAACCTCCACCTTCCACGTTCAAGTGATTCTCCTGCCTCAGCCTCCCAAGTAGCTGGGATTATAGGCACCTGCCACCATGCTGGGCTGGTTTTTGTATTTTTAGTAGAGACAAGGTTTCACCATGTTGGCCAGGCTGGTCTCGAACTCCTGACTTAAGATGATCCACCTAGCTTAGCCTCCCAAAGTGCTGAGATTACAGGTGTGAGCCACCATGCCCGGCAAAACCCTTTTCTTAATAAATTACCCAGTCTCAGGTAATTCTTTTTTTTTTTTTTTCTTTGAGATGGAGTCTCTCTCTTTTGCCCAGGCTGAAGTGCAGTGGCGTAATCTCGGCTCACTGCAGCTTCTGCCTCCCAGATTCAAATGATTCTTCCTGTCTTGGCCTCCTGAGTAGCTGAGATTACAGGCATGCACCACCATACCCAGCTAATTTTTTGTATTTTTAGTAGACCTGGGGTTTCGCCATGCTGGCCAGGCTGCTCTTGAACTCCTGACCTCAGGTGATCCACCTGCCTCGGCCTCCCAAAGTGCTGGGATTATAGGTGTGAGCCACGGCTTCCAGCCAATTGCTGCTGATATTATAAAAAGAGAGACAGGCAGCCATGATATGCCTTCTGATGAAAGAATGATTGCCACCTAGACAGAATCTTGCCAAAAAAAAAATCAGATCTGAATCCAATCAAGCATCTGTAGATCTAACTACCGATTTCAGGAAATGGGAAGGAGAAGGAATGTGAGGTCCCGTTACTCTCAGATTTCTGTGTGGGTATGAGTCCCTGGTGGGCTTACTGGGTGAAGAGTCTGGTCCAGCAGGTCTGGGTGGGGCTTGAGACATTCTGCATTGCTAGCAGGCTCCCTGGGGAGACCATGCTGCTGGCCCACAGACCTACTCACCCTGAGTCATGAGTTGTTAGATGACGCCATCACGGTCAAATGGCAAAACCACACCAGGATAAGCTCTAGGGGATGAACAACATGGTTTTCTTCAACAAATACATTGAAATAAAGGAAGGAGACTGAGCACAGTGGCTCATGCCTGTCATCCCATCACTTGTGAGGCCGAGACAGGCGGATCACTTGAGCTCAGTAGTTCACGACTAGCCTGGGCGACATGGCAAAACCGTGCCTGTTATCTAAGCTACTGGGGAGCCTGAGGCATGAGAATCACTTGAACCTGGGAGGTGGAGGTTGCAGTGAGCCGAGATCACATCATTGCACTCCAGCCTGGATGACAGAGTGAGACTTTGCCTCAAAAAAAAAAAAAAGAATGAAGGAAAGAAAGGAAGGAGATTAAAACAGTCTTAAGATACTTCAACCAGTTGCAGCGGGGGTCCTTGTTTGAATCATGATTCCAAAAAAAGTGACACAAAAAGTGACAAAAAAAAAAGTAAGATAATTGGAAATTTGAATACTGACCAGGTTAGTTAGCTAGGGCAAAGTACCATGAACTGCGTGGCTTGGAATAACAAAAATTTATTTTCTCCCTCTTCTGGGGGCCAGAAGTTAGATATCAGCTGTTGGCAGGGCCACACTTCCTCGAAAGACGCTGGGGAAGGTCCCTCCTTGACTCCCCAGCTTCTGGTGGCCGCAGACGTTCCCTAGCATGTGGCAGCATCGCTTCTCGTGTCACTTTGCTAGTCTTCCCTCTGTGCATGTCTGTTTCTGTCTAAATTTCTCTTTTTGATAAGGACACTAATCATATTGCATCAGGGCCCACCCTAATGACCTCATTTAAACTGAATTACCTCTGTACAGACCCTTTCTTCAAATAAGGTCACATTCTGAGGTCCGGGGGTGGGACTGCAGCATTGCTTTCTGTTGGGGGGTGGGGGATGTGGGGGACACAATTTAACCCATGACACCAGATTTCTGAGACTGTCAAGGAGATAGCACTAATTTTCTAAGGTGTCATAATGGTATTATGGTTATGTTTAAAAAGTTTCTTTTTTCTTTTAGATAAACATCCAAAAAACTTACAAATGAAATGTTATGATACATGCAGTTTGCTGTAGAATGATACGGGGCAGCAAATGTGCAGCAGTAATAGATGAAGTGACCCTGCCTCGTGCCCATAATTGTTGAACCCAGGGGAACCTGGTATATGGGGTCAGTATATTATTCTGTTTACTTTTATAAAAGTTTGATGTTTTTTATAAAGAAGGTTAAAAAAAAAAGAAAAAATGAACAGCAAACAACAAAAACAAGAAACTTTCCACATAACTGACTTGGCCCCTCCCTTGACCCTCCTTGTACCCCTGGAGAGGGTCCCCACGGGCCTCCCCTTTGCACAGCAGCCTGGCTAGGGCTTCCCTCCTAAGTCCCCCACCCCAGGCTTCCTTGTGCCCAGAAACTTCCCCTGCGACCCATTGCCACCAGAACTCCCTCCACGTGGTGTCCCCGCTCCCAGCCCGCTCTCGCCTGCACAGGAAGAGCCAGCGCAGTCTTTGCCCTCATGGGGGCAGCCACTGCTCAGGGAAGAGATGCCCGGCTCCGGCACAGCTGCAGGCTGGAGCTCTGCCCTAGTGGGTACTGCCGTGAGCCACTCTGCTATGTCATTGGCCAGCCTCATGGCCTTTGAAGGGACAGTGACTGGGATGTGCTTCTCTTGAGAAGGAAAATTCAGCCTGACTCCACTTTGGTCAGCTCTCCTCGCCTGGCTCTTTGAGGTGCTCTGGGCCAGGCCTCAGAGGCACGGCATTAAGGCCCAGAGATCCCCTGGGAGGAAGGCCCCATCAGCAGAGGGAAGGAGACTACCAGCCCAGTGCCCCCTAAGAACCCCTGTGATCTCTGTCCAAGGGCTCTTCCCCCCAGGGGGAGAGAGCCTTCTAGAACCATACACAATGAGGACAAGACAAACAGCCTTGTGACCAGTGATGAGAACTTGCAAGCGTTTACACTGCATAGATCAACACCTTTAAGAGAAAAACTTAACAATGAAGCAAGTCTTCGGTAAAATGTTCCCCTGACCTCTTTCGGGTCAGACACGGCACCTCCTAGGCCTTTCTCCAAGGGCATCCTCCAAGGCTGACCCCTTCCCCACCATGATCCTACAGGGCTGGAAGGGTGGAGGGGAAGAAGTGTGGGGAAAACGGATATAGCAAGGGTCTCATGCACTCCATCCATTGATGTGAACACCCCCACCTCCCTGTCCTCCATAAATAGGAAACCATCCAGGCAGATGTTTTTTCTGCAAGTGTAGACTGTGAACTACATGCTGCGGCCTGAAGAATCCCACCAGCTAGTGATGCCCCGAGCACACCCTCTTCTCTCACCAGGGGTTACCACTCTGTCTACGCCCTGGAATCACCTCAGAGAGTTTCCAAATGCCCCTCCCCAGCCGGAGGAGATCAGAATCACTTTCTAGTTTCCCCAAGTGACGGCAAGTTGCGGCCAGGGTGGGCAATCAGGAAGGTCTCTGCCCAGTGTGAGATGAAGTGCCAGAAGGTGATGGAAGGCAGGTGCCAAGGCACGTTTCCGGTGGATGGAGACTAGTCATAAAATGACAGGGCCAACGTTGGGGTAAAGGGTCTTGGATTGGGGGAGTATGAAACCAGGGTAGAGAACTTGAATAATGGATGATGTTCAAAAAGCACCCACTCTGCAGGGGCCTCTTTCAGGCCGCTTTTTTTTTGGCGTGACTTTGGCTCCAAAATGGCCCAGGCGGAAGAGCCACACGGATGCGGAGGCCACTGCAACCTGCAGGGTGGGCGTTTCCAGGCAGAGGAAGCAAGAACAGTTGGTGGGTGGGCCAACAAGGACCTTGCATCCTGTCTCAGCGTCTGTGGACTTTGCCTCATTTATGAATTTTAAGCAGGATCAGACTTGTGCTTTAAAAAAATTGCTGCCATCTGAAGCGGGGATGGGTTGGGGAGAGACTGGAGTCAGGAAAACCAAGTGAGGAGGCTGTTGCCTTGTCGGGAAATAACACCACCATGCACTGCAGCAGGGGCTGGAGGTTTGACACGGAGTGGCTAAGGTGGGGAATGTGGATGGGATGCAGAGATGGGGAGATCCCCCTTCCCCGGAAGGCATCTGGATGTCCCCACAGCTCTACAGCTCTGGCAAGGACGGTCAGCCCCTTTTTCTAAGACGGTCCTCGCTCCCAGCCTCTTTCTTCGAGGCTCGGTGCCTCCATGCTCCTTGCCACCGTTCATGCTGGTGGAGGAGCTGCTTGTGGGTTGCTCTGAATATGTCAACTCTTCCTAGGGGAGGTGAGAAACCTCCCGCACACAGGCTATGTTGCCGCCACTTTGTGTCACCAGAAACCACATCAGAAAATTCCCAAGATTTGATCAACATCAAATTGATGACACTTTGACCTGCAATCTGCCTTGGTATGTAAATATATCTGTTCTTTCAGATCAGATCGACAGGCTTCTATTTCTCCTGCACAATCAAATTGCTTTGATTTGCTGTTTCAGAAACCATGTTCTTCACACTTGAGCCCCACACATCTAGTAATCCCTGTGCTTAAGAGAGAAAGCGAGTCCAGAAACATGAGTAAAGCCCAAATGGCCAAAGCCAGGATTCCTCTTAGGGAGGGAATCCCCATTACTCAAGAAACCACCTTCCTGAAGTCTGCTGGAAGGGGTGAGTTGTGGTTTGGAAGGAGACAGGAAAACAGAGCTAAGCTGTCACGTGAAGAAATAAGCTGTGATTTGATGGCGGGGTGCCATGGTTCACGCCTGTAGTCCCAGCTGCTTGGGAGGCTGAGGCAGGCAGATCACTTGAGCCCAGGAGTTCAAGACCAGCCTGGGCAACAGGGCAAAACCCCATCTCTACAAAAAAACACAAAAATTAGCCAGGTGTGGTGGCGCGCACCTGTAATCCCATCTGCTCAGGACGCTGAGGCAGGAGTATTGCTTGAGCCCGGGAGGCAGAGGTTGCAGTGAACTGAGATCGCACCACTGAACTCCAGCCTGGGCAACAGAGTAAGTCTCTGTCTTAAAAAAAAAAAAGTAGTAAAAAAGAAAGAAGCTGTGATTTGGTAAGGCAGAGAGCTGAAGAGAGGGGAAGGCGGGGGAGGAAGGGGGCACCAGGCCATGGAAAAGGGAGCCACGAAGGAATCTTGGTGATGGGGTTATTGCTGTGCTCCTAATTACTTTTGTGAAAGGAAAATAAAAACTTGGAATCCCAATTCTCTCCGCCAAAAGAAAAAAAATTAAGCTGAAAGCTGAGTTATGTAAGAAGCTGCCTTTCCTTTTGCTCCTAAGCAGATAGTGACAGATAAAAAGTTGAAGATCTCCACAGGTCGCTCCTCCCCATTCACCTTATCTTATAGTGAGCACCAGGCCAATTCATTATTGACTATGCCCCTAACTGCTTCTTTTCTCTTGCAACATTTGGACTCAGTAAAGAGACCACACCTTCCCTCTGTCCCCTCCAGCCAGCTTTTCCTCTTTAAATATTGAAGCCCTCAAAATCATCTTTGGAAAAAGGCATAGACTTGTCTCCCAGGCACAATCCTTAACCCTGGCAAAATAAACTTCTAAACTGATTGAGACCTGACCCAGATCCTTTCTGGTTTACACTTTATAAATCACTGTGAGTTAGGGTGTTCCTATTTGATGAAAGTTTACACTGCTGTCATTAAAGTGCCCCCAATCATCAGTAAAATCCTCTCAGGTGTCTTGGGTGAACCATCTTAGGAGCACAGGGTGGATTAAGGAGAAGTGGTGCAGTTCTACCTTCACGTTGGTGCAGAGACGAAGGACACGGTGGATGAGCGAAAACGTGGGTCCAGACGGAGTCACAGGTGATCAGAAGAGCAGCCACCAGGGCACCAGGAGAAATCTTGGAGAGAACCCTGGACAGGCCACAGGATGAAGGCTCGGTGGCATGGCCCAATATTGAGCTTCCAAGGTCAGGGCAACCCCAAGGAACACCTAGGTTTTATGTAGATATATGCAGAAGCCACCACATACACCTGCTGACCAGGATAAAACTACCCTGTTTCAAGGTACATATTTTTTTTTTTTTTTTTTTTGAGGCGGAGTCTCGCTCTGTCGCCCCGGCTGGAGTGCAGTGGCCGGATCTCAGCTCACTGCAAGCTCCGCCTCCCGGGTTTACGCCATTCTCCTGCCTCAGCCTCCCGAGTAGCTGGGACTACAGGCGCCCGCCACCTCGCCCGGCTAGTTTTTGTATTTTTAGTAGAGACGGGGTTTCACCGTGTTAGCCAGGAGGGTCTCGATCTCCTGACCTCATGATCCGCCAAGGTACATATTAAATAAACTCAGCTCAAGGATAATTTCTGTAGTAGGACTCAGGACTTTTTTTTTGGTTTTAAGAGACTGACTCAACCCAAACTGACATAAGGAGGGAAAAATAATTTATTGGTTCTTTCATTTAGAAAGTCAGGGGTAGTTGCAGGTATGGCAGACTCAGGGGCTCATTGGGTCAGCAGGACTCCATGTTTCTCAGATCTGGGCTTCCTTCTGAATTCTTTCTTGTTGGCTCCATTCTCAGGCAGCCTGTCCCCTCCTGGTGGCATGTGGTGATAATGAAATGCAGAATTTTGATGTGTCCAGAGGAAATTAAACCACACATATGCACACACTTGCGTGCACACGCGTGCCTGCACACACACACACAGAGAAATATTGCTGAATAATGCCAACAGAAACTTGTTCACAGGGTGTAACTGGAGAGAGTTTCCATGAACAGAAATGGGGCTTGCCTTTGGAGAGAGTTCCCTTGTTTTAAGAGAAGAGAAAAACCGGCAGTAAACTCAAAGCAAGAGGAAATGTAAGCAGGTAGGAGATCCTTTGGGTCAGAGTCTGCCTGGTCTAAGCCTGGCAGGACAACCTGCTTGCTTCTCAGCCTCCCTTGCAGCTAGGTTGGTCATGTGACCCTGTTCTGGCCAATGAGGCACAAGCAGAAGCCAACTTGGAGGAATCCAGGCAGACTTTTTGCTGTTCTTGGAAAGGAGGACAGTAGCTGAGGCCTGGGCCGAACCTTCCCCTCTTGTCCTTGAGCACTTGAACTAGGTTCACCAATGCTGCTTCTCTCCTCCTGGACCAAAGCCGTGCCACAGAGTCCCAGCTTAGGAAAAGGTTTAGTTCTTGCTAAAGCACGCCTATCTATCATCTATCTATCTATCTTCTATCTATCTATCTATCTATCTATCTATGATACAGATGTAGATATATAATAGATATACACAACATATACATATATACACACATATATGCATGTATTCTTAATTCTTAATTGGCGTGGTTTAGCAAGAACTAAACCTATATATGCAACTCTCTCTCTCATATGTATATATGCAACACATACACACACACACACACACACATATATATATATATATATATATATATATATATGCAGAGAGAGAAAGTCTTGCTCTGTTGCTCAGGCTGGATGGCAGTGGTGCCATCATAGCTCACTGCAGCCTCGAACTCCTGGGCTTAAGCAATCCTCTTTTTTTTTTGAGATGGAGTTTTGCCCTTGTTGCCCAGGCTGGAGTCCAATGGCATGATCTTGGCTCACTGCAACCTCCACCTCCTGGGTTCAAGCGATTCTCCTGCCTCAGACTCTTGAGTAGCTGGGATTACAGGCACCCGCCACCATGCCCAGCTAATTTTTGTATTTCTAGTAAAGATGGGATTTTACCATGTCGGCCAGGCTGGTCTCAAACTCCTGACCTCAGGTGATTCACCCACCTTGGTCTCCCAAAGTGTTGGGATTATAGGCATGAGCCACCGTGCCTGGCGTCAAGCAATCCTCTTGCTCAGCCTCCCAAAGCACTGAGATTAGAGGTGTGATCCACCACAGCCAGCCAAGAATATATATATTCTTCAATTACAAAAGCAATATGTACTCAATGTAAAAAGTTAAAATAATACCAAAGTATGTATAATAAGTGCAGTTCCCTCACCTCCCCTTGTCTCCCTAAATCCTGACACAGTAGCCACAGTTCATGCAGAGGTAGCCACTGTTCATGGTTTTGGGAGAATCCTCCAGACCTTTCCCTGTGCTATATACATATATATATATATCTCCACATATGTATATATGCATATGTACGTGCCATCCTGCAGCTTTCCCCACTGAAGTCCGTGATGTCCACCCACATGAACATATCTAGATCGGCCTCATTCTTTTGTGTGGCTCCGGATGGCCCCATGCTGGGTAGGTATTCCTCTGTGAGTGGACACTGAGGGCATAATTTCTTCCACGAGAATACTAGTATTGCAACTTCATTGTCTTATTTTTCCAAGAAAAAAGAAGCCACTGTGATTGTTCTCATCAATGACATGTAGTGCATGGCCGCTGTGTACAGGACGCTGTACTTTACTTAGGGGTGTGGGACAGAACGGGACGGGATGCCCACTCCCGAGGGCCTGGCTGAGTGGTGGGGAGAAGTATCTCAAAAGGTAAGGTCATTGCCTGAGGACTGAGTGAGGTTGCCTGGGAGGAGAGGTGTTTGCTGGGGTGGGCCTCACAGCAGGAGAGGCCTTCGGTGTTGGCTCTGGAACCCTGGGGATGAGTCTGTGGAGGGAGGGGTGGCGGGGTAGGGGTGCCCCAGGTCGGGGAACAGGGTGGCCAGAGATGCCCAGGCAGGAAGAATGAGCAGACCTGGTTCCTCAGGTATACCTAGGAAGCACCGCTTTTTCTGACAAAGGTGAAATAAAGGTGCCAGAACTCATTATCTGGCCTTTCTCCACGCTGCAAGGCCCATTCTTGCTTGTGTGACGGTATTCTCTCTCTCGCTCTCTTTTTTTTTTTTAATAAAAATAACTATGAAGGGTTCAAGGCGCCTTTCTTTCACGACATCCCAGCTCTTAGGTCCCAGCGGTGCATCGGTGGCAAAGAATGTCCCCTGTCACCACGGCTGCTTGCCTTTATTTGAAGTGTCTGGCAGAGCTATCTCCCTGTGACATGCTTCTTTCAGAGCAAATTATTCATCCCCCCGTGGCCCCCACCTCTCCCGGCCTTGGGCTCTGTTCATCCCCGCAGGTGTGAAGACAGGCCCGGCCTTTGTGTGCGAGGAGCTTGCCCCCTCCTTGGCTCCCCTCTTGGATCCCCTCCAGGCCTGTCAAGGCTTTCCTCGCTCGCTCCGGGCCCTGCGGTGTGTGCGGGGCTGATGTCTCCTGTCATCCAGGGAGGGTTGTGCAGCCTCCAGCCCTCCTCTAATCTCCCCCTCTACAAAGGGCAGCCCTGTCACTCAGGGGGACAGCGGGGAACCTGGATCCGGGGCCACACAGTGAAGCATCCACCCTGCCTGGGTAGGAGGAAGCAGCCTAGCAGAGGTGGCTGTTGAGGCAGAGGGCAGGTGGACAGGGGCCTGGGTAAAGAGAGTGAGAGCTCAGCCATCTTAAGCCACTGAAGTCAGGTAGCCAAGCTTATTTTAGTGGAGTACGCAAGTGGCCTAGACCAGGCACAGTGGCTCATCTATAATCCCAGCACTTTGGGAGGCTGAGGAGGGAGGATGGCTTGAGGCCAGAATTTCAAGACTAGCCTGGGCAACATGGCGAGACCCTGTCTCTACAAAAAATAAAAAAACAAGCCGGATGTGGTGGCGCTCACCTATAGTCCCAGCTGCTCAGGAGGCTGAGGTGGGAGGATCACTTGAGGTCAGGAGGTGGAAGCTGCAGTGAGCTATGATTGCACCTCTGCACTCTAGTCTGGGTGACAGAGTAAGACCCTGTCTCCAGCAAATAAATAAATAAAACAAATGGCACAGAGCAAGCTGGCCAATTCCGGTAGTGCTGGCTAATGGTTAGTGCAGAGGGGGCAGTCTCAGTGGCTGTCTTGGGGCCATCCTACAAAAATGAAGGAGGCACCTATAGAAATAGGGTCAGCTTCCCCATCCTCCACCAGACTCCAGAATTCTTCCTCGGCCTCCTGCATCAGTAGTGATGAAAAACTGATGCAGTGAGGCGGGGTGGAGTGAGCAAGCCAAGACCAGCCTGGTGCCCAGGGCCAGGAGCCTGCTCTTTCGAGCCTCTGTCCCCTGTGTGTCCACAGGAAGCACAGTGCCTGCTGCCTGGGGGGAGCTGAAGATACAGGATGGGTCCCGGTGGTGGAGGTGCCCGGGCAGCACCTGCATACAGCAGGTGTTCACCGTTGGTTTTGGCATGGTGGCACAGAGCAGAGGTGGAAAGCAATGTGCTGCCTGCAGACAGGCTTTTGTGACCTACCCCATGTCTAGAAATGTATCTTCTGAGTTATTAACAAGGAAAAACGTGGCCACGCAGGGCCCACCTTACTTCAAGGCAATAGCAGGCTGGGTAGAGCAGCGCTGCCCGTGGAGATGGCACAGGGTCCCCTCTGCCTGCACCCCAGGGTTCTCCTCCACCTCCCACTGCTTCCCCTCTGTACACTGGCTGGCGGCACTCAGTCACATACTTTTGCTGACTTCTGAGACATTGGAGATTGAGAGCTCTGGGACCTGGAGCAGACTCGGGTTTGCATCCCACTACTTCATTCATGACCTGTGTAGCCAGCCTTGCTGAGCCTCAGTGACTTCTTCTGTACAATGGGACTCACGATCCTCACCAAATGAAAAGAGCAAGCATACATCACCTGCCCTTGAACCTGAAACAGACAGCGGATTCCCAACCACAGAGAAGACACATTGCTGAGGCTGCCTTGCCATGGCTCACCGCTGACAGCACAGTGTGCACCCCGCAGGGCTCAGCTTTCCCGTGGGTGGGCAGCGTGACCCAGGCAAGCAGGCAGGGCTGCCAGGGCCTCAGCCAGCAGGGAGCTGGCCCAGCAGGGAGCGGGCAGGGGCTGTGGCCAAGGGTCTCTGGAGGAGGCTGCGTCTCTGCAGAGGGGACCCCTCCTGAAATACCCTCCAAGCTGGAAGCTGGCCCCTCAGAGGGGAAAACAGGTGCTGCGGGCGACTCTGAGCTCCCCACTGTAAATTAATCCACCCGAGCAATTGGGAACAGAAAGTGCTTCCTGTCCCGGCCTGAGACAATGGACAATAAACGCAGCCAGCCTGCTGGGCCCCGGCCCCTGACCCCAAGGCTTCAGGAAGAGGCTCCCACACACACACACCTGCGGTGTGCGAAGCTCGCATTGTTCTGGGCTCACAGCCTGAGCAAGGCCCCTTGCTCTCAGGAGCCTCCAGCTCTTTCTGGACCTGAGTCCCGGGAGCCTTCACTCCGCCCAGATGTGCTTCCTGTGGACGGAGACCCACAGATGACACAGGTGAGCAAGCGTCCTTGGGTTCGGGTTCATTTAATGCATATTCTTGAAGCCCCTACCACACACGGAGCCTGCACACCAGCGGCACATTACAAAGCCTTTCCAGAAAGGCTGTGGTCTCACACTGAGCACCAGACAGTGCCTGGACCTGCCCCTCTCCACCGAGCACACAGACAGGGCCACATACATCCTGCTGGGGAAGGCCCGGTGGAGGCGGCTCCTTGGAGTGAAAGGCCCTGAGATACCAGAGGCTCCTGGGACGTGAGGCTCCTTCTGGATTTCTGAGGCTGATAACCGAATACTCTTGACTTGAGTAGATGATGAGCTTGTGGAGCATGGTATGCATGTGCGCACCACCATGAAGGTAGTAATCATTCTTGCTTGCTGGGGCCATGTGTGTGTCCACATTTTGTCTTTTAATTTTTTTTTTGAGACGGAGTCTTGCTCTGTTGCCCAGGCTGGGGTGCAGTGGCGTGATCTTGGCTCACTGCAACCTCTGCCTTCTGGGTTCAAGCAATTCTCCTGCCTCAGCCTCCTGAGTAGCTGGGATTACAGGCATGCTCCTCCATGCCTGGCTAATTTTTGTATTTTTAGTAGAGACGGGGTTTCACCATGTTGGCCAGGCTGGTGTCGAACTACTGACCTCATGATCAGCTCGCCTCGGCCTCCTAAAGTGCTGGGATTACAGGCGTGAGCCACTGTACCTGGCCTCTCGTCTTTTACTTAATTTTTTGAGTTGGGGTCTCACTCTGCCACTCTGGTTGGAGTGCAGTGGTGCTGTCATAGCTCACTGCAGCCTCAACCTCCTGGGCTAAAGCAATCCTCCCACTTCAGCCTCCTGAGTAGCTGGGACTACAGGCATGCACCGCCATTCCTGGCTAGGTTTTAAAAATTTTTGTAGAGATGGGGTCTTGCTATGTTGCCCAGGCTGGTCTGAAACTCCTGGGCTCAAGCAATCCTCGCACCTCAGCCTCCCAAACTGCTGGGATTACAGGCATGAGCCACCACACCCGCCTCAATGTCTTTTAATGTCATTAAAAGACACTCATTTTGTCTTTTTTTTTGAGATGGAGTGTTGCTCTGTTGCCCAGGCTGGAGTGCAGTGGTGTGATCTTGGTTCACTGCAAGCTCTGCCTCCCAGTTCACGCCATTCTCCTGCCTCAGCCCCCTGAGTAGCTGGGACTACAGGCACCCGCCACCATGCCTGTCTAATTTTGTTTTTGTATTTTTTAGTAGAGACAGGGTTTCACCATGTTAGCTAGGATGGTCTCGATCTCCTGACCTCATGATCTTCCCGCCTCAGCCTCCCAAAGTGCTGGGATTACAGGCTTGAGCCACCGCACCCGGCCTCATTTTGTCTTTTAATGATTAATGGACTAGCACAGTCTTAGAGAAGGAAAGAGCAGAGGTTCTATGTCCAGTCAATGGGGAACTGGGAGATTCATTCCGAAAGGCTTTGGGCAGGAACTGGGCCCGGGTCACTCTTTGAAAGGGTGGATCTCCCATTTTCCTGCAGAAAATCTGAGCAGCAGGTGAGTCCGAAGGACTGCCCGGAACCCCAGAGCATGGCAGTGGGCGAGCAGACCTCCCTGTCCTGGGCATCCCTGTGGCCATGGAGCTCCTGGGTGAGCAGCTGCTCTGAGACAAGTCTGGTGAAGAACACAGCAGGACTCCTGAACATCCTTCGTTAAAATAAACATTTATTTATGGAAACCAGAACTGTCCTTGGCGCGTGGTTCGTGGACGTGCTGGGCAGCTGGGTGGGGAGGGTGCACAGGTGGAGCCTCAGCTCTGTTTCTTTCTCTGGGTGGTGTCCCCACTGCCGGGCTTCTCCCGCTCTCAGCTCTCTGGGGAGGTCCCCTGTGAAGGGCCTGTCTTTCCTGTCCCCTCCCTTGGATCATGAATGAACCACTCTCTCTCTCTTTTTCCTTTTCAGCGATTGGGCTGTTGGAATCAAAGAGGCCCTCCGGTGACTCAGGCGTTTCCCATTGCCCTATTCTAGCATCCTCTACTCTTAGCACTGAGAGTTTTTCACGTCCTATTTGGAACTGATAGGAAACCCTTTCATTGTCTCGCTACATGGATATTAGCACTGATGAAGGAAGCGCTCCATCAGATAGTCGTCCGCTGCAGTAAGCTGGTTTCCAGCACGAGCCTGCCTAGACTCAGCGTCTCCTGCCTCCAGAGACCCCCCAGAATCTCAGCCCCTAGGAACCCTGGGTCAGGGTGGATGGAGGCTCCTAGGCATTGTGGGGTCTCTGGCACCAGAGACACTCAGGGGTCTGGGGACCGAGTTTGGCCCCTGTACCCACCCACTACCATTTGACATGGTGAGAGAGAGATGACGAGCTCAGGTAGGGGATGGCTTCTGCAGTGCCCACAATGTGCCAGGACTCTGCTCTGCCACTGCGGACCTTCCCTCACCCCTCGCTCCCAGGCATCAAGCTCTGGTTTCCGGTTGTGTTCCTTGAAGCCCTCGGGCTCCCTGGTGACAGTCACAGAGCCTCTGAGCAACTTCCCTTTCAGCTATTTTCCATGACCTAGTCCTGGGTAAGGCTTCATTTGAACGAAGGGTTCTGCTGCTAAAAAAAGAAAAAAAAAGTTGAAAAAACCATCACCTGATCACAACTTTCTAAGGTAGATATTTTGTTTTGCAATGAGATATTTGCAGTGGTTTCACTAAAGCCTGATCTTCCCACCCGACTGTTTGCCTGTGAGATGAGGACGTTTCAATCACAATCAATATGCCCTGAATGAACCGGCATCACCCTCCTCCCCCTAGTGAGAGATAGGGACCTCAGGCTCAGAGAGGTTATGTGATTTTTCTCAAAGCCACACAGCAAAATTTGGAACCACAGGTCCACAGGTGAGCCTTACTTCTCTTCCTGGGCGAGCCTGCAGTCAGGGGCAAGGCTTTTTGATGATAAGAGTGAGGTGGAGCCAGCTCTAGATTGGGGGTGGCAGAGGGAAAAGGAGGAGGGGGGTTCCCGAAGCACCATTCTGCTTTCTGTGAGAAGGGATTTCCCCTCAACAACTTCTGTCCCATTTTTCAGAGCTAAAGTGACAAGCCACATCCACGTCCCTGGGTAAAGGTGCTCCCCTTGCAGGAAACACATGTGCACTTGGGATGGAGCCCTCTGTGCGGGAGCGGCTTGCTCACCTCTCAGCGGGCGCCAGCTGGGGTCTCTCCCAGCTCTCGAATCCTAACTGCAACCACCATTTATTCAGCACCTGTCATGCACCAGGCACTTTATGTATATTGTTGCTAACCCTCAAAACAAGCCCTTCCCAACATAAGCGTTTTTGTGCCCAACCCATAGGTCTGAAACTGAGACCCAGAGAGGCTGAATGACTTGCTCACAGTCACACAGCAGGCAGTAGCAGGCAGTGGGGAAGTCGGCTCTATGGATTGTACACCTGGGCTCCTTCAGGCCTCTGCGCTGCCAGGCCTGATGCCCTAGCATGTTGGGTGTTCAGAGGTGCCTGGGGAGCTTGTTAAAAGTGTAGATTCCAGGCCTCCTTACCCTTAAAGATTGTGACTCAGTAGCCCAGGGCAGGACCCAGGCATCTTCATTTTGACCGGCCGTCCCAGTGGCTGCCATGCACAGGCAGGTTTTAGGAACATCATGGGTTGATGATTCCTGGTCTCCCCAGCCCTCTTGGCCTGGCCGCAGAGAGCTGCCTTTCCAGCGAGGTCAGCCGAGATGATGCTGCCGGGAGAGCAGTCTCCTCTGCCGTCTCAGGAGGGACTCCTCAGAAGAAGGATGAGTCTGAGGGCTCCGGTTGTCTTGGCCTGAGACAACCCAAGGTCTTGTAACAGGAAAAAACCTCACCCATTCCCAGTGTTGATTTCATACCTTTATTTTATATATCTATTTTTATTGTGGTGAAATACCTATAACAATAAAATTGCCGGGTGCGGTGGCTCACACCTATAATCCCAGCACTTTGGGAGGCCGAGATGGGTGGATCATGAGGTCAGGAGATCCAGACCATCCTGGCCAACATGGTGAAACCCCGTCTCTACTAAAAATACAAAACATTAGCCAGATGTGGTGGCACACACCTGTAGTCCCAGCTACTCAGGAGGCAGGAGAATCTGTTGAACCTGGGAGGTGGAGGTTGCAGTGAGCCGGTATTGCACCACTGCACTCCAGCCTAGGCGACAGAGTGAGACTCCGTCTCAAACAAAACAAAACAGATCAAAAAACCAAACCAAACCAAAACAAAACAATATCATTTACCACCATAACCATTTAAGGTGTAGAGTTCATTGGCATGAAATATAATTACCTTGCTGTGCAACACTCACCACTATTCATCTCCAGAATGTTTTTCATTGTCCCAAACTGAAATTCTGTACCCATTGTACACTAACTCCCCATTCTCCCTCCTCCAGCCCCCGGCAACCACCTTCTACTTCTCTGTGTCTGTGAATGTGACTGCTGGGGATCTCATATGAATAGAATCGCATAGGGCTTGACTTTGTGTGCCTGGCTTATTTCACTCAGCATCATGTCCTCCCGGGTCACCGATGTGGCAGCACAGTTCAGAACCTCCCTTTTTAAGGGTGAGTAATAGTCCATTGTGGGACAGGCTGCATTCATTTATCTATTCATCTGTAGATAGACATTTGAGTTTCTCCCGCCATTTGGCTACTATGACTTTGACTTATTTTAACATTATATAAATATGAGGCCAGGCGTGGTAGCTCACACCTATAATTCCAGCACTTTGGGAGGCTGAGGTGGGAGGA
The DNA here is from genome assembly GCF_009764315.1 of Trachypithecus francoisi. Taxonomy (NCBI): domain Eukaryota; kingdom Metazoa; phylum Chordata; class Mammalia; order Primates; family Cercopithecidae; genus Trachypithecus; species Trachypithecus francoisi. The sequence continues at coordinate 60,608,132 of NW_022681453.1, forward strand.
TCGCTTGAGCCTAGGAGGTTGAGGCCGCAGTAAACTGAGATCAAGTCACTGCACTCCAGCCTGGGCCACAGAGAAAGACCCTGTCTCTAAAAAGTCAATCAACCAATCAATCAATCATTCAATCAATCTGTGCTCACCTAAAACTAAACATTGGTACTTTCTACTTCTACAACAAGATGAAAATGAAAGATAAGTTAAATCCAATCAAAATTACAAGACGAATAAAATTCAAGTGAATAGTATTAGTCTATGCCAATGGATGATGCTGTCTTGCTTGAAACAGGAATGTGGTGCTGATGGCCTCAGTGCAGCTTCCGTGGAATCTGGCACATTCTCTAACCACTGTGACAACTCAATTTCCTCCTCCTTGTCTCTGTTTGAACTACTGCAAAGCCTCAGTGTTTTAAAACACATCCAAGTGCCATTGCCCTTCTCTTGTCATGAACGCGTCCTTTTCATCTGACATCCACCTTTCTTTCCTTAGTATCCTGTGGACATTAAAGTTTGATCAGATCATGATCAAACTGAACGTTGGGACTGGAATTTTGCAGCTGTCCTTGGTTAAAAGGTCACTATGCAAATAATCATGGGAAATGATGTCCTAAAGTTAAAAACTCTTGGTGAACTAGCAGTCTGAAGACCATGACCACTGGCCCCAGCTTCAGAGGCGGTGGTCCAACCTCCTGTTCAGGTCGCTTCCACCTGCCTGTGGAGTTCTCTGTTGTCTGAAGTTACTCTCTGGTCGCCCAGGTTATCAGGAGTCTTCAAGGCTGTGCTGACTGACTGCAGATAGCCTCTCAACCTATTTCCAAATCCGAGTCCCCACGAGGCACCTGTTGGGTTCTTCTCCACTTTTATTTATTTATTTAAAGACAGGGTCTTGATCTGCCCCTAGGCTGGAGTGTAGCGGTGCAATCATGGCTTGCTGCAGGCTCAACTTCCTGGGCTCAAGCCATCCTCCCGCCTCAGCCTTCCGAGTCACTGGAGGCCACAGGTGTGCACCACCATGCCTGACTATTTATTTATTTATTTTTGTAGAGATGGGGTCTCACTTTATTGCCTAGGCTGGCCAACTCGTGCCCTCAATCGATCCTCTCACCTCAGCTCCCCAAAGTGTTGGGATGACAAGCATGAGTCACCGCACCCCGTGGCTTTTTCACTTTTAATTCCCAATGCATTGCCTTGCAGAGAGGCTGGGCAAGATCTGAGATGGGAAAAAGGAAAAATCCCCTCCCCAGATTATGGACCCTGCACCACGCCTTTGGCATTTGGGACCTCTCTTTCCCCATTTCTTTCTTCTTTTCTCCCCCAGGCATGGGCCTTGCAGAACTTTTATTATTATTTATTTATTTACTTTGAGATGGAGTCTCACTCTGTCGTCCAGGCTGGAGTGCAATGTCATGATCTTGGCTCACTGCAACCTTCGTCTCCCGGGTTCAAGTGATTCTCCTGCCTCAGCCTCCCAACTAGCTGGGATTATAGGAGCCTGCCACCACGCCCAGATAATTTTTTGTATTTTTAGTAGAGATGGGGTTTCACTATGTTGGCCAGGCTGGTCTCAAACTCCTGACCTCATGATCCACCCACTTCGGCCTCCCAAAGTGCTAGGATTACAGACGTGAGCCACCGTGCCAGCTTGAACTTTTATTATTTTTAACAATACGAGTCACCATTATTGAGCACCAACTATGTGCCAGACTGTGCTAAGTTGTTAAAACAATTTTTTTAGAGATGGGGTCTTGCTATGTTGTCCAGGCTGGTCTCAAACTCCTAGCCTCAAGTGATCCCTCTGCCTCAGCCTCCCACAGTACTGGGATTACAGGCGTGAGCCACGCTTCTGGCCTATACTAAGTTCCTGACACCTACTATCTCTGTGTCCTCAGTGGGCCCCAGGAAGGACCGTAGTGCTTCTGCTCCCCACATGGGGACCTTCAGAGAAGTCCAGTAGCTCTCCTGGGACCACACAGGCAGGAAGCGGCAAGGCCAGGTCTGGCTCACCCCTCTGAGGCTCCACACTGTCCCCACAGAGGGTTCATTCTTTGGGTAAAATCTTGGGCCAGGTGCTGTCTGGTTCTATCAGTGGGAGAGACTGGCTTTGAAGCTGTTCCCAGGCTGCCCCTGCCCCAGCGCGGGAAGTTGGCCGTTCTCTTCTGGGCTGGTGCTTCCTGAGGCAGCCAGCGCTGGAGACAACAAACGTCTTTCTCCCAACATCAGTTTTTCCCTTCATTGTTTAATGACTGCGGTTCTAACCTGACTCTGTTCTGTTCTCTTTCACTGTAAATGTGTGGGGGCCCTTCAGGTGGGATGGGCAAACCAGGCTTCGGGGGCTAGCTGGGACACCCACAGCCATTTATAACATTGTTTATGTGGGAAAGCGGTTTTGTCATCCAAACAACAGCCTTACAAAAGAATGTTAGGAACACAATTAGTTTGTAAATTGGTCACTTCCTGTCTTTGTTGGGGTGGAGTGAGGATGGGCACAGTAGTTAGTTTAAAATACTAAATGAGATAGTACATGAAAAAAAAAAAAAGCCCAAAACACAGTGATTAGGGCACTGGACCCTCTCAAATAATATGTAGTTGCCATGATATTCTTATTATTGTTATCATCGTTTCACATGAGGGTAAAATCTGTGTGGCTCAGGAAGGCAGAACAGAGACCAGTGAGTTTCAGGTGGTGAACTTCTCGAGTAAAGGGCTTCCTAATCCATCAAGTCCATTCACAGTGGAGCAGACTGGCAGTGAGCCCTCCCATCCCTGAGGGTGTTTAAGCAGAGGCTTGGCCTGGGCAACAGGACCCTTGAAACTTCTATCCAAATGTCGAGTTCTAGCTTCTCTCCCTCCCTCAGCAAGCCCTCAGCTGGGGCCATGCTGCCCCCCGCCCCCTACAGCCAGCACACATCACTGCTTTGGTTCTGCAAAATGGACCAAGCACCTGCAATGGACTTGCCGGACAGCAGAGTGCAATTGCCAAGGGCAAGGACTCTGGAGCCTGGAGGTCCTGGGTTCAAATTTTGACTTTGCCGCTGCCCAGGAGTTTAAACACAGGCAGAGGACTAACAGTTTCTGGGCCTGTCAAATGGAGTGAGTAGCACCGATCAGCTGGGTTCTCAGGAGGATTAAATTAGGTAAAATATGTAAAGTGCCTAGTTTGGAACAAGACTCTAGTTCCATCACTTGCCAGCAGGACAAGTCACTTAGTTTCTCTGAGTGTCACTAACTTCAGCTCTGAAGCCGGGTGGTGACATCTTCTGAGCACAAGGTTATGGTCATCGTGACGCTGGCAGCCACTCTGGGAAATACCAGGCACGGGGTGGACCCTTGGCAGGTGGCGATTATCCCAGCCTTAGCTAAATCCATCCCATGTGCCATGAAGCCTTCCTCAGTTTTTCTTTCTAATAACAGCTAACACTGAGCATGTGCCATGTGCCAGGCATGGTGCTAAGCAATTTGAATACAGTAACTCACATCATTCTCAGTACAGCCTTGTGGAATGGGCAGTGTCACCGCAGCCACAGCACGAAACAGGCAGGGGAGGAGTGCAGAGGCGTGCGAAGGGACTCACTCAGATTCACACAACCTGAGGTGAGAGGATTGATTGAGGCCAGGAGTTGGCCACCCTAGGCAACAAACTGAGACCCCATCTCTACAAAAATAAATAAATAAATAGTCAGGCATGGTGGTGCACACCTGTGGCCTCCAGCGACTCGGGAGGCTGAGGCGGGAGGATGACAGGGCCAGGGTCTGACTGCAAAAGTCTTACTCAAGACAGGATCAATCTGCACACCCACCAGGCTGGCCAGCTAAGTGCCCTGTGTCCAGCTGTGTCCCCTTGCCGCATTGGAGGCGGCCCCAGCATGCCCTACTATAGTCTGGCTGGGAATGTAAGGTGCTCACGGGCTCAGGGAGGGCTTGGAACCTCCCTTTGTACTCACCAGCACCACACTCTGAGCCTCTGCAGATCCCATGTAGATAGTCTCTGGGAAGTCAGTTTCTCAATGTCGACATCACCGGCCCCGACACAGCTCAGGTTGCAAAAGTCCTGGCCTGGGACAAGGTGGTGTGGCCAAGAGGCAATGTGGAGAGGGTCAGTAAGTCAGGAAGTGGCTGCTGTACCCTGGCCCTACAACCAAGGCTGTGACTTTGTGTGATTTAGCCGAGGCTCTCTGAATTTCCCTTCCTCTTCTTTCTTATTGAATATATATATTTAATACAGAATATATATATTTAATACAATCTTGCCATGTTGCCAAGGCTGTTCTTGAACTCCTAAGCTCAAATGATCCTCCCATCTTGGCCTCCCAAAGTGCTAAGATGACAGGTGTGAGCCACCACGCCCGGCCCCTTCCTCCTCTTTTAACATGAAGAGTCACTGGAGATTTCCCAATAGCAATTCCAACACAAAGTTTCTCTCAGTTAGGACAAGAGCTAGAAATACTATTTATGTTGGTGGGAAAGTAGGTTAGGACAATGCAGTCAAGAAGAGAGACCTTGAGCAAGGCTGAATGTAGGAAGCGGCTAAAATATTGACCAAAATTCCTCCTGAGACCTTAGAGTTCCCCTTGTAAATAAGCTGTTCCCTACCGTGAGAACTAGGGGTGGGGCAAATGAGCAGATGGGCTGAGCTGGGGCCCAGGGTAGAAGGAAGAAAGGACCAAGGGCTGTACTGTACTCAGTCTCTCTTTTCCAGAATGCCTCCAGAATCTGTCTTCTAGACTGTTCCTTCCCTGTCAGATTTTGAGGCAGAGGCTTGGCTCTCAAACCTCTGGTGGTGATGTTTTAATCAGTGACTTACTGGGCCTTTGTTTCCCATTCCCTACAATTAAAGCACACTGTCACTAAGTGGCAGTGGTGTTTCTATGTTGTCTATGTGCTCGGAGGATTTAATGGTAGCTGTGAATTCAACCAAAACTGAAGACATTGGCTTAAATTTTATTTTATTTTATTTTTTTGCGACAAGGCTTGGTCTGTTGCCCAGGCTGGAGTGCGGTGGTGTGATCATGGCTCACTGCAGCCTTGACCTCCCAGGCTCAAGCAATCCTCCTGTCTCAGCCTCCCAAGTAGCTGGGACTACAGGTATGTACCACTATACTCAGTTAATTTTTAATTTTTTTATAGAGATGAGGTCTCACTATATTGCCCATGTTAATCTCGAATTCCTGAGCTCAAAAGATCCTCCTGCCTGAGCCCCCTAATATATTGGGATTACAGGCATGAATCACCATGTCTGGCTTTTATTTTTTGGTGGAAACAGAATTCTGTATTAGCATTTTGGCTGCTGTGAGTTGCCAACTCTGTTCTTAATACTGCCTGCCTTTAGGAGTCCACAGTCGCAGACCCTTTCCCTCAGATTGTCATCACATTCCTGATGTAACATCATGGTAGAGATCTCTTTAGGAATTGAAAGGGGAGACTCCTGTGGAGTGAAAAGTTTGTCTTTTTCCTTTGAAAAACGAGGTGAGAGTTCTGATTTTTGCAAAGGCGCTAGGTGGTTTGTAGCAACCCTTCCACTGAGGACGCCCAGAGGAGCTGCACAAAACACATGCAACGGAAACGCGGGGAAAGGTGAGCTCAGCATTTGGGATCACTTTTTCCTTGAGGGCGCTTGCCAGCATCAGAAGAGGTGGCTGAGGGCTGAGTGGGGCTTTCGCAGATTGTGAGGGTAATGGAGAGAAGGTGGTGGGAGCTGGTTCCTGGCTTGCATTTTTGGTTGGGACCGTGCAGCAGTACACCCGGACATATGGGTGGACTGGAGGAGACCTACACCAGTCCTGGCAAGACCTGCTTGCTCAGTTTCAGATAATATCAAACTCTACAGCTGGATTTAGGATTGCTCGTGCCCTCGACACCTGGAAGAAGCCATTTGAATACCTTTCTGGAGGAAGATAGCAGCATTCTAGGTCTCATTATTTCTATTAACAAAGTTTAAAATTTTAATGTCAAGCACACAATAATAGTAGCTAGGCACAAGCAGAAACAAGAGTACACGAACGAACGCCAGGAGAGACAACAGATAACAGAAAACAGACAAGAAGAAACGGATGCTTCTCACTTTGGAAAATCGAAAAAGAAAAAAAGAGTGAGAAATGGACAAATCCACAATGATAGTAGGAGATTTTTATATACTTCTTGCCTCTCTCAGTAACTCATAGAACAAGCAGAAATATATGAGCAGGATATACAGATTTAAATAACATGATCAGCCAACTTCAGACAGATACAACAACTACTTAGGTTACACATGTTTTTCAAGCCCACATTGGAAATTTACCAAAATGGATTCATACTGGGAAACAAGTCTCAAAAATGTTTCAAAGAATTGAAATTATACAAAATATATTCTCTAGCCATGATATAATTAAGTTAGAAATACTCATTAAAAATATAACCAAGTCTTCAAATGTTTGGAAAGTAAACAGTATTCTTTTTTCCTTTTTTTTTTTTTGATATGGAGTTTCACTCTCATTGCCCAGGCTGGAGCGCAATGGTGTGATCTCGGCTCACTGCAACCTCTGCCTCCTGGGTTCAAGTGATTCTCCTGCCACAGCCTCCTGAGTAGCTGGGATTACAGGCATGTGCCACCATGCCTGGCTAATTTTGTATTTTTAGTAGAGACGGGTTTTCTCCATGTTGGTCAGGCTGGTCTTGAACTCCCGACCTCAGGTGATCTGCCTGCCTTGGCCTCCCAAAGTGCTGAGATTACAGGTGTAAGCCACCATGCCCGGCTGAACAGTACTCTTAAAAAAAACTCTCAGGCCTGAGAAAAAGCATGATGGCAATTAAAATTATGTTTTGAACAAACGATAATTAAAATATTAAATGTACAAATGTTGGAATGCAGTTAAAGCCATGCTTAGAGGGACAGTTATAGCCTGATTGCATATGTTAGAATTGAGGAGAGATTAAAAATAAATGAGCCAGGCAGTTGTTTCTCTCTTTATTGCTCCGGTTTGAAAGTTGTACTCGGGATCTTGACTTTACAGAGTGTGAAGTTATGCTATTTTTTGCATCTTGCCTGATCTATGTTTAACATTTTTGTGTGGCAAAATGTTACATCCATCACAGCAGAAGTCCTCAGCTAATTTGACATGTCAACAGCATTTAACATGGTTGGCCACTCTTCATGCTTGTAATTCTTTTTTTTGTAACTCTCTGTTTGCTTGGTTTCCAGGCAGTGGGGAGCAGGACAAACTCATAATAGTTTGCAAGAGTTGACTATGTGCAAAGCTCCTGACTCCCTGTTCAGTGACGTCATGTTGGTAGCCTGAAATGGACCACAGTGAGAATATTTACACCGTGGAAATTGGCAAACTCGACAAATCAGTGCGTTTATTTCTTTATTTTCAGAGGGCAGGTTTACCAGCACACCCTGTATCTCCTCTCCTTTGCTGGTGTCTCTGAATCTGCCTTCAAAGCTGGTTCTTTGTCTCTGGGCTGCTGGAGTTTGGAAGGCCCTGGAACTCAGTCCTCCAACCTTTTCTATCTGCCTACTCCCTTGGTGACCTCACTCAGTCTCATGTCTTTAAGCACCGTCTTCACACTGATGACTTCCAAATGGATTATCTTCAGCCCCAATTTCTCCCCTGACTCCAGGCTCATAAATCCAACTGTCGACTCCAGCATTGTCAGGTTAGATTTGCAGTGCCTGTTAGAAACCCAGGTGGACATGGGGTGTGAAAGAGAACGCTCAGGGTGACTCTGAGGCTTTGGCCTGAATGATGGGAAGGATGGAGTTCCTGTCAACCAAGGTAGGAGATCTGAGGGAGGAGCAGGTTGGGAAGGTTGGGGAGAGAAGCAGCTGTCTCCCCAAGAGATGTCAAAATACACAGAAGCAGTGAGGTTTAAGTATATGATTTAAAGTTGAAAGTGTGGGAGGGGTGCTTACAAGGGTTTCAGGTGGGATACCAGTGGGCAGCGATGCTAGTTTAAATGTGTCTTAGCATAAGATTTAAAGAATGATAGTGAAGTAAATGCTTTCTTTTAAAGTACTTTCATTTAAAAAAGCAAATCAATGAAAATAATAAGTAGTAAGTAAACGGTAATACAGGTAGGCACTAGATGGATGAAGCAAAAATTGCAAAGGTGGCACGAGAAAGACTGAGGGTTGATAACTCTGAAATGGAGGAACTAAATACATTAAATAAAACTGGAGGAGGTGCAGGTACGGCAGCTAGGTTTTAGCTGACTGTCCAGCTCGGCTGTCCTGGTAGGCAGTCAACAGAGCATGATTTAAGTTGATACATGAAATAATGGTAGTTTTAGGCTTAGTATTTAAATATATGGAGATGACTATAATAAAAAACTAAAATCAGAACTAATTAAGTTTGTCGGCTCCCAGGGAGAGGGATCGGGGCCAATGCTTTTTATTATAAACCCTGTGCTACTTGGTACTTTAAAAATTATTATTAATATACTTTATTGTTTAGAACAGTTTTAGATTGATGGAAAAATTGAGCACTTGGTACAGGGAGTTACCTTATACCTCCTCCCCTTCCCCTACTGTCAACCAGGTAACTCTGAGAAACTGTCACAGCCCAGAGGAGCCTCAAGCACGACTAATCATAATGTGTATCTTGGAGGCAGTCCCAGGACAGAAGAAGGACATCAGGTGAAAACTAAGGAAAACTAAATAAAATATGGATTTTAGTTAATAGCTCATTAATAGTAACAAATGCACCATGCTAACATAAAATATAATAACAGAGGGCGCTGGCTATATATCCCCTGGCAGTGGGAAATGCAGGAGCTCTGTGTGCGAGCTTTGCAGTTTTTCTGTAAGATGTTAATAAGTGCTGGGGAGGAAGCCCACAGAGGTAAGTGGCTTTCTCATCACATTGTATCCGAGGTGGGCACTGGCACATGACTTACCGCTGTGATGCTGGCCTTGACCGCCTGGCATAGGTCGAATCTGTCAGGTTGCTGTCCTGAAAGATTATCCCTTCCCCCTTTCCATCCTGAACTCTTTCAAGGATGTCACTCTGGGTAGCCCACACTCAAGGGGTGGGGTTCTATCTTTGCTTTAGAATGGGGTAGCTTCACAATTTATTTGAAATTCTTCCCTATAAGAGATTTTTTCCTATTTATGAATGTATTCAATCATTTATTGATATCAGTGTGGACTCAGACTCTCACCTGGGCAGGAGTGTAGTGATGCAATCAGAGGTCGCTACATCCTTGAACTCCTGGGCTCAAGTGAGCCTCCCACCTCAGCCTCCTGAGTGGCTGGGACTACAGGTGCCTGCCACAATGCCCGGCTAGATATTTATTTTATACTTTGGGCTACTTGACAGTTTTTTATTGTGGTAAAATGTATAGAACACATTTATGATTTTAACCATTATTTTGTTTTAATTAATAAATTAATTTTTTAATAGACATGGTGTCTTACTATGTTGCCCAAGCTGATCTCAAACTCCTGGGCTCAAGTGATCCTACTGCCTCAGCCTCCGAAAGTGCTAGGATTACAGGCATGAGCTGCCATGCCCGGCCTGATTTTAACCAGTTCAGAGGCATTTAGTGAACTCATAGTGTTGCATTACCATGCCCACCATCTACCCACAGAACTGTTTCATCTTCCCAAACTGAAGCTCTGTCCCCAGTCAACTCTAACTCCCCATTCCCTCCCCAACTCCTAGCGACCACCTGTCTACTTTCTAGGCTTCTGGACTTTTGAATCATGTAACTACATTAATGAAGATCTTGATGTCGGTTGAATTTTCCAGAAAACAAACTCTGGGGCGTGTCCTGGGGTGTGTTCTTGGGGACAGTGCCTCTGAGGAGGCAAAGGTAGTAGCATGGGCACAGACCTTAGTGGATCCTAGGGGAACTCTGGAGCTGGGCTTTTGGGTCCCCACTGGGACCAGTCATTCCATGCCAGCTGCACCCACAGGGAAGTGGGGAGAGGCAGCTGCATTCAGCTGACAGCAGTTCCTGGAGGGGGACACAGCCGAGAGTCAGACCACCAGCCCTGCTGCCGCTAGGGACCAGGCCTCCGTCCTGGGGGGCTCCAGGTGCCGCAGTGTGTGCCACACTTCTCTCTGTGTGTGGTGTTCTGCAGTTTTGCTGCGACGCATCCAGGTGTTGCTTTAGTTTTATTTATCGGGTTTGAGATTTTTGCTTCTCCATTTGGAAAATTTATAATTTCAATAGAGTCTGACTGGACAGTCTTAGCCATTATTTTTTCAAGTGTATACTCTCCCCCGGCCTCTCAGTTCCCCTAATCGGGAATCCTGGTCGATGCGGGGAGAGCATTTTCCTTTTATTCTCCGACGTGGGGTCTCTTTTCCACAGTTTCCATCTCCTCGTCGCGCTGGGCCTGTTTCTGTGTGCTGCATTTGGAGTTTTCAGCTGCCCTTCACTTATGTTTAGATAAACTTCTTATTTTAGAGCAATTCTAGATTTACAGAAAAGTTGCCGACAGGTACAGAGAGTTCCCATAGACGCCACACTCAGTTTCCCCTGGTGTTAATGTCTTTTCTTACTGTGGTGTGGTTGTCACCGTTAGCCAGCCAAGGCTGATGCAGTGTAACTGAAGTTCATGGCTCATTCAGGCTTCTCCATTTTACTCAGTGGCCCCAGGATCCCATGCAGGACTCCCCATCGCATTTAGTCTTCCCCTTAGACTCCTCTCTTGGCTGTGACAGTTTCTCAGACTTTCCATGTTTTGGATGGCCTTGACAGTTTGGGGCAATGCAGTCAGGCATTCTGTAGTATGTCCCTTTATCAGGATTTGGTGTTTTTCTCCTGGTTAGACTGGGATTGTTTGTTGGGGGAGGATGCCCACAGAGGTAAGTGCCCTGCCCATCACATCCTAGCAAGGGCACCTGCTGTCAACATGACTCAGCGGCGCGGGTGAGCCCGCCTTGGTCAGATTTCTTGTTTACAAAGTTGCTCTTTTCTCTGCTTCCGTGCTATGCTCCCTGGAAGGAAGTCTCCATGTGCAGATCACACTGAGGGGAGGTGGGGAGAAGGAGGATGGGGTTGGGCTCCACCTTCTTGATGCCTCTGCCACTTTTGGCTCTAATGAATTTTCTTTTCTTTCTTTCTTTTTTTTTTGCAAGCCCTGCTGTGTATTTAAAAAGATACTTAATATACTTTAACTATTTCTAGAAAATACAAGGCCACTCATGACTGTGTGACCTGGGCAGGCTACTTAACCTCTGTGTCTCAGTTTCCTTATCTGGGAAACAGGGAGGCTGATATTCCCACCACATAGGGCTATTGCCGGCAGGCACATAGAACGTTCAGAACGGTGTCTGGTTGTAGTAAGTGCTATGTAAATGGCAGCTGTCATTAGAACGATGACTGCATATTGCCCACTATCCTTTTGCCAGAAATGGAATCCCCATATACTTTTTTGATTTAACATTATTTATTTATTTATTTCTTTATTTGAGACGGAGTCTCACTCTGTCACCTGGGCTAGAGTTCAGTGACACGATCTCGGCTCACTGCAACTTCCGCCTCCCGGGTTCAAGTGATTGTCCTGCCTCAGCCTCCCAAGTAAGTGGGATTACAGGTGCCTGCCACTACGCCCAACTAATTTAAAAAATTTTTTTAGTAGAGACAGGATTTCACCATGTTGGCCAGGTTGGTCTGGAACTCCTGACCTCATGATTCGCCCACCTTGGCCTCCCAATGTGCTGGGATTATAGGCGTGAGCCATGGGGCCTGGTCAATTTAACATTATTTTTAAAAGGATGGTGATGGCTGGTGCCGTGGCTCATGCCTGTAATCCCAGCACTTTGGGAGGCTGAAGCGGGTGGATCACGAGGTCAGTAAGTCGAGACCATCCTGGCTAACATGGCGAAACCCTGTCTTTACTAAAAATACAAAAAATTAGCTGGGCATGGTGGCGGGCGCCTGTAGTCCCAGCTACTAGGGAGGCTGAGGCAGGAGAATGGTGTGAACCTGGGGGGCGGAGTTTGCAGTGAGCTGAGATTGCGCCACTGCACTCCAGCCTGGGTGACAGAGCAAGACTCCGTCTCAAAAAAAAAAAAAAAAAAGGATGGTGACACCCCAGGATTGTGTGGCTAAACACAGAAGCCTGTGGCAACAGCAACACGGCAGCAGCCATGATGAGGCAGAGGAGTCAACGCCACCCAGGAAGCATCAGGAAGTCCACATCAGGGGAGTGAGATGGACAGGTTGGGCAGGTGGTCAAACAGTAGCCCGTTAGCCAGGTGCAGCCCAGATGGGCATGCTAGACAGGATCCCATGCCAGGAGGGGGCCAGCGGGAACCAGTGGGTCTCTTGAACACCGGACTGAATTTCTTTTGGGTGCCAGAGATCAAGGCAGGTGGAACATTCTAGAGACCTGAGACCTAGTTGGCTGCCCTCACACTGGACAGACAAGGAAGTTGCCCTGTAACCCTCACCAGAAGCCTGGAGATAATTTTTGAGGCCTGCCTGGAGTTTGAAGAACGCTCCTGGTATTGTGGGCTGAGCTCTCATTGGTTCTAGCACTGAGCACAGCTGTGTGCGGGCGGCTGGGGGCTCATTGCGTAGTGGAGCCAGGTGGGGCAGGGCCTTGGGTGACCCACAGCATCAATGCCAGATAGCTGCTGTGTAGGTTGTCCCAGCGTCTCTCCCCAGCCTTCTGCTCCCTTGGTACCTTTCACTGTACAGGCTGACAGCCAAATACTTCCCAGACTTCACTATAGCTAGGGGTGGCATGTGACTCATTTTTGGCCCATGATATATTAGCAGATATCTTCTGGGCATAGCTTTTAAAAAGCCTTTCTTTCCTGACAGAAAGAGAGGGACTCAGCTGGTGCAACTCCTCCCCTTTCCTCTTTCTCCTTGCTTTGAACATGGATCTAATGGTGGGAGCTAAGGCAGTCATCTTGTGACCATGAGGAAAGAGACTGACAGCAATTTCAGCCGGGCATGCCTCAGCCACTGAACAGCATCTTCGATTTTTCATGTGAGAAAAATAAATTCCTGTTTGTTTAAATCACTAAAGTAGTTTTTTGGTGTTTTTTTTTTTTTTTGACTGAAAACTATCTTAACTGTACCCTAGTCTGTAGTCAATCTGGCCACCACAATGACCCTCCTAACACACAGATAGGCATGATGTGCTCCCTCTTCTGCTCAAAATCCTTCCTTTGGAAGATGTCATTGTCCTCTATCAGACTGGCAAGGATACTCCCTGCTTGTAGACGGTATAGAGAAGCAATTCCTAGCATTCACAGCTGGTGGTACAACCCTTTGGGGAAATAACTGGCAATAGCTTTGCAAATTAAGGATGCTCATAACCTTCTTGCCACTAACCCCATGGAATTGGCAGAGCAAAGGCTTCCTCACATGGGGCCCCAGCCCAGGGCTGCACCTCACATCGACTGGGGAAACTGGGCATGCAGAGCTGTGGGCCTGTCCCCACCAAGGCCTGCACTGTTGTGACTGGTGGCCATGGGTTTCCACCCAGCTGGACGGGGCTGCAGCTGGGCCCTCCTGATGGTAATAAAGAGCCTGGGGACCTGCTCACTGCCACAGCCCCGCGGCAGGAAGCATTCCAGGAGCACCTGTTTCCTGAGGACCCTGTCAGGGGCTCCCGGGCACCATCTGGGCCCTGCCCCACATGTTGTTTGCATTAGGACTTTAGAAAAACAATTCAACTTTGACTAATGGCACTTTAAGTTTTTCAGGCGCATCCCAGTCTCACCCCTGCCCCACTCTCTAGTTCCTCACCAGCTTTTCTCAGGAGGTTTCTAGACTGTCACACACACAAGATACACTCTCATACACACACACACACACACACACACACACCTACACACTGACACAGTCTTATAACTCACACACCACATCCGCACACTCACCCTCAGTACACACTCAGATGCACGTGTCCTACAGACACACTCTCATACTCTAACACACATGCACACCACACCGGCACGCAGTTTTGGGGAACAATCTACTTTCCTCTAAAAAGTGGGTCTTAAGAATGTGTGTGGTTCAGTGTCTGTGACCGTCGGCCCTGGGCCAAGATGCCAGGGTCTCACCCAGTTGTCAGTGACCTGGCGCTGGGCACCGTGTCCACCTCTCCCTGCTGCCTTCGCCCTCTTGTTGGAGAGGGCAAGGCGGCTGCTGCTGGCACCTGCATGTAGGTGAGGAGTTAGAGCAATGCCCAGTGCACATTAAGTGCTGGATGTGGTTGTTTTCAAAAATTCCAACCAAAGCAACAGCACAAGGCAGTACTGAAATTAACGTGCTTTCGCTTCAGATTGTTCTGGTTCCGTCATTCCGCTTCAGTTCTCCAAAGATGAAAGGCTTTTTTCTCAGGGATGTTTTACTTTACTGCACTGAAGTGGGAATCTCTGGCCTTCTTTAGAGCTGGCAGCTGAAGCCCAGAGAGGTTAAGCGGCTCTCCTGATGTCACATGGTCTGCCAGGGCTGGGGCAGGGGCTGGGGTAGGGGGAGGTCTTCAGAGTATCCATTGGGGGCCATCCAGAGACCACTCCCGCTCAGTGTCCAGTAGGTTGCCATTGAGGGCTGGGTGGGAGGGAGAGGAGGGAACTTGGTGGGGTGGTCTCTGCTGCAGACAGCCTGCACGGCTGCAGGAAATGGGTGGCTTCCGCGAAGCCCCCCAGTTGGAGTTGACACAGCCTGTCCAGCTGGACCTGGCCCAGTTTCCAGGCGGCTCCAGGGGCGGGGGCCGCTGGGGGAACTGTGGCGCCGGTGGGTGGGGGGTGCCTGGGGGAGGGTGGCGGGCATGTGGGGCAATGCCCAGCGCCGCAGCCGCTGCGGGCTTCCTGAGGCCTGGCTCTGGCCTGCCCCTGGGCCCCCCCCACCCCCCGCACAGGTCCGGTGGCTCTAGCAGCGCTGCCATCTGAGAACAAAGCGTCCTGCAGGAATTCCGGCCGGGTAAGGCGATGCATTGTGGAGACGGGCGCCCTGCCCGGCCACTCCCCACCCCCACCCGGGGGCTTGGAGTCACCCCCAGCGCTGAGGATGGCAAGAAATCCCGTCCTCGGCCCGTCCCCGAATGCCACAGCTGCGTGGATGATCAGGTCACCTCTCCCCTTCCTGTCCTCAAAAGTGCCTGCCGCGGACGCACCCCGAGGGGGCGGACGGGGCGCTTCCTGGCGGGGCGGCCGCGGGCCAGGCCGAGCCCCAGCCTGTTACAGGAGCGAAGGCTTCCTTCCTGAAAAACACGCCGGGTGCCCCAGCCTGCGCCGGTCTCTTCGCAGAGCCCAGGGCCGCCGCGCTCACTCCCGGCCGCCGGAGGCAGGGCGCACAGGATCGAGGTGGGGTACCGCCCGGCCCGCGCCCTGGGACCGCAGCCCCGCCTCGGCTCTAGACCCCCGGCCTGGTTTTCTCGTGCGTAGATGAGGCTCTTTCCCATGCCCCTTCTGCGGCTGGCTCTGCGCTGAAAGCATCCTGAATCCGGGCCCTGAGCCCAATACCCTGGCCTCCGGGTCCCCGTCCCCGCTGCCCGTCCCAGGTCTTCTGTCTTCCGCCCAGGCCACAGCCTCCCCGCCACACGCAGCCGACAGGGTCCCGTTCACACCACGCCTCCCCTCTACGGAGCCCTCCCAAGGATGCCAGCCCTCCCCGTCCCTGTGACCGCATTCCTTCACCGGCCACGGTGCCCCAAACCCCCAGGCTCCTCAAACCCGCAGGCCCTCTAGCTGTGCAAGGCTGCGTCCCCAGGAGTGATTCCTTGGTCCTTAAGTGCTGCCTCTAATTAAACCTTCCCCTGCCCTCCGCGGTCTCGGGGTCTTGGGAGGCACTCCCTGCTTCCACACCGTGGCTTATTTTGCCTGCTTCATTGGGGACGCTGGGACGCTTAGAACAAGGGCCGGCGCTCAGAAGGTGCTTGATACACAGTCGTTGCCCCGCATGGATGAGGAGTGCCCGTCCTGCAGTTGTCGGTATGGGCTGAGGGGCCACGAGTAAAGTGCTCAGTCTGATAGGAGCTCGGGGCCTCCGTGGCTGCTAATTCTTAGCAGCAGTGGCGCTGTGGTGTAGGTGCCCCTTTGCTGTAAGTCTCTGGTGGACCAGCATCCACTTCCTCTTCTTTTGACATTCACCTTCATTTGCTCACCCACTCTTAACCTGTGTGATTTGACTGCGCCTGGCCCCATCATGCCCTAGTAGGGGTGACCTCAGCCACACCTAGTCAATCCTTGCATTCCTTTGCCCACAGCAGCTGACTTGGAGATGAGTATGACCATAGTAAACCAGAGGCATTCCCTGTTTCTCCATGGCCTCAGGGCTGAGCAGAGTTAAGGTCTGAACTGCTGCAGCCATCCTGCCACCAGGAGGAGAGTGCGGTTATCTGAGGAGGTGGGCTGAGCTCCAAGACAGAAACCAGTGCTGGGTGACCAGTTGTGTTTAGGCCCCAGTGACTGGGGGCCTACCCATGTCTGGGTTTTTCGGCTACCTATGTCAATAATGCTAATTTCAGTTAAGACAGTTCTGTTAGGTCACTGTCGCCTGCCACCAGAAAAGTCCTGTTTGACCTAGAATCTAACCTAGAATCCTTATCTTCTCTCCCTCTTATCTGGGTGGACCTGCTTGGTCTCCTCTGGTCTGGTGTTTGGAAACCAGTGGTTCCCTCTGGTTCCCTCTCCTGTGACTCGCTTTTCATGCTTTTTGTCTGGTCCCTGGTGGTTGGTGTGTGTGGTTCCTGCCTTTTTGGAAAACCAGAACTTAGGACATCTGAGTTTTAACACATTATTTACTCGTTTGCCAAATTAGAGGCAAGGCCTTGTTAGTGGACACAAGGTGTTCCACTGGAGTGTTCTGGCTGAACAGAGGCTCTGGTCATCAGGGAGCTTCTGTGACCTCTCCAGCTCCTCTGGGAGCCTGTTCCTCCCTTCCTCTCTTGCTTACTCAGCTTCAAGCCACACAGCCGCATCGGGGCATGTAGCTGTGTCTGCTCCCTGGACAAAGCGAGTTCCTTACCACACCCAAGGCTTTGCCCTCTGTTCCCTCTGCCTGGACTGTGCTGTCAGTTGCCCACAGTGGTCTCCTTTTGCTCTTCATTCACTTCTTTTTTTTTTCTTTTTTTTTTTTTTGAGACAGAGTTTCACTCTTGTCACCCAATCTGGAGTGCAGTGTCTCAATCTCTGCTCACTGCAACCTCTGCCTCCTGGTTCAAGCGATTCTCCTGCCTCAGCCTCCTGAGTAGCTGGGATTACAGGTGCCTGTCACCATGCTCTGCTAATTTTTTTTTTTTTTTTGATTTTTAGTAGAGACGGGGTTTCGCCATGTTGGCCAGGCTGGTCTTGAACTCCTGACCTTAGGTGACTCACCCGCCTTGGCCTCCCAAAGTGCTGGGATTACAGGCGTGAGCCACTGTGCCCAACCTCTTCATTCACTTCTGAACTTCATTGTCCCTTCTTCTGAGAGGCCTTCTCTGACCATTCATCCCTTTCTATTCCAATCTTCCTCAAACCTTCCTGCAGTAGTTGTTCCAAATAATTTTGGAAATTACTTTATCCGCTGGGTCATCCGTATCCCTTGCTGGAATGGAAGTCCTATGAGGCCTGGGGGTGTGTCTGTCTCCCTCTTGCATGCCTGATGCCCAGGTCACCCTACATACTCACATGCATGGCCTTATTTACCTCCTTAGATACATGGAATCTCCTTGGTCCCATCCACCTGGGTTGAGACCTCAAGGTCGTTCTTCATGGCCTCAGGCAGGCAGTGGCCGAGTCTGGCTTATTCCTCAACCCCATCCTTCCTGCTGCTCCATCCAGTGTCCTTGCCCTAGTTCCTGCTCTCATCACATCATGCAGTAACTCTGAACTAGGCCGCCACCCCTGCCTCTACCCCACCCTCCTCCATCTTTGGTTAGGTGATTACACTCATGCCAGTGGCTTCATCTGGAACATTCTTTGGTGCCCTCTTTGTCTGATGCATTGGTTGTAGGAAACAGAAGTCACTCTAGGTGTTTTAAGTGGGAGGAGATTTAATATAGGGACTTGGGTGCTTCAATACCTGTGGAGAGACTGGTGGACTGTATCGAGGCTGAAGATGGTCCTAGAAAAACACTGCGGAACTGGCTTGTCAGAGGAGCTGCCGCCAGACCTCTGCTGTAGTTGGGGAGTAGGGAGTCTTGAGATCATTGTGGGAACTGCTGGTTTGAGGACATAGCATCTGAGGCTAGGTGCAGTGGCTCAGGCCTGTAATCCCAGCACTTTGGGAGGCTGAGGCGGGAAGATCCCTTGAGCCCAGGAGTTTGAGACCTGTGTGGGCAACGTAGTGAAACCCTGTTTCTACAGAAAATTAAAAAAAGAAAAAAATTAGCCGGGTGTGGTGACACATACACCTGTGGTCCCAGCTACTTGGGAGGCTGAGGCAGGAGGATTTCTTGAGCCTGAGAGGTCAAAGCTGTCGTGAGCTTTGATTGCACCACTGCACTCCAGACTGGGTGACAGAGCAAGACACTATCTCAAAAAAGAAAATAAAAAAAAGAATGTAGCATCTCAGCTGTGATCCAGGGATTAGAAGCCACTTCAACTGCTGCAGCTGCTGCTGGACACCCAAGAAGCTGAAGCCAGGATCCTGGATTGTCTTTGCAGAGAGACCCACCAACTCCATGCCTCACTTACCAGCAGAAAATCCCCCAAAGTCACGTGGAGATGGTGTCTTTCTTCTGTTTGCCTTCCAAATCACACAAGTGTACGTTATTGGCAGAACCTAATTTGAACTCAGTTGTAAAGGAGGCTGGGGAATGTAGTTTGTTAGTTTCCCAGCCTCTGCATTAGGGTCTGGGACACAGAAGGAGGTGGGGGCGGATGCTGAGGGCCGGCCACGTGGCTGAGCCCTGACCCTCCTCCTGCAGGTCCAGCCAGGGGAAGCCTTTCCTGGCCCCAGTGGAGGGATTGCCCGATGAGCTCCGTCTTCTCCACAGACTGCTTGCTCTGTGAAGAAGGGACCACACCATGTCTTCTCGTTCCCCTGCGCTGGGAGGGACCCACAGGGGAACGGTCTTCAAGCCCACACTGCTGCAGCAGCCCTCCCCTCCGTCCTGGGGCATTTGCTGTCTGCCTTGCCTTCCAACAGCTCCCACAGGCTATCTTGGAGTCTTCCTGCCTCAGCAACAGTTGTCCTTTCTCCTGGGGTTCTTGTGGGCTCAACTTTTATCCCTGGTCTCTTCAGGTGCCTGCTAGGTTGCAGTAAGTCCATCCTACACAGATTTTTAAGGAAGAGCTTTTAAAAAATATTTTGAATCAGGTCCGGTGCGGTAGCTCATGCCTGTAATCCCAGCACTTTGGGAGGCCAAGGTGGGTGGATCACCTGAGGTCGAGACCAGCCTGACCAACATGGAGAAACCCCATCACTACTAAAAATACAAAAAATTACCCGGGCGTGGTGGTGCATGCCTGTAATCTCAACTTTAGCTACTCGGGAGGCTAAGGCAGGAGAATCACTTGAACCCGGGAGGCACAGGTTGCAGTGAGCCGAGATCGCACCATTGTACTCCAGCCTGGGCAACAAGAGTGAAACCCTGTCTCAAAAAAAAAAAAAAAAAATCTATCTATCTATCTTGAATCTTTCATAAGGCTGGGGGGGAGGATGCCCACTGGAGGGGAGAGCTCGGCTTAAACTCCAAGGAGGACGTGTGAGGAGGGAGACTTCTCAGGGCGCCAGCTGAAGTGACCTGAGCAGTGGCCAGAGCAGCAAGGACCCTGCCTTGTGTCCCATGTCAGACATGCTGGCCTCTGTGCTTGTGGTTGCTAAACTGGATGTGATCGCTAAGCACGGATGATGCCCCGTATTGGTGGGCAGGGACCCCCCCCCCACACCCACCACATGTTTCTTCCAAGGTCAGTTAGAAATGACACGGCCTCCACCTGCCTCTCTGATCAGCCCTGGCTGGCCAGATAGATCTAACAGATGGATCTTTTGGCCTGAGGTCGAGGAGTTCCTGTTTCCCACTGTGATGATGTCAGCAAATTGGGTGCCGGTTAAGATGGAGGAAGGGGCTGTGGGGGTGGGGCGGAGGCTGCCCCTATGGCAGGGCCAGTGCCCTCCCCCGCCCCCTCTGTGGCTTACCCCACTCTCCCTCTCACTCACCCAGTCCTGGTGGTGCTGTGTGCCCACGCACCCTCAACTCATCCCTATCAGCCAGCATTCTGGGGTTGTAGACAACAGAACACCAGCTTCAAACTGGCTTCAGTGGACCTTGTTTTCTGGGGGTAGCACTTGCTTCAGGTGCAGGTGAATCCAGGCACTCAGACAGATCCAAGGAGCCAGTCTCTCCCGTCTCTTGGTCTGCTCTCTTCTCTGTTGGATCCACTCTCAGTACAGTTCTTCCTGCAGGGGGACAAGTGGCCTCCAGCTGCTTTAGGGCCCTCATTCTCCCAGGTGTAAATTTTGTCCAGGTATTGCCTGCCAGAGTCCTGGTATTTGCCCCAGCTGGGCCAGCTGGGATGGCATTTCTACCCTAGGCCAGTCACTGTGGGGTGGGGCACAGGATCTGAAGGTGGCAGGACCTTCATGAATAAGGAGTGGGCAGCCTGGAGATTAGCAGTGGTTTTGGAGTGAATGCGTGCACGGACGAGTGGATGAATGAGTGAACCAACCACTCCGCCATGAGAGAGAAACGCTCTCCGCTGCTTATCCCACTTGCACTCTGGATTTCTGTCCTGTGAGTTCACTTGCGTGGGGAGGGAGCCCCTCCTGGCTAGATGCCATGGGGGCTACAGAAGTCTGAGAGAGGGCCCCCCAGGGAGCAGCTCCGTCCCCACCCATCAGTGGGATTCTCTGCCCAGCGACCTCTTTAAACTGCCCCCCTCGTTTGTCCCCTCCTATTCCAATCCTTCTGACTGAAAGTACAGGTCATACAGTGGGACCCCCAGCCCCAAGCACAGGCTGTAGGTGCGGTGGCCAGGCTCAAAGGAGTCCCTAGGGTACCTCCTCCAAGTTCATCCCACCCTCCCCTCTTTGTCCACAGCCACCCACCCTAGAGGCCTGTTGAGGAGCGGCCTACACCTCCTTCCCTGGCCTCCCGCCCCCACCCCCATGCCCTGGCATGTGCCAGGAAGTGCCAAGGATTCCCCATCTGTGAGAGGAGAGGCCAGTGCCCTGCCCCGAGAGGTCCACTGGCCTCCCCAGGCCCCTCCGCGCTGCCTTTCCAGAAACTCCCCAGCCTCTTCCTGCCTGGCTTCCTGCCCAAGCCCTTCCTGGAAACCAGGCCCACCCTGCCCCCAGCCCAGGGCGCCAGTATTTCCATGGGGTGATTCACACAGCCCTCCCCAGGCAGAGCGCCTCCTTCTACTCATGATACTGAAAGTTTGGAAAACAACCTGGGGGTGGGAAGGAGAGTCCGTCCAGCCACGGTCCCAACCCCACCAGACGACCCTGCAGTCACCATAGAGTGTGAAAGACAAGAAAATGGAAATAACAGGGCGTGAAAAGCAAGAAAACAGGAGATTTTCTATTGAAGCATTCATCTAAAAAAATAAATTAATGCAGCTTTATTAAGACATGAAATGCAAATAGTGTTGCAAAGTATATCGTTTATAAAGAAATGGATGGTTATGGAGGTGCTTCCCTGTTCTTTTCCTGATAGGGTGCATGGTCCACAAAGGCCATCAGCCTGAGGCTGCTCTGCTCAATCCCACCCCTGGAGCCTGTGTCCCCTGTGGGGAGTCCTGGGCCACCTTGGAGGGAGGATGGACCAGAGGACCAGACTGTGGGTGTCAAGGAAGGAGGGAGGGGTGGCCTCGGCTGCTGAGGAACTGCCACGTTATGTGTGGGTTGGGTGGTCAGATAAGGAGGTGATTGGACAGGACTGGCAGGGAGATAGCAGATGACTGAAGTGATGGGTGTGGAGGATTTTATTTCTTACTCGATGAGAAATGGGCACAGTTTATGCCCTGCAAAAAGTGATCCTGTTGGATACAATAAATTGTAAAAGTGAAGTCAGGGTTCCACTTGAGTGTGTGTGACAGAAACCCAGCTCACCTTCAGGATACAAGAGAAATTATTGGTTTATGTACTTCAAAGCTCTACCAGCTTCAGGAATGGCTGGCTCTAGGACTTCTGTGTTGGCTTCTTTCTCTGGAAACTTTCTCCTTGTGCTAACAGGATAGTTCCCAAAGGCTTTAGGCTCATAATTAACCAGCTCAATAATTCCAGTGGAAAGAAAACTTCCCTTCCCATATGGGCCAGAAAAAAATCACCAGACTGCCTGACTATTGGCTCAAACTGGGTCGTATGCCCATCCCTGAAATAATCACAATGACTGTGATTGGCCCTGCATAGGCCACAGGTTGGATTCTGGTGCCTCTGTGAGAGGTGACGCCAACCCTCGTAAAATATCCTAAGGAATTTCCCTTAGGAAAAGTCTGTTCTTCAGGGAAGGGGAAGTATAATCAGGGCAGCTGGTGTCCCCCACATTAATACAGCCGATTCCAGGGACATCCAGTTGGAAATACAGGGTCATCTTTCAAGTGATCACACACTTGTTTTTCCTCTAGGTTTGGAGGGAAGAATGCATCCCTCTTACCCAGTGACATGTTTGTGGGCAGCAGGACAGGGTGTGGGTAGGACCTCTGCAGAGAGCCAGGTACAGGCTCGGGGGCAGCTCTCCATGGTGTGGAGTGAAGTGAAGGGCAGAGAATATCTTGGGTGCCTAGGGAGCAGGGCAGAATCGTCCTCCCTTGACAACCACTGAGATTGGAAGATGACAGGCAGTGCAGCTGTGCAACCCAAAGGGAAGGTTTCCCTACCATTTAGATCTGTATTCAACCCCCAGCTTGGTCACTATTACAGGTGATGTTGGTAAGTGATGTCACCTCTCTGAGCATTGCTTTTTATCCCAAGTGGAATGGAACTACCCCTCTCTGCCCTGGTGGTTTTGAGGATTAAACAAGATGGTCTCTCTAACTGCAGAACACTGTCCCTGGCTCATGGTGGGACTGGTGACAATTGTGATTATTGTAGGCTCTGAGTCTGCACAGTGTGTGCCAGGAAGGGTCTGGCCGGTCATGGGGCCCACCTTGCTCCTGTTGAGACTGATTTGGGCCTTAGTCATGGCTGGGCTGAGTCAGCAGGTGGGAGGTCCCTGCTGACATGACTTAAATTAGCTGGAGTTTGAGGCCTCTAGATAGGAGCAGGCAACAGGGAAGTCCTGCCTGTCTCCTTCCTTGTTGCTGCAGGGCTCACTTCCCTCCTCATGAAGCTCCTCAGCATGGGCGGACATGTTGCACTGGTGCTCAGCATCCATGTCACCACCTTTTGGGGTCCTGCCTGTACTGCAGAGGCTGGAAGGATACAAAGTACCTTTGCTGGACTCCCTTGCAGCTAGGGCTCTGGAAATTACTGAGATTTGAGCAATCAAATGCTCATCTACCACCTAACCATAAATCCCTGGGGTGAGGAGTTCAGACAATGTTTTCTGGACCAGAGCTTTGGGTAACACATTGGTGAGGGAAGCATGGGCATCTTGAAAGGCTGTGCCATGACTATTCTTTGCAGGCCAGTGATGATAGTGGGAGATGTCCCCATTGAAATGCACTCCCTGAATAAATTGTAACAATGGCCATGCATGCTTCTCTCATCCACTGCACTCTGCAGCTCTTCCCAGGTGGACTGTATTGCTCCACACCTTGTCTCTGGGTTTAAACATGTGACCTACTTTGGAACAATGGAACAGTAGGGAAGGTAATGCAGGGCAAGGCTTGGAAAGTCCTTGTGCATTGGGGCTTGCTTGCCCTTCCCTTTTCTTCTGCCTTTGGTGCCCAGCCCCGGTGAAGTCTGGCTAGACTGCTGGATGATGAGAGGCATGTGTGTCCAGTGCCCCTGCACTCTGGCCAGCAGCCAGCTAATTGCCAGATATGTGAGTGAGGTTGTCCTAGATTGTTCAGCCACCAACTGCCTACAGGCACATGAAAGTGCTCAGAAGGAATCAGCCCAGGTTACCCAGAACACAAGAACTGTTCAGCACAAGAACTGAACACAAGAACTGTTCTTGTGTCCACAGAACTGTGAGAAAAATTGAAAGTTTAGTGTTTAAGCCACTAAGTTTTGGGAAACTTAACCAATTTGAGGAAGCAGGAGAGTATGGGAGGCAGCCCCTTACTGCCAGAGATAAGGTGGGCTGGAGCAATAATTAGGATGGCTTCGCTGGCAGAGATCTTCAGTGGTGGTTAATTGATCATGAAGTCCTTGAACTAAGTACATGGCAGCCTACTAAAGTCTGACCTGATCTGCATGCCTCACAATTTGCTATGCCATGTTTTCTTTTGCATTTGTTCAAATGTTTTCTAATTTCACTTGCAGTTTTTCTCTTTGACTCATGGGTTATTTAGAAGTGTGTTATTTAGTTGGGGACTGACTTCCAATTTAATTCTGTTGTTGTCAGAAGAGATACTTTGTATGACTTTCACCCTTTAAAATATATTAACACTTGCATTATGGTGCAGAATACAGTCTGTTTTGGTCAACGCTCTCTGTATACTTGAAAGATATGTATTCAGATGTTGGGTGGAGTGTTCTATAAATAGTAATTAGGTTAAGTTGGTTGATAATGTTGTTCTTGTCTTCTATACCAGAGATTGGCAGGCTGGGGGTGGTGGTTCATGCCTGTAATCCCAGCATTTTGGGAGGCCGAGGCAGGTGGATCACCTGAGGTTGGGAGTTCGAGACCACCCTGACCATCATGGTAAAACTTTGTTTCTACTAAAAATACAAAAATCAGCTGGGCATGGTGGTGCACACTTGTAGTCCCAGCTACTCAGGAGGCTGAGGCAGGAGAATCACTTGAACCCGGCAGGCGGAGGTTGCAATGAGCCAAGATTGTGCCACTGCACTCACACCTGGGTGGCAGCACAAGACTCTGTCTCAAAAAAAAAAAAAGAAAAAAAGATTGGCAAACTTTTTTTTGAAGAGCCAGATTATAAATATTTCTATCAGTGGAGGCCATACCATCTCTGTTGCAACTCAACTACTCAACTCTGCCATTATAGCATGAAGGCAGTCACCAACAGTGTGTAAAAAAGTGTTTGTGGTTGTTTTCCAATAAAACTTTGTTTACAAAAACAGCTAATCTGTTTTCAGACCTCTGTTCTATAAGTTTATCGATTTTCTGTCTTCTTGTTCTGTCAGTTATTGGGAGAATGTACTGAAATCTCTAGTCATAACTGTGGATTTGTCTGTTTTTCCTTTTAGTTTTTGCTTCATGTATTTTGAAGCCATGTCATTAGGTGCATTAATATTTAGGATTTTTATGTTTTCTTGACCAAGTAACTCTTTATCATTATGAAATGTCCTCTTTATTCCTGGAAATAGTTCTTGCTCTGAAATCTATTTTATATGATATTAGTATAGTATCCCAGCTTTTCAAAAAGAGTGACTTACTTCATGGTGTGTGTGTGTGTATTATATATGGAATATATATAATATATATGGAATATATTATATATGGAATATGTACATTATATATGGAATATATAATATATGAAATTATATATAATGAAATACATATTATATATTATATATAATATGTAAATTGTATTATAAATTTATATATTAATATATATTTATAAAATACATAAATACATATTATATATTATATATATAATAATATATAATAAATTATATATAAAATATATAATATCTAACAAATGAAATTATATATATATTTACACTCCACTTAAAAAATTTTAACCTATCTGTAGCTTTTATATTTAAAATGGGTTTCTTGTAGACCGCATATAGTTAGATTTTATTTTAAAAAGATGTGGCTGTGCGTGGTGGCTCACATCTGTAATCCCAGCACTCTGGGGGGCCCGAGGCAGGTGGATCACCTGAGGTCAGGAGTTCGAGACCAGCCTGGCCAACATGGTGAAACCCCATCTGTACTAAAAATACAAAAAAATTAGCCAGGCATAATGGTGGATGCCTGTAATTTCAGCTACTTGGGAGGCTGAGGCAGGAGAATCTCTTGAACCCAGGAGGCAGAGGTTGCAGAGAGCCAAGATCGTGCCATTGCACTCCAGCCTGGGCAACAAGAGCGAAACTCCATGTCAAAAAAAAAAAAAAATTCCATCTGATAATCTGTGTCTTTTAGTTAGAATGTTAGGACATTTACATTTACTGTGATGATTGATATGGCTGAATTTAAATCTAGCATATTGCTAGTTGCTTTCTATGCCATCTGTTCTTTGTTTTTCCTTCTTTTCCTGCTTTATTTTTATTCTGCAATGTCTAATATGCTGTTAATCCCATCCGTTGTAGTTTTTATTTGTAGAAGTTTAAGTTTTGACTTTTTTATATGTTCAATTTCTCTTTTCACCATGTTCATGTTTTCTTCTCCCTTCTTGAACATGTTGAGCATTTTTATAATAGTTGTCTTAATGCCATAATCTAATAAATCTATCATTTGCATCATTTGTTGATCTGTTTCTATTGATTAATTTTTCTCCTTATATTTTCCTGTTTCTTTGCATGTCTGATAATTTTTGATTGAACAGCAGACATTGTAAGTGTTTCGATCCTGGCTGCTGGATTTTGTCTGTTTGTGCTTTGTTCTGGGATAGCGTTTGATTCTTTTGTGACTTGCTTTTAAGCATTGACCCAGAATAGCCTTTAATCTAGGACTAATTTGGCCCCATTGTTGAGTTAAGGGAACTTTCCATTCTGGCCAATGGGAACATGAATGCTTCCTGGCCCTATGTCAACCCTAGGGATTGTTCTGTCTGCTACTTTTCAGCGGTTCTTTACCTAGCCTCACAAGTTTCTTCACATACATGCAATGATCAATATTCCACTGACTAACTGAGGAGAGCCCTATGCAGAATTTCAGTACCACCTACCCCCTCTTTGCAGCTCTCTTTCTGGTACTCTGCCCTGTTATTTCTATCTACCTTGTCTTTTCTGAACACTGTCTCTGTAAACCAGGGAGACCACAAGAGTCTGTTTAAGCCTCCCAGCACTGCAGCCTGAAACTCCCTCCAGGGATGAGACAGCATAGCAATGGGGCTCACATCATTCATTTTCATTCCCTCAGAGACCATCATCCTGCACTGTCAGTAAAATCTGAAAGCCATTGTTTTGCATATTTTGTTTTGTTTTGTTTAGTTGTTTAAGATGGGAGGGTAAGTCTACTCCCTGTTATACTATCATGACCAGAAGCAGAAGTCATATAATTTGATCTGTCTAAACACCAACAAAAAAGGTTCTTTAGGTCAGGTGACTAGAGCCCTGAATTGAATTGCCATAATAGAGAGTCACAGTCCCTTATCCAGTTCCCAGACCAGAGCTAGTTCCCAGACGGGTATCCCTTGAATAAAGGGGGCGCTGGAATCCCTGGGGAATTACCTTGTGACACTGCCCCCAAGCCAGACCCAAGAGACTCAGGCATGGTATTCCTTTTAGAAGTGCTGAGAAAAGTTACTCTTTGTCTGCTGGGATTGCTCAGCTAGGAAGAGGTAAGGATAGAGATGCTGTGGCCGTCGTGGGGTGGGTCAAGACATATGGAGGAAACAAGAACCAGGAAATGGACACAGCCTGGTTCCTGAAGCCATCTTTTGAGCCCCCCCACACCAGCCTTGTGGGTCATAGTTGTTCAGTCTCATGAGCCAATGTATTGCCTGTTTTGCTTAAGTCGCTTTGAGGTGGGTTTCTGTGTTGGGTTGAGACCTGAGAAATTTGTATCAGGGCATGAAAGGAACTTCTTGAGAGAGGAAGCACTCCCAGGGTCTGGATCACATGAAATAGCCCAGGGAAAATCCAGGCAATGTGAGTCTGCAGATTCCAATTGGGAATACCAACTAGGGATGCCAAGGAGCTCACCTAGCCCCAAAAGATGAGGGGGGCAAACCAGGCATCCCAATTCCAGAGCTCAACCCTTGCCAGGATCCTAGCTGCAGCCCCTCTGGGACTTTCATGTCCTTTTTCTTGTCTCTACAAGCATATGTGACATCTGACTTGTGACAGGTCTGGGGCTAGTGCTCCAGTGGGGAGGTATATTTAGCTTTTCTTGCATTGCTGTAAAGAAATACCTGAGACTGGGTCATTTATAAAGAAAAGAGGTTTAATTGGTTCATAGCTCTGCAGGCTGTACAAGCATGGTGCCAGCATCTGCTTGGCTTCTGGGGAGGCCTCAAGAAGCTTACAGTCATGGTGGAAGGTGAAGCAAGATCAAGTACCTCATATAGCAAAAGCAGGAGCAAAAGAGAGTGGGAGCAGGGAGGTGCCACACACTTAAACAACTAGATCTTGTGAGAACTTACTATAGCGAGGACAGCACCAAGCCATGAGGGGTCCACCCCCATGACCCAAGCTCCTTCCACCAGGCCCCATCTCCAACATTGGGATTACAATTCAACATGAGATTTGGAGGGGATAAATATCCAAACTATATCAGGAGAGGAAAGGGATGCACAGGGGGTTCTGCATTCCTTGAGGGTAAGGTCCAACCAGGAGGCTGGGAGCTGATTTTCTACACAGGCTACCCTGCCTCTTCTCCATCCTGTCATACTCTGGGTGGTGTCCTTAGATATGTGCATCTCCCCTCCCAGCCCCCAGACTTCTCAGATATCACTGAGCCCCAATTGCACTGAATCCAGTATCCCCCTCACCATGTACCTCCCTCACCCAGCCCTCTATCCATCCAGGAGCCATTCAGGGATGCATCCTTAGTTCTAGGCCCTGGACCAAGCTCTGGGGCTACAGTATTGCCAGATATGTCCTTTCTTTCTACAAGTGGAGGTGAAATTCAGTCAGTCCTGGAAAGCCCCAGCATGGCTCCACGTGGATGCATTGCCAAGAAGAAGCAGAAATGTGTGTGAGTTCTTACCCACTAGAATGGCTACAGGAAATTAGACAGAACAAAATTATTGTTGAGGGTGTAGAGAGATGGGAATGCTATACACTGCTGGTGGGAATGTAAGGTGGTATAGCTGCTTTGGAAAATAATTTGGTGGCTGGCCGGGTGTGTAATGGTGGCATGCTTCACGCCTGTAATCCCGGCGCTTTGAGATGCTGAGGTAGGAGGATCGCTCGAGGCCAGGAGTTCAAGACCAGCCTGGGCAACATAGCGAGACCTTATCTTAAAAAGGAAGCAAAAATAATTTAGTGGTTTCTCAAACAGTTAAATGTAACACAACCATGTGACCCAGCAATTCCACTCCTAGGTGGAATAAAATGAAAATAAGAGAAATGAAAGCATATGTCCACACAGAAACTTGTACATGAATGTTCTTAGCAGCATTATTAATAATAGTCAAAGAGTAGAAACAACCCAAATGCTCATCAACTGACGAACGGATAAACAGTATGTGGCATAATGGAACATTATGCAGTTATGAAAAGGAATGAAGCCCGTTTACATGCTCCAACATATTGTATTTGGTACCACAAATTGTTGAATCCTATACTTGAAATGGGTGAGTTTTATGACATGTAAAATACACCTCAGTAGTTTTTTCCTTTTTAAAAAAGTGTGTTAGGAGACTGAGGAGGAGTAAGGTGGGTGGACAGTGGAGATGGAAAACTCTCATTCTTGAGGTTTATCTTTCTTAATAATTCTGAAATCTGCCCAATTCTCTCCATCCCTACTGCCACTACCCTGGACCAAGCTGCCATCATCTGTCTGTCTGTTTCTCTGACCACTGCCACAGTGTCCTCACTGACCTCCCCATACCTGCTCCTTTGCTCTCTCCATTTACTGGCCACACCACAGTCAGGTGGGGGTCTTTTTTGCAATGTGGCTTTGATTGGGTCACTGCTGCTTAGAAAAAAGCATAGGCACAAATCTCTGAGCTAGGCAAGGATTCGTAGATATGACACCAAAAGCACAAGCAACCAAAGGGGAGGAAAGCTAGGTAAACTGTACTTCATCAGCATTTAAAACTTTGAGTTTCAAAAACACTATCAATAAAATGAAAAGACAAGCCACGGAATGGGAGAAAATATTTGCAAGTCATATCTCTGATGATGGTCTACTGTCTAGAATATATAAAGGATTCCTTAAACTCAACAACAAGAAGACAAATAATCCAATTTTTTAAATGGACAAAAGATTTGAATGGGCGTTTCTCCAAAGAAGATAGACAAATGGCAACAAACACATGAAATAGTGCTCAGCATCAGTAAAATTATGTGCATCAGAAAATGCACATCAAAGCCACAGTGAGACACCACTTTATACCTGCTAGGGTGGCTGTAATAAAGATGAATGATAGCAACGGCGAGGATGTTGAAGCTTTGGAACCCTCTCGCATTGCTTCTGGGGAATTTAAGATGGTGCAGCCATTTTTGGAAGCAAATAGACAGTTTCTCAAAAAGTTAAACATAAAACTACCAAGTGATCTATCTTCTGCTCCTAGGTATATATCCAAGAGAACTGAAAACAAATGTTCAAAGGAAATCTTATTTCAAAGCAGCATTATTCTTAATAGCTAAAAGCTATAAACAACCCAAATGTTCACCAACTGATGAATGGATGGGCAAAGTATGGAATGTCGATGCCATGTAATTTTATTTAGCCATAAAAAGAGTGAAAAAGTGATATGTAAATTATATCTTTTCGGAGCACAAATATTTTAATTGTCTAAAATGATATTTTCTTTAAGAGTTTTCTTCAATTCAAAGCTCACTTTTTCAAGTGTCACATCCGTCAACCTTTTAAGAGACATAAAAGTATGAGAAGATATCACCAGAAGCTACATAAACGTTTCAGCTAAAGGCAAAGAGAAAGTTAAGCGTGTTTTCACAAGGAAACCCAAAGAGGACAACCGGAAGGAAACAAGTTCAGCATGGTCATACCAACCTGGGTAAAAGAACTAGAGTGGAAACCCAAGCTGCCGAGAAGGCGGGAGAAGGAAAGAAAACTTGATTCAAACAGATCGCACAAGGAAACCCAGTACAAATCCTGGCTTTGACATTATCTCAGTAACCCTTATTTTTTGTCATAGGTGACTCTAATACTAGACCTATTGTTGCAAAACCAGTCCAAATCCTACCAGCTAAAAAGAAATCTCTCATTGACTTGTTGGGTAGGTGGTAACCATGTCCTCCCACACCAAGAGATCAGTTCTGCAAGAGGGCTCCATTGCATCTTGATGGTGCTGTTGGTAGGACGTCCAGTGATGTTCTGCTGCCTGAGATACAAGGTGGGAGGAGAGTGCACTTCATTTATTACTCAATCAACATGTTGGCCTTGAAGAAGCAACACAGGTAGAAAACCTTTCAGGTGGCTAGTCCAATGAAGCAGAACATTAAAGAGACACTGAAGTACAGAGCTCAAGTGTTTGTTGATTCATTGGTATCACACATCTCTCTTCTTCATGCAGCAAAAGCATTAACAATAGATTCTGAGAGGTCTTCTAGGCATTGCAGCTCCACCTATAATGGCTTAAGCTTCTGAACTTTTGTAATCTCCTTGTAATTTTTTTTTTTTTTGCCTCTACTCCATGCTTCATGTCTAGGATTATGAATTGATCAGGTATCTTCCCTGTTTCTTTACTCTCAAATCATACTTCAAACATGTCATAATCTTCCAGGGTAAAGGTGAATTTCCCTTTGGTTGCATCCTCTTTGGAGTAGAGAATGTGGCCAGCAGAATCTGTGATCCTGAGGTGGCTGTGCAGGCTACCAGCACCCCTGGACTGGTTGGAGATTTTGTACGCACCCATCACTAGCAGGTCCTTGTGGACCTCCTCACGGAGGCACTTTCAGGAGTTAATGAGCAGGTGGAAGGAAATGGCAAGGACCAAGCTGGGGTTGAGCAGAAACAAAAACAGCCATGCCAACATTGTTACTGAAAAAAAAAAAAGGAGTGAAGCGTGAAGAATTGATGTTTTCTGTGCCATAGATAAACCATAAAATATGTTACATGAAAGAAGCCAGACACAGAAGGCTGTATGTATAATTGCATTTACATGAAATGTCCAGCAAAGGCAAACCCATAGAGACAGAATGTAGATGAGAGCTTTCCAGAGGCTGGGGGATAGGGTGAATGAGGAGTGACTGCTAAGGGGCACAGATATTCTTTATGGGGTGATAAAATATTCTGAAATTAGAACAGTGGTATTAGATAGGAGTGATGGTTGCAAAACTCTGGATATACTCAAAATGACTGAATCACGAACATTTTTAAGGTGAATTTATGGTAAGTGAATTATACCCCAACAAAAAATATTCACAAGTAATAAGACACTCCAAATTTTAGATATGTACATGACCACCCATTTAGTGACCACATTTCCCAGCCTGTTTGTAATCAGCATGGTCACGTGATTAAGCTCGGGCCAATGAGACTCCAGGAGAAGTGATGAGCCCCAACAAGCTGTCGTCTCTGGAGTCCTCATTCTCCTTCCCCTGGGCTGGAAGGCAAACATGGAGGTGACCATTGTGCCACCAAGGGCACAACCCGAGGATGGCAGAGCAACAAGATGGAAGGATCTTCGGATACTGGGTCTCCAGATACTCTTGTGGAGAAGAGCTGCCCTGCCAGCCCTGGGCTGCTCCTCAGCAGACTGCTTCTCTAGGGGGGAATAAGCCAAAGCCATGAAGAGACTCATTTTTTCCCTCTCTTTCCTGCTTTGATATGTCCCTCCCTGAGGCGATGAGTACAGAAATGACCTGATGACCTGAATAGGGGAGGAGGTAAAAGAGGGCTTGAAGAAAGTCTGTGGGCCAAAAATTGATAATTTAAAAAAACATCTTCCCACAGCAGTACTTCTCATGGCTCTTAGGATGAAGCTCAGAATACTAAATATGCCCCTTCCAACTTAGCGCAGGTTCTCCAGATACTTGCATGGAATGGCCACTTCAGAACACTTTCCACTTTGTCTAATTATACGTTAATTTGTGTTTCCTCTTGGTTGATGTCTGTCTTCTCCATAAGGCTGTGAATCTGAGGAAGTCAGAGACTGTGTCTGTTTAATAGACCATGGCTAGTACTTGGTGCATGATAAATGCATCATACCATTTGTTGAAAAAAAAAAATGAACAAGGGAAGGTGTTGTAAATTAGGGGCTTTTGTTAGTCTGAACTATTGACTTCAAGTGACAGAACTGCAACTCAAATACACAGGCAAAAACAAATTGGTGTGGCTGATGTAACTGAGAATTATAAGGCACTAGACAGAGACAATAAAACCAGTCTCTCTCCATTACTGTCTCTACTCTCCTCTATGTGGGCTTCTTACAAGGTGGCACAGAAGTCCTTGGTACTCTAAGGCTCTTGTCCCTCCAGTTGAGCTACTTTGTGGGAAAAAAGGACTTTTAAATTTCCCAGTGATTCCAGCAAAAGCCCCAGAATTTATTGGTCGAATGTGTGTCATGTGATCACCAATGATCCAATCACCAAGGCCAAGGACATCTGGTACTGTCTTATTTCTGAAGTGATGTTTGAGCCCACACTGACTCAGGATAGAGGAGATTTGTGAAAGTGGAGATGAAGAAAGGGTTTTTCTCGGCAGTGTTTGAGGATAGGCACAGCGAGAGGGGCAAAAATAAAGCCTATATTAGGGGCATAGGTTCATGAGAAAGGCAGCCTAGAGTCCTGACTAGAACTCAAGATGTGGTGTTAACAGGCCTAGGTGAAGTGAGCAGAGGCTCTGCCACTTACTAGTTAGGGCATCTTGGTTGAGTCTTAACATTGCCTTGACTTGATTTTCCCATCCATAAAATGGGGATTAAAAAAAATCCTAAGTGAGAGGGGTCTTGTGAGAATTTCATGAGACAAAGTACATGAAAGAACTTTGTAGTCAGGAAAGTGGACAAAGATAGAAGCCAACATGAAGCTGCAAATGTGGGGAATCAGATGGTGAAGTCCTTGAGTGCCATGAGAAGGTGTTAGGAGAAGGAATGTGTTCATTGGTTTCTGTCCATCGCATGTGACAGATGATCAACTATAAGTCTCTTTGTCAATGATAATCGTTTTTTCATATAATGTGAAGTCCAGAGGATCGGGCAGCTCCAAGTTTGGATAAGTTAGTGGCTCACAAATGCCAGCAGGAATGGAACCACATGGAGCCAGGTGCCATTCATCTTCCTCTTACAATCCTCAGCATGTTCGTGGTCATGAGTTGACTGCTTTGGATCCATTTGCCGAGAGCAGACAAGATCACATTTGGCGAAGAAGATGTGCACCTTCTCCATGTTCACAGGAAAGCTTTCAACTGGGGTTCTTGTTTGTAAGCAATGCAAACTGACTCCATGTAACTTAAGCTTGTATCATCACCCTAAAAGGAAATTTTGCAATGGTATATTAATTAAAATTAGATTTTCTGCAAGTAATAGACAATCTCAAAATAATGGTGGTTTAAATAAGATGGGAATGTATTTCTTATTTTTGAGAAGTCCGTGGGTGGACAATCCCGGCTGCTGTGGATTTGCATAGCGCTAGGGACCCAGGCTCTTCCCAGCTCAACACTCTACCATCCTGGAGGAAGGTCTTCGTCCCATGGCTCAAGATGGCAGCTAGAGTTCTGCCATCATATCTGCATGTCAGGCAACAGGGTGGGGAAAAGGAGAAAGAAGAGAAGGCAAATTCCAAATGAAAATGTATATCCATGCAAAGACCTATATGAGAACAGTTAGAGCTGCTTTATTCACACTGCCTAAGACTGAAAGCAACACAATTGTCTGTCAGCTGGTGAATGGATGAACACATTGTGGTTTATCCATGCAATGGAATACTACACAGCAATAAAAGGGATAGAGTTATTGGTACGTGCAACAGTACAAATGAATTAGAAAGCATCATGCAAGGCAGAAGCTGCATGACTTTTATGACCTAGCCTTGAATGTCACATAGCATAATTTCAACCACCATGATAGAACTGGTCAAAAATCTGTCCAGACTCAAGGGGAGGGATCAAAGGGAGACAGTGTCAAGGAATTTGCATGTATGTTTAAAAATTACCACAGTGTTATCTTGGATCAGAGGTAGAGATGGCTGGTTAATGGTGTTCGATGATGCTGAGTGGACAAATAGATTGAGGCAAAGGGAGAAGTGACTAGATTCAACAACTAATCCATCCCCATGGAATTCTCTCAAGAGCTTAAGTGGGAGGTGGGAAAGTCAGTGTAGGCTGCAGA
The DNA here is from genome assembly GCF_009764315.1 of Trachypithecus francoisi. NCBI lineage: Eukaryota > Metazoa > Chordata > Mammalia > Primates > Cercopithecidae > Trachypithecus > Trachypithecus francoisi. The sequence continues at coordinate 60,643,147 of NW_022681453.1, forward strand.
AATGCAGCACACCTAAGGTAGATGGCCTAGCAGAATAGAGATCTCCTGCAGACTCCTCTTAGGAACTTCTGAAAATAGTTGTCTACACTCCTGTCTTCTCCTTCTTTAACTGCCTGCCCACTCCCTCAGCCTTGGCCACCTGGATTCTGCTCCCACTGCCACTGAAACTTCTCTGGAAGGTACTCCTCTCCTCTGCTTGGGCCACCTGAAGCACTCGATGTGTGGATCCCACCCTTCTCCTTTGATTTTTTCTACTGGTTGTACTCTCCTAAATTCCTCCTGATTTCATGCCTACTCCTTCTCTGATGCCAACTGTCTCTTCTATCACCTCGCAGTCAGTGTTTTCCAGTGATCTTCTCTGGTTCCTCTTCTGTCTCGGCCTTCTCTTGTCCATCACCTGGCTTCAGTCTTTACCTCTTTGTTGATAATTTTCAAATCTTGGTCTGAAGTGCCAGAGATAAGCCTTTGTTGATAATTTTCAAATCTTGGTCTGAAGTGTAGGCTCCTCTCCTGTACTTCAGACCTAGATACTGCATTATTTCCTGAGCAGTATAATGCCACACAGGCATCTCAAATTTGGAATACCCAGAGTTGAACTCATGATCTCTCCTTCTCATCATGCTTGCTTCCTCTTTCCAGGTCCCTGTCTCTGTGAAGGGTCCCACCAACTATGAAACTATCAGATAAAAATCTTCACATCATCCTTTATCTTTCTTCTTCCTATATCCAATCAATCAGTAGGGTCTCTTGGTTTCACCTCCTAAGTGTTTCTTCTGCTCATCTCCCTCTCCATCTTCACTGTTAGCCACTTCAGTTCTTACTTCCATCAATGGTAGATTATGTTTTCCAGACCAACACTTCCTCTGAGAATAACAAGAAAATCTGGACTAAATATTTTTTTAAATCTCTTTGAAGAGCTACTATAGCAATGGGAGATTGCAGGGCTAAGATAATTGGAGTTAAGTTAGTAAAAATCTGTGTAGTCCCAGCTACTCAGGAGGCTGAGGCAGGAGAATTGCTTGAACCCGGGAGGCGGAGGTTGCAGTGAGCCAAGATGGTGCCACTGCACTCCAGCCTGGCAACAGAGTGAGATCTGAAGTTGATGATAAGCCAGATCAACCACTAAGGAGAGAAGGGATACCCAGAGATGGGTGTCTGCCAGATGGGTGTCTGGCATTTGGTACCATTTCCCTCTCAAGGCTGATTCTGAAAGGCTGAAAAGTTAAGAAGTAAACTGAACTCTTTTTTTTTTTTTTTTTTTTTGAGACAGTTTGGCTCTGCACCCAGGCTGGAGTACAATGGCATGATCTCGGCTTACTGCAACCTTCGCGTCCCGAGTTCAAGTAATTCTCCTGCCTCAGCCTCCCAAGTAGCTTGGGTTACAGGCACACGCCACCATGCTTGGTTAATTTTTTTATTTTTTCAGTAGAGACGGGGTTTCACCATGTTGGCCAGGCTGATCTCGAACTCCTGACCTCCAGTGATCAGCCCGCCTGGGCCTCCCAAAGTGCTGGGATTACAGGTGTGAGCCACCACTCCCGGCCGTAAACTGAACTCTTGACAGACTCACGGGCCTGAGAAGATAAGAAAAGGAGGTCAGAAACTCCCCAGAAGCAGGGGTCTTGATAAAATCCCCAGGTTAAGACCCCAAAGGGCACTACACCCTGGAAGCAAGTTTGTACTTCTGGCCTGACAGCATGAGGAGCTCTGTGGACCCAGCCGCATTCAAAACTGGTAAAAAGTTATTCTAAAACAATCATTCTGTAAATGGTCCTAAGAACATACGCAAATGAAGAAATATTTATTCAAGCAAATCTCCTAAAACTCAGTAGTGGTCTGTGGTATTTGGACCAAGACCCTCTTTCCCATTGCTCCCAGTCCAGTGAGATAGTGAAACCCTGTACCGTGCTAGTACAGTCAAGGACACAGGACTCCTTTCCCCGCCACTCTGCAGCTTTCTGTTGAAGGGCTATCCTCCTGGGAGGGGCAGATCTTCAGATTTTTCTCATTCTGCCCATAGCTACCTGTTGCTGAGGCTAAATTCTGGGCAAGTGCATCTCAGAAGTAGAGGCTCCCTTATGCCCAGCCCCCCCAACTTGTAGGACAAAGGCTCAGTACAGGGCACAGTACCACCGAGAATCCTGGGTCCCCTACTGCTCACCGCCTGTCCTGTGGGATGAAGGATCCACGCTGGGAAAGGTAAGCTGAGGAGAAGTGACGCTGCTGCCGTCCCCTCTCCACTGAGTGCTCAGCTCCTAAAACTGGGGTGTCACTCAGAGGAGAGCATGCCATTATTCCTGCCCCAAGCACCAGAGATGTGGCTCAGGAATTTTGCCCAAAGAGAGAAGCAAGCCATAAAATCAAAAACTCCAAATCTCTCCCCAAAGGAACTGACTTTACATGCAACAGAGTTTGGAGAAATTCAAGCGTAAGAGCACTCTGAAAATCAGTGGAGGTTGTGGTGAAAGGCCATGAGGGGGATGTTGCTAGATTCAGTGGAGAAATAAGCTGAATTGCAAGCTGGCTAGTTTGCCAAATAGAAATGGGGAAGAGACAACTGGGAGGGGCCCTCTTGGGAGTTAGAACAAGTTTCAAACACTAACCTTGGGAATTATTTGTGCAGTTTAGGCCAAGTGCAAAGTCAGAGGAGAACACAGTCCACATGAGACTGCCCTTACTTTTGATATTAATGGGAAGTTTGGGGGGTCCCCAAGTTTTGACAGTTCACTGGAAAGACTCACAGAACTCACTAAAAGCTGTTAAATTCACAGTTACAGTTTATTACAGGGAAAGGATACAGATTAAGATTAATCAAAGAAAGAGGTAAAGAGGGCATAGTCCAGGAAAAGTACCAAAGCAGAACTTCGATTGTTTTTTTGAATCCACAGACACAAATTAAGAGAACCAGGAATGAGAAATAACAGGGCTAATATACTAAAAACTATAAATATATAGTTGGTCTCCTTTCTCTTCACAGCTTCTTTGAGACCTGAAGTTATATAAAGTAATAATTATAACACTGTAATGTTGGGCTTATAGCATTCATAAATGTAATATATAAAAATAACAGTAATCCTATAAAAAGGGGGAAAAGTGAATAGAGCTATTAGGAGTAACGTCTCATTGGAGTTAAGTTAGTAAAAATCTGAAGTTGATGGTAAGCCCTAGATCAATCACTAAGGAAATACCTCAAAAGGATATATTGAAAATAACATTACATAAATTTAAAGGCTAAATTAGAAAACATTTAATGCAAAGGGAAGGAGTAGAGTAGGAATAGAGGAACAAAAAAGACAGTAGACAGAGAAAAAAAGTAAAATAGCAGATGTAAATCAAATTATATCAATAATAACATTAGATGTAAATGGATTAAACAATCTAGTCAAAAGTCAGAGATTGTCACATGGGAAAAACAAACAAGACCCAACTATACATTGTCTAAAGGGGCCACACTTTAGCATCACAGATATAAACAGACTGAAAAAAAGTACTGGAAAAAAGTATACTATGCAAATAGCAAACACAAAAGGGCTGGATTGGTTATCCTAATGTCATGCAATTTAGACTTTTAGCTGGACTGAATAAGTAAAAGAGAGAAAAGACTCATATCTAGAATCGGGAATGAATGAGGGAATATTACTACTGACCTTACAGAAATAAAAATGATTATAAATGAAAACTATGATCAATTCTGTGCCAATAAATTAGGTAATCTAGATGAAATGGGCAAATTCCTAGAAAGGCACAAACTACCAAAACTAATTCAAGAAGAAACAAACAATCTGAATAAACCTGTAACAAGCAAAAAGATTGAGTTAGTAAATAACAACAACAACAGAACTACTCCCAAAGAAAAACCCAGGGCCAGATGACTTCTGGTGAATTTCACCAAACATTTAAAGAATTTCACAACTTTTTCTCCAAAAAAAAAGAAGATGAGAGAACAATTCCCATCTCTTTCTATGATGCCAGCAGTACACTGATACCAAAACCAGACAAAAAAAATTACATGAAAAGAAAGCTACAGACCAATATCTCATGATTATGAATGCAAAACTCCTACACAAAATACTGACAGACTCAATCCAGCAACATATATAACAAATTATACACTATAACCAAGGGGGATTTATTCAAGAATGTAAGGTTAGTTAACATTTGAAAATCAATCAGTGCAAAGAGTGACGGACAAAACCAAGTGATCATCTCAATAGATGCAGAAAAAAGCATTTGACAAAATCCAATAACATTTCATAATAAAAACATTCATCAAACCTGTAGTAGAAGGGAACTTCCTTTGTAGATAAAGGACATCTACAAAACACCTACTGCTAACATCATACTGAATCGTGAAAGACTGGATACTTTTTCTCTAAGATCAGGAACAAGACAAGGATACCCACTCTTGCCACTTCTATTCAACATTATACTAGAGGTTCTAGCAGGCTAGTTGGTCAATTAAAAGAAATATAATGCATTCATATTGATAAGAAAGAAGTAAAATTATCTCTATTCACAGAAGACATAATATTATAAACAGAAAATCCTAAGGAACTCACTAGAGAAAGTATTAGAGCTAATAAATGAATTAAGCATGTTTGCAAAATACAAGATCAATATATAAAAGTCAATTGCATTGCTGGGTGCAGTGGCTCACACCTGTAATCCCAGCACTTTGGGAGGCCAAGGTGGGCAGATCACAAGGTCAGGAGATCGAGACCTTCCTGGCCAACATGATGAAACCCTGTCTCTACTAAAAATACAAAAATTAGCTGGGCATGGTGGCAGGCGCCCATAATCCCAGCTACTCGGGAGGCTGAGGCAGGAGAATCGCTTAAACTAGGGAGGCAGAGGTTGCAGTGAATGGAGATTGCACCACTGCACTCTAGCCTGGCAATAAAGTGAGACTCTGTCTCAAAAAAAAAAAAAAAAAAAAAAAAAATTCAAAAGCTAGCAGAAGGCAAGAAATAACTAAGATCAGAGCAGAACTGAAGGAGATAGAGACACCAAAAACCCTTCAAAAAATCAATGAATCCAGGAGCTGGTTTTTTGAAAAGATCAACAAAATTGATAGACTGCTAGCAAGACTAATAAAGAAGAAAAGAGAGAAGAATCAAATAGATGCAATAAAAAATGATAAAGGGGATATCACCACCGACCCCACAGAAATACAAACTACCATCAGAGAATACTATAAACACCTCTATGCAAATAAACTAGAAAACCTAGAAGAAATGGATAAATTCCTGGACACATACAGTCTTCCAAGACTAAACCAGGAAGAAGTTGAATCCCTGAATAGACCAATAGTAGGCTCTGAAATTGAGGCAATCATTAATAACCTACCAACCAAAAAAAGTCCAGGACCAGATGGATTCACAGCTGAATTCTACCAGAAGTACAAGGAGGAGCTGGTACCATTCCTTCTGAAACTATTCCAATCAATAGAAAAAGAGAGAATCCTCCCTAACTCATTTTACGAGGCCAACATCATCCTGATACCAAAGCCTGACAGAGACACACACAAAAAAGAGAATTTTAGACCAATATCCATGATGAACATCGATGCAAAAATCCTCAGTAAAATACTGGCAAACCGAATCCAGCAGCACATCAAAAAGCTTATCCACCATGATCAAGTGGACTTCATCCCTGGGATGCAAGGCTGGTTTAACATACACAAATCAATAAACATAATCCAGCATATAAACAGAACCAAAGACAAAAATGATTTTCTCAGATATGATTATCTCAATAGACGCAGAAAAGGCCTTTGACAAAATTCAACAGCGCTTCATGCTAAAAACTCTCAATAAATTCGGTATTGATGGAACGTTTCTCAAAATAATAAGAGTTATTTATGAGAAACCCACAGCCAATATCATACTGAATGGGCGAAAACTGGAAGTATTCCTCTTAAAAACCGGCATAAGACAAGGATGCCCTCTTTCACCACTCCTATTCAACATAGCGTTGGAAATTCTGGCCACGGCAATCAGGCAAGAGAAATAAATAAAGGGTATTCAATTAGGAAAAGAAGAAGTCAAATTGTCCCTGTTTGCAGATGACATGATTATCTATTTAGAAAACCCCATCGTCTCAGCCCAAAATCTCCTCAAGCTGATAAGCAACTTCAGCAAAGTCTCAGGATACAAAATCAACGTGCAAAAATCACAAGCATTCTTATACACCAATAACAGACAAACAGAGAGCCAAATCATGAATGAACTCTCATTCACAATTGCTTCAAAGAGAATAAAATACCTAGGAATCCAACTTACAAGGGATGTGAAGGACCTCTTCAAGGAGAACTACAAACCACTGCTCAAAGAAATAAGAGGACACAAACAAATGGAAGAACATTCCATGCTCATGGATACGAAGAATCAATATCGTGAAAATGGTCATACTGCCCAAGGTAATTTATAGATTCAATGCCATCCCCATTAAGCTACCAATGACTTTCTTCACAGAATTGGAAAAAACTACTTTGAAGTTCATATGGAACCAAAAAAGAGCCCGCATTGCCAAGACAATCCTAAGTCAAAAGAACAAAGCTGGAGGCATCACACTACCTGACTTCAAACTATACTTCAAGGCTACAGTAACCAAAACAGCATGGCACTAGTACCAAAACAGAGATATAGACCAATGGAATGGAACAGAGCCCTCAGAATTAATACCACACATCTACAACCATCTGATCTTTGACAAACCTGACAAAAACAAGAAATGGGGAAAAGATTCCCTATTTAATAAATAGTGCTGGGAAAACTGGCTAGCCAGAAGTAGAAAGCTGAAACTGGATCCCTTCCTTACTCCTTATACAAAAATTAATTCAAGGTGGATTAGAGACTTAAATGTTACACCTAAAACCATAAAAACCCTAGAAGAAAACCTAGGCAATACCATTCAGGACATAGGCATGGGCAAAGACTTCATGTCTAAAACACCAAAAGCAATGGCAACAAAAGCCAAAATTGACAAATGGGATCTAATTAAACTAAAGAGCTTTTGCACAGCAAAAGAAACTACCATCAGAGTGAAAAGGCAACCTACATAATGGGAGAAAATTTTTGCAATCTACTCATCTGACAAAGGGCTAATTTCCAGAACCTACAAAGAACTGAAACAAATTTACAAGAAAAAAAAAACCCCATCAAAAAGTAGGCAAAAGATATGAACAGACACTTCTCAAATGAAGACATTTATGCAGCCAACAGACACATGAAAAAATGCTCAGCATCACTAGCCATCAGAGAAATGCAAATCAAAACCACAATGAGATACCATCTCATACCAGTTAGAATGGCAATCATTAAAAAGTCAGGAAACAACAGGTGCTGGAGAAGATGTGGAGAAATACACTTTTACACTGTTGGTGGGACTGTAAACTAGTTCAACCATTGTGGAAGATGGTGTGGCGATTCCTCAAGAATCTAGAACTAGAAATACCATTTGGCCCAGCCATCCAGTTACTGGGTATATACCCAAAGGATTATAAATCATGCTGCTATAAAGACACATGCACATGTATGTTTATTGCGGCACTATTCACAATAGCAAAGACTTGGAACCAACCCAAATGTCCATCAATGACAGACCGGATTAAGAAAACGTGGCACATATACATCATGGAATACTATGCAGCCATAAAAAAGGATGAGTTTGTGTCCTTTGTAGGAACATGGATGCAGCTGGAAACCATCATTCTCAGCAAACTATCGCAAGAGCAGAAAACCAAATACCGCATGCTCTCACTCATAGGTGGGAATTGAACAATGAGATCACTTGGACACAAGAAGGGGAACATCACACACCGGGGCCTGTTGTGGGGTTGGGGGAAGGGGGAGGGATAGCATTAGGAGATATAGCTAATGTAAATGAAGAGTTAATGGGTTCAGCACACCAACATGGCACATGTATACATATGTAACAAACCTGCACGTTGTGCACATGTACCCTAGAACATAAAGAACATAAAAAAAGTCAATTGTATTTCTATACACTTGCAATGACCAATCTAAAAATGAAAGAAAACAGTTCATTAGCAAATAGCACCAAAACCCTAAAATCCTTAGTGATAAATTTAACAAAAGAAGTGTAAAACATATAATTTGAAAGCCACAAAACATTTTTATTAAGCAATCTAAAGAATATAGAAATAATTAGCCAGGCCTGGTGGTGCATGCCTGTAATCTCAGGTACTTGGGAGGCTGAGGCAGGAGAATTACTTGAACCCAAGAGACAGAGGTTGCAGTGAGCCGAGATTGAGCCATTGCACTCCAGCCTGGGCAACAAGAGCAAAGCTATGTCTCAAAACAACAACAACAACAACAACAACAAAAACGGTGGCTCACGCCTGTAATCCCAGTGCTTTGGGAGGCCGAGGCAGGCAGATCACGAGGTCAGGAGATCGAGACTATCCTGGCTAACACGGTGAAACACTGTCTCTCCTGAAAATACAAAAAAAAAAAAAAAAAGAAAAATAGCCGGGTGTGGTGGTGGCCGCCTGTAGTCCCAGTTAAGTGGGAGGCTGAGGCAGAAGAATGGTGTGAACCTGGGAGGCAGAGCCTGCAGTGAGCCAAGATTGGGCCACTGCACTCCAGCCTGGGCAACAAAGTGAGACTCCGTCTCAAGAAAAAAAAGGAAATAGAAATAAATGGAAGAACATCCCATATTCATGGATCAGAAATCTTAATATTGTTAAAATGACAATACTCCTGAAATTGATCTACAGATTCAACAAAATCTCTGTCAGAATCACAGCTGAATTCTATTAATGGTAAAAGAGAAAATCTGGTTCTAAGATTCATATGGAATTGCAGGGGATCAAGAAGAGCCAAAAACAATTCTGAAAAAGAAGAACAAAGTAGGAGGACTTACATGTCCTGATTTTAAAACTCACTACAGGCTGGGCGGGGTGGCTTACACAAGTAATCCTAGCACTGTGGGAGGCCCGGGCAGATGAATCACAAGGTCAAGAGATCGAGACCATCCTGGCCAACATGATGAAACTCCATTTCTACTAAAAATACAAAAATTAGCTGGACATGGTGGCCCGTGCCTGTAGTTCCAGCTACTCAGGAGGCTAAGACAGGAGAATTGCTTGAACCCGGGAGGTGGAGGTTGCAGTGAGCTGAGATCGTGCCACTGCTCTCCAGCCTGGTACAGAGTGGGACTCCATCTAAAAAAAAAATTACTACAAAGCAACAGTAATCAAGACAGTGTGACACTAGCATAAGGATAGGCATAAAGACCAATGGAATAGAATAAAAACCTAGAATTAAACCCATGCATTGGTGGCAAACTGATTTTTCACAATGTTGCCAAGATGGGGAAAGAATAGTTTTTTTCAACCAGTGGTACTGGGACAACTGGATAGTCATATGCAAAGGAAAGGGGTTGTACCCTTACCTTACACCATATAAAAAATTAACTCAAAATGGATCAAAGACCTAAATATTCACTTCTATACAGTTTATCCGTATAACCAAAATCCACTTGTACCCCGACAGCTGTCAAAGATAAAATAGACCTAAAACTATAAAACTATTAGAAGAAACATAGGAATAAATCTTCAAGACCTCAGATATGGCAATGATTCTTAGACTGAACACCAAAAGCATGAGCAACAAAAGAAATAAATAGATAAATTAGAAATTTATCTAAATTAAAAACTTTTTCCTTCAAAGGACACCATCAAGAAAGTAAAGACAACTCACAGAATGGAATAAAATATTTGCAAATTATGTATCTGATAAAGGACTTGTATCTAAAAATATTTTTAAAAATCTTACAACTCAATAATTTTTTAAAAAACCAAATAAATGGCTGGGCATAGTGGCTCATGCCTGTAATCTCAGCACTTTGAGAGGCCAATGAGGGTGGATCACGAGGTCAGGAGTTCAAGACCAGCCTGGCCAAGATGGTGAAACCCCATCTCTACTAAAAATACAAAAATTAGCCAGGCGTGGTGACGGGCACCTGTAATCCCAGCTACTCAGGAGGCTGAGGCAGAGAATTTTTTGAATCGGGGAGCCAGAGCTTGCAGTGAGCCGAGATCGTGCCACTGCACTCCAGCCTGGGCGATAGAGTGAGACTCCATCTCAAAAACAAAAACAAAAACAAAGACAAAAACCAAATAAACAAATTCAAGTCCTTTGGCCATTTCAAAATGACCAAAGGCCTTGAATAGGCATTTCTCCAAAGAAGATATACCAATGTCCAATAAACATGTGAAAAAACACTCAACATTGTTAGTTATCAGAGAAATGCAAATCAAAACCAGGAGACACTGATTCACATCCACTAGGATAGCTGTAATAAAAAGTCAAATAACAAGTGTTGATGAGGATATGGAGAAATTGGGACCCTCATACACTGCTGGTGGGAATATAAAATGGTACAGTCACTTTGGAAAACAGTCTGGCAGTTCTTCAAATGGTCAAGCGTGGAGTTACCCTATGACTTAGCAATTTTACTCTTGGGTATCTACCCAAGAGAAATAGAAACACATGTTTACACTAAAACTTGTACACAAATGTTCATAGAAGCACTATTCATAATATCCAAAATGTAGAAACAACCCAAATGTCCATCAACTGATAAATGGGTAAATAAAATGTTATATAGCCATAGACTAGAATATTATCCAGTCATACAGAGAAAGGAATACTGGCACATGTTACTACTTGGATAAAACTCGAAAACATTATGCTAAGTGAAAGAGCTAGTCACAAAAAGACCACAAAAAGAGCTCGTCACAAAAAGAATATAATCCCATTTTTATTGAATGTACAGAATAGGCAAATTATAGGGACAGAAAGTAGATTAGTGGTTGCTTAGAGGTAGGGCATATAGGGGTGATAAGAGGGGTGATAGTTAAAGGATGTGAGTTTTTTTTGAGCTATGAAAATATTCTAAAATTGATTTAGAAATGCTTGCATAAATCCATGCATATATTAAACACCACTGAATGTTGTACTTTGAATGGGTGAATTGTATAGTGTGTGAATCATATCTCAATAGAACTGTTACTAGAAACCAAGCAAAAGTGAATCAGAAATAGGCCACCTCTCATCGGGATTGATGCTTAGTTTTGAATTATCTCCATGATTGGATTGAGATGATCGAAGACTGGTAATGTTTCTACTCTAGTTGTTCTCTAGAAGCAAATGTAAATCCTTTCTAAAGAAAGATACTATGATTCAGAACTTTATATTATCTCTATAGGTTTTCATAGACAATGTCTGGCATGCAATTAAAAATCAGCAGGCAAATGAGAAGATGGGGTGTGATTGAAAACACAAGAGAAAGGACAGAAGAAACAGGCTTCATTATTTTTTAGGTTTCAGCTTAAACATTAGTTCCTCAGGAAAGTTTTTCTGAACTCCCTGGAATTATAAATCCCTAAGTACATTTAGTTCCATTCCACCCTATGCTTCCCCTAGTTACTTGTTCAACGTCTATGAGTATAACCATGTTCAGTATATACGTATTGCACAAATTAGAATTTAACTTGTTCTATTCACAATAGGAAAGACATCAAATCAACTTAGGTGCCCATCAACAGTGGATTGGATAAAGAAAATGTGGCACATGTACACCATGGAATATTATGAAGTCATTAAAAAAGAACAAAATCATGTCCTTTGCAGCAACATGGCTGCAGCTAGAAGCTATTATCGTAAATGAATTAATGCAGAAACAGAAAACCAAATACCTCATGTTCCCACTTATAAGTGGAAGCTAAATTTTGGGCACATGTGAACACAACGATGAGAACAGACACTGGGGACTCCAAAAGGAGGGAGGGAGGGAGAAGGGCAAGGACTAAAAATCTCCCCAGTGAGTACTATGTTCACTCTGTGGGTGACAGGATCAATAGAAGCCCTAACTCCACCATCATGAAATATATCTGCCCCTCTTTTTTTTTTTTTTTTGAGACAAGGTCTTGCTTCATCGCCCAGGCTGGAGTACAGTGGCACAATCATGGTTCATTGCTGTTTTGACAACCCGGGCTCAGGCAATCTTCCCACCTCAGCCTCCAGGTGCACACCACCATGCCTGGCTATTTTTTTTTTTTTTTTTTTTGTAGAAATGGGGTTTTACCATGTTGCCCAAGCTGGTCTTGAACTGCAGGCCTCAAGGGATCTTCCCACCTCGGTCTCCCAAAGTGCCAGGATTACAGGTGTGGGCCAGAGCACCCGGCTGAAATATACCTTGAAACAAACCTACACATGTACCCCCTGAAACTAAAATTAAAATAAAAAAGAATTTAACTTGTTATAGAGCTTCAGTCATCTGTCACATTTCCTCTGAAAAACATATATATATATATTTTTTCACTTACACATTAAAGTAAAATTTTACATGTAACATACATACAGAAAAGTAACATACATACAGAAAAGTAAAATACATATAGAAAAACGCACAACTCACAACTGGTGAATTTTCAGTAACAGAACACACCCTTGTAACCAGAACCAGAACATTCCTAGGATCCTAGAGACCCTCTGGGGCCCCTTCCCAGTCACCAGCCTTTCCCCAAAAGATAGCAAATTTCTGTCTTCTAACACTTGTCTGTCAACATTTCCTGGATTAGTTTTGTTTGTTTTAGTTCAATGTATTTTCAAAGCTTACAAAGATGCATGTACAAGAACGCTCACTGCAATTTCATTTATGATAGCAAAAGATGGAAAAGAATGAAAATGTCTATCAACAAGAGACTGAGTAAATTTATTACAGTCCTTCTTATAATAAAATTCTATGTAACCATTAAAAGTAAAGATCCAGATATGAATCTACTAACATGGAAAGATGTCCAAGATATGTCAGTAAAGTAGGAAATCAAGTTTTACATCTGTCTATCTATATCTCATTTATGTAAAAAAATTCGTATTGATTTGTGTGTTTGCAAACACATAGCAAATATGTATCCACTGTTCACAGTTGGGAGAAGGAAATGGGCTAGGAAGGGAGAGAATTGTGCTTAAAAAGTATGGGTGTCTATTTTTTACAAGGAGCATGCATTTATTTTGCAATTTTAAAGGCAACTTAACAGTTAAGAAAAAAACCCACAACACCTGAAACTTGCCTTCGGTGTTAATGCGACTGAATTGAAAATTGTATTTATTTACTAATGAATTTTCACTGGCCTGTATCTATTAAAATGACAAATGTGCATCCTGTCTGACACAGAGATTCCCCTTCTTTGGGTATTCTCAAAGTAGCCTTTGTGTATACACACCAGAAGGCATCAGTGAAGATAGCCATTGTTTGTAAGAGTGAAACAATAGAAATAACGTCAGTGTCCAATCATAGAGGAAGAGCTAAGTAAACCATGATGTAGCCATTCACTAAATAATGCAGTAGTTAAGGAGAATGAGTGGCTCTATTTATTAGCATGAATAGGTCTCTAAGATAAATCTTTGAGTGCAAAAAGCAAGGTGCCGAGTACCATGCAAAGCATCATAACCCTCCTCTGGCTATGCATACATATGAAAACGTCTGGAAGGATGCATTCCAACTTGATGTCCATTTTATCAGCCCAGGAGGTGGTGAGTCTAATGTGCATGGTTTCAGTGTGAGGGCTGAAGGCAGCCAGGTGTGAGCTTGAAATAAAATGAACTTTCCTTCTCCTGAGCATGAACTTCCTGTCCGTTATGGCATATATTCATCAGAGGAGAAATCAGAGGCTCAGAGAAGGGAAGGGATTTGTGCAGGGCCACACAGAGGGTAGGTGGGAGAGCTGGGATCAGCCCCAGGTGGGTTTGGTTTCTAAGCCCATGCTCAGGCCACTTCTCCCTGGGGGAGGTGACATGGAGGCTCAGGGGAAGCTGGAGGGACTCAGTGGGGAGGGGAGGGGCCTCCTCCTCACGGGGTTCCCTGCTTGGTCTCCGAATTCCTCTCCTCACTCTGCTGAGCAGCCTGATGCGTGAAGGGCACTTTCAGGCCAGGGGCACAGACATGCCGGGGGTTCCCTTTAGGACATTCCTCTCAGCATTCCATCCCATCTGTGGAAGCTCTGGGCAGGAAGAAGTTCTTGTTGATATGGAGCTGGGATCTGCCTCTGTGGGACTTCCCCACAAGCCCCAGTGTTGCCTGCTTCCTTAGAGGCCGCCTGCTTCCTTAGACGGATGGTGCCTGGGTCCCCAGCACTGCCCTTCTCCAGGCTGAGCCACCTCAGCTCCTCAAAGGGCGGGCCTGCAGCCACCTCCCTTTGCAGTTGTCTCCTCGAGACCCTTGCCCTAGGTTGGGCCTGTCCCCTCTGAGGTGGGCCTCCTAGGGAGCACTGGCTGCTGATAACCAGATGAGGCTGTCTTCCTGTCTTCTGGATTCTGTAGAATGGGAAGGAGATCCTTGGAGGAGAAGATACCAGCACTGCCGGGGTCTCGTGGGTTACGTGCTCCCAGGGTGACTTCAGGGAAGACCTGTCACGGTTCTTGACACCCCACAGCCTGGACCACTCTTCACACTGCCAACACAGAACCAGAGCCTGTGGCCAGCGTGGCCAAGCCAGCCACCTCTGCTAGCAAGGCACATCGCTCCGTGGTTTCCGTAAGTTGGTGGTGGTTGCATAACTCCTTCACCAACTGCCATGCCAGATATATTTTGCAACCCAGCCCGCTGTGCCACACACGTCGCGGGCACGGCCAGGCCTCCTACAGCGGCGGGAGGAAGTCTGAGAGTGAGACCCTGACAGCGCCTCCCAGGAGCCTTCCACAGGACACCGCCTCTCTCCAGGCCCTGCATGCACCCCTGGCCGGGCAGCTCAGGAGGCTCCCAGGGCCCCGCTGTCTTCCGAGAGGCCACCTTCCTCTTGGGGATCAGGTGGAGATAGGCCCCGAAGTCCCACTGGAGGGAGACAGCCACCCTCAGTCCACAGGCTGGATCCCACACAGGCCACAAGCCTGGAGAGGACCCACAGGCACATGGGGAAGCTCAGCATCGTTCTGGGAGGCATGGGAGAGGGGCTCCAGAGCGAGTCCCGAGGACAGGTGGACCCATGGCCACCCGAGAGGAGAGAAGTAGAGTTTACCCCGATGCAGGAAGAGACAGGAAACTGCCAGCCTGTGCATCTCTCGCCGCAGAGAGCTGTGAATGGCTGACCAGCGCTCAGGGCTTGGCTGTCTCCAGAGAGCGTCAGAGCCCGGGGGGCATTTGTCCACACATTTGTCTACAGGCATTTGGGCCCCATCGTTCCAGGGATGAGGGTGATCCACATGGCTTGGTGGTGTTCCCAACCAGAAGTGAGGAATCCCTGGGGAAAAGGAGCCAAAGGCAGAGAGAGGACTGGGGACACTCCCATTCCTGCAAAGGTTGCTGTTGGAGCTGGGAGTCTAGTAAGCACTGTGGTGAGTCTCACACGTTCCCTGCTCAGCCCCCCTGCTTTCTTGATGAGGTCTCAGGAATCATTGTCAGCTAAAGACAGCTGCTTTCACCAAGGACACTTAAAGGTCCAGTTCCTTGCTTTGACTCCAGAGAACCCCGAGGGCCATCTCAGCCCCCATCCCTCATGAGACTGGCTGAGCCTTGTGGTGGCCACAGCCCAACTCCTCCCTCTGCCCAATCCTGCCTCTTTGTTCCTGCAACCAGATGCTGATTTTGAGGGCTCTTCAATAGACCTCGTGGAGCCTGCTCCAGAGGGAGCCCACCTAGCAAGCACACGGACCACAGGGACACAGAGGGGCCCAACAAAACAAAAGCAAACACGTAGGATTCCAACCGGCAGATCCTCTGTTCCCCGGTGCCAGTCTCTTCCAGCTTCTCCCGGTCCAGCATCTCCCATCTGGCTGCTGGTGTTGGAGCACTGTTTGCACTGCCTTAAACCAAGAAAGGCACCATCGGGCTAAAGGAGAGAGTGGCTGGCCATTACAGACAACTGTAAAAGACCAGCGTCCAACTGAGGCTTTCTGGCCAGGACATTCCCACTCAGGAGATAGGACATTGGATGGAGAGTTCACCTTTGGTATAAACACTTGTGAATTACTCTACTTTGGAAGATGTCTAGGACATTTTTGGAAAGAAGAAACCTTCTGATTGCCTTATAACTCCCATAGCAAAGGTGAGCCTTTACCACACCAAGTCTAGGCAGAGCAAAACTGGGACTAGCTGTCAGCAGTTTTGCTCACCTATCCAGCAGGAGTGATTTCAAACACATGTCTAGGGTTGAACCATTTACCAAATGCCCTTCTGTTACTCATTGCAGCAGTAGGGATCCAAATTCTCTTAAAAAAAAAATAGGGAAAAGAGGTGTGGCTGCATGTAACAGAAAAAAAAATCTAAGGGTGGTCTTTAGGTATGGTTTGATCCAGGGGCTTAAATGATGCCGTGAAAACCTTGTTTGCTTTCTGTCTGTCTCTGGGGTCTGCTTCGTCTGCATGACTCCATTCTTAGGAAGCCTCTCCTCTGGTGTGGCAAATCAACTGAAGCAGTTCTGGCTTCATACCCCCCACTGTTAAAGAGGTGAGTGGGAAAATTAATATCTTTTCCAGCTGTTTGAGCAAAAGTCCTGGGACTCACTTTAATTGGCTTGAGTGACTTGGCTTTGGCCATCTCTGAACCAATCGCTGTGCCTTGAGAGAACTGCAGTGCCCTGATTGGTCATGCCTAACATTCCCCTGAAAACATTTCCTGAGTATCTGGCTGGTGTGAGGCCATGCCACAGGTCTGTGGATTATATAGATATCATGGCCATTCATTTGCCCTCAAGAAATCACTCTTCTAGTAGGGTAAACTGACATACAACAAGCTTAGAAAATAATCCATTATCTGATTTGATTCACACAAAGATCTTGTAAGAGAGACTGTTATATATAAGAACTTAATCTGCAGATAAGGAAACAGAGGCTTGGAGAATTGAGTCCACATACAGCCTAACAGATGCGTGATGAATCCTGATGTTGGGAGTAGTAGAGCTTTCCCAGCTCTCAGCATGCCTGATTGCTGAGAGACGTGATGAGAATTGGCGGTCCCAGAAGAGTCCCGGCTCCTCGCACCAAGGCCGGAAGAATCCAAGTCCTGAAGCTCCCTTCCGCATTCAGCCCAGGGTAATTTTGTTGAGGATGCATGAGCTCCTGAGGAGGCTCCCGAAATATTCTGTTACTTCTACTGCAAGTAACAGAAAGCCTGGCGACTTCTGGCTTATGCACCAAAGAGTGGTTCTCTCATGTCACAGGGAGTCTGGAGGCACGCATTCTCGGGCTGGTTTACACTGTGGACCTGGGGCATCATCCAGAACCCCTTGGCTGTCCATCTTCCCCTCTGCCAACCTCGGCGGCTTAACCTTCCTCCCTAGGATTGGCTCTTCAAGGTCAGAAGGTGGTTGCATCAACTGCAGGATTCATATCACAGCCATGTCCAAAAGCCAGATGAAGGCAGGATCCCTTCCTGTGCACCTTTAGGAAGAGGAAAAAATTCCCCCAAAGCTCACCAGAAGACCACTTCCCATGTCCAGTGGCCAAAATTGTGGCACATGTTCATGCCTACTCAATATAGGACTCAAGTTCAGTGGCTACGACAAACATCCAGAGATGACAGTGGCTTAAACAAAAGCAATGTCTATGTCTCTCTCAAGGAAAAGCCCAACTTGGTGGTCCTAGACTGATTTGTGTGTCCACAATAAACAGGGACCCAGGTTCTTTCTATCTTGTGCCTCTGCCCCTTTCATCTGAGGCTTTTATCTTGTAACCCAAGGTGGCTGCACCAGCTCCTGTCATCACATCTTCATTCCAACCAGTAGGAAGGGGAGAAGGGATGGAGACATGGAGACACACCACTCTTCTTTTAAGGTATGACCTGGAGGTTTAGATGTAACTTTTGCTTATTTCCCCTTAGTTCAACTGAATCTTGTGTCCACTCTGAAGTGCAAGCGGCTGGGCATGTAGGCGCTGTCCTGCTACTAAAGAAAGAAGAAGGAAATGGATATTGAGGAAGAGTGAGCAGCCTCTGCCAAAGCATTGAACCATGAGGAGGATTAATCTAGGCTAGACTGAGCTTCTCCCCACCGGGCTGGGAGCAGGAGCCAGTCCTCAGTGTCACAATGACCATCATTTATGAGGTCTACCTTGTGCCGGGCACCGCAAAGCACACACATTTCCACCTGGATCTCCACCACTCAGCAGGGAGCAGATATTATTTGAGTGACCCACCCAAAGTCACATGGTTACGAAGGGGTGAAGATGGGATTTGAACCCAGGTCTGTCTGATGTTGATGTCCAAGTGTTTGTCCCCACACCACCCAGCTCCCCACATCCACAGGAAGATCCTCTGGGGATGGGAGCTGGAGGAGGGGCAATAGACTTAAAAGCTCTATTCACAATGGTAGCTATACCTTATCCAGGACCTTCTCGGTGCCAGGGACTTGCTATTATAGTTTGCATTATACGCAGATTTTCTGTCAATTAATAGTAGTATCCCATTTTACAGAGGTGGACACTGAAGTTCAGAGCAATTATTTGTCTTGTGGAAAAATCACATGGCCAATAAATGACAGTGTCAGAATCTGAACCCAGATTTGTCTGACTTCAAAATAATTGTTCTGTCTGTGGCACCAGGAAATTAATGAAATTGCATCGGCTGAGAGGGTCGAGGTGTCCAACATGAGATTCACCAAAACTGCAAGCCCCTGCAGGTCCTAATCTCCACCTTATCCAGCCCCATCTTCCCAGTACACAGCACTGGGTCTGGCACAAACATCTCCTCCCCACCCCCACACCTGTTTCAGTTTGCAAAAGTTTTAAAATACAGAAAAATAAGGAGAGCAATCTCATAAATACAGACTCTCCACAATGCACATTTTCCCACCTTTTCTTCAGTTATTTTTTTAAAGAAACAAAATATCCAGATGAAGCTGAAAAATCTTTTGTCCCAGTCTTTTCTCTTCCTTACACATTTTCCTTGTTATAAAACCATACTGCAAGGAGCATCCTTATATTCAGGGGAAACAGAATGGCTGGATGGATGGGTGTCCCAATTACCACCCTCCTAGATGTTGTCAAGTGGCTCACCCAAAGGGTTCCATGGGTCTTCTGTTTTTCTTTCTTTAATATTAAAATGTTAAATCAAAGCTTTACATATATAGATTGAAAAACGTCCAATGGTTCTGCAAGCCTTTTTAAAAAAAATAGCATCCTCCTGCCCTCTGTGACTGTTTCCCCCTTCCCTTCCAAGTTGTCTTTCAAACTTCTTGGCTCTGTCTTGTACTGTTTACCCCATATCTCTCACCAGCATACCTGTCATGCTACTTTGGGATTTTCAGCTTCAAATCATTTTTAAGGGAGAGGAGGTGTCCCTGTGTGTCCCCACCCATGCTCTCTGTCTCCCACTCCAGCTAAGGCATTGCTTTGGTTAGATTCCTTCCAGCCAGAGTTGTGAGTCTTTGGATTATTCTCTCTCATTCTTTTTCCCACTTAGCCTCAACTTGAAACTCAGTGTGCATCTCTGAATTAAAAGTCTCTACATTCTCAACCAGGATCGCTACCAGGGGAAGTGCTCTGTGGATTCCAGGAGCTGGAATGTAGACCCCAACAATCTGCCTGCAGAGATGGCTCATAGGCGGGGAGCAGGCCTGTCCTTTTGGGAGGCTGACCAGGGACGGGAGGGTGGGGAGCGTTGGCCTTCAGCCTTCCTGAGCACAATGAAGACAATAGCACTGGCCCAGTGCTCCTGAAGTCCAGCAGGTGTGGCCAACTCTTCCAACTTTTCCAAAGATCAGTTCACTAAAGGCCACATTTCTGTTATGTGTAAAGTACAGTTATAAAAAGAATACAGCCCATAAACATAGCCCTTAGAACAGTTTCCACTTCAATCTCTGCTACTCAGCAGGGAGCAGATATTATTTGAGTGAGACACCCAAAGTCACATGATTCCTAAGGGGTGAAGATGGGATTTGAACCCATCTTCATTAGGTTCATAGACAAACTGGGAAAGTAATTGGCTTTCCAAAAATTGCCTTTTTTAGGTGGCCGATTGGCCTGTGCTGAGGGAGCATCGCCCTGGAAGAGGCCACCAGGGCAATCCTCTTCCCTGTCCTGACAGAGGCCCCACCTCCTTCCCCAGTCAGGGAGAGAAACGCCAGCTCAGTGGTTTCATGACCACGTCCACACCTGGGCACATCTTGCCTCCTGGTGACAGGGAAGGATGCAGGTGGCTTCCTGATCCCTCTCCAGCCCAGGCCTCTCTCCTGAGCTCCTGCAAGTCCAGCAGCCTCACGAAACTCCACCACCAGCTGTCACAGGAACCACAGACCCTGCTCCTCCGTCTCTTGTGGGGTTCCCCAGAAGCAGAGCCTGAGATGGGATTGTTGTGGATGTGGCTGGTTGCGGGGGACCCCAGGGAGAGCCATGAAAGGGCCTGAGGGGAGAGGCTGGCAGGACAGAGCTAAGCACATCTCACGATGTGCTCGCACTTGGAGTGTGGCCTCGGCCTGGTCGGGGAAGCTGGGGAGCAGTCATGGCACCACAGAGTTCAGCGGTCTTGAGGCTGGGGATTTGGCCTTTTGTACTGTGTCAGGTAGTCATTTGCACTGCACTGCCTAAGAGGGAGGGATGTAATCAGAGGAGGGTAATTCTGCAGAGAAGAGGCCGTGGGAGCAGTTAGCAGCCAGCACTCACAGCAGCAGGGTGCACTGGTTCAGGAAAAGGGGACTGCAGTGAGGCCCACGAAACATTGGTGCAGCATCTAGCACTGAGCTAGCCTCCTTCCCTTTGCACAGACCTCCCTGCATCCCTGACGGTGCTGGCACCATCTTCAGGTGCCACTAGGCCCCAGCTCCTCTCCCGTCACTCCCAACATGCTTCATTGAGGCCTTCCTGCAGCAGAGGGCAATTCCCAGGGGGAACTCAGCAGCCTACTCTCTCAGCAGCTGCAGGGATGAGGGCCTGGTCTCAGGGGGATCTAGGTATACCCCAGCACGCACTGCATGTACGTATTGCTCCAATTTTATAGAAACTGAGTCTGGGGAGGTTAGAGAACACATCCAAGGCCACACAGTTAGTATAATAAATATAATATAATACAATTAATATAATAGTAAACAGTAGAGCCATGTGAGACACCAAAAAGTAGAGTTTCTGAGTCATATGCAGCAATGTGGTGATAGATGTTTAACAACTGATTCTCTGGGGAAGTAAGAAGCCCGAGTTTGTAGTGAGCACCAATTTCTAAAGCTGATTCAAACGTCCCACGTGATGTCGCAGAGCACAGAGCTGGGAAGAGACGCTCAGTGCTGTGTAGTAGTATTTCCCTCACACAGACATGCCAGGCACAACTCACGCCAGGAGCATAGGTGACAGCAAACACACAAAACAAGTCAAAAGGGATGCATTTGGAGTACTTATTACCTTGTTGTTAATATGTTATTTTATTATAAGTTTACATAATTTAAATTTTTTTGAGATAGGGTTTCATACTGTCACCCAGGCTGGAGTGCAGTGGTGTGATCATAGTGCACTGCAGCCTCTTGCTCTTGGGCTCCAGTGATCCTCCCACCACAGCTTTCTGAGTGGCTGGGACTATAGGTGTGCACCACCACACCCAGCTAATTTAAAAAATATTTTGTAGAGATGGGTTCCTGATATGTTGCCCAGGCTGGTCTTGAATTCCTGGCCTCAAGCAATCCTCCTGCCTCAGCCTCCCAAAGCAATGGGATTACAGGCATGAGCCATCATGCCTAGCCTATAATTTCCTGAAAATTTAACAGTAAATTCTGGTGAGTTGGTAAGAGCCAGCCCAGCCCAGCACTGGGCAGTTGAAGTTTTATTGGGAAGCAATCCTAATAAAAAGACAAATCTAAACATGCATTTCCCTCATTCAGTTACTGCCAGTGGCTCCCATTCCCTCAGGATCAAGTCAGAATCAACCTACTTTTCTAACCTCATGTCTACACCTTTGACTCCCCTGGTTCTCCCTGTGCTAGTCTGTGACCTGAAGCCCATCCCTTTGTTCACTCTGTTCCTCCTACCCTGCTTTCTATGTCTTTGCTTCTCCTCTTATTCATCCTGTGAGGTCCAGGGTGGACCCCTCCCCCGAGCATGCCTCTGAACTGCCTTGCAGGGACCACTGACCTCTCTGAACACCTGCAGGCTGTCTATCTCCCAACACCATTGATTTCTGATTGGTGATGGTCACACTAGCTTCTCTTAGGTAGTGAAATGAAAGATGAAAGGTGAAATGAAAAGGTGAAAGGTGAAATTTCAGTTGCTTAGCATGATAGAAGTGTATGGCTTCCAATTGAATCAGTGGGAATTAGTCCAGACCCCCCCCCTTTTTTTTTAATATCAACTATGTGGCAACTTTTGTTCTAGGCACTGGGAATGGAGCTTACATCAAATATATGAGTACATAATGATACTTAAACAACAACAACCTCAACTGTCACCATTGGAGAGCAGTAGGGAACGAACTCGTTATTTTGCAAAGTGGTAAATAAAGGGAAAGAAGCATTTATCCTGCCTTTCCCATGTGAACTTCCCCTTGGGACAATCAAATAGTTGGTGAATGGAAGTGTACGTTAGCTAATGAATGGGAGTGAATGACAGAATTAGAATACGGCAATTATGCAACCACTAATGAGACCATAGATCTTGGAGCTCTCATCAAGGTTGCTAACTTCACAAAAAGAGAGACAGCCAGCCTCATCCGCAGGTGATGTGCCTCCTGATTGAGCAAGGTAGACACCATCACCCGTGAAAGGCTCTTGCCAAAATAGCCTCGAATCTCATCAGGATGCAATAGGAAATGGAGGATAGGGGAACTCATTAAAAGGCACCACAGGGCTGCAAATCAGCAGAATCCAGAGTGTAGGATAGTCTACAGATAGATAACCTGACTCTTTCAACAAGTAAATTGCAAGGAACAAAACAAGGGGTGGCATGGATTCAAAAAAACTTAGGAGACTTATCAACCCACTGCAGTATGTGGACCTTATCTGGATCTGGGTCAGACAGACAAGCTGTAGAATAACAGCCAGGAGCCATCAGGGAGATTCAAGCTATGAGTAAATCATTTATATTAAGGAATTATTGTTAATGTTTTAAAGTGTGATAACTTTATTGCAGTAATGTTTTTAAAAAACCTTTATGCTGGGCGTGGTGGCTCACACCTGTAATCCCAGTATTTTGGGAGGTCGAGGCCAGTGAATTGCCTGAGATCAGGAGTTTGAGACGAGCCTGGCCAATATGGAAACCCTGTTTATACTAAAAGTACAGAAAATTAACTGGCCTTTGTGGTGCATGCCTGTAATCCCAGCTGCTCAGGAGGCTGAGGCAGGAGAAGTGCTTGAACCAGGGAGGTGGAGGTTGCAGTGAGCTGAGATCGTGCCACATCACTCCTTCACTCCAACCTGGGTGACAGAGAGAGACTCTATCTCAAAACAAAACAAAACAAAACAAAACAAAAAAGTCTTTACCTTCTAGAAATACATATTTAAATCTTTACAGATAATAGATGATACAATGCCTGGATTTGCTTCAGAATAATCCAGGGGGCTGGGTGCCTGTAATCCCAGCACTTTGGGAGGCTAAGGCAGGAAGATCCCTTGGCCCCAGGAGTTTAAGACCAGCCTGGGTAACATAGGGAGACCCCCATCTCTACAGAAAAAAAAAAAATTAGCCAGGTGTGGTGGCACATGCCTGTAGTCCAAGCTACTTGGGAGGCTGAGATGGGGGGATTGCTTGAGCCCAGGAGGTCAAGGCTGCAGTGAGCTGAGATGATGCCAATACACACCAGCCTAGGTGATGGAGTGAGACCCTGTCTCAAAAACTAAAACTAAAACTTAATAATGCAGAGGAGATCTAGGCTGGTGGGAAGGTTCGTCCTGGCTGAGTTGATTGCCATTGAAGCTGAGCCAGGGGTGCAGAGGTGTGCATTCATTGCCTGGTGCTGCTGTAATGAATTACTACAAACCTAGTAGCTTCAAACCACACACATTTATTATTTTTTTGCTTTGTAGGTTAAGAGTTCGACCTGGGTCTCACTGGACTGAAATTGAGGTGTCAGCTGGGCGGCGTTCCTTCCCAGAGGCTCCAGGGGGAGAGTCCATTTTCTGGCCTTTTCCAGCCTCTAGAGACCACTTGCAACCCCTGGCTCCTGCCCCTTCCTCCACCTTCAAAGCCAGCAACCTTGCATCTCTCAGACCTTCTGCCATTGTCACAGCTCTCTCTGACCACAGCCAGGAAAGGTTCTCTGCTTAGGAGTTTTGTGATGACACTGGACCCATCTGGATAATCCAGGATCACCTCCCCTCTCAAGGTTCTTAACCTTAGTCACACTAGCAAAGTCCCTTTTCTGTGTAAAGTGACCTATTCCCAGGTTCTAGGATTAGGACGTGGACACCTTTGAGGGGGCATTATTCTGTCTACTGTCTCGGAGGGCATGGTAGGGAGTATCTCATTCTCTTTACTTTTGTGTAGGTTTGAAATTTTTCACAGTAATAAGTTAAAAGTGAGTTTGTACCACGCTATGCCCTGGGGGCTGTGATTCTAGGAAGGGTGGTTGGGCAGATCTCTCTGAAGAGGTGACATCCAAGCTAAGATATGATGCACACTGGGTGCTCTATGAGTGGCCCCTGCAGCGCAAGGAGGAGAAGCAGGGAGCAGGGACAGGTGGGAGGACTGTGAGGGCCTTGTTTCCTGGCTGTCGCGGCTGGGGGTAAGGGGCAGCCTGGAGCCCTGGACAGCCCCTGTGCTCTGAGAAACGGGGCACAGGAAGCTTCTTGCAGCTGGAAGCTCCTCAGCTCACTTTATTCGTACTCCCGGGGTCGCTGCCAGGACGGAGCTGCCTGAGGGAGCTGTGTTCTCCACCCCGCTGCAGCCGGCCTGCTGTGGTGCTGGTGGGACAGAGCAGAGCCTGGCCTGGCCACCAAGGTCATTATACAATATATTTTGTAGCCATTTTGTGCTGTAATGGTTATTTGGAGCTCACTTTGTACCAGGCATGATTTTAAACATCTTATTTATATGAGCACGTTTCATCTTCGCTGCCATCCTATGGCGTAGGCCATAGTGTCCACCACTTTCAGACAGTCTCTTGGCCAGGGTTCAACCAGAGAAGCAGAACCAGTGGGACATCTACAGCAAGAAGTTTGTCGCAAGAAATTGGCTTCAGGGAGGGGTGGCACGAAGTTGCTGTCCACAGGTAGAACTTCTGGAAAGCCTCAGCTCTACCCTTAAAGCTTTTCAGCTGATGAAGTCCAGCCCACCCCAGTGATCTAGGCCAATCTGCCTTACTTAAAAGTCAACAGACTATAAACTACTTTAATCCCACCTGTGAAATACCTTCACAGCAACACTGAGACTTGTATTTGATTGAAGAACTGAGACTGTAGCCTAGCCCCATTGACACATAAAACCACCATCACTGCTGGGAAAACTGAGGCACGAGGCAGTGAGACCATCTGGCTGAGGTCCTGCACTGGGTAAATGGCAGTACCAGGACTTGAACCTAAGGATCCTCAGTCCTCTTCCACACTGCCTGTGTCAATCACTTGCTGGTCAGGAAGTTAACCTTGTCCTGGCTGCCTTCCGCTGTCTTGTCATATGGGGTGTGATGGATGTGCTAGAGCCGGAAGCACGTCAGACCTAAAATGTGGGGGCTTCAGGCAGGCGGATGTCGTGGCTGGGAGCACCTGCTCTGCATCTGGATTCATGTTGTGGCTCTGCTTATGATAGTTGTGTGATATTATTGGGCAAGTTATTCGACCTCTCTGTGCCTCGGTTTCCTCTTATGTAAAATGTGCATAAAATAGTACCAGACTCATTTTGTGGGGATTACATGAGATCATAAACACTCAAAATAGTAAGAAGCCAATGAATATCAGTTTTAAAATTCTGGTCCAATAGCCCACTGCCCCCTCCCTCAACAGCCCCAGGGCTTCTCCAGTGCTGGCTGCCTCTCTGCCCTGCAAACCCCCGGCCCATCAGGAAACTGCTGACCATGTTCCCTGGGAGGCTGCCCTCCTGAGGGTGGATGGGTGGAGGCAGCTCCTCCAGTCGCGGCAGCCCCCAGAGACATATGGTTTTGGCACTGCACTGCATAGGGCTGTGCACTGCCAAGGAGCAGGCACAGAAACCTGGCCCAGCCTGGCCCCCCTTGGGCTCAGCAGGCGCTCCAGGCATGAGGGGAGGCTGAGATGGAGGAGGAAATCTACTGTGGGAGAAGGCAGGCTCTCAGGAGGCAGGACTGGCCAGGGAACCCTGGGGGGCATCAGGGATGGAGTGTGGCCCAGTTGGGTGGAGGCAACTGGGCAAGTACTCCAGAACAGAGACTTTGGCAACAGAGAGAGTGCCCCCTTGCAACCTTTGCTAAGGGAGGAAGGACCAGCCTGGTTCCCATCCTATCCTACTCCCGAGCCTCAGTCACTCTCACTGCCTCTTCCTGTTTGGGGCTACTATGAATAATGCTGCCATAAACACTTGCATACAAGTCTTTGCATAGACATGTTTTCATTCCCCTTATATATCTACAGTTAGGAGCGGATTTGCTGAGTAACATGATACACTATGGTTAATATTATAAAACACTGCCATACTGTTTTCCAAAGTAGCTATACCAGTTTGCATTCCCACAGTGTATGAAAGTTACAGTTGCTCCATGTTGTCTTCAACACTTGTTGTTGTCAGTCTTTTTAACTTTAGCCATTTTTTTGTGACTATCTAGTGCCTTTAATTTGCATTTCCTTAAGGACAAGTGATGTTGAGTATCTTGTCATCTTCTTCTTCTTCTTCTTCTTCTTTTTTTTTTTTTGAGACAGAGTCTCGCTCAGTCACCCAGGCTGGAGTACAGTGGTGCGATCTCTGCTCACTACAAGCTCTGCCTCCCAGGTTCACACCATTCTCCCGCCTCAGCCTCCTGAGTAGTTGGGACTAGAGGCACCCACCACCATGCCTGGCTAATTTTTTTTTTTTGTATTTGTAGTAGAGATGGGGTTTCACCATGTTAGCCGGGATGGTCTTGATCTCCTGACCTCAGGTGATCCACTCACCTCGGCCTCCCAAAGTGCTGGGATTATAGGTGTGAGCCACCATGCCCCACCGAGTATCTCGTCATGGTCTTACTGGTCATTCATACATCTTCTTTTATGAAGTGGCTGTTCAAATCATCTGTCCACTAAAGAAAAAATCAGATAGCATGTCCCATTATTGAATTGTAGGAGATTCGTTTTTAGAAAAACTAAATTCTGGATACAAGCCCTTACCAGATATCTATTTTTTTCAAGTATTTTTTCCAAGTTCGAGGCTTGGTCTGAATTGCAACATTAAGAAATCAGAAAAAAAGAACAAAATAAGTTGAAAAAAAGAAGTAAAATTAACAGAAATCTATGCAATAGACAACAGAGAAATCATAGACAAAATCAGGAAATCCAAAATCTGGTTCTTCGAAATGAACAGTAAAATTGGTAAGCCTATAACTTGATTGTTCAAGAAAAAAAGATACAAATTACCAATATCAAGAATGAAAGAGGAGACATCATTAGCGATCCTACAGGCATTTAAAGGATTATAAGAAAATATGAACAAATTTGTGCCAATAAATTTGACTACCTAAGTAAAATGGACAA
Source organism: Trachypithecus francoisi (assembly GCF_009764315.1). Lineage (NCBI taxonomy): Eukaryota > Metazoa > Chordata > Mammalia > Primates > Cercopithecidae > Trachypithecus > Trachypithecus francoisi. The sequence goes on from NW_022681453.1 coordinate 60,670,712, forward strand.
TTGCCTTGAAAGACATGAATTGCCAAAACTGGTCCAGAAGTAACAGAACTTTTGAATAGTTCTATATCAATTAAAGAAACTGATTTTGTCATTTAAAACGTTTCCACAAGAAAACATTAAGGAAAAAATAATATAAATCCTGGCCAAGTGCGGTGGCTCATGCCTATAATCCCTGCACTCTGGGAGGCTGAAGTGGGGAGGATCACTTGAGCCTAGGAGCTTGAGACCAGCCTGGACCACATGTTGAAATCCCATCTCTAAAAAGTATACAAAAATTAGCTGGACGTGGTGGTGTACACCTGCAGTCCCAGCTACTTGGGAGGCTGGGGCAGGGAAATTGCTTGCACCCAGGCTGCAGTGAGCCGTGTTCATGCCACTGTACTCCAACCTGGGTGACAGAGTGGAACACTGTCTCATAGTAATAATAATAATAATAATAATCTTCATCATCATCATCACCATCCTACATGAACTATTTCAGGAAATGGAAGAGGAAGAAATACCTTTCAACCAACTTTATGAGGTAAGTATTATCCTGATAGCAAAAATGGACGAGAGCATCACAAGAAAAGAAAACTAGGAACCTAAATCCCTCATGAACATAGATGAAAAAGTCTTCAACAAAACGTTAACAAATTGAATACAGCAATATATGAAAAGGATAACATCATTACCAGGTAGGGCTTATTCTAGGGAGGGAAAGTTGATTCAATATCCCAAAATCAAAGAAATTCATTCCATTAATAGAATAAGATGGGGAAACCATACGATTATTTTGAAAGATGCAGCTAAAGCATTTAACCAGATTTAACACTGATTCCCAGTAAGAATTATCAGTAACAGAGGAACAGAAGAGAGTGTCCTCAGTGTAATGAAGGGTGTCCATGAAGAACCTACAGCTAACATCATCCTCAATGATGAAAGGCTCAATGCTAAGATTAGGAACAAGGTGCAGACATCTGATCTCACAGCTTCTAGGCAACATTTATACTGAAGGTCCTAGCCAATGCAGCAAGGCAAGAAAAAGAAATAAATGGCATAAGTATAGAAAAGAAAGATGTAAAATTGTCTTTATTTTTAGACAGCATGATTGCATGCACAGAAAACTCTAAGGAATGGGGGCTAGGGAAAGCTAGAACTAATAAGTGAATATACCAAGTTTTTAGGATTAAAAAACCAATATATAGAAATCTAGAAATCCATCATATTTCTATACACTATCAATGAGCAATTGGATAATGGAATTTAAAGAATAATTCAGTTTACAATATCACTAAAGATAAAACACTTAGGAATAAATTGAGCAAAAGATGTGCAAGATCTGTACACTCAAAACTATGAAACCTTACAAAGGGAAATTGGAGATCTAACTAAATGGAGACATATACCCACATGCATGAACTGGAAGCCCCAATATTGTTAAGGTGACAATTACCCTCAAATTGATCTATACATTCAAAGCAGTCCCAATCAAAATATTATATCTTTATTAAGAAGAGAAATGGACAGCTTAATTTAAAAATTTACGTAGAATAGCAAAGGACCTAGAAGAGCCAAAATAATCTTGGAAAAAGATGAAGCTCAGAAGGATTACACAATCTGCTTTCAAACCTTTCTAGAAAGCTATAGTAATTGAGATGTTGTGGTATTGGTGTAAGGATAAACCTTAAATCAGGCTGGTCTCAAACTCCTCATCAATGAAGAAGAAACCAAAAATAGACTCACATTTATATGGCCAACGGATTTTTTACAAAGGTACCAAGGTACCAAGGTACAAGCAATGGGGAAAATATTGCTATTTAGATATATGGTGCTCAAACAATTCAATATCATTATGGTAAAAAAAAAAAAAACTAACCTTTACCTTGCAACATTCTAAAAAAATTAACCAAAAGCTTATAGATCTAAACATAAGTGCTAAAACTCTCAAAGTCTAGGAGAAAACATAGGAAAAAAATCTTAGTGATATTGGGTTAAGCAAAGATTTTAAAAATAAGACACAAAAGGCACAATCTATAAAATAATTATAAAATAGACTTCATTTTTATTATTTTAATCACATATTTATTTATTTATTTATTTTTTAAGTTTCGAGATGGAGTCTCACTCTGTCACCCAGGCTGGAGTTCAGTGGCAAGATCTCGGCTCACTGTAACCTCCACCCCATTGAGTTCAAGCGATTCTCCTGCCTCAGCCTTCTGAGTAATTGGGATTACAGGCGTCTGCCACTGTGCCCGGCTAATTTTTTTGTATTTTTAGTAGAGACGGGGTTTCACCATCTTGGACAGGCTGGTCTTGAGCTCCTGACCTCATTATCCACCCGCCTCAGCCTCCCAAAGTGCTGGGATTACAGGCGTGAACCACTGCGCCCGGCTCACATATCTATAATACATTCTTTTTTTGTTGTTGTTTTTAGACAAAGTCTCTCTCTGTTGGCCAGGCTGGAGTGTAATGGCACTATCTCAGCTTACTACAACCTCCGCCTCCTGGGTTCAAGGAATTCTTTTGCCTCAGCCTCCCAAGTATCTGGGATTATAGGCGTGCACCACCATATCTGGCTAATTTTTGTATTTTTAGTAGAGACGAGATTTTGCCATGTTGGCTAGGCTGGTCTTGAACTCCTGACCTCAAGTGATCTGCCCGCTTCAGCCTCCCAAACTGCTGGGATTACAGGGGGGAGCCACTGCGCCCAACCTTATAATACATTCTTTATTAGATTTTTAAGGTGTTTTTTAGATTATAAAATAATTATAATGTTTGTTATTACAATTCAAACAATGCCACTTTTAGACAAATAGGTAACCCTTAAAAATGGACATATATGTGTGTGTGTATATATATATATATATAATCATATATGGTTTTAAAATATGAATGGGGCCATAATATGTCTATTATTCTAAAATTTGATTTTAAAGACTTAATTTTTTTAGAGCAGTTTTAGGTTCTCTGCAAAATTGGGAAGAAGGTACAGAGAGTTCCCATATATACACCCACTGTCCCCCTACAGACATAGCTGTGGAGTGACTTGAAAAGAAATTGTGGAAAACATTCCCTATCAGCACATAAATGAATCAATTATTTAAAAAGGTGGATGGAAAGCCACGTTGTGGTTATATCAAAATCTATTTAATCGGTCCATATTCATGGACTTAAAGATGTTCCTGATGCTTTTGCTATAACAAGTGATGTCTGTACATTTATTTTCGTATGTGCTAGTATTTCTGAACTCTATATTACTAAGGCTGTGATTGTACAATTTATATTAAGATAGATTCTAGGTGATTGTTCCCCCAAAAAGTTGCTTCAATTTATATTCCTGCCTATAGTGTAGAAGAATACTTACTTTCCTGCAGGCTTGCTATTGGATGGATATTATTGCTCTTGTTATTTGTGTGAATTTTTATTTTTTGCCAGTCTGCTAACTGAAAAATGGTATCTCATCATTGTTTTAAGTTTTCATTTATTTGATTATGAATAAGGGTATACTTTTCATATCTTAATTGACCACTATATTTCTTCCTCTGTGAATTGCCTATTTTTCTATTGGTTTTTTGTCTTTTTCTTATTGTTGTTTTGGAACACTTTGCATATTGTAGATATTGAGTCACTGTATATTTGCAAATAATCTCTCGATCTATTTATCTTTTAAGTTTGTTTATGGTATCTTCACTAGGCAGAAGTTGAAATTTTTATATAGTCCAAGGAATCCAAGAAAGCATTCATTTTTTATAGCTTCTGCTTTCTCAGAATGCTCAGAAAATCATCTCCCACCCCAAAGTCATAAGAAAGTTGTACATTCTATCTAGTATATAGTAAATTTCAATTACAACTATAGTTGTATTTTAACTACAATTTCAATTTCAATTGTATTCCTGCTTCAACTGTATTGTTGACATTTTAATACTTAATATGTAAGCTAGGTGTTGGGAATATAGGCGTTTTTTATATTATTTGATCTAATCTTTTGTGTGCCTGAAATATACACACGTATACACACACATCTACGTGTGTATATATATATATATATACATATATATATTTTTTGAGACAGTGTTTGGCTCTGTTGCCCAGACTGGAGTGCAGTGGTGTACTCATAGCTCATTGCAATCTTGAACTCCTGGGCTCAAGCAATCCTCCTGCCTCAGCCTCCTGAGTAGCTAGGACTACAGGTGTGTACCACCTAGCCTGGCTAATTTTTTTTCATTTTTATTTTTAGTAGAGAAGAGATCTTGCTATGTTGCCCAGGCTGATCTTGAACTCCTAGGCTCAAGCAAGTCTCGCTCTTCAGCCTTCGAAAGTGCTAGGATTACAGGTGTGAACACATCCAGCCTACAATATGTATATATTTAAAAATAAAGACAGGGAAATACCTAATAAATTTTTGATGGAGGCTGGGTGTGGTGGCTCATGCTTATAATCCCAGCACTCTGGGAGGCCAAAGTGGGCAGATCACTTGAGGTCAAAATTTTTTTTGATGGAGCTGCACTGCCCCAAAACTTCAAGTCTGGTCAGAAAACAAAAAACAAAGACAAAAAATTGTTTTCAAAAAGTCTGTGTGACATTATTTCCAAGCCCAAGTAATCTCTGCGGTCTGGAATCTGCACCATTAGGAATTGGCCACTAGAGAGCTGAGATCCCCAGTGCTCACTTCAGATGTGGGAGTGGAGAAGGGTGGGCAGGGGGCACTCCTTCCCCTCCCAGAGGGCAGGGCTGGGCAGTTGAACTGGCTGCCCAAGAAACTCAACATGGCATTAAAAAAAAAAATCTTTATTGATGTTAAACAAATCTTTTACATTTTATATAATTCACATACTATAAAATTCACCCATTTAAGGTGAACCATTCAATGCCATTCAATGCTTTTTGGTATATTCACATAGTTGTACATCCATCATCACATCTAAGTTTAGAACATTTTCATTGTCTCCAAATAAACCGTGTTCCTGTTAGCAGACACTTCTCATTCCTCCCTCCCCAGAGCCTGTAGCAACTACTAATCTCCTTTCTGTGTGGAAATGGAATCACACAAAGCCTTTTGTGTCTGGCTTTTTCATTCCTTTTTGGGCCATATAATATTTCATTTTATAGATACGCCATATTTTGTTTATCTAATCATCAACTGATGGGCATTTGGGCAATTCCCACTTCTCAGTTATTATAAATAACGCTGCTATGAACATTGTGTGCAATTTTTTCTGGGGACACATGTTTCATTTGCCTTGGGTAGATACCCAGGAGTTGTAATCCTGGGTCCTGTGATAGCTGAATGTCTAACGTTTCTCAGTATTTTTCTAGCAGGGCTTTGGATGTGCTGCAGGCTAGGGGTCTCCCATCCTCTGCCACCAGCCATGGAAAGTTCTCTGCTTTTAAGGGCTTGTGTGATCCACTGAGCCCATGTGGATGATCCAAGACACTCTCCCTATTTTAAGGTCAACTGATGAGCAGCCTTATTTACATCTGCAAAGTCTCTTTTGCTATGTGAGGCAACAAATTCATGGGTACTGACAGTTTCCAAGGATGAGGGTGGCATCTGTGGGAGCTGTGCACACATCTGTGCTGCCTAGCGCACCTCCCCCAAAGGGAGCTCAGGAAGAAGCATGTGCATGGATATTGGACGGGCAAGGGTGTAGGCTGGGGTGGGTTTCTGCAGTTTTGCCACCCAGCATCCATTTCCATCCTTCTGAAACTGCATCTTGATTTTCCACTGGGGGCACCGCTCTGCTCTAGCCAGTTGTGCTTTGTGAAGAGGTTGGACTTGGGGCTTGGGGCTCAGGCCTGGCCAGTCTGACCATGGTGCCTTCCTGGCCCCAGAGGCCAGGTCAGGGATGACACATGACCCAGCTGAAGCTAATAAGAATCTGCAGAAGCTTCTGGAAGAAGACCTCACATTCTTCCCACTGGACTTGGCCACAAAAGGGTCAAGCAGGGGCTGGAGCTGCTGCCACCACCTTGCAGCCACGAGGGCAGAGTCTGTTGGAGAATGGCACCTCCGTGGCAGGGAGAGAAGCCTGTGTGCTCGTCTGGATGTTGTGAGTACCCTGATTAAAGCTACCTGAGGCAGTCCACTCTGGAGCGTTCAGTTTTGTGTGCCCAAGAATTTTTTTCCCATAAATATGTATAGTCACATGAATGGCTCAAGTGTGTGTTTAGTCTTGAGGGTACACATCTGTGAAAATATATGACCTTTGGGTGTGGGTGCTAAGTGGGACTAAGATCCAGAGAGACAAGAACCAGAGCACGGGTGCTGGATGCCCCACGTGTGGGGACAGGTTGTGCTCGAGGGAGAGGTTGGAGGCTGTTTTTACAGAAGAAATGGGTTTTCTCCCCCATTTTCATAACTTTTAATTTTGATACAATTTCTCATATACCCTTTACCTAGATTCACCAATTGCTTACAACTTGTCCCAAGGGCTGTACCATCCTCTCTATATTAATATGTACGGAAACACATGCATATTTCTCCTAAACCATCTGAGAGTATGGTGGAGACATGATGCCTCTCTACTATTGTATATTTCAGTGTTTGCCCCCTAAAAACAAGGACATTCTCTTACATAAACACATATGCTTATCAGAGCGAGGACAATTTGCATTGATATAATACTGTAATTGAACCTCACAATCCATATCTAAAAGTCATCAATTGTCCCAAGAATGTCTTTTATAGCTATTTCTGTCCTGCTCTAGGATCCAGTTCAGGACCCCACATTGTATTTAGTGTTCATGTCCCTTTAGTCAAGGAGGTGACATTTGAACATGGCTTGGAAACTCTAGTGGGTCTTTGACATCATCAGGAGTGAAATCCAGAAGAGCTATTTGGCCTCATACACACTGTTCTTTGGTGACTTGCTTTTCTCCCTCACAGTATGGTTGGGAGGTACATCTGCGTTGATGTGTGACACTGTTGTTCATCTTCATCGCTGTTGAGTATTCTATTATGTGGGCATGATATGGTTCATTTATCCTTTCTCCTGTGAATGGACCTGGGTGACTCCCAGGCATTGTTACTGTGGTTGTGTTTATATCAATGGATGCTGGTGAGACTTTACCTGTTCAGGGAACTGCTGAACTGACCCATGCACATCTCCTCATTACTGTTGCCAAATTCTCTCACCAAGTGCACTTTCCAAAAAACACTCCCACCAGTGGCGTGCAGAGCTCCTGCTGCCCCACCTGTCCACTCACATTTGGACCTGTCAATTAATTTAATTTCTTCCCGCAGGATGTGGATGAAGCCATACCCATGCATTTGTCAGACTACAGGAATATGCTTCCTATTCCTTTGCCAGTGGTTGGTAGCATCCATATACTTTGCACAGGTTTTGCCACAGTTAGAGTGCACAGAGGGCAATGGCAGGCAGAGCCCCAGCCCTGGTTGCATGGCTGTTTCTGTCTTCCTGTCTCTCTGTCTCTGTCTTTTCTCTCCCTGGTGAGGACATGCCCACTCTTTGCCCTGGCAGGATAGGAGCTCATCATGGAGGATTCTGGGTGTCGATGGAGGCCGAGAGAGAGGCCAGGCTCCACTGGACAAGGAATGAAGCAACTTGGGCTAAATCCACCAATTGGGAGGCTCTCTCGGATCCTGGCCAAGCAGAATGCCGTGGCCATAACGTACCTCCCTTTGTTGGCCTAGCACCTAGGAGCCCTCATAGGCACAAGAGTTGTTTCGTGGACTCTAAACAGCTTTTGTAGGTGCTAAGGTGAGTTGAGAACCCCAATCTATTCATCTGCTGTTTATTGAGGTCCTACTGTGTGCCAGGCTGTGCTTTTCAAGCTCCAGATGCAGAGGATAACAAGACAGATGAAGTCACCAGTGCTAGTTTGCCCTCAGCTCTTGTTACCCCATCCCTTGGCTCTGTTACCCATCGGGGAGGTGAGCTTAGCCCCAAGGTGTGAGGCCAGCTGGATTCCTGCTGGATTCAGCCAATGAGAGACCCTAGAGTGTACAAGGGAGGAGCCAGGATATTCTCCGCCTTCCTCTTCATCTCAGGTGGCATCTCTGGTGTGGCTCTGTCTTTCCTACAGCTACAGCTCCCACCGGACAGGCCTGCTGAGCCTCCCTGCATCACCCAGGCCCTGGGCTTTGGTAATACCATCTCCTCCCATTGCCCCTCCAGCCCTGGGGAGGTAATAGCTTCTTGCTCCTAATTTCTGTGCTGCCTCACTGTCCCCTGTTCTTAGCAATTTCATCACCTGCGCAATCACATCCCTGAATTTTAACTTTTAAATTAAGCTTTACACTTTTTAAGTGACTTCTATTTCCCTGGTGGGATCCTAGAGATACTCTCCCTCTCTTCCTGTTGTGTATATTAGAGTGTAGAGAGATGGATGATGAACAAATTAAGAAACAAATAGTTATGGTAAATGATGTGAAGAAAATGAAACAGGGTGTCCTCCTGGGGAGGGAGCTCATCCTTGGAGGGTTGGGGCAGAGAAACGCCATTGAGGAGAGCAGCCAGGTGTACAGCTAGAAGAGCAAAGAAGGATGCCTTGTTTATTGGGTACCTACTATGTGTCAGCCCCTCTGCCATGTCCTTTACAAAAGACCCGATTATGTCTTTTGTAGTTAGTTTTGTGGGAACTGACATGCAGCAGGGGTTCAAAACAAAAGCTCTTCAATCTCGTGTCAGTCATTACATAAACTCTTGACATAGATACTTGTGGCAGAGACTGTCAGGTATCTTCCAAAAGCTGTTCTTCCTCCATAGAATTTTAGCTGAGCACATGGTTTCCCAGAGCAAGACTACATTGCCCAGCCTCCTTTGCAGCTAGATATGGTCATGTGACTGTGCTCTAGCCAATGGGATACAAGTGGATGTGTCAGCTTTCAGGGGACTTCCTTAAGAGACAACTGATGTGCACCTTTTGTTCTTTTATTCACTTCTTCCTTCCTGCTCCCTGGAATGTAGATACAATGGTGAGGCTGTGACAGCCATCTTGGAACATGGGGCAATGAAAGCCAACCTTGGTCTCTGACGCCAGGGAGTGATATGGTAGCCCTGGATCGCCTACCTGTGAATTTTCACATGACAGAAGAAAAATTTTTATCTCCTTGTTATGTACAGTTGAATCTCATCCCAGCAACACAGCACTAATGTTTTTATTTGACAGGTGAAGAAACTGAGGCTCAAGGAGGGGAAATAACATAGCCCTGGGACTCAGAGCTGGTCTTACAGCAGAGCAGGGACTCAAATTCAAGGCTATCTGCTATCAAGACCCTTTTGGCTCCACTACCCTACTCACGCATCCTGCACTCATACGGGTGTGTGTAAGAATTCCCAAGGAGGTGAGTCGATCCTGCGCATGTTGGCAGCCCCATCTCTGTCTTGCTTCCCAATCCAATAGCTATATGTGGCCCTTTGCTCATTACTGTTGTTCCATCTATCTATTGCTGCTTTAAAAATGACCCCAAAAACAAATCTCACAAACTGGGTAAAGAATCTGGACAGGCCGTGCAGGGATAGCTCGTATCTGCTCTGTGATATCTGTGTCCTCAGTGGGGATGACTCAGATGGCTGGGGGCTGGGGCAATGGAAACTGGTCGGGCAGCTCTTTCACCACTGTGGCCTCTTCACCTGGCTCTGGCCTCCTCACATAATGGTGGCCTCAAGGCAGTTGGATTTTTAACATAGCAGCCCAGGACTCCCAAGGAGAGACTTTCAAGAAGCAAGAAGTGGGTGTTAATCATCTCTTCAGGTCTGGGCTGGAAACTGCAGTGTCACTGCTACTGTAATCTCCTGGTCGAGTCATCTCAGAGCACACCCACATTCAAGGCCCCAAATATATGACGGTGTAGCAAAGACCTGGTGGACATCTTTAATCGGTCATGCCTATGACCGCCAGTACTCTTTCAGTTGTAAGAGGCAGATTGACCGGAGGGAGAGAATTGGGAGTTGTCATTGGCTCATGTCACTGAAAAGGCCAGGGCTCTAGCTGGCTTCTGGCACTGGGACTGAGACACTTGGGAGCCAGTCTGTCTCTATCTCTGCTGCTCTGTGCTGGCCTCACTCTCGGGCAGGCTCCCTGGGTGGCAGTAAAGATGGCCACCCGCAGCTCCCAGTGCCACATGATCAGCCCATGACCCCAGCAGGAGGGCAGTCCCTGAGAATTCTTGCCAAGTTTCCAGGTTGGACTCTCCATGGATCCTCCTGAGTCATGTGCCCAGAATCAATCAGCCAGGATGGCTCTGATTGACTGGGCCAGAGGTGGGCGCTCCACATGGACCACCTTGAACTGAGAGTGGGAGGGGGTGGTCCCTGGAGGGAAAATCTGGGTGCGGCTACCTGGATATGGACACACAGATGCTGCTGCAGTGACCCGCTGGGTGCCCAGTTCCGGGCCCCTGCCATGTCCCATGCAGGTGGCCTGGACAGGCACAGGGCTGACCTGTGGTCCTTGCATGGAGTCCTGAGTTCCTCTCCTCTAACATCCCAGGCCTTGGCTCCGGATGGCCCCATGTTCCGAGCCTCAAGCATTCATCTCTGGAAGGGCAAGACTTCTGGGACCTCTTGCCGGGAGCTGCAAAGCCTGGAGACTGGCCTCTCAGGCTTGCCTGCTGGCCCTGGGTAGTCTTCACCCTGACCCCAATCTGTAGGGCTTTCAGAACCCACCTGCGCCCCAGCTGTCACCCACAGTTCATCAGGAGGTGGTCCAGGAAGGTGACCAGGCCTAAAGTATGAGGAAGCCATGTAGTATCTGGGTACGGGGACAGCTAGTACCAATGTTCCAGGGTGGACACATGCCAGCTGTTTGAGAAACAAGAAGGAAGCCAGTGGGGTTGGAGTGGAGCAAGCAAAGGGAATGAGACCAAAGAGGCCAAGAGGGACCCGGGTGCTGTGGGAGGGTGTGGCGCAGTGGGACAGGTTTGACTTACATCTTTTTTTGTTTTTGTTTTTGTTTTTCTGAGACAGGGTCTCACTCTGTTGCCCAGGATGGAGTGCAGTGACGCAATCACGCCTCACTGAAGCCATGATCTTCTGGATTCAGGTTATCCTCCCACCTCAGTCTCCCAAGTAGCTGGGACTACAGGCATGCGCCACCACGCCTAGCTAACTTTTGTATCTTCTGTAGAGATGGGGTTTAGCCATGTTGCTTAGGCTGGTCTTGAACTCCTGGGCTCAAGCAATCACCCACCTTGGCCTCTTGAAGTGCTGGGACTACAGGCATTAGCCACTGCGCCTGGCCTGACTTCTATCTTCACGGGCCCCCGCCGGCCACTGTACTCTGAACAGACAGTGGGGAAGTTGGGGACTTCCAGCAAGGAGGCTATTCCAGTAGTCCAGGCGAGAGACACCGGTAGCTAGGACCAGGCCGGTTGCTTGTTGAGGCGGGAAGTGGTCAGGTTCTAGAATGACAGACGGGAGGCTGGTGTTTGAGGAGGGGGCAGGCAGGGCCCTAGGCCTGGACCCTGGCTTCCACCTCCTCATTTTCTAAGGAATAGACTTTCTGGTCACCTTCATGCTCACTCCGACTCCCTACCCATCCAGTCCCTCCTGCCCACAAGGTGGCAGGGCAACTTCCAAAATGCACATTGAGCCCAGCACACTAAGGTAGCTAATGCCAGACACTGTTTCCTTCTTCATGGTTGATGCATTTATTGCCATGTGATTCAGAAAATACACAACTAGCTCGCTGACCCTTGATTTTGGCAGTAATATAAATTTGCCTTTTCGAAATAATTTGGTTTATAAAGATGTGGACTGATTAAAAAAAAAATGATTAAGGAATTGGGGGAGGAAGAGATGCAGCAGAAAGACCTGGGCAGAAACCCGTGAAGATGGTGCTGAGAATGACCGGGCTTTGGGGGCTTGGGCCTGTGGCAGAGCACCAGCCCCTCTCTGTGCATTCCTGGCCCATGGGCCCCCACCTCTGTGCTCCCACACACCCAGGTCTCCACCATCATCCCAGCCTTGGTGAGCCCTACCTTTTCCAGAACATGCTGGGCTGCTCCACCCCCTGGCCTTTGCATGTGCTCTTCCCACTCTCCAGATGGCACAGGTCGTCTCCAAGATTTTTTGCAGGACTCTTGGTCATTTATATTTTTTACATTCAAAGTTTTAATACATCTGAAGTTGATTTGGATCTCTAAGAGGAGTGCAATTTTATTTCATCCGAGATGGATAGTCAGTTGTGGCTGGCACCACTTACTTCACAATCTGCCCTTCTCCCACCGAATCAAAATACTATCTTTGGCATATATCTCATTCTGATATATCTTGAAATTTATTTTTGTATTCTACATTCCTTTCCATTGTCTAGTCCTCTGCCAGTGCCATATTGATCTGATTGCAGTGACTTTGTAGTATGTTCTTATTTCCAGGAAGGCAAAACCCCCACAGCAGTCTTTTTCTAGTCTTCCCTGGTAATTCTTGGGCATTTATTCTGCCACATAATCTTTGAGGTCATTTTATCTAGTTTTTAAAAAAAGTCACCCTGTTGGTAATGAAATTAGAATTACATTAAATTTATATGGAGAAAATGGGAAAATTGACGTTTTTCTGGTATTAAGTTTCCACATCCAAGAACACGGCATGTCTTGCTCTTTTTTAGATCTTATTTTAAAATCTGTCAGAAGATTTAATTCCATCTCTGTTTCCAAACTTTTACTTCATATGCTTCATTTTCATAAATGATATACAGTGCCCTTTTGTGATGAAAATCCTGCCACTTCTTTTTTCAGCTAAAACACTGTGTGCCTTGTGAACATCAGCATGGATGCCTGCAAAGGAAGGGTCATGTGGCGTCCACCTGAAAAAGGTCCCAGCATCTGCTATCTGGCACCCTCAGGATGGGCTGTCTGCTGTGTCCAAAGTTTATTTCTGTGTCTTTTCCCTTCCTTCCTTCCTTCCTTCCTTCCTTCCTTCCTTCCTTCCTTCCTTATTTGAGACAGGGCCCTACTCTCTGTCACCTAGGCTGGCGTGCAGTGACACGATCACAGCTGATTGCAAGCTTCCATCTTCTGAGCTCAAGTGATCCTCCTGCCTTAGCCTCCCAAGTAGCTGGGACCACAGGTGTGCATCACCATGCCTGGCTAGTTTAAAAAATTTTTATTTTTAGTAGAGACAGGGTCTCTCTATGTTGCCCAGGCTGGGTATTTCTTAATTTCTTTTTTTTTTGTTTCAACAAATAGGGCTCCATGAATGTCTTTGGCCACATCTCTTTCTTGCTCATGAGTGAGGGCTTCTCATATGCCTGGAAGAGGAATGGCTGGGCCGTGTGGCATTCCAATCTTCAGCTTTGCCAGAAACAGCCAAATTATTCTGCAAAATTGTTGGAACAATTTACATTCCTGGTAATAGGGCAAGGGAATTCTTGCTTCTTTATGTTTTAGCGAGTGGCTGGAATTCTCCCCCGGCTTTTCTTCCTCGAAAACTTCTTTTTTCCGTCTTTACTTTGTAGTCAAAAGTTTTCATTTTGCATTTTAATCTCACTTTCCTATATAGGATATATGTAGATGTCAACCATTGTTAACAGCTTCTTTTGTTTTTCATCCAGAGAAATTCTGTAAATATGTAAGCAAATGTATATATTTTCTCTCCTTACCCCAGTTCTTAATCAAGTGGCAACACATTAGTGTACTGTACCTTTATTTTCACACAAATTCTATCTTGGGATTATGCCGTATCAGTATGCAAAGAGCTACTCTTTCCTTTTTCTTGTCTTTTCTTTCTCTCTCTCTCTTTTTCTTTCTTTTTTTTTTTTTTTTTGGCAGTGGCATAACATTTCACCTGTAGACAAACATCTTTTGTTTCCAAACTTTTGCCATAATCTATGAGGCTCTGGTGAATTTCCTTATACATTTTACAGATGTAAATCATATCTATCAGATAAAGTCCTATGAGTGGAATTCTCAGCTCAAAGGGTAAATGTATTTGTAAGTTTGATAGCGTCCTGTTGACCACCCCAACCAGAGAGTGCATCAGTGGACGCTTGCCCCAGGCTGTCTCCCCCATGCCCTTAGGAACATAATGCATTATCCCGTGTTTTGACATTTGCTAATACCAACAGGTATAAAATGGTATCTCAAAGTGTTTTTATTTTTAAAACAGCCTTATTGTGATATAACTGACATACTATAAAGTTCATTTGTTTTAAATGTACACTTCAATAAGTTTTAGTAAATTTATAGAGTTATAAACCATCACCACAATCTAATTTTAGAACACTTCCTTCACCCCAAGTATCCTGACATGGGTTAAATCTTCATTTCTCTGAGTGAGGGTATGTTTTCTTTCATTTAAGAGAGCCATTTCTATTTCCTTTCCATTGAATTTTCTGTTCATATGCTTTGCTCATTTTTTTTCTATTTTATTTTTTATTGATTTGTAGGTACTCTTTACATATTATGCTTCCAGATTAGTGTAAGTGCCTCTCCTCCAAAATTCACCTTGTGGTTCCAATTCTCACAGGCTGGAATTCATAGAACCTGTTGATGGGGCTGCTCCTTTACCACACGGTGAGCTGCCTGCACACAGTGACCATATTTGATTTTATTCCATGTCCTCTGCTGCCTAGCACAGGGCCTGGCCAGCATAGATCTCTGTGAGTAAGCCTGGACTCAGCAGCAGTCCATCTATGTTCTTTCTTCCCTCAGCATTCTTCTCATAATTTGTGGAGAGTTTTCAATCAGTATGGTGAGTCATATCTGATTCCTCCACTGGACTGACTGCTCCCTGAGGGAGGGCACCATGGCTGTTTTGTTTGCTGCTGTATATCTGGGGTCCATGACAGTGTGGCCTAGCACGTTATTTAAAAGTGCTGATGAGATGAATTTATTAACTAATTAATTACTCAGTGGTTTACAGTACCTGGAAGGAGAAAGATATTGGAAGGCTACAGAGATGGAAGGCCAAAACCAGCAGAGCCACAGCACCTGGTATTTCCATGAGGGGCACATCCCTTACCCGAGGACCTGAAGCGGTTGGGAGGGAACCCTGGTGCACAAGTCCACAGGCGGTAATACTGCAGGACTCCGCCATTATATTGTCATTCAGGAATACAGTCCCAGGGCAGCTCATCTTACAACTTTTCAAGAGAAGCTCGAAATGACGCTCTTTATGTGAAATCTCTCACTTCGAAATGTTGGCAATGATTAGTCACTGCACAGGCCCCTGAGACTTGGGCTGCCAATTTGCAAAGCCTGGGTTTACAAAACAGAACTCTTTTTAAATGCATGCTCACACATAATTCTGCCAGTAATCCTTGGGGGAGGTGGACAGAGGAAGACCCTGAGGCTCAGAGTAGAAAAATGACTTGCATACAGCCACCCAGCTGGTAGGGGTATGTGTGTGCGGAGGAGATGGAGGCAGTCCTGACACCCTGGCCTGAGCTGTCACACAGCTCCTCTTCCAGGAGGGAATTAGGGCATTTCTGAGGGAAGTGAAGCTAATTCTCAGAGCTCCTGGCCAAGGAGTTTGTCACAAGCCTGCCTGGGCAGGTGAAGCTTGGCCTGACACCTCTGAGTCCCTTCCATGGCAGAGATGGGCAGGTTGAGCTCCCACCTGGAAGCCCAGTTGGGCTGCGGCCTTCTCTCCGCTCTCTATACCTCGCTGTCTGTCCGTGCCCCACACACAGCAATTAATCATCACTGCCTCATGACAACTCTGGTATAATTATCTTGTATTATGAGTGAAGTCTCGCCAGCAGGCCAGCCCTCCCTAGAGAGGCCACCGCTCCCTGAGAGCTGGGTGAGAAGTGTTCTCCGCCCCCATGGGCACGGCGGGTGCAAGGATGTGGAGGGGCCTCAGTGGTTCTCTCTCTCCATCCCAGACCCCTCTGGGATGGGGACAGGTCAGTGGGGCTGGAGTGGCTGCTGAATGACTTACAAAAGTCATAGGGGGAAGGAGGAGTTACTGTAGTGATAAAGAGAAATGACAATGAAGAAGGCAGGTGGCTGGGCCCGTCCAGCCCCCTCTAGTCCTCATTCCCTCATTCCCAGAGTTGCGACTGATGCCAACCAATTGTCAGATACGATTCCAGTTGCTGAGCTGCAGCCACAAACAAAAGAGATCCTGCCCCCTCCCCCTCAAGGATCCTGGCATTCTAGAGGGAGAGTCAGACAACACACGCACAGGGGTGAGACTATTTCAGACTGTGTTAAGCACTATAAAAGAAATGCATAGACAGAGAAGAGTGGGGGACAGGGGAGAAACTTGGCTTTTGGAGAGTGACACTTGAATGGAGGCGGAATGCATTCGGGGTGGAGGGGACAGTAGACTGAAAGGCCCTGGGGTGGGAACACTCTGGAACAGGAAGAGAGTCACTGTGGCTGCAGTGAGGAAGAAGGAAATCAGGTCTGAGAGGTCAGTAAGGGCGACTACATAGGTTCTAAGAGTTTGGCTTTTATTCTAAATTCAGTGGGATGCATTCTCAGAATGCTGCCAACTAAACTGTAGCCTTTGGCAGTTTGCCCCCGTCTATAATTTCCTGCCCATCCATCCACCCATCCATCCCTCCCTCCATCCATTCTTTCAACAAACACTTATGGAGCACCTACTGTGTGTTAGTCTGGCCCTGAGGAACAGTGGTGACAAAGCAGAGCCTCTGCTCCCAGAGCCCGCCTTCTGGAGGTAGACCCTCACCCACCTCTTCTGCACGGGAACTGGCTCCGCGGACCCCACCCGAGACCCCGCTGCCGCCAGGTGGCGCTCTGCGCCTGCGCTTGGGCAGCGGCCGGGGGTCGCTGGGCCGGGGCCGGGGACAGGGACGGGGCGGGGGAGGGGCGGCCGGGGAGTGGGGGCGGGGCCCGCGTCGCAGGTTGTGTGACTTTGGGTTTGACCTGCCTGGAGATGAGCTAATCCCGCCGTATAATAGACTCCGGGGAGATAGGGAAAATGGCTGCGGCGCTATCTGCGTCGCCATGGGGACCATCGCGCGCGCGCGGGCGGGGCGCGAGCCTGGAAAAATACAGCCTTTGTCGGCGGCGCGTGTCACTCACGGCGCGGGGACCTCAGGCGGCGGGCTCGGGCTTCCTTGTCCCAGCTGCAGAGGCTCTGAGCCTCAGATGCCCGGGTGTCCCCCAGACTCCACGGACGGCCCCTCTTCCTTCCACATTCGCACTTTCCGTTTTGATCAAGAAAGTCTCCCGTGACACAGCATGTTCCACCCCATCGCTCTGGCGTCTGTCACCTCCGCACACACCATTCCCTGTCGCTTCCCCAGCCCGGAGTCCACCCACGCTAGCACATGGACAGGCCCCGACGACTGCCCTTCCCCCGTGCCCCTCTCGCAGCTCACCTGGGCACACCTGGGCAGAGATACAGCAGGACACACACAGCCTCACGCAGACCCGAGCACACCCCAAAGGCACGCCGGGCGGGAGCGGCGACACTTGCACACTCATGCCTGGCAGGCACAGGAAGCTTATGTGCCCCGAAACACAACGTAGGGTGGGCAACTGCATGCACACAGCACATCCACCCTAGCGGCCTCTGGCGTGCGCCCCTAAACAGCCACCTCCAGAGCAGACACAGTGAGGCACTCGCAGGATGCTTATCCGCTGCCCTCGGACGCGCGGGCTTTCACTCCCATTCCTCCGCCACGTGTCCAGCCACCCTGGGCCGCATGCTTGCCCACAAGCTTAGTGTGGCACCGCCTCCTGTGTGGACCCTCCAACCACCTCATCGGCCGCCTCCGGGGACTTAGCACACACGCATGAGTGTGTGAAACATGCATTTCAAAGATGTAGTCATATATACAGTTGCCCACAACCCAGATAGGCAGACACAAACACCCACTGCAACACACATCAATTCATACATGGAGCTGTACATAGACATGCAGACACACTCGGATACATCTCCTCCGGGCGCTCAGCACACACGCCTGCCATGCGTGTGCATGGATGGGCTCGCACACGTGCACTTTTTTGTGGTACACTTGTTTGACACACCCGCACACTAGCATCGGCATTAGCCCATGCACTGGCACACCCACGTGTCCATCCAAGCACGCCGGGCACACCGGGGCGCACACTCAGTGGCCCTGGCAGGCAGGCGGGTGGTGCGGGCACGGGGAGCCCGCGTGCCCCCAGCGGACGGCTATCTGCCTGCCCATCAGCGCGCGGATCTGCGGTGGTAAATGATGCATTCGATGGCGGGCGCATTTGTTGTGCGCTCTCTGAAAGGGCTCCGATAATCTGGAAGGCAGAGATAAGGAACACCATTTATTCCGCGGCACTTTGGAAACAATTCCCAGCCCTGTACAACCCCATTCTCCGGCAGCCTTCGGGAGCCGGGCAGATAACGATTGGCTATTCATTATCTTCGCCGGGAACAAAGATTAGCCGGCCCGAGATGAAAAATTACCCCGGACAGCGGCGCAGCCCCGCGCGGAGCCCCCTGCCCGCCGCCACCGCCCGTGCCTTGGTGTCCCGCCCTGCCCGCGGCCCGCAGCTTATGCCCAGCCCGGCCTCGCCGGGCTCCCGGCCTCCCGCGCGTTCTTCGAGCTTGGTGGCTAAGCCACCAAGTCTTTCCATCTCAGTCTGTCCATCTCATCCTGCCCATCTTTCCTTTGTGTCCCCACTCTTCTCTCTGGGGCCCTTCCCATCCCTGTCCCTCTTCTAGCATTGGCTCTTTGAGCCTCTCTGGGGTTCTCTTCCCATCTCTCTATTTTTGTCTTATCTCTCTGTCCTCTCTTATCTCTCTCATGTCTCTGTCCATGTCTCTCTGGTTATCATCTTCTCTGCTTTTATTCCCTTCTTTCTGACCCTTTCTGCCACTTTTTAGTTGTTTATTTCTATCTGTCTCCGAGTGTCCCGAAGTCCCAGGCCTGTCCCCACCAGTGCCTCTTCCTCATTGTTTTTAAAACATCTGTCCTTGGGCCTCCCATCTCTTTCCCCACTCCTTGTCTCTGTGGATCTTTCTGTCACCGAATCTCCATTTCTCTTCATCCACCCCACCCTGAGGGCCCCACATCTCCAGGCCTCATACCTCCTGCCCTCTCAAGGCTGTGAACCTGGCCACAGACCAGAGACTGGAAGGCTCCAGCCAGCTCTGGCCTGGCCAGCCCAGCCCCGCCTAGTAGGCAGGAGGCAGGTGGGGTGGGGAGGTGCAAGGCCTGGAACCCCCTTTCCAAGGAAATAAGACAGAAGTAGAAAAGGCCCCATAGGCACCCAGGCCCTGCTCCTGTGCTTCAGACAAGCTCTCCCATGCCCCTCCCCAATGAGGCCCAGGGCCTTGGGATCTGGTGGTCCCAATGAGGACACCTCATTAGAGCAGTTATTCAGCATGGCGCTGGAGACAGCAGATAAGCCTTATCAGCTCATCTCCCCTCCCACAGACAGACAGAAAGTGCCCCAGCAAATGGTACCCTGGAGCTCCACTGGCGGCCTGCCCTGCTGGTTAAGGAAGGTCTGGATGGTGGGTGATCCTGCAGGATGCACACCCCGCATGTCACCGAGGACACACTTTTCCACAGTCCACAGAACAAGGCAGTGCTGGCCACAGAAACATGCATTTCAAAGATATAGTCATATATACAGTTACTCACAACCCAGATACGCAGGCACAAACAGCCACTGCAACATACATCAATTCATACATGGAGTTGTACATAGACATGCAGACACACTCGGATACATCTCCTCCTCCCCACCATCAGTTCAAAGATACAATGATATACAATGATACCTATGCTGTTAAAGACAGATGCACACGCACACAGCCAAATACCTGTTCAAACACACAAACAACATGCCCCAACAGCCATCAATTAATAAACAGAATTATACATGGACATCCAGACACATGCAACATACCACACACACACCCCTACACATACACCAGTTTGAGGACACATGCAGATACCCAGGTACAAACTATTAAAGACACACACAGGCCAGGCGCTGTGGCTCATGCCTATAATCCCAGGACTTTGGGAGGTCAAGGTGGGAGGATTGCTTGAGTCCGCGAGTTTGAGACCAGTCTGGGCAACATAGTGAGACCATGTTTCTACAAAAATAAAAATAAAAAAATTAGCCAGGCATGGTGGCACATGCCTGTGGTCCCAGATACTCAGGAGGCTGAGGTGGGAGAATGGCTTGAGCCTGGGAGGTTAAGGCTGCAGTGAGCGGTGATTGAACCACTGCACTTCAGTCTGGGTAACAGATCAAGACCAGGTCTCAAGAAACAAACCAAAACAACAACAACAAAAATACACACAGTTTAACACATGCCTAGATACATGCACATACACACACAAACACACACTCCAAAACACGCCAATTCATAGACATGCCACACACTGCTACAGACACACAGGCAAACACTTGGAAGTCCCCACCCCTCTTTACACAAGTCTCTGACATGATGACCCCACAGACACAGAGCCAAAGGGACACACAACCATTTCCACAGACACACTCTCTTGTGCCAGCTTCCAGGGTCATGCTCTGAAATAGCCACATTGTGACCTACCGCCCAATACACAAACTCTCAGGAACCCACAAGAAGAAATGGACATACTAATACATCCAGTTTTGCAGACACTCCTGTGTGCTCATAAGTGTGCACAGACACACCTGGGCACACAGGACATAGACTGTGAGCCACACGCATAGAACACACAAACAATGCAATAGTCACCACCAGATTTGGAGAAAGACCTATAGACAGCAGGTGTCACAAAGGCCAGGGGCCAGAAACACTCCTCTGGGGCACACCTGGGCACAGGAGCACAGATTTCCCAGTCCTTCCAAGCCCACACACTTTCTCTCTGGGCCCAAGGTCCCCAGGTCACTCTTTGATCTGCTGGAATGGGAATCAGGGGTCGGGGTGGGGAGACACTGACTGGCTCAATCCCTTAGTAAGAACTTTGGCAGCACAAGAACTGAACTCTTTTTGCCCACAAACCCAGGGGCCTTCTGGGGATGAGGACTTCCACACTCCCTTTCTCCCCTCCTCCTGCCCCCCCACTTCTGTGAACAAGCCCTGTGCACCCTTCCCTGCTTCCCCCATTGTGAGAGTCTGCCCCAAGGAGATGGGCCAGAGGGACGCCAGACAGTGGACTTCTGAAGTGCTCAGGGTCCCCCAGAGTTAGGAACTGGAGTGGGAGTGGGACAGGGAGAGGGGCTACGCCTGCACTTAGCTAAACCAGCCTGGCAGTGAGGGCGTCCTGAGTGTGAGCCAGAGTGCCAAGTTGCATCTGATTGTGTGACCGTGTGTGTCGGTGTGACCCAGGCCGTCTGTCTGAGGATGTCCTCACGGCCACAGCTGCGTGCACATGTGTGCGTGTCCATGTGAGCACTCCTGGAAGTGGGTTGAAGACAGAGGAGCGGGCGTCTGTGTACCACTGTCAGTGAGTGCGTGTGCCCACAGCTCCTGAGGGTCCCCAGGGAGAGTTTCAGTAAAGACGTGTCCCAAGCTTTCTGAGCGAGCATCCCTGAGGTCAGGGGCGCGCGTGTGCGCTCCGGAGAGGGCGGGAGCGGCCTGGAGTGTGGATGCGCAGGGTGTGCACGCCCTGAGTGCCTAGCGGCCCTTGGCTGGCCAGGCGGCTGGACCTGGTAGGCCGGGTGCAGAGCCCCGGGCACCCTCCTGCCCCCTGCGGCGCTCCCGCCCCCGTCGCCACCCCCTGCCCCCCCGCAAAGTGATGTCGAAATAAAAAGCCGCGTTGCGGCCGGTGGGGGAAGAGAGAGGCAGCGTGAGCACGAGGAGGGTAGGGAGGCCAGCGCCGCCGCCGGGGCTCGGTGCTCAAGTCTGTCTATTGCCTGCCGCCACCTCCATCCTAGCAGGGCCCCATCGCCCACCAGGCGGACAAAAGCAGTCCGCTGAACACCATGCGGCCGCTCGGCGTGCCGCCCAGGCTCTGCTGGTGAGCGCCGCCACCCCGCGCCCAGGTCCCGCGAGCCCGCCTGCCGCGCACCTCGCCCTGCTCCCAGCTCTGCTCCGGCCCCGTCCGCCCGGGGGCGCCGCCCACCGCGCCTCGCTCGGTGAGTTCCCTCCACTTCCATCCGCCCGGGCCGGGCCCTTTCCGCCCCCGGCCCGGCCCGGCCCGGCCCGCCTGGCACCCGAATCTCTTGGTCCGTTTGCCCTGTGGCCCCTACCTTTGGGGCTCGCCTTGGCCTTGCCAGAGACCGGAAACCCTGGTTATAGGGACTTCAACCAGAGGGAGTATTTGGTGATCCGGGCACAGCAGGCCCGCCTCGGGCCTCCTGTCTTCCCATTTCTCGGAGCCACAGGCCACGAGACCCCGGCATTCCCAAAGCCTCGCAAAGCACCCCCGCCTCCTGCCCCCCGAACTGGGGCCTTTGTCTCGGTCGCCCCCAACCCCCAGGCCGCGGCGGCGGATGCGTCCGAGCCGGGCAGCCGAGCGACGGCTGCACCTGCCGGCTGGTCCCGTGCGCCGGCTTTTCGCGGCTTAACCCGGCTCGCTCCTGTTTGCGCCCCCGCGCGCTGCGCCCCGCAGACCTTTATCCTGTGTGACTGGGGTGCGTGTGGGGCAGAGCGCCGGGTCTGGAAGTCTCCCCCCACCCCAAGCCGGAGTCTGAATCCGTTTAGTGGGATTTCAATAAGAATGGGGCCGCCGCGGGCTCGAAGATCTGCCGCTGGTAGGCGTAGACGACGTTCTGGATCTGTCTGAAAACCGGGCATTTAAAATTATTCGGTGGCGGCCAGGCTTGAACTCCGGGTTGCTCCAACTCCGAGGGGAAAGGCCCCGCGTTCAGGGCCCCCATGTGTGGCGGCCGCTCCTTTACCGGAAAACAAGGAAGGAAATTCGTTGTTTTGGAAAAAGCCTCCTCTCCCGAGGTTGGGAACATCTGGTGGTGAGCTCCAGGTCTACGCAGGCACCCCGTACTGGGATTCGTTTATGAGCAGGCAGGATTCGAGAACCAGGTAGGGCCCGTGCGGCAGCCAAGGCGTCTGGAGAGCGTTTCCCAGGCGGGTTGACAAATTGCAGACAAATTGTGTCTAACGAAACGGATTTACCAGTTGTCAGGCCGCCGGCCCCTGCCGCTCCGAGTAAACCCTCCGAGTAAACCCTCCGAGTAAACCGTGGCTGTTCGTGGAGGAGGGAGAAGCACGGCCCGATTGTCTCCGGGTCTCAGCAGGGTCCCGCGGGGAGCCTGCCAGGCTTTAAGGTAGGGGTCAGAAGCCAGAAGCGATATCGAATCTCGGAGGCGCCTGGGTCCAGGGTGCCGAGGAACCTAGGACGTGGGGGGCCACAGTCTCTACAATTCCCAAAGACGCAGAACAGGAATGGGGTGGGAGAGCCTGCACTGAGGCCGAGGGAGGGAGCCTTCTGCTTTGGGGGGCTGGAATTGAACCCCAAAGAGCAGGAGGGGCCGTTATAGCCGTAGTCCCTCCTTGGGCACACCCCTCCCCCCCTCCAGGGATGGCTGCTGGCCTGAGATCTAATGCCTCGGCTTTAAGGGAACTTCCAAACCCATCTGCTAAGGCATCCCACTTCCTCCCCGTACCCCTCAAGGTTTATTGCCAATGTGGGACTGGGAGGCTGCTGGGTTGCGAATTAAATTTCTCTATGGAAGGTAATCCCATAGCAAATGGGTTTCCTTGACACCCCACCCCCAGCCCCACACTGCGGGCCAATTAGCTGCCCATAAGGAAAAGGCGAGAAGAATTAGGTTACAAAGGGAGGGCAAACTTATGGTCCCAAAGGGGCCACCTCGGATGAGCTAAGTTTAAACAAAGGGCTCAGAGGGGAGGGCTGGATGGCCGGGGAGACCTGGGCAGCTCTGTGTCCCACCTGGGACCAGCGGCTTAGTAGAGGCCTGAGAAGCACTCTAGAACCGGATACCAGATCTGCTACCTCCCCAGCTCCCAGGCAGAAGCACCCAGGTCAAATTGTGGCGATCACCTATGTGAGTTCTCGGGCCACTTGAAAAGGGTCCTTCGAAAATTCTGTTTCCTGAATGACCTTCTCCAGTCCTCGGAGAAATCTTGTTCCCAAGTAAGGAAAGTGACAGCTTCTTAATGTGATGGCAGCGCCAGCATTTCCAGCTATGCTCCCGAACAAACAAAATACTGAAAAAGGGAACGTGTCCCTCTGAAGGTGTTCTGGGGACCCCAAAGTTCGAGCCCATAAACAGGAGTAAATCTGCTCTCACCAGGTCTGGAACAGCGCCGCAAGACCCCAGCCGATTCTGGGGGCTGCGTTGACCCTCCCCGGGAGTTTGTTTGGGGCCCGAGGTGGGAGGACCATGTCTTCGGCCTAGTGGGGAGGGGCCCGGTTGGTGTTCCTCGGTCTGCCTGACTCACACAGACATTGACGAGCGCGGGTCCCCCTTTACTGTCCATCTGGGCGCCGTGCTACCTGGCGCCACATTTCTCTTTCCCAGGCGGGTTCGTTTCCGCCAGAGAATGCAGCAGTCCCGCATCCTACGCAGGACCTGCAACCGATGTGGAGGCTTCGGTCAAGCCGTCCCCTGCCTGCGTTGTCGAGGAAGGCAACCCCAAGGCCTGAAGGGACCTGGCAGAACTCCTCTTTCCTTTTTTTCCTCTACACCCAGATTGCGGACAAGGAGGCTGGTTCAGGTCTCCTGAGGCCCCCGCTCAAGCACTCCTTAGCCGTCCTGCTAAGCCCCTCTGTGCGGCGATTTTCTGAGCTGCCGAGCGGGGTAATTAAATCCCCTCCCTCGCTCCGCTCTGTGCCAAGGCAGGCGGCAGTGCAGGGCTGACGTTTGGGCAGGGGACTCAGCCACGCTGGCCACCTCCACTACCGCAGTGGCCGGGACCCTGCCGCGAAGGGGTTAGACGCCGAGCTCGCTGCGCTGAAACTGGGGATACACACAGAACGGGGGAGGGGGTAGTTTTTACCGCGCCAGTGGGAGAAAAAGGAGAATTACCTGCTTTCTCGAGGGCCGCGCGTAGCCACTTCCCTGAGAGCCGCCGCACCGATCGCGGCCGGGCGGGAAGCTTCCGCTCGGCCCTGGTGTTCACAGCCCAGCGGCCAGCTGCCGGTCTGCCTTCCGCGCTGGGTCCCAGGGTTCGCGCTCGAGCAGGGTAGCTTTGCCGGACACGGGCGATTATCCCTGGGGACGCGGTGTCTTTGAGAGGGTCTTGCTAGTCTCCGGAGACGCCAAATAGGCTCGAACTCCGCGGCGATCTCATTTTACGCATTGATGAAGAATCGTAAGCTAAAGGATGGGAAAAGTTGAGAAACAGACGGACAGAGAGACAGTGGGTCCCGGCGGGACCGCACGCGTTGAGGGGAGCACGAACTGGGAGACACGGAGACGGCTCACCTGCCCGGCCTGGCCGCGGAGGCCCGGCGCCAAGGGCCTCGCGCTCGGCCTCCCGCCCCGGCGCGCCTTCTCGGGCTGGCGCCGGCCTCCGCTCCCGCAGAGTGGAGTTCCGAGCAGACTGGGCTCCGCGCGCTCCAGAGTGGAGGGGAGCGGGAGGCTCAGCAGGCGGCTCGGGCAGGCGGGTCCCCCAAGGGCACGAGACGCGCTGGTTCCCAGCCCAATGGAGCTCTGCGCCCCCCAGCCCCGCGCTTTACCTGCGCTGGGGCCTTGGACAGACAAACGGACGCCAGACGCCTAGGCAGGAGGAGGCCTCAGCCTGAGCCCCGCGCCCCCTTGGCGCTGCCCTGAGCTGGCCTGGGAGGGGGTGACGGGGGCGCGCCCGCGGAGCTGGGCCCAGCCGGGCGCCCCCGGAGCTGAGGGGACCGAGGGCTTTCCTCCCTCCTCGGATTATTAAAAAGTTCATTTCCTGGCGAATCGGGTGACGTCAGGGGCTCGGCGTCGCGGTGGCGGGGCCGCCCGGCCGGAGAAGCCGCCTCCAGTTACCCAATTACCGACTGTCAATCCCGCTGCCCCTCCCCCACTCTCCCGGGGGTGGCCGGGACCCCAGCCCTCCTCCTGCCCCCGACCCACCCAGGGGCCCTCTGGACTTCTACCCCGCCAGCCTCGGGACCAACAGGGAAGAGGGCTGGAGGACGCTGTTGAGTCCCCCCAGTACTCGGCACCTGTCTAGGTCCCCCCAAATGCCTTTGTCCTGGAACCCCTCCTCGGTCCGGGGCCGCCTTCGAGCCTTGGTCTCCCCAGTCTGTACAATGGGAGGGAGCAAGACTTGTGCGCCCGGCCCACTCGACTCATAGAGCCGATCTCCGGGCTGGAAGTGAGTGGGGAGCAGTTTCAGGTGACTTAGAAGACTGAGACCTCAGACCACCGCTTCCCCCTCACCAGAGGCCACCTCGGGGACCCCTGGAGGAAAAAATGCCACCTCCTGCCCGGGGGCGTCTCCCTCCAGCTGGCGCCGGCGCCAGTCCGGGTCTCCATGGCCTCGCCCCAGGCAATTGGGCCCGTTGGCCTGCGAAGGCCACGCCTGGGGAGGGGATGCCCCCTCCCCCCCTCTGGAGCCACCGGCCCGGCCACCTCCACTGGGTCAAGCACAGCCCTGAGCGGCCGCGTGTCCGAGGCCCAGGTGCCCTCTAGAGCCCTGTAGTTCCTGCCCCTCTCTGCCCCTCCCGGCTCCTGCTGTTCCACCGCTGTACTGCATGCCCTCCCAACCCCCCGTCCACTCAGACAGCGCCCGAGCTAGGGGAGGGAAAGATCTGGGTAGGTAACTGCGCTCGGACTGACCACGTTCAGCAGTGAAGGAGCGTGGCGGGGTTAGAGTCTCGGGGAGAGGCCATCCAGAGGGTGCGCGGCCCGGGCTCCTGGGGAGGGGGCAGTTGGTTAGTTACTGCTAGTTACGCCCAGAGCGTCAAGGGATCCCGGAGTGTTCGCAAGAGGGGCTGCAGGGATCGGGCCTTGGGGTGAGGGTCCCTTAGTGGTGGGGCGCGTTGGCAGCAGGGGCCTCCAGGAGCGCGCAGGGAGGGGACCCGCCGGCGGAGGGGGGCTGGCCCGCGGGTCAGTCCGGGAGTCCAGCGGTTCGGGAATTGCGGACGCAGCCAATGGGAGGCGGAGGCTGGGAGGCGCGCGGCGCTGATTGGCTGGCGTGGGCTTCTTAGGCGTGCGCTGCCCCCGCTTCATGTCTGTGCAGGAGTAGGCAGCTGGCGCCAGGGCGGCCGGAGGATGCCGAGGGGCCGGAGCCGGGAGGGCCCGAGGCCGAGGCGCAAGCTACCCCCTGCTCCTACCCTGTAAGCCCCGCCAGCCTCTGGACGTGCTGTCCCTGGGCCCGTCGCCCCCGGGGCTCCCGCCGGAGCTCCTTCACTCTGAGGCCGAGTCCCTACCCTCCCCACGGCTGCGTGTGTAAGTTTGGGGTTCGAGAGCCGCCTGGGGCGCTCCTAGCTTTGAGGGGACTCTGGGGGGACTTAGGGCGGGGTGACCAGGCTGCGGGCTACTGCTTTGGTGTGCCTTGTTGAGAGGTCCTGATTGTGCCGCTTAGGACTGCACTCAGGGGGCTGCGTGTACATGTTTTGGGGGTTGAGGTCAGTATCTGGCGCCAAGCGTGGGTGTGTGCGTGTTGCTGGGATCAAGTGCCCCACTGGGTGCCCGGATTCCTGTCTGCAACTTTTGAGTCTGTGTTCATGTGTTTGTCTACCGGGCGGGGGGGCTCAGTGTGAGTGTCCGACTGAAGTGCTGCTCTGTGCGTTTGTTGGGGTCACTGGTGTCGGGACCCGTCCCCGGGTGTGACCCCATGTGCACGGGTGTGTGATTCTGCAGCCGCGGGTCACCACGTGAGTGTGCGTGGCTGAACCCCCTCCCCCGCCTTCCTTTCGTTTTGAGCCTTGGGCTTTCCTCCCACCCGGGACTGGTGCTCTTTCTCATCGGAGCTGGGCTGGGGCTCCGCGGCGCGCGGGACACCTCGTGGTGGGACTTTGGGGCTGTCAGGCCCTGGCGGCACGCCTCACGCCCCCTTCCTCGCGCAGGGCCGTTGCCGCCTCCACCCAGACCCCGAGCCGCCGCCGCCGGCCATGGAGGTGGCGCCGGAGCAGCCGCGCTGGATGGCGCACCCGGCCGTGCTGAATGCGCAGCACCCCGACTCGCACCACCCGGGCCTGGCGCACAACTACATGGAACCCGCGCAGCTGCTGCCTCCAGACGAGGTGGACGTCTTCTTCAATCACCTCGACTCGCAGGGCAACCCCTACTACGCCAACCCGGCTCACGCGCGGGCGCGCGTCTCCTACAGCCCCGCGCACGGTGAGCGCTGGGCCGGTGGTGATGGGAACCCAGGCGCCGCGCGCCAGGCTAGGTAGGGGAGGAGGGCCCGGCTGCTTGCTTCCCGGATGTGGGATCCGCAGGAATAGAGCTGCTGAAAAATCGGGACGGGAAAGGTGGGGACAGCGGCCGATTGGGGAGGGTCTGGGACCTACAGGGTTTCTGCCCACTTTCAGCTGGCCCGTGAGGGTTCCCTGTAGGGCCTGTCCGGTGGGGTTCCTTCTATGCCACTTGTCCTTCAGCTCGGATTGACATTCCTGATTATTACCGGTGGAGTGTTATGTTTCTGGTTTTTTTTGGGAGGCGATGACTGCTGGTTCTGGGAGTCGTGATCTCATGTCTGTCCCTACCTCTGCCTACCCTGATCTTTTTGCCCACCCTGACCCTCTCTCTCTCTGCCCGCAGCCCGCCTGACTGGAGGCCAGATGTGCCGCCCACACTTGTTGCACAGCCCGGGTTTGCCCTGGCTGGACGGGGGCAAAGCAGCCCTGTCTGCCGCTGCGGCCCACCACCACAACCCCTGGACCGTGAGCCCCTTCTCCAAGACGCCACTGCATCCCTCAGCTGCTGGAGGCCCTGGAGGCCCACTTTCTGTGTACCCAGGGGCTGGGGGTGGGAGCGGGGGAGGCAGCGGGAGCTCAGTGGCCTCCCTCACCCCCACAGCAGCCCACTCTGGCTCCCACCTTTTCGGCTTCCCACCCACTCCACCGAAAGAAGTGTCTCCTGACCCCAGCACCACGGGGGCTGCTTCTCCAGGCTCATCTTCCGCGGGGGGTAGCGCAGCCCGAGGAGAGGACAAGGACGGCGTCAAGTACCAGGTGTCACTGACAGAGAGCATGAAGATGGAAAGTGGCAGTCCCCTGCGCCCAGGCCTAGCCACTATGGGCACCCAGCCTGCTACACACCACCCCATCCCCACTTACCCCTCTTATGTGCCGGCGGCGGCCCACGACTACAGCAGTGGACTCTTCCACCCCGGGGGCTTCCTGGGGGGACCGGCCTCCAGCTTCACCCCTAAGCAGCGCAGCAAGGCGCGTTCCTGTTCAGGTAAAGGCAGGTGCTGGGGACTTCGTGGAAGAGGGGAGCATTTGCGTTTTTGTGGTGGAGGGCTGTGACTTGGGAGAGGGGGCAATGTCGGTTTCCCAGATCTGGGAATGGGTGATGTCCTCTCTAATAGTCCCCAACAGATGTTTGAGACCCCTGGGTGGGAGAGAGGAGACTCTAAAACTTTTACCATTTTCTTAAGTGTTTCCGGTGGACCCCCAAAGTTCAGTTCCTTGACCCAGGGTTGGTCACTGCCTGACCAGGACACAGAATGGGAATTCCCCCTTCCCCTTCCTGAATCCTAAGTGAAAATTCAAGCCACCTCAGGACTTAGCATGTGAAGCAAGGGAAGTGAGTCTGTATGTGCATGTGTTTGGGAGCATGCGTGCATGTTGTGTGTGCATGTTTCAGGCATTCCGGAGGTTCCAGACCCTTAAGGAATCTGGGTCTCCAACTCAATCAGTTTGATCTTGGGATTTCGATGGATCCCCCATCTCCTTGGGAGATTTCCCCCAAAGCAAAATTCCCGGGACCTGCTCCTGCTCCCTGCCCTGGCCAGGCCCTTCCCTCTCCCTCCCTGAGGGCTGGAGTGAGGGGATGAAACTGCAGTGTGCCCGCCCCTTTTCCCGCAGCTGGCCAAACTGGGTTTGTCCAAGAATCTGGCCACAGAGCATAAACCCAGAAACTGGTGGCTAGTGTGGAGTTCCTGCTATCCATGTCTCTTTACCTGGTCCCTTTGAGCCACAGAGCAGGAAGGTTTTTAAAACAGTTACTCCTGAGGGCAGGAACCACCTTCTTTTGCCAGTCTGTACTGCTCATTTATTTTAAACTAAATCAAGAACAACTTCCTGGGGAACACGATGCCAGGCAGCGATCCTGCTTAACTTCGTCCCCAGCCCCAGCCCCAGCCCCCGCTGGTCCCAGCCCCCGCTGAGCCCAGGCTCAGGATCCCAGTTCTGCTCTGGCCCCTCAGCTTGTGTTTTCTTGGTCCTTTTCCCCAAGTTTGTTTTGCATTTTATTTGAATTCCAGATGGCCTTTTAACTGGAAAAAAAAATTACAAACAAAAAACCGAGGCCACTTATCTAAAAAAGAAAGAGCTTATTATTTATTTTATTTTAAAGAACAACAACTTCGGTCCATTTTTTCCAGGTCTCAGAAAAATTCTAGGGCTTCGGTGGAAGAGGAGAAAAATTGGGGAGAAAGAGGGAAATGATTCTGGACTTAGAGCAGAAAGACGGGCTGGGGCAGACACAGCTGGGTAGAAAGGAGAGGGACAAAAGAGGAGAGGGAAAGAGGCGCGCCGGAGCGGGAAGGAGAGAGCCTCCTGGGCCCAGCCAGGTTGAGCTGGGTGACTCCTGCCACTGCCCTACCCTCGGCAAAGTTTGCAGTAAATACGCTCCTGGTTGCTCCAGAACGCCTGGGGCCCTGGGCCCCTCCTCCCCTCCTCCTTCGTTTCCATCTCTCCTCGGGAGGATTGGAAGCAGGGGATTTGGCCTTAAAGGACTCTGGACCTGGGCCCCCTCCCATGTGGGAAACCCTCTGGGTCCCTCTTCCTGCCCAGGCCGTCGCAGCCAGGCCCAGGCCAACCGTGTGCCTGAGAGGCACCGGCACTGCTTGGCCGGTGCTCGCCTGCCCTGGGTTCCCTCCAGAGACCTTGCCGGTTAAGCAGGCCCTGTGTCTCTCCCTGTCCCCCTGCAGAAGGCCGGGAGTGCGTCAACTGCGGGGCCACAGCCACCCCTCTCTGGCGGCGGGACGGCACCGGCCACTACCTGTGCAATGCCTGTGGCCTCTACCACAAAATGAACGGGCAGAACCGGCCACTCATCAAGCCCAAGCGAAGACTGGTAGGAGTGGGCACAGGTGGCTGGGAGGGGGCTTCTGGGCAGGAGCTGGCGGTTAATTAAGGGGAAAAAAACTCCTTCAAATGCAGACGCTTTGCCGCTTGAAATCCTCTTTTGTCATGAAAAGCACTGGGATGTCAGTTGGGTCATCCCTCTTTCTGGCCAGATTCTTTCGGGCCAGATTTCCTCCTCGGGTATAGGGAGCCCACCGGGTACCCTTGCGCCACCCCACTGTGTTCCGGGATCCCCAAAGTTGAGTGTCCACGGGCTGGACTCCTGTCCTCTGGCCTCTGCTTAGCTCTTTTTTAAAAATAGGGCCATGAAGTATTTTTCCTTGTGGCTCAGCCCTCCCCAACAGCCCCACTCACAAGCTCCTCGTGCTTATTTAAATAAAACACAAACTCACACCGGCCGCTAAAAAAACCTGCCCTTTATTATTTTTCCATGGAGTCACCTATACTGTGTATTTTCATTTGAGTGATTTTAAAAAAATGCCCTTTCGGATCTCCTGCCGGAGTTTCCTATCCGGACATCTGCAGCCTGAAGATAAGGAAACTTCATGTATCTGTTTCCGGACTCTGCGAGTTTTTAGAGTCTCCTCAGCTCAGTCCTGCCTCTTGCTGGGCTGTTTTGAAATTTCTAATACCCTCCACTCTGCAAATAATGCGTAAAATGCTAAGAATAATAAATATATTTTTTCAGGGCGAAGTGATTTATGAGGCTTAAATCGTTCCCTGCTTTGGGGGCCTTTTTTTTCCCCTGGAGCGAGGGCGGGGTGAGGCCCGGGTGGGGGTAGAGGTGGAGGACGCGGCGTTGGCCCCTGAGTCAGAATTCCAGCTTCAGGCTGCTTACTCACCCCTCCCTGCCCCCGCGGCTGCAGTCCCTCTGTCCCTTCTGTGACCAGGCTTGGGCCTGGGGCCGTTCCAGGCTCTGCAGGCCTCAGCCTCCAGCTCCCAACACTTGCCACCTGGTGCACTCCTGCCTGCGGTTCTCTGGGAAGTGTTGGGGGACCCCTTCTGTCACTGTGGGGTTGGCGTTGGTGGAACCGGGAGAAGGGATCTGCTTTCTTGGGTAAAGCCTCCCGCTGGCTTCTCTCTCCAGGGACCAGGCACTCATTTCCAGACCCTGCCTCTGCCAGGCGTTTCCTGAGGGACTAGGACTCAGAGGGGCTGGGGGTGTTAAAGCTCTCAGGGTTGGGGTAGGGGTGGCTGCATAGGTGGGGATCAGCATTCGGGTCAGCTGAAGGGATAGAAAAGTTCTGTGTCTGCACTGCCCACTGTGGTAGCCCCTGGCCACATGTGAATATTGATCACTTGATATGTGGTTAGTGCAATTGAGGGAACTGGATTTTTAATTTTGTTAATTTGTAGTTAGATCTTATTTAAATGGCTCCCTGTGGCCAGCTGCTACGGCGTGAGACGGTGCAGCTCTGCACTCTGTAAACCTGTGCTGGCCTCAGCTATACTGGCTCACCCAGGATTATGGATTTTGAGCAGAGTTGTGCTAGAGGAGACACAGAATCAGCCCCAGATCCAGGGGCTCAAGGGGGACCAAGCCAGCTCGGCCTCAGGATGCCTGTGCTACTAGAGAGGCCCTTCTCAGGGCCTCAGTTTCCCCATTTATGGAGTTAGAGTGCAGGGTAGTTGGGGGAGGTAGCTAATTCTGCCCTCTAGCTCTTGCAATCTCATTGATTCTAACATCAGGCTTCTGAGAGTTCTTTATTCCAAAGTTCTGTGAGTCTTGACATTTCATTCTCAAATTCTGAAATTCCATGGTTCTGAGATGCTTTGATTCCCCTGTGAGATTTAGCCCTCCTTGACTGAGTTGGTGGGGACTGGGGCTGGAGCGAGGGTCAGGGAGGGAGGTCGAGGTGGGCGTGGGAGCCCAGCCTGCTGACGCTGCCTTGCCCTCCCAGTCGGCAGCCAGAAGAGCCGGCACCTGTTGTGCAAATTGTCAGACGACAACCACCACCTTATGGCGCCGAAACGCCAACGGGGACCCTGTCTGCAACGCCTGTGGCCTCTACTACAAGCTGCACAATGTGAGTGTGCCCCGCCCCGGCCGCCCCACCCCTCCCTGGGGACCTCTGCTCTTTGTGCCGCCAGGCAAGAGGCCCCAGCCACAATATCCAGCTTGGCTTGGCTTGGGAAGCCGCTGCCCTGAGCGAGCGCCAGAAGGGCTTCCCGTAAGAGGGGGCGCCTTGCCTCTGTTCAGGAGATGGAGCTGGCTAGGACAGGGTCTCAGGGGGTAAGGAAGTGGTTTCTCTGCTTAAAAAAGGTCAAGGTGGAGGGGAGGACTTCAGTTGGCTGCGCAGTGCTGGTATGCGGTGGGCAGAGCCAGGGAGGGTGTGGATCAACCCCATACACCAGAACCTGCCCTTCCTGGAATTGTAGCCATCTGGTGATGGGACTGTGAAGGTCGGGCACAATTCCTGGCTTCCTGGGACCCTCAGCTTGACCTGCCTCTGGTCCACGCTGTGGCAGGGGTGGGACATGTTGCTGGAGGAAAGAACTGGCCCTCTGAAAGCTGGTGGTTGCCTCTAGGTTAACAGGCCACTGACCATGAAGAAGGAAGGGATCCAGACTCGGAACCGGAAGA
This sequence comes from Trachypithecus francoisi, assembly GCF_009764315.1. NCBI lineage: Eukaryota > Metazoa > Chordata > Mammalia > Primates > Cercopithecidae > Trachypithecus > Trachypithecus francoisi. Next base: position 60,704,259 of record NW_022681453.1, read on the forward strand.
TGTCCAACAAGTCCAAGAAGAGCAAGAAAGGGGCGGAGTGCTTTGAGGAGCTGTCAAAGTGCATGCAGGAGAAGTCATCCCCCTTCAGCGCAGCTGCCCTGGCTGGACACATGGCACCTGTGGGCCACCTCCCGCCCTTCAGCCACTCCGGACACATCCTGCCCACTCCGACGCCCATACACCCCTCCTCGAGCCTCTCCTTCGGCCACCCCCACCCATCCAGCATGGTGACCGCTATGGGCTAGAGAACAGATGGACGTCGAGGACCGGGCACTCCCAGGATGGGTGGACCAAACCCTTAGCTGCCCAGCATTTCCCGAAGACCGACACCACTCCTGCCAGCCTGGCTCGGTCCAGCACCCCTTCTCCTGGAGGGCGCCCAGCAGCCTGCCAGCAGTTACTGTGAATGTTCCCCACCGCTGAGAGACTGCCTCCGCACCCGGCCGCTGCCCAGGTGGGGTTTCCTGCATGGACAGTTGTTTGGAGAACAACAAGGACAACTTTATGGAGAGAAAAGGAGGGGACGGGACAGACGAAGGCAACCATTTTTAGAAGGAAAAAGGATTAAGCAAAAATAATTTATTTTGCTCTTGTTTCTAACAAGGACTTGGAGACTTGGTGGTCTGAGCTGTCCCAAGTCCTCCGGTTCTTCCTCGGGACTTGGCGGGTCCACTTGCCAGGGCTCTAGGGGGCAGATTTGTGGGGACCTCAGCCTGTACCCTCTTCTCCTCTGGCTTCCCTCTCTGAAACAGCCAAACTCCAGGCTGGGCTGAGCCAAAGCCAGAAGGGCCACGGCCCCGGGAGGGTGAGCTGGTGCCTGCTTTGACGGGCCAGGCCCTGGAGGGCAGAGACAATCACGGGCGGTCCTGCACAGATTCCCAGGCCAGGGCTGGGTCACAGGAAGGAAACAACATTTTCTTGAAAGGGGAAACGTCTCCCAGATCGCTCCCTTGGCTTTGAGGCCGAAGCTGGTGTAACTGTGTCCCCTTAGCGCAAGCCACAGCCTGTCTTGTTTGTCAGGTGGACCCTGTAAATACATCCTTTTTCTGCTAACCCTTCAACCCCCTCCCCTCCTACTCTGAGACAAAAGAAAAAATATTAAAAAAAATGCATAAGCTTAACTCACTGATGAGTTGTTTTATTTTAAAACTCTTTTTGGGTCCAGTCGATTGTACATAGCCACAGAAGCCCTGCTACGAAAGGAGTAAACCCTACACACAAGGTTGGAGCTTTGCAATTGTTTTTGGAAAAGAGCTGGGATCCCACAGCCCTAGTATGAAAGCTGGGAATGGGGAGGGGCCTTTACTGCCCTTGGTTTCCCAGGGCTGGTTGGCATTTGCTGGCCTGGCAGGGGGTGAAGGCAGGAGTCGGGGGCAGGTCAGGACCAGGACCCAGGGAGAGGCTGTGTCCCTGCTGGGGTCCCAGGTCCAGCTTTGCTGTGGCTGTCTGGATCCTTCCCAAGGTACAGCTGTATATAAATGTGTCCCGAGCTTAGATTCTGTATGCGGTGATGGCGGGGTGTGATGGCCTGCGAGGGGCCCCTGGCCCAGGAGGAGGATTGTGCTGATGTAGTGACCAAGTGCAATATGGATGGGCAGTCGCTGCGGGGAGCACCAAGGCCAGAAGTAACTTATTTTGTACTAGTGTCCGCATAAGAAAAAGAATCGGCAGTATTTTCTGTTTTTATGTTTTATTTGGCTTGTTTTATTTTGGATTAGTGAACTAAGTTATTGTTAATTATGTACAACATTTATATATTGTCTGTAAAAAATGTATGCTATCCTCTTATTCCTTTAAAGCGAGTACTGTTAAGAATAATAAAATACTTTTTGTGAATGCCCCTGGCCTGTCTTGTGGGCTCCCAGGGTGCCGAGTCCCGGGTGTGAATTTGGGCAGCCAGATTGCATTGCTCTTGTCGGCGGGGTGGCTGCGACGGGAAGGCCCCTGGAATCCAGGATGGGGCCCTGTTGGGCCTGGGTCTGATTTTGCCACTGACGTCCTGATGCTCCTCCCCTGAATTGCTCCCATCTGGAGATCCTGTCACTGCACCAGGGGTCCTAGTGAATGGGAGGATACTGGGGAGGCGCAGGGAGGCTGTGGTTTCTCCAGCCTGTGGTCCACCCCTGAGGGCTCAACGAGGCTCCTACAAACCCCATCTCCATTTGCTTCCTTCCAGGTGCTGAACTTCCTCTCAGCTCTGGTTTCTGAGATATTTGGTCATCAATATTCCTGTTCATTGACAGACTTGACCAGCAGTGTCTGTGATCACTGATGTCATTGATTGCTGTCATCTTTGATCAGTGATGTTGGTCATCAATGATAGGCACCATGACTGATATTCCAGATCAATGACATGTCTGATCATGAGAGCCTGCCATCAGAGACAGCTGATGACTAGCAACTGATCACCAATATTTCATCAATGCCTCTGCTCAACCATGAGTTTGGTCATTGACACCCACAAAATGTGATCACGAATGTCTCCAGTGACTGTCTTTGCTCACCAGTACTATGCCTGATCATAGTATCTCTTCTCACCAATGTGTTGATCACCAATGTGCTTTGTCACTAATGTTCTAGGCCATCAATAAGTATGACCACCAATGTAATTGATCCGTGTTTTTTTCTAGTGATAGATCGATCACTCACATGTGATCTCCAGTATCTCTGATCACACTGTTTCTTATCACCAGTGTTTCTTTAACAATGTCCTTGGGCAGTTGTTTCTGATCACCATTATTTCTAACCAGCGATGTGCCTGACGACCAATGTCCCTGATCATAGGATCCTCTCCCCATCAAGTTTCCTGTCAATGTAGTCACTAGTGTTTCTGGTTCCCAATACCCCTGATTGCTCAACACTGATCATCAAGATCTCTTATCGCCAATGTCTCTGATGCCCAACATCAGTGATTGCTGAATCTTCTTCAAAGTCTCTGCTGACCAGTGCCCCTATTTTCCAAAGTCCCTTATACCTCTGATCACTGACCTCCCTGGTCATCAATATCCCTGGTCATCAGAATACCCAGTCACCAATGTCTCTGATCACCAAATTCTCTAATCATTGATGCCTCTGCTCACCAGTGCCCTTGATCCCTAATGGTCTAAATTTGGTTCTCTTCACCAAGATCTCTGGACCCCATGTCTCCAGTCATTGAATCTGGTCACTAATATCTTGTGTATCTTTGGCCACCAAGGACATGGACACCCAATGCTTCCCCCACTAATGCTCCCGGTCACTCACAGCTGAAGCCACCCATGGCCCTGATCAGTGATTGATGACACATTTGATCAATGATAATTCTGGTTACCAAGACCCCTGAACACTGGCTCCTGATGGCCAGTGTGTTGCACACCCCTCCCTGACCAGGTTGTGTTTGACAGACATCATCTCTGGCTGACTCCACCATCTCTAATGACAAGTCACTCTGATTGTACATCCCTGGTCAGCCATGGCTTCTCTTCACCTTAGTTGTCATCGTCTTTGACCAACAGGATCTTTATTCACCAGGGGCCCTGAGGACTGGTATTTCTGATTGCCACCATCCTTGTTTCTTGACAGCCCTGATGTGCACATGGTCCAGGAGATTTTCCTTTAATTCTTTCCAATACCAGGCTGCTGACACTGGGAGGTCCCTCGCTTAGAGCTGGGTGGGCCAAAGCAGCGGAAAGGTCAGCACCTTGTCCCAGCTGCCGCAGCCCATCAGGATAGACTCTGACCTCCAGACTCTGCCCTGGTGTGCCACCAGTACCCCCTCCTGTCTTTCCCTGTGAAGTTGACACTGAGTACAGACAGGAGCCAGCCTGGGGCTTGGCAGGGTAGGCATGTGCTTCCTTCCTACCTGATGCAGAGTGGCCCTGGGCCCCCCTGGCCTCCACCCCGTACAACTCCAGGGCAGGAGGCCTCCTCTCCTCTTGCCAGCTGTTGCCACAGTGAGGGCAGGGTTGGTTCTCTCTCCTATGGCCCTAGATCGTGACAGCAGGATTGGGTGTTTCTGCGATGGGGTGTTCACATGTGCACATCCTGTTGAACATCTCCTGTATGCCACGCACTGTTGTAGGCATGGGGCTGCAGCAGGGAATAAAACAAACAAGAATCTGTCCTCAAGGAGCTTACATTCCAGGTATGAAGCATACATAATAACTCTACTTGGCCTCTGGCGAACCATCCTACTTGCTTGGCCCAAAGTCCATCCAGAACCCAGAGCCAGCCCTGGACTCCAGAGCTGAGAGTTGAGAACCTGCAGCCTAGATCCCCAAACCAGGAACCATAGCTCTAGGCCCCAGAACTCAGGAACTAGAGCCCAAAACATACAGCCCAGAGCTTGGACCCTTTAACCTAGAATCGGCAGCTTGGGGCTGAGAGCTCAGAACTTACAAAGACCTCTAAGACCGGGACCTAGCGCCCAGACCTCAGAATTGAGTTATCAGAACACAAAGCCCAGAACCTGGGGCCCCGAATGTGGAACCCCAAATCTACAACCTAGAGCTTGGAGCTCAGAACCCATAACTTGGCATTAAAGACATGCAGCCTTGGGCCTAGAATCTAGGTCCCAGAACCTAGAACCCCGTATCCGAACCTAGAACTTGGCTCAGTACTTAAAGGCCAGAATCCAGACTCATAATCCAGAACAGCCATCAAAAGAGGCCTCCTTGTTTCTCTGTTGCGCCCCCGGCTTATTTCCTTCCGTCAACCAGCATTTTGGAGCACACAGTGCCAGGCGCTCTCATGAGTGCTGGGAGGTGGCCAGCCGGCAGAAACAAGCGGAGAGGATCCCCTCGTCCCGTGACGTCAGCTGCAAGAGAGTAGGGGCTGTGTCTGGTCGCTCTTGTGTCCCCGATGCCCCCGGTGGCTGGTGTTAGGCTCTCCCCAGTCATCTGTAGACTAGATCCATTCACTTTCCCACAAATGTTCATCAGCCTTGTTTGTACTTGGTGTTGGGTGGGGGGGAATAACACACACAGAGACTCTTGCTACTATGACAAGCTCTCTCTACTCACTACCAGGAAACTCTTGGAAAGCAGGAGCTGTTTCTTTTTTCTTTCTTCCTTTTTGGAGACAGGGTCTCACTCTGTCACCCAGGCTGGAGTGCAGAGGTGCTATCATAGCTCACTGCAGCCTCAAATTTCTGGGCTCAAGCCATCCTCCCACACAGCTAAGACTATAGGCATGTACCACCAGGCCCAGTTAATTTAAAAAATAATTTTTTTTTTTTAGAGACAGGATCTTGCTACATTGCCCCAGCTAGTCTCGAACTTCTGGGCTCAAGTGAACCGCCTGCCTTGGCCTCCTAAAGTGCTGGGATTACAGGCGTGAGCCACCGCATCTGAATTGCAGGGGCTGTTTCTCACAAGGAGGCAGCAGCCAGAGCTGGGGGAGGCTGGTAGGGGTGGTGTTGAGTAGAGATGGGGGTGAGAGCCTCAGATTCAAGTCCCAGCAAGTCACTTTAGAGCAAAGAACCGAGGCTCAGGGGCTACAGTTTACAGCTTCTCTTCCCTCCTTCATAAAACAATTCACTTCTAACAGTGACTCCTGCCTCCTCAAGTCACTGTGTGTGGTAAACAGTTTGAATTTTGTGGCCACAAAGTGCCCAGGTATGGCCAGGCACACAGGCCAGGAGCTGCAAGTGACTGTCTTGAGTGGGTCAGGGTACCCTTGATGATTCCCCAGGGCCTGGTGCCAGGGTGGCTGGGTGGGTCCGCCTTCTTCCCTCTGTTTGCACCCCGGTGGGGCTGGTGGGCCATGGACTCAGCTCGACTTGCCTGGCCCCTTCCTCCCTGCCTTGCACAGGGACACTTCCAGGCCTGGCTTTGATGCCCATTTGTAGGAAGAAACCAAGTGCCCTTTGTAACTCTTAGGGAGCAGTGCTGTTCTTCCCCACAGCACCTCCTGCCCCCCTGGTGACCCAGTGCTAGGATGGGGAAGGGCCCTCAGGGCCACAGAAATGGACACTGCCCTTGGGGAATGCCTGCCATCCATTTGACACAGGGACAGAATCACCTGAGCAGCGGGAAAGATGAGGGGCAGCAGGGGAGGAGGTGGGTAGATCCTAAATGAGTTATCATACGGGACGGTTCGATCAAAACTCTGCTGGTTTTTTTTTTTAAAGGCAAAATGACAAATGATTCCAAACTTTATCTGGAAAAACTAACAAGATCAGCAGAAGTCAAAAATTAGGAAAAATAAACTGAGGGTGTGTGTGTGGGGGGGAATGCTTTCCGATATTAAACAAGATTCTATTATCACAATCATTCAAACCTTGTGGTTCCGCTATAAGAATAAACAGATCAATGGCACAGATTCAGTAAACCTGCAACAGACCCTATTGTTTACAAGATAATGGGTGATAAAGGAGGCATCCTGAATCAATGCAAAGGTGGAGGGTTACCCAATCCAGTGGTGTTGGAACAACTAGCTGGTTAGCATCTCACTTGATGAACACTGACTGTTCTGTCCAGACAGCAGGGAAATGTGTTTGGGCAGCGTGAGGCTTTACAAAGTTTGAATGAGTTGCAGATGATTTCAAATTAGGAGATTCACATAACACGCTGTGGAAGGAAACAGGCAGAAGGATACACAAGAGGTCATCCCCAATAGCAATGTGAATCCACAGCCATCAGACATCCCAACAGGTGCTGAGTCTCACAAATGATCAGATCCATGCCCATTCTGCATGGGGCACCACTTCCCTTTCTCAGCAGAAATGGAAGAGACTGGGCAGGTGTGGAGAAGCAGCCTGGAGATACCCGTATGGGCAGAAATGATCTAGGTTTTGCACGCTCTCTGGCCCAGCGAGCCTCTTCCCGTTCATCTCACAGAAACACTAGGATACGTGAAAATAAGCAAGCTGGAAAACAACATGTAAAGCAGACTCTGTTTTTGTTTTTAAAATATTTGTGTAGAGGTAGAAAAACACCTGGGGTGACATGTACCTGGATGACGACAGTTGTTAGTTCTGAGAAGTGTGCTGCAGACCCAGTGTGCGGAGGGGGCACTTTTCCCTTTATAACCGTGGGCTGTTGTTTTGATATGTTCTGAGTATATGCCACTTGTGTAATTTAAAACATAGTCATTCACAAAAACCTGTCTTCTCTGCCTTGTTCCTAGCTGGTCTCTCTCCCTGGGATGTTCTGTGCTTCATATCAGCCTGGAGAATTTCTCTTCACGCTTCAAAACCCTGATCAAGGATTGTAGGGAAGCTTTATTTGAGTTCTTTCCCTGGGGCTCTTCAGGGCCTCCCTGGTCCCTAACCAAGGTTGCTCACGGTAAAGCCCCGTCTGAAGGACAGATCTGACTCCCCATTGCTGTGCAGCTTCGAGCAAGTGGCTTGGGCTCTCTGAACCCCAGCTCCTCATCAGTCAAGACCACATCTTGCAGGGTTGTTGGAAGGATCATACGAGGAAGACGGAGGTTTCTTGGAGGCCACCCAGCGAGGAGACACTTCTTTTTTTTTTTTTTTTTTGAGGCAGAGTCTTGCTCTGTCGCCCGGACTGGAGTGCAGCGGCCAGATCTCAGCTCACTGCAAGCTCCGCCTCCCGGGTTTACGCCATTCTCCTGCCTCAGCCTCCCGAGTAGCTGGGACTACAGGCGCCTGCCACCTCGCCCGGCTAGTTTTTGTATTTTTTAGTAGAGATGGGGTTTCACCGTGTTAGCCAGGATGGTCTCGATCCCCTGACCTCGTGATCCACCCGTCTCAGCCTCCCAAAGTGCTGGGATTACAGGCTTGAGCCACCGCGCCCAGCCGAGGAGACACTTCTAACGCCATTTTATTCCTCCACTCTAGGCTCATCCTGGGTAGCCCAATGGGCTTCAGACTGAGCCCCCAAGCCCACCTCCACTCTTAGAAGACCAGGGTGTTTGGGGACCCTGGGCAAACTGCCTGCCCTTTCTGTTCCTCCTTCTCCCACAGAACCAAAGGCTGCCAGGGCCGGCGGGAGTGCCAGTGGGGTGCCCTAGGCTATTTGTAGGTGTTCTCATGTCTTTCTCTATCCCACCCAACTCAGGGGGGTCCTCACAGATTGTCTGTCCAGTATCACTAGAGAAACTGAGGACTAGTGGGAGCAAGGATAGGGGGAGGGTCTCACGATCTCTCCCACTGGTATGTGGGCTGGAGTTGGGGAGTGGGCATCCCTGGAGAGGGGAGCGGCAGCTGCTCCCTCCCACAGCCCCATCTGTCCTCCTCACCGGCCCCAGCCCATACTGCCGGGCTCCCCAGGGGACCCTGGGAAAATACTGCCTCTGCTCCTTCTCCCTGGCCCCTCCCTTGCCAGGTCTGGCTGTTCTGAGGTTCTGAAGCTGTGAGGCCGGGATCCAGGTTTCCCAGGCTTTGAGGGGATGCTGGCATGGGCCCCTCCCTTTCCTCAGAATCTAGGGATGAAGGGGACTTTCTATACATACACACACACCCCCCACCAGCCCTGACACCAGCCCATCCTGCTTCCTCACCTTGGACGGAATGGCCTGTCCCCTCTCCATTGTGCCAGCCTCCTCCTGGGCCTCCCAGCCTCCTCCTGGGCCTCCCAGCCTCCAGGCCCATGCCCTGCACTCTGTCTCTTCTTCCTACAGGTGAGGCCACCACAGAGGCCTTTCTTAACCTCTTAATTATGAAATATTTCAGTTATCTAAAAATATAGCTAATAATATAAGCAACACCACGGTAGCCTTGGTATTAATTTTCTATGCTGCATCACAAACCGCCACACATCTAGCCCCTTGAAACCACACGTGTTTAGTATCTCACGGTTTCCATGGGTCAGGATCCCAGGCATAACTCAGTCGCGGCCTCTGCCCAGGGCCTCGCCAGGCTGCAGTCCACCTGCTGACCAGGGCTGGCTTCTCATCAGAGGCTTAACTAGGAAGGAGTCTACAACCCAGCTCCCCCAGGTTACTGGCAGAGCTCACCTGCCTGCAGCTGTAGGGGTCTCGGCAGCTCACTCCTGCACAGCGCACAGCTGACGGAGGCGTCAAGAGCTGGTGAAGCGCGGCCCGATAACATTCCCCTACCTTGTGCATGCTATTGGCTGCACACAGGTCACGTTCCTGCTCACTCTCCAGGGCACAAACTCCAGGAGTTAGGACAGTGGAGGCAGCATCAAGTCCCTCTGACACCCTCCCCAGCCCAGCTTATGGAGGGAAACACCACGGAGATCATAGAACTCTCCTGACCTTGTTGTCCCCTTTCCCTGCCTCCAAAGATAGCCAGGGCTTCATTTTGCCATGCATGTTGTTATACTTTTACTGTATATGTATAAATCCTTAATGCATCATTCTGCATGTTTGTATGTTTTTTATAAACGGTGGCACAATGATGCTTTCAATGACTGGCTTGTGTTACTCACTGCTGTGCTGGGGATGCTCCTCCATGCTCACGTATGGAGTCGGTTCCTTCGTTCTCACTGCAGTGTCATAGTCCGCTGTGCAGCTGTAACACAATGTATTTGCTCATTCTCCTTAAGATGGACATTTCAGTCACACCTGCCTGTCGCCACCATAAACAGTGCAGCAGTGAGTGTTCTTGTCCCTATTCCCACGTGTGAGGGTTTCCCTGGGGATATAAGCCTTAGAAGTGCAATTACTGGGGCAAGAGACTTCACATTCACGTCTACAAGAGGAGGCCAAAAGGCCGGGCCTTGTGGCTCATGCCTGTAATCCTAGCACTTTGGGAGGCCGAGGTGTGAGGATCACTTGAGGCCCAGAATTCGGGACCAGCCTGGGTAACACAGTGAAACCCCATCTCTCCAGAAAAATATAAAAAATTAGCCAGGCATGGTGGTGCACACCTGTAGTCCCAGCTACCCAGGAGGCAGAGGTGGGAAGATCACCTGAGCCTGGGAGGTTGAGGCTGTAGTGAGCTGAGATTACGCCACTGCCCTCCAGCCTAGGTGACAGAGTGAGACCCCATCTAAAAAAAAAAAAAAAAAAAAAAAGAAGGCCAAAGGATTTTCCAAATTGGTTGTTCCAATGTATGTTCCCACCAGCAGAGTGTGGGAATTTCAGTTGCTCCTTTTCCTTGCCAACACTTGGCAATGTCAAACTGACATTTTTTACCAATTTCGTGGGTATAAAATTGAATCTCATTGCTGCTGGGGAATCTTTCTAGAACATGCTACATATTCCATCCTCCCCTTGCTTTAAATCTTCTCAAGGTCTCCCCGTCCCAGGACACAATCCATGCTCTGTGGCCTGGCGTCTGAGCCCTGCCTGGTGCAGCCCCTGCCCCTCTCTGGGCTCTATTCCCATCATCCCTTCAGTCTCAGCTGCAGTCGACTACAGATGCCTGCTCTTTCCACTGAGCCACTGAGCCTGGTGCATGCTGTTCCCTTTGCATGGAACCACTCCCATGTTACAAGGCTCCTGCTTTATTAAGAAATAAATCGGCCGGGCGCGGTGGCTCAAGCCTGTAATCCCAGCACTTTGGGAGGCCGAGACGGGCGGATCACAAGGTCAGGAGATCGAGACCATCCTGGCTAACACGGTGAAACCTCGTCTCTACTAAAAAATACAAAAAAATTAGCCGGGCGAGGTGGCGGGTGCCTGTAGTCCCAGCTACTCGGGAGGCTGAGGCAGGAGAACGGCGTGAACCTGGGAGGCGGAGCTTGCAGTGAGCTGAGATCCGGCCACAGCACTCCAGCCTGGGCGGCTAGCGAGACTCCATCTCAGAAAAAGAAATAAATCACCAAACAGGTCACCTGTGTGTTTTAAATATTCACATTGAAGACATTAATGCCTTTGGTGCATCAAAAAGACATTGCATTATAATTGTGCTTGTCAAATGATAATTTCAGGGTTTAGAACAGAGTTCTCAGCCTCGCTGCTGTTGACATTTGGGGCTGCATGACTCTTTGTGGTGGAGGCTGTCCTGTGCACTAGACAGGGATGCTCAGCAGAAGCCCTGCCTGGCCTCCACCCAGGAGATGCCAGTAGCAACTCCTCCAGTCATTGCCAAATGTCCCCTGGGGAGGGAGGACTGTCCCTGTTGAGAACCACTGATTTAGGAGATGAACTCAGGACAGGGTGGTCTGCAAATGGGCACATGATCATAGCCATGTGATGAACACCTTCTTCCCACCTTGAAATGTTCCATGACTGAACGAACTACCTCCCTGGGGAAGGATGTCCAGTGTCGACATCCAAGACCCTTCATGTGTGTGAGGCCGACCCTGCTGGAACCTCCCTCTCCAAGTGCTGCTGCCAAGGCGTCACCTCCTCTGACCAGCCTTCCCAGACACCCCAGACAGTGTCACCTCTCCTTTCAGTGAGTGTTGCAGCTGCATTCGCACATTGGTGTGTGTCTGCTCCTTCTCCCAGAGCCTGGGGTTGGAAGTTCCCTGCGTGGGAGGACAGGGGTGATGCTGCTGAATTCAACTGTTTCCAGCCCCCACTCAGACCAGCGCAGTGAAGAATTGTGAATCTGAATTGTTGGCTGCATAGGAGCTGCCCAGGCCCTTTGCTAGCTGACCTAGTAAAACCCAGATGTGCCCTGGGCTCCAGGGAGCAGGCCTGACTTGGGTCATGGGAGGGCCCAGGCTGAGAGAGGCATGAGGCAGCCAGATCTCCCAGTGAGGGACAGCAGGGCCCACGCTTTTGGAGACACAGCAGGGCTACAGGCCTCATGGAGGGCCTGTGTGCACATGTGGGACTATGTGTACAGGTGTGCTCACATGCATAGGGGCATGGGTGTCTGAGCACGCCTGTGGAGGTGTGGGGCACCCAATCTGACCTCCCTAAGAGCCCCAGCTTCTTGTAAGTCCCCATCTTGCTTTGTTTTCCCTCATGGCATCTATGACACCTGCCATCATGCTAAATGTTCATGCATTATCACTTTCTCCTATCTCCCCAGCTGCATGTCAGTATCATAAGGGCAAGGCTCTGTCTAGTGCCTTCACTGACATGGACCCCCAGACCCAGGGGAGTGCCTGGCACACGGCATGTGTGTGGACAAATGCTCAGGAAACATGTGTGGGTGGCTGGGCGTGTGAGTGACTTGGTGTGTGGGTGGCTGGGTGGCTGGGTGGGTGGGTGGCTGGGTGGTCGGGCGGGTGGGCGGCCGGGCATGTGGGTGACCAGGTGGCTGGGTGGCTGGGCGTGTGGGTGGCTGGGTGGGTGGCTAGGTGGGTGGGTGGCTGGGTATGTGTGTGGCTAGGTGGGTAGATTGATGGGTAAGTGCATGAGGAGATGGGTGGCTATCTGCTGGTGTAGATGTGTGCATTTGCATGCACACCTTTACTCTGGAAGATACTTCAGGCTTTTTTGTTCTACAAAAAAGACCCAGGAAACTCCACACCCCAGAAACTTCAGAGCCCTGTGGGTGAATGGAGAGGCTCTGGGGTTTGGATCCTCCTGGAGGCTTTGAGTAACTGAGGAACTCAGGGTCACAGCCCTGCCTAGGGTTGCTCTATGCCAGGGGAGCTCGGGGCTGGGACCCTTGAGGAGGGGAGCTACCCTAACTGGTTGAAGCAACTTGGAACTCAGAAGGCCCCACAAATGATGCCTTCACTCAGGCAGTAAACCCCTACTTGGGGCTAGATCTGAGCCTCCAGAGACCACATGGGCCACCACCAGCAAGGGTATACTTGGGTTGGGACGGCAGGGAAGGAATCTGGGGAACTCAGTGGGTACCTGTCATCACTGGCTTGGAGGACTGGGCAGGAAGGCTGCCTGAAGAGGTCTGAGAGCTGAGCTGAGATGGCCCTGGCACCACTGGGGAGGACGTTAGCTCACTGGCCCTTCTATGGTTGCGTAGCCCACTACCTTCCCACCCCATCGGCCACCAATCTGCATGTGAGCCTGCATGTAAGCCTGACCATGGGGCTGTCTGCCTATCATACCTTCCAATGGCTCACCAGGCAGGCTGCCCTTTAATCTGTCTCTGCCCACCCATTATCAACACTGCCAGGATGCCAGCACATGCACACACAGCTCCTTCTCCATTCTGACCTCCCCACAGTAACCCTGTGAGAGGGGACCATCATTACTTCCCTTTTACAGATGAGATGAGGATGCTGGGGCACAGCCAGGTTATGTGACTTCCCCAAGGACACATGGCTGGGGAGTGGCAGTGCTGGGGTTGGAACCCAGGCTGTGTCACCTGACAGGCTGAGCTCTTCCCCACTGTGGGATCTGCCCCTTAGCCCGTCTGTCTGTCCATCCGCCCATCCACTCTGTGGCTGCCCACTGTTCAGCCCCTTCACTCACCTGCCACTCTGTCCATCCAGCCACCCGTCCATCCATCCATCGCTGTCACCCATCCATCCTGGAGCTAATGCAGTTAGAGGACTAGGGGCCCTGAGGGGAGAGAAGGCCCCAAACTGCCCATCTGGCCGGGCCAGGGTGGCCGGGGGTGGGGTGGGCTGCCCAGGCCAGGCAGGGCTGCAGGGGGCTGGAGGGAATTAGCTGAGTGACTGCCAGGATCATCTAATTAGGAACTCCAGTGATAAGCAGATAGGATCGGGGGTGATTAGAATCCTTTTAAAAAGCCACTCCATTAATTACAGAGACAGAGAGGGGCCTCTGGCTGCTCCGAATACCAATTGGCTGCTTAATCGGCTCCATCAGCTCGCCCCGGGGAGACCTTCCTGGTACTGCTGTGTGACCTTGGGTATGCTCTGCCCTCTCTGGGCCTCGTTTGGTTGCCGAAGGTCCTTCTCTCCCTGGCCATGGCTCGGGGTTGGCTTTAGGGTGGGCCTGAGATGAGGGACATGGAACATCAGAGGCCAGGAAGGCTAGCTGGCTCCCTGGAGAGGGCAAAGCCCCAAAAGCATCCCCTGGTGAATGGAGACAGAGAGGCTTGAAGAGGGAAGGTGGCCTGACAGCATCGAGGGTGGACCATGTGGGGCCTGAGTGTGTGCTCACACCTGTGTGTCCCTGTCCCTCCAGCAGGTCCCATGGAGGCCTCAGAGCCCCTGCTGCTCCCAGTTGGCTCCCCAAACACTGGTGTGGAAGGAGACTAGCCTGAACCCTTTGTAGAGGGGAAATTCCTCTGCACGCTGCCCAGCTCCACAGTCCACAGCAGCCTTCATGGGGAGCTCCCCACAGGGGCCTCCATCTCAGGATGCCATTGATGGTGAGGGGCGGGATCTGTTCCCAGGTGACACACCTGTTCCCGTAAGTCCTACCAAGTGGTCTGTTCTGTGTGCGCTAAGACAGCCCTGAATGGGCAGCAGTGAGGGGGTCTCCAGGCCTGTCTCCATCCTGGCTGACTCCCACAGACCCATCCCAGGAACAGGGGTCAGAGCAGGGCAGTGGCTGGAAGAAAGTTCCCCTGGGAGTACAATGCAGACCAGAGCCAGAGTCTCCAACAAGGCAGGGAGGGCCAGGATGGGGAGGCGGCCACAGGATTCTCAGATGCCTTGCTATGCTAGGTCCCTTGTCTCTTAACATTGTTGTCACCACCCCCTCCCCCACTGTCCTGATTCCGTCGTCATAGAAACTTCAGGCTTCACCTTTGCAATGTCAGGCCACCAACACCCTCAGCAGTGTCACCATCACCATCAACACTGCAGTGTCCCGTCCCCATCTCCTCTACCACCGCCACCATCCCCACTATCACTATCATCTCTGTCACCGTTACCACGGTGCTGTCCGTCCGTGTCAGCATTGCGTCACCACCACATCACTGTCACCACACTTCCTCCACCTCCATCTCCACCCACCATCCCACCTGCGACATCACCTTATCAGCACTGCCATCCCTACCGCTGCCAGTACCACCACTCCCACCGCCTTCGCCATCACCACCGTCATCACCTCCTCTATTACCACCACCATCACCACACTGGGTCTGCCTCAGCCAGACCCACCACTGTCTCTAATTAGACTGCCACCACCACCACTGCCCCTCCAATGCCTCCCTGATGCCACCATCTGCTTCCTCACTGGTATCCTCACACCCACCTCCACCACAACTACCAACTTCATCTGAGCTGCCATCACCCTCACAGTACAAAGCCCTCAAATGCGTACCAAGGAGGAGGACATTTACTACAAGCTGCACCCTGAACAGTGTGGGACCAGCGGTCAGGGAACAAGGAATTGAGATGGTCACCTGCAGCTTCCAGGTGAGCGGCTCTCTAGATCTTGCCTAGGAGCTGCTGAGGAGCTCATGGTATTCCAGGAAGCCCCCCATCCATGCCTCAGCCTGTGGCTTGGAAGCAGGGGCTTCGCAGAAGATTGCCCTGAGCTGTTGCAAAGCTCTCCATTGTCACCTGCCTGCAATGGCCTCTCTTTTCCACTCTCCAAATCTCGTGTAATGGCAGGCTCTAACCGGAAACTATACTGGTGACAGGATTCTGGAAAATCCCTCAGATTTCTCCAGGATGCAAGGAGACCATAGAAGAGGTTGGTATAATGCCAAGTCAGCAACAGAAAATACAGAGCCCCACGCGTCAGTACCATTACCATCGCCATCGGCATTCACATCGGCATTTCCACCACTGCGTCCTTCTCACCACTCAGCAGCCCCCTCTACCATTGCCTCTTCCACAACCACCCTCACCACCATCCTCCATTAATAGCACAATTCCTGCCTCCTATCCCATCACCACCACTGGCGACCCCGGCACCAGCAGCACCAACACTGCTCCCAGCAAAGCCATCGTTACCACCCTCGGTCAGTCCCACCATTAGTATCTGGCGTATGTTGGAGAACTGCTCACTTCCTCTTCCCCATGGGAATCTCAGGCCTCTCTCCTTATTGCCCTGAGATTTGCAGAACCTTCCTGAAGGAAACATTCTTTGCCCCACAGACGCTGGCCTTGACCATGGGGTGCAGCAAGAGTGCCACACATCATGGCCCAACAGAAGCTTTCAGAGGCAGCAAGTTCCTGCTGGCTCTGAGTGGCACCCTCATGAGAGAGGAGTGTGTGGGTCAGAGCTTCTCCTCCAGTCTGGGACCCTCAGTGAGAAGCTATGGGAGGTGGGGCCCTGGCAACCGCCTGCAGGCACCAGCAAGTGAAGTGGGGGGAACGAGATGTTTGTCGTGAATGTCGTGAACCACTGAGAGGTGAAAGCTGTCACTGTGGCAGAGCCGAACAAGATACAACCTCTGCTACTTCCACCATCTTCACCTTCATTGTCACCATTACTGTCACCACTGCCAACCACACCAAGGGCTCACTAGGAGCCATTCCCATCACCTCCTCATCATACCTGCACCATCACTGACAACCACAACACAGGCTCACTATTACCATCTCCTCTGGCATGACCATCCCCACCACCACTACCATCATCAGTTACTCTCCAGCACAAGCCTTGCTGCTGTCACCACCAGCATCACCACCACCATGACCAACTCCAGGATCACCCATAATTACTCTCCCCCTCACCCCCACCATGACCACTACCTCCACACCAACACTGCTACCATGGTCACCTCTATTATTTAATGACACCTTATCCATCTCCATGGACACTCACCGTGCCTCTCCCCACAGGCACCACAGTCAACAGCAGCGCCTCTCCCACTGCCACCACGATCATAGAGAACTGGGCAGGGCAAGCATCTTTCTCCTGCCCCAGTGGACAAGCCTGCAAGGAACAGCAGGTGCTAACTGGTAACAGTGACATAGTGACAAAAATCCAGCCACAGAGATAAAGAACCAGGTTCATCTGTAGCTACATCTAGTAGAGAAGTTCTGCTCTTCAACTCCTCTGCCAAGCCACATGTGTCAGCAGGTGTAGGTGGGTGGATGCCCGGCACGGGGGGTGAGTCATGCTCTTGATAAGCTGCATGGAGAGACAGCGATGGTCACTGGAGGCTGGGTTTGCAGTGTCTCTACAGTCTGTCTCCATCCGTCCTGACATTTGGGATTGGTTAGAACATACTGTCCCCTGCTAGGAGCCTGAAACCTAGCACCCATGAGCATTGGAAGAAAAGAGAAAGAGAGAGGGAGGATAATAGCAAGGGATAAAGACTAGAAAAAGGAAGAGAAGAAAGAAGGGAGGAATGAAGGAAGGAAGGAGGAAGGAAAAAAGCCAGGAGTGAAGAAGGGAGGGAAGGGAGAAGGGGGAAGGGAGGGAGGGAAGAAGGAAGGAAGGAATGAAGGCAGGAAGGAAGGAAGGAAGAGGAAAGGAAGGAAGGAGGGGTAAAGGGAGGTAGGGAGGAAGAAAGGGAAGGAGTGGGAAAGGGAGGAAGGGAGGAGGGAAGGAAGGAAGTGAAGGGAAGGGAAAGGAGGAGGGAGGGAGGAAGGAAAGAAGGAAGGAAGGAAGGAAGGAAGGAAAGAAAGAAAGCAGGCAGGTTATTTTTAGTTAAGACTTGGTGACGCAAACATCTAGGCTCTTTATTGGTGTGGTTAGTAGGTGGTTTAGCATGGTTTTGATCTTAACTGGAGTGGGGTGAGGTGAAGGTAGGAACAGATATTAATCAGTATTGTGAATTGCTGTTTCTATATATGATCCAACACCAGAACAAGAATTAAAGGAATATAAATGCCTAAGAATATTTGGTTACCTCACTCACCTGATTCGTTTTCTAGGGCTGTTACAAATGATTACAAACTGGGTGGCTTAAAACAAAATAAATCTCTTCCCCCCAGTTCTGGAGGCCAGAGGTCTGAAATCGAGGTGTTACCAGGGCTGCACTCCCTCCGGAGGCTGCAGAGAGAGCCCTCCTGGCCCCCAGCTTCTGGCTGCATCAGTGTCCACCTCCTATAAGGACGTGTGTCACTGGATTTAGGGCCCACTTAGATAATCCAGGATGATCTCATCTCAACATCCTTAATTTAATTACATCCGAAAAGATCCTTTTTCCAAATAAGCTCACATTCAGAGGTTCCAAGGATTAGGACAGGAACGTATCTTTTTGGGGGCCCCCATTCAACCTGCTACACTCAGTAATCAATATTTATCATCTATCCCTATTTTTCTTACCAGAATTGAGTGGAACGCTTCTTTGGATTTGCTGTCCACTGCAGCCTTGGCCCTGGTTTCACATCCCCTCCCTCACTGACTTGCTGTGTGACCTTGAGCACTGCGTGTCTCTGAGCCTCGTTCATCCAAGTGTTTACCGATGGCCCTCGTATGCCAGCCACTGTCCTAGACAGGGGTCAGACTTTCCTGCCTTTGTGGAGCTTACCGTGGAAGACCTGGCCAGATAATGAGCACGAGAAAAGCAGACTCTTTTCCCCATCCCAGCCTGCCTGAATCCCACCTTGGCCTCCTCTTGCCTTAGCTGATGCCCAGCCATCGGCAGAGTGGACATACCCAGAAGGCCCTCACCCACCTCCCCCACCACGGCCACGGACCTTTGTCACCCACCAAGGCTAGAATCTCATGGCCAATCCTGCCTCTGCCCTTTGGCTCCCGGGGCTCAGCCCACACCACCTGAGTCAGAGAGCATCCCTTTCCCACCCACCGCTGTGGCTGCCTCAGTGGCAGGGGCAGGCCCATATGCCCAGCTTTGCCTGGTGCAGAGCTGGGGGCGGGGGTAGGCCACGCCCTGAGAGCTGATGTCATAAAGGGCGCTGTGGAGGGCAGCCCACCCTGACCCGGCCCCACAGCGGCAGTGTCCCTCCCCTCCCCCGACCCCTCTCAGTGGGAGCCCCTCCAGTCCCTGAGAACTGGTACTATGAAAAGGTGAACTCCCCAGCAGACTCTTGCCTGGAGCCTGAGGAGTCCAGCCAGGCCCCTGCTGAAGGGCCCCAGACCACCGGCCACCTCTCCACCGTCCTCTGACCAGCTGGGCCCCTGAGCCCACCTGGCCTCCACGTCCCCTCTCCTCTCACCCACACCCCTGGCCATGGCTAACTACTACGAAGTGCTGGGCGTGCAGGCCAGCGCTTCCCTGGAGGACATCAAGAAAGCCTACCGCAAGCTGGCCCTTCGCTGGCACCCCGACAAGAACCCCGACAACAAGGAGGAAGCTGAGAAGAAGTTCAAGCAGGTGTCTGAGGCCTACGAGGTCCTGTCTGACTCCAAGAAGCGCTCCCTGTACGACCGTGCGGGCTGTGATGGCTGGCGGGCTGGCGGCGGGGCCAGCATGCCCTACGGCAGCCCCTTCAACACCGGCTACACCTTCCGTAACCCTGAGGACATCTTCCGGGAGTTTTTTGGTGGCCTGGACCCCTTCTCCTTTGAGTTCTGGGACAGCCCATTCAACAGTGACCGTGGTGGCCGGGGCCATGGCCTGCGGGGGGCCTTCTCGGCGGGCTTTGGAGAGTTCCCAGCCTTCATGGAGGCTTTCTCATCCTTCAACACACTGGGCCACAGCGGGGGCAGCCACACCACCTTCTCATCCACTTCCTTCGGGGGCTCCGGCTCTGGCAGCTCGGGGTTCAAGTCGGTGATGTCGTCCACCGAGATAATCAATGGCCACAAGGTCACCACCAAGCGCATCGTGGAGAACGGGCAGGAGCGTGTGGAGGTGGAGGAAGATGGGCAGCTCAAGTCGGTGAATGGCAAGGAGCAGCTCAAATGGATGGATAGCAAGTAGGCACCTGCCACCTGGCTCTGCCTTCCTTCTGTCACCACCGTGAACGGGGCAGCAAACACATGGGGCCGCAGACATAGCCCGATGGTTAATAAATGTGCCAAGTGAGTTCATGGAACAGTTTGCCCAGCTTTGTGGGGATGTGGGGCCAGCTCCAGCCTAGTGGACATGAAGGAGGGTGTGGATGCTGCCTCCAGGGCCTGCGCTGTTTCCATCAGGAAGCCAGGGGTGGTTCTGCAGGGGGGTCAGTCATCTCTCCTGTGCCCGCCATCTGGGTTGACAAATAACGTGGCTGCCCTGTCCTGATTACCTCAAACCCAACCCTGACCTGTATCCATTCTCTACTGCTGGCCCCTGCCATCTGCACAGGCCTTGCTGTTCCAGTTCTCAGCCTTCCCCCTTTCTACCCACCCACATAGGTTCTTCCCGGGACAGCTGTGCCAAACCCACGTTCAATCGCATTGCCTGGTGGCTTTAAACCAGGCTCCCCCACTCTAAGCATAAGGACTGCACGTCTCATCCTCACCACGAGGGCCTGGTGGCCTGGGCCCACCTACCTGCCCCTGGCCCTCTGCCTCTGACCTCCCACCGTGCTGGCTTCCCCAGTTGTTCCACTGCACCACAAACCCTGCAGCCCCAGGGCCTTTCTACAGGCTGTGCTCCCTGGCGAGTGCCCACTCGTCTTCACGCCTGTCGTCCATGGGTGGAGGCAGGATCCCAGGGAGCAGATCTCAGCCACGTGAAGCCGGAGCTTTCCCCAAGTCAGAGCCAGGCTGATCCCCTCAGAGGGTGAGTGAGCTCCACGTCATGGGAGGTGCCTGTGCTAAAAAGGAAAGGGGACTCTGTTCTGGTGACCTGAGTCCTACCGAGTGCCAATCTTTAAAAAGTATGCATTTTTAAAATAACATTCTACTTTGAGGCTGGGTGCGGGGGGTGGCTCACGCCTGTAATCTCAGCACTTTGGGAGGCTGAGGCAGGCGGATCACGAGGTCAGGAGTTCGAGACCAGCCTGGCCAACATGGTGAAACCCCATCTGTACTAAAAATAAAAAAAAATACAAAAATTAGCTGGGCATAGTGGCGAGTGCCTGTAACCACAGCTACTTCAGAGGCTGAGGCAGGAGAATTGTTTAAACCCAGGGGGCGGAGGTTGCAGTGAGCTGAGATCATGCCACTGTACTCCAGCCTGGGCAACAGAGCAAGACTCTGCCTCAAAAAAAGTAACATTTTACTTTGAAACAATCTCAAACTCAAAGATGTGTCAGGCACTATTAATTGGATGCAATTCAAGAAATATTGATTGAGCACCTGTTAGACACTGGAGATACAGCAAGGAACAAAACAGGCAGACCCCTACCCTCACGCGGTTAGTATTCTAATTGAGGGAGACAGATGAGAAACAGATGTGCAGAACATGGTCCCCACTAGCAATGAACGCCGGAGAGGAAATGGGCAGGTGAGCTGACTGAGAAGGGGGCTCAGGGAGTGGGCAGGGGAGTGCTGAGTCACTCAACACCCAACAGAGTGGCCTTGCCGGACACGGTGGCTCACGCCTGTAATCCCAACACTTTGGGAGGCCAAGGTGGGTGGATCACGAAGTCAGGAGATTGAGACCATCCTGGCTAACATGGTGAAACCCCGTCTCTACTAAAAATACAAAAAAATTAGCTGGGCGTGGTGGCGGGTGCCTGTAGTCCCAGCTACTCGGGAGGCTGAGGCAGGAGAATGGTGTGAACCTGGGAGGCGGAGCTTGCAGTGAGTCGAGATCATGCCACTGCACTCCAGCCTGGGTGACACAGCGAGACTCTGTCTCAAAAACAAAACAAAACAAAACAAAACAACACACACACAAAAAACAAACAGAGTGGCCTCCATTTCTGAGGGGGTGACATCTATCAGGAACTGGAATGAAAGTGAGGCACTGGACCATGAGGCCATCTGGGGAAAAAGCGTTCTGGGCAGAGGGAACAGCAAGTGCAAAAGCCTGGGGCAGGAACAGGCCTGCCCCTGTTTGGAGAACAGCAAGAAGGCCAGGAAGGTGGCTATGCATGGTTCCATTTAAGGCCCACAACTGTCCACAACCCTCCCAGACAGGGGTCATTGACCCCACATTATTGAAGAGGAAACTGAGGTCTGGAGAGGAGAGAGTCACACAGCTGGCAAGTGGCTGTGCTAGAATATCACCCCAGATGTTGACTCCAAAGGACCTGCCTTTAAAATGGTGGTGATGATGATGATGCTGGCAGTGACAGCCCAGGGAGACGCGCTTAAGTGCTTGAGTGCATCTATATAAAAGACCAGGAGGTGGCAATTCATTGTTCCTTGGGGTTGGAGTAGAAGCCAAAAAGGAGGTGATTCCAGGTTTGAGGGTTAAAGGATGGTCAGTGACAGGGTCTCTGGCTCCCTGGCTGCGGCAAGGAAGTGTGGCATGGCCACAGAAGGTGTCCTGAGCACCAACTGGACTAGGATCTGGTCAGATTTTGCTCACTTCTGCATCCCAACTCCCAGGCCAGCTCATGGCATCTAGTAGGTGCCCAATAAATGATATGTAATGGAAGAAGGGAGGAGCACTATGCCAGGGAAGAGTGGGAACCAAGGACCATGCTCAGAGGACACTCTCTGAAGCTCAGGATAGGAGAAGACCCTGGGAGGCCTTTAACCTAGAGAGGAGGGTGAGGCTCAGTCGAATAAGGGAAACAGCCAGTGAAGAACTCATCTCATTTTCAGATGCAGAGTTGGTCTGAGGGGTACTCACGAGGGATGCAGAGGCTGGAAGGCGGGCCTGCTGCTTTTCTCCAAGGGGAGCCTGCTGAAGGCCTCTTCCAGGAAGCCAAGGGGCATCAACCCAAGATCTTCAGGGCTTGAAAAGCCCCCTTGGCTTCTGCATGTGTCTTGGCTTAGAGGACACAGTCGGCAACTTGGCGCTGTGGCTGCGTCTTGAGGCTGAGGCCAAGCTGTGGCTCCCTGGGTTCTGCCTCTGAGAGCCCTGGGACAAGCCAGCAGCTGGAGGTCCCCTAACCACGTTACAGGCAGGGCAGGAGAGCCTCGTGAAACACAGAAGGTCAAACCCCAGCTCCCAGTCCTTCCCTGGGACTAACTTCATCAAAGCCCCCACTACAGCATTAACCACCTGACCTCTGTCCCCGCCGACTTGCTAATTTCACCAATTACTGGCCAGCTGTGTCTGCGTCAAGTGGGCCTGCTTAGCACAGGCAGCTGCTGAGCAAATCCAGTTACAGCCCAGCAGCCCAGGCAGCCACAGTCCTGGCGCTGGGTGCACAGCAGAAACCTGGGTGCTTGCACGGCACTGGTGCCCAAACACCCCAGGACTCCTGGCTCTCTGCTTCCTTCTTGTCGCCCAGCCTCACACCTGGAGCTGGCACCTGCTCTCTCCAATGCAAATCCAACACGGCATCCCCTGCTCAAACGCCTGCGGGGCCCCAGTCACTGACCCGCCCAGCCGAGCATGTGACACCTGGCGGAATCCCTGGGTCTACCCTTAGCCCCACTTTACAGACAGAGAAGCTGAAGCCTGGCAGCTTGAGTGACTTCCTCAGGAGCACATCTGGGGTAGAGTCCAACCCCCTCGCAGCACTCACTGCCTGGGGCCTGCCCCGCAGCACTGCCAGCTCCGGGCCCTTTCTGCTGCGGCATCACACTGTTGCCCCTGCCTGGGCCGCCCTTCCCATCTCCTTCGGCTTGTTAAAGTCATCCCTGGAGGCTCCTACTCTGTGTCACTTTCTTGAGGAGGCCTTGCCAAGCTGCGCTGCCGCAGCAGGCCATTCTGGCCTTTCCCGGAGCCTCTTCTAGGCTGGGCTGTGTGTCTAGGGGCCAAGTCTGAAGCAGTGAGGTGTCCTGGGAGCCATTTTCAGAGCCAGATGGGGCAATGAGAGGTCCGGGAGCCACTTTCAGAGCTGCGCGGGGCAGCCAGGGATCTGGGAGCCACTTTCAGAGCTGGGCTGAGGCTGGCTGCACCCTGTGCAGTGGCATGCTGAGTGGAGTCCGCTGAGGTTCCTCCGCTGCCCCAGGGTTCAGCAGGGGGCAGGGGACACCACAGAGGGTAGCTCCCCGCGAAGATGACGGCCGTGTCCCAGTTGGGTCATTGTCATCCACTGGACATCACTCCAGCCTCCTCCCTGGCCTCCTCCCTTCCCTCTTTCATCCCGTTTTTATCCCAGCAGCCAGAAGGATCCTGTGAAAGCCTGAGTTTTGTGGAACACTCAGGAGTGGAGGCTGCAGTCCCCATGGCGGCCCTCAGGACCTTCCCCAGCCAGCACAGTGACTGCCCCGGCTTCCCCATCATTCTTTGCTCCAGTCCCCTGGCCTCCTCCCCTTCCTACTCACACTGACTTGTTCCTGCACGGGGCCTCTGAGCTGGCCGTGACCTCTACCCAGAGTCCTCCTCCGGATCTAACGCAGCCCTCCCTCGCCTCAGATCCAGGCGCACCTCCCTGATCTCTCCTGCTCTCTGTGCTCTGGCACTACCCTGCCTCCCACCTCCAGCTTTCGAACATGCTGACCCCATTGCCTGGGACCCACAGCCCACCCAGTGAATACCACCAGATGCTGCTTCCTTGGGAGGTCTCATACTGGGGCAGGTCTCCACCTTCTCCACCCTCCATTCCTGGGTCCACACATTCTGTGAGGGCCCTGGCTGTCTGAAGGGACCAAAAGGCTCTGGGGGAGGGAGTGGATGAGATGGCATCTAAGCTGGGGCATTTTGCAAGTTAGGGTGTCAAGGCCCTGGGAGATGCACTGGGCTTGCAGAGCAGGTGGAGAGCCAGGTCTGTGGCCTCTCAGCCACGAAGAGCTGGTTTACTCAAATGGCCTTGGCCCCTCAGGCCTGGCTGGGCAGGGATTGTCCACTGGGGCTCAGGCTTCTTCATGGACTAGGTGGGCAAGTACAGTGTTCTCAGCCTACTGCAGAACCTCCCCGACGCCTTCCACTGAGCCAAGCAAGAGATATGGCTGTTCACCCCCATTTTGCAGATGCAGAAACTGAGGCTCAGAGGACGAGAGATGTGGTCAAGGTCACAGGGCCACAGTGGGAACCAGTTCTGCCCCCCTCTTACTCTCCCTCTGCACTGGGCCTGGGGCAGGGTGGGTGGGGCGCAGGCAGCCTCCTGCCCGCCTTCCCTCCCTCTGGCCGGTCGATGTTATCGCAGCTGATTTAATTTCAAAGACGGATTGAGCTGCGGAGGGAGGGAGAGTGGCTAATCGCAGCCGCCATCTGCCCCGTTGTCATGGGGATGGGCTCCCAGCAATTGTGCGGGGCAGACCCAGATAAGGGCACCAAGTGGGCTGGAGGGGATTGTGGTGGGCGGGACGGGGAGGGCAGGAGAACCGGGAGCCACGAGACACGGTGACAGAGACAGGGAGAGACACAGCAGGAAGGGGAGATTGGGATTCCGGGGACCCAGGGACCATAGAGACACAGAGATGCCAAGGAGCCAGGGAGATAGCTGGAGGTGCCCAGGTGAGGGGTGGAGACAGAGCCCCTGGAGGAGGCTGGGGGATGGTGTGGGACGGCTGCCTTCGCGCCTCACTGCCCACCCGGCCCCAGGTGGCCCGCCTGCCCCCCTCCCCCGGCAGCCTGCCACTGAGCGGGAGATTCTCCTCTTGTCTGCTGGGGAAGGGTCTTGGTAGGGAGTTCAGGCCTCCCCAGTCTGCCCACTCTGCCATGCCAGGGTCACAGACCTCACGGCCCCTCCCTGGCTGGACAGGGTCCCAAGCTCCGCTCAGAGCTGGGGTGTCTGCTGCTTCCAATGACAACTCCCAGGGCCCTTGATCTGGCTTTTACCACAATCACGCCATCAAGATCTGCCAATACTGACTTCATCTTGTGGATGGAGGGTGGCACTGAGCGCCTGCATTGGGCTTTGTCCACCCACTGTCATCTGTCTTCCAGGCAGCCCTACACAGTGGGCATCCTTATGCCCATTTCACAGGACAGAGTCGTCTGACCCCTCCCAGAACATGAGCCCGGAACAAGAGCCCCCATCTAACTTATGCCAGTGAGCATTTATCATCACCTCTGTGTGCTGGGACTTGGGAAGATGCCAGGAGACAGCAGAGAAGGAGGCAAGACGTCTGGTCGCTGCTCTGCCAGCCACCACTGCTCAGAACCCTTCACCAGGCTGGGGCTGGCAGGCCTCAGCCCTGCCCTTCCACCTTTGCAGATGCTGTTTCTCCCCGGAGCGACTCCCTGCCACCTGCACTAACCTCACTGCCACCCTGCCTATGCCCCCCACAGCCTGGTTCTGCTTGCCTTGCAACCACCAGGAGATAGTTGAGGCCTGGGAGGTGGGCTCTGCTCACGGCTGTGTTCCCAGTGCCCAGCTCACAACGTGGGCCTCAAAATACAGGCTATTAATCAGGGCTACACCTCTACTGGCAACCTCAGCATACGACTGGGACTCAGACTTCAGGTCTGCACAGCACCGTCCACTGGATGCCTCCCTGGTGGCCCCCAGGCTCTGCAGATGCTCAGTTTCCAATGCACCTGATCCCTGCCCCAGCCTCCTCCCTGGGCCCTGGGCACCAGCACCAGCCTGCCAGAGGTGGCCTCCCAGGGCCCGAGCCATCCTCTGACCTGGGCACATCCCCACCAGCCTTCAGAAAATACCAAGGTGCTCTGCTTCTTGGTGAGGGCATGGATCATTCATCATTATGAGTCTGAAGTCCAAATTCCCCAGAGCGGCTCACAGGGAAATATGAAAATCCCCTCCAAGGCCTTCAGGACAAATTCAGACTGCCCACCGTGTCCGCAGGTGGATGCCTCCACACTCCTCACCAAGATCCTGGACAAAGTCCAAACCCCAGTTGGGACCCACAGGCTCGCATGGGGTCCAACCTCTTCTCCAGCCTCGTCCTTTACAACCTCCCACCTCTCTTTTACCGTCAATGGGCTATTTTTGTGTTTGTTTAATTGTAGTAAAATACCCACAATACAATTTCCCATTTCACTGTTTTGATGTGGACAACTAAGAGGCATGAAGCACATTCGCACGGCTCTGTTGCCCTCACCGTCATTTGTCTCAGGACTCTTCTCTTCCCAAATGGAAGCTGTTCTCACTCAACTCTAACTCCGCACCCCCCAGCTCCTGGTGCCCTCCATTCCACTCTCTGTCTCTGTGAAGCGGACTGCTCCAGGGACCTCAGGGGCCTGGGGGCTGGGACAAGGGTGGGGGCAGCCCCCTGCTTCCTGCTGCCTCTGAGGCCATGCTTGGGCTTTGCTTGGGTCCCTTCTCACCCCAGCACGTCCTCTCTTTTGCAATTCTCTTTCACTGCCTTTTGGGTTTTTCAGAAAAGGAGCCTGCAATCATTTTCTATTGCTTCTGTGGAAAATTACTACAAACTTTGTGGTTTAAAGCAACCCAAATTTATTGTCCTACAGTTCTAGAAGCCAGAAGAGCCAAATGTGTATCCCTGGGCTAAAATCAAGGTGTCTTCCTCCTGAGGTCTCCAAGGGAAGACCCATCTCCTGGCCTTTTCCAACCCAGACACCACCTGCATTCCTTGGCTGGTGGTCCCTTCCCCCATCTTCAAAGCTAGAGGCACAGCATCCTCCAGTCTCCCTTTCTGACTCTGACCCTTCTCTTTCCTCTTGTAAGTGTCCTTGGGATTACATCTAGGGCCCACCTGGATGATCGTGTATAGTCTTCTTGTCTCAAGATCCTTCACTCAGTCACATCTGCAAAGTCCCTTTTGCAATCTAAGGGAACACACAGGTTCTGGGGGTGAGGACGAAGACATCTTTGTGGGGAGGGGACATTGTTCCACCCACCACAGAGCCTGCAGAGAGGAGAGGTGGTCTCCTCACAGGGCTGGACGGAGGGGCTGTTGAGAGTCCAGCTCAAGGCCACTTACTCCTCAAATGGCCTCCTGCCTGGGGGACCTATATTCCAGGTTGCTTAGGGAGGGGCACTCGAATGCCTGGACCCCTGGGCAGGACCTGCCCCTAGGGCCCGTCCCTGAAGGGGAGCCTCCTGGGGAGGAGGTAGATTGTGTCTGGGATGCAGAGCAAAGGAGTAGAGACCAGGAGGCTAGGGCTGAGAGGCAGGGCTGGGAGGAGGCCCGTGTGGCAGGAGCTTGGCAGCAGGACCTGG
The DNA here is from genome assembly GCF_009764315.1 of Trachypithecus francoisi. Classification (NCBI taxonomy): domain Eukaryota; kingdom Metazoa; phylum Chordata; class Mammalia; order Primates; family Cercopithecidae; genus Trachypithecus; species Trachypithecus francoisi. The sequence goes on from NW_022681453.1 coordinate 60,731,792, forward strand.
GAGGTGGGATATGGGGTCAGGGCTGTGGGTTCCTGAGCAGAGGAGCCAGTGCCTTCATGTGGCCGAGGCTGGGAGGGTGCAGGACCCGCTCAGCCCCCTTGCTGGAGACCTCAGGTTTGTCCCTGCCTCTCTCTGGGACTGGCTTTCTCTGTCTGTCAAAGCCCTCTCTCTCCCCTGGCTCTGGGGACACTCCCAGCTGTTCCTCCCCAAGGCTGTGTCCCTTGTCCCAGAACCCTGGCTGTGGCATCTCGTCCATCTAGAGGCATTAGTCACCCTTCAGTTTAACCCTGGGAATGGTCTGGGTCTGGGTCCCCAGGAGGGCCCAGGATCACAGCTCAGAGCAGAGGAGGCAGAGGAGCAGCTGGCTCCTGGGGACCCAGGATGCAGACAGAGATGTGGGTCCACAGGTGGTTTTGTTTTGTTTTAAGAAAAGATATGATCACAGCCTCCATCAGCATCTCAGAGGGGTCCGGGACTCACCAAAGGTCGAGTATGACCTCAGGCGACATTGCTGAGCATCCCTCCCCATCCCTGGGGCCATGTCCCTGAGCCCGGCACTCCCTGGCTCGGTGGGGTATGGCCTGCGGACAGGCCTGCCCTCCATGGGGCTTGGGAGCACGGGTGCTGGGCAGCGCGGGGCTGGGGCCGCCTGCCCGCCAACCACACTGCGCTGTCACACCCCAAAGCAGGAACCTGGCACCGCCAGCCACTCAAGCCTCTGGGCGCCGTGGTTATGCCTGCGGTCACCCGAGCAGCCGGTCAGGAAACCCCTGGGGTCGTGGGGTTCTGGGGTGGTGGTGGGGGCACGAGTCTCCTTCAGGTTCCTGGGTCGCTGCTGGCTTTGGCCACCTCCCACCACTTTGAGCCTCGCCATACTGATGCAGCCATCCCCCAGCCACTCGGCTTTCATCCCCAGGAGCGTCCCTTCAACGCTTCCCTGTCAAGGCCGACTGGAGCTGGGTGTTTTCTGCAGCCTGCGGTTCCCCTGTTTCTCCCTCCCTGGGATTCCAGAAACAAGTCCTTCTCCACCTGCAGGTTCCTGAATATCTTCATGTGGCATTCAAGTTGCCTGGGTTTGGGTCCAGCTCTTGGGGCAGGGAGAGTTTCTGATCTGCCCCCAGTTTGCCCAGCAGAGAGAGGGGCTCAGATGAGCATGGAGGTGACTGGAGAAAGCTCTGCCCTTTGCGGCTAAAGGAGATCGGGCTGGTGGCCCCAGAATTCCTGTGGCCATAGGAGAGGGAGGAAACAGTCCAGCATGGCCCTGCTGTGCTGCCAAGTCCCCCCGGCTCTCCCACAGCGTGGCTGTGGCATGGACCCCCACCTGTGTGGCTCTGGAGCTGGGCCCTTCCATGCATCCCTCTAGGAAAGGCAGGCAGGAGCCATAATTGCAAGAGACTGATTCTCATACTTGCTGTACATTTATATTTGAATAAAAAGGTAATTAGCAATTGGGCTTATTGATCCACTGTCAGCTGCCAGCTAGGCAGGGCTGGCTGTGGAGCTGTCCCCCAGGAGAGTGGCCATGCTTCTCTCTGAACTGGGTCAGTGGTGCCAGCTCTGCTCACACCAGCTCAGCCACTGATTTTGCAGCCTACCATGGGCTGGATTCCCTAGCAGCTGGCGGATACTAGTGGAGTGTCACTACTGCTCACTGCAGGGGCTGCCCCGGGGGGTGGGGTGGGGGTCAGCCCTCTCCAGGCAGCCGCCGCCAGGTGGGGCATTGCCTCCCAGTCTGGTCTTTGCCTTGGGCTCCATGTGATGAGTCTACCAGGCAGTGTCCTGCATGCTTCGCCCTGGGTGGCCCCTCTCTCCCTATGCCTCACACGCACTTGGCATCTTCCTCTCCAAAGCCAATCCCATCTCATGTCCCTTCCCAGGCACCTGGGAGTCATCCTGAATGCCCCCTCTCAGACACTACATCCTGTGGGGTCTCCCTACAGGCCCCTCTGTCCCTGCCTTGCTCAGAGCCTCCATCACGGCCCACCTGAAGGCAGGGAGGAAGCAGGAGCAGCTCGGGGCAGCATTCCCTGTGGGGAGCGCAGCCAGTTGCGAAGGCCCTGGGGCAGAAGCGCTCCTGAAAAGAAAAGCATCCCCTGAGCCAAACAGGGTGGGGAGGTATAGAAGAGGTGGTAGGGGCTAGACCATGTCAGAAGACTCATGGGCCCTTTGAAGGGCTGTGTTCCTTGTGGAGGAGATGGGCAGTCATTGGAAGGTTGGGGGTGGAGGAGGAGCTGGCCTCTGGTCTTTCTGGACTGCTCTGGCTGCTGCATGGAGGAGACTCCTGGGGCCCAGGAGGAGGCTGCAGCTGCTCTCCTGGGGCGAGAGGATGGTGGCATGGGGAGGCACAGCAGTGCAGGTGGAGATTGGGAGGCTCCATCTGGAAGGTGAACTGATGAGGCTTGCTGGTGGATCCGATGTGGGGGCGAGGGACAGGAGTCGAGGATGGCCCCAAGGTTGCTGGTAGGACATGTTGTGGTTGCTGCTTACAGGGGTTGCAGAAGATCGTGCAGGGAGCAGGTGCCTGGAGGAAAGTCCCATGCATCACAGGGCAGGCTGAGTTTGAGGTGTGACAGGCAGCCATGTAAGAAATGCCCTGTAAATAGCCGGACATATGAATTTGGCTTCGGGAGAAAAGTCAGAACCAGGGACAGATACTTGAGATTTATCAGCTTATAGCATGGTATTAAGGGGGTGAGAGTGGACGAGATCACCCAGAGAGTGAACAGAGACAAAGAAAGACCCAAGAACATTCAGAGGCCAAAGAGAGGAGGAGAGGCCAGCAGGAGGTGGGAAGGAATGGGCCCCCATCTCAGCTCACCCCACCGTTCCTCGTCTCATCGGTACCAGTTAGCTTTCTCTGGCTACAAGGGACAGACTTCAACCCCAGCCAGATTCAGCTAAAAGGGAGGAGGAACACTATTGAATGGGTACAAGCTGAGCCAAAGGAAGAAGAAATCACAGGGGTGTGGTGAGGCCAGGAGCCCAGGAAGTCCTGGATTGAAGGATGGTCTCCTTAGGTTGCTGCCATTGGAACAGATCAGCTCCCCATTTCCCTTCCTTACATAAATCTGCTCAACGGTCTGTCAGCCATGCTGGTGTGGAGGAAGGTGACCACCGTCACTAGCATCACCATCATCATCCCTGTCATCACCACCGTCATCCCCTCAGCCACCTCCCACACCACTCTTCCCACTGCCCTTGCATGTCGCCACCACCACCGTCACCTCCACCTCCACCAACACACCCTCATGGTTCATAACCATGCCAACACTACCCCTGCCCTGCCATCACCATCACTACTGTCACCAACACTCCAGACACCATCACCGAGCAAGGTTTGAGTGTCCACTACATGACTGGCAAAAGGTTGGATTTTGTTGACACCATAATGAAGATCACTCCTACCTTCAAGTGGGTTACAGTCTAGTGAAGGAAATAGATTTGACTCAAATAGTCACAACAAAAGGTGTGAAACTATGACTCAAATATGTACCTCAGGAGGCAGAGGGGAAGATGAGAAGAACTGCCCTGAAAACAAGCTGTCAAGATCTGAAAGGGAGCAGGGGTGATCCTGGAGAGGAGCATGTGGCAGGCAGAGGGCCTGCACCTGCACAGTCCCCACAGCAGGAGGGACAGGTGATACCAGGACTGGAGAAGGCCACTGTGGTTGGTGGGTGGTGGCAGGCGCTGGGCTGTCAGGGACCAGATGGTGCAGGGGCTGTAGGAGTGTTGTCACCTGGATGCCAGGAGCAATGGGAAATGACGGGCTTGAAGCAAGGTGGCACTATTGGATTTGCATTGTGAAAAGATCATTCCGGCAGCCATGTGGAGAAAGGATATCAAGGTCAGCATGGCAGCAGGGACCAGTTAGGAGGAGTTCCATTCATGCAGGCAGGTGGCTATGGGGGAGACAGACAGAAGAGGATGGACTCAACACTTCTTTGAGAAGTGAGATCCCAAAGGTTGTGGTGATAGGTCAGAATCTGACTAAAGGGAAGGGACAGTTGAGGCAGACTGCCAGGTGTTTGGCCCAAGCATCAGAATGAATAGTGGGGCTGTCCACTGAGACAGGGAAGGAGGAAAAGGACCGTGTTGGGAGAAAGAGCATGAGCTCAGGTTTGGACTTGCTAGGAACCAGGTGCCCTTGAGACCCCCAAGATGTTTCCATAGGCAGTTGGAGCATGGGTCCGGACTCAGAGAGGAGCTCAGGTTTGAGAACACATTTCAGGGTCATTTGCATATAAGGAGTCAGGAGAGCTGGAGTGGACAAGGCCACTTAGAAATAGCCAGGCACAGGGCCGGGAACCCTGTCCTTAAAGCCCGGGCAGGGAGGAGGGCCCTTCAGAGGAGACAGAGCAGGGGTTTCTGGAGGGAGGGACCGCCGGGAAGAAAACTAGCTTGGGGGGTACACCTGGGAGCCAGGAGGGGAGGGTGTTTCAAGAGGAAGGGAGTGTTAAACCATGCTGACCACTGCAAAGAGGGTCAGGAGTGACAGATGAGGCTTCAAGAACATTAGTCGGTTCTGGCAACACAGAGGACATTGTTGACCATTGTGGAAGCTGCTTCTGTGGAGTGAGGCGGCAGCGATCAGACTGGGGTGGGAGTAGGGGGCCAAGGGAATGGGACTGCAAACACACACAGCCCTGTCCAAGTGCTGGGAGAGGGGGCCGAGAAGTGCAGACAGGTGGACCAGAAGCGGCCATGGCACCAGTCGGGCTGAGCTGAGCTGAGCTGTGCTGTGGTGCCAGCCTTGGGCCACACACTCCTCTGTGTCCTGCACTTTCTGTGGACACACAGGCTCGATCTGATTCAGGCGTGAGGCCTTGGCAGGAACCTGCATAGGCGGATGTGCCTTGCGCAGCGGCACTCAGGGACACCTCGGGTCCACCCGCACCCTTTTGGTGAGGTCGAGAATGACCAGTGGTTCAGGGCTTCCAAGCCAGGCCCATTTGTGATAAAGTCCCCATCAGCTTCTCACCGATGACTTTGGTGGTCAGTGGTGATTATGCCTAGTTCATCATGAGGGGTTGTGACGTGGTGACATCATCCCTCCTTTCTTTTTTATTCATGAGCTGGCATTTTCCTAAAGAGAGCTTCCCTTGTTAACTAGTTACTCTGAGAAATAGTTCGTACAAGAAATGCATGATCGCTGGCCATTCTTTCCTTTTGTTTTAACATTTCTGGAATGATGAGGTGGTTTCCAGCATACCCAATGTTGATCAATGAGGCCTGAGCTCCACTGGGAACACATGGGTTTTTAGCATCTTTGCTCTCTTTCCATCTATTGACATTTTCTGACATTCAAGGTATCTGCTCTCTGGCCTGAGTGGAAGCCCCTGCAAGCAGCTCCCACATTCTCTTTTTGTGGTTCCATGGTCTCCGATGGCTGTCCTTGGGTCTATAAGATGCTCCAGGTTCGTGTTGAACATGCCCTGACTCAGACCTGGTGACTTTGAGTGGGACATGGTATTTAGAGACCATGGGAGCGGAGAACTGAGAGGGGCCTGGGAATGGAGAGGAGGAAAAGGAAGATGTGAACACTGCTGTCTGCCGCGGGAGTCTGGAGAAAGCAGCCAAAAAATAACGGGGCCGAGGGCACTGCGGATCCACTGGGAAGAACACAGTTGTGCGGAAGAGGAGGGCTATGTGTGGGAGAGAGAAGGGGCATGCATCATGTAAGGTCCTCGGAAAGGAGAGGGGCTGGGGCCACACACAGGTGAGCTCAGTCTTGGAGGAAGCAGCAATCAATTCCTCTAGCAACAGCAGTGAGGAAAGAAAGAGAGATGTGTGCTTATGGCTTGGTCACAGGAAGATGAAGGACTTCCTGTAGCTTCTATTTTTCCTGTAAAATTGGAGGTGAGGTCATTTTCTGAGAATAAAGTAACAGGAGGGCAGGGGAGAGGTTAGAGATTTGGGGAGGGAGACGTTTCTTAATGTCCGTTTAGAGAGTGGGAGGATTGAGTTGGGCGTGGTGGCTCACACCTATAATCCCAGCACTTTGCGGGGACAAGGCAGGAGGATGATGAGGTCAGCAGTTCAAGATCAGCCTGAACAACATGGTGAAATCCCGTCTCTACTAAAAATACAAAAATTAGCCGGGTTTGGTGGCACACACCTATAATCCCAGTGAGTGCAGGCAGAAGAAGGCAGCGGCCTCCTGGTGTCTATGCCCTGTAAAGCCCCTGCCCACACTATGTGGGGCAGACACAGATAACCAACAGGATGTTTTGGAAATGACAGACTGTGACTTCTGAAGCTCAGTCATCAAAGACACTGTGGGTTTCACTTTCTGCTCACTTGGGTTATTCTCTGTGGGGGAAGGCAGCTGCCATGTCATGAGGACTCTCAGATGGCTCTGTGGAGATGTCACCGGAGAAGGGTATTTGAGAGCACAGTAGGAGAAGGTCACTGAGGATGAGCCAGTCAGGAAACCAAAAGGCCAGGCATTGGACAGATTGTCTGAGTGGACACGAAACTCCTCCAGGAAGATGGGAGAGCTGGGATCAATGGGGAAGCCTGAGAGTCTCTTCAAATTCTTCAGTGAATGAGGAAGAGTGGCTAGGAGGTCAGGAGATGCAGCAACAAGGGTGGGAGTGGTGGGATGGCCTACTGGTGTAAGCCTCAAAGGGGAAGGCTGGACTTAGGGAATTTGCTTTTGCATAAGGAGGAAAAGGACAAGTCAGAAAGAAAATTAAAGAACAAGTAGACCAATCCAATTTCCTGACTCTGGGGTAAGGAGGATGGAGAAATTAAAGCCATTGTCAGCACCGTTGCCACCACCACCACCATGCCCATTGCCATTACCACTAACATTACTGTGTTAGGCCGTTCTTGTGTTGCTATAAAGAAATACCTGAGGCTGGGTAATTTATAACTAAAAGAGGTTTAATTGGGTCACGGTTCTTGCAGGCTCTACAGGCATGGTACCAACATCTGCTCGGTTTCCAGGGAGGCCTCAGGAAGTTTACAATCATAGCAGAAAGCGAAGGGGGAGCAGGTGCATCACATGGTGAAAGCAGGAATGAGAGAGTGTGGGGGAGGTGCCACACATTTTTTAAGCAACCAGATATTGTGGGAACTCTTTTACTATCACAAGGACAGCACCAAGTGGATAGTGCTATAAGCCATTCATGAGAAGTCTGCTCCCATGATCCAATCACCTCCCACAAGGCCCCACCTCCAACACTGAGAATTACATTTTAACATGAGATTTGGAGGGACAAATATCCAAACTATATCAGTTACCATCACCATTACAGCCATAACACAGTATACTGGTGTCAGCAAAAGCATTACCCTTATCATGAACATCAGCTTTACCGTTAGCACAAGCACTACCAGCACCACTACTACCACCACCATCACCATCACCATGACTACCACCATCACCATCATCACCATGATCACCACCTCCATCATCATTACCACCGCCACCATCGCCACCACCATGACCACCACTATCACCATCACCATCACCACCTCCATCGCCACCACCACCTCTATCACCATCACCACCATGACCACCACCATCACCATCACCACGATCACCATTACCTCCTCCATCACCATGACCAACACACCACCATGACTGTCACCTTCACCACCACCACCACTATCACCATAAACACCACCACTTCCATCATCACCAGCCCCACGACCTCCAGCACCACCACAACCACCATTGCTATCATCACCACACCACCAGCACCACCATCATCATCATTACCACCACCACCACTATCATCACCACCACCATCATCGCTATCACCATCACCACCACTATCACCACTACCACCACCACCATCACCATTGCAACTATCACCATCACCACCACCATTGCCATCCCCACCACCATCACCACCACCATCATCACTAACATCATACCACAACCACCACCTCCATCACCATCCCCACCACCTCCAGCACCACCACAACCATCACCATCACCACCACCACAACCACTACCATCATCACTACAACCATCATCACCATCACCACCACCACCACCATCACTAACATCGTACCACAACCACCACCTCCATCACCATCCCCACCACCTCCAGCACCACCACCACCATCACCATCACCACCACCACAACCACTACCATCATCACCACAACCATCATCACCATCACCACCACTACCATCATCATCACCACTACCATCGCCACCATCACCATTGCTACTATCACCATCACCACCGCCATCAGCATTCCCACCACCATCATCACCACTACCACCACCACCACTAACATCATACCACAACCACCACCTCAATCACCATCCCCACCACCTCCAGCACCACCACCACCATCACCACAACCACTACTATCATCACTACCACCATCATCACCATCACCACCATCACCATCATCACCATCCCTACCGTCTCCAGCACCTCCAGCGGCACCACCACCACCATCATTGCCATCACTACCATCATCATCACCACCATCACCATCATCATCACCATCCCCACCACCACCATCACCACCACCATCACCACCACCATCACCTCCAGCACCACCACTACTATCACCATCACCATCACCACCACCATCACCATCATCACTATCCCCACCATTATCACCACCACCACCACCACCATTATCATCACCACTGCCACCACAACCATCATCACCACCACCACCATCATCACCATCAACACATATATCAGCCTCACCACCATCATCCCAAATGTTATTATCACCTTTAGTATTAGCAACATCATCACCATTGCTACAGGCTTCACTATCATTACTAACACAAACCCAACACCACCACTGCTACTGTCACCTTCTATATCAGCAATATCAATATTGTTGCCATACACATCAGTATCACCAGCATCACCTCACACATCACCATGACCATGACCATCACCTCCACCAACACCACCTTCACCACCACCACCTTCTCTATCACCTCACATGCACCACCAGTAAATGGACCCCCACCTTGCCAGCCATCATTGCTCTCACCTTCAGGAAGCCACCATGGCCACCACAAACATCCTCATTGCCACCCCTAGTGCGAGCATTGCCACCTCATTCCTACCACCACCTATGACCTAACCTCTATTACTTCCAGCCTCATTGGCACCATCACCACCACCAAGTCTGAATCACAGTGGCAGATTGTCAACCGCACCTCAACCAAGCGGGGGAAAATTATGGCATATCCCTGAAAAAATAAAAGAAATGAAATCACACTGGCAGAGCCGCTAGATGTCTACTGCAATATCCATCCCCCTTTTCTTCCCTAGAAACAGAATGCCAGAGTCTTCCATGGCACAGGGGTGCTGGGAATTGAGATCGCATTTCTTAGGCTCCCTTGCAGTTAGGTGTGGCCAAGGGACTAAGTTCTAGCTGGAGGACTGTAAGTGAGAGTGTGAGGGACTTGCAAGAAATCTTAAGGAGGGCAGCCCCTTTCCTGCTGCGGCCCAGGCAACCAACCCCTCTTGCCCACGTTACCATGATCACCTCCTAGCGTGTCTTCCTGCTTTCTCCTTTGCCTCCTGACTCTATGCAGCAACCAGTGTTCTGTGAAAATGTCAATTAGACCAGCTACTGCCCTCCTCAAAACCATCCCCAGCCAAGAATGAAATCCTTATCCTAGCCACAAGGTTCCGCCACCTTTTCATTCCCATCTCCCACCAGACTCCCTCTTGCTTGCTAAGCCCTATGTGGCACTGCTTTTGAAGCCCCTAATGAATGACTCTCCTGCTCACCACAGGGCCCTTGCACACACTGTTCCCTCTGCCCAGAATGTTATTCAACCCCTAACTTCTATGGATTCTTTCAGCTTCTGCTAAAATATTATTTGTTCCAGGAACCCTGTCTTGACCCCTAGTCAGGCGAGCATCTTGTATACTCTTGCTTCAAGGCCCTGTCCTTGTTTGTAACAATAAATCTGTGTGTTTCCATATTGCATTCATCCTCCCTACCAGGTGGGGCTGCCCTGGGGACAGGGTATGTTGGGGGGCAGTTTGTGCACTTCTGTCTTCTCAGTACCAGAAACAGCACCAGGCACATGGAAATATTTGTTGAAAACATTGCATGGGTGAAGGAATTAATGCTGACCCCATGTCTAGATCTAGACTCCTGCCTCAGTTTCCTTCAGGTAAGTATTAAAGTTTTCTTTGCCTCAGTTTCCACATTTGTAAAATGGGAATAACTATAGACCCTACTTATTGCGGTCATTTGGAAGATACGAATAAGTGTTTAGAGCACTGTACGGCTGAAGGATCACATAAGTGCTTTCGATACTGTTTTTGTTCTCCTGCGCACTGGCCTTTCTCACCTCCAGCCTGCTGGAATAGACATCGTCCCTGTCTCATCGTGTCAGCGCCCTTCCTGGGATCTAGACCCGCTCCTGACTTCTTAGCTCCTGGAAGGTCCGGATGGTCGCCAACACCCTCCCTACCAGATCATGCCCTTTGATGTGAACCTGGGCCTGGAGCACAGCCAGGTTTGCCTTCAGTCCACTTCCAGGTTTGCCTTCAGTCCACCTCCAGGGGAGCCTCCCACCTACCTCCAGGGGAGCCTCCCACCCACCTCCAGAGGAACCCGGCTTCTAGTTCCCCCACTGTTCTGTTAGGTCGACCCTGGTTCCCATCTGAACTCACCTGACTCCAGCATTTTGGCTGAAATGATACATTCAGTAATTTTTACTGAATGTTTAAATGTTATTTAATCACAACTAAACTAGGTTACTCTAAAACTTAAACAATACAGAGAAATTTAAAAACAAAATCAAATAATCACTCCCAAACCCCACTACCCAAAATAATCATCATGAACCTGAATGAGTGTAATTCCACGTCCCTCTGGACCCCTAGATACCCAAGACCAAGAGAGGCCAAAAAATATGTAGCTGGAATCACTGGTATAATAATGCATCACAGTATATGTGCAGTTTAGCAGTGTGAAAAGATTCCATTTAATCAGAGTTTAAAAAGCTTCATGTGCCACAGGAGGAACTAATGTGCCATGGAATGTCATGGTGGTCCACTCTGCTGACGAAGCCGTGCTAAGGAGGACTGGGAAGCAGTGTGGCATGCACCCTGGTTACCTTGGTAAGATGCATGGGACTTGCTGTATCCGTAGGGACCTGAGGGATCCCAAGCTCTGGGGAAGGCTGTGAAATCTCTTTTGGGGAAAAGGAGAAGCTATTGCCCTTCACACCTCTTACCACAAAGAAAGAGGCACAGCATTTAGTGGGCCTTCTGGGACTGGGATGCAGCAGCTATCAGCCTTGGGGATACTGCTCTGTATTCATCAGGTGGCTCAAAGGCTACACGTTTTGAGTGGGCCCAGAGCAAGACAGGCCCCTGCAGAAGGCTCTGACTGTGGTCAATCTGCCCTGAGGCCCGGCCACACAATGTGATGGCAACAGACACGCCTTCGTGCGGGGTCTCCGGCCAGTTCTGGTAGGAAGTTGCTCAGAGTCCTGCAGGGAGGGCGTGCCGTCCTAGAAGGAGCTCCTGGAATGCTGCTGGGCCCTGCAGAGCCCAGGACATCCAGTGACCCTGTGACAGCAGCTGGCTGTGGTCAGATCCACTGAGTCCTGAAGTGGCTGGATGGCTGGCACAGTGGCCACCCATTGTGTGACGGAAGACGAGGGTGCTCAGGTCCAGACCTGAGCAGGTCTGTGGAGGAGGCCCAGACTCCCTGTCACCCATTTCTGTTGCGCTGACACCTATTCCTGGGATCACCTATGGCTTCACAGAAGGGTCTCCTAAGGCCACCTAATAGAAGAAAAAATGAAGGCCTGGCTCACAGAGGGGTCTGCAACCAAATATGGATCCCCATGCTGTTCTACAGTCCTCAGGAGCACCCCTGCAGAGGAGCAGTGCTTCGGGCAGCCCTGTAAGCATTGCCCTCGATGGCTCCTGCTGTAGGGAGAGACCCTGCCCTGAGGAGGGGGTGGCATGAACTTGTGCAGCCAGGCTGGCTGGTCATGAACCCAGAATGAATGAGCATAGGAGATCTGAGGCCAGGAGGTCTGGGGTTAAAGGACAGGTTGGTCACAAAGTGTGTGCATCTACCACAGACAGATGTGACAACCAGGGGAGCCTGACCTGTCCTGTGGCCGCCAGTCAGCCTGTGTCCTTGGCCACTCCAGCGCTTGCACAAAGGGTTTATGGACAGAGGCATCAGGAGGGCAGGAGTGGAGCCATCGGTCTCTGCTACTATTGCTGAGAAATAAGCAACCGCAGCGGCAGAGACAGATACTGACTTGGCGATTGGGGACATCCCTTGAGACTGACAGCTACTCAATGGTAGGTTGGTTACTTTGGACCCTGTCCCCCATGAAGGGGCAGCAGCTCATGCGCACCCACCCTGGTTTGCCTTCTGGCTGCAGAACCCCACTGACGTCACCATCCCAGGGCTCACGGGGATCTGGTGGCAACATTTCTCCAGCAGGGCAGGAGGCTTCTCAATCAGTTTCTCATCTGAACCGAATACACAGAAAATGACTTGAGTGATGACTTTCTCAGTGTACCCCAGGATGATACAGAATTGGTACCATTCTTGATACCCAGGAGAGAAGTTAGTCCACTATGTACAATGCAATCCTTGAGTTTAAAAGCTTACTTCTCAGGGAACCCTGACATCCTACACAATTGCCTTAGAGCTGCTGTAAGGAAGGGACAACAGGAATGTAAGAATGGGTGCCCTGACCTCACTTTACTTCACATCACTCAGAAGCGGCTGGTCTAAGAGGAGTGGCCCATCAGAGACTCAGCTCAGGTGCCTGCCTGACTAGCAGCCCGAGGGCTGGGGTCTTGTCCTGCGGGCAGCAGTGTGTGCAGCGAGCCCAGGCTGGGCCCTGGAACCAGAATACACACCCGGAGTGTGGGGAGGAGGCCCACTCACCATCATTCCCTTTTGTAGAACAGACTTCCTGCCCCACAATGTTTGGTTCTGCCAAATTGGAGGTCCTGGCTTGGTGGTGGGATGGGACACATGACAAATATGTCACTGAACCTGAAGCCACAACCACAACCCAGCAGTGAGCCTGCTGGTGACAGTGACCAACTTGGCCACCGTGAGAAGACTACTGCTGCTGCCCAGGGTGGAGAGGAGACATCTAAAACTCAGGGAAGGCTCTGGGGCTTCTCCTGGTCCTTCTGTATGTGGGGATAATGACCAGTGGGCAGCTGCAGCAACCTCGGCTGGACAAGGGCAAGCCAACTGAGGTCTCAGATCCCCCGAGGAAGAGCCGGCCACCCCACCAGGCAAATACCCCAGAGCAGCTGACATGCGGGCCAAGGCAGGGGCTTCCAGAACAGGCAGTGAGGTGGGGCGCTGCTGAGCATCAGTTCCAGCACTGAGACCAGGTGCAGCAGGAGGGACTGTGACCCACCCACGACTTGTGTATCGACACTGAACAAAGATCCAGGCTGGCTGCCACCTTGATTTAAGCTCTGGCCACGCAGGACTCAGTGATGCCACAAGCAGGGCCGAGCTGGTCAGGGGTGGCGGGTGGCCGTGAGCAACCACCTCCTTCAATGTCTTTGTTCTGATGCTTTGACACCTGGGGCCTTGCTGAACCTGGAGGGACCGCCTCTCTCAGGGTCAGCCAATCCATGGTGATAAGGCATGACTCGCTCTGAGCTCACCTTTCAAAGGCAAAACCACCCAACCCAGTGTCCACACCCCAGCTGGCAAGTGGTGAGTTGCAAAGCTGTGCAACTCTTTTGTAATCTCACACTCCAGACCACCATCCCTCTGCTCTATCCCCCCAAGGGCCGGGACCAGACAACCAGGGGCAGCCCTGTGCCCCAGAGCCCTGAAATTATTCAAACAAATCAGCCCTACACCTGCTTACCCACTTCACCGTTAATTCCATGATGGAGGCTCCTGCCCTCTGGTCCGCTCTCCCTCTGCCTCCTGGCCCACCCAGTGCCTCCCAGGCGGGCCCCTCCTCTAAAGAACTGTGAGTAATAAACTATCTTTTCAGCGGCAGTTGCTGCGTGATCTGTTGGCCTTGCTATACTTCAGATTTTCTATTTCACACCCATTATTTTTAACCGTGAACTGCATCAGATACCTCTGTGCCCACTTCACGTCCTCTTGACCTCCTGATTGTCCCAGCCACAGTGCTATCATGGTCTCTTTCATGTGGTCTTTGCACAGCTTTGCAACTCACCACTTGCCAGAGCTGGCATGCTGTGAGGACCGCCTGTGGGAACTGCTTGGCCCTCACACAGTGCAACCCAGAAGCACAAGGTCACTGGGTAGCCTGATGGATGGATGGGAGCCTATGGCTGTGTGCCCCTCTGCCATCCCTGGGCCAGACAGGATTCAGCACCTCCCACAGGTTTCCACGGATATCCTCTTGGGGTGGAGCGCAGAACCCCACAGAGGCGGCTGGGTTGGCGGTGCCTCCTGCTGCTTTTCCTCCTTCGCTGCCTGGCTCCCCTGTGGCTCACTCACTCCTATCCCCTGGCATTGCTTCCCACCGAAACTTCCTGCACACAGACTCCTTTCTTCCAGGCAGTCCTTTCAGGGGAGCTCAGGCTAAGGTGAGCCTTGGGTTGCCTTTCCCAAGGTCTGTGCTGAGAATGAAGGGAGATGGTGACCAGGTGAGCTAAGGGCTCCTTCCACCAGCATCCCTAGCTGGGGGTGGAAGGGGGCTCCCCCCTTGGTGAAGGGGAGAGGCATCTATAGGAAGAGAATGGAAGGCTGGCCACTGCCGGCTGTCTTCCATCCCTGGTCCAAATCTCGGAGCAGCCCTGGGGCAGGGGAGCGAGAGCCTCTGTGTGGATTGCAGACACCCACACCCTGCCGCTGCCCCTGCTGGAGGTGTGACCTGAGGCTGAAGTGAGGAGGCAGGAGCAAGGGCAAGCCACCAGTCTCCTCCTGCCCCACAGAGGCCTCATGCCCATTCTGGAGGCCAGAGTCCAGCTATAGAGACACCAGCTCCCCACCCGCCTGCAGTGTTCCAGGCACACAGTTGCGATCCTCTTAGCCTCTAGGGGGCTCTAGACTCCCTACCACCCTTTCCCCATCACTTCCTTGGGCCCTGAAGCTGAGGGGCCTTCTTCAGGGTTGAACAGCAGATCCCGTCAGGAAGGGCCCAAGTTTCAGTCCAGAACCACTGCTCCCGAGCTCTGATCTGTGCCTCAGTTTCCCCACCTGGAGAATGGAAATGACAAGGAGCAGTTCACAGGATGGGAAGGATGGCAGCAGAGAGGATAAGCTGGCTCATGGGACGAGGCCTGGAGCCTGTCCCCTGGCCAGGGGTGTCTCCCTGCAGACGACAGATCATGGGCTGCCTTTCCTTGCATGGAAGTCAGCACTGGGATCAGGCTGGGCTGCAGCTGGGGGAACCTGGATGCCCCTGGGCGCTGAGGGGACACCTCAGCTCTGAGCTGGGCCCAGGGCTGGGTCAGAGGCCTGCAGCAGGCCCCATGGTAGCCCGAATGCCAGGCTTTTTGGGGAGGTCATTCGTGGTACAGCTCTTGGGTCCCATAAAGGAGGGCCCTGTGGGGAAGCGAGCTCTCTCTGAGCCTCAGTTCCTTTCTTTACTTTTCTTTTTCTTTTTTAATTTTATTTTTAAGTTTTTTTAATTCAATAGGTTTTTGGGGGAACAGGTGGTGATTGGTTACATGAACAAGTTATTTAGCAGTGATTTCTGAGATTCTGGTGCACCCATCAGCTGAGCGGTGTACACTGTACCAAATGTGTAATCTTTTATCCCTCACCCGTTCCCCTGCGTCACCAAAGTCCAATGGATCATTCTTACGCCTTTGCGTCCTCATAGCTTATCACACACACATGAGTGAGAACATACGATGTTTGATTTTCCATTGCTGAGTTGCTTCACTTAGAATAATGGTCTCCAGTTCCACCCAGGATGCTACGAATGTCATTATTTCATTACTTTTTATGGCTGAGTAGTAGTCCATGATTTATATACACCACATTTTCTTTATCCACTTGTTGATTGATGGGCATTTAGGCTGGTTCCATATTTTTGCAATTACAAATTGTGCTGTTATAAACATGTGTGTGCAAGTATATTTTTTGTATAATGACTTCTTTTCCTCTGGGTAGATACCTAGGAGGGGGATTGCTGGATCAAATGGTAGATCTACTTTTAGTTCTTTAACGAATTTCCACAGTTTTTCATAGTGGTTGTACTAGTTTATATTCCCACCAAGAGTGTAAACAAGTACTCCCTTTTTACCACATCCATGCCAACATCTATTATTTTTTGATTTTTTGATTATGGCCATTCTTGTAGGAGTGAGGTAGTATCTCATTGTGGTTTTGATTTGCATTTCTCCGACAGTGCGTGATGTGGAGCATTTTTCCATATGTTTGTTGGTCATTTTATATCTTATTTTGAGAATAGTCTGTTCATGTCCTTAGCCCACTTTTTGATGGGATTGTTTGTTTTTTCTTGCTGATTTGTTTGAGTTCTTTGTAGATTCTGGATGTTAGTCCTTTGTCAGACATATAGATTGTGAAGATTTTCTCCCACTCTGTGGGTTGTCTGTTAACTCTACTGATTATTTATTTTTTTCTTTTCTTTTCTTTTCTTTTTGAGATGGAGTCTCGCTCTCTCGCCCAGGCTGGAGTGCAGTGGCATAATCTTGGCTCACTACAAGCTCTGCCTCCCAGGTTCACGCCATTCTCCTGCCTCAGCCTCACAAGTAGCTGGGACTACAGGCGCACACCACTATGCCCAGATAATTTTTGTTGTATTTTTTAGTAGAGATAGGGTTTCACTATGTTAGCCAGGATGGTCTCGATCTCCTGACCTCATGATCCGCCCACCTCGGCCTCCCAAAGTGCTGGGATTACAGGCGTGAGCCACCGCACCCAGCCTGATTATTTCTTTTGCTGTGCAGAAGTTTTTTAGTTTAATTAAGTCCCATCTATTTATCTTTGTTTTCGTTGCATTTGCTTTTGGGTTCTTGGTCATGAAGTCTTTGCCTAAGCCAATGTCTAGAATGGTTTTTCCGATGTTATCTTCTGGAATCTTTATGGTTTCAGGTCTTAGATTTAAGTATTTGATCTATCTTGAGTTGATTTTTGTATAAGGTGAGAGATGAGGATCCAGTTTCATTCTACATGTGGCTTGCCAATTATCCCAGCACCATTTATTGAATAGGGTTTCCTTTCTCCACTTTTTGTTTTTGTTTGTTTTGTCAAAGATCAGTTGGCTGTAAGTATTTGGCTTTATTTCTGGGTTCTCTATTCTGTTCCATTGGTCTATGTGACTATTTTTTATACCAGTACCATGCTGTTTTGGTGACTATGACCTTATAGTATAGTCTGAAGTTGAGTAATGTGATGGCTCCAGATTTGTTGTTTTTGATTCTGAGTCAGTTTCTTCATCTGTAAATGGGATGGCTCCAGCTGCCCTGTAGGGCTGTGAGAGTCCTGAGGTTTACTGATCAGATCCTGGCAGGAGAGGTAGCCTGCAAATTAGGGGAAAGGGCTTAATGAGCTGGCCACTTACTGGTGCTGTATAGAGGATGGTGACAGTACAGACAGCAGGAAGCTGCCATTCCTGCCTCTGGGGAATGGGAGCAGGGCTGTTACTGGAGCTCTCCCAAGCTGCAGACCGGGAGATGGCCACCCTCCCACCACAGTGGTGGCTGTGGCTCTTAGTCAGGACATGGCCAGTCTCAACCCAGGAGGAGCTGGATGAGTAATTCTGGCCACTCTCTCCTTCCACCCTTCCAGTCTTCAGCTGGTGTCCCCATTGGTGAACCAGACCAGAGGCGAGGGCAAGGGGACCGTGGCAGAAGAGCACACAGGGCACGGAGAGGGAGGGCTGTGGTGGTGGAGGAGGAAACAGAATGTTCAGTATAGAAAGTGAATTGCTGGCAGCCTGGGAGACTGAGCTGTGCTCTGCCCTGGGTCCCTGGGGCTACAGCACCTATGAGAGAGACTTGCTCTCTGAACCCCTGGCCTGAGGTTGGCAGGAACCACCAGGCAGAGGGCACCCCGCTGATGAGGGACGGAGATGGCACAGGCCTGAGGCTGTACTGATGGCTGGCAGCATGGCTTTTGTGACTGGGTGTGTGAGAACCAAACCCATCAGGGGAGCTGGCCCAGCCAGGCCCTGGGAGCTTCTGGAATGTCAGACAGAGACAGAGAAACCAAGATGGCACCTACCTGCAATCCAGAATCCTGAACAACCTCACACACAGGCAGCCCCAGGTCATGCTGTCTCTGGGCTTTAGAGCCTCATCAGGGGCTAGTATAAACTCTTCCTTGCAGCCCCCCCAGTGCTGGGTCACCTCGGACCTGTACCACCTCTCCCCAGGATCACCTCCTTCTGTGCCACCTCACTGCAGGCAGCGAAGGGAGTTTCTGAGAGGATACCTGGGTGCCTGGCCCCCAAAAGCTGGTGACAGGCTGGGACAAGACAGGGGCAGCTCCTCACTCCACCTGTGAATCAGGCTGGGCCAGGGCTATCCTGTCTTTGTCCCTCTTGGGTCTCCTGCCCAGCCTGGCCAACCTGCACAGACCTTATCTCAGCCATCCATCCAGGCCACCTGGACTAACCAGTCCTGCCAGAAACTGGATCTGGCCACAAATGCCCCTCCCTGGGGGAGAGGGTGGCGAGACAAGCCCCCCACCTTCCACTGGCCTTTCCTGCTGGCTGAACCAGAGGGGCAGGGCCCAGAGGTAGAGGAGTTGGGCCTCTGGGCTCCCCTCCACTCCCCCGCCCTCTCCTGTGACAGGCAAGCTGGGTCTAAGCTGAGACTGATGCATGGCCCAACAGACAGACTGAGCCATGTCCCTCTCCTACCCAGCTGCTCAGCTGCCAGGGAGTCACAGCCATGGCCAGGAAGGGAGGGGTCGCTGCAGAGAGTTGAGGAGCCACCTAGTGAGCTCCCAAGACCAATTTTTCTTTGTTCAAGAGGGAAACTGAGGCCCAGAGAGGCTCTCCTTTATTTGTAAAGCTGTTTAATAATTCATCATAGGGGACCACCAACTTTTTCCTTTATATAAATTTATTGTCTCTTGTGTGCCTAAAGGTAAGCATTCTACCCATGCAGCCTTATGCCCTCTTCAGATGGCCCTGGAGGGGATGGGTATTGCCATGATTCCCACCTAACAGATGAGGAAACTGAAGTTCAGAGAGGTTAGGACAGTTGCCCAGAATCACACAGCTGGGCTGAGATTGGAACTCTCATCAGCTTGCAAAGCTGTGCTCTTGGGGTGGCTTCCAGGTTTCCCCATGACGTGTCTGGGTCTTCTTTGTCCACTCATCTTATTCGTGCCCTTTAAAGATAAATTCAGCATGGGCAACATAACATAGTGAGACCCCATCTTTCCAAAAAAATTTGAAAAGTAGCTGGGTGTGTTGGTGCACGCCTGTGGTTGCACTGCCTGAGGGAGGCTGAGGCAGGAGGATTACTTGAACCCAGAGGTCAAGACTGCAGTGAGCTGTGATCATGCTACTGCACTCCAGCCTGGGAGGCAGAGTGAGACCCTGTCTCAAAAAATACATAAATTTTAAAAAATGAAGATAAATTATTTGAGGTAAGTCACTGGATCAAAGCTCCCGCAGAATTTTGAGTGTCATATTGACAAACTGCACACCAGAAGCAGGGTCCATGGGAGCTCCACCTGTCCCACAGCTGCCCGGCACTGCTTGTTGTCAGTATTCTTGCCTTTTACTCTAGAAAAGAGGAATGATACCATGTGATTCCGTGCGCATAACCTAGACTTGAGGCATCTCGTCTGTGTTGGCCATTTCTGTACCTTCTGGCGTGAATCCCAGTCCTACGTTCTTTGCAGGAGAAGACAAGGGCTGGGAGGCCACAGGTTCCCACTGCTCTCTGGCCTCAGGCTGCTCACCTGCAAAATAAGGGGAGAGGGTGCTTCTGGGATGATACTAGCAGGTGACCCTGGCAGGGGACACCAGCTCCTCCGGCCTGATTCCAGTTGCAGGAATGTTTCTCCTCCCAGGTCTCGCCCCGGGCCTGACTCCTGATACTAGGCAGTAAATAACTTTCCATTTGATCACCCCTGTTTTGGAGAATCTTTTGCTCTGGGGAAAGTGGGCATGTGCCCCAGTCAAGCCCCACCCCAGTTACCTAGGAGGAGCCAGGACCTTAGGGTTGGGTCAGGATGGGTGGGAGAGAGGTAGGCCTGGGAGGGTGGGGATCCTGGCATCCTAAGCATGAGTGTCATTGCCCACGGCCCTGAGCTGCGGGCATCCACATCCCCAGGCCAAATCCCTGCATGTGAGGCCAGATGTATCATCCTAAGGCCACCACGCCAGGTGGCTGCAAGACCAGGCAGACAAACCTGGCTCCTGCCTCCTCCTAAGCCCACCAGTCCTCTCTGCCCTGGAGCAGCCCTCATAGTACACATGGGAAGACTGGGGCAGGAATGGGCAGTGACTGGGTCCCAGCCACCCACAGTGGGCACAGAGGTCTGGCTGGCCTAGGACCAGTTGGGAGGGATGGGGCTGCCCCCAACATGTGCCCCACACTCTTGGCAGCGGCAAATCCCAGCCCCTGCCCCAGGGCTCCAGGTGTGTGGATAGCAGGTTCCTTTGCAGGGAGTGCGAGCGAGAACACAGGCCAGGGATCCCCAGCGACTTGAGTGGGTCACCTGGCGCCCGGGGAGGGAGGAGCTGGTCCCAGGGCAAGGACGACGCGGTCTTCAAGGGAGCCTCGGCATGATATGGGAGCAGAGTTGTCCCCCACCCCCCAGGTCAGCTGCCCGAGCGCCGCCGAGCGAGGCCGGCCGCCAGCGGGCCATCTGCATGACAAAGGCGCGCCCCGGCGGTGTGAGCGGGAGAGGGGCGCCCCGAGCTCCGCCCGCCCGCAGGCCCGCAGCTGCCCTGCTAAGCCTCCACCCCGCGGCCTGGAGATTTGGGGGGCGGGGGCGGCACGCGAGCCCGGGCGCTCAGCTGTGTTTGCTCGGGGGGAGCCACGCGGGGCGGCGGGGCTGGGGCGCGGGACAAAGGCCCGGATCTGACCGACCCTGCAGGTGGCGCGGGGGAGGGGGCGGACGCTCCGGGAGAGGGCGATGGGGGAGGGGCGGCCTCCCGGCTGCCCAACCCGAGTGCCCAGAACCTGAGACCCGCCTCGGGCGGCCGCAGTCCCCGAAACCTGGCCTGGGGATCATCTGGGTCTTCCTCCAGGTCCTCCGCCCTTTCCTGGAATTCCAAATGTTCAGCAAACGTGGCCACCGTCTGGGCGGGCTGCTTGATTTGTCTTCAGCTCCAACAACACTTTCTCCCTGGTGCCTCCTCCAGTGCCAGCAGGAGTGCCCAACGCCATGTCCCCAGACCACCCTATCCTGGGAGCCTCTCTCTTCACTTTCCCGCATGTCCAGGGAGGCAGCTGGCCTTTCCAGCCTCACATTCACTGCAACCAGCCCCTTCGCTTTTCCCACTCCAGGAAACAGTCCTTCCACACTCCCGCTGCCCAGGCCAAACCTGCGGCACCAGCCTCCACGCCTCTCTTTCTCCCCGCTGACTCCACCTTGGACGTCTCCCCAGAGACGTCTCCCCCTCCCAGTTCCGGCCGCTGGTCCCGCCGCCATCGTGCTCACCTGGACCAGTGAGCACCCCCTGTACCCGGCTCTATCCCGCTGCAGCCCATTCTCCTGCAGCAGCGGGAGGGTCCGTTAAAGCCAAGTCGGAGATCCTCCCTCCTTTGCTCCAGTCTCCCGTAGCTCCCACCTCACTCACAGGAAAAGCTCACCCCGCAGTGGGTTCCAGGCCCACCCGATCCCACGACTGCCACCTCCCCCATCACTCAGCCTCCCCAGTCTCCTTGGTTTCCCTTGGGCGGCCAGGCCTCCAGGCCTTTGCATGGCCGCTACCTCCGTTTGGAACAGGCCTCACCCGACATCTGTGTGCCCCACTCCTGTACTTGTTTCAGGTCTTTACTCAAATGCCTCCTCAGTGAGGCTGTCCTTGGTTTAAAATGTTAGCACTCCTTCAGCTCCTCTTGCTTTGCTCTCTGTCCTAGTTTTTCTCCTGGGCACTTCTTGCTATTGGCATTTCTGCACGTGGTGCTCATTCCCGTCTCTCACTTTGTTTGTCATCTCTCCCATTGATGTAAGATGCACCAGGGTGGAGACTGTCTCCTGTTGGCTGTTGTGACCCCCAAACCTAGCATGGTCCCTGGAACACAGTAGATGCTCAGTAAATACATGCTGGATAAATGAGTAAATTAAATCCTTTACTCCTCCACAGCACCCTGTCAGGTAGGCCCTCTGTAAGGTAGACACCCTACTCCCCATTCTACAGATGACAGTGCTGAGGCACAGAGAGCAAGTAACTTGCCCAGGTCTCATGGCTAGAAAGTGTGGGAGGCAGGATTTGAATCCAGGGCCTCACTTCCTAGAAAGGTCTCAAAATAGTGGCCCACACACTGTTTTTGGCTCTCAGAAGGTTTTGTGTGGCTCGAACGGTTTCAGAAAACATTGAATCAGCTGTGGCCATTTAAAAATTAGGAGGCCAGGCATGGTGGCTCACACCTGCAATCCCAGCACTTTGAGAGGCTGAGGCAGGAGGATTGCTTGAAGCCAGGAGTTTGAAACCTGGGCAACATAATGAGACCGCCCCCCTCCACTCCCATCTTTACAAGAAATAAATATAAGCCTGGCATGATGGTACATGTCTGTAGTCTCAGCTACTTGGGAGACTGAGGCAGGAGGATCACTTGAGCCCAGTTTGAGGCTGGACTGAGCTACAATTGTACCACTGCACTCCAGCCTGGGCAACAGAGTGAGACTTCATTTCTAATACACAACAAAACAAAAAAATCAGGATGCTTTGTGCAAAATTTCAGACCTCCAGCTTTTCTTGTAAAATTGGAACCTCTGGCCACACTGTGTCCCCAATCCCACAAGGCAGCCACTGGCAGGGGCTGAGTGGCACTGCTCCTCAGGACTGGCATGGACTGCCCTCATGCCCAGTCTCCACCCCACTGCTCCTGCCCCTGCCCCGGGCCTCCCTCCTGTGAGCATGAGCATTCTGTGCTTCTGCTCTTGCTGTTCCCTCCACCTGGAATCCTCTCCCCACAGTTCTTGGCCTGGCTGTCCCCTTCTTGTCACTCAAGGCCTAGCTCCTCAGGAAGCCCTGCCTGCCCACTCTGGCTAAGGATCATGATCTGAAGTCACTTCATGAATGTATTTGGTTCCTGCACACTGTCTGTCTCCCCAAGGAGGATAGCAGCTCCAGTCGGCAGGAGCCAGTTCAGCCCATTGCTCCCGTCCAGGGCAGCACCTGTGCCCACACCTGGCTGCATGCTTGTTGACTGACGAAATGAATGAGCAGATGAATGAATGAAGGGCTTGCGGGTGGCAGCCGCTGTTCTGAGC
Source organism: Trachypithecus francoisi (assembly GCF_009764315.1). NCBI lineage: Eukaryota > Metazoa > Chordata > Mammalia > Primates > Cercopithecidae > Trachypithecus > Trachypithecus francoisi. The sequence goes on from NW_022681453.1 coordinate 60,755,119, forward strand.
ACTTCCCATGCATAGAGCACTGTCCTCTGTGCACAGCAGGCTTCTGTGCGAGCTGGGGCTGGGTCACACACAGATCCCTTGCTGGGGGTTCAAGCTGTAGTGGCTTCTGTCTTCTCAGCCAGGGCCTCAGACTCTGTGACAACCTTGAGAGGCATGGGGAACCCTGTCCCCCACTCCAGTGCCCAGCTTCCCGGGGGCTCGCTGCAGACATGGAGCTCTGAGTCTTCTGGGTCAGCTGAGCTGTGCCACATGAGAGTCACCCTCCTGGTGTTGCAGGGGCAGCCCTGCCCCCTACTTGCCCAGAACTTCCCCCAGGTTTCAGGAGACAGCTATGTGAACTGACTGTGTGCAGGCTGATTCCAGGCCCAGATCCTTCTGCTTCTTACTGTGTGACCTTGATCAATTTATCTCACCTCTTTGAGCCAGTTTCCCTTTCTATACAGCGGGACCACTGCCCCTGCTTGAGACTTACTATGAGAGCTCCTGGAGCCTATGCACGGCCCCCAGCGCCAGTGCCCAGTAGGCACTCAGCACACAGGACATGGTCTGGCCTCCCCTCTGGCTGCCTGGGTGGAAGGCCCCCCATGACGTCACTCCTGCACAGGGGCACCAGCAGCCAAGGGCCTGGGGTCTGTACCAGCCAGCTGGTGGTGGCCCTGTGTGCTCACTCATGTGCGTGGTATTGGGTGAGGGTGTGACCGTGTGGATTGTGTGTGTATGTGGCTACTGGTGACTGTGTGTGAGTGCCCACACATAGGACCACGTGTGTTGTGTGAGCCTGTGGTTGGGGATGACTGCTGCCCGAGCACTGGCTCTGTGTCATGGCTTGTCCCTGACTCTGTGTCCCGGTGTGTGACGGTGATGGTGTGGTTGTGGGTGAGACACTGGGCGAGGGTAGGGCGAGGCACCTGAGTGGCCCAGTCAGTCCTCGGCAGCTGGGTGATCTGGGTGGGGACAGGCTTGCCTGGGTCTCCAGGCAGCCCTCGGTTGGGGAGTGCACTGGGCCCCAGCTGATCCGGGCTGGCTGGGCAGTCTGAGCCAGAAGGGGCCGGTTGTCGGGGTTTCCGGAGGCCGCTGCACCCCAGGCCATCTGTTCTCAGGACCTGCTCTGCTGGTCATGCTCTGGGTCCCAGGACCCGGGATGGGGGCAGGAGGCTGCCTTGCTCACTACAGCCCTGAGAGCCCCTTCTCTGACTATGTGTCAGATATGGCCTCCTGCATGTGGCCTCCCCACTCACCCTGCCTCTACCATGTGCCCTCTTTGCCTGCCCAGCCTCCTCCCAGTAGCACCATGTTCTGCACCCATCTGGCTGTGAGGTGAGGGCATGGACCCCCTCACCACTCACACCACGTGGCCACAGGGCCCAATATGTTCATCCAGCACAGACCCAGCTCCCTGGGGTTTGTTGATGGAATGAGTCAGCTGGAGGTGGTGGCCTCTTCCATCCTGGCAGGGTTGGCCTCACTGCTGGCCCCTGTCACTGGGGGAATTGACAGCTCCCTGTCCCCAGCTTTCCAAGGAGCTCAGGGGGATGTACGGCCCTTCCCAGGGACCTCCACTTTTCCCTGCCACGACTCCCGGCTCTGTAGTGGCGTCTGGCGTGTGTCAATACCCCCTCCCACACAGTTCCCCAGGGCCTCAGGCTCCCCAAGTGGAGAGACACCTGGCGACCTGGACCTGTCGGAGAAAACTAAGCCTCCGTAGGGGCTCAGTTTCCCCGCTGGGCTGGCTGGGGCTGCTTGCCTGAGAAAGCTTCCCTAGGTCTATCTCCGGTTCAGAGGAGGGCCTGGCTTGCCAGGGTGGGGGCAAAGCAGAAACCCCCAAGAGAAGGCTGTCCACCCCTGCGTGCTCCTCAGGACCAGGAGGAGACCTACGAGTGAAAGCAGACTCAGTGGGGAAACACACCCAGCCCCAGGAGGTTGCCCGCCTGGTGATGCCTCGGGGTCCTGAGCCTGGGACAGAGGTGCAGAACCAACAGGTTCGGACAGGGAGAGAGAGAAGCAACAGACGCGCACATCACTCACTCCGGGGCAAGGGTCACGCACCAGGGCCAGGCACTCCGGGGCTTCTTGGATCTGGACTTAGAATGCCAATTGTTGATGCCAAGCCCAGAATGGCTCCGGTTGTCAATTCCCAAATGGTAGGTATGTGACTGTGACTTTGTGTGTGTATGCACATGCATATGTGAAGGTGCGTGAGCCTCTGCATAGGCTTTTGGGTCTGGTGGGCATGTTCGCAGAGCCTGGCTAGTGTGTGTTATGGACGAGGGATGGAGGTTGCTACCTGCCTCTAGCGTGTGTCACTATGCATGGCAGGCAGCCTGCTGGTCTCTGTGACCGTGTCCCAGTGTCCCTGGGCAAAAGTGTGTGTGATGTGTGGCCTCCCTCAGTGGCACTGCCAGAGCCAGGCTGGGGGCTTCAGTGGAGGACCTGCCCTCAGGGCCCCTAAGTACCCCCGACCCTGGCCTCAGACCTGGACCCGAGTGGGAGCTCTGGCTGGCCCACATGGGGGCTTTTGTCCATTTCTGAAGTGACAAGAGACACACAAAAGGGCTTTTAATTAAATCAAAGGAGGGGGAAACGGGCCAGCCGGGCTGCTATTATGTTACCAAACGCAAAAATGAAAACTTATTTTTAAAGCTCTGGTATTAATTTGAGATTATTCAGATAGTTAATTAAAAGTGCAGCATGTGTTAAATATTATTTCAACAAAGATTATCATCAGGCCTCCATGTAATGTGATCCTCGGGCTTGGAAGCTTTATGCAAATGGCTGCAGCCAGGAGGAAGGGCCCTCAGCAGTGGGGTGGCAGGCAGGCGCAGGGAGGGCAGGAGCTCCGGGTAGGCCCACTCCCCTTGGGTCTGGCTCCCCCAGACACAGATGAAGTCTCAGCCAGGTCCCCCTTTCCAAGCCCTGGGTGAGTAGGGGACTGTGTGGCGGGTCCTGAGCCCACCAGCTAGTCAGCAGCAGGGCCCCATACAGTCTTCTGGATGGCTCTGTGGGCCATGGGGGAGGCTGGCCACACTGCCTGCCTCGAAAACCAGCACACCTGTAGGTGTGTGTGCATGGGTGTGAGCAGGGGGTCTGGGAACAGCAGTGTGGATGTGTGTGCTCCTGACGCCATCACAAGACTGGGTGTGCACAGGTGATGCTTGTGCATGAGCTGGGAGGCTGGCAGAAAGTTTGTGTTCAGGGTGTCTCCATCTTACACGTGGACTCTGGCACTGACAATTTGGGCACCTGCCTGTGTTATGAGTATTTGTGTGTGGCACACGTGGGCATGGGGTGGGCACTGCTGGGTGTGTGCCCATAACCCACCCTGGGCAAGTCACGTCACTGGTCAGCGCCTCAGTTTCCCCATCTGTAGAATGGGATGGGTAATAACAGTAAACGCCTCATTGGGAGAATTGGACGGGATTACATGGGATAACACAGACAACGAACTTAGGCACTGTCCTGTAGAGACAGAATGCAAGTCGCAGGCGAGAGCCATCTACTTAATTTTATATCTTAGCCACAATTTTAAAAAGTGAAATTAATTTTCGTATTTTATTTAACCCAGTATATCCAAAATATTATGATTTCAGCTCAATACAAAAAGTGATAAGTATGATTGTTTAGTCTCTCTTTGTCACAGGAGGCCTTTGGAAGCCACCGTGTACTGGGCCCTAGGTACATCTCATCTTGGACGGCGACATTACGGGTGCTCAGAGCCACGTGGGGACGTGACGGCCTCTGAGCCTCAGGCCCTGCCCCCCAGGCCGGCTCTCTGCAAACCCGGGGCCAGCGCTCTCCTGGAGAGACTCCCGGGGCGCCGCGCAGGGCGGCAGGGACGGGCGGGGTAGGAGTGGGGTAGCCCGGAGGCGGGTGGGCCCAGGACCCCTCGCTAACCCCCTCCCCCACACCGTGCACTAGGTCCGTGTCCCGAGGTCGTGCGTCCCAGACAGTCCGACAGGTGTTTGCCGCCGTCCTGAAATCACATTTGGGCTCCCGCCCGCGCTGCGCCCCGCCGGGGCCGCCCCTGCCGGCCCTGCGGTGCGCTCTCGGGTCGCTGGGCGCGCGCCGCTCCTGCCCTCTGTCGGCGCCTGGCGGCAGCGCAGCCCCGCGGCGGGACGGGGAGGGGGCCTGGCTGGCTGCGGCTCTGCGGGGCGGAATGGGTGCGTGCCCACCCCACCGTACCAGGCCCCACCGTTCCAAGACATTTCCACACCTCATCCCACAGGATGCTTACGGCGGGCTGCAAGGCCAGCAGCGCCAGCCCGGTTTTACAGATGGGAAAGCAGAAGCTCAGAGAGGACCTGTGACCTGCCCAGGGCTACACAGCAGGACTGTAGGCAGGGATTGGGGAGCTGAGGTGGGAATCTAGGTGTTCAGCGCACTTCCATGAGTCCCACTGGGTTCAAGTGCTGGCTCTGCCCCGCGTGACCTGTGCAGCGAGACAGGTGACAACCTCTGTGAACCTGAGTGGCTCTGCTGTAAGCTGGCAGGGACAGTAGCCCCTCCTGCATAGGACTGCTGTGAGGATTGAACAGAGGATGACTCTAAGGTTTCTAGCAGGTCCCTGGAACTCAGTAATCATCCAAAAAGTCTCTGAGCCACAGCATAATAACCCGATTTGCCTACCTCAAGGCCTTGGCACCTGCTGGGCCCCTGCCTGGAAACCTTTCACTCGGATCTTGGATGGGATGGTCCCTCTGCCTTAATCTCGGTTCAAACCCACCTCAGCAAGGCCCGCGCCAGTCACCCTGTTAGCATTGCCCTAATTCATGCCCTTGGAGCCCTTGCCAACAGCAAGATGGTCCCTCGTGTCCCCAGGCTGCCTGGTTTCCTACCTGCTGCCCACAGGACAGGCGGGCCCAGGAGGTCGCTTATCCTGGCCATTTCTGCGCTGGGAGCACCAGGCCTGGCCTGGGTGGGTGCCCGATGGGAATGTGTTGAGTGAAAGGTAAAATGCCCAGTCAGGCAGGAATGCAGACAGCAGCTGGGGTGGGAAACTGCTTGGCAGTAAAACACACGCCACACAACACAGACCTTCCACGGTGAGGCGTTTCCTTACAGGAGAGAAGCACCAATGCTCACGCAAAACCCCACAAAGAGTGTTGGGAGCAGCTTTAGTCACAGTCACCCAAACTGGAAGCAGCCCGAGTATCCTTCCACAGGTGAATCTGTCCGCCCGCCCACAGCCACACCTCGGGGCCCTGCACAGTGACCTGAGGAGCTGCTGGGAGGTGCAGTCACAAGCATGAATCCCAAGGCAAGGAAGGCTTGCTGGAAAGGCCACACACAGTGTGATCCCACTCATGTGACATTCTAGAAAGTGTAAAACAACAGTGATGGAAAAGAGATGAGTGAATGCTGGGGTTGGGCGTGCGAGGGGTGCTTATACAGGGGCATGAAGTGTGGGGGAGCACCTGTTCTCTCTTTTGACTCAGGTAGGGGTTACGCAACTGAATGTGTTTTTCAAAACGTGCAGAGCTACATGTTTAAAGGGGTGATTTTTACTCTATGTGACAAACAACAAATTTAAAAACCAGTCACAGAGTCGCAGACTCTCAGAATCATGGAGTTGACCAGTCCTACCTGCTTGATAAGAGGCCCTGACCACCCTGCCACTGCCTCCCTGAGAAGGGCCACTTCTGCCACAGTCTCCACCTTAGACTGAACGAGCTCCAAAAGTGGCCCACAGAAGGTGAGAGGAGTGGGGGAGGAGATCGGGGTGAGGCGGGAGACACGGGCCTGGAGTTTTTACTTCCATTCACTTTGTTGTGTGCGTCAGTAGTTTGTTGTGGTGGGTATGGACACATAGCGTTCACTGTATTATGCCCCATGCACTTTTCATATGTTTGAACTATTTCCTTAATAAAAATGATAAATGGCTGGGTGCCGTGGCTCATGCCTGTAATCCCAGCACTTTGAGACGCCAAGGCAGGAAGATCACTTGAGGACAGGAGTTCACAAGCAGCCTGGGGAACATAGTGAGACCATGTCTCTACTAACAAAGAAAAAAAATAGCTACTATGGTGGTGCATGCCTGTGTAGTCTTAGTTACTCAGGAGGCTGAGGCAGGAGGATCATGAGAGCCCAGGAGTTCAAGACTGAAGTGAGCCAGGATCACGCCACTGCACTCTAACCTGGGTGACCGAGTGAGACTGCCTAAAACAAAACAAAATCCCAAAACAACCCCAAGCCAGATAAGTAATACAATCATTTAAAAACAACAATAAAGTGAATTCTACCATAGAACCCCACTGGCCTCCTCTGCAGCCCTGGGAAGCAAATTACTTTCTGCCCATTGAGAAGAGCAGACTGAGGCTTGGGGAGGCACCCAGCCTGCTGGCGTAGGGAGCAGCCAGCAGCAGAAGCCAGGAGGCTGGTGGGTGCGTCCTGCAGCCTGCCAGAGGTGACTCTTGGGGCCAGGTGTCTTTGGGAAAGGCTGCATTTCATCCCCCAGGAAGTGTGCCTGTGTGCAAGGGCATGCGTATTGTGTGTGTGTGTGTGTGCGTGCATGTGCGTACATGTTTCTGGATGTCATTTCTGTGTCTCCTGGGGCTCCAAGTCACACTCTCCCCAACACCCCCTAGGCAAAGGGCCTCTGTTTCCTACCCACCAAGGCTCTGGTGCAGAACCACCTGCTGCAAGGGTTGCCCCCAGGCATTGGCTGCAGGGCAGAGAGAATGGCTATGGAGCATTGACCAATTTTTAAAAACAACTTTATTGAGCTATAACTTAGGGCTATAAAGCTCCCCCACTTAAAGTGTACAATTCCAAACTTCTGTATGTTTACAGAGTTGTACAACCATCACTACAATCTAAGTTTAGAACACTCTGTCTCCTGAAAAGAAACTGCCTCCACTGGCAGTCACTCCCCACTTCCTGCTCCCCCAGGCCCTGGCGAATCTACTTTGTGCATCTATAGGTTTGCCTCTTCTGGACATTTCACATAAATGGACTCACACACTATGTGGCCTTTCACGATTGGTTTCTTTCACTTAGCACAGTGCCTTCATGGTCCATCCATGCTGCAGTGCATAGCAGTACTTCATTCCTCTTATTATTTATTTATCTATTTATTTATTGTTTATTTATTGAGACAGGGTCTTGCTGTGTCACCCAGGCTGGAGTGCAGTGGTGCAATCATAGCTCATTGGGGCCTCTAGCTTCTGGCCTTAGGCGATCCTTTCACCTCTGCCTCCCATAGTGCTAGGATTTCAGACGTGAGCCACTGCACCTGGCCTTCATTCCTTTTTCATTTTTATTAGATTGTTGCCAAATACTATTCCATTGCTTGGGTAGATAGATATTTTGCGTATCCATCCATCAGTTGATAAACAGGGTTGCTTCCACTTTTTGGCAGTAATTCTATAGTAAACTTTTAAAGAAACATCCAAGCTGTTTTCCCAAGTGACTGCCGTGAAGCATTTAATGAGCACCTGCTGTGTGGCGGTTTCCCTCTGACCGCTACCCAGAGAAGGAGGTCCTAATATTAATTTCATTTTGCTGAGGCACAGACAGGGTGAGACCCTTGCTGCAGGTCTCACTGGATCCCAGATCTGTTTGGGCTGCTAAAAGCAAAGCTGCCATGGTTGGTGTGGGCCTGGGAACAGTCCTTTTGGTCACATGACCTCTGGGGGACTGGTAGCCTGCAGGTGGGGGCAGCATGACCTCCTCATTACCCAGTGCCCCCAGCAGGTCAGGCGGGCACAGAAGGGGGTCCTGAAGGAAAGTTCTGGTAACTGTCCGGGGCCAGCCTGAGACGGCTCTCCCTGGGGCGGGCAGGGACATCTGGGCCTCTGGTCGGAGTGGCAACTCTTCCACCCTCCCTGGCGCCCCCTTGTCAGGGGACACGATGTTTCAAGCTTCCTCTGGGCCCTGGCCTGGATCTGGCCCAAGCAAGGGTTCAGGAAACTTTGGTTCAATTATGGGTCAAAGGGATTAATAAACGAATGGGCCAGGGCCAGCCGCTGAGAGCAGCCAGGGGGCCTCAGGGCCCGAGGAGTGAGAACGAGGTTCTCAAGGTCTGGCCCCTGTGTCTGAGGCGTGGTCCTGCACACTTCCCTGCCTTCCTCTTGGGACCCCAACCCCCCGTACAAGGGCCCATCTGGGAGACCATCCCCCAGGCCAGGACCGGCATTTCGAGTTGTCCTCGAGCCTTTCTGGACAGAAGCGCTGTCCTCCATCCCTCTGACCCTGCGGAGCCATGATCCCCCTGACAGAGCAGTGGGGCTCTTCAGAGAAACCGAGGCTCCGTTCACTCCTGAATGTATGCAGGACCCACCCCATGCCAGGCTACCCAAGGCCTGCACCCGGCTTTCCGGAGATGACAGTCCTGCCCTGTTGGCTCTGCTAGAGTTCTAGGGAGCCAGGGCTGGGGCTGAGATGCCAGCCTCGGAGCACTGGCCCAGGCTCTGCAGTTGCCCCAGGGCCGTAGGGACAGGCAGTTCTGTAGGTCTGCAGGCTGAACTGGGACCCCCAGAGGGTTCAGAGATGGCTCTGGCTGAGCGCCCGGCACCATGCTGGGCAACTTGGTCTTCATGAATGCCCCAGAACTGCTGGTTTTTTCCACAAACCATCTGTATGAGAGAATTCTTGCGCCATCTGAAATGGAGTTATCCGTCGGCGGGGGTAGTGTGGAGGGAGCTCCCTGTCCCTGGAGGAGTAAGCGGAGGCTGCACTGGAGACACACGGCAGCCACTGGGCCCAGCCCAGCTCCAGGGTAACCCGGGCTGAGACCCCAATGTGGTCCCCTGGTCCTGGCCTCCTGGTGCCCACAGGTCAGCCAGGTCAGAGGTGGGCAGAGGCTCGGGGGGCCCCTCAGTCCTGTGGCAATGGTGAGATAGGCCCAGGCCACCAGGCTGCCCTGAGGAATGTGCCCCGCCAGCTCATAAACCTGCTCTTCCTCCTCCCTGTGTGCACCAGAAGGTCGTCCAGAGGTCACCCTCAGGAAAAGTCAGCACAAGAGGCTGAATGGGCAGCTCCAGGCGTTCACAACTGTGGGGCTGTGGCGCCAGCAGCTGACCTGGGAAGGCCATAGGTGCAGGGACAGGCCCAGAGGTGGGTCTCAGAGACTGTGCACAGCCCAGAGCCCAAATCCCTGTTCTTGGGACCCCTGAAGGCCCCACTCTGAGGTTGCACAGGCAAGATCCGAGGAGACCGCAGGCGGGAGGTGCCGCTTCCTCCTGACCCCCCTGTTCACACTGGGACCCCAGGGCGAGTGCAGGGTCACCCCAGCTGGAGAGGCAGAGCCTCTGCTGCTGTGGACAGGTTCAGCTTGCTCAAAGGTTGTGCAGGCTCCAGGCCTCTGAGCCCAGACTGGTAACCCTGCCCTGCCAGGGCCTCAGCAGAGTGTGGGCCTGGAGGGGTGGCTGGCGAGGGGCCTTTGGCACACTTTGCCGGGGACAAGGCCCCAGGGACAAGGTGGGCGGCTACAAATGCCACAGGACAAAGCCGCCATGCTAGCTCCTGGGGCCCAGGAGAGGGTGGGCTCATGGTCCCGCCTGGCCCTGGCCGGCCCTCTGATGCTCCCAAGCTGGGCAGATCTGTGAGGCCTGAGAGCTTGCTTGTCCTGAGAGGTGGTGGGTCCGGATGGCAGGTCCTGGGCAGGTGCCAGGGCCGCTGATTCCAGAACCTGCATATGTTTCCGAGCCTGAGGCACCCCCAGAGGAGGGGGCACAGCGGGGCCTGGGCTGGAGAGGAGCACCCTGCTAGACTCCAGTGTGTACTTCCCAGCTCAGGGAGGCCAGCCAGGGCGGCAGGAGCAGGAGGCCCTGGAGGGAGGGAAGGGAAGTATTGGGGTCCCCACTTCTCCCCTCCGGTACTGTCCTGTCACCTTCCACTGGGGATCTGCATATCAGACTGCTTCGGGAACTGGGGAGTCCTTCCTAGGAAAAGGAGCTGATGAGGCCTGCGAGGAAAGAAGGACATGGAGGGCTCGTCAAAGGTGGTGGAGGCCTGATGGGCCCGGTCTCTCGCAGTCCCATCCAACTGCAGGGACCCTGGGCTTGGAGGCCCATGTCTGAGCAGGGCACCCACACCTCTGTGCCAGCCAAGGAGGCAGGTGGTCCCGGGCCGTGCCCTCTCCTGGGAGGCTGTGTCCTCAGGTCCTGAGGCCCCCCCACCCCCAGCCCACCTGCCAGAGTTGAGCTTTCTTCCCAGCAGGGACCATTCTCACATGTGCAGTGAGGAAGGAAATTGCAAATTAATCTTTATTTCCATCTTGGAAGAAAACCTTAATTCTCTGCATTGAAATGATCCTCGTCATCCAAGGGAATCAATTATGGGCTTTAATTGCAGTCATTTCTGACCAATCCAAGCAGGCGGAGCCACGCGCCTGTGGGACAGCCTCCCACTCCTGCTCTGCCCGGGGCCTCTCTGACTGTCTGTGTCTGTTTTCTCTTTGTTTTTCCGCCTCTACTTCTTTTTCTCTCTGTCTCTCTTTGTGTCTGTCCCTTTCACTCTTTCTTCCCATCTCCATGTCTCTGCCCCTTTCACTGTCTCTGGCTCTCCTGGCCTTTCTCTGTGTATCTGTTTCTCTCCTTTTCTCTCACTGTCTCTGGGTCTTGGCTGTCCCTGCTCCCCCCACAGCCAGCACAGGGCTCAGGAATGAACTCTTAGGCGTGACAAACCCCATGGGGGTGTCTGAACCCCAGGCTTCCTTGTGTCTCTGGCCCCAGAGCTACGGCTTTTGAGGGTGGGATCGAGGGCAGCCACAGAGATCGGGGCCTCACCACACAGGGCTAGTCTTTCATTAACTGACTAGAGACCTGGTCTCCAGAAACAAGGGCTGGGTGGCTGTGAGCAAGCAGGTGCCGGTGTGGCTCTTATTCCTGCACACCTCTGGACTACACAGAACCTTTCCCTCACTCACCTCTAGTTTGTGAATAATGCACAGAAACAGTCTCTGAACAGAATGAAAACATAAGGCTGGAGTGCCCTTTGCCCACCACTGTCCTTCCTAACCCCCCCTTGCTGGCAGCTCCTGGTGGTCAGTTTGAAGCACATCCTTGCATGCCTTTCTCCATGTGGTTAAATATCCATGCCTGCATTCACAGAGCACACAGTATCACTTTGTGGAGTTTTGGCTGTCAATGTAAACAGCATCATTCTGCATGTATCCCTTTGCAACTTTTTTCACCTGTTTTCAGGATTTATCCATAGGACACTCAGACTTCATTCCTTTACCTCTTGTTGAGTATTTCACTCTATGGCCACACAGCACTGTTTCGCTGTCCACACCCTACTGATGAACATGTCTTTTTCCTCTGTGCACACATGTGAGTGAGTGCTTGTGCCCATGGGGCCTGTGCGTTTTTAATTTAATAGACATGGCAGCTGGCTCTCCAGAATGCTGTGTGATGTCCACTCCTAAGAGCATCAAATTCCCACTGCCCTCGCTCTTCTCCAACACTTGATATTATCAATCTTTAAAATTTTTTACCAGTTTGACCAATGCAAAATGACACTTCCTAGTTGCTTTAATTTGTATGGGGATGAAGAGCATTACTGACTGGGATGGAGTCGGGAGGGACATGTGATGTCCCCTGGTCTTCAGGGGATGGCACAGAGGGGCCCAGAGAGCAGAGGCAGAGGCAGAGGTCTAGAGACAGGGTGAGGAATAGCAACTGATAAGTTGAGGGGTGACCAACCCCAACTCAGTCCCTGTACGTGCCTCATTCCAAATCCTGGTAGCAGTGCTAGTCAGAGGTGCATAGGCATAGCTACTCTGGGGTGCAGAGTCGGGGAGAGGGCTGGCCACAGGGGTACTGGGCAGTATCAGGGGTGCTGAGCACAGTCAGGGATGCCGGGCAAAGTTGGGGGGTGGTGGGTAGAGTCGGGGCAGGGAATGGCCATCACTGACAGACTCTCCGTAGCTGTGTGCGGACAGTCTGTGGGGCACTGGGGGGATGCTAGGGTGTATTCCCAGGGAGTGGCCTGGCCTGGGGTGGTGCAGCAGAATGGGGGAAGATCAGATCGGGATGTGTTGGAAGAAGGCCTGGGTCTTGCGGGTGTGGGCATGGGGTGGTGGGGGCAGAAGAGGAGTTGGGCAGAGCCACCTGCTGTTGGGAGCACAGAGGAGGCACAGGTGGGCGCGTGGAGTCCCGGGGAAACAGCCAGGCTGGAAAGGCAGATTTGAGCCTTGGCACAGACACTGTGTCTGGGCTGTAGATTTGGAGCAGGAGGTGAAAACTGCACTTCCCGAGGGGCCACGAGCTGGGTCATGAGAGGGTGCAGACAGGTGAGGATGGGGTGCTAAGGGAGCAGGACTGGATGAGGTCACAGCGTAGGCAGAGGGAGGTGCAGGCTCAGTCTGGTCTGGGGACCCCAGTGGTGGGCACATGGTGGGGTTGGGAGGTTCCGGCCACATCCTAGAGTCCTGGAATGCCGAGCCGAGGGCTTGGATTTCACCCTTTGGGGAGCAGAGAAGTGACCCAATCAGATGGGAAGGCCCCTGGGGCCATACAGTGGGCTGGCAAGACTGGGGAAGGTTGGGAAGGCCCCTGGGGCCTGGCTGGGGGCTGAGATGGGGCTGCTGCCTCTGTTAGGTCAGCAGGGAGCACCGGGCACAGGAGCTGGGGTGCAGCCTGGCACCTCAGCATGTGTGAACCGGAGTGCACTTGCCCTGTCGCTGTTGATGAAGGTCACCGTGACAGTGTGGCCAGAAACAGTGACAGCAATAATGAGATCAGCTCCATTCATGGGGACCCTGCATGGACCAACTCACTTAATCCCCACTGGCCCCGAGTGCTCCTGCTTGTGGAGTGCCAGGCATGTGCTGGGTGCTCTGCCTGGCACTGGGACAGCAGTGAGCAAAAGGACAGAAACCCCTGTCTCTAGAGCCCCCTTCCCATGGGAATACTGACGGTAAATGAGGTCAATGGGCGAATGCTGAGAGTGGGACAGCCCAGCTAGAAAGAAGGATGAAACAGAGAAGGGTGGGAATGTGGATTTTTACTGAGGGGCTGGGGGCCATGGAGCTGCTCAATGCAGAGGCCCTGAGGCGGGAGCGAGTGCCTGGGGCATCCAGGAGCAGGGCCTCCCTCTCCCGAGGCTGGAGACTGGGTCAGAGCGGGGAGATGGGAGAGGAGGTCAGGGAGGTCGTGCAGGGCCTGGGGGTCATGGTGAGGACTCTGGCAATTGCCCTGGGGAAGGTGCGGGCGAGAGGGTTTACAACAGAGAAGAGGGGCCCTGACACGTTTCAACAGGATCCTCTGGCTGCAGCCGGCAGAGCAGAAGACCAGGGTGAGGCAATTGTGATGGTCCAAGAGGGAGGTGACTGGGTCTGGCTGGGCTGGAGGCTGTGGGGTGGGGGCTGACTGATTTGGGACAGGCTTTGAAGGTGAAGCAACAAGCCCTGCTGCTGGTCAGGAACCCTGCTGGGTCAGTGAGAGGCACGGCTGGCCGCACCCACCAGGATTACTCTCTGAGTCACAAAGCAGGAACCCGCGGCACCAGGCTTCTGCAACCAAGGGAATGTGTGGCCTCCATGACACGGGGGTGGGCTCCAGGCATAGCTGGATCCAGGGCTCAGATGGGACCTGCAGGAACCCACCTCTTCATTTCTTCATTGGCCTGTCTCAGCATGGCCATCACCCCTTTGTGCTGTGAACCTCATTCCCTTCGTGGGGACAAGATGGCTGCGGTGGCTTCAAGTTCATGCTCTCCAGCTCTGCAACCCTAGTAAGAAGAGAGAGCCCCAATGTCTCTAGCAAAAGAACCCCATGACATGCTGGGCCCCTTCCACAGGGACACGCCCACTTGTCCTGTGTGTTACCTGCCATCCCACTCCCATTCTGTCACAGCCCCAACTTTCCAGAACCCTCTCTCCTCGCCGGCAGTCATTCTTTCAGGGAAAAGCTATTGTGCCTGGAAGAAGGGGCGGGAGATGGGCATGGCGTGGGGGTGCTCCAGGCAGGGGCACGGCTGCGCAGAGGTGGAGGGGGACAGGGCCTGGTGTGCGAGGGAACCCTGAGGAGCCTGCATGTGGAGCTGGGCGGGGCTGAGGTGGGATTGGAGCTGGGCAGGGCCGCTGTGGGGAGGTCCTGCAGGGTGGGCCAGGCCAGGGCCCTGCTGCACTGTGTCGGCAGCAGCCCAGATGCCTTGGGGAGGGCTGTTGTGCCCCCAGGGGCAGGGTGGGCCTGCTCAGAACCAGCAGCCTCTGTGTTCCCACCCAAGATGTGGGTGCTCCCCCGGTGGGCCCCTCCCCTACCTTCCGGCCACCGGGAGATGCTTGTCTGTCTTATCATTGGGGCCTGGTGACTCTGCAACCGTCTCTGCTTATCGGCAGCCCACCCAGCTGTCCATGGTGGGAGGCAGGGGTGGGTCCCAGCCCGGTCAATGTGTCCACACAGGCACCCAGACCCCGGTCCCCAAGGCCTGCTCTGTGCCGGGACCCGGCGGGCTTGAGCTGGTCCTTCCCACAGGCATCAGCTGGCAACAGCCACTTCCCCACAAAGGTGCTGGGGGGCTGGGCAGAGGACCAACCCCTCCCCTGCCTCAGTTTCCCCTCTGTGAGGAACTCCAGGAAGCAGAGGTCCCAAAGCCACTCCTCTCCTTCCCACCCATCCATAAGAGGCTGGCCAGGAGACCTTCCTTGGAGCAGCACTGTCCTTCGGGCAGCACAGGGACCAGAACCTGCTTCTCTTCCTCCCACTCTGCCCATCGGGAGACATCTGTGCGAGAGCCCTGAGGTCAAGGGAGATGCGGGCTTGAGTGGAGCGTGGACCCTGGCCGGGAGGGCAGCATCGCCAGCAAAGGCTTGGAGACAGAGCGGGGCAAGGTGGCAGGGAGACCTGGGGAGACCTGGGGAGGCCTGGCCAGTGCAGGGGTGGATCCCCCCACGGTGAGCACTGGGGCAGTGAGGCGCTGCTGACTGTTGGCTATCTTCCACCCTATCGTCCGCTCTGCATCTGATTAGGAAGCAGGTTGCTTCATCTCACGCCATACCCATCGCACAACAGTCCCGCCTGGTGCCCACCCATGGCCACCAGCCACCCAGAAGTGCCCTGCCCACTTCCGTAGGAAGCCTGTCTGAGGCTCCACCCCACCGCCCTCTTCCCTGGGCCTGGCACCCATAGCCCATGGGCATCTCAAGCAATGCCCACCTTCCCGGGTCCTGTGTGTCCCCTTGTGCCCCGGCACCATAGAGTGCTCCCTGGGCCCATCTCTTCTCTAGCTCTATCCCTCCCTGTGGCCTCAGGATCCCATATCCTTGCTGTACCTGTGTGCTAATGACCTATCTCTGTGTCCACCCAGACCCAAGACACAGCTGTCCAGGAAGAGGCTTTCCAAGCCACATTCCCCAAGGGTATCCGAGTTTTGGACTCAGGAATTCTGCAGCGAAGCTTGCCAAGGCGTCTTGCCCACCCCCTCCTCTGCAGGGTTCCCATCTCTTGTGCCCAGCAACTCTGGGCAAAGGCTGGCCAGGGACCCTAGATCCCCTAAGTCTGGCCTCCCCTCGCTTGCCCAGTCAGTGCCAAGACCAGCTGATGTGACTCTGGGATCATCTTCAAATCTGCCTCCTTCTCCTCCTCTTTACTGACTTCAGCCATGGCCCCACTCACACCCCATTCCCTCTTGCCTGAGCCTGGGCATGGCATCTCCCTCCTGGCCAACTGCATCATGCTCTTCCCTGTTGGCCTCCAGACAGGTCTTCCCCAAACCAATCTGAGCAGGTAGCTGGTGATGCTGATGATGATGGTGGTGAGGTTAGTTACGCTATGAGGTCATGATGGCATTGATGTTAGTAGTGACGTTAAATGACGGAGTGATGGTGAAGTTAGTGATGGTGGTGGTGCCGATGACAGTCTGGGGACGGTGTGGGTAACTGGCTTGGAAGAATCTTACTTGGTAATTGACTGGGACAGGATAGGGAAGCGTCAGGAACTTGGCCTCTGTAGCCTGGTCTGAGCCCCAGCTCCAGAGTCTGGGAAATTTCCAGGGCCTCTCCCTGGGGCTCTGAGGAGGCTGGCTCCACCCCCCATCTGCCTTTCTCTACCCCCAGTCCAAGGTCCTTTGGGTCTCTGGGTCCTCAGGTCCCCATAGAAGGAGTTGAAGAGCTGGGAGCAGGGAGGGCCCAGCAGAGAGTGGCTGCCATGGGGGCAGGTCCAGGGTGGAAGCTTGGGAGTGAGTATGTGGGAGGAGAAAGCTAAAGAGACCCCTGGGGTCTGTTTGCAGGTAACCACACCCCACAGACCCTACCCTCCAGCCTGCTTCTACCTTGGCAGGTTGCCCAGGGGTCCCTGATAGACATCACTCAAGGGCTGGGGCCCCAAGCCTCAGGGCGTGGACAGGAAAGAGGTGAACTAGACCTTGGCAGGTGGCAGGGTTGTCCATGAAGGACCAGAGAGAGGCAGGGGAAGTGATGGGAGATGGCAGTGAAGACACAGGCGTGTCGGAGCTGGAGGGCCAAGCGGCTTACTGGAGACTCTGCCTTGGGCCAGTGGCCCCTCAGCGGCCCCTCTGCTGGGACACGCTGTGCTGGCCACAGCTCCGTTGCCTCTGTGCCTCTTCAGGTGGCTCCACAGAACTGGCTCTGTTAACAGGGTCTCCTCCCACAGGTGATGTTGGGCTGTGCAAGCCTTGCAGGGGAGATGGATACTGGGGCTTACCAGGTGGTGGCTATGTGGGATGCTGGAGGCTCGGGGCTGAGTCTATGGAGTGACCTTGAGGAGTGAGGCCTGGCTGCGCCTGGCACCGTGCCCCAGGTCCAGGTCAGCCTGGGCTCCCAGCCGGGCCTTGACCTAGAGGCCCACTGTGGCTGTGGGATGTGGCCATTTCTCTCTGCTGCACTGTCTCCCTCATGGGGGCCAGTGATAATGTGGGGGGAGCACGTGGGGACTGAGCAACACCTCAGTCAGGGCTCCAGGGGTGTGGCCATGTGACCTTCAACTTGCTGGCCTGGGTGGGCCAGGGGTGCAGGGCCAGCCTGACAGCCTCCTTTGCAGAGGGGGCTGCAGGCCACACTGTGAGGTGGGAGGTAGTGATCTAGGGTCCAGGCTGTCCCTCCCACCGCCCTCTGAGGTCTCTGCACTGGCCCTGTCCCAGGGAGCAATGGGCTGGGATGTGGGCGGGGTCTCCATTTCCCCAACTGCTGTCCCCAGCACAGTGGCAGGGTCTGTACACAGGAGGCCTCGTAAATATTCAAGCACTCAGCTTGGGGCCTCTTCCCAAATGTACCTTTCCTCTCAAGTTTCACCTCCCTGTTTTCAATCCCAAGACTTCCCAAACGTCCTCTTCCTCCCAGGCCTCAGCTCGGACTGTCCCTGCCCCTTGGCTGCCACGTCCAATCACCAACCCCTGGTCCCAGGTCCTCTCCAACCCACATGGCCTCTGCCCCCTGTTTGTGTTGGGGGTGGGGGAGCCCTGATCTCCAGGCCCTGCTATTGGTTCCCTCAGGAGGCCAGAGGGGTCTCTTGAAACCCCAACTGGACACCACGCCCTACCCCCCTGCCTATGCCCTTTCAGGGCTCCAAGGCCTCCCCACACCCACAGACAGCCTTCTAGACCTCCCTGGCTGCCCGAGGTCCAGCCACATTGTTCATAGCGCCCCCAGCACCTCCCTCACCATCACCAGTGCTCAGCAAGGGGAATGGAGCCCCTGTAGAGCTTGCAAGCCCCACTCCCAGCACTCCCTGCTGCCTCCGCCCCAACTCCCAGCACTCCCTGCTGCCTCTGCCCCAACTCCCAGCAGCCCAGCCTGGTGCCGGCTGAGCAGGCTAATTAATGGCTCAAATCCGTTATCAGTCAAATGCTAATTACTCTTTTTAATCTGGGCTGCTTGTGTGGAGGCTCCTGGAGGTGCAGCAGGGGCTGGGGGGTCCGGAGCCATGACCTCATCCCTCCTCAGCAAGCAGGCACATGGGCCCCAGTGAGTGCTCCCTCGCCACAGCCCACACTCTGCTGTTCCCTCTGGCGAGTGCCACCCTTCCTTGCCCTGGCAAACTCCTACTCTCCCTTCAAGACCTTGCCCATGCAGCCCCTTGGCAGGAGGCCTCCCCAGTCTCAGCCTCAGAGGACAGAGAAGGCTGAACTAGGAGCTGGGAGGCTGTCAGGGGACTGGCCTTGGTCTCTGGAAGGGAATCTGGAAATGCTAACCCCCACATGGAGGCTGCTCGGCAGAGGAGGCCAGGGCTGGGACCAACCCCAGAGTGAGCTCGGACCGACAGTCTCCTGTGCTCCCCAGACAGGGGTCTGGCCCTGGCATGCTTCCTGTAGAATGGAGTGATAAGCCTCCCTCGAATCCTACCCAGTCCTGGAGAAGAGGCCCCATCAACCTGCATGCCCTTTGCCCATGGTGCAAACTGGCACTGGATACACACATGCCACCACCCTGTGCATACTGGACTCGATCCTCCTTCACCCCACTCCCACACCCAAAGAGACACACACACTGACAAACACCAACACCCAAAACACACACGGAGCACATGCAGACACGTCCGAGACATTGTGGATCCATATGCACAGACGCACACACGGACGTCAGCAAAGGCTCAGAGATGCCTGGTGCACCGATGCCCGTGTGCACACATGCACATGCATGGCCAGGGCAGGAGGCCTGGGAGTGCAGAAGCTGCCCCTTCTCCTGCCCCAGGCCCCCAGGGCTTCCCGTTTACGGGACATTATCTATCAAAAATATATTAACCCAGAAGCCTGTTTCCATCAGAGTCTCGATTCCAGGGACATTTCCAGATAAGCCTTATCTCCTCACTTGTGCATTAGCCCTGCTGGTCGGGGGCCTGCCAATCACCGCTGCCCCTCCTGCCCCAGCCCATGGCAGGATGCTGGTCCATGACCTCACTCCATGTGGGCAGGCAGGTGAGGGGGCCTGGGGCACTGCTCTCCCATGCCCCACCCCACCCATCAGCCCACAGAGGACCCCAGAGGACACCTCTTTTCCAAGGACACTCCTGAAGCACTGGTGGGCAAAGGACTCTGGAAGCACCTGGAGCCTAGACTCAAACTCCAGCTCTATCTGGGGCAGCTGCAGGCAGCCAAGCCCTGACCTGCCTGCACCCCTGTGAAACCGGCATGCTGCTGCCACACCACCGCTGTGGGTAGACGAGCAGATTCAGTGAGTTTACCTGTGTCAGTGGCTGCAGTCAGTTTGGCCTACTGGAACCCTCCCCTTCATAAAACATGGGGACCTGGGGTTGCCCAAGGCACCCTGCGGGGCAGGGAAGCCAGGGAAGGGGACGTGCATGCCCACACCTTGGCCTCAGCCAGAACCAGGTGCTGGCTCCGGCTCCTGCCCACCATCCCGGCTAGGCTGCACCTTCAAAGGCTGCGCGCCCTGGCCCGACCTCACTAATGGACGCTCGGGTTTCCACCGATGCCGGGCCTGATAGAGGCCTCTCCTGGGGCGGTCGGCTGGGCGTTTTCAGGCCACACAGAGCAGATCCGCCTCATTACACACTCAGGGGGCTCAGAGGCTCCTGGGAGTCGCCCTGGGCTGCCCCTCCTCCCTTCTGTGCCCCAATTCCTCCACCTGAGCCCCCTCCTTCCTGGGGCTTTCAGGAGCATGGTCTCCAGACCAGTGGGGAGGGAAGAGGTGGGGTGGAGGTGGACGCCTGCAGAGTTCCTGGAAAAACGGCTGATTTGGGGATGGTGTCACTTCCTGAGGGGTTCTGGGCCTTTTGCCTCTCAGTGGGAGATGTGTGGGGCCCACCCTAGGGCCGCAGGTAATGCGGGGTCAGCAATGTGCCTGACAAGTCTCCTATCCACAGGGCAGCCCTCTGGCATGGCTGCTTTTCTTCTTTCATTTTATACATGGGGACACTGAGGCATGAGGTTAGGGAACTTGTCCAAGCTCACACCGCAGGCAGGGAGAGGCCCGAATCTGTGCCCTGGCGGCGGCAGCCATGTTTCCTCCACACCTGATCTGGCCCCAGAGCCAGCTCCCATGGACTAAGTGCCCCCCATGCGTGGCACAGTGGGGGCTCCACTGGGTCACATGACCCCTCATTAGAGAGGGGCAGTGACACACCCAAGGTCACTCTGCCCATGCAGGCCAGGACCTGGGGCCGAGCTCAGAGCTTTCTGTCCCAATGTGCAGGGACCCTGAGGGAGCTGGGGAGGGAGGGGTCAGGGAGGGTGTGGCCTGGCCCCCAGTTCAGCCCCACACTGAGGAGGAGGGAGGTTTCCTCGCCTCAGAGGTGAGTCCTCAGCTCCCAGATCTGCTGGGAGGTGACCAGCCTGGACAATACTGGCAGGTGCTCAGAGGGGCCTCTCCTGCCCCTGGGGACTGACAGGCTGGTGGCTGTGAGCCCAGCTCAGTGCTGACTGAAGCCCTCCCAGAGATCTGCTCCCTTCTTGGGCTGCTCTCCTGAGGGACCAGATGGCTAGCAGGGAGCCTGGTGTGGGCTCAAGGCCGCTGCCAGTTTCCTGGGTGGAGTGGCTTCAGCGAAGTGGTACTGCCTTTCTGGTGAAACAGTCTGCAGGGCCGGGTAGGGTGAGGAGGCGCGGGGCACAGCACACAGTGGGGTGAGGCCCCAGGGAGAGGGGCCACTGCAGTCCCAGGAGGCATCTGCTCAGGTAGTGGCAGTTGAGGGGGAGCCGGCTCCTAGGCAGAGGGCTGTCCTGATTCACGATGCAGACAAGCCGCCCTGGCACCCGCAGCCTGCAGCAGTGGAGGCCATGCTCACCGGGGCCACACTCTGTCTCACTTTCCTCCAGGGCCAGTCCCCTCAGGGGACTGAACTGGGAACCTCACTTCCCCATGGCTCTCAGCTGTTGGCCTTGACTGCTGCTCTAGCCCTGCTGCCTGAGTCTGGGCCAAGGTTGACCAAGGGTGGCCGGGCCATTCGCCATCGCTGGCATCCTTGCAGCACGGGGGCTTTGCTCTGCTGCTGGTGTATTTAATTAACTTTCTCCCCAGCCACCATGTGCACACGGGACACACACACACACACACACACACACACACACACACACACACACGGCTCTGGGGCTTAACAGCCCCAAGTCATTTGATCGAAACCTGCCCCTGTTAATATTTTTAATGCCATTTGCAAATTAAAGCATAATGCACCGATTACTGGGATAAAAGGAAGGCCTCTGCGTCTGTCTGGAGACCAAATAAAGGAATGTTTGAACATCTGTTCATCCTACAAATGTCTCTAAAAGCTTTGATTTCCCCTCAGTCAGTTGACTCCACCATCTCACCCTTTCCTGAGTATCCCACAGCCCAGGGCTACAGGGAAGGGTGGTCTGTGGGTGCAGGGGATGGCAGATGGCGCTGCACAGGGCATCCTCACCATGCTACCCTCCACTTTCTGGGAAGTGTGTGGTTCTCAAACTTGAGGGCAGGGGCTAAGGGACTCCTGGTGTTGGGGTGGAAGAGCAAGCCTCCACCTGCTCTGCCCGATGCCCTGGCCAGGCATCCTGCTATTCCCCAACTCCCCTGTGGGTGCCCTCCCTGGACCCAGCTGCCCAGAGAATCCCCATTCTCCCTCAAGGCCCAGAGCACCCCAGGAGCCACCCAGTGGGGTTGAGAAGCGCAGACACTGCAGACTCCCATAGCCTACAGACTCTGAGTTTGGGTCCCTCCCCTGGCCCCTACCTGGGCAGGAACTCTTGGGATTCCTCTGAGATTCCCCTTGGAACACAGTTGGGGAGGGCGGGGGCCCTAGTGAAGTCAAAGAGAGAGACACCAGTAGAGTGGGCTGGGGCCATGGGACATTTATTTGTAGCCGTCAAGTGTCTGCCCACCTGGGGGAGGGGTGAGACGGGCCTGCAGGTGGCCAACAAATGGGGCAGTGGAAGACACTGGCTACCAGCCCTCTGCCCAAGGCCCTTTCCTAGTTGGGCTGGTGGCTGTCCTGGGTGGGAGTGTGCAGGGGCTGGAGGACAGACCCTCCTGGCCCCGGCAATACATCCCCCTCAGCTCCTCACCAGGGCTGAGCACCAATCCTGGGGGTGGGGGCTGCTGCTGCAGGACTGCAGGGAGAGACTGGGAGAGGTTGAGGCATGACTGGCTGGGATTTGGCACAGCAGCCTGGACTGGGCTGGGCAAGGAGGCCCTGGGGGAGGTCACTGGACACTCAGGGAGACTGGACCATGCGCTTGTGGGTGTCGAAGACATAACGCTTGAAAGTCAGGCTGAGTGCCACGTGCTGTGAGGGCTCGCTTCGCTCAGTGTTCTCCTCCTGCCTGGTAGCCTCCCCGCGGCCGGCCCGGGCCCGCTTCTTGAGGGCAGGTGTCAGGATCTTCTTGGACTCAGGGCTGAGGCCACCTGCAAGGCACAGAAGACAGGCTGTCATTCTGCCATACCCCAAGCACCTGCCACCTAGACTCACCTCTCTTTTGCCTCCCTCCGCAGCCAAGCAGCCCTGAGGCCTGTGGTCCATTCTGACATTTTGGTCCCTCCAGTGCCCATCTGATAGGTGTACAGCAGGGCACTGTGCCTCTTGGGGCCTCGGCTCACTGCCCCTGTGCTCAGGCCCTGGAGGGACTGCTGCCCTGTGCCGAGTGGTCCATTGCTTCCAGTGTACTCATGCCAAGTCCACATCTGGAAACTAGGCATCTGAGGCTCCCTGGGTGGGGTGCTCCCTGATTGCCCCTGGAGACACATTATTCTCCGCCCTCTTGTGTGCCTGAGAGGCTGACCCTTGCAGACAGCATGACCAGGTTTAGCAGTGGGAGCCCCAGCAGGCCAGAGTGTGGGAAGAGAAGGCAGTCAGGGTGTGTATCTCTGGCTGCCTTCACTCTCACCTGCCCTCAGTGGGATATGCAGGCTGCATATCCAGCTGCCCCAGTAGCAGTCTCAGGAGCCACCACCCACTGGGGCTCCCTGCCCCATGCCATTCTCACAGTGCCCCCTCGGCTCAGTTTGCCACAGCCCTGAGAACTTGCTCCCATCAGGACACCCCAGTGAGGCCATGGGGCTCACAGAGTCAGTGGCTCATCCCAGGATCCTCTGCCGGGGTAGACGCTGCCCCGCCCCCAGGCTTGGGTTGGTGCAGCCCCCACCGCTTTCCAGCCACCTCTATGAGCTGCTTTAACGAGCCCATGCCTCCCTAAAGACCTCCCTCCAGCTGAACGTCTGAGTGGAAATCTGTTTCCCGCTGATGTCCCGACTCGCGTTCACTCCAACTCCTCCATCTTCGCCACGCTCTGCCTTTGTGCGCCGTCTCTGCAGCCCTGCTGATCATGGTCCATTCCTGGGCTCCTCATCGCACATGCAAGCCTCTCACATGCTGTTCCCTCTGCCTGGAACACCCTTCCCATCCTAGGCAATGGAAGTCCCACTCATCCTTAAACATGCTGCTGCAACTGCCCTTTCTCTGGGGCTTGTCTTTTTATTTTTAAATTGACAAATGACAAACTGTCTATATTTAGTGTTTTATATATATATATATATTGTGTGTGTGTGTGTGTGACAGGGTCTCACTCTGTTGCCTAGGCTGGAGTGCAGTGGTGTGATCCTGGCTCACTGCAACCTCTGCCTCCCACCTCAGCCTCCTGAGTAGCTGGGACCACAGGCTCGTGCCACCACGCCTAGCTGAGTTTTTGCATTTTTTTGTGGAGATGGGGTTTTGCCATGTTGCCCAGTCTAACATGATGTTTTAATATATGCATACATTTTGGAATGATTAAATCAAACTGATTAACATATCCATCACCTCACATACTTATTTTGGTGATGAGCACATTTAAAATCTATTCTCTTAGAAATTTCATTGAATATTATACATTGTTATTAATTACAGTCACCATTCTGCACAGTGGATTTCCTGAATTGACTTCTCTGGTCTGAAACTGTGAAGCCTTTGACCAAGATCTCTCCATTCCTGCCCCAGCCTCCACCCCCAGGCCCCCGCAACCACCCTTCTACCCTCTGCTTCTATGAGTTTGGGTTTCGAGATACCACGTATAAGTGAGATCATCAGCATCTGTCTTTCTGTGCTGTGGGGCTTGTATTCATGAGGAATCTCCTGGTGGCAGCATGGTGCAGCCTCCACGTGGGTCACTGGCCAGGGTGAGGCCACTCAGCATGCTCCTCGGCATCTGCGGGAGTGGGTGGCCCAGGGCTTGGAGCAGTTTCGCCACTGGCAGAGCACCCCAGTGTGAGCACTCACTCTGTGAGCCTCATGGCCCCACTGGGGGGTTCGGGTGGGAGCAAGCTCATGGGGCACTGTGAGAATGGCATGGGACAGGGAGCCCCAGTGGGTGGTGGCTCCTGAGACTGCTACTAGGGGCAGCTGGGTATGAAGGCACTGAGGGCAGGTGGGGGTGAAGGCAGCCCATACCCTGCCTGCCAAGGAGGTGTCCCACCAGGATCCCCTCCCCATGTGCACAAAGGGCTTGTACAGGCTGGGGGCCTAGAGGTCCAGAGCTGGGAGGAAGCTGGGCAGAGGGCTCAGCTTCCTACGTGCCGTGGGCACCTGTGCCACTGTACCTGCTGGCACCTGAAGAATTTTTCCTCTCTTTTCCCAGTCCTGCCCAGTCCTGGCTTCCTTCCTGAGAAGACAAGGCAGCCACGAGGCTCATGCATCAAGCTTCAGTCCAGAAGGCCCTGGCCTGTCATCTCAGACTGGGAGAGCTGGCTGGTGGGGCTGTGCGGGTTATTTCCGGCTCAGTTTCCTGAAGATGTTGGCCACCCACTTCTTTATATGGATAAGAAAATGAAGGTCTAAGAGGGCAGTGACTTACTGGAAGCCCCACAGTGAGCTCAGAAGAGCCAGGATTTGAGCTCCAGCCCTTACCCAATGGCAAAGCCAGCTTCTGCTCTCCACTCGGAGCGATGGGTGGTGGATCCACCTTTCAGTGGGCTTCTGACAATGGTTCTCAAGGCTGTGAGAGTGTCGTGTACTGGCCCTACAGCTCTAGATGTTCAAAAAGGTGACAAGGGCTCATACCTGTAATCCCAGCACTTTGGGAGGCCGAGGTGAGCAGATCATGAGGTCAGGAGATCGAGACCATCCTGACCAACATGGTGAAACCCTGTCTCCATTAAAAATGCAAAAAATTAGCCGGGCGTGGTGGCAGGCACCTGTAGTCTCAGTTACTCAGGAGGCTGAGGTAGTAAAATGGCATGAACCAGGGAGGTGGAGCTTGCAGTGAGCCGAGATCGCGCCACTGCACTCCAGCCTGGGCAACAGAGTGAGACTCAGCCTAAAAAAAAAAAGATGACAAGGGTGCTGGATAAAGAGGCCATCTGTAGAGTCAGCCAGGGACAGCCTGCCCCACTGCACGAAGGGTCAGGTCTCCCTCTGGCAGGCGGAAGTGAGATTACTGGCCATCTAAAGCCTGAGTCCCCTGGGAAGACTGGAGACATGCAGCTGATATGAACGGGGCTCCAGGAGCCAGGCTGGCCATTGCATGCCTGCCTGAGGGACATGTGATACTGTGGCCGTGGGGACCTGTATTAAGGAAGTGCCCCTGTGAGCGGCACACCTTACGTGGAGCCTGAGCGGTGTCTGCTCTGCAGGTTCCGTATCTAGGTGGTCTGCCCCAGCTTGGGATGGGGCACAGGGTGTGGGCATGGGGAGGACCCTGGCCAGCCCCCTCAAGTAAGCACCAGGCCTGTAGGTATCTGAATCCCTAAATCAGAGCCTGGCCTTCCTTCTGCAAACAGAGCAGGTAGCTGGCAGCCGACCCCAACAAATGGCATCGGCAGCCCGTCTCCCTCTGGTGCCAGGAGGTCTGGAGACTGAGGAGGCGTGGGGCTCCCCGGCGTCGGTGCTGGGCTGGGGAGACAGGCGTGGCCCAATCGGCAGTCCATCTCGCCCGCGATGGCTCTCGTTACACACAATGCCTACCTCGCACTGCCTGGAGCAGGCAGAGCCGGAAAGTCTATCTGGCACTGGTGAAGATGTGGCCATTTAATTGCTCTTCTGAGATGGTCGGGCTCGTTTACCTCTGCTCTATTATGGACTGGCCGGGAAGCCACATCTGGAAAGCCTGACCAAAGGGAGACCTGGACATGCAGCTGTGTGGATTTGTGGCAAATGTCACCAGGAGCTGCTTTGTTTTCCCAGTGGCCTTTTTTTTTTTTTTTTTTTATTCTTAGCCATGTGGCAAACGGAGGGAAGTGAAGAGCACCCCAGGGTGTCACATGGTGAGAGCTGCTGCCCACCCGGCCAGACTCTGTGGGTCCCGCCCTGTGCTTCTCCCAATCTGCCTCTGTGTCTTTTCACTTAAAAATATTCAGGGAACACGCCAGGACAGGGAGACAAATGGTGGTGAACACGCAGACCAGGGCCCGGCTCCCATGCAGTTCACTCATCTAAGAAAGCACAGCCAATGAACAAGGCAGCTAGATCTCCAGACAGCAGAAGGGTGGCCAAGGAAACAGCACCATGGTCACTGTGTGGGAACAGGGCTGCTTCAGCGTGTTCCAAGGGAGGAGGAGGAGGAGGAGGAGGAGGAGGAATGCTGGACCCAAGGCCAGATGACAGGAACCAGTCATAGATATTGCTGGCATGGATCCACAGGCAAAGGGAATTTGAGTGACAATTCCTGGGGGGTGGGTATGCGAGAGGCACTGAGGGCAGATGAAGGCATGTGCCATGCGTGGTGCAGTACGAGGGCCTGGCTCCAGGGTGACCACAGCTCACCATGTCCACACGGTGCCCTGTGTGCCAGGCTCCCCGCCCTGTTCACTGACTTGGGGTCAGAGTGTGTGGGAACGTGGTGACAAGGCCACGTGCTGAGTGCCGACTGCCCATCTGCCTGGTGTCTACCTCCTGCAGGCCCTGGTGTCTCCAAGGCAGGCAGGACAGGGCCTGCTTTGCCACCAGCTCTGCTAGGACCTGCGCTGTCAGGGAGGTGCAGCCCTGCCCCCATCTTCCTCCCTGCACGGGGGGCTGCTCTGGACCTCTGGTCTCTGCTTGCCCCTGGCTCACAGCCCTGCCCCTGTCTCAGCCTCCTCGCTGCCCTCCTGCACACCTGGCCCGTCTCTGCCTCAGGGCCGCTGTCATTGCAATCCCTCCGCCTGGAGACTCACCTGGGAGGCACCCCTGGCCCGTCTCTGCCTCAGGGCCCTGTCTTTGCCAATTCCTCTGCCTGGAGACTTGGGAGCTCCAGCAGCTGCAAGTTCACTTTCTTCGAGTCACTGTACAACTGTCACCTCTTGTTGAGGCCTTTGTGACCACCTTGTTTAAAACCACAACCCCCTCATGCTCCCCTGACCCCCTCTCACCCCACTATTTTTCCTATAGCTTTTATCATCTTCTAACATCCTTTATAATGTCCTTGTTTGGGTGTTTGTTGTCTGCCTCTGCTGAAGTGACAAGCTCCACCCTGACAGGGAGTTTTGTCTATTCACTGTTGTAACCCTAACACTGGCAGTGACTGCTGGTGAGTGGCGGATGCTCAGAGAACACTCTCCGAATAAGTGTTGGAGGAGACCCTGCTGGGGCTGAGGGGCAAACTGCTCTGGTTTTCCAAGAACCTGAAGGGCAGCTGTTTAAGCACTGGCTGGTGACAACCTGGGAGGGACAAGGTCCCCAGATGGTCACAGTGTGAACTAAGAAAGGCACTTCTAGGAATTCAATCCAAACAAGTGGTCTGAGATACAGCAGAAGATGTCGACACAAAGATGTCACCACAGCATGGAGGTACTTAATCCTTGTAACACCGTGTTGAGGAAACAGGCACAGAAGAGTTAGCAGCTTGCCCAAGGTCACACGGCTATTTACAGGCAGAGCGGGAACACCAGGCTATCTGATTCCCAAGCCTGTGTGCTTACCCACTAAGGGAGCGGCACGTTTTTGAGAACTACAAAGGGCCTCTAAGACCAAGGGAGGCCAGTCCAGACCCATCCAGCATCTATTAGCTGCAGCAAAATGTTCTGTGGGACTAAAAGTGATACCTGAGAAGAGTTTAAAGTTACACAAAGAAAGACTTCTGTTATAATGTTGATTAAAAAAAAAAAATGCAGTAATCAAAATTTTTGGAAGAGTTCTGCTGCAGCCCTGGGATGAAGGGAAAAGAGACCGGAAGACTGTCCATTTGGCTGTCAGGGGTCGGGAGTGGGTTGCAAGCACTGTTCCTTCTTTCTTCTTTTATGTATTTCCCAAGGCTTCTACTGTGACCCTGGGTTACTCACAGGGGGACGTCTATTACAGGCCCCCCTCACTGTGGCCTCCGGCATCCAGCTGGGAGCCCAGAGAAGGCACGGTGTCTACTGGTGCAATCTGGCTGGAACCTGCTCAATCCATGGCACACAGGGGCCAGGGAGGGGAGAGAGGGCCAGGAAGCTCGCTGATATCTCTAGGCCCACGGTGTCGTCTCTGCCACGCTCTGGGCTCTGCCCAAGGACAGGGACAAGAGGTACGGTAGGGGTGGTGATGCTCATGACTCCTCCATGGCTGCTGGAAGTTCAAGGTCCCCACGCTGCTGCTCTGCTGCTTGCATCAAGAGCAATGACTGGGAGCTGTGGGCGCAGGAGTCCACCGTCCTCCAGCTCTGCCTCGCTGCCTCCTCCCTCATCCCGTCTGGCTGTCCCAAGGATTGCTCTAGGGCCCGGGTCAGACATCTAGACCTGGCTCCACCAACAGAAGTGTCATTCTCTTTCTGGCTTCTCTCTCAGCCTCACCCCTCCTCCCTCTCTGACCCCATCATGTACCACGCTTCAGCTATGAGAAGCCAAGCAGGGCCTTGGAACTTGCGGTTCCCTCTGCCTGCCACACTCACAGTCTGCTGCTGCCCCTTCGGAAAGCACCCCTCAGCTGCCCGGCTGAGTGAGATCCTCCTGGACGCCCGGCCCAGCACCACTGTGGCTGTCATTGCCTTATGTGCCTGCCTCCCCCAGTGGCCTGGGAGGGGGGCACCTCTCCAGGATTGCGTGCAGGGTCTAGCACACGGGGCTCAGGGAGGTTTGACGAAAACAAAGGGAATGAGTATGGATTCATCCTCACAAGCACTCACAGCAGGGGTGCAGGACAGCGGAAGGAAGAAAAATGTCCCAGCAGGGCAGGACCCCTGCCTCCAGGACCAGAAAACACCTGTCTGCGCTCAAGTGACCCAAGGGAGAAAGAAATCCAGGCTCAGGTGCCAGGCTGGCCTGGCCCCCTCTCCCATGTGCTGGAGGGTGGCTCTCTACCTGGCAGGGCGGGCTAGGGTGTGTGTGTGCTACACGTATGTTTGTAATTCAATAGGGTCTCCTTTTTCCCAAACCTCGGGATTCTCGGAGCCTATGGCCCTGCTCCACCCCGTGACGAACCCAAACCCCAGGATGCAGTGGGGGCAGGCGGCCATGACCCTGGGGGCAACACTGCTCCTCATGGCTTCCCGTGGGGACATTCTCCCAGGGCCAGGCTGGCCCTTTCTCACCAAGCGCCAGCTCCACACAAAGGCACAATGGGCTGCAGGCTGCTGGGTCCTGGCTCGGGCTGGGGTAATCAGGGAAGAATGCGGGAAGCACAACTGTTTCCCAAGCTCTGGCCACGGTGCCGCCCTGACATGGCCATCAAAGGCCGGCAAATTGCCTCCAATTGCTGGCGTCGCTTTCATGTTGGGGGCCAGACTGGAAGAGGGGTCTCCACGCTGGTGGGTGGCTTGCATGCCCCAGTGGGAACGGAACCCTTGCAAGCAGCTTGGGGTCACTGGCCCCCTTTGTGGCCCTGTGGGGTTGGGGCCGCTCCAGTCACTTCAGCACTACCCACTGCTGTAAACAAGCAGCTTTGGAGAGAGTTGGAAGAGAGCCAGAGTCAGGGGCAGAGGCTTTCTTTGGGGTCAGCATCCTGGTGATAACTGACAGCTGGGAGCCTAAATGGCAGGTGGGGCTGATATATGGGATGGCCAGGCTGGACAGCCACAGAGGGCCTTGGATTCAGCCAGGCTCGGGTCTGGACTAGATACTGGGCCCTAGGAACAGAAGGGGCTGCCTAGCAAGGCCACCCCCTCAGCGGGGGCCACAGGGCAGCTGGTGCAGAGCCTGCCCCTCAAGAGGGTGCTGGTGGGCTCCAATGTCAAGTTCCCTCCACCCCAAGGTAGGAAGCTGCCCTGCACAGGCCACAGGTGGTCATGGAGGTGTGTGGGTGGCACACTGCTCTGATGAGACCTCCAAGTCAGGGCAGGGCTGGAGGCAGGCCTGGCCAAGAAGGAGCTGCCCCCAAGGCCGGGGTGGGGAGACAGAAAGAAGGGGGAACCTGGCAAGGGCAGAAGTGGCCCTAACATGGGACCTGGCGGTCATGTCTGAAATGCATGGAGCTATGGTTGACATCAACACCCCCACATATCGGCGGCCAGCCAGGCTCATGGAGGTGCAATGACTTTCCCTGGCTTCCTGGCAGTTGTGGTGCAGCTGAGTCTGAATGCACACCCCTCTGCCTGCTGGCAGGGCAGGGCAGCCTGGGCCCGCAGGACAGGCAGAGGGGATGAGGGCTTAGCTCTAACACAGACCCGGCTGGGGACAGACAGGCCCAGGAGGACAGGCCTGGCAGGGCTGGGGAGAGCCAGGTGGGCAGAGAGAGCCAGTGTGAGCACTCCCTGAGGGGGACAGCCCTGACATCAGTCTCCTCTGCGAGCAGTGACAGTGACTGGAATTCTCCAGCCACCTCTTTGTCAGGCTGGGCTCTTCTGTTTTCCCGGGGAGCTAAAGCCTTTAACGTTGCTGGCTGGGGCGGGCCAGCTCCTTGGTTTTCTCTCCTTCCCTCCCTGCTATGGATCCCGTATATAAACAAAGATGCAATTTGCTTTAAAAAGATAAGGTGATTAAGTTTTTATCAGACCTGTACTCCGCTGTCCCTGCAACAAAAGGAATTAGGGGGAGGCGGGCGGCAGAGCGGGCCTTTCGCTGGAGCCTCGCTCTTTCTGAGGCTCTCAAGCTCACACTCGACGGGCTCATGCGCCCCTTTGATTGGGCGGAAGCGGAGGCAACCAGCGCCCCGCACCCCCATTTTGATGTCTTAATGTTGCCTAATTCCTCCTTTAATTTTTATTAAGCTTCTTAGCAGCAATGATGAATTCTTCAAAAACAAAAAAGGGCCCTTTGCAGAAATCTTTCCCACACCATGTAAATTGAAATTATAATGCAGTCAAAGCTGTGGAGATTGGGGTGCATGGGGAGGGAACACCGGTGTATTATGCGGAAGGAAGCTTTTCTTTTTTTTAAGGCAAAAAACAAATCCATTCTGAAATAGGCAGAAAATGACTTGGCCCTGAATCTCAATTACACAGGGAGGGCAGCCTCTGCGGAGGAAAGTTTGTTGTCCTAAATTCTCAGTCCCTCTGGGACCGGCTGGACCAGCTGCCTCCTGGAGGGGCTGCTGCAGGGATGGCCCCCGTCCCTCATCAGTGGAGTCCCAGCCTACCCTTCTAGAATGGGATCCCCCACCCTGTGGAGTGGCCGTGAGGCCTCCGTGAGGTGCGTTCATAGAGCAGCCAGCCCTGCCCCAAGGGTTACCCTCCTTGCTGTGCAGGCCAGAAGCTCAGGCTGGGGCTCACACAGCTGTGAGTGGGGCGCCTGCTCAGTCTCTTGGGACAGCTCAGAGGGTGGTTTGCCACAGGCTCCTTGGAGGCTCCTGCTCTAGGTGTCCCTGCAGGCCCAGCAGGAGCAGGTCCCTGCCCCAGGGCACGGGCATGGGGCTCCTGCACATGAATAGCCAGGACCCTCTCCCACCGGCCTGTCCTTAGTGCTGTTGCCAGAGATTCTTCTAGGACAAAAACCCAACATTCCTCTCAGTTCAGCTGTTCACTGAAGACCTCTTCAGCCCCTCACAACCACTCAGCCAGGGCCTCAATTCCTCTAAGGAGTCACTCAGAAGCTGCCCCTACGGCCCTGCACGTCCTTACCACACACTCCTCTCCCATCTCAGCACTGCTCCAGCCTCAAGACTGGCGCTCCCTCAGCCTGGGGAACCCATGACACTTGTGTACCTTGCCTGCTTCTGTCTCCCTTGGCTCCTTCAGCTCCCTCGCCACAAGGCTCTGTAGCATCTTGGCTTGGCCTTCTCTGATGCCTGCCCAGCCTTCCCCTAGGGTCAAGGCCCCCTCACACTCTACCCTGAGTACAGATCCAATGCCCCCAGAGATAGTCAGGGCCTGCAGCAGCCCAGCAATGCCAGGAAAGGGCAGTATTGGTGACCTCAGCCCGTGTGCACTCCACTTCAACTGCCAGTGGGGTCAGAGCTCCCCCACCCACCTCCAGGGCTGCTCATCACCCTCCTCCAGCCTGGCAGCCTCCACAGGGTCCTGTCAGTGCACAGAGGCTGGGGGGTGAGCAGGTCTGCCGACCACCTGCCAGCTAGGCCGGTGGCAGAGGTGGGAGAAGTGGACCGCACAGACTTTCCTGTCATCCCCACAGGCAGCGAGCCTGCCCGCCCAGAACTGGGAAGAGGAATCAGTGGGGAGGCCTGGGCCTGGCCCCTTCCCCTGGGGCTCATGTCCCCCATCCATGGGCCAGGGCAGTTGGGTGGATGCCCAACTCCTCCGTCCAGACAGAATAAGACATGCATTTGATGAGTTGGGGCCAGCTGGGCCAGAGCTGAGCTGCTTCAGTGGCAGAGTTTCCAGAAGGTGAGTCTAGGCAGCTGTGCTTCTGAGGACCCTTTTGGCTGCCCCTGGGTGGGGCTGAGGTTTGACAAGTGTCTGGATGGGAAGGACACTGGACTGGAGCCCTGGGCAAGCTGGGCTCTGCAGGTCAGCAGCTGGGATGTGGCTTGGCCAGAGGACCCTCTGCTGCTACCATGGCCACCCTCACAGTGACTGCCTTTCTAGCAGCCTCCTCCAAATGCCTCCCACCCAGTCAGGGGCTGCACAGACATCATTTTATTCCAGCCTCAGGACATCCTATAAGTCACTTTACAGCAAGCGCAATGGCTGCCTGGGGTCACACAGCTGGTAAGCCAGGGAGCAGCGATTCCCATCCAGGCCCCAGCTTCACAAAGCTGTCCACCATGCCACAGGCTTGGGAGTCTGGCTGCAGGGAATACAGCAGCCTGGATGGCAGTGCCATGGGTGGGAGGCGGCAGGGGGCTGCAGCCATCTCCTGTGGAAGGAGGGAGGATGGCAAGAGACAAGGGTATGGGATCACCTGGGGACTCCCCCAACCAGACTGATGTTTCTTCCCACCCGGCATCTCCCGGGCCCAGGACAGTGGGGCTGGGCCAGGTGGGGCCTTGTCTCCAGACACTTGCAGGGCGGAGGCCCAGGATGCCTCTGTGTTGTGGGTACCAGTCAGGGGACCACTGGCAACCAGGACTGGGGGCTGCGGGGCCTTACCACTGTGGAGACTGGCACTGAAAGCAGCCCAGATGGCCGAGAGGGGAGCCTGACAGAAAAGACCATCTTGTGTGAGGGAGGTCTCGCCCAAAATGCCCCAAAATGGGCACCAACCAGTTCTCATCACAGAAAGAACCCCAGTAGCAATCACAGCTCATGTTCGCTGCACCTTTACAGGCTAGGCACCACTCCACATGCTCCACAGACAACAGCAAACCTCAGTTCACAATCATGCTATTCACACACACCAGGAAACTGAGGCACAGAGCACTCAGGAACTTGCCCAAGGTAACACAGCAAGAACATGGTGGGCCTGAGCTCAAACCCACCACAGCCCTATGCCCAGTAGGCCATCCACCCTCAGGAACCAGTCCCAACCCTCAGCAGTTGTGTGCCCAACTCCTGCACGGATGGGGGCTTTGGGAGGGCAGAGACTGGATCCCATTTGACAGCGTGTCCCAGTGCCTGGCACAGGGCTTGGGGTAGGAAGGATCAGAAAAGTGCTTTCTGTGCCTCAACTCATGTGAGGAGGGTACATTATCCGCTCCATCATTCAGAGATAAAAATGGAGGCCCAGGGACACAAATGGATGTGCCCAAGGTCACACAGTCAGTGGCAGAGAAGTGATCACATGTCCTCGTCAGTAGTTGGAGAAGCCCAGGTTCCTCTCTAGGTGGCTGGAGCTAGAGGAAGGGGCTGTCTCTCTTCTCTACTGGCACCGCCAGCTGCCACCCTCTGCCTGTACTATTGGTAAGCCAGGCTTGGTCCATGACGTACACACACAACCCACACATAGATACACATGCGCCTCTAGAATGAGGGGCCCCCTAGAGGGCAGGGCCATTCCTTCAGCAGGTTTTGTTTGGTTGGAATGGTGGCTGTCCAGGCCATCTCAGGTCACTGCAGAGGACAGTGACCATGCCTAGGGCCCTTCCTGAAGGCAGACCTCGACACCTGAAGGGCAGGCAGGGATGACAGTGGTGCTGCCGGAGCCTGAGCTCTATGCTCATGGCTGGGGTTTGGACACCAGGTTTGGTGACACAGCAGCTTGACTGGCCCGCTCTGAGCTTTGGTTTCTTCCTCAGTTGGGGTGAGGGATGGTGGGAATAAGACACATGGCCTGGCTCTCTCCAGGAAGCACTTGGGAAAGAGAGGCCACTGCCATTCTGATCATGGCTGTGGCTGAGGGTACCATACCACTGTGTCTCCGTCAACTTGGGGCTAACTAAGCTACACCTGAGGCTTAGCCCTCCGCTGGGCCCCGTTCCTGGCTGCTGACTGGCCTGGGTGTGCTGGGCCATGTGCTGAACAGACACCACCTCATTGCATGACCACGATCCCCTGTGACGGAGGCCCGGCAGGAGTCCCACTCTGCTGGGAGGAAGCTGGGCCTGATGAAGAACAGGGACCTCTGGTCAAATGCAGAGCTAGTTTTCTCCTCTTTTTGTTCTCTCACAGGCATCCTGAGGCAGAGGGAGACTTGGATGCAAACCACCCGTGACAGCAGTGAAAAGCCCTGGGAAGAAAGGGAGGGAGCCGCAGACAGACAGTCGCACCCGGGCATTCAGAGGAGGAGGAGGAGGAAGGAAGCTGGGGTCAGGAAGACTGTCGTGGAAAAGGTGACATTGCCCTGGGCAGGTCTGAGTGAGGCAGCACGGCCTCAATGGAGCAGTGGGTCAGGCAGGACTGGGCCACCGATAGCTGCCCTGCTGAGGCCCTGGCTGAGGCCCTGGGAGCTGACCCACTCCCATGGCTCCCGTTCCACCTTCTGGCCTGGAGGCCTCACACATGCTGAAACCTCCTGTCTGCTTTTGACGCAGGGATAACAGGCGCCTGACCTCCTGATGCTGTGAAGATGCTGAGGACGTGTCTAATGAGGGGAACAAGGCCTGCCTGGGGACATAGATGCTCTAGGGACATAAGGCCCTACACTGCCAGCAGCACAGGGAGGACACTCCCCCGCTCAGGGCCGTGGAGACTAACGCTGCATGCAGAAGCCCTGGCACACAGTGTGCTCGGTTAGTGGGCCTTTCCTTCTCTCCTTCCTTTGTGCCCAAAACCCAATGGCTGGCCAAGGGGAAGGGCCTGCTTCAACCAAGGGTGCAGAGGCCGGGCCAGGATGCCCTTCTGGCCACACAGCCATATGCTCTCAGGCTGTCCTCTGCTCCCCTATGGGGCTAGGACTCACGCCGGCCTGCCCCTTCCAATGAAAGAAAAGGCTGTGTGGCCAGAGGCAAGGATGGGCCCCTCCTGCAGGCGGCCCTCCTCCTCAGACAGCCCCCCAAGGCTGGCCATTGCGGGAGCACGGTTCCTGGTGGCCTCCCACGGAGCTCCATCCCCACCAAGGGAGCTGAATTTTAATACTCCAAACACTCACTCCCTAAATGTGTATACTCTTTAACAGCAGTTAATCTTCAATTAAAATACCTAGAGCAGAAACTAAGATAACTGGTTTAAAAGGTAGAGCTTATTGACAATAAAAGTCTTCTTCATATTGCCTTTCTTTAAAAAAATCCACATATTAAAAATGTCATTTTTATGACTTGGTGGGGGAAAAAACCCATCTAGAATAATGAAGGCGAACAAAGGCCCAGGGAGCAGTCATTTTCCAGAGCCCATATGTAGCACCCTGATTACTATATCAGCCCTGTTCCTAGAGCAGAACGAGAGGCTGTGGGCAGGTGGCGGCCCTGGCTGTCCTCTCGCTGACAGGGGAAGGGCAGGGGTGGCGCGGCATCTCTGGTCCCCATCCATACTCCTGATTTGAAAGCTGCAGACTCCAACAGTCTATCCTTCCCTGACCTGCAGGGGCTGAGGACCAGGGTGAGCATGGGTACAGGGGCTGGGGCCTGGCACCCTGTGTCTGTGCTGATGGCCATGTGCCCACACACTGTCCCTCGGAGGCAAATCCCAGAGGTAGCCTGTGGCTGCAAGGCCCAGGGGAGGCAGGTATGCCCATGGGCTGACCTCCCCCCCGCCACCACCCACTGAAATGCCCACATGCTTTCTGATGCTGGCTGCACTCCTGCTGCACACATGTCACCTGCTGGCCATGTGTCCACCTCAGCTCTCAGGCCTATGTGACCAAATGGGTCCCTAACGCCCAGCACAGGGCCAGGTACAAAGCAGGTGCCCACAAGTGGCCACATCCTGGTCCCTGGCCCTGTACCTACCTCACAGCTCTCAGTACCTCCCACCGCAACGGCCTCTTAGCTCACCGGCCATGGCCTCGGGCTCTCTGCAGTAGCCCCCTGGCCCAGTACTGTCTGGCACTGCTGCTGAGGGGCTGAAGGGCCTTGTCTAGTGGCACCGTGTGCCCTTCCTTACAAAACACAGTCTGTGCCTCTGCCCTGGGCAGGTTACATCTCTTAGTGGCCATGGGCTCAGATCCTGCATTGTGGCTGGGTGGGGGCTGTTTTACACCTGGGAGATGGTTCCCCCAGGTCTTGGAGTGCATAGGCCTCAGCTTGGAGCACCTCCAGCCAGGTGTCCCTCTACCCTCAGAAGCCTAGGCTCCAAGGGCTGGTGAGAATGGGTCTTGGGGACAGGGCCAACACCAGTGAAACAGAGCTGGTGTTCGTGTTTCTGCAGCAGTGTGAATGCCAGGACTCCCATCTGAGACATACCAGCGTGTGTACCAAAAGGACAGCTGTCAGGCCTCTTTCCCAGGTCTGGCCCTGCAGCAGCCAGGCCAGTACCCTGGGAAGGTGCTTGGCTCTGCAGGTGCCTGGCAGGTGGTGCACTGAACTTCAGTCTCCTTGTCTGTGAAATGGGTCCTGCTGTTATAATGGGGAGCGGGGAAGCCCTCAGAGAGGGCCTGAGATAGGGAGGGCCCCACTGAGGGCCCTAGAAAAAAAGCCGCTTCTTTGTTTTTTAAATAAAGTATGTGGAAGCCTTAAAGGCCAGGTGCCTGGGCGCTGGGAAAAGCTGCTGCCTCCTGCTCCTTCCCATGGACACCCAGCTGCCACATGTGGGCCTCTGACAGCAGGGCTAGGCTCAGAGGAAGCCACTGTCCTCTGAAGACCCTGAAAGGCCAAGGGAAACCAGGGCCACAGGAGACAGAAAGCACCGGAGGAGATCTGGGGAGGGGGCTGGACCCACCACCCCCTTCCCGGCTCATGGTGCCCCACACCAGCCTGAGGGTACATGGAGCTGGCAGACAGTGAGCCTAAGGCAGCACCTGAGCAGCCTGTGTGTGCTAGGCCCGGCCTCTATCTTCCCTCACACACTCTCTCAGGTGGGCACAGGTGGGCTCAGAGGTGAAGTGGGAGCTGATGGGCACAGTGGCCTGGGCAGCATGCTGGGAAGGGAGCTTGGCGTGAGGGGCAGCCTTCTGTCATCTGCCTGGCTCTGCGTGGGGCCAGGGATGCTCTGGGTCAGGGCAGCAATAATGGCACTGAGTGCCCATGGCAGCTGGGCCCTGAGCGAGATGCCACGTGCCTCAGCCCATGGAGGCAGACCCTGTCCAGAATACAGGTGGATGGCAGGTTCTGTCATGGGTAAGCTGAGGCACCCTGGGTCCCCTCGCCTATGAAGAGGGGACAATGACCCTGCCTCCCTGGGCAGGCACCATCTGTGCAAGACTGCGTGCCTGGTGGGCAGGGCCCACATGTGGAACCCTGTTCCCTGGTGAGGAGCAACCAAATGACACGGCATGAATGACTTGCATCAGTTCCCACAGCCAGGGCATGGGGGGCTGGGCTTTGAATCTAGGCGGCCGGCTCCAGAACCTGCATCTGCAATGTCTGCTGCCCTCACTGGGGGCTGGTGCGGGTCTCTTCTTCCTAACTCCCACTCTGGGTCCCACATGCCCTGGCTCAGAGCCAACAGAGGCTGACACTGGGCATGAGGGCTGCCAGAAGGCTGTTAGGAGCTGCAGATCCCTACCCCAGGGCACACAGCTCTGCCCTCAGCTGGCCACCTCACCCTTGCAAACTGGGTGAGGAGGAGCAAAGGATCACCACGCACAAAGACAGGACCCAGGGAAGCCACGGCTGGGGCACACTCAGGCACTCGCCCTTCTGGAAGCGCTTGCCGACTCCTTCCCATGGCCTCCACAGGGTGTCCATGGTGCCGGGTGCCTCCCTCCGGCACGGCACAAGCAGAACCTCACTCCTGCATTTGTTGCTTGTCTGTCCGCCCGTTATTGCCCTCCGAGCACCTGTTGGGCACCAGGCGCTGTCCCAGGATCTAAGGACTGCCTGAGTGGGCCAGGTGGGGCTGTGGTGCTGGTGGAGTCCACAGTCCAGGGGATGTAAGACCCACACACACATGTAGATAAATTGCAAAGGAATGAGAGAGCACCTGATAGAAATGGGTGTCAAGAACCAAACTTTACAAATGTGCCAAGAGAGAAGAGCCCATTGGTGAGGGGCAGGGAACCGGCAGCACTGGTTGGCTTCAAAGCGCTTGCTCTATCACTCACTCCTGCCATGCCTGGGCTCCCCCACACCCTGAGCAGACCTGGAGGGCACCACCATGACAGTTGTGGCCATGTCCTCCCTGCCTTTCCCAGATGGGCTTCCTCACTTGGTCACCAGCCAGGGCCTAGTACCTCAAGGTTGGAAACACCTTTGGGGGTTATCTGGGAGGCCACCCCAACCCAGGAGGTGTGGGGTTCTTCTGTCTGTGGGGAGACAGATGGGAGGCTGGTGTCCTGAAGAACTCTCCATAGCTCGGGGTGGGAGACCATTTCATTTCTTGCCTTTTGGAAGTAATGAGCACAGCACCAGTCACTGCTTTAGAGGGCAAGGAACTGTGGTTTGGAGAATGCCGTGACTGACCCAGGCCAGGGAGTCTGTGCATTCATTTAATCAAGAATGGTAGCAAGCGCCTACTCTGTGCAGGCATGTGCTGGAGGCAGGGCTGCAGAGGTGAGGGAATCATGCAGGTCCAGTGTGGGTGTTCTGGTGGGAGACAGGCGATGCCAACACATCCATGTGTCGTACGACAGGTGGTGCCAGCTGCTTGGGAGAGGGGAGTGTCAAGAGGGTGTTTTGCTCCTTTTTTTTTTTTTTTTTTTTTTTTGTGAGACGGAGTCTCGCTCTGTCGCCCAGGCTGGAGTGCTGTGGCCGGATCTCGGCTCACTGCAAGCTCCGCCTCCCGGGTTCACGCCATTCTCCTGCCTCAGCCTCCCGAGCAGCTGGGACTACAGGCGCCCACCACCTCGCCCGGCTAGTTTTTTGTATTTTTTAGTAGAGACGGGGTTTCACCGTGTTAGCCAGGATGGTCTCGATCTCCTGACCTCGTGATCCACCCGACTGCTCCTTTAGACAGTGATCAGCAAAGGGTCCAGGGTGGGATGACATCTGAACAGGGACTTGTGAGGGATGACGACACCGGGAGGGAATAACACCCAGCCCGAGGGCACCAAGTAAAGGCCCCAAGGGCCAGTGCTGGGGCCAGCGTGTGGGGAGAGCAGGAGATGGAGCTGGGGTGATCATGGGTTATGCAGGTGTGTTTATGTGGGTGCCTGAGTGGTGTAGAAAGTGGAGGCCCCTGCTAGATCTGCAGAGGAGCTGGGTCTGGCTCCTGAGAGCAGGGGCCCTCTGGCTGCCTCGGGCCCTGGGTGCAGACCACAGCACGGAGCAGGGAGTAGAGGTAGATTGTGGCCACTGTGTCCTGCGTAGCTTCCAGCCCAGGCCTGCAGGACCCACTCCAGCATGACCGTCTGTAGAGAACAGCAAGCAAGGGCCTCCCTCTTTCTGACACAGAAGCTCAAAGCAACTAACATTCTGGGTTAGGTTTTTTCATTTGGCAAAGGTGATTCACATCTGTTTCACCCCCTTCGGTGGTGGTCAAAGCTCTAACCCCCTCTACCTCCCAAAATACAATGGCAAGGAGGCAAAAAGGTCCCTTCCCCACACGTACCCCTCCTGAGCCTGGCTGTGCTTGCTCCTGGACCCATGCCCATCTCACAGCCAGCTCTCCCCGGCAAACGCCACCTCCTCTAGAGAGTACACGTTAGCTGAGCGGACAGGTGAGAGGATGAACGGGGAGAAGTGACTGCACAGATCACTCCACTGAGTGACCCCAAGTCCCACTTTTGTGTTAATCATGACTTTGAATTGTCACAACAACGTAAATTATATCCAGGAGGAACAGTCCCAACTATGGGACCGTTCATAAGTCAAAGCACTTTCACAAGACGCGGATAAATGTGATGATATGAGAAAAATTTAGGGCCAGCGCCTTCTATTTTAAAATAGGTTGTGTGGCGGTAGTATACCCATGACACGGGCCTCCCTGCCTCCAGGACCCAAATCCAAATCCATAGCATCTTACGGGTGCCACCAACACAGCCACCCCTGCAACCAGACTCCCAGTTTCTGCTACCAACTTGGAAAGAAGGTGGGACTGGATCCATGTGGGCTAGGCTTGACTGGCTAGGTGCTCTCTCAAGCTAGTTAGTTCACATCTGGGGCCTGCCCTGCCCATTCCGTGGGAGCGGCCTCAGTCCACACCGTTGTCACTCTGCTGGCAAACGAGGCTCTCGGGGTTAAGCCAAGGTCTCCCTTTCTCAAGGTCAAGCATGCCATGCTCCCTGTTGGGGTGGGTCCGTGAAACAACCGTGTCCAGTGAAAACCAAAAACCCTCCCGATCTTCCTGTAACTGGACTTGTTTATAAACCAGGCTTCCTGCAGCCAGGCCGCCAGCCCCACCTAGCAGTGTGGGCTCAAGGATGGTCGGGGGCTGTTCCCAAGTGCCCAAGGTGGGCCTCTTCCAGGGGGATAGCTAGAAACCTGGGCTCTAGGCCTGGCTTTACCACCAATCACTGTGTGACTTAGAAGGCTGTGTGGGCCCTCTGGGTGGAGTCCTCATCTGGCAACCAAGGCTGAACAGAAAATCTGTGTCTGAGATGGCTGAGACGGTGCCAGGCAGGACCACGCTGTGGGGGGGAACATGGAATCAGATGACCTGTGTCCTGTTATGCCCGTCCATCCCCAACCAAAATGCCTACCAGAGTGGCGGGCGGCCTGACTTGCCTTCCTCCTCTGCAGGGCTGTGAGGTCCTCGGGTGAGTGTCAGCACCCTTGCTGCTCCAGGCGTCAGCACTCTCTCCTTAGCTAGGTTAAGATGCCTTGCCACAGTGCCTCTGCCTGCCTGCCTCTCTCCAGCCTCCATCCCCATGGCTCTGGCCATGGGGATACCGCAGGCTGCCTCGGCCCAGGGCATGCTGGCTCCCTTGCCTGGAAGTCCTGCCCCACAGACCGCCCTTCAGGTGGCAGCCCCAGTTGACTACCTCTTGTGGCTCCTGGGTCCCAGCGCCGCATGAGGCACAGGGACAGTCCAGGCAGTTCCTCAAGCTCCTGACCCAGAAATCAAGAGTGGGTGTCAGGTGGACTGGAGAGGCCCTGAAGAACCAACAGAAGACCTGCAGCTTGGGGACCCTCCACCTCTAGTCAGGAAAGCAAGACAGACAGCCCTTCTCCATTTCACATTTTCTGGACTGAGTTTCAAAGAACACCCCTGCAAGGGTTCAGGGGCTAGAGGCAGCAGTTGGCCTCTCTGCTGGACGCTCTGGCTGGCACCACTGAAAGCACACAGTTGACCAGGAGAAGGCCTCAAAGAGGCAGAGGGATGAGGGGTGCAGACAGATTACATCAGGGAATGGGCCTCACACAGCAGTGGTCTCACTCAGGAAACTCAGGAGGACCGGACCAGGCCAGTCCCTCACTGGAGAGCAGTGGGTGCTGCAGTGGAGACACAGCCCACCTGGGCAGACATGTCACAGGCAGCCGGGGGCTCAGACCCCACCTAAAGGGCAGTTACAGAGTGTGGACCCTGGCCAAGCCCGCTGCTGGTGGCTGGGGACTCGTGGCAGGCAGATTGTCCCCTGTTCCCCACCTTGGAGGAGCTCGAAGGTAGAGATGGACTGCGGACAAATTGAAGGGCCCGAGAAGCGTTGTTGGGAAGCACTGGAGGGGGACTTGGCATGCAGGTGGCTAGCTGGAGTCAGAGGAGGTGGCGCTGGAGGCGAGGTAGTGGAGGCGGGGGCAAGACACCGCCAATAGTGCTGGGCCCCTTCTGTGACTGTCCCCAAGGAAGGCGACCAAACTGGATATTTAAAAAGGGAAGATGCTATGAGCTGGAGCAATGGAAAGAGGAACAGAGCTCAGAGAAAGGACTTTTTTCCTTAGGTCGTGGTTCTGCCACTGCCAGTTCAGAGGACCTGGTGGGTGTAGGCTCTGGACAGGGCGCCCCAGGGGCTGGCCGGGCCGCTAGGCCTCCTTCTCCCAGCACGCTCATGGCTGCACCTTACTTGAGCTTCCAGGTCTGTGCTGATGGCACCCTCATGCCTAAATAGCCATCCAGTGCCTCCCCACGCCCATCTAGAAAAGGCTGGCTGAGACCCACTTCCTCCAGGAAGTGCTCCGGAGGCAGGCACATCAGGTGGGGGCTGCCAGGGCTCCAAACATGCAAGTGGGGCTCCACACACTTGCAGGGCTTGAGTGGGCCTCCATATGCACACAGGACTCCATAGGTGCGCATTCCTTTCCCCAGCCCCAGTGAAGCCCATAGGGAGGGGTTTTGGTGGTGCCACAGGGGCCGGCCCAGCCTGGCACTGCCATCCAATGCTGAGCACACGTGACAAAGACCTTTCTTCATGACAGTCCATAGCCTCCTCTCCCATTCTGGGCTGAGCCGAGGAGAGGCCAGCAGCCGACTCAATCCAGGCTGGCATCTGTTCTCCCTGGGGTAGATTTCTCGCACCCTCAGAAGGCCTACCCGAGCCCCACTTCACGCATCAAAACTCTCCAACACCTCCTGGACTTCCCAGATCTTTCTTGGCATCATGACTTTTGCCAGCCTGGACTCATGGGCCTTTGTGTCTCGCCACACAGCACCTTCATGTCTGAACTTTGAAGGTGTGTACTTATCTTTCTTAAATAGTCAGAACTATTGAGAACTGCCAGGACATGTGGATATTTTTATGAAAGCAAAACTCAAGCATACGCCAGGCAGATGGATCTGACCAGAAGGGACAGAACACTGCCTCTGCCCTCAGGAGCCAGTTCTTGAGCCAAAGTCCCCCTCAGTCCATGGCTCCTATACCCCTGTGACTCCTGCAGCCCCTGCGGCCAGGTGCAGTACCAGTGGAGGAGCACAGGGCCGAGGAGGGTGGCTGGTGTTGCCAGTCCTGAGGGAGCTGCCCACGTGCCATGAGGCAAGTTGTCCATCCTCCTCACCTAGGCCCTGTGGCAATTCACAGAGCCAGGCCTATGAAGGCTGAGCACCCGGCAGCCCTGCCTGGGAGGAGGCTGCAGAGGCCAGCATATGATGTGGTCTGGATGTCTGTCCCCTCCAAATGTCATTTTGAAATATGACTCCCAATGTTGGAAGTGGGCCTGGGGGGAGGTATTAGGTCATGGGCACGGATCCCTCATGAGTGGCTTGGTGCCCTCACCACAGTGATGAGTGA
Organism: Trachypithecus francoisi; assembly: GCF_009764315.1. Taxonomy (NCBI): domain Eukaryota; kingdom Metazoa; phylum Chordata; class Mammalia; order Primates; family Cercopithecidae; genus Trachypithecus; species Trachypithecus francoisi. The sequence goes on from NW_022681453.1 coordinate 60,798,707, forward strand.
GTTCTTGCTCTGTGAGTTCATGTGAGAGCTGGTTGTTTAAAGGAGCCTGGCACCTCCTTCTCGCTGTCTTGCTCCTTCTCTTGTCATGTGATGCACCTGCTCCCCCTTTGCCTTCCACTACGATTGTAAGCTTCCTGAGGCCTCATCAGAAGCAGATATGGGTGCCATACTTCCTGTACAGTCTACAGAACTGTGAGTCAAATAAGCCTGTTTTATATGTATATAAATTATCCAGTCTCAGGTGTTCCTTTATAGCAATGCGGACTCACACAGCATCCATGGGGCCTGGCTTTGCCACCATGAGGGCCTGGTCTTACCACCCTCAGCTGTGGTGTCACTTGTCACCGCATACCCCCACCACCTGTTTCAGCTGATACCACATCCCACAGGGCTGGGGGCCCTGGGGAACTGGAGGGGATGTGCTCAGCATGGACAGAACACTCTCCTTTTCAAGAGAAACTGGAAATCTGGATTTTTACATGAAAAGTCCTGATTTTTGAGAAAATTTTCAGGGCATAGGTAGCCTGCAGCCTGCTAGGGTATGGCCCCAGCTTGTAGGACATTCTTTCTCTCCCTGGGGTAGATTTTCTGCACCCTTGGAAGGCCCACCTGAACGCTACTTCACCCACCAAAACTCTTGAATCTCCCCCAGGACTTCCCAAATCTTTCTCAGTGTCACTACTTCTGCCATACCCATCACCACCACTTCGACTACTTACTAAAGATTTCTTCAGGTCAACTCATCTAACTCAATTAGAGAACATTCTATGCTGCCATAATCAACATGTAACTGTGAACATTCTTTGTGGGCTTGTTTGTGGACTACCTAGAGTCATCCTGCACATGCCCAAGGTGGATGTGAGCAGCCCACTTGGGGAATTGCTGTCCATGTTCCACCGTGGGATGTTCCCTCCCTTAGAACCAGGCCCCCTAGGACTGTTCTGGGCTGACCTGCCTGTCGGTGTTGTGCCCCAGGCCTCAGCCTCCTGCCTCTTGTTCCTCTGCCCAGACTCAGGCTAGGGAGCTGAGGGCTGTGGGCAGAGGGCCAGCTCATGAGCCTGATTGTGAGTCTGGTGAGGCCCTTGCACTCTCCAAGCTTAGCCAATGAGTGGTGGAATGGAACTCATAAGTCAATGAGGCAACTCATATGAAACAGTCAGCACGTGCCGGGCACGTAGTAAATGTTAGTGGCCACTGTTGTTTTCATCGGGGCTGGTGCATGGCACAGCTTACTGAGCTGTGTGTGGGAGGACACCCTGCAAGCCACAGCCGCACTCACAATCTGCTGCCTGTGGGTCAAAGTTGACCCTTAGGTATGTTTGGTTTGGCCTCTTCACGTGCTTTAAAAATTGTGGACTAGTTGTCAACATTTAAAATGTGGGCCTGCATTCCCAGGCAGCAGGAAGCTTGAGGTGAGCACAGGCTGCCCCTTCAGACAGGACATGTGGTCCCCATACACCACATCCTGCTCCCCACTGCAGTCTCCCAGTCGGGCTGCCTGCCTGACCTGCCTGCCTGCGCTGCCTGCCTGACCCCTGTGGCCAGCTCTGAAACCTACAGGGTTGGGTATTATCATAGGTCTGAGCTGTAGCAGCCACTAGGACTGCTCTGGAGAGCTTGGAGGCGTCCAGACTGCATGCCACACCTTGGGGTGGCCCAGGGACTTTCTCTGGAGGAGGAGGGAGCTGGGCTAGGACAAGGTGCCCGGCAGCTGTGCCTCTGCCACTCCTTGTCCTGGGCCAGGAAGCCTGACACCTGTGGGGTTTGGTAAAGTCATAATGGTAGGACAGTCTACCTGTATTGCTCTTCCCACGTTCAAACAAAACCCAGTATGGGCTTCCAGGAAGATAGCAGGGGGCAGCTGGGGGGTCTGGGACCTGTCCCACCACTGCTGCTTTTATGGGGGCAACCCGGGGCCAGCCCTGCACTACTTTGGTCCTCAGTAATTTCCTCTGTGGAAGGGGGATAGATAATACCACCTCCCTTGGCAGACAGTGAGGAGGAGTCGGTGAGGAAACCCCCATGCACTAGCCCAGCAAATGCCTGGGAAACAGCGGCTAAATGAAGTTAAAGCTCTGTTCCTCTGATGTGGTCCCTCAACGAGTTCTTGACCTTGGATATGTTCCCTCTCCAGCCTCAGCTGCATTCCCTGGGGGCTCAGGGGTACAGCTGCCTCAGGCCCTGTACCCTCCACTCCATCCCCAGCAACACGCATGCTTGTGCATGCATGCATGTGGGAATGCTGGGAGAGACGGATGCCTGCCTACAGGGCTCTGGTGAGGCCCCCACGAGCTAGCAATGCCACCTGTGCAGGTTGGGTCCTGAGCACTTCACCCCCATGCCCACTCTGCTCTGGTCTGCTCATCTCCATCCTGGGTCACCCCATTCTCCTGGCAGCTGGACCCCACGAATCACCTCTGAACCAGTCCACTCATAACATGGCCCATGAGGTCTTCTGGAGGCTCCATTAGGCTGCTGCAGGGGAAACCCCAACCTCTTCCAGCATTTAGGTATCTGGTTCCCTTGTGTAGCCCTCCACAGTCCAGGCACTCTGGGCAGCAGTGGCACCTTCTCTCCTGGGCAAAGCCATGGACCCTTCTGCCTGGAACAGCTCTCCCCAGGCCGTCTCTCCACCCTCCTCCAAGATGGAACTCAGTACTGCCTCCTCTAACAAGGCCTCTTCCTTAGCTAGGCTCTGTGCTTGTGCTTCCTGGGGCTCACCACTTTCACCAGAGATCAAAAAGAACTATATTAGCTTGGCAGTCGAATCTAGCTTCCATGGTATTTTTGAAATATTTGAACTACTAACTCACCTTTAAAATCAGGACATTTGACATACAGTTCTGAACTTCTAGTTTGTCTTGAAAAGCTAGAAGACCTCTCTTTGGATTCCTACCCTGCAATAGTGGGCTGGCGTGGGCCTGTGCTGCGCCCTGGGCACACCAGCTACTCTCTGCCACCGCTCATGTGCTGCTTCTTGTACCCGAGACTGGCTCCCCCTTCATTTCTGTCACCTGCCTGTCCCTTGAAGGCATCTGTATCTGAGTCTGAGCCCCTCCTGTCCCAGCCCTATGGCCCCAGCACCTCTGACTCAGGGCCTGGCACGAGGCCAGGAAGGGGGTGGTGCCTGCCAAGTGCTGGCTGATGCCTGCCAGGCCAGGGCACAGCCACCTTGCTCTCTTCCTCCAGGAAACCCAGTGTAACACAGCCAGGAGCTCAGGCTCTGAACCCAGACTGCCAAGATCCCGACCCCAGTCCAGGCACAGATCAGCTGCATGGCTTCATGAAAGACATATGACTTCTCTGCACCTTAGCCTCCTCATCTGAAACATGGGAACAGGTTTGATGTAAGGCCCAAGTGAGTTCACATAACAGAAAGTGCTTAGAACAGCGGTTGGCACAAAGCGAGGTCTAAAGAATGTTCACTATTTTTATTCCTTACCCGAATCACCCCACCCCATTCACTGAGCACACCTTCCCCATATTCACGGAGCACTTATTGTGCCCTGGGCCCTGTTCCAGGGGTGGGGGTCCAGCATGGTGTGAGTTACGTCTGCAGTGGGGACAGGCTTGTAACCAATAGATGAATACAGGAGAAAGTTTCTGACAGCGCTAGATGCTAGGAAGGCAGTACAGCAAAGAGACAGAGGGACGGTGCTGGGTTCGGGGGTGCTCTTTTGGAAGGGGTGTTCAGAGGGGCCCGAGGAGGCAGTGTGGGAACTGGAGCCTCAAAGGCAATGAGATCTGAGGACCAGGGGGCAGGGCTCCACTCAGGTCTTCCAGGAGGCAAGGAGGGGCTAGGGGAATGGGGGCGCCTCCAGCCAAGGCAGCCTGCCGTCTCAGGGAGGCAGCAGGTGACTGCCCAGCACGGACTCCTCTGCCCGCTCCCTTGTGTGGACAAATGAGCTGGGTTGAATTTCCCTCCAGGGTCAGGGGAGTCAGGGAACCTGGAGAGAGAAGAGTAGGGGTTACTTTTTCTTCTCTCTCTCCCTCTTTTTTTTCGGGCTCATCCTAGTATGGCTCTGAGACTACAGAGGGGAAAAGGGCAAGAGTTGAGAGTGGCAGGAATTTATGAGCTCAGAGTTCAGGCTGCCTTTGGCAGGGGTGGGGGGAAGAGGGCTCCTTTTGCTAAAACAATATTTAATTTTTTTAAGGCAGCTCCAAAGCCATGATTAAGCTCGGGGTCCTAAAACAAGCCCATAAAATCAAAAAATATTTATCTGGAAGGGTGGCAAGTCCAATAAAAGTTTATGAATGTTTTACAACTGCCCTGTCAGGAAGCTGGCCTCTCACTCACCTCCCCCCTGTCAAAAACACACCACACACACAAATGTGTGCGCATGCACACACATACATGGACACACACAGACGCAGGCGCACCTGCATGGAGCCGAGCCCACACAGCTCCTGCTGGTGCTGCATCCGCTGGGCGCACACAGCCTGCTCTGAGACAAGGGCATAGGGCTGCCTCTCCCTGCATGCTCCCCGCTCTGCTGAATCCTGGCACAGCATGTCTTTCCTGGGCTGGCTGGCACCCAATTTCCCATGACACTTGCCTCAAGGCCCAGGAGTCTGAAGGAAGCGTTTCTGATTTGAGGCCTTGGATTTCTCTCCACAAGCAGCCCAGAGGGGCTTACAGAGAGGTCATGATGGGCCGGGCTTTCTTCTTCATAACAACCCCAGGAGCTGGGCATCAGAGTCCCCATTCCAGAGAGCAGGAGACTCAGAGAGGAGAGAGCCTTGCCTGGGGCCACCTGGGAAGTGGCTTCACAGAACCACATTGGGGCTTGTCTCCAGGGTCTCCTCCCATCCTGAGGTAGTGGATGGTGTCCTCACGTGGCCCAGAGTACTTGCACTCCACTGTTCTTCCCCCTGCTCCCTGCTGCCCCAGCCACAGGCCCTTCTGCTCTTTCCTTTCCCATCTCAGGGAAAGGAACATCTTTGTGCAGATCCCTCCCAGAATGCCCTCCCTGTTGCCCTGTAGACTCTAAACTCCGGGCCAGGTCTCCTGGCTGCTGCTTCCTTAGAAGTGCCCTGTATTTCCTGCAGGCCCTACAAAGATGCCCCTTCTGTGTCAGACCTGCCCTCTTCCTCCGTGGCATGCAGCTGCACGGAAGCTCATGCACCTGGGCCTGACCAACTACCCCTTCTGTGGAAGCTCCAGGAAGCAGGCCCAAAGCTATCTCTCTTGCCACTGAGTCCTAGCCTGAGATGAGGGTTGGCACGCAGAGGCGATCGACACATGAATGCACGGACCTGGGGCTCCAGAGCCTGGTGCTGCAGACGGCCGCTCTGGCACTGTTCAGGCCGAATGGAACTCATCCTGGCCTTGACCCAAAGCCTGTTCTTGCCTCATGAGACATCATCCCACTCATGGGGCAAGGCCCAGTCCCCAAAGCCAGTTTCCAAATCTTTGACCTGATCATTTATTTCTAGCAATCGGCAATCATCCCTTTTCAACAACAATAAAGATGACCACTCAGGCAGAGGGCCAACTACACACCAGCCACCCAACCCATTCATCTCCACCTGCTTCCCATTTCCTCTTCACAGGCTGCAGAGCTGTCAACAAACTGCCCGGGGGCACTTAACCCATGGTCCATTCAAACTTAAGGGTGTCTGACTCCAAGTCATGGACAGGAGGTGGTCTGCAGCAGGAAATCACATGGAGCAAGCCAGGGGTCTGGCTTTCCAACGAAATGCCCAGGTTTCCCTTCGCCCCACAGCAAAAGCCAATCAGAAATCCCAGTTCCACTCTGCTCAGGGGAGGCCCGAAGATTCCCTGTCAAGGCCTGATATTTTGGGTTGATCCTAGGCCTCCAAGAAACCAGGCTGAGCATGAGCTTCTGGGGAGAAAGTGGCTCTGATAATCAGATGGCTGCATCTGTCACCCAGCGGGAAAGGCGAGTCAGGTAACACAGTGCTGGTGGTGGAAAGGCCAGCACCACAGCCTGGCAGGGCCCCTCCGCCCACAGGTGCACGTGTCCCAGCACCAGGCGACCCTACTTGCCTAGAGAAACCCTCTTATTCTGCTCTGCATTGTGGAGACGTGGACACAACCCACCCGACAGGTCACAGGTGTACAAATTGGTTGATTTGGACTATGGAATAACATACAGCAGTCAAACGGAGTCAACCAGAACCACTGACTAGAACGGCAAGTTCCACAAAGAAAACAGCAGTGTTCTAATAACACCCGGGCCAGTGTGAAACCAAATGTGTAAAACGTAAAGCATGCACGAACCCTCCAGGCTGCTGGAGAGGCCACCCTGTGTAAGGAAAGTGTGAAAGCTGCGCGTGCGTGTGAGTCCACCAGCCGAGGACAGCAGGGTGGAGGGCTTGAGCTGTACATTTCACATCCCCCAAACAAGATAGGGGAACGGTGTGAAGAGAGATGAAGACAGCTAGAAGGATGTGACAAGAAGTTCACATTTGTTTGATCTTGCTGGTTACAGGGCTGTCTACTGTACTCTGCAGGGTGAAAGTTTTTCACAGTTCAAAACAAATTTTATTTTTTTAGAAAATCAAATAGTGATGAAAAGAGGATGGGAGAACAGGGGAGGTAAGATATAAAAGCCCCAGGTGTGCTCCTGGGCAGTCTCTGTCTAAGCATGAGGCTCTTGGGGCCTCGACTCTTGTCCAGTGGGGACTGGGGTACCCACCTCAGGCAGTCATCAGGGAACTGGCACCAAGCACCTTGCACCCAAACCACCTAGAGTCCAGCTGGGGCTCTGTGGTCAGGCCCTGCTGAAGACACCCACTAACGACACGAGACCAATAATCACACCTTACATGCCGGCCTCAGAAGCCATAGGTCAGTCACCCAACACACAGGGACCGAGCCCCTAATATGTGCCGACACGAGGTGGAGCAGGGCCTGCAGTGTGGGCCCAGAGAGGCTGGCCACACGACTCATTTACGGGAGTCCCTGGGCATTCATCCACCTCTGTGATGGAAAAGCAGTTGGTGTGTGGGGAGAGCTGACGGGACCCGACCTCATCTGGGGTGAGGGAGAGGGGCTCTTGGGAAAGCTCTGTGACCCCATGAAGACACTCCTTGGAAAGTCCTCAGTTTCCCTTTTGTTTCTGTACTTCCTTCTCAATCATTCCCAGATCACAGGGCCTCCAATTGCTGCAAGGAAAGATATCCCTAGACAGTCTCTTTCAGGGGCCCCAGAGACATGACAGCCACAGTGAAGGCCCTGGCACTGCCCTGTGTGACATGGGACCATACCCAGGGAGAGGCCAGCCAGCAGATGGTTTCTGTCCATTAGGCTGTGTTTACGTTAATTGCAGATATTTTTAACGTATTGTGTTACTCCATCCATCTTTGTGAACGGTCCGTCTTGTAAAATTCTTTTAATTATGTTATTTTTTCTTGCCTATCTTTATCATCTACAATTATTTATAATATCATTGTCTTTGTTTCAAACGCTGGGTATAAACACTGTTGTAACAGTTCTTCGATGGGGTTCATATAATTTTTACAATTGCTTTGAAATGCTTCAATGGCCAAAGGGGGAGGAGGCTGGCTATTCATCTGGGGAAAAAAGGACACCCCGAAGTGCTCTCTGAGCTTGGTAAAGGTGCTCCTCTGTCAGGACGGCTTCCAGGAGAGACTGGCCCTGTCAGGGCGTTCCTGCGCTGGGTGGGGGTTGGCAGCAGCTAGCTGGCTGCTGGATTAGGTTTCAGAGCTGCCATCCCTACAGACATTGGGGCAAGATCCACAAAGGGCAGTGGCGGGCTAAGACGCCCAGGAGAAAGATGGATGGTTTGTTTTCATTTTTATAGGGATTTTCTGAAACCTCAACTTTCACCCCTCACCTCTCTTCAACTCTTTTCTCCCAACCAAGCTGTTTTCCAGAGTCTCCCTGGCCGACCAGCCAGGCACGTGGGACAGAACCCAGTGGAACGCCCAGGATTGCCTGTGGAGAGTTTGCCCTCATCTCGGGGGTCACAAGTACATCCACGCTGCCCTGACAAAGTTGGCTTCAGGCCTCCCTGTGGGGCGGGAGTGGGATGAGCTGTCTGGGAACAGCCAGCAACTTGGAGAAGTCAGCTGTCAGAGTCAGGATGGCCTGCAGCTGGGGCCAGCAGCCAGCCTGGGGGTGTCAGGCACAGGAGAGAGGGCTGCCTGAGTCCTATGCCAGCTTTCCCACACTTGTCATGAATTCTCAGGGGCTCCTACGAGCAGCTCACCAGGCCTCCAGACCACTAGTACCACCACTGTAAACAAACACCCCTCCATCCTAGTTTCCTCAGGTCAAACACTCTCAGTGGCTCCCTGCTGCCTGGAGGTGGGCTCATCTCCCTCCTTGGTTGGGGTGATAGGCCCTGGGGACGCAGTGGCGCACAGATCCTACATGATTCCTGTCCCAGGCAGGAGGTCACAGGCTGTCCTTGGATCAAACAAAGACTGACTCTTCTTTTAAGGCTCTGAGAAACCTCCCCTACTCTTCTGGGTGGTGGCTCCCTCCTGCAGGGCCTCAGATGGAGGAGCACTGTTGGAGTGCCCACACATGACAGGCCCTGGGTCTGAGCTCTGGGTTCGTGACTCAGCATGGGGCCAGGCACACAGGGCATCTGGATGAGAGATGCAGGTGGAGGACAAAAGCCATCTTGGTAGAGATGCCTCTGGATTGCACAGGGTTGGGGTGACAAGTATACACTATGGAGATCTGCAGGTCAGAATCCAAGAGGTACTCTAGTCCCCAGTGTAGGAGCCTGAAGTGGGAAATTTTGGCAGACAGTCATAAAGATGCCAGGCTGTGAACTGCACCCTTTTCTCCACTTACCTTCTTCTTCTGAATCTCTTTAAAGCAACTTGGATATGGCAAAATGGTTGACTTTACTAGTTATCAAAGAAATGCAAATTAAAGACACTGAGATGTCATTTGCCATGTAGGAAATTAGCAAAGATAAATAACACAGGGGAGCCTATGCTGGTGAGGGGTAGAGAACAGACACCTTCACTCACTGCTGACAGAAGTATAAAATGGCACTGTACTTTTGGGAATCACTTTGCCAGAAACTCTCAATAACTTTTTAAATGTGATGTTTTCATTTTAAAAATTAGAACACTTCAGCTTCTGAGACTCCATCTTAAGAAAATACCCTACATATTAAAACAGAGATTTATAGACAGAGACGTTTCCAGCAATGCTATTTACAAGAGATGGAACATCCACAGATGCTTAGGTAGCCCATTAAGGCCTTGGCAAGGTTGGTTACTGTTACGCTGCATTGAAAACAATGGCCATATGACTGAACACAGCTCTCGCTATGTGCTGAGTGTTGCATGTGGTTTTACATTTTACTGGACATTTCGACCTTGGAGCATCCCCACCTAGGGCACCTCCAGTATCCATTTTACTGGATACTGGAGCTCAGTGAGGAAACTAAGGCTCAGCGAGGTCTGGCTGGTTATCTGGGTTGCAGACCTGGTAAGTAATAGTGCTGGGATTTAGATCAAGCTCTGTCTGAGCCCAGAGCCCAGGCTCTTAATCACTACATGGTTCAACTTCCCTTGAAGACCACAGAGTAAAACAGTAAAAGAAAAAAAAAAATCAGTTTGTGTAATAAATATTGATTGAAAAGAATCAGACACAAAATTGTATACACCATATAATCTCAATTACATAAAAAGATGGCTTTGCAGAGAAAAGACAGAAGAAACTAAGTCAAAATATTAATAAAGGGACTATGGGAGACTTCTTTTTATTCTTTTTTAATATGCAATCTCCTTGAATGAGTATTACTATTATACATTTAGGTTATTAAAAAAACAGTTTGTGAGGTTTTTTCAAAAAAGTTTGGATGGAAATAAACGTCTGGGGCCAGGCCCTGACCCCTGAGTGGGAGATTGTGCCACTGCTGGGCACGAAGAAGCCATGGGGCCTTCTGAGGCCAGGGGCCTTCTTCCCCCAGGTGACAGAGGGAAATTAGCCCACAGGGTGAGGGTTCCTCAAACCCTTGGGTGCAGAACAATAATCTATTCCTGCCCTAGGTTCTGACATTAAATCTTTCTGCTTTCACAAGGATCATGACATACTGCTGACTCTGCTGAGACTTCTGAGTCCCAGTTAGGCACTGGTGAATCCTGATATGCTCACTGCTTGGCCAGAAGGATCATCTTTCCACCACACAAGTCAGTGTGCCAAGGCTGATGAGGATGAGGGACGTATTTGCAACTGGGATGGTCACTGCTACTGGGGAGAGGAACAGTTTCCAATGGCTAAAGGGACAGGGGTCCTTCAAATCCCACCATGAACATACCTGAGAAAACACAGTTTACCTGGGGCCTGACAGCCGATGGGTGGGACCCTGGAGACACTGGGAGACTCAGTCTAGCCCTCAGCCTAGAGAAGCTCACCTCTGGGGAAGAAGCCCCAGCAGTCCAGAGTGCTCAGGGAATGAAGCTTGTCCAGGATGCTGCGGGGCCCTGGGGAGGGCTGTGGCTGAGCAGGTTAGGGTGATGATGATGGTAAGGCCATGTCAGTGGTGAGGAAAGCCCGAACACAGTGCCTGGGCATTCCTGCTTGCAGCAAACAACTGTTGTTTCCACCTACTTCTAGTAACAGCCCCTGGTTTTCCTTGGGGATGCAGGGTTGCAAAAGGGTGCATCCTTGGTGCCAAGAGGAGCACATGACCCAGGCTGGCCAGAGAACTGTGCATACCCCAGGCTCCCATGCTGGTTTGGGGATGGTGTGGGGCTCTAGGACTTTGGTGGGGTTACTGGGAAAGAGGCACCCTACTCCACTGGACTTGTAGCTGGAAGACCATCTATGGAGAAGCCTGCCTGGGACAGTTGCCTGGAGGAGGGCAGGGCTGAGTCCTGGGATCAAGCACCCACCTCTGAACTTCTTCAAGCACATGGGTCAGGTGAGGTAAGGTTCTGTCACCTGCAACTGAGGCTTCAACTACCCCATTTCTCAGTCCTACCCAGCTTAAATAAAGGGTGGTGTTTATATAAAGGGTGTGTGGTGGAGATCACAGGAGTTTGCCCACTCACTCACTCATCCAACAGTGAGCAGTGAGCATGTGCAGGCCATAGACTAACACAGTAAAGACCTTCCCCTGGAACACCTCCCAGCCCAGTCATGGAATGAGCGTGGACCCACCTGGGATTCAGAGCTCTCTGTGCAGGGAGTGGAGAGGCCGATGTGGCACTGGAAGAGATGCGCAGAGGAGAATGTTGAGGACCTGCTCTGTTTGAGAAGGGCAGGGAGCCTTCCTGGAGGTGGCATCTGAGCTGAGGTCAGAGTACCCAGGCAAGCGGCAGAATGAAGGAAAGCTACTGTGGGCTGCTACAGGGCTAGGGCTGGAGGGTGGCCTGCGGCCCAGAGGGACAGAGGGAGGGAAGGCAGAGAAGGCTGGCCGACTGTGAAGCGTGCCACATGCCATATTAAGAGGGCACTGTCATGGCAGTTTCTGAGTGTAGTGCCTGGTGTGGATTTGTGCCCATGGGGGGGTGGGCAGGAGGTAAGGGGCTAGTAAGCAACAGCCACAAGAAGTGAAGTGCTCACCAGACAGACAGGTGCTGGAAGATGGCACGTGAAGAGGCAGTGCCTTTACCAATCCCCAGACAGACATAAATCCTCACTACCAGACCTTAGCCTATGCCTGATCCATTGGACTGCTCAGGCACTAAATAAACACCAGGTCACAGGAGCCCCGGTTAGAGGTTGCTCACCAACCAGAGGCTCGCTGCTGCTGTAGGTCCCTGGCTAACTACCCGGCAGCAGTGAAACACTCTGGCCCAGGGCTAGGTCCTGTGCGGGCCATAGAGGCTCCCTGGATACAGGTTCCAGGAGTGGCCCTGGGTGCCTGAGCAATCCAATGGTTACCTGTAGCTCATCAAGTGCCATTTTAAACCCAGCTGGCTCTGTGGCCAGGTGAGAGAGCCCAGCTGGAGGAGGCAGGCAAGAGCAAGGTGGGCCCAACATCCACACAGTGGGTGCCAGGTTCTCTCACTCATCCCTGCCTGCCTGGCTCCACATCCCACAGAACTCCACACTCCACTGGCTCCCAGTTCTCTTTCAGGGAAAAGTGCGGGGGCTCTGCAGTCAGACAAAATGGGGTAAAATCCTGGCTCCTCCTCCCTTTCTCAGCTGTGCGACCTCATGCAAGTCATTTTGCTTCTCAGGGCCTCATCTTGACGTTTGTACAGGGGAGATCAGTGAGATGCTGTTCAGGAAACACTTAGCCTTGGGACTGCTCTGTACATGGTTCCTATAGGTACAATTACAAGTGTTATTGTTATTATTACTCCCCTGCCTCCTCCTCAGACAGGAAGGAAGCCAGGAACAACTCAGAGGTTTCATGGAGGTGACATCTACAGCAGCAGAGGCTGGTGAGCACCGACCCTTGTTAGGCACAGCTCTAAGCACTGCCGTGAACACCTTGTTTACGTACAGTCAGGGGCCCCGCACCCTTCACCCTAACCTGTTTGTCCCAGGGAGGGCTGCTGCGTTGTGGTCACCAAAGGCAGTGTGGTCTGACTGTCAGACCTTGGGTGAATGACGACCCACTAATAGTGCCCACCTCAGAGGGAGCTGAAGGAACAAAACTGGATTTCTACACTGTAGTGGATTTCAGCAAAGCACGTCAGGTAGTCTGGCACATAGCAGGAGCTAAATGAACATCAGCAGCAACAGTGGTAGTAGTGGCAGAACATGCTGGAGTACCCTGTCCTGCCCCAGGCCCTCTGCACCCCCAGCGCCTAGCCAGGAAGGGATTTTCCTCCCCTTTCTAGTGACTGTGATGACCAAGGCTCTCTGAACACATGGTAAGTGTTGTGGTGAATCCAAATCATGGGGGAATTTGGGGCAGGGAGTTTCCTGCTGCTGGCACATGTCTTTGAAGGCTTCAGGGTTTTAGGCCCTTTGACCAGCTGCCATGGCAGTCCAGGGCATGGAGTATCAGACACAAGATCCACAGAGTTGCCCAAGCCAATATTATCCACAATAGAACATGGGCTGGCCTCTGATTTCTGGAACTTTCTCTCAGGTATCTTAAGATTGATGGTGGTTTGCTCAGTCAAGACTTTCTGGAGAGACAGTACTTACCCAATCACAAGTTCCACTTTCCACTGCCTAAAATGTTAGTTGTTTTATCAGTTTACTCTGCTGACTTTAGGTAGGATAACTGCATATGGAAAAATACAAATTTTCCCTAACACTACAAACTGGTAAATCTGGAAAGTCTTAGAGATTCCTAAGCAAAGAGAAATAATTTCCAAAGAAAAGTTGCATTCACTGTGTAAGGACCAGTAAAGATCCTGCACTTCTGGTCCACACCAGGTGGCTGGACAGAGCCTCCCTCCTCTTAAGGCTGCTGGGCCCAGAGCTCAGGGCCCCCCACCACCAAGCACACAGAGACCTCAGGATGGATGAGGTACTGTCCCCAGGCCCTGACCCTGGCAGGGCCACTCTGTCTTCTCTTTCCCCATGGCCCTGTAGGGCCCCTACCATGGGGCTGGGACTCTGGGGGCATGCGTAGGCCCTCCTTGTTGGCCAGAGGCTGCCCACGAGGCCTGAGGTGGAATCTATTCTGGACATCACCCTCCTCATTCTGCACCCCAACAGGCTCTGGAGTGCATCCTGCCCCTCTGCCCTCCTCCCCATGCACCCACTGCCCAGCCTCAGGCCTCGGCTTGCCCTCTCCAACCAGCTGCCAGACAGAGCTTTCTGACTGTGTTCCTCCCTGCACACCAACTACCAATTCCTCCTGCCACTTGCTTAGACCAGTGGTTCTCAATTGGGGGATATTTTGGTCCCCAGGGGACATTTGGGAACATCTAGAGAAGTTTTTCATTGCTGCAACTTCGGCAAGGCTATACCTAGTGAGAAGCAGCCAGGGATACCCACAAACACCCTGTAGGGCACAGGGCAGCGCCACAGTAGAGGATGGTCCAGCCCTAGTGTCAGCAGTGTCGATGGGAACCTGTCTAGACAAAGGTCAGATACAAGCGTGGAGGCCAAGGCCTTTCGGGAGTAAGCTGCTCCTCCCCTCCTCCCCACCCATCCGAGGATGAGCCTCAGGGCTGGAACTGAGGTGAACAGCAAGGAGGCTCTCCGGGGCCTCAGCTGGATTCCATGTAAGACTTTGGGTGAGAAAACAAAGAATTCCATTGCTTTAAAAAAAAATGGCTCCAAACCCATCATTTTAAATACATCAAATGAGTTAATAACATGTACAACACTTAGAACAATGTCCTACTCATTATAACAAGCAATGAATATTAGTTTCTATTCCATATTCCCAGAATATGCCACTCTTTCCATCCTCTGTGTCCTCGCACACTCTGTTCCTTCTGTCCTAAACACCTTTCCTCCCTTTTCTTCCTGGGGAAATCTCTTTACCTTCAAGACAAGCTCAAGCCTCACTGCATCGGTGAAACTTCCCACCTTCACTCTGGAAGGGAGGAGTCACTCCATCCTCTTTCCCCAAAGCCCTGCAGGCCCCTACTATAGTGCTTGCTCTTTTCTGTAATCATCTCCACCCAAATGGTGCCCCCTGGGATGGGCCTAGAGCCAGTCCTCTGTGCTCAAGTCTGATGCTGGTCACAGGGAGAGGGCAATGGCTAAAACATAGCTGGGCTGGGGAGAGAGGATGGGCAGTCAGGGAGGGGGAGAAAGAGCAGGCTTTGGGGGAAGTAGCAGCTCCTCTCCTCACTCCACAGGCCCTGGTTTAGCTCTGTGGGGATATAGGAAAGGGGTAGGATATCCCTAGATCCGGCTCCAGAGAGTCAGCTCTGCCTCACGGCTGCCAGACCGGGGCCTTTACCATAACTTCCCAAGGGACCTGCTGGTGCCCCTCCTCCCAGGCCACAGAGGCATCCTGCATGGGGCACAGCTGCTGAGCTATGATATGGGTGGTGAGTGTGGGCCGCTGTACTCCCTCCACACAGCTATCTCTGGGCCTGGGCTCTGTTTTCATCACCTCATTGAACCTCCTAACAACCACCATTCACCAGTGGTCAAACCTAGCATTGCCTATGATGGGCAGACATCTGGATGGGACACACTAAGGCCCCGAAATCACCTCTGTAGAATTCCTTCCAAAAATGCACAGCCTTGAAGAAATACCAGACAGACCCAAAGAGTGCACTGGGAAACAACTGACCTGGCCTCTTCAAAAACATCAGTGTCGTAAAACTATTGGTGACAGCACTGAGCGCAGGTGCCACCTTTCACTGACTCCCCAATCATGGAAAACTTCCTAAGACACTATTGGGGCAGTTGGGGAATCTGAAAATGGACTGTATCCTAGACAATGTGGCATCAATGTCACATTTCTCCAGTGGTAATTGTGTTGTGGTTCTGCAGGAGAATGTCCTTGTTCCTCGGAGACATGTGCTGAGGGTGCAGGCATAGCAGCAGCATCAGGAGGAACCCTCAGCCAGCTCAGTGCACACACACAAAGCAGACAAGATAATACGGAACAACTGTTGAAGCCAAGGGAGTAACACTGCTCAATAAGCTTTCCACTCTTCTGTATGTTTGAAGTTATTTAAAAAGTTGGGAGGGAAAGTCCTCAAAATAACCCATCTTACCGATGAGGAAACTGGGATTCAGAAAGGGTAGCATTCTAGCCAGGATTCCAACACAGGTCTGGCTGCCTCTGAAGCTCTTGTTCTTTGAAGGTACCCTGCTCCCCACATCCCAGTGTGGGCCGAAAATGCCAAGTGTGCAAAATACCAGCCCTGCCAATGTCTCTCAGTAAAAGTTAATTTGGTCCTGGCAGGGGCTACTTTCCAGGCAGCTGGCTGGTGGTGCTAATGAAATCCCAAGGACAGGTTATTGGGGTTGCCCCAGAATCTGCTCCAAACAGAGCCTCTAGTTGCAGCTGGGTGGTTGGACAGAATACATTTTAAATAAGAAAACCAGCTTCATTTCAAACCCCAGAGGTACACACAGCCTCATAGCCCATTGTCTGAGGGCCTGTTATTTATGGGAACATAACAATACCCACAACCTCAGGGCTCATCGTGTCCCGTCCCTTTGGCACCAGGATGTGTTTTCACTTTTGCTCTATGCTGAGTTTCCAGAAGCTTCCCAGCTAAGTGGAACCATGGGTGATGTCCACTTCTATCGGGGACTCCAGGTCTAGGGGCCTGTCATCTAGCTCCTCTGAGCCTCACAGTACCTTTGGGAGAAACAGGGTGATGGCCTCCTCTTGAAGGCTGCAGCAGGAGGAAGAGGCAGCACATTAAGGACCTAGTGCCAACACAGAGACCACACACTGTGGCCCAACTGAGAACGGGAAGATTTCATGTAAAAATACAGATATCCAGGCTTTCTTGAAAAACTAGAAGTGCTAATGCCACCGTGGCTATAGCCCAGCAATACAGGCATGGAGCTGAGCAGGCCCAGCCCCTTGGGTTTTCAGGCCTGGACTCCGGCATGTGTCAGGCTCACATGGTGCGGGGAGATGAGGGAAGGGGCTGGCAGCACACTCCCAGAGGCTGCAACATGCTGGACATCCTTGCACACTGGTTTACTCCTCACAGTCCTTCAAGACAGGATTGTTACCCCCATTTTATCAGATGAAAACCGAGGGCTCCAAAGGCCCTTCGGAAGGATTAGCAACAGTGAGAAAGCTTCCGGGAAAGTGGCCCTGACCAGTAAGGCTCTCGGCTGAGCTACCACATCCAGGGAGTGATTTTAACATGCACAGCTGTCATTGTTGTTTTATTGATTTTTAAAACTCCTCTTTCTTAAAACAACACAGAAAACTTCATTTCTTGTTTGTGTTGTGGACTGTACTTCTTTTTTTTTGTTCTGTTTTTTTGTTTTTTTGGAGATGGAATCTCGCTCTGTCACCCAGGCTGGAGTGCAGTGGCGCAATCTGCTCACTGCAACCTCCATCTCCTGGGTTCAAGTGATTCTCCTGCCTCAGTCTCCTGAGTAGCTGGGACTACAGGCATGTAACCACCATGCCCAGCTAATTTTTAAATTTTTATTAGAGATGGGGTTTTGCCAGTCTGGTCTCCAACTCCTGACCTCAGGTGATCCGCTTGCCTCAGCCTCCCCAAGTGCAGGGATTACAGGTGTGAGGCACCGCACCTGGCCTGTGGACTGTACTTCTGTGCCAAATGCAACCGCCATCTGCTGTGACCAACTGTAGCTGGAGACAGGACATGCTCCAGCTGATCTTGCGCAAGGGGCTATACCCAGGATCTAGGCTGTGGCAGCACCATCCTGGCCCGGCCCAAGGGCATCAGGCTATGTGACTGGCTCCGTGGAAGTCCTGAGGCACAGCTCTCCCAGTGGGTGGTGGGAGAAAGAACCATTAGGCAAGTGATTGCAGGAGGCAGCCTTTCAGCAGAGCCCTAGCCTGAGCTGGAGTCAGCACGTGTCACCAGTGCAGAGCTGCTTGGCATTCCAGATGAAATGGGTGACAGGAAAAGGAAGTTTTATTATACAGCTGGTTTCTTTAGAGGCCTGATGGAGCCAGTGATATGGCCAGGCAGGCAATGGGGCCACGGCACCAACTGTGGTGCTTCACTCATTTCTGGGTCTGGTTTCAAGGCTGTCTCCCTCCCTGTAAGGTGGGAAGGGGGCATAAGTCCGTAATTGGCAGCCTAAGGATGGGTGCAGTAATGTTGCAGTCTCATGGCATCCCTGAGGTAGGCCTTGTGGAAACAAGATGTGGCTCTTGCTTATAGGCACAGGGGTCCACACAGCAGGTGGCTGGTTCAATGTGGAGGTGATATTCAGGGCCAGCAGGAATAGCCTGAGCAGCACCACTGTGGCACCCTCACCTCCAGGGGCACTGAGACTCCAACTCGTTCTCAGACTCCAGTGCAATGCCACTTCTGAGGGAAGCCTTCCCAAGCTCAGACTTGGTTGGGGTCCTACTGTAAGATCTCATGACATTGTGCACCTTCCATGCACAGCATGCATGTGGCTGCTAATACACAAATGCTCAGGAGAGTCTGCCAGTGCCAGTGTCCTAACTGTTACAGGCTGAACTGTGTCCCTTTAAATTCATACACTGGAATCCTAACCCCCAGACCTTAGAATGGGACTGTATCTGGAGGCAGGGCTTTTAAAGGTGTAATTAAGATGAAATGAAATCTTTAGATTGGGTTCTAAACCAATCTGACTGATGTCCTCCAAAATACAGATTAGGATACAGACAAGCACAGAGGGACAGCCATGTGAGGACATAGGGAGAAGGCAGCCACCTGCAAGCCAAGAGAGAAGCTGCAGGAGAAACCCACCCTGTAGACACTTTGATCTTGGACTTCCAGGCTCCAGAACTGACAGGAAATGAATGCCTATTGTTTAAGCCACCCCGTCTGTGGTATTCTGTTATGACAGCCCAAGTTGACTAGTACACCAACCCAACAGCCCCATGAGCACAGGGGTCACGTGGGCTGTGGCTCACTGTGGTCTTTCTAGAACCCAACACAAGGATGACACATAACAGGGGCTCAAAAGCACACTGTTGAACAGAGGAGTGATCAGCTGTGAATTCCCAGGGTATAGGGACTGTGTCTTGTTTGAGCCATGTGCCCAGAACCTAACACTACGTCTGATACCAGGAAAACACTTGCCACACACAAGAGTCGGTGCTTGGTAAAGAAGAGTTAGCTAAAGTCAGGGTGACTGTGCGAGGCCAGAGCCCTCCTGTCTCTGACCTTGAAAATCAGGACCCCAGCTTCTCCTCCTCCTCTGTGCCCTCAGGCTGGCTGCCAGGGCACTGGGGTTGGTCTGATTTCCTTCTCTGCAGAACTGGGGTGATGACAGCCTGGCTTCCCTGGGCTGCTGGCAGGATTGAGTAGTCAGACTACACAAGGGCGTGCTGCCTGGCACAGGGCATGGGCTCAGGGGCAGCAGCTGGTTGTACTGCTGACATTGTCTCAGCCTCAGGCCCTGCCTGCTACCCCCCAGATGGCTATAGGCCCTCATGCTACAAGTCACCCAGGCCAATTCCATTCCTTCTGGTTGCCAGCCCATATGGACCAATGCCCCTGGCCATTTCTTAGAACCAGAGTTTCTATTCCTAGAGTTACTTCTGGGACCTCACCAACACACTAGTCCCCCAAAACCACTGAGGGGGTGTGTCCCCAACTCCTGCAGGCCCGGCCCAGTCCATACTAAATTACCCATATTTCTAGCAAATAGAGCTTCTGGGGCTTAGGCCCTGACAAATCTGCCACCTCGTGAACCTGGGTCTGAGAGCCCCTGACGATCTGTTGCCTGGTCAGCAGAGAGGTGCTCAGCTTCTGGGCTGAGCTGAAGCACTTGCTGCTCTGCTCTGTACTGGTCCCGGGAGAGACGTTGGCCATCCACCGGCTCAGGCAAAGCGGGGCATCTGGGGGATGCCTCTACAATTTGGCTCCTGTTTTCAACCAGGAGGGAAAGGTGTAATTCTTGTTTTTGACCAAATGTAAAGTGCTTTCCAGAGTCAATAAATTGGAGGGGTCCTGGTGGCACAGCCAATCCCTGCTTGAAAGGTGGCTGGTTAATCTCCCGTGAAGCAGCCTGGTGTGAATGCAGCACTTGCGCTCCTACAGGCATCGTTCCCCAGTGCTCTGTGGTGGGGCAGCGCATGGGTGGGAGGATAACGTGGGGCCCTCAGTGGATATGTGAGCTACCCCACCAAGAGGAAGGGCCGGCAGGTGAGGGGTGGGTGCACATAGCACAATTCCAGCCACCACTTAGGGAGCCTCTGCCACAAGTCAGATACTATATAGGCAGTCCTCTCCAGGGATTCTATGATTAAATTTTCAGCCTTCCTGGAAATCAGAATGACTAGCTCTGGGTTAGGACTGAAGAAGCTGAAGGACAGAGTGGAAAGTGGCTGGTCCCAATCAGAAGGGAGCCTAGGATGCCCCAGGAGACCCTCCAGGTAACTGGCCCAGAGGCCCCTGCAACCCTGGCCTCGTCTGGCCCGTCCCCTCTCCTAAACCAGAGAGTGGTTCGCAGGAGTGCTGTCCCACTGGGTGTTGGCCCAGAGCTCTCCATCACTCAGGGACCCCCCTCCCCACCCAGGCTGTTTTACCTCTGACCCCCTCCAGTACCTAGACAGGTCTGTACACGGAGGGCTCAATATACTGTGATGAGGGACAGAGGAGGATGGGATGGGATATCATGCTGAGCCCTGAGACACCTGATTCAGCATAGGGGCCACGGGCTACCAGCTGGAACCCCAGAGTCCTGGGAGAGGGCTGCAGGGCTAAGAGAGCAGGGCCAGCTGGCAGGGCTGGCACTGCCCTCAACAGCAGGTATGCTGTGCCCACTTACTCCTGCTGACCCCTCTGCTTGATCTCCCTGGGGGAGACAGAGAACTCTTGGCCCATTCACTTACCAACAGTGTAGCTGTGAGCAAAGGGCCTGTTTCCTCACCTGTGAGATGGGGCCACGCTGCCATGCAGGCTGTGGAGGGCTAGACTAAATGGCAGCTCTGGGCCAGGGTTTGGGAGGTGCTCCTGGCCTTCCCAGCCCCTGCTTCCTGCCAGTACACCCCCCCAACAGTGCTGCAGGGCCTGGGGGTCAGGTGCACTCCACAGAAGAGGCGCTTGAGCACTGACAGAGTCAGCAGGAGATGAATGAGGCTGGAAGAGGCCCTGGAGGGGCAGCCTGAGAATTCACATGCCCACTGTATAGGTGAAGGAACCGGAGCTCAGTGCAGGTATCAGGGCCAGGTTCCCGACTCCCCATACCATGGCCTTTCCACTGTCCTGGCCTTTTCCTGATCCTGGTCATGAGGCTGGACCGACCACTGGCCACAGGGTTCTAGTGAATATCACACATCTGATTCTAGCTCTCTATATAGACTTCTGCTCACTGCTCGCCCTTCTGCTCAGAAGGCTACTCTTCCAGGAAGCTTGCTCTGGCTGTCCCCTCAGGATGGTCACTTTCCCCCATTCTTGGCCACATGTCCCAGTGGCCACTTGCCATGCTCACTGCGAATGGTTGTTCATGTCTCTGCCTCTCCCACAGGGAAAGCACCTTGGGACAGGACTCTGAGAAGGATCTCAGTATCCCCAGCCTGAGCCCTAAGTCTCAACTAGGTTTGCCGAGCTAAATCGACTGGCAAACCCTGGATTGATTAATTTATTTACTTTTTTATAGGGATGGGGTCTCGCTTTGCTGCCCAGGCTGGTCTTAAACTCCTGGCTTCAAGCAATTCTCTTGCCTTGGCCTCCCAGAGTGCTGAGATTACAGAGATGCCTGGCCCCCTTGTTTTAAAGACCAGGAAACTCGAGCCCTCCCCCAAGCTCTGTTCCTAGGCAGCAGCTTTTGAGGGAGTCTGATGAGATTGGTATCTGCCCGCATTGCTGAGGTTCTGGGGAAGCCTGTGGCACATAAAGCACCAGGCTGTTTGGCCTCCACTGTGAGGCTGCAGAAAACAGAGCTGAGGGGCCCTCGTGAGCCTGGGTACATTCATTTGTTCACTCCAGTACAGTCTATTCCACCAAACTCCTTCATTTATTCATTCATGCAAGCAACACTTCCTATCCCATGTAAATCCATCCCCTTCTGCATGGCACACTGATGGGCATAATTCAGAGTCATAGCCCCTGCAGCCCTGGGGGTGGGCACAGGTGCAGCGCTGGAGGCAGGATGGCCCAGGAGCCCCCCTCAGGACCCCCTTCAGAGGTGAGCAGCAGTGGCTTTCCTGACTTCCTCTCCCCAGGGGCCACACAGTAGTCATTTCAGGCCCGCTGTCCAAGGGCCCACTGAGCTGAATGACCAGCCCTTCCCTTCTCCCACACACCCTGAGGAAGGGAGCTGCACTTCAGTGCCTCACCCCTAGCCTTGCCTATAAGGCACCATGGTGTGGGGAGTCTCGAGCAGAGTAGTTCAGAGTGAGGTGCTCTGGGGTCGAATCTCAGTGCGGATGTTTGCTACCTTTGCCCAAGTGTCTGCTTTGTTCTGGCTTTCTTGCGCTGGGTGCCCACCTCTGTGGCTCCACACCTCACTGGGCACAGACTATCCTCACCCTGGCACGCAGCAGAGCGGTTTGAAACGGTCTGCTTGTGCAGTGAAACGCGGCGCTTGTTGCAATGGGAACACCAGCAACTGCACTGCCCATCCTGCCAGCCCCAGTCTCCTTAGCTGTACCATGGGCAGCCTGACTGCCATGTAGACGTCATAGCCCACATTTTGGGGGCTTACTGTTTCTCCTCCTCCTGAGTGCTAGCTCCCCCTGATAATCAGTAAACAGAAGCTCCTTCTGGGGTCTTACCTGTAAGTACAGTTCTACATTTTTTTTTTCTTTTTCTCATCTGGAGTACATTAATTTGTGATTAGTAATCATCAAAAGGTTATTAAAGATCACCGAAAGTAAGATCTCTATTTTAGGGTTTGAATGAGAATTCCAGCTACTCACAAGACCAAGTGCCTGAGATGTGAGCACACTTTTGAGCTCCTGGCACATGGGCAGCACCCACTGCTAGGATGAGGCCATGGCTGTGGCCTTGAGTGGGCTATGTTCTCAATCATGGCTCTCTGGCTAGTATGAGGTAAGCACTTGCAGCTCTGTTCCATGGTCAGTGGTTACCTGGTGAGAATCAGTGACACACGTGCACGCGAGTGGTAATAGGGGCCTGGGGCTTTCCAGTAACAAGACTTTAAGCTCCACGTGCCCCCAATGCTAAAGCAGACACACACATGAACTGTCCCAAATCAGCTGGTTCAGGAGCACCCTGTGGGAGAGGGGCCACCTATCATGAATTTGGGCCATTCAAAAAGCTTGCCACATCTTGGCAGGTACACAAAACAACAGCCCCGGGAGATTTTAGATTTACAGAGCATTGTTTTAGGAGATAAGATCACGGGCACATGTGTACCCTTTTCTGTCCTGGAGTAAATGCCCAGTGACTCAGAGCTGTCATTAGGAACAAGTCTATTCAGCTTCTCACATGATTATTCTCTAGTTGGGAGTCATCGAGGTGTTCTTTTCTCCCTGCAAAGTGGGAACAGGAGGGGCTGTGGAAGCTGTTGTCCCACCCCCCATCCAGCCTGCCTCTGTGAGTGAGTGCTGATGCCTGGCACACTGAGGCAAAAGGGAGGGTGGCAACGATGGGACAGATGGCTCGCCAAGATGAGCTTTGGGAGTGCAGCCTCCCAGGCACAGTTCTTCTCCAAGCACCACATGGGCCTCCCAGCTCCAAACTTTGAAGACATGGCTGCTCTCTAGGGGCATGAACAGAGCCGATGGAGAGGGGCGGGGTGACACAGACAGACCGTGGGCAAAGCCCTCAGGCTCTCCGCTACCCAGTTCCCACCTGTGAGATGGAGATAACAAGACCCACTCCACCCTGCGACCCTTGGGATTTACAAGTGATGCTATGACATGGACAGGAACCTCCTCCATGTCCAGCTCCTTCCTCCAACTATTCTCTCTCCACCAGCACAACTCCCCAGTAGGCTCCTACTGGCAGCTTGCCAGGCCTTCCGTCCTCCCAGGAAGTACAATTCTGCAAAGGGCAAGGTCTTTGAAGGAAGATGTTTCGTAAATATGGGGCTTTCCAACCTTGAGATCCCCCAGGACTCTCTGGGAAGGCTCCTCGGGTATCAGGAAGGATGGGGCCATTCCCCTGCCCTCTGATTTCCCATAGTACATTCTGGGAGTCAACAGCCCTAGCGTCAGGACCCTTGTCTCTGAGGCAAGAGTCTGTGGCTCCTTAAAACATACTGTTTGCATATTATGGTTCGGCTTCACCTCATGAACCTGAGGGCCAAGTGTCCTTTCTAAAATTCAAACAGGAGTTATGAGTCGGCTAGGGGTCAAACCAGGCCAAAGGCATGCTTTGCTTAGTACAGTCAGTTGTAGTCTTTAATCAGGAGATATTACATAAAAATAAAATTAGATAAAATGAGACCCCAGGCCTACATTCCCATGTAGTGAAGAGTTGGCAGGACCCACACGGCAGCTCTCCAGGTCACTACAGTCCCCACCACTCCCTATCACTTGCCACCTGGCCTCTTCAACACCTGCTTGGCCTTGCTGGCATCTGACCTTGCAACCCAAGGTGAGAGGCTGATGGGAGGAAACTCAGGGGACTCTTCATTCCGCCTTTCCCAGCCTGGATGCCCTGTAGAGCTGGCAGTGAGGCCCATGAGGTGCATCTGAACCCAGCCCTGTCCATGAACTGCAGGCCGGGAGCCTTACCTTGCCTGGCACCAAAACCCGGGCTTCCCCACCCTGCATGTCCAGGCTACAGCTAGCAATGCACTCTCTCTCCCTTTACCTGGCACTGGATGGCTCAGGCTTCCTGAAGATTCTTTCACAATTAAGGCACTTCAAAAAGGTTAAAAGAGAGGAATCAGCAGGGAGTGGGGGTGGGAGGGATGGAAGGTGGTGGGTGGGATGGAAGAATCTGACCAGTGATATTTAATAAAAAGCTTACAAGTCACAAACAGGAAGCAGGCAGACTAAAACGTCAACATTGACCCGATGAAGGAATGTGAACTATAGTGGACTGAGGCAGTGTCCCTACACCCCTCCTCCCTCCATTCCCACCCCAGCACCCCGAGAGGCTCCCTCCACTCCCACCCCACCACCCCAAACAAGACTCCTCTTGGTTCTTGCCTGCCCTGGGAATACCCCAGCTCTTAGTTTGCCTTGGGCTACAGGAAGAGAGCTCAGGGGAGGTCAGCGTGATCCTAGCAGTCCCCAAAGGAGGAGACCACGAGCTCTTCCCTCCGCCTGGTCCAGCAGGGCCCCAGAGCTGTTTAGGGGAAGGATGAGTGCTCTGCAGTATGGCCCCCAACCCAGCTGAAGGAATCCCAGGATCCTTCCCTCCCAGAAAGCTCACAATAGCCGGGGCAGGCACGAGGCCTTCGGGGACTGAGGTCTGGATGCTGGCCTGTCTGGCTCATGCCCTCTGCATGCTCCCTGGAGTCCAGAGAGGGGTCCTGTGGGCTCCAGTCTCTGAGGACAACCCACAGCCAAACTGAAGGGATGCACAAAGACTCCTGTTTGGCTGAGGTGAGGACGCACAGCCACTATGGAGCAGTGGGGAGGACAGGACAGAATTTTAGAGCTTCACTGCTTGAGGCCTCCCATGGCTGGGTACCTCTGCCTCCCCTGCCCCAGCTCCACCTTGCCAGAGGTCTTAGGGGCTGCAAACAGGGAGTAAAGTGCCCTGGAGAAGCACAGCCTCTGTGACCACTGCCCTCGCTCATGAGAAGGCAGATGCTATCTTTGGGCAGTGGAAGGATTTTGGAAGGAAAGGGTCCCCAGGCAAGGCTGTCAGGAGAGGGAAAGGTGATCATGCCACCTGTGAGCACCGAGGCAGCTCGGGTCTCTGTTTTCCAGTGGGAGCCACGGCACCACCTTCTCTCTAGGAGATTTGACACAAAATGCCATAAACCAACCTTGGTTGCTCCCCTGATCCAAACCTCCCCATGGCTTTCCATCCTCACAGGATCAACCTTGAGCCCTGGAGTTATGTAGAGGACAGTAACATGTCAATATAAAATCAGGAGTGGGTAAAGGTGTTCCCTGTAAAATTCTTCAACTTTGCTGTATGTATGAAAATTTTCGTAAGTTTTACTGTATTATGAAATACAACAGAATTGTACTGGGTCAGTTTTATCTGGTACAATTGTATAGGGGATAAAGGATAGTGGGGAGCTGGGGGGTGGTGGCACACAACTGAGTCCCAGCTATTCAGGAGGTGGAAGCAGGAGGATGGTTTGAGACTGGGAGGTCAAGACTTTAGTGAGCCTTGATTGCATCACTGCATTCTATTCCAGAGACAGAGTGAGACTGTCTCTAAAAAAAGGTAGTGGCTCATGGCGCATTCGTAGGAACACAGGCTTCAGTCCTTCCCATGGTCCCTGGTGCACAGTATGAGCCCTGGCCTGTGTCCTGCACACCCCTCTGCTCAGTGCACTTCTGCCAAACAACTGACGTGCAAATGCACTTGGAGATCACTGTCACCCCAGGGCCTTTGCCTTCACTTCCCCCTTGCTGTGGCATGCTCTCCCTGACTACCCATGTGGCTCCTCCCCTCCCTCTGTCCTTCCCTGATCACCCTATCCAAAGCAGCATGCTCAGCAATTCCATCCCGTCCCTGCTTTATTTTTCTACGCGGTGCCTACTGCCATCTGACAGGGATTTCTTTAATATGTTTATTGTTTGTACCTTCCTACAACCGTAAGCTCCATATCCCACCAAGCACAATGCCTGCGACACAGAAGAACACAATGCATTGTAGGCTGAATAAATGCACAAGTGATTGAAGGATGAGTTCACTGACAAAATCCAAGGGCTCTCCAGCAGCAAACACACATACTCTGACCCAGCCCATGGACAGGCCCCAGCACAAACTCAGTGGGCAGTGCTGAGTCTGGGGGTCTGTGCTGGGCAAAGGAGGGTGACAATTCACATCCCTGGAAACCCTACCGGGTGCCAGGATGGTATGCCAGGCCCCCAGCAGTCTCCCTCAACTGCTCTCCTCCAAACTGCCTGTAGGCTCAATCTTATTCCTGCCTCCACAGAGAAACCGAGGAGCAGGCCCAAGGCTCCCTCAGATGGTAAATGGTGCAGTGAGAATTCAGACTCCAATCTTGACCCTGCTCAGACCAGATCTTCACTCCACATCCAGGCTCTTCTCAGAACCCATACTGGCTTCCCAGCCAGAGGCTGCCGCCATGCAGGCCAAGTCACCCCGTGTCTCGGTAAAGGCAGGATTAGGAACCTGAGCCGAGGAGCGCCGCCTTGGCACCGCCTCTCCCATCTCTCTGTGCCCCGCATGGTGTCCCTAAACTGGGAGGAAGTGGCTGCACTTACCTGGAATATGGATCTTGAACTTGCCACTCTGGCCGAAGGCACTGTCGATGACGCCCAGTTCTCCAGTGGACAGGTGCACCTTGAGCCCCACGAAGAGCTGGATGTTGGTCTCCTTTTTAAACAGGGAGCGGCCGATCACACTGTAGTCATCCATTGCCTGTCCCCACACACCCAGCCACAGACAGAGGGCGTTAGTGGTGCACACTGAAAGAGCTGTGACTGTGTGCCTAGCCCCAGCTCTCCCCGGCTCTGGGCATGGCTGGCTGCTGCCTGCTCTAGGAACCCTGGGGGTAGCAGGACAATGAGCCCACCTAACAGATAACGAAATGCATGGGAGCAGGGCAGAAACCTGGGACTGGCAACTGCCACTGTAACAACGGGCCCTTCAAAACTGGCACGCTGTGAGCACTTTCCAGAGAGCACCTCAGTCCCCATAGCAGCTCTGTGGGGGCACTTTACAGATGAGGAAATGGAGGCATGGCACAGTTATGTCATCTATCCAAGGTCACAGAGCACAGGGGGTAGAAGTAGCTTTGAATTCAAGCCCCTGTTGCAGGGCCCCCCACCCCCAGGTGGCCACAATGACCCAGCCTGTCCCCAGGGCACCTGCCTAGATAGCCAGCAGCACTCTCCTTGAAGCTGTCACAGTCACCCAGGCCGCTCCTAAGCATGCATCCAGGCCTTCTAGAACTGGCCTCCTCACTCCAGCTTCCCCTCCCACAGGAGCCCAGGAAAGCCTGGCCTTTGTCTCCCACCCGCTGCACACACCCCTATGCACGTTGGCCCGAGGCTTTACTCTTGTTCACTCTAGCTGTGACTGGAAGCCCGTCTTGGCCTGGCCCACTTTTCCTCCACAGCCCTACCTCCTTTCCTCCATGACGTCCTCCCTCAGTCCAGGTAGAATTGCTTGTTTCCCCTAGCCCCTGTTGGCCATGGCCAGGCCTTTGCAGAGCTCGTATCTCCTACTGGCCACGTTGGCCACTGCTGTCTCTTTGTGGGTGCCCAGGCTGAGAGGAGGGACACACATGTCTGTGAAAAAGTTAGCTTGGTGTAGCCCTGATTTCACCATGAGCTATGTTCATCCTGAACCTTCTCCTCAGAGGCTCGATCAGCAACTGGAAGTGTTACTCCCTCCCTTCTGAGTCTCTGGCAGCTCCAGCCCAGGTACCGCTTTTGGGATGGCAGCATGGCCAGGTGGCCTTGCCTGCCCCGCCCAGCTCCTCACCCGACCCCTGCTCTGTAGATCCTGCCTCCAGTAGCAAACTTGGGTCCCATGATAAGAAGAGCCCACCAGTCTGACAGCTGCTATGGAAATGAGCAATGCACATACAATCTGCACCATCAATTTCACTTCTAGGAATGCAACCCACTGATGTGCTTGCTGGAGAAGATGTCAGGATAGGAGATCCACCCAAGGTCACTCACTGCAGCAGTGTTTACAGCGGCAAAAGTTGACAATGACTTAGAAGTCCAGCCTGAGTTCAACAAGTGGAGCACAGCCTCCAGAGGTGACGATGTGACCACAGAGAAGAGTAGGCAGCATGTACGGACAGATACAAAAACTCCTAGAGTATTGTGTTTCATGTTAAAAAGCAGAGTGTGAGGCATAGGGCATGTTGCAGGCTGTGTATGGATGGGGGCAGGGCAGGGGTGCATACACAGAAGTAATCAGGAGAAACTGATGTCTCCAGGAAAGGAAGCAGGGTGCCTGGGGACTTTTACCATATACCTTTTCTATCTTTGGCTACTGAAATACATGAATGCATCACCTATTCACAAATAAATTAATAGAATTTAAAAATGTAAAAACAAACCAAGAAGTGCATTTCTTCTACCCATACCAGGCGGACCTCCCATCCTCTCCTGACATCTCCAAAGACAGAATATTTTCCTTTGATGGCCTCTGGTCCAGCAAGGTTGACAATTGCAACCCCCCGTCCCCACCCAGGCAGCTTTCATTGGTTCTCATGCATTGTGGTCACCCCAGAGAGCTACTACTTGGGCCTCTGCATAGCTAGGCCCTAGGGTTACATCTGACTGAGATATAAGACCTGCCTTCCAGCACCGCAGTGGCCAAGAAACAAAAAAGGCACAGTCCCTGGACTAAGAGCTCACAACTTTCTCAGAGAAACAGCTTGTAAGAGGCCCCACCAGGACCAAAGGGATAATACAGGCAGGTGTCCTTAGCAGAGCAGAAAGTTCTCAATAAGTCGATATTAATATTCTTGTTTTACTCCTACAAAAGCCTACCATGAAACAGGCCTGTAGCTGTGAACAATCACATGTGCTAGAGGAACATAACAGAATTCTCCCTCCACCCCACAGCCCACAGCCTTTGCACTTCTCAGCAACAGATCCTATGAGCGCCCCATCTCTGTGCAGCCCCTGGTGCCCAGCAGCACCCGGCCCAGAGCAGGCTCAAATCAAGGCCTGGTGCCTACAGCGTCCCCTGTGGCCCATGGCTCCCTCTTCCTATACTTCAGCCCCCACTCCTCTCCAATCTTCATCCTGCCCTGTCTCTCTTCAGAGCACAGATCGCCACCTGACGTTATGCCATTGATCTTATCTGTTTACTTGTTTATTGCTTCCAACCAGAGCACAAGCTCCAGGCAGGAACATGTCCCTCTCCTCCACAGCTACATTCCCTCCACATGAAACAGGCGCTTACTATCTATTCCTTGAATGTGTGAGTAAATGTTGAAAGAATACATGGCTGTAGTTGTTGGTACATTTGCAAGGCTCACTCATGCCTGTAGGCTTTTCTTTTCTTTTTTTTTTTTTAACAGCTTCATTCAGCTATAACTGATATACAATAACATGAACATACTAAAAGTAATAATTGGATAAGTCTAAATTTGTGTATACATATACATGCCTGTGAAACCATCATCATGATCAAGCTAATGGACATATCTATCACCCCCACGTCCTCATGTCCCTCTGTTATGCCTCCCTCCCTGCCTGTGTGGTGCTCCTCTAATGCTAGTCCCAGCTTGTCCACTGGGGACTCTACTCCCACCTAAGGCCCACCTTGGGCATTTCCTCCTTCAGACAGCTTCCCCGACATTGCAGGCACCTCCTCTTCCCTTGGCCCCCAGGACTGAGGCCAAGATCCTCTGTTCTGAGAGCCTGGCCACTATGTATTATCCCTGACAGCTGACCTGTCTGTCTCCCTCCTCGAACTGGGAGTTCTGCGAGGAAAGGGTTCCATGTACCTCATGTGGCCCCGACCCACCACAGGCTTGGTAAATGGGCGCTCACTGAGTGTGAGGAGGCCAACTGCACTAGTCCCATACATGGCAACAAGAAGACGACGCCGGGGGGCAGAAATACACTGCTCAAGTGGCTATCCCATGGATATGTCCTTGGGAGACACGATTCATCTGAGAGTGAGCCAACAGCCCAGCCTGGGGTAGTTTCCTCCTGTCTACCTGGGAGAACACAGTGACAGATCACTGTGTGGGCACAGTGACAGTCCCCAGTGCTGGTTCCCTCATGCTAAACACAGCAGGCCCACTGCTTAGCCTCCCAGTGGGCCTAGAGGCCTGGCTCCAGGGTAATCAGAGCCTGGGATGGCAGGCATGCTACCTATTAGCCTTCCAGAAGACGTTTACTACATCTTCTCCCCTGCCCCCTCTTTTCTTTTGGTTATAAAATATTAACTTTAAAAAGCTAAACACCACAAAGACAGCAGAGGATCCATCTTTCCCCAAGCCAGGGTCTTGCAATGAGGGCAGACTAATTTTATTAACTTCAGGGGAACTTCAAAAAGCTCCAGGGCTTTCATGCCAGACAGAGACGACCCCAAAGTTAGTTTAAGTGCTACATAAACAAAAGACTAGGGCCAGGGGAAGCTGAGGGCTCCCAGCGTTCCTTGTTTATGTTCTCATCTGACCTAGTGGGCCAGTGCACAGGCTGGTTGGCCCCCGGAATCCTGCTGGTGTGTGGTGCAGCTCGGTTCACTGACCTACATTCCCACAATATTGTTTTAAGCATCCGGGATAAGGTGAGGAGCGAGTGGGCTTTTTCTGACCTTCTGAGGAGGGCCTCTGGGGCTGGAGTGGCAGTTTAGAAAGGATTTCAAGTTCAAAGGGAGTGTCTCTGTCACTCCTACTCTCTTGTTTTATGGCTTGGCTAGAAGACACAATAGTGCTGAGTGGGTGAAGCATACTCTCCTGCAAACTTCTGTCTCTGCAATTCCATTTGTTGGGGGAGGCACTGTGAGGGCAGGAGCTGGATGTCTGCACAGTCAGGAACCCCATGTGGTCTCGAGAGTGCTGGCAAGACTGCCTGCTAGTGGCCCCACACTGTCATTTCACAGCAGCTGGGTGGATCTTTGCATCTGTGTCGGTCCCATAAAGGACACTGGCATTCTGGGCATGGCCGCCCCAGGGGAAGGGAGGCTGGGGAAGCAGAGAGAAGTCAGCAAGTAAACCCCATCTCCCTCTGACTCTCCCAATCCTTCACACTCTGCTCTCTCACCCCTTTCCCTGCAGCAGGTGAGTGGCAGTGTCCTCAGCCATGTCATGGGTGAGGTGCCCCCATATCATTATTTAATCTTTAGGAAAGCCCTGACAAGAACAGGAGGCTCAGTAAAGTGAAATGATTTGCTCAAAGTCATGCAGGTAGTGAGTGTGGCAATGCCCCATTCCAACTCAGACTGTCTGGATCCAGAGGCTGGTGCTTTTCCTGCCGCAGGAAGGGCTGGGCTCTATCTGCCAGGAGATGCCACAGCAGCAAATGAGGCCAGACGACTTTCTCCATCCTTTGACTCACCAGAGCCATGCCATGACTGGCTGGACACAAATGGGCCTAGAAATCTGGCCCAGGGACACTGGGCAGCCCCATCCCTACCAGTCCCAGCTGTGGGAAACCCCAAGTCACTGCAGAAGACAATCCCCAAGTTCAGGGACCCCAGCCCCTCCCAGGTAATTTGGAAGGGAGGAGGAGACGAGGGAAAGAGGGCAGATCCTGGCCCTCAAGATGCAGCACTTATAGTAGGGCCCAAACACGTCACCGTCACAAGATGTTCCAGCCCAGTCAGCCCCTGCTGCACTGAGAAGGACTGCACTGCTGTTGGAGGAAGGCTAAACTTTTCCTGCGTATGGTTATAGGGGCCAAGAGGCAAACTACCCTTCCCATGAAATCCAAATAGTCAATTTCCAGTAAAGTAAGTCCTTACTTCATGTCATCAAAAGTTCTTAGAAACTGTTACTTTAAACAAAATAATGTACAGCAGGCCCTTAAATAATGTTGCTTTATTCAAAGTTATTTGAATATATATCAAAATTATTTTGTTATAACATTAATGAAAAAAATAAATTGGTTTTGTTATACATCCTTTCCCTTAAACTCACGGTTTCCAAGAAGCTAGTGACAATGTTAAGTGAGGATTTACTGTACAAGTCTCCATAACTGGAAAAAAAATGGGCACACTGGAGACAACAGAAGAAGAGAAAAGGCACGGCACTGCTAGCACCACAGGTTAGAACCTGGACTCTGGAGCCAGACCACCTGCATTCAAATCCCAAGTCTGGGTGCCTAGGGACTCTGGCCAGAGGTCTAACCTCTGTGGATGCAGGCACCTTCATCTATAATATGGGGAAACAGAGTTGCTGGAGGTTTAAATGGGTGCAGGGGAGTACTTGTAAACAGCTGTTTTTGGTCTGGCCTCTGCCTGCCCCATCGCTGGGCAGAGCACTCTCCCTCCCTTAGGACTCCCTCAGACACACCACACAGAACTACAGGGACAGCAGATGTAGGGCCTAGACTCAATGGCCGCCACCTGCAGATCTGAGAAGACATCGGTGACTAATGGAAGGCCCCCTCCAAGAGACTGCTGGCCTCAGAACCGGACAGAAGGTTGCACTGGGAATTGGCTACAGAGAAGCCTGTGTGCCTGTCTCTCAGCATAGCAGTGGCTTATCTACACCAGCCCCACCAGCTGGATGCGGGGAGGGGAGGAAGGCAGTCCTGGAAGGCAGAAGCTGGGCTGAGCACATTTTTGCATCTCCAAAACCTAGACCTCCAGAAATTACCACTGTGTGTACTGGGGGCGAGGACTCAGTGATTGTCAGCTGCATGAAACCTCATTTAATCAGAAGGAAGTCTGGCTAGAAAGAGGGAGACAGCCCTTCCTACAGGATGCTGTGAGGCCTACATCTCTGGAGAACTTCAGGAAGACCAGGGGTCATGATCTGTCCTGGGGGTCAGGAGGTGAGGACGGGGGAACATGGCTTTGCTCTGTCCTGTCCATCACTAGAAGGTGTGTGCATGCATGTGTTATGGTTGGGTTCTTCACCAAATTATAGACTCTTCCAGCTAAAGGAGAGAGACCTCAGAGATCAGACACAAGCACATCCAATAAGGAAAGACCTTCAGAGAATAGTTGGAGGGTTTTCATTTTGAAATCAATCATTGTGACATCAAACCAAAGGCAATGCATGTGGGATCTGCTCAGTAGGCCTTGCTTCTAGGGAACAATGCTGAATCCAGGTCAGCACAGTTACAACAATGGCGCTAAGTGGGGATTCTCACTGTCTACATGAATAATTTGCTCTATTTATTAGCCTTCAGTCACTGGAGGGACTGAGCTCCTAAGGAGCAGTCACTGTGCACATGGAAGTCCAGGTGTTTGCTTATACGCCAGGTGAGTCCCCATTGTCCCTGGCCTTTGAGCAGGGACTTGGCTGCCGGTGCACATAATTATGTCATTACATGTGTGTGTCTTTCTCTTTCAGGGCTTGGCTCCCATGATGAGGACTGGGAATTGCCCAAGCTGTGAAGTGACCATTCTAATTCAAATTGTAGAAGTGATATGAAGGAAGGCAGGAAAACCTGCCATGAAATGGAGGCCTGTGCCGACTCCAGGTATGCAGTGAGGAGAACCATGTGCGCAGGACAGGAATGGCTTGGGAGGCCTGACTTCTGACTCTGCCTCTTACAGCTCTACGACCTTGAGCAAGGGACTTCTCTGAAACTCAGTTTCTTCCTTGAAAAAGGCTATTGTTAGGATCAGAGGTGTTGATGTTGATGATAACACCTAAGACTTGACAGAGAATGATGACCCAGAGGAAAGAATCTCAATTAGTGGATGTCAAATTGTGGGAGAAGCTGAAGAATAAGACAGCATTTGGTGCAGGAGATCTCAGATGCACAGAAATCACGAGATCCAGTTATCTAATCTGCCCAAGAGAAGCCAGAAGAACAGAACATGTACTCAACACCAACCACATGCTTGGAGCTGCCCACAGCTCTCTGCTTCTCTCCCTCCTACCTGCCCCACCAGCGAAGTCCTCTTGGAAGACAGAAGCCAACAGTCCTTGGATCCAATGAGGAATGGGAAGAACTCAGAGGCTGCCTGATCACGGATGAGTCCCTTAAAAATGAGGTGTTAACTCTTCTAAGCCACTTGAAAGCCACCAGGATTGACAAATTCTGGAAGGGGCCCTAGGATGATGGTGTTATTCCAGTATCATCAGAAAACTTTCCCCACGGACAGTGCCTCCTCCTCAGTGCAGGCCACGGTCTGGTGTGTTGGGAAGAGCAGAGGCCATAAAGTAGCCCAGGTCTCATCAATGCCTGACCAGCTCTTAAAGAAACAGGTTCTGGGGGAGAGTGAATTGCCCACAGCCACACTGAGCTTGTGTCCAGCTCAGTCCATCAGTTTCCAGAACTGGCTCTTTCCAGCATGTCAAGTTGTCCTGCTCCTGTATCTCTATATGGGCAAAAAAGCAATTTTCAAAGGGAGGTGAACAAGCACTCCAGCAGCCAAGCAACATGCTTAGTTATCACACTCTGACACTGGAAGTCAGAAGAAAGGCTGAGGATTTGGGTTGGGACCAGAATACGAGGGCAGCCATTTGATCATCTCCCTGGGAAAAGAGCTTCTCAACCTCTGTTTCAGGGGAACCTCTGTTTTCTCAAGTAGCCTGGGAGCCAGTGTGGCCTTCAACCCTCTGGCAGGGACCCAGGGGTGTGAGGGCCAACAGAACAGGCTGAGTGGCCAGCTAGACCATAGCATGGCTTCCTGCAAGGGCAAGGGGCCCTGTAGCTGATCCGCTAGGGCCCACCAAGCCTGCCAGACCATCCCTGCTCAGAATGATGGGCCCAAGTTGTGCCAGAGGCAGGTCATAAGCCAGCCTGCACCCCAGGCCAGCACGCTCCCTGGTGTCCTGGGCACATTTAACAAGCCGTCGGCAGTGGAGCGGGGCAGAGCCAGGAGCCAGGAGGCAGCGTCGCTTCAGACTTCAAAGCTGGCGAGTGCTCCTGATGGCATCTGCGTGTTTACACTTGGTTGGGCCGATGCTGCCAGCTCCTGTGGCCCAGCCCTAAGGCCTTCCCTGACCGGCGCCAGTGGGTGCCAGACCCAGGATGGCTGGCACACCTGGCCTTACCCCACCGCTGTGGGAGGGGGACGGCGTCTGCTATCACCCTAGCTGGGAACCCAGGCATCTGCATTTCCAGGGGAAAGGCCAAATAAATAGTACTGATGATACCCACTGTTTACTCAGGACCCATTCTGTGCCAGGTGGAGTACTGAGCATGTTACATATAGCACATACACCTGCCATGCCCAGGGACCCAACTGCCAGCCAGCTAACATGCTAAGGTTGGGTATTGTCTTTGTCCTGCAGGTGGTGTAGACCTAAAACAGATTTCTGAGTAAGAGCTGGCAGGATCCCATTTGTTTTGCAGAAAATTACTGGGGTGGAGCTGTGCACGCTGCCAGGTGTAGGGAGGGCTGTGGTGAGACCCCTGAGAAGGTGGTGCCTTGGGGAGGTGAGGAGGGCATCCTGGGGCGTGGTAACAGTGAGAAGTCTGCTGTGGAAGCCAGCAGGTATTGCAGAGCACTCACTGTCCTAAGCACCAGATCCTCACCTGCCCCACCTCCTTCATGTTCACACAGTCCTGAGAAGTCGTGATTGTTGCCTGGCTCCATAGGGTGAGTGGCTGCCAGACCATTGAGCTCTGCGGCTCCAGACAGACCAGGTGCCCAGAGCCTCAGGGTGAGACTGGGATACAGAAGGGTAGGTGAGAGAGGCTCAGCCACCCCTTTCCAGGCTGCCTGGGCCGGCCCTGCTCCAAGGATTTCTCTAGCACAGGTGACCTAGAACACCCCCCATAGCCCCCAACCTGCATCACTCCCCTTGCAGGGAAGGGCCTAGCTTCGATGGCTGGTCCTGCCTGCCTCTTTAAGTTCCTTGCTCCTGCCTTCCCAGATGCCTAGGGCCAGGCATTGCTTGGTCTCTATACTTTACAGAAGCAGTCCCTGGACCTGGAATGCCCCTCCTTCACCTTCCTGTTTCCCCCCACGGCCCCTAGTGTCTGAGCAGTGAACCTTGCAGTCTTACAAGATACATTTAAAAGGTCACCACTTTGTGCTTTTCCCTCACCAGCCTACTTCCTCCCAACTTGGCAGAGTTCCTTGTTTCCTCTCCTAGCCCTTTGCATATTCCTCTGATGCAGGCATGAGTCTCTGTCCTCGACTAGAAAGATCCAGTTTTCTATGAGGCTTTGGATCACCAGAGGAGGAGCAGCTGGTCTGAATCTGCATGTGGCTGAGATGCAAGTGACCTCCTGGGGACATGGCCCAGTGGTTCCAGCCTCAGCTTTTATACATCCTTCACCCCGCATCATTTTTGCTAGATCTTTGCATACCCGACCTACTATTTACCTAATATTTTTCTTTACATCTGCCTAGAAAGGAGACTTTATATAGTACCCTAAAGAAAAGAGTCACTAGCCATAAACAGAGGAAGCTAATGGTAAAAGTACATACAATGCAAAAAAAACCCCAAAGAATAATCCTAGTTACATACTATTGCTACTATAAGGCTCTGGAATCTTGGCCTTGTTTTCTATTTGTTAAAAAGCAGGTTAGAATGTAATACAGGAGTGTTAAAGACACCTTTGAACAAATCTAAAGCTTTCTCTGCAAAGTAATCAAAGGATTGAAAGAACACTGAAAAAGAGAAAAATGTTATTACTAAGAGATTCAACGTTCTATGATAGTATGAGAAACAGCCTTAACCAAATGAGGAGCAATTTACTGCTTGTTAATTCCCAAGCCTAGAATATGTGAAAGAATGAACACACACACAAGCATATGCACACCTTGTATCTCTCTCTCTCTCCATATCTGCCTATATCTACATATAACTGCTTTATTTCTAATTTTAGTGGTTCATGATTTTACTTTTTAAAATTTATTAGGGTTTTTTCTCTGTGGCCACAAATACAACTACAATCTAAGTTCCATGTGGGCAGAGATTTTGTCTTTTTTCATTCACTGTTACATCCCTAGCCCTTAAGACAACACACAGTAGATGTTCTACAAATATTTGTTTAATGTCAACTGCTGAATATTCAGTTTTTGTAAATGTTCCATAGGCATAAAAAAAAAAGTGTATACTCTATTCAAGGAGTATAAGAGTTTACATTTATCTAAAAATCAAGCTTATTGATTATATTCTGCCTCTTTGTCCTTATGTCTAGTAGGCCTGATTTTAAAATATGGACTCTGAAGTACCACCCTGTCATTATAATTCTATTTTTTATCAAGTTGTCCTTAGGTTTCTACTGTTTTGTTTTTATGTTTGGTGTGTACAAGCTTATAACCGAGACTTTTGTCGTTACATGATGTCCTTCTTTACCTTTGTCAGTATTTTTAGTCTTAAATTTCACCTTGTCTGAATTTAATATTACCATTCATACTTACTTTTTGCCCATCTTCTTATTCTTAACCTTTGCTTTCCACTTTAAGTATATTTCTTATAAACAGCATATAACTAGATTTTGCACTTTAACCCAATCTCTCAGCCTCAGCATTTAAATAGAATTTGGCCATTCACATTTAGTGTAATGACTAATACTTAATGTTATTCCTTCTGTTATTATTATTATTTATTAACATTGTTCTTTTTTCCTTATTTTTATTGGTTTAATCAAATTTATTCCAGTTTCTCCTCCGTGAATGTGAAAGTTTTATTACATTGTCATTGCATTCTTACAGTTTCTTTACCTTTCTCTGTACTCAAAATCTTGCATATATTTCTATATTTTTACTTTGAAACAGGATACCAGCTATTTCCCTTAACACCATATGTTCTAGTAGTCTTTCCTAAACCCTCTCCCAAGATTAGCCATTTAGAACACTTTCACTTCTCCCGCTCAGGTGAGACCTCTGGATGTCTCTACCAATCTAAGCTCCCTCTTCTTCTTCTTTTTTTCTTCATTAACCCTTTACTACAAGTCATACTCTTATAGAAGTACATGTGGACTTATGTGAAAAACTCAAATGTATCCAAGAATAAAAAACACAGCACATAAAGTAGTATATGCATCCCAGTGTTAGCACCGGAGGCAGCGGGCGCCCAAGAAAAAGCCTAATTCCTAAAGACGCTGAGAGAGTTTAATGCTTTCAGCTGCACATAATTATTAGAAATTTCCTTGCAAGATGCTCATTCTATTTCAAGAGCCCTATTAACCATTTATATCAGGGGCTGGAAAACTGTAGCCAAAGAGTCAAATTTTTCCTGCTAAGGTTTTGTATGGCCTGTGAGCTAAAAAGGGTTTTTATATTTTCTAATGGGTTGGAGAATATCAAAAGAATATTATTTTGTTACATGTGAAAACTATATAAAATTTAAATTTCAATGTTCACAACAAAAGGTTTTATGGGAACACAGTCATGCCCATTTGTTTACATACTGTCTATGGCTGCCTTTGTGTCACAGTGGCAGAGTTGAGTACTTGGGTCTGAGACCTGATGAGGTGCTCAGTAAACTACAGATGGTGGTAACATAGTTATAACTTGCAGTGCCTCACCCAGTGACACATTTTATTTATTTATTATTTTATTACTGGTGTGTATCCATCACATGAAAACAAGAAAAGTGGACTTCAAATGTCACACTTTTAAGGCTCAGTGGGTATGGATTATTATTTTATCAAATTACATGGCAAAGTACTGTGTTTGTTATTAGTTGTGTTAACAGAATACGAGATACACTGACATCACAATATTCCCAACTCACAGAAAAACAATGTCAAAAAAGAGAAAACTTAAAACAGTATATTTCATCATAGCAGACACGCAAAACAATAAAAAATGAGAATGAGGCTGCAACCAAAGTAGGTTTCTGGGTGGCTCATTTGTCAGCCAAGCAAGGAAAGCCATTTACCAATGGTAAGTTAATTAAATTGTGTTTGATCGAAGCAGCTGAAAGAAGAATCCAGAGAAAATAAGCTTGTTTAAGATTATTAGATTTGGGGCAAAAGCAGTTGATTAGGTTTGGCCCATGGGCCCTAGTTTGCTCTATGTAATACTAATGAGTTAAGCCACAACTGGTAGGGTACCTGACCACCTTCCAGTGTGAGCCAGTGATAAAGAGCACAGGAAATAAAAACACAGTCTGGAGAAGCTTGGAAATTAGCATCTTCTGTTTTCCAATAACTGTCCTCAGCATCACATATTTACATTATGCTGTTATTTTCTTTCTAGACCATATTACAAAGTGTCTAATTTACTGTTCACTACCAACCTCCCCTACGAAGACAAGAACTTTGTCTATCTTGTTGTATGCCCAGTGCCTGGCACAAACGAAGGAACTCAGTAAACATCTGAATATATGAATGAAGGATGCCTTTATGGGAAATGGGCTCAGAAGGCCTATATGCCTTAAGCCTCCCTGGTGGAAAGTGCTCACTCAGCACATAGGTATAGTGCCAGGGTCTCCCTTCGTGATGAACTGAGATAGCTCAGAGGCCCAAGCCCAGGTTCTAAGAAGGCTAACTGTGCTTGAGGAGTAGATGTGCCGGCCTTGCCCCGAATCACAGAGCAAAGGCTGGGTGCTGGCTCACCATGGTGGTGGAGATTCTGCCCAAGAGACTAGATTTTACCTTTTCAAGATTCTCTGATCTCCCAGAAACTTCTTTGAATAGAGACATGACCAGGAAGCTGACTGGTAGCTGTGATGTGCCCAGGAATCTTTAGAGTCAGCCAAGCACGGTGGGGAAAGAAGAGCACAGGGCACTTCTCTGGCCCCTGCACTGGATAATCACACCCATGAGTCTGCCTGACTCTTACCCCTCCCTCTTCAACCAACACTGGGTGGCTCCTGATAGGGACCAGCGGGATTGGCTCCTGTGCTTCAAAGAGAAACAATGGAGTCCCAGGGAAAAGAGTGGACCCACGCTCCAGGCATTATTATTTTGACTCTAAGAGCTTAAACATGAATAATGATAAAACAATAAGGATGCAGTAGGAGACAAGCACTGAGGTGAGAACCTTATGTGCAATCCCCCATCTCACCTTCATCTAACCCTGGTGCAGCACTGTGAAAATTCCCACTTAACATGGAAGTCTCACGGCCTGCCCAACTTTTCACACTAGCAGGTGGTAAGGCTGGGAGTAAAGCCCAGGCCTGCACATTGGATCAGTCTGTCAGATGGCTGAGCCCCTGGTCAAGCAAGATGATCTGAAAATCTCTGGGTGATCTGGGGCCTATCAAAGCAAACAGGGCTGCCCCTTTGGAACAAGCCCAGCCGATCACTCATGAGCTGCACTAGCAACACTACCTTCTTGCTTCACCTGATGAGAGTCGGCTCTTACATATGAAGCCACAAGCTATGATGGCTCTTTCAAAACAACCTGATGAGGTCAAGACCATCCTTCGAAGGAATGAACAATTGAGATTAAATGGCTGCCCAAGGTGTACAGCTATTTTGTGGTGCAGCAAGGGCTTGAGCCTACTCTATATGATCTCCAAGCTTAACCTCACCAGGAAGGAAAGTCTCCCACCAAGGAGATTCCAGCTTTTCAAGAGAACGCAGACTCTTTTGACACACTGGGCAAGAACCTGTCTGACAAAGTGGAACTTTCATGACTCAGAGACCAGCTAGTTCTGAATTCAAACTCCAGCTTTACTACCCTGTGACCTTGGGCAGGTCACTTCACATTTCTCAGGCTGGTTTCCAGTCTGGCTGCCTTTGGGGAGGGGACCTGGGTTTGTAGGAAGGAAACTTCCTTACACTGAATAATTATTGCCTTGTTTGAAATTTTTTACCATGTGCACACACCACTTTTCCTAAATATTTGCACATAATTTAATTGATTTAATTGGGGAAAAATGAACATAGGAAAAATAATGACCTCTTCCTCAGGGTTATTAAAAGGTTTCAAAATAAAGTATGTAGCTAGTAAAGGTGCACAGTATATGCTTAATCAATAGAGTGGTGACAGGGTGGACGGAGGAGGGAGGCAGGCTCATTCCTGCCCTGGGGCCCAGAGGAGAACATGTGGCACAGAAGTCCCAGCCTACAGCCAGCTCCTAGCATTAAGGCAGGTGCCCATTCAGCTAGAGCCTCAGGGGGGTGTGAGTTGAGGGAGCTGCTCCTAGCCTGGGCACCCATGCCCTTTCCTCTCTTGTGGAGCCTTAGGAATCCCCTCTTCCCTGACCAAAGCCCTGGGCTCATAGGATCTCACCTCTGCACATATCCACAGTCACCTCATGCAGCTGTCCCTAGTTGGAGCAAGCCTGTCTCTGCTCAGGGTTGTCTATGTGGGATTTGGACTCAGCTTCTGTGGACTGCCTGCAGTTCTTGTGCTTCCACTTCCAGGCTCCCTGGACTGAGCAGGAAAATGCTGGTGGTCCCAGTGATGCCCCAGGTTGGGGGCAGGACATAGGTCAGCATGTCTCCTGGCCCCTCCCTCAGCCCTTCAGAGGCATGAGTCACTGCGGCCATATGTTTACTTGCTCCTCACAGACTCTCCCTCCCAGTTCTCAAAGGAAGTGACTGCTGCACCGCTGTTGACAGGCCTGAGTGGGAGCAATTAGACCCAGGAGCCACACCAATTGGGATATTACTCTCTCATAGATATTTTACTATAGAATAATTATACTCCAAACACTGCTAATAAATCAGGCTAGACAAACGAGTGACACACACTTTATCACCTTCATCTTCAATCAGCATCTCAGGGCTGGCCTAAGGCTGATGGAGCCCTGAGCAGGCCCCAGCGGCCCCACAGAGCTAAGGGTCCAAGCTCTGGGTCTGGGGCAAGGGAGAGTAAGGGGTTGCTCCTCAATCCCCTACTTCAGGGCAGGTCTAGGTACAGGGGCAGGAAAAGAAGAGGGCCAGGGTGGAGCACCCAAGAAGAACCTAAGAAAAGGAGAAAGGGAGGGGAAGGGGCTGCAGTGACAGAATCCCAG
Source organism: Trachypithecus francoisi (assembly GCF_009764315.1). Taxonomy (NCBI): domain Eukaryota; kingdom Metazoa; phylum Chordata; class Mammalia; order Primates; family Cercopithecidae; genus Trachypithecus; species Trachypithecus francoisi. Next base: position 60,840,684 of record NW_022681453.1, read on the forward strand.
ACGAGAAAACCCGTGGATTTTTCTCCTAGAGGAGAAAACCGGTGGACGGAGACATGGAGTGGAGGGTGGGAGATGGAAGCCCACCACATGTGACACTGTGGATGGGCCAGATTTGTGCTGGCACCTGCACTAAGCCTGGGGGACCTCATTAGGTTCCTGTGAGGAACTGAGGTGCTTGCTGAAAGCCTCAGGGCAGACCCTGAAGCTCCTGCTAGAAGCCTGAGCCCCCGACAGTGGGGTTGCCAGCACTCTGTGCTCTTCGAGCCAGTCAAAACTCAGTCATGTCCCAGTACAGCTACTGCTGATCTGCTCGGGCCCACAGCCAGGGAGCCAGCCAAAAGAGACGGTGAGGTTTGGTTGTCCATCCATCCTGCCTTCAAGGCCCGATGGGCATGGATTCCCACTCAGTGCTGTGTAGACAGCTGCTAGGGATGGATGCCCCATGGGAGGAGGTGATTACACCACTTTAGGGGAGACCACCATGTTCTGTCCACCCTAGTGGCAGGCCCATCCCACCCAGCACCGGGCCCAGGTGCTGATGTACCACAGGACCAGCCAAGGGAGGCCCGGGGCCCAGTCTGAGTCTCCAGGGACAGAGCAGGCACCACCCTGAAAGCACAAGGCCAAGGGCCACCCAGCAAGGCACAGCCAGGGCCTCATCCTACCTCAACTAGACTGGCTCACTTACATACTTAAAGCCTGCATCCAGCGATGGTGAACTTCAGGTACCCTAGGTAGCCAGGGGCTGGACCTCCCACTGTGTCAGCTTCCTGTACCTTCCTTCCTCTTGCTCTCTGGCATCCTTAGCCCCTTCCCCTCAGTCCACAGATGAGGAAAGACCTGGCCACCATTAGCCCCTTCCCCTCAGTCCACAGGTGAGGAAAGACCTGGCCTGGCACCACTGATGGGCAGTGTTTCCCTCTGGACATGAGCAGCTTCCAGGGGCATGTGGGCAGAGCCCAGCTGGATGGAGGTACAGTGCCCACCAAGGGCAAGAGAGTGGGGCCTGGTCAGGGCAGCAGGCCACGGAGGCCAGTGCTAACCGCTGCCATCTGGCACTGGATGTGGGGGAGCCCAGACTTGCTCAGACCCATGGGGGTCACATCTATCACATAAATAAGCAGGGGTGGGAGAGCCAGGTGGGGTTGGGTACAGTGGGGTCCCCCTGCCTAGGTGCTGGCACTGGCTCTGTGACTGACCAGCTGAGAGAACTGTGGCCACTTGACCACTCTGGGCGTCAGATGCCTTGTCCAGAAACTAGAGGTTGGCACCAGAAGGTCTCTGAGGGCCTTTCTGGCTCTAATCACAGATGTCAGGCCATAGATCCCGGCTGCCCGAGCAAGAAGGAAAGGTGTGTGGGGCCAAGCAAAGGCATGCTCACCCGCTCCACAAGGCCATGCTTGTGCTTCAGCTTGTACACCTTCAGCCTGGGCAGGAAGCTGTCGGCATAGTTCCTGTCCTCCAGCCCATGGAGCAAGATGCCATGGAAGGCTAGCCGGCACGTGTTGGTGTGAATGTCCGCATCTAGCCTGGAGCCAATCACCAGGCACAGCCGAGGGCAGGTGACAGGCTTCTCAAACTCCACCAGGGCCCACTGCTGCCGAGGACAACGGCCCTCTGTGGCCTGGCCGGCCTTCTTGTCGGCCTCATCATTGTTTGTCACTGCTGGTGCCAAATCCTTGGATAGGTACTGCTCCTGGAAGAGGTATTCTTGAGAGAAGTCGAAAGAGTCCAGTATAGGCTCCTGGTCAAAGTTATCTGGAGCAGAGGTGAAGAACATCAACCGGCCCATGACTGTTTCATGGCCCACTGTAATGTGGAACTTGGCCTTGGTTTGCAGGGGCCCCCGGAAATATGGTATCTTTTCCACAGAGATGAGGGCCGCATGGACAGTATGCAGGGACTCAGGGGCACACACCAACCCGCGCTCCAGCAGCTTGGGGTCAAACTGGGTGACGCAGATGCCCAGCCGGTCTCCTTGCATGGCTGAAGTGATGGGCATGTGGAACATCTGCATGGACTTCACCTTCTTCACCACCTGATGGGGAGCAAGCAAGAGAGCACATGAAACCAACAAGCCTCAGGGCTGTGGGGAGGAGAGGGGAGCTGCAGCTAGAGAATCCTGTGCTTACCACCACCTGCAGGCACCATGAGGACCAGCCAAGGTGGGTCTGGGGCCCAGGTACACTCTCCTGGATCAGAGCAGGTACCACACTGGAAGCACAAGGCCGAGGGCCGCCAGCAAAGCAGGGCCAGGGCCCCACTCTCCAAGTCTCACTGTTCTTCCGGGAGGAAGGCAGGGTTCATAGCAGCCAAATCCCTGACTACCTTAGTTCCCTTCACCCCGGCTCCAATCTAGGCTCCAGTCCCTCCAAATTCCTCCCTTCCATCAATCACGCCAGCATTTTCCAGCCCTCTGTCCAGGTCTGCCTGCCTCCTCCCTCGAGAATGGCCTCCCCAGCTGCTCAGCCGGCCAAGCTGTGCCCATCTGCCCTCTAAAGCCCAGGACAAACACCACTGCTGTGGAAAGCCTGCCCCAACTCCCAGTGGCGGAACTTGTCCCTGACTCCTTAGTGGTAACCCAGCCCTTCTGAATCCCACAGCCTGCTACACGGTCACTGTCTATTGTGTATCTGCTGCCTGCTGGCCTGTGGGTAACCTAGGGCAGGAACACTCTTCATTCATTCAATACATATTCCCAGAGTGCCTATTGTGTGCCAGGCACTGTTCTAGGGGAAGAAATATAGTGATCTCTGTTTCCAAAGAGCTTAATATCTAGAAACAACAGCAACAAAATTACCTATATAGGAAAATTTATATATATTAATTCAATTCATATCAATATAAAATTAATATATAAATTACATGCATGCAATATATATTTTTATATATACATTTTTTACAGACAACATATGCTGTAAAGAAAACAATGCAGGGTGATGTGATAGAGAAGGTCTGGGTGGGGTGAAGGTCTCGCAGAAGTGAGTTTGAGCTAAGACCTTAGCATAAGAAGCAGGTAGCTGTGTGAAGACCCAAAGAAAGACAGCTCTAAATGGGGGAACTGATAAGTGCAAGCCCTAAGAGGGCAGTAGCTTGGTGAGTCTGGGAATATACAGAGGCAGGAGGGCTGCAGCAAGCGTTGGGAGGGAGACAGCAGGGAGGGAGGTTGATATGGTTTGGCTGTGTCCCCACCCAAATCTCATCTTGAATTGTAGCTTCCTTAATTCCCACGTGTTGTGGGAGGGACCTAGTGGGAGATCATTGAATTGTGGGGATGCTTTCCCCCTTACTGGTAGTGAATGAGTCTCACTAGATCTGATGGTTTTATAAGCAGAAACCCCTTTAACTTGGCTCTCATTCTCTCTCTTGGCTGGTGCCATGTAAGACATGCCTTTTGCCTTCCACCATGATTGTGAAGCCTCCTCAGCCACGTGGAACTGTGAGTCCATTAAACTTCTTTTTTTCTTAAAATAAATTACCCAGTTTCTGGTATGTCTTTATCAGCAGCGTGAAAATGGACTAATACAGAGGTCAAGGCTTGGGCCCCACAGTAGAGTGCAAGGCCCGGAAGTCACTGGAGGAGTTTAGGCAAAGGAGTAACCTGATCTTATCTCTGTTTCTAAAATATCACTGACTACTATACTGGGCAGATTTCTGCATTCACAGTTTGTAAATCAGGAACAGACATAGAAAAGTCTCCAATAAAAGTTCCTGAAATGAACGAACATTCCTACCTATGATCCACTTTCTCTGAGATGAGAGGAAACTGTGTTCATGGATTTTTAATGAAGCAGAGAAATATGTAACGTATTTCAGAAAACCTGCCATCAAAAATAGTTAAACTAAAGAGAATGTTGACACTTAGGTTGCATGCATCCCTGTCTACCAAGTCGGGGTGTGCGAACACTCATTTTCTCCCTGGATAAAGGGAGAGTGTGTTGCTAATGGCCCATGAGCCCAGGACCTTTCCTGGAGAGCCATAATACTCAAGTGTTTGTTTAAAGATCATTAACTACCTAACCAGAGGTCAGGGGGCAGAGAAAGTGAGACACACAGTGTCAAAAGCCACAACCAAGATCAATCACAAAGAATCAGAAAACATCTCTGAAATGGTCTGAAAAGGCAACGGGAGAATGAGATTTTTGGGAACATTACTCAGAGTCATTGGAGAGTATCACCTTACACTAAGCGTCGTCTGCCCAGTGAGGTGGGGCCCAGGTCACAACTCTTCCCTCCCAGGCGCCTGCAGCAGCCTGTGCGGCTTTCTAAAACGTTTCTCTGATAAAGCAATTATTTGTCACCAGCTCCTATGTGGGCTCCCATCGTCTACCTCATGGCTTTCAAAGCTTGTCATGGTCCTGCTATGAGCAGGAAGATCCTCTGGTCAGCTGGAATTCTATGGGGACTCCCTGTGACGGGTGGGGGTCTCCAGGTAACCCTGTCACTGCCCCACAAGGCAATCTGCTGAAAAGCCTCGCTCACAGGGCTGAGCCCCCACTCCTTAGCCCAGCCACCAGGAAGCCTCCTCCACACAGCCCAACTCCACAGCCTTTTCGGCCCCACATTCTCCCCAACCCTGAAACCGTAGCCAAGTGACACTTGAACGACTCCTTGTAAACGCTGTGCTTCTGAACGTCTCTGTGCTTTGCCCCTGTGGCTGTTCCCTGGGATTTCTTCCACTGGCAAATTCCCATTCATCCCTAACCCTGCTCCCACAGACCTCCTAGAAGGGCTTCCCTCATAACTCCAGACACAGCTGACCACCGGAACCTGACTCACTGTTTGGTCACCACTACTTTACAGGTCAGCCCCTGCCTCTGTGTGCTGACAGATTTCAAACATATACTCAACATGCATGAGCTCACTGCCCCCTCTGTCCCTGAACTACATTATCGATAACTCATATCTACCTGTGGGGTCCTCCCCACCCAGCTCTCCCACCTGCGCCAGCGGGAGGGAGCCGCTGCCTTGAATTTGGTGCACAGTATTCCCTTTCTTTTTATACACAAGTGTGTATGATTGTGTAATGGCTCACTACATATGTAGTACACATTCCTATTCAGTAATTTGCTTTGTTGTATAAGTTTCTAAACTGTATGAATGAGGCATCGTGCCAGTTATGATACTAAAAATCTGTGCACACGGTGCGTGCACCTGCAGCTCATTTGCTGCCGATGCCATCTGCTGCACCCTGTGTATTTAGCACAACCTGGGCTCCTACTGATGTGCACTGGGGGTGTTTCCAGTTCTTTGCTGGAAAATGCTGCAATGAATTTCTTCTGTTACAAGGATCCTGCGTGGGCACATGTGCAAGGGTTTCTCAAGGACACACTTCCTGGAGTTGAACTGCTGGACTGCAGGGTGAGTGGGTGTTCAACTTTGCTAGGTAGATAAATCAACTTCTACCAATAAGGCCCAAGACATCCCATCGATACACATCTGCTCCAACATTTGGCACTGCCAGATTTCTTAATTTTGGCCTATCAAATGTGTATGCGTTCCCTTCTAAATCCCGAAACAAGGACTGTGCTCTCCCTAATGCTGCATCCTCAATGCCCAGCACAGGGGCTGCTGAGAAACCTGGTTGTGACAGGTCTAGATAAATGCCCAGCCCCTCTGAAGAGAATGACTGCATCAGGTTCTGGAAGAGAAATGCCCCTTGTGGCAAAACCATACCTGGCAAAGCACCGAGCTGAGATTCCAGACCTGCCGGGGCTTGAGCGAGATCCTTGTGTTTATGAGCCTTCCTGTGAGAGAGGGCGGCCAGGGGCCTCATGCTGCCCTGACGCCCCCTCCCGCTCCTCCTCCCTATCAAGCTGAACGCCAAGCCGGCTTTATTCAAAGCATGTTCTCTTTTCAACAGGGCTTGTGTTCTCAGGACTGAAATCATAAAGAATGCCTTACCAGGGCACCATGAAGAGCACAAAGATAAATAACTGTGCAAATCAAGATTTTAAGGGCCTAGACAGGAAATTGTGAAGCAGATAAAGATGGGGACAGGGCGGCGTGGCACTCCCGTGGGTTCTCACAGGCGCATGCAGACAGCATCGCCACACGGGGTGGTCAGCAAGCCCACGCTCATTGAGGGACGCTTCAGAACAGAAGACCCATTTAGAACACCAGAGATAAAGAAAAGTAGATAATTTTACCAACCTAAGAATGAGAAAAACAGACTTTCCTTTCAATCATTTATCTTCTAGCCAACTTTGAGGGCCTCTCTCCATCTACTGAATAACTCACTCCTCAAACATTTGCTAATGTCCACAGAGCGCAGCTGAGGTGGCACATACACATTGTCTCAACACGTGGGTAGCAACCTTCTCTCAGGTACCAGGCCCAGGCCCTGGAATGCCAGCAGGATGAGCAAAACAGACAGTTTTAGACAGTTGGCTTCTATAAAGTCTGCTGGCAGCTAAGGAAGAAAGATGTTAACTAGATCACCACTGAATACATGAGGAATTACGAAATTGTGGGAGGTATTATGAGAAAAAAGGACGAGGTTCCATGAGAGCGAACAACTGGGAGACCTAATTCATCGTGGGTAGTCAGGGAGGACTTCCCTGAGGAGGTGGCATTGGGGCCAAGACCAGGTGGGTAACGAACCACCCACAGGGATTCCAGGCAGAGGGAAGAGCAGAGCAGGCCTAAGGCCCCGGGCAGGGAAAGAACCAGGCCCCCAGTGGAACTGTGGGTGGCAGGGCTGGCTGGGGTGGGGTGGCCCACGGAGACAGCAGGTTGGAGACATGGGCCAGCCACCATTGCCATGGGACAAAGCACCAGGAAGACACCAGTGGTGGGGCGCAGGGGATGGCAAAGGAATGACACTGCCAGTTTGCGGTTTTAAAAGATGCAAACTGGCTACACAGTTTGGGGAATAGATTCAGGGGAGGTGGAGAAATAAGAAAGGAAACATGGAAATTAGCAAGGAATATACTCAGAGTTCAAGACATATTTTGGTGGTGACAGACTAGATGTGGGAATGAGGAGAGACTGGTGTGAAAATAGCTGGTGTGTAAAGAACAGCTAATGTGTAAAGAACAGCTCCCAGGTTTCTAGTTTGAGGATCTGCCTCATGCTAGGTGGGAGCAGGGAGGAGCCACCTTCAGGGGAGGGGAGATGGGAGCTCTGCAAGTGGGAGCTGTCTCTGAGGCTGCTGGAGAGACACAGATGTCTGAGTTCCAGGGGAGGTGGAGACTGGAGCTGGCAGCATACAGACTAACACCCAGCTGCCTCCTTGAATGGCTGATAGGCATCCCAGCTTACTACGCCCAGAACCTAAAGTCTCCTTCAGTCTTCTCTTTCTCCACGGCAACGCTACGATGTCAGGGGAAAAGCCAGGGCTTCCACCCACCCAGACTCTCCTCATCCTCTCGTAGCCGTAACCAGCCATCAGGAGATAGGGTCGGCTCTATCTTCCAAGCAGGTCCAGTGCCTGACCCCTTCCTGTCCCTGCACTGCCTGCTCTGGTCCCAGCCTCACCTGGCTTGGACTGTTGCCCTCTCCCCTGCAGCCTGTTCTTCCAAGAGCCTGTTCTCTGCAGCCTGTTTTTCCTGTTCTTGGAAGAACACAGATGATGTGACCCTGGGGTTTGCCTCTAGGCTCTCCACTGGCCTCCCATCTCACTCTGTAAAAGCTGAAGTCCTTTCCAGGACTCACAAGGCCATACAACCCAGCCCCCGTGATGTCTCTGACTTTATTTGCTGTGACCCCCGACCCACTGTTCACATCCCTTCAGTCATGTGGGCCTTGCTTCCCATTCCCTGAATGTGCCAGGCATGCTCCTGCCTCAGGGCCTCTGCACCTGCAGTTCCTCTCTTCCTCACTTCCTTCCTATCCCTGCTTAGATGCCACTGTATCAGAGCCCCTCCTCAGTCACCCAGCAAGAGATAGGCACTGGCCTATCCCTGCCACTCTCTAGCACCTTGCTCACTTGGTTTTTCATCATAGAGCTTCCCACCACTTGGCATCTCTTTGTTCACTGGTTGTCATTCCCGCATTGGAATAGAACCTCCATGAGGACCAGGCTTTGCTTTGTTTTTTTCCATTTCTATCTGCAGTGCCCAGTGCCATGCCTGGAATGTGGGAGGCCTCAATGCAAGTGGGAAGAGTAACTGAAAGGAGCCAAGCCACATGGGTCCTCTCTTGGGGAGCTCCTCCTGGGCCTGAGCTCCACATCCACAGCTGCAGGAACAGGGTGGGCCTGGAGCTGGCCAGGCCCTTGGAGGCTCCACAAAACCCCAAGGGTAAAGAGTCTACCAAATGGGAGGATAGGGCTGGGGCCTGCTGCCCAGGGGCCCCCGGTGTCCCAGGCAGGGTATGCAGTGAGAAAGGCAGCAGAGAAGGCTGGGAGGCGGAATGGGGAGAGGCGCTGCTGCCCTATACCACCAGGGTGGCCTCTAGGAGGCCCGTTCCCTGAGCCCAGCTCCCCAGAGGGCATGGGTGGTTGCAGAGGCTCTCCCTCACATCCTTCCCATCCCTCCAGCACCAAGCACTTCTGAGGAAGGAGGGAGGGAGGAACACATCAAACAAGCAAACACTTTTTAAAACTCAAGTTCATGCTTGCTAAGCAGTTTGGTCCTTTCTGATTAACAAAGAAGCTTCGCCATCCTCTGGGCCAGTTATTCTTCATAAAAAACCCCACAGGCAGGTCAATATTTTGACATTCAATTTTATGGATGAAGAAACAGAGGTTTTTGATGTCTCCAAGGTCACAAAACAAATAGGCTGAGACTTGGGACAATAAACACTGGGACTGCAAGGCAGGCCTGATGTTCCACGGCCTCCGCTCTGACAGTTGAGCAGAACCACACCCTGCCCTGCCAGGCTCGGGACTCAGCCAGTCAGGGTGCTGGCAGCAGGCAGCTGTGGCTCCTGAGTGATCGACCGTGTAGAGCCCACACAGCCTGAGCCCAAAAGGATGGCTCCTGGGGAAGGAGCAGAGAGGGAAGACTCAAAACAGGGGACTCCATGCCACCACCGTGACTCCCACATCAATGCCAACGGGCAAGTGAGATGAGCCCCCTTTCTCAGGTGAGGGAGCAAAGCCCAGGAGAGTCAGTCTTGCCTTGAGACTCAGGTGTGGCAGAGGCAGGTTCAGTCTAGGCTGTCTCACCCGGAAGCTCAGGCCGCCAGCTGCCCTGGGGAAGGTCAGCAGCAGCCCTCTCCCTGCTGGACCAGCCCATGGAGTTTTCAGAGCTAACTCTCAGCTGCATCCCTCCCTCCCACCCTCTCATGTTTCCTGTTTTTGGGTAGCACAATATGCCCAGTTCGCTGACCAAGTGGATGAGAGAACAAATGAACACCCCCTTCTGACTGCTCCCAGGCCCGATGAGCTCGATACTCCTGGCTTTTCGACTGTCTGCAACTTAGTTTTCTGGTGTTTTGAGGATTCTGCATGGTAGTGTGCCCAGCATGATCTGGTCTTCCTTTACCATGCACTTTCTGAGGCTACCGAAAACGTCCAGCAGGAACAGTTTGAGGTAGAGTCATCCTGTGCTCATCTCTGTTCTCCACAGCATCTTGCATGAAATAGTAAGCACTCACCTGACATGCACACAAGCTGCATTATGTTACCACAGGGCCGATACGGAAGACAGAGAAAGAGCTGGATACCTATGATGGGGAAAATCTTTACACACCTGATTCCATTCACTTCTAATGACAGTGGCTAATGATGATCTCACATTACAGACAAGGAAATTGAAGCCCCCAGAGGTTAAGACATTTATTCAAAGCGTGCAATCTGCCTGTCATTGAAGCACATATTCTCTTATTACGTCACACCACAAAAACACACTCACTCCACCACAGCAGTCCAAGATGAAACACAATTCAGCACAGCGATGTCACTAACATGGGCACTCCTTCTGTCAGGTAAGAAATGGACAGCCTACACCATCACAACAAACTGTAAAGGAACAGCAGTGTTGAGGGGGGCGTCCCTCCAGCATTTTACAGAATCAACAGATGCTTGAGTGAAGCAGGTAACAGACTTGTGCTTAGCAGCCTTTCTGACGTGCAGAGATTTTGTAATAATGTACCAACTATAATAAGATTGGACCTCTATTATCCATTTTGTTCCACTAATGAGCCTGGAAGCTCCTGGTTGTGCCAAGGGCTAGGGTTGGGACCTTGCAACTTCATCATTGTAAATCGGACAGGAAAAGAAACACACAAGGTTTGACACTAATAAGCTTACAGCAGGATCAGTTACTTCAATTCAAAGAGGTTCAGACTGGAGGGGAAAAATGAAATAAGCTTTTAAAGATCAGTCTAGGTTTGGCTCCATCAGACCTAACCAATTTTGTTTAATAAGGTTTCAATTTGGCTGCTCTTATTTCTCCCTCTTCTTCGACCTAGGCTGGGTAAAGATAAGACATTTTCCCCCGCCTAATGTATTTAATCACATCTCACACACAAGAAGTCAAACCTAGGGCTATGCATGAGGACAGAGCAGTGCCGCCCCTGCAGGTTGAGATCCCAGCTCCCCAGTACCACCTCTGGGGCTGCGAGAGGGAACCTCAGGTCACCTGTTCAAGACTAGCCTGGCCAACATGGTGAAACCCCATCTCTACAAAAGTATAAAAATTAGCCGGGCATTATGGTGGGTGCCTGTAACCCCAGCAACCTGGAATGCTGGGGTGGGAGAATCACTTGAACCCGGGAGGTGGAGGTTGCAGTGACCCGATATTGTGCCATTGCACTCCTGCCTGGGTGACAGAGCAAGACTCTGTCTCAAAAATAAAAAATGCTCAATGGAGCACTTTGGATTTTGGATTTCTGGATTTCAGATGCTCAACCTGTTAGGTATATCATGCTAATATTCCAAAATCCAAAACAATCTGAAATCGAAACACTTCTGGTCCCAAGCATTTTGGATAAGGGACATTCAACTTATATAGACTTATTAGTGTATATAGTAGCATCATGTTTGTGGTTAACTTACTACTTGCCTCCCTCCTGCAGCAATATATTGGTGACATCTATTCATATTTGTGTGTATGTACCTATATATACTACATACACATGTATGTGTATATAACGTGTATATATATACACATATATACAGCTGTCAAAAAATATACAATAACATATATATGGTATTCTTTTTTTGACAGCTCTATAGTATTTCTTTATATGAAAGCTCTACCTGTCATTCATCCATACCCTTAATGGACATGTGAGTTGCTATTTATACTACTAGAATGATTTCACAGTGGTCATTTCTTTATGCATCAAATTGTATATCTACATAGGGGTTTTCTAGCATAGATATCTGGATGAGAAACTGTAGTGCTGTGGGACACAGTTTCGGTTTTACTAGGTCTTGCAGATTTTTCTCTAAAGTGGCTGGTTACACTTCCACCAGCAGTACAAGAAATAACCTCTTCCCCACACCCTCCCCAGCACCTGAGGCTATAGGCTTTAACATTTTTGCAGTCTGATAGATATGGTGTGCTAACCCATTGCTATCTTAGTGGGCAGTTTCAAATTACCAGGAACAAGTCCCTCCTAGAAGGGGGTCTCTGGAGTCTCTCCAACATCTAGTGTTCCACCCACAACTCCTAGGGGTGGCAAAGTGCATGTACCTCAGCCACTATGTGAGCCAGGTGCTCAGTGATGCAATTCTGAACCCCACACAACTCTTTAGGAAGGGGACATGCATGGAGGAGAAGGGAAGAAAGGAAGGGGGATGCATTGAGGAAGGGGAGGGAAGAGGGGAGATGCACTGAGGAAGTGGGGGAAGAGGGGAGATACACCGAGGAAGGGGAGGGAAGAGAGGAGATGCACTGAGGAAGGAGAGGGAAGAGGGGAGATGCATTGAGGAAGGGGGAAGAGGGGAGATGCATTGAGGAAGGGGAGAAGAGGGGAGATGCATTGAGGAAGGGGGGAAGAGGGGAGATTCACTGAGGAAGGAGGAAGAGGGGAGATGCATTTACGAAGTGGGGAAGAGGGGAGATGCATTGAGGAAGGGGGGAAGATGGGAGATGCACTGGGGAAGGGGTGGAAGAGGGGAGACGCATTGAGGAAGAGGGGAAGGGGGAGATGTACTGAGGAAGGAGGAAGAGGGGAGATGTACTAGGGAAGGGGGGAATGCATTGGGGAAGGGGAGAAGAGGGGAGATGTATTGGGTAAGGGTGGAAAGAGGGGAGATGCATTGGGGAAGGGGTGGAAGAGGGGAGAGGCATTGGGGAAGGGGTGGAAGAGGGGAGAGGCATTGGGGAAGGGGTGGAAGAGGGGAGATGCATTGGGGAAGGGGTGGAAGAGGGGAGAGGCATTGGGGAAGGGGTGGAAGAGGGGAGAGGCATTGAGGAAGGGGGGAAGGGGGAGATGCACTGAGGAAGGGGAGGGAAGAGGGGAGATGCACAGGGAAGGGGGGAAAAAGGGAGATGTACTGGGGAAGGGGGGAAGAGGGAGACATGCACTGGGGAAGAGGGGAGATGCACTGAGGAAGGGGAGGGAAGGGGGAGATGCACTGAGGAAGGGGGAAGAGGGGAGATGTATGGGGAAGGAGGAAGAGGGAGATGCACTGGGGAAGGGGGGAAGAGGGGAGATGCACTGGGGAAGGGGGGAAGAGGGGAGATGCATTGAGGAAGGGGAGGGAAGAGGGAAGATGCACTGAGGAAGCTGGGAAGAGGGGAGATGCACTGAGGAAGTGGGGAAGAAGGGAGATGCACTGGGGAAACGGGGAAGAGGGGAGACGCACTGGGGAAGGGGGGAAGAGGGGAGATGCACTGGGGAAGGGGGGAAGAGGGGAGATGCACTGGGGAAGGGGGGAAGAGGGGAGATGCACTGGGGAAAGGGGGAAGGGGAGACGCCTGAGGAAGGAGGGAAGAGGGAGATGCACTGGGGAAGGGGGGAAGGGGGGATGTATGGGGAAGGGGGGAAGAGGGAAGATGAACTGAGGAAGGGGGAAGAGGGGAGATTCTGAGGAAGGGTGGAAGAAGGGAGATGCACAGAGGAAGGGGGGAAGAGGTGAGACGCCATGAGGAAGGGAGAAGAGGGGAGATGCACTGAGGAAGGGGGGAAGAGGGCAGATGCGCTGAGGAAGGGGGGAAGAGTTGAGATGCACTGAGGAAGGGGGGAAGAGGGGAGATGCACTGGGGAAGGGGGGAAGAGGGGAGATGCACTGAGGAAGGGGGGAAGAGGGGAGATGCACTGGGGAAGGGGGAAGAGGGGAGATGCACTGGGGAAGGGGGGAAGAGGGGAGATGCACTGGGGAAGGGGGGAAGAGGGGAGATGAACTGAGGAAGGGGGAAGAGGGGAGATTCTGAGGAAGGGGGGAAGAGGGGAGATGCACAGAGGAAGGGGGGAAGAGGGGAGATGCACTGAGGAAGGAGGAAGAGGGGAGATGCACTGAGGAAGGGGGGAAGAGGGCAGATGTGCTGAGGAAGGGAGGAAGAAGTGAGATGCACTGAGGAAGGGGGGAAGAGGGGAGATGCACTGGGGAAGGGGGGAAGAGGGGAGATGCACTGGGGAAAGGGGGAAGAGGGGAGATGCACTGGGGAAGGGGGAAAGAGAGGCGATGCACTGGGGAAGGGGGAAGAGGGGAGATGCACTGGGGAAGGGGGGAAGAGGGGAGATGCATGGGGAAGGGGGAAAAGAGGCGATGCACTGGGGAAGGGGGGAAGAGGGGAGATGCACTGGGGAAGGGGGAAGAGGGGAGATGCACTGGGGAGGGGGGGGGGAAGAGGGGAGATGCATGAGGAATGGGGGAAGAGGGGAGATGCACTGAGAAGGGGGGTAGAGGGGAGATGCACTGAGGAAGGGGGGAAGAGGGGAGATGCACTGGGGAAGGGGGGAGGAAGAGGGGACTGCACGGAAAGGGGGAAGAGGGGAGATGCACTGGGGAAGGGGGAAGAGGGGAGATGCACTGGGGAAGGGGGAAGAGGGGAGATGCACTGGGGAAGGGGGGAAGAGGGGAGATGCACTGGGGAAGGGGGGAAGAGGGGAGATGCACTGGGGAAGGGGGAAAGAGAGGCGATGCACTGGGGAAGGGGGGAAGAGGGGAGATGCACTGGGGAAGGGGGGAAGAGGGGAGATGCACTGAGGAATGGGGGAAGAGGGGAGATGCACTGAGAAAGGGGGGAAGAGGGGAGATGCACTGAGGAAGGGGGAAAGAGAGGAAATGCGCTAAGGAAGCAGGGAAGGGGTAGAGGAGGTCTAGGCACCCTGCTATTCCTGCTCATCGGGCTCTCCTCCAGGGCTCTGTTGCCTTTGGAACTGTACCAAACATGGGTTCCTGGCAGCCCCTGAGACCCTGCTCTGCCCACCTGGCCGGGTCCTTCAGGGCCCCTCCACATCATGGGGAGTTGTGTTGGGCAGGAGTCTCTTCTATCCAAAAATTCCATGAGGCCTCAGACAAAACACCAATTGTCTACTGGGGTGGGCACCAGGAAGACCAGTGTGCAGGGATTCTTGCATAGCCATGAGAAAGGTTGCTGGGCACAGTCACCTACAGATCAGAGATGACTGTCTGTCCATCTGATCCCTGCCCCTACCCCCTTGTGCCCAGGCTGGGCTTGGATTCCCAAGTGTCTGTAAGGCCCTTGCACACAGCATGGCTAGCGTTACCCGGAGTCCCATGGGAACACTGCTGCCCTGCCCAGCTCTCCTCACCCCTGTGGCACTCTGTACCCAGCTGAATCCCACCCACTCTGAGACCTCAGAGGTCTCCCGACCAGCTCACGACACCTGCTCTAGAGTCTCCAGGCAGACCAGGATGCTCCTCAAGCCCTGTAACCCGTTAGCATCTGTCCAGCGTGTGCCTATGAGCTCTGTTGTTTCCTGGATGTCTCTCCCGCTGGGCAGACAGCCCTGGATAGACAGGCTGGGTTTATTTTGCTCACCACTGATCCCCAGCACAGTCCCTGCCACATGGGGTGCACTCTGGGAGAAGGAGAATGATCTGGCTTTCTACCACGTGGCCCAGCAAAGGCCCCTGCCCATCCTTGGTGATGTTACAAACAAACCCTCGTGATTAACCTCCCAGTCGCTGCAACAATGGAAAACCATAAAAGTGATAAGGGGCCTACCAGGGAGCTTCACCAGGGAGTTTTACACTCCTCCTCCCAGCCACCCCATGTATTTGTCATCCCATAAAACTTTAAATGAATTACAGCAATGCTGGATTCTTCTGTTTTCTATACACCTGAGACTTTGTTTTTTTTTTTTTTTTTTTTTTTGAGACGGAGTCTCGCTCGCTTTGTCGCCCAGGCTGGAGTGCAGTGGCCGGATCTCAGCTCACTGCAAGCTCCGCCTCCCGAGTTTACGCCATTCTCCTGCCTCAGCCTCCCGAGTAGCTGGGACTACAGGCGCCCGCCACCTCGCCTGGCTAATTTTTTTTTTTATTTTTTAGTAGAGATGGGGTTTCACCTGGTTAGCCAGGATGGTCTCAATCTCCTGACCTCATGATCCGCCCGTCTCGGCCTCCCAAAGTGCTGGGATTACAGGCTTGACAGACTTTGTTTTTAATGACATCCCTGGGCTTTTTAGGGGGTAAGGAATCCTTAGGAGGTAAGCCAAGGGATCCAGCTCTGTTTTCAGGGCTGAGCCAGAAAAGCCATCACTGCCATGGAGTAGCGAACAGGACCTCACCTGTGGGCCCTGGAATTGAGTAAAGAGCCCAGGTGGGTCTGGGTCTTAAAGGAATGGATCCAAGGTGGACAGAAAGATCCCCACAATTCCAGGGCTACCCTGTCCTTCAGCCAGGTTTATGAAAGCCCAGCACTGGCCATATCCCTCCTATGTGTGGCTCCCACAGCTCCCACCCCTCAGGGCAGGCTGCTGGATGGGCACACAGGCCTGTGGCCATCTGGCTGGCTCCTGAGCACTCTTCGGCACTGCCCTCAGCACTCTATGCTTGGGCCAAGTTCAACTCATGGCCTAGATGCCTGATGGTGCCTCCCAGCCCTGTGCCTGGGCAGAGCTGGCTTCCTGACTGCCAGGCCCCTCCTTTTCCTTCCAGCCTTACTCCAGCTAGAGCAGGCCATGGTGCCCACCCACCTTGGCCCCCACAGTCCCCACCACTTAACCCCCACTTTACCTCCGACATTTGCTATGCAGCCATCCCTTTAGCTCCTGCCTCCTGTCCAGACTGAGAGCATCAGCGGGGGTGGGTGTGGGGGCTGGGTGGCACTAATCTCTTTCCTTAGCACAGGGGAGCATGCTCAGGAACATCCATCAGACTCAACTGATGATTCCCTGCACCCCAGTGCAGCTGTGCAGGGGCAATATCACTTGGACTCACACCCTACAGAAGCACCAGCCTGTGGCTGCTGGCACCAGAGCATCAGCAAGGCCAGACAAGGGTGTGAACAGCAAGCTAAGGGCAGAGACAGGGGCCCCAGGGAAGCTGCCCAGCAGCTGAGCCTGGGCCTTACTCTCCCTCCGTTGGTGCTGAAGGGGGAAAGTTGAAGGCATTCAGGCCCATGACAGTAATGATAAGAAGAAACAGGGAAGAAGAAAACAGAATGATCACTGTGACAGTGAGCCAGGAGGGTTAGAGGGGGGTGCCAAGGATCACATTGGGACTCAGTCACCCAATTGAGCTGAGCTGCCACTGCGAGCCTCCTGAGATACAGGTTATCCCATTCCAAGCCCAAATCCCAGGGACTGAGGTGGCTGCAAAAGGGGGCTGCTAGGTCTGGGATGTATTTCCAAATTCAACCTGCCACTATTTCTTGAGGTAGATCAAAGAAAAAAAGAATGCCATCTACATTGTTAATCCCTGTAAAATGGCGAGGCACTCTCACCTGGCACGGTGCTGTGAGGCCTCAGTGGACACTGGATACAAGGCTCGGAGTCCCCACAAGGCCAGCCCCACCCCCTGAGGGGCAGTTCCCAACGTGCCACCAATATGGCATAAAAGCCCTTGTAATCCAAGGGATGTAAAGCAGTGGTGGCCCTAAGAACTGACTTTCTCTCTAGGTTTATTCTTTTGCTTATAATTTCTGTTTATTACAACTTTAGCCTTACGGACAAGAAACTACAACAGCTTTATGACATTCCATTGTTATCCTTATAACTTGCTGGAAGGGCAGGCATGCAATGGGCTTATGGCCCGCTCCTTGGTCCTGCGGTGTACCAGGGCATCTAATTTGCACCCCACACCCCATCCCATGGTCTGGACCTTGCCCACCTGCATTCTGACATCTGGCTGGCACATGTGGCTTGAGGCTTGGGCTCCTTCTACTCCACAAGATGGCTGTTAGACTGTGATTCTGTTTAGAGCCAGAATCACCCCTGCACTCACCTCCCACCCCACTCAGGGCCTGCCCCACTTCTGTGGGTGCCCACTCTCAGCAGTGAGCATGCTGGACTTGGGGCCAGATTCACTGAGGTTGGAGCTGTGGCTCCAGCTCTGAGCTGTGGGCAAGTTCTGTAACTTCTAGACTTCAGTGTCTTTACCAGTAGACTGGGGATACCAGGCCCTAGCCATAGGGATTCTGTGAAAATTGAAGGAGGCAGTATGTGCTCAGGGTCTCCCTGAGCCCTGGTAAGTACCAGGTCCTCAGTGAACTGTGGTGGCCCCCAGCCCTCATTCATGGTTCAAGCCTCAGCCTTTGGCTCCTTCCTCATGGGTGACATTCTCATAGCCCATGAGCCAACAAATCCCGGAGTTCGCCTCCCTCTCACCCACAGTCTCTTTCTAGTCACTGGGCCTCACTTCTTGCTCAGATACCCATAGCAGCCACCCCCTCCTCCATGTACTGCCAGGTCACTTCCCTGGTATAGAGCCCAGGTCAGGCTAGGTCCTCAATGAAACCTGCCAGGACTCCAGGTGCCCTGGTGCTCACTGCCCTAGCTGGTACTCACCCCTGGCCTTCCTCCTGCATCTGTGCAGTGCTCTCCAGAGCTCACAGCTGGTCTCCCAGCACACTTCCTGCCTCTGTCCTGCTGTTTGTCTTTGTGGAATGTCCTCCTGCTCATCTTTCCCAGAACTCAGTCTTCAAGGCCCATCTCCCTTATTCCTTCCATTGGCTTTAATTCAACATGCTCATGTAGCACCTACTCCATGGCAGGCCATGTGCTGGCCTTGGGATGTGGGGGAAGCCATGCCCTTGCCCTCTGAACTCCAGACTCACTGGGGAGACAGATGTATAAAGTATATTTAGAATACAAAGTGTTGAGTACTAAAAGGGAGCCAGCAGAGAGGAGGACATCTGAATTGGGTCTGGAATGACAATGACATACAAAGGAGATTGGCAGAGAGAGGGACAACCTTGGGGGGGAATGGGAAAAGTGCAGAGAGGTGCCAGGGCAGGCCTGAGGCAGAGTTCTTGATACCTCCTACGAGAGCCCTGTGCAGGTGTACACAAGAAGATTGTCAGTACAGCACAGGGAATACTCAGAAAGATAGGGCAGCAGTCTGAAAGTCCATCAGTGGGGACATGGCAATGTATGACATGAGGTGTCCACACTGACAAGCACAGGTTGGGGGCAGGCAGTGTGGGAGTTCTGTGTGTAGTAATGAGGCAAGGTCTCTGAAAATCCATGTGGGGCATGGCCAGAAAGTGCAAACACTGCTCAGAATATGATGCCACACATTTACACAATGGTGCTGTGCATTTCTGTGAGCACAGTGCATAGAAAAGGGTTTGGAAGGATAAACCCAAAAGAATTAACACGATCTCCTCTAGATGGGAGGCCGGGATGGGGTGTGATGCAACAGACCTCCTTTTCCCTTAACTGAAAGGTTTCACTTTTGCTACAGGAAATTCATGAATTGGTTGTGTGATTAAAACTTAACTATTTAAGAATAAAAAGACAGATTTTCTAGACAATTAAATGTACTAGAATCCAGTCAATCAGTTTACTCAATACAGACTGACAGTCTACTCTGAGGCAGACTCTGGGGGAGGCCAGCCCTGGGCTGAGAGGAGGAAACGGAGGGGTCAGGTACTGGGAGGAAGAGAAGCACTTCTGAGTCACCTGGCTGGGTCTGTCACACTGCTGGTTTGAGTCTGGCCTTCCCCAGCAACACCTAGAAGCCACCACCATAGGATGAGGAGCCAGAATGCCCAACCCACATGAGAAAATCGAGGTGCCCCTTGGTGAGGTCACTGGCCCAAGATGGGAGACTCTCTTTTCCCTCCACCTACAGAAACAGCTGTACTACCTGCCAAGATGGGCGGGCAAAAGAGATGGTGGGAGTCTCTCAGTTCTCCACAAAATAAAAAGGGCAAAGCAGTAAAGTGTGAGGTGCAATCCAAGCTTCACACAGTGCCTGGCCCAGCAGCCAGAGAGCAGGAGGACACCCCAGGCTGGGCCCAGGAGCCAGGCACTCTGAAGACACCAATATGTTTTGTACTAAACTTGAGGGTACCAGCCCTAACTCTGAGGTGCCTGGGGGCAAGCATCTGTTCCTCACTGCAGTTGTCTGAAGGCAATGACAAACCCCTCATGCTTCTGTCCCTCAACACCCCATCCAGATCCTCCCCCAGCACCACTCAAGATCACACTGGTCCAGCCTTTCTGGAATGCTCTCATCATTTCTACATTTCTTGTCCAAGAATTCCACCTCTAGGAAACTCTCCAAAAGTCAAAGGTGGATTACTGAAATATTCACCTTAGTATGATAAAATATTCACCTTATTTAGGATAGCTGAAAGATGGAGACAATCTAGTTGCCCAACAATAGAGGAATGGCTAAATAAAACAGCAGGCAAGGTGTTACATAATAAAATAAATGAAGCACTTTTATGAGCATGGAAAATGCTTTCTCTGTAATATCGAACCAATAATCAAGTATAAAAATGTATCTAAAATACAGTCTTAATTATAGTTAAGGGGGAGGTTTTTTCTCAGTTTCTTTATACTCCACAAAAATGTCTAAAGTAATCATACATTGCTTTGATACATGAAGAAAAGGTTCAAAAAGAAATACCTAAACTAAAAGAGAAAGACCATCCCACCAGGTTGTAGCTCGATGTTGTGCCTGGCTCCTAAGGCTGCAGACTCTTAGGAATTCCTCCCCATGCAAACATCCTTCCTGGAGAGCCTGCTGCAGAACAGGCCTTCTACAGGGCACCTGAGACCACTCTCTCCAACCCTCACCACTACCTGACACCTACCTGACACCTGAGGAAATCGAGAGTCAGTAGACTGCCCAAGGCCCCTCAGCTGGTAAATGGTGAAACCCGGACTCAAGCCCAGCAAGGCCTGACTGAAGTGGGAGCTCATCAAATCTGGAACAAAGTGAGGAAGCTGTCACAAAAGACAACTTGGATGTCCTCAGCAAGGCTCAAGAGGGGGATCATTCCCCCCTTCCCCCTTCCCCAGGAACAAAAGCCTGGCTGAGTCTGCAAAGACTGTATGGCACGGGCAGCAGTGACAGCTCTGGGCCCCAGGCCCATCTGGGATGATGCGTCCCACCTACAGGCAGAGAGTAGGTCAGCGAGGGATGCTGGGGGCCTGCCCTGCCTGTGTGAAGAACAAGTGCACGGACTAGCCATTCTCTCTCTTTGTTATGAAGCTTCTTTCTAACCATGAAATAGAGGTCAAGGTACAGTCTGTCTGGGACGGAGAGGCAGTCTTGAGTTTGAGGTCTGGAAACAGCAACAGGAAGGTCACCCTGTGCTAAGGATGTTTTTCTTCTATTTTTCTATTTCTTCTTCTTCATTTTCGAAGTTTAGCCTTTAGTATTAGCATATTTAAAACTTAAAGGAAATAGAGTCTCCAACTCGCAGCGCGAGCGACACAGAAGATCGGTGATTTCTGCATTTTCAACTGAGGTACTGGGGTCATCTCACTAGGGAGTGCCGGACAATCGGTGCTGGTCAGCTGCTGCAGCCTGACCAGTGTGAGCTGAAGCAGGGCGAGGCATCGCCTCACCTGGAAGCGCAAGGGGGAAGGAATCCGTTTTCCTAGCCAGGGGAACTGAGACACACACCCTGGAAAATCGGGTAACTCCCCCCCAATACTGCGCTTTAAGGAAACAGGCACACCAGTGAATATATCCCACACCTGGCCGGGAGGGGCCCACGCCCACGGAGCCTCCCTCACTGCTAACACAGCAGTCTGCAGCGATCTATCCGCAAGGCAGCAGCGAGGCTGGGAGGGGCGCCCGCCATTGCTGAGGCTTAAGTAGTAAACAAAGCGCTGGGAAGCTCGAACTGGGTGGAGCTCACAGCAGCTCAAGGAAGCCTGCCTGTCTCTGTAGACTCCATCTCTGGGGACAGCGCACAGCTGAGTCCAATAGGGGAAGCAGCGGGGGCCGTGCAGATGCGAACGACTCTGACAGCTTGGGGAGAGCCGGGATCTCCCAACGCGGAGGTGAGATCTGAGAACGGACAGACTGCCTGCTCAGGTGGGTCCCTGACCCCTGAGTAGCCTAGCTGGGAGACATCCCCCACTAGGGGCAGTCTGACACCCCACACCTCACAGGGTGGAGTCACCCCTGAGAGGAAACTTCCAAAGAAGAATCAGACAGGTACACTCGCTGTTCAGCAATATTCTATCTTCGGCAACCTCTGCTGCTGATACCCAGGCAAACAGGGTCTGGAGTGGACCTCAAGCAATCTCCAACAGACCAACAGACAGTCCTTCTGACTGTCAGACGGAAAACTATCAAACAGGAAGGACACCTATACCAAAACCCCATCAGTACGTCACCATCATCAAAGACCAGAGACAGATAAAACCACAAAGATGGGAAGAAGCAGGGCAGAAAAGCTGGAAATTCAAAAATAAGAGCGCATCTCCCCCTGCAAAGGAGCGCAGCCCATCGCCAGCAACGGATCAAAGCTGGTCAGAGAATGACTTTGACGAGATGAGAGAAGAAGGCTTCAGTCCATCAAACTTCTCAGAGCTAAGGAGGAATTACGTACCCAGCGCAAAGAAACTAAAAATCTTGAAAAAAAGTGGAAGAATTGACAGCTAGACTAATTAATGCAGAGAAGATCATAAACGAAATGACAGAGATGAAAACCATGACACGAGAAATACGTGACAAATGCACAAGCTTCAGTAACCGACTCGATCAACTGGAAGAAAGAGTATCAGCGATTGAGGATCAAATGAATGAAATGAAGCGAGAAGAGAAACCAAAGAAAAAAGAAGAAAAAGAAATGAACAAAGCCTGCAAGAAGTATGGGATTATGTAAAAAGACCAATCTACGTCTGATTGGGGTGCCTGAAAGTGAGGGGGAAAATGGAACCAAGTTGGAAAACACTCTTCAGGATATCATCCAGGAGAACTTCCCCAACCTAGTAGGGCAGGCCAACATTCAAATTCAGGAAATACAGAGAACGCCACAAAGATACTCCTCCAGAAGAGCAACTCCAAGACACATAATTGCCAGATTCACCAAAGTTGAAATGAAGGAAAAAATCTTAAGGGCAGCCAGAGAGAAAGGTCGGGTTACCCACAAAGGAAGCCCATCAGACTAACAGCAGATCTCTCGGCAGAAACTCTACAAGCCAGAAGAGAGTGGGGGCCAATATTCAACGTTCTTAAAGAAAAGAATTTCAACCCAGAATTTCATATCCAGCCAAACTAAGTTTCATCAGTGAAGGAGAAATAAAATCCTTTACAGATAAGCAAATGCTTAGAGATTTTGTCACCACCAGGCCTGCCTTACAAGAGACCCTGAAGGAAGCCCTAAACATGGAAAGGAACAACCGGTACCAGCCATTGCAAAAACATGCCAAAATGTAAAGACCATCGAGGCTAGGAAGAAACTGCATCAACTAACGAGCAAAATAACCAGTTAATATCATAATGACAGGATCAAGTTCACACATAACAATATTAACCTTAAATGTAAATGGACTAAATGCTCCAATTAAAAGACACAGACTGGCAAACTGGATAAAGAGTCAAGACCCATCAGTCTGCTGTATTCAGGAGACCCATCTCACATGCAGAGACATACATAGGCTCAAAATAAAGGGATGGAGGAAGATCTACCAAGCAAATGGAGAACAAAAAAAGCAGGGGTTGCAATCCTAGTCTCTGATAAAACAGACTTTAAACCATCAAAGATCAAAAGACAAAGAAGGCCATTACATAATGGTAAAGGGATCAATTCAACAGGAAGAGCTAACTCTCCTAAATATATATGCACCCAATACAGGAGCACCCAGATTCATAAAGCAAGTCCTTAGAGACCTACAAAGAGACTTAGACTCCCATACAATAATAATGGGAGACTTCAACACTCCACTGTCAACATTAGACAGATCAACGAGACAGAAAGTTAACAAGGATATCCAGGAATTGAACTCATCTCTGCACCAAGCGGACCTAATAGACATCTATAGAACTCTCCACCCCAAATCAACAGAATATACATTCTTCTCAGCACCACATCGCACTTATTCCAAAATTGACCACATAATTGGAAGTAAAGCACTCCTCAGCAAATGTAAAAGAACAGAAATTATAACAAACTGTCTCTCAGACCACAGTGCAATCAAACTAGAACTCAGGACTAAGAAACTCAATCAAAACCGCTCAACTACATGGAAACTGAACAACCTGCTCCTGAATGACTACTGGGTACATAACGAAATGAAAGCAGAAATAAAGATGTTCTTTGAAACCAATGAGAACAAAGATACAACATACCAGAATCTCTGGGACACATTTAAAGCAGTGTGTAGAGGGAAATTTATAGCACTAAATGCCCACAAGAGAAAGCAGGAAAGATCTAAAATTGACACTCTAACATCACAATTAAAAGAACTAGAGAGGCAAGAGCAAACACATTCAAAAGCTAGCAGAAGGCAAGAAATAACTAAGATCAGAGCAGAACTGAAGGATAGAGACACAAAAAACCCTCCAAAAAATCAATGAATCCAGGAGTTGGTTTTTTGAAAAGATCAACAAAATTGACAGACCGCTAGCAAGACTAATAAAGAAGAAAAGAGAGGAATCAAATAGACGCAATAAAAATGATAAAGGGGATATCACCACCGACCCCACAGAAATACAAACACCATCAGAAAATACTATAAATGCCTCTATGCAAATCAACTAGAAAATCTAGAAGAAATGGATAATTTCCTGGACACTTACACTCTCCCAAGACTAAACCAGGAAGAAGTTGAATCCCTGAATAGACCAATAGCAGGCTCTGAAATTGAGGCAACAATTAATAGCCTACCCACCAAAAAAAGTCCAGGACCAGATGGATTCACAGCTGAATTCTACCAGAGGTACAAGGAGGAGCTGGTACCATTCCTTCTGAAACTATTCCAATCAATAGAAAAAGAGGGAATCCTCCCTAACTCATTTTATGAGGCCAACATCATCCTGATACCAAAGCCTGGCAGAGACACAACAAAAAAAGAGAATTTTAGACCAATATCCCTGATGAACATCGATGCAAAATCTCAATAAAATACTGGCAAACCGGATTCAGCAGCACATCAAAAAGCTTATCCACCATGATCAAGTGGGCTTCATCCCTGGGATGCAAGGCTGGTTCAACATTCGCAAATCAATAAACGTAATCCAGCATATAAACAGAACCAAAGACAAGAACCACATGATTATCTCAATAGATGCAGAAAAGGCTTTTGACAAAATTCAACAGCCCTTTATGCTAAAAACGCTCAATAAATTCGGTATTGATGGAACGTACCTCAAAATAATAAGAGCTATTTATGACAAACCCACAGCTAATATCATACTGAATGGGCAAAAACTGGAAAAATTCCCTTTGAAAACTGGCACAAGACAGGGATGCCCTCTCTCACCACTCCTATTCAACATAGTGTTGGAAGTTCTGGCTAGGGCAATCAGGCAAGAGAAAGAAATCAAGGGTATCCAGTTAGGAAAGAAGAAGTCAATTGTCCCTGTTTGCAGATGACATGATTGTATATTAGAAAACCCCATCGTCTCAGCCAAAATCTCCTAAGCTGATAAGCAACTTCAGCAAAGTCTCAGGATACAAAATAATGTGCAAAAATCACAAGCATTCTTATACACCAGTAACAGACAAGCAGAGAGCCAAATCAGGAATGAACTTCCATTCACAATTGCTTCAAAGAGAATAAAATACCTAGGAATCCAGCTTACAAGGGATGTAAAGGACCTCTTCAAGGAGAACTACAAACCACTGCTCAGTGAAATAAAAGAGGACACAAACAAATGGAAGAACATACCATGCTCATGGATAGGAAGAATCAATATCGTGAAAATGGCCATACTGCCCAAGGTTATTTATAGATTCAATGCCATCCCCATCAAGCTACCAATGAGTTTCTTCACAGAATTGGAAAAACTGCTTTAAAGTTCATATGGAACCAAAAAAGAGCCCGCATTGCCAAGACAATCCTAAGTCAAAGGACAAAGCTGGAGGCTCACGCTACCTGACTTCAAACTATACTACAAGGCTACAGTAACCAAAACAGCATGGTACTGGTACCAAAACAGAGATATAGACCAATGGAACAGAACAGAGTCCTCAGAAATAATACCACACATCTACAGCCATCTGATCTTTGACAAACCTGAGAGAAACAAGAAATGGGGAAAGGATTCCCTATTTAATAAATGGTGCTGGGAAATTGGCTAGCCATAAGTAGAAAGCTGAAACTGGATCCTTTCCTTACCCCTTATACGAAGATTAATTCAAGATGGATTAGAGACTTAAATGTTAGACCTAATACCATAAAAACCCTAGAAGAAAACTAGGTAGTACCATTCAGGACATAGGCATGGGCAAGGACTTCATGTCTAAAACACCAAAAACAACGGCAGCAAAAGCCAAAATGACAAATGGATCTCATTAAACTAAAGAGCTTTTGCACAGCAAAAGAACTACCATCAGAGTGAACAGGCAACCTACAGAATGGGAGAAAATTTTTGCAACCTACTCATCTGACAAAGGGCTAATATCCAGAATCTACAAAGAACTCAAACAAATTACAAGAAAAAACAAACAACCCCCATCAAAGTGGGAAAGGATATGAACAGACATTTCTCAAAAGAAGACATTCATACAGCCAACAGACACATGAAAAAATGCTCATCATCACTGGCCATCAGAGAAATGCAAATCAAAACCACAATGAGATACCATCTCACCCAGTTAGAATGGCAATCATTAAGAAGTCAGGAAACAACAGGTGTTGGAGAGGATGTGGAGAAATAGGAACACTTTTACACTGTTGGTGGATTGTAAACTAGTTCAACCATTATGGAAAACAGTATGGCATTCCTCAAGGATCTAGAACTAGATGTACCATATGACCCAGCCATCCCACTACTGGGTATATACCCAAGGATTATAAATTATTCTACTACAAAGACACATGCACACGTATGTTTA
The DNA here is from genome assembly GCF_009764315.1 of Trachypithecus francoisi. Classification (NCBI taxonomy): domain Eukaryota; kingdom Metazoa; phylum Chordata; class Mammalia; order Primates; family Cercopithecidae; genus Trachypithecus; species Trachypithecus francoisi. Next base: position 60,866,966 of record NW_022681453.1, read on the forward strand.
TGCGGCACTATTCACGGTGCAAAGACTTGGAATCAACCCAAATGTCCATCTGTGACAGACTGGATTAAGAAAATGTGGCACATATACACCATGGAATACTATGCAGCCATAAAAAGGATGAGTTTGCGTCCTTTGTAGGGACATGGATGCAGCTGGAAACCATCATTCTTAGCAAACTATCACAAGAAGAAAACCAAACACCGCATGTTCTCACTCATAGGTGGGAACTGAACAATGAGATCACTTGGACTCGGAAGGGAACATCACACACTGGGGCCTATCATGGGGAGCGGGGAGGAGGGAGGGATTGCATTGGGGAGTTATACATGATATAAATGATGACTTGATGGGTGCTAACGAGGTGATGGGTGCAGCACACCAACATGGCATAAGTATACATATGTAAAACCTGCACGTTATGCACATGTACCCTAGAACTTAAAGTATAATAAAAAAAAAAAAAAAAAAAAACTTAAAGGAAATATTCAATGTCTCCATTTTAAACTCAAAAAATCACCTGGTATTAACTGCACCAAACAGAATTGAGGGCCTGGAACAGCCAGACCATGCAAGGCCCCAGGCCTACAGCTGTGCCCCACAGGCAGGCAGAGCAGCTGGTAGAAAGTGTACTCTTCTGTCGTGCAGGATGGAATGGGTTGGAAGTTGGCTATCAGAAAATAAAAGAGCAACCAACTTTCCCCTCTTGGATCTCTCTCCCTCTTCCCTGGGATCTCTCAGGGAAAGCACTTAGCAACTCCATGGAGTAAGGCACCCACTGAACCACATGAAATCTGTATTTTCCATGGGACCTGGAATCCTTGAGTGCAAACAGTGTGCTGACATCCCAATACATGGAGGGCCAGGAAGTCCTGAAAGACAGCATGATGTGTTTCTCTTTCCCGCAGAGAAGCCCCCCATTCCATGGCAGAGAAGAAAAAAATCCCTGAAGCTAACTGCTAGAAGCACAGAAATTCTTTTAAATAGCAAGTTTTGGACTTTAAGATTCATGGAAACTTTGCATTCTATGCCATAATAGATTCATGTTTGTTTTAACATAAAAGTGGAGTTTGGAATTAAATGCCCTTGGGAAAACTGACACTGTAGAAAACTCATCTGCTGGCCCTTCGGCATTCAGTCCTGGGCACATGATAGCATTCACCCCACTCCCAGCCCCAGAACAAAAAGAATGCAAGGTGAGGATGAGTTCAGCTGAAGGAACCCAGGCTGTGAGAGGTCTGTGTCCATGGCTACACATGCCTCCTTCCCCAGAGGGCATGGAGGCCAGTGGGGAGCCCACTGCCCCTTCAACGGTCTGGTTTCTGCAGCAAGCCTCTGCCGCACGGAGGGAGGCACTGAGACTCAGAGATACACCCATACCTTTTGATCCTGCATCCTCACTCTGCTGAAGGAACACCAGGCTGCTCCAACACAGGCTGACCCTACTGAGAGAATGGGCTGGCATTCAACATGGCAGCTACCCAAGTGATTTTCCAGGGTCATGTTTACTCTCCATGATCTGCCCTGGGGGCTGGCTCCTTCAGGGGAGGAAGTGCTGCAGCTCTGGAATGAATCATGCTGGCTGGTTCTACTGCCTCCTGGCCAGCCAACTTTGGGCTCTTCACCCCTGAGTCTCAGCTTCCTTGTTAGTAAAAAGGGGATAATAACACCTGTGGGGCTATGGCAAGAAGTCAAGGCCAAGCACAGCACCTAACACTCAGGTAAGAGTAATTGTTGTTAGGATTGACAGAGTGAAATTAAAAGACTAGGGCTGGGAGGGCAGGGAAGCACTGCACCTGTGAGGTGAGGTGCGCTGTTTCCAGCACTTCAAATAACAAAGGTCAGTTCCGGGCCAAAGCCGACAGAATGGCATGGGCTCCACCACAGCCCAAGGAGGCTCTCTTCGTTCCACTGTGTCTGACCCTCAAGGAATCCGCCTGGAGAAGATGGCTCCAAGAACTTGGGTGACCAGATGGACTCAAAAGGAGGCTCAGCTTCTGCCAGCAGTTCCCGTTTCCCGTATGCAAGAGATCCCTCCAAAGGTACAAGCAAAGCTCAGGACTGACAAGTGTTTTCCTGGTTATCTGGAGAGATTTAGCTAACTAAGTGTGTGAACTACCCCTAAGTGCAGAAATCAATATACACCACTTATGTGACAGCTCTTCCCAAAAGCTGTCATGCGTTTAAAAGTCATTACCCTGAGGTTGGGGTGTCAATATTAAATATCTTAAAACTTTATCAGTTGTAGCTAAGGTTAATGGAAATACTTTAAACATATTAAGCTAATACTCTGAATGGGAAAATGCAAGGAAATACTCTGCCCCGGGGTGGGGGGTGGGGTGTGGAAAAGCAGCCCCCATCAACCTGCAGAGTCAGAGGATACTTCCCATCAAAGTGACAGCTGATGTCAGCCAAGCAAAGAAAGACCAGAGGACCAGCAGAGGCAAAGGTGGGGGCGGGGTGGCAGTGAGGTCCAAACCACTCCTGCGCTTCGGGCTGCAGACCCCAGCTCTCCCACAGCTCCCACTGCCCCTGTGGCACCTCTTGCTCCAGATTCAAAGCCTTAAAGGGCCCAGGGAAGGTGACCAACCATTAAGGACCACTCTGAGTCTCTGCCCCATCAGCTCAGCTGCTACTCTCATGTCTGAACGGCTCACGATCTCACATGTTCTGGCAATGCATTAACAGATGGGACTTTTGGCCAAGGTGGGCCCATTCAGGCCACGGATGCCACAGGAAGCTGATGAGTGACCTTTAGAGTCTTTAGGTTCTCAAGGCCCAAGAGTAAAGCCTCGACACCCCACCAGCTGTCAGCCTTGCTTCCTTTGGGAGCAACACTTTCCCTGGAGGGAGTTGGTGACAATTGTGATGATCATGATGATGATGTCAGGAGTAGTAATGACAGCTGCTAACACTGACTGAGCACTTGCCCCATGTGGGCACCACACTGAGGGGCTCCCAGGTAGGGACACGGTCCCTCCACAAGCTGTAAGGCGCAGCCATGCTGGCTTCGGTCACTTGTCTGCTGTCACCCAGCCAGCAGGTGGCAGAGCTGGGATTTGAACCTGGACCGGCCGTCATGGCAACAGCCCCAGGAGAGAAGAATGCAAGCTCCTTCCTTGACACATGTGCCCCAAGCTTGGCACTGAGGATTCTCAATTCATGGGGAAACTGCTCCTGCTACAGAGGGGTTCCAGCCTGGGGAAAGGCAAAGTAGCCTAGAGTACCAGGATGGAAACTCAGTGAGGGGACAGAGAGGAGCGGTGCTGCTGTGTGAATGAACACTGCTGCCCCCTCCCCCCCATGCTGGCCCTCACTCACTGCCAATCTGGACGTCCTCAGTTCCTAGCTCACTGCCTCGGGAGGCTCTCCGGCCTCCTCTAAATCCCTGCTGTCTTCTCACAGAGGCTGTTCCTCAGGGCAGCATCACCACTTGTAGTGACAGGGCCCACTGTTGTTTAAAGTCTGTCTTCCACATGGCACTGGACATTCCATCAGGGCAAGGACGGGCCACCAGTGCAGACCCAGCAGGTAGCCCAGTGCTGGCACCTTATCTGAATGGAATACATGCTCCTGGGAAGGCCCTCCCTGGGTGGAAGGTGGATGGGGGCCACAGTAGGCAGGGGAAAGCCAGTGCAGGGACAGGCGGGGGCCCATAGTGAAAGGCTAGGAGTGCCATGGCCTGGACAGGCAGCAGGGGCCTCTCCAGCCTGTCAGGACAGTGTCCTAGCTAGCCGGATGCACCCCGTGTGGTCTGCCCAGAGACTGTCCTGGGGGAGTGAAGCCTGGGACGGAGGCCTGAACAGGAAGGCAGAGGGACACATCATAGAGTCCTTGCCTGGGTCCTTACCCCTCTCCACCCACTGTGACTGCCTCCTGAGGGCCAGCTCATGGAGGCAGAACTTGGCAGCAGCTGAGGCAGCTCTTCTTCCCTCTCAGAAAATGTGAGTCCAGCACATGACAGCAATTATAAATCCAAAAACACACAAGCAGAAAGCCAGTTCCAAGCCAGCTCTGCCAGGATCACAGCTCAGCTCCTTGCCCCAACCCATCCCAGGAGCACAGCTCTCTCCCATAGAGTTTCCCACCCATCTCCCACCTTGACCTGCCTGACCCTGCCTCTCCCAATCTCTCTGAAGCTCCACTGCCTCTTAGAAGCCTTCCAAGGCTACTTGGTACCCCCAGGGCCTCCCATGCCCATTTGTGCCATCCCTGCCTTTGTCACCACCTCCACTCAGGCCATCAGCACTGGGCAGTGTTCTATAAGCTCACATGGATTAACCTACTGAATCATCACAGCAAGCCTAAGTAGGTCCCGTTATGTCCTGCATTGTACAGGTGACCAAACTGGGGCCCAGAAGTTGGGTGAACAGCCAGAGGCTACTAGTCCAGCAGTGACAGAATGGTGCATGAGCCCAGGAAGCTCCCGTCCAGGAGTCTGCAAACCTCCCATCTTCCTCATAGGGCCAAGCCAGTTCTAACACTTACACAGGTGGAGTGGCTACCGCCTCGCTTGTTTGTCCTACAGGGACCTCCTCGAGAAAATGGTCACTCTATTTCATCTTTGCATCTGCCACACCCAGAAGGGAGCCTGGTACGCTGCCAGTGCTAACAACAGTTCAGGAAATGAATGAGCAATTGATGGCAAGCAACCTTTTCTCCTCATAACACAGTGGTTAGGAAGGCAGGTTTTCAAGTCAGACTTCTTGGGTTCAAATCCTTCATATTAGCTATGTGACCCCAGGCCAGGGATGTCACCTAAGTTCCCTTAAATGGAAAATGTACCTAACTCATTGGGCATTTGTGAGTTTACATTGAGATAATCCAGGTGAAATGATTAGCATGGTATCTTTAAAAATTAGAAGTTGTCCAATATAAATTAGTGATTGAAACTACTACTATTATTTTATCATCAATAAAATGGAGATGAGCATCCCAACTTCATTTGGATTATGGTGACAATGAAAGTAAAAGAGATAAGCTGTGTGCTGCACTGGCATCAAGAAAAAACTCAGAGGAGTGGTGCTCTGCCCCAGTGCCCTTGAAGCCTACAGGCCAGGGGCAACAAGCTCTCCTGTAGAAGGTGACAGTAAGCAGTTTAGGCTTTGGAGGCCACACAGCCTCTGTTGCAACTACTTGACTCTGCCATTGCAGCGCTTTATTTATTAAAACAGGTGGCAGGCTGCAGTGTGCTGACTTCTGCTGTGCACCAAGGCAGGACCCTGTAAACAGTGTCCTATGTACGGGAACACTGACCTATCCCTGTTGAAGCCAGACACCCAGCCAATCAGCAGGGCCAAACCTGTGCTGCCAGCAGCAGGTACTGTGCACATGCTGGGGGCCAGCAGCAGAGCTGATTGTGTCTGCAGAGCAGGCCTGTAAGAGGGGCTACTCCCTTGGCAGCCATTTCCTGAGCACCTATTATGTTCTGGGCACACAGGACAGAATGAGACACCATCCCTGCATTTGAGAGGATGGCAGCACAGTGCGGGGACAGCTACATAAACAGAACATGGTGTGGCATTCAGATCGTTTCCTCCTCTGTGACCTGGACGTAAGAATAGTGCCCACAGCTTGTAAGGCAGAGAGAGGAGTGCACGGAAATCCCTGGTTGGTCACTGGTGTGCTTATTATGCTGACCTGTTTCCTAGGAGGCAGAAGGCGAGGGGCAAGCCACTTGAGATGACTTTCAGAAGCTTAAGGGCATACGCTTTGTGCAAAGTCTGTTTAGGGTAGAACCTGTAACACACAGGCCAATGTGAGTCACGTTATATCGCAAATAAAAATCGGCCCATGAATATACATAATCCCCCAGGTAATTCTCTCAATCTCAGAACGGTAATGGAGCCACCCTCGCTCACTGAGGCATGAATATTTACCGTCCTCTGGCTTTACTGCTCTCGATCTGGCTTCAATTTTGCAAATTAAAATGAAGGCTGTGTGGATAGAGAGATTACAGGAGAGCCTCTGAAGCCTGCTGTCCCCTGGTGAGGCAGCAGGCAGGGTAAGCTGGCTCCTGCCCGCTGGCCTGCTACTTCTGCCTTGAGGGTCAGGAGCCACAGAAAATGGGACAAGGGGTTGGAGGGGGGTCAGGACCTCGGAAAAACACAGTGGGGAAAGGAATGGCACTTAACATGAAACACGTTCCAGGCGGGACTGGTGTGAAAATCCCCAGGCTTTCTCTTTCTGATGGTTGAGAAGAATTCCCAAGTAGCCAAAAGGGCGGAAACTTCGTGTGTTGCACCCTGTCTGAACCTAGATGCAGACCCTGTCCAGGATTTGCACATGGGCAAGTCATTTCTCCTCTCTGGGCCTCTGAGTCTTCATGGTACAATGAGGTAAGAACCACCTTACTCCCACGGGTGATGTGAGGATAAGGAGCTGCTGTACATGCAGGTGCCTGGCCCAGGTGCTCCCTCAGTGGCGGAGCCAGGCATCAACCGCTGCTCGTCTATACATCTGCCATCTGTTACCTGTTGGTACACGGCCACTCAGGAAGAGTAGTGGGATACTGTCTGTGACACTCCAGGCAAGACCAGAATGGCTTGCCAGGGGCAGCTATGCTGGCAAACAGGTGATGTCGACTTTGTTACAAAGGGAGCTGCTTGCAACCAGGGCCACCGGGGACAGCAGTCCGCAGTCTCGCTGGATTTACAAATGGCTGTGGAGTGGTCAGGGAGGGTCCCGCCATTTCTAACTGGGTCTCTGTCATTAATTAGAAGGAGAGAGAACTAAGCATCCCGTACCTTCTGCTGTCCTGGGAGGAGGGTGCAGGGAGAAGAGCATCAAGTGCTGAAGCAGGAATGGGTGGGACAGGGAGCTAATGGCTGCTGGCTGCTGGCAGACCAGGACATCTGTCCCTACCGTACAACCTGGCTCCCTGGAAACCAAAAGCCAGAGACAGGAAAGAGTCACTCAGTCCACCTCAGTTAAAAAACCAACTGGAACACAGTCTATGAGAAAGTTGTCCCAGCAAACCTTTGCAAAGGACGGCACTTGCCACTAGTTGAGCAACAATTATGTTCCTGTCATTGGCTGAACCCTTGCTAACCCTCATTGCCTCACAGCAGTCTATCACGGGAGGGCGCCATGCCAGCTTCATGCAGTCTCACCGCCAGCAAGTGCTGGGCCAGGGTGGACGGACGGCCTGGCTCTCCCCACTGTGCCAGATGGGCTCCTGTCCATGGGGCCTGTTGTATGCCCTGCACTATGCCATGTCTAGAGAAACAGGGGACCAGGCACAACTCCACCCTGCCTCTGCCTGGAGCGCACAGTCACCTAACAACCAGTTCCCATGGCATACGTGGCACGGGCTGCCCCAGTGTGGCAAGGAGGATGGGGGAACTCTGAGAAAGGAACCATGGTTACCACCTGGCAGGGAACTGGGAGGAAACCTCACAGAGGAGAGGACATCTGTGCCGGGCCTGTGGATGGATGGAGCAGCTCGAGCAGAAGGCTGAAGGGGGCACAGGCCCTGAGGCCTGCAGAGGTCCCAACTGGTCAGCAGCCAGTGAGAGTAGGGTGCATGAGCACAAATGGCTGCAGCTGAGGCAGGAACCAGGCAGTGCAAAGCTCGAGGGTCAGGCCAAGGAGCTGGAATTCTCCTCTGCCGGCAGATGAATACCATGAGATGCCACACAGGGGTGAGGATTGATGAAGTGAAAAGGTCAGAACGACGCCAGTGGTAGCCCGGGTGGAGAGAGGACTGATGGGGAAAAAGACTCTGGGCACAGAGCAAATTGGGGCAAACTGCAATGGCAGGAAGAGGGTGCCAGCCCCAGAGGGGCCCTTGCTGATCCCTGAGCACGTCCACAGTTCCTACAGTGTGCCTGGCAAGCAGCAGCACCAAGCACACGCTGAGGGAAGGAAAGGCCAGAGGGAGTGTCTGAGCTCCAGCAGCAGGGCAGAGAACAGGCCAGGCTTACAAGTCTGGGGACACACTGCACATGAGCACACCATGTGTATGAAGGAAGAAAAGGCATGGTTTCTCCTGGCCTGGCAGCAGACAGCCACTGACCTCCTGGGAATGTTGGCTCTTGTCCCCAGCCAGTGGCACGCACTGCTTCTGCGGGGCCCTTGCTGCCCTATCAAGGCCTGGTACCAAAGGGTTACTCGCTCTGCTTGGAAAACTCTAACCCCCAGCCTGCCAGAACGTCTTCTATTTTTCTTTCTGCTTTCTTTAAGACCCCAGATGTGCTCTTGCACATCAAAAGAGAGCAACTTATAAAGTTAAACTAAATCAAGGGCTTTTGTTCTGAGGCATCGTGGCTGAACTAATTATTCCTGTATGTTGTTTAATGAAATAGTGGTGCCATATATTAAACCAGTTAACAGGATGAGCACATGAGTTACAAGGAAGGTCGGGGCTGGGATTATAAATTTAACTTTTTCTTAAGAAGAGATGAAACAAACCACTCAACTCCCTGCTGTCGTATGTCATGGGAGGGAAAAATGATGGCACTGAGCAGCACAGAGGGAGGGCTGTGCCCTGGTTCACGGTGCTGGCGGCACCGAGCTGGGCGGTAACCCCAGGCTGCTGGCTCACCGCCCCAGGTCCTCTGTGCTGAGCTCCAGGCAGGCTCAGGGCTCGCTCCTCATCCCCCGTGTGCCCTTGGTCCCCAGACCTTCAGCCCACGTGATAGTCCTCCGGAAATTCAGAAACAGCCCTAAACCACGTCATACATGCTGAGATGCTGTGCAGCACACTTTTCCATAGCCAAAAACACTGGAAATCACATGCCTGTCGATCATAAGAGGATGGGTTAAGAGTGCAGGAGCGCGCTTCTGTGGACCAGGATGCAGTGAATGAAGAGAGGGGGAGAGCGGTAGGCATCGGTATGAGACGGTTCCACTACATGCTAAGTGAAAACACTGACATAACAAACAGTGCCCATGAGAGAAGCCTGTTGTGCTTTTTATTCCTAAGTGTGTATATTAGGGTGTGGTATATTTGTGTGCATTATAAAAGGGTGAAAGGACACAGAGCGTGCTCTTAATACTGGCTTTCTCTGGGAAGTAGAATTTTAGGGAACTTTAACTTTACCTGATAGTGAATTAATTATTCACAGCAAGCATGTATTTCTATTATGACTGAATAAAGCAATAAATAAATATCATACTCTTTGAAAAATAAACCCACAAACAAGCAGCAATACCTCTGCACCACAGACTAGAATTAGAAGGGTGATCAAAAAGGACTTGGTCTTTTATGGCAGTGCATAAAGTATCACAATAAAAATATATTTCATTTTTTTGCATATATATACTTGCATAATATATATAATATTTGCATAATAATTAAGAAAACATTTAATATTATGCAACCAATAAAATGGCAACAAGCTAAGAGCTTTCAAAGATATGAGGACATATGAAACAGTGGTACCAGAATGCATCAGAAATAGTGACATTATATTTAGTAAGAATTAAACATGGTGATCTCCACTATACAAATATATAACATATAATATAGGAAGGTGAAATAAAGGAAATTCATATAAAAGTTATCACTAGAATTATAGCCAATTTCTTTCCTTATAAACCCTGCCAAGGTGACACCACTGACCTCACCTTCCACACCACTGACAGTGTGCAGGGACTTCAGGCCCAAGGACAGCTTCTGACAAATAACTAATTGGCTACAACACAAGGTATCAATGGTAGACTCCCTCCCTCCCTCCTGGGCCTCCCCAGGAGCTCAGGCCCTGGCTTCTGGCAGAGGCCATAGCAGCCTCAGCATGGCCCTCAGGCACAGACTCTGCTCAATACACCTTACTGGCCATGTGGCCCTGAGCAAGGGCCTTACTCTCTTCTGAGCCTCCATTTCCTGAGTAGAAAGGCATGGAGAGTCCTACTGCCCATGATTACAAGCAAACTCAACTGCAGTCATCAATTCAAAGATCCTGGCCCACAGAGAGGGCTCAGCAGTCATTTTATTTTTCTGCTGATAATAATAGTGATATCTGACATGCATGGAGCACGTACCACATACCTCACCCTGGGCCTAAGTGCTTTACATGCATTAAGCCATTAATCTCCACTACCAATGAGGTAGGTACTCTTATTATCCCCCACTTTACTGCTGAGAAAAGTGCCAGCAGACATAAATATCTTACCCCAAGTCACATAGCTAGGAAGTGGTAGCACTGAGAAGTCTGGCTTCACAACCCATCCATAATACACCATACTATATTGCCTCTTTGATGTAAGTGTGGGCTCCTGTGTGTGTCAGGGAGAGACATCAGCTTCTCAAAGGCACACTAGAAAGCAGCCCTGAAGGGTAGGTGGTGTGGACGTTGATGGCTCCAGGCGACCCCCACTCCTGCCTTCTCAGCCACAGGTCTGCCCCAGGACTAAACTCCAGAGCTACACATTTGTGCACAGCACTGCTCAGCTCTTCCAAATCCCACTGGGTTGATTCCCCCACTTTTGGGAAAGTTGGCAATGTCTGGACCTGGACACATTTTTGGTGGTCACATGGCAGGCAGGGTGTTAATGACATCTACTGGGTACAGCCAGGGATGTTTCTAAACATCCTACAATGCCTTCATAGCAAAAAATTATCAGGTAGAAAAACGTCAACAGGCTGGGTGCGAAGGCTGATGCCTGTAATATCAGCACTTTGGGAGGTCCAGGTGGAAGGATCACTTGAGTTGAGGAGTTCAAGACCAGCCTGGCCAACACGGCAAAACCCTTTCTCTACAAAAATGACAAAAATGAGCCAGGTGTGGTGGTGCACACCTGTAATCCCAGCTACTCAGGAGGCTGAGGCACAAGAATAGCTTGAACCTGGGAGGCAGAGGTTGCAGTGAGCAGAGATCGCACCATGGCACTCCAGCCTGGGTGACAGAGTGAGATTCTGTCTCAAAAAATAAAATAAAAGAAATATAAATAAAATAATAAAATAAAATAAAATGTCAACAATGTTGAGCTTCAGAAATCTTGTACCAGAGGGAAAAAAGAAAGAGTTCCTTATTTACTAAACATTTTCTGGATAACTCCCTAAAAACTGCTCTCAAGGACACTGAGCCATTGAAACCTCAAAGCAGACAGGATACACACAGCTGTTCTTACCAACAGTTGGTTAACATGCTTACCAAACAACTACTCTATGCCTCAGTGGGAGGGAGAGAGAGCAGCATGTCCTTATGGTAGATTCCTAGGCAGAGGCTAAACAGACATCCACACGTACAGATGTAGAACCACCTTGCATCTAGAGTGGAGGAGATAAAAGCAAGGGGTAGTACACTGGGTAAGGCCTGGTATAAGAAAGAAGGGCAGATGCATAAGCTCCCACATGCAGAGGTGTCACCAGAATGGCAGCAGCAGTGGCTGCCTAGGAGGGAGAGACCAGGGACCCAAGACAGGGGGGTGTCAGGGAGACTTTAATCATTGCATAACTTCAGAATCTTTTGCCTTTTGAACCATCTGCCAGTATTACCTTTTCAAAGTAAACTAACAAAAATGTGCTACATTCATATACGTCCACATGAGGGACCTTCTCACACAGCATCTCATGAGAGCCTGGGAACAGTTCTCTGCTATGCTCATGAAGATGCCCCGGTTACAAGTGCTCTGTTAAAAATGGAGACGCCAAGAACCTGACTTGCCAAAGCCCCATTACCAGGCAGCGGTGAAGTTAGGTTCCCAAAGTGGACCTCCTCATGCCTAGTCCTGGGTGTGGCATCCATAGACTCTGGGAGTGGAAGACCTACCTGCCAGACCTGGTTGGCTGACCACCTAGCTTAGATGGTGACAGGGATGCCTGGGCTCTGAAGATGCAGCCTGGTCACTAACTGAATGCAACATGCCACCTGTGGCTCCCGCATGGCATGGAAAGGCAAGAAGCACAAAGCTTCATCGATCAGAAACATGAGCGCAACCCTGTTGCCAGGAGGATAAATCCTTCCTTGCATCTCCATTTTGCCCTGTCCTTGGCTTTCACAAATGGTTACCCAGACAACTGCCCTTTTCCTGGACTCCCCCAGTTGGATGTTGGCAGGAGACATCAATTTCTCTTTGAGGGAGAGGCACACTATCAACTGGCAGGGAGGGCCAGGATGTAGCCTTTCCCAAGAGCTGGCAGGAATAGGAAAAACCAGTTTCTACCCAGATGCTACAACATTCCAGGTGCTTCCCATGGTCATCCTCATCACAATGCTGTGGCATGGAAATAACTTACAGACAAGGGGGCTGAGACCTACGGAGGCTACTTGACTTGACCAAATTCACACGGCCAAGAAATGGTAACCCTAGACTTTAACCAAGGGCTGTATGAGCCCAAAGTTAATACTCACCCTCAAACCAGACCATCTTCCCAGGGAACTATTTCTTTCCAGAGGTTTAGAATTTTCTATATATGGTAGTGCAGAAAAACTGTCTTCTGGGTACTCTTTTACTAAAAGATACAGCTAAATGGTTAAGGAAAAGAAAAGGGAAGAGAAAAGAAAAATTGCAAGGGGCCTTCTCCCTCCTCCCCACAGCCTGGCCCTGGTCCCTTCGCCAATCTAGCTAGAGGAAGCCACACCTGCTATACCCCTGCCTGTCATCTGTACCTTGACAAGCAGGTCAGGACACAGGGCCTGCTACAAGGATGGTGGCCCACCCATCTCTCAACTGTTTCTCATTAGCTGGAACATTCCGCTTTTCAACAACCATGGACGCCTCTGTCCTTCCTTGGAGGGTGAAGGCGGAGCCTCTTCTAAACACTGGCATTCTGAACCCTGGTGGGTGCTCACACCAAACAAAGGCTCCCCTATTCCAGCGCAGTCTGGTGACACAAAGGTGGTGGGATCCTGCTACTCCATCCTCTGCACAAGGAAGTAGCCAGCAGTTGGACAGGGCCAAAACTCCAGGAGAAACAGCTGGCCTAGGTCCAGGTACTTGGGGCAGCCCAGGGGACCCCGCCTGTCTGAGGCCCAGCACTGTCCACTTCTGTTGAACTCAGGAGCTCTGGTTTTCTCATCTCAGAGAGAGACGATAATAGTCCCTACTTCACAGGGTTGTCTAGGGTTAAATCAGAAGAAAAGGCATGTAAAATGCTTGGCTTTGCATCTGCCACATAGTGGGGTCTTTCCCTTTCTCAAGTTCTGTCTCAGAATCTTCTCAACACGAAACTCTTGATGGTACAGCCAATCCATCAGAGGTGGAAATGGGATGAAGCTTTTCTTATCCTTCACGTGAATTCAGGGACAAATCAACATTGCTGAGCACTGACTGTGGGCCAGGCACGGTACTAGGTGCTGGGGATTCCAACATAGAGAGGTTGGGAGCCTTCTCTTAAGCAGCACAGAGTCAAGCGGGAAGAGGGGTGACTGGGCTATAAGGAGCAGAGCCCAACTCCATCCTCAGGACAGACGCAGCTCCCAGGAAGAGGCAGGACGTAAGAGCTGGATTTTGAAGGATTTCTAAGAGTGTTTCAAACGGTCAGGGCTGGAAAGGGCGTCCCTTGCTAAACAACAAGGAACACTCCTGAGTGCCCACTCCAAGCACATGAATAGTCAATGTATGCTCAGAAGCACTCTGAAAAGAGATGGAGGCACAGAAAGGTGAAGTCCTTGGCCCCAGGTCACAAAAGAAAGAGTGCTACCGAAGCCTGAAGGGACAAGGCAGCTGCTGGACAGGGAACCAAACTAGCTCCGTGGGCCTGAAGCTCCCCATGCCATGGCTGCAGAGAAAGACAGGCTGCCAGCTACACACTTGAGGTCTGGAGCTGTACCCTATGGGACCATGCAGGCTTTCAGTGGGATGTAGAGGGCCAGCCCCATTAGCTGGCACTCAGAACACAACTGTGGAGCTAAAATTCTTCCCTCCTTCCCTACAGGAACCTGGTTTCCAAATCTTTAACATGTTCATGCTTCTTCTGACTACCTTTCAAATTCTCTCCTCTGTAGTAAAATGGCAGACCCAGAATGGGGCTCAGCGTTACCGAAGAGGAAGGTGAATGCTGTGAAAGGAAAATGAGTTACACTTCACTTGGGTCCACAGTTGAAAACTGTGGAAAGGTCAAAGTTCTGTAAAAATAACTATATCTTCAATGAATGAGGAGATCATGCAATTAGAGGGAGTTGATGGTTAGTCCTTTTCTAAAACACATTGGTCTAAATCTGAATTTTAATTTTAAAAATTTTCTTAGAGAGATATCACCTGCATTAACTTTTTTTACTTCTCCAGTTCATTCATATTGTTGTGTAGCTTGTTTCCTCACCTACACTCCTTTTAAGTAAAACCAAACAGTTTTATCAAGTGGGCCTTTCCCCACACAGAATGTTGCATCAATAGAAGGCCTCCCCAGCCACTGCCACTGTAATAGTCACCTGCAGCCAGTACTGCTGAGACCAGCTGAGGGGCAGAGGCCTCCAGACCTGCTTGCCAGGTGGGCAGGGTGCAGTAGCGGAGCACAGGGGCCTGACCTCCAGAGCCTGAGTTCTACTGCAGGTTTCCAAACTTAGGTGGCAATGCAGTGCATTAAAAAAGACCAATGGTTTTTAAGTGAAAAGGAAGAGAAAAAATTGGAGTAGAATGCAATGCAGTGGAAGTCAGGAGGTAAAGATACTGTTTTGTAAAGCCTTTCACTTTCTCTACCTGCATGTGCATTGGGTCATGATATAGTCTATCTGTATACTGGATTATGAGGAAAAGGTTGGAAAACAGTTTTGTTGTGTACCTACAAAGAAAACAGCAGCATGACTCTCTCTGTGGGCCTCCTATAAGTGTGGGAGACTGGGGGATAGGCACAAGGCCACTGGCACGAGGTTGCTAAGAGGCAATCTCTTGGCTGTGGATCTTGTACAATTTTACAAACTCTCAAGAAGCCAAACTGAAAGAGCGAGTAGAAGCCACAACCCCCAGGAGTCAAGATTACAGGGCAGGAGCAGTCCTGCCAGTGGTCTCCGGGGCAGGCCTAGCACCTGCAAGCACAGGCGGAGCTGTCAGAGCTGAAAGATGCAGGAGATGGTTGTATGCGGCCCCTTGCTGCCAGAGGGAAAGGAGAGAAAAAGGAATTCCTGTGACTTTCTCCCTAACCTTAATTAAATACACAACTACGGTGAGTTCTAATTTCCTAACCTTGCCAAAAGGCTCATCACTAAGCCACAGGAAGATTCTCGGCAGTGCCTCAGATGGTCTAAAAATGCTGTGGCCAAAGGGCACCCAGATGCTAATGGTGACACCTGCTTTTCTCCCTGAAAAGCACAGATACCGCACCTGCCTTTGGTTCTGTTATGACTTCATTAAGCTGCACAAGGTGTATGTGACTGGAAAAGCAACTGTTCCTTTGTTTTGTTTTTCGATTTCCTTCTCCAAATGTGTCTATTTTAAATGGGTCAATGGATGTTAATGCTAGGAAAAGCTGACATTTGAACAAGATCGCAGAATGTGGCATCCAGCACCTCAGTAGGCCAAGCCAGGCTAGGTCAGGAGAGTGGGGAACTCTGAAGCCCCAGAATGGGTGCCAAGCATTGGTGTGTCCAGGTCCTTCCTGTGAAGCACCTCCGCCCTTCTTGAGTAGAGAAGGGTTTCCAGAAGCTCCACACCTGAAGGAGTAGGGGTTTCTCTGGCTGGGCACAAAACTCCCAAGTGATTCTGACTTACGTCTTACTCCCTAGGCATTAGCCTTTCTCAGCTTGCTTCCACCCTCTGCCAGCATCCTCTAATTTGAATCTTCACAGCTAAAGTCACCACGACCTATGGCCAGAACCGATGGTCTTTTACTTACTGGTGTTATGATCCTGAGCAAGTTTCTCCTTTGAACCTCAGTCTCCCCATCTGAAAATAAAGGCTTAGGTACTACTCAGTGGGTACATCGTTATGTACACAGTCCCAGTAAGCGTTCAGCAGACAGCAGAGTCCTCTCTCCAGCCTCTGTGCGTTGACCCCTCTCCTCCAGAAAGGACATTATCCTTGATTTTCCTGCTCTAGGCTTCCTTCTTTCCCATTTCTTCCTCTAACTCCAAACTCCAGCTGGCTCTCTCTCAGCTATCGCCTCCCCTCTGCCCTCTTTGCACCTGCTCAGTCTCTACCAGCTGCTGACAGTTGTTCAGCGCAGAGTCTCTGTCAGCTCTTCCTCTCCACTTCCACAGCCACCCACCGGAATTCAGGTCCTCTCCAAGCCATGTGCCAGGACTACATTTACAGTTTGTGACAAGCTGTTCCATCACCCTCTCATAAACAAATAAATCTTCACTTTCATACTCTTGCTCTTAGGCAAAGGCAGTCTTTCCGAATGAGATCATGTGTACAAGCATCTAGTTGACTATCTGGCAGCCAGTAGGTTCTCAACCAATACTATTAATAGTTGAAACACCTAAATTTTCAGGTCAAAAGAACAAAACAGAAAACAAAACAAACTCACCTCACTGACTCTGTTTAGCAGCCTGCAAGACAGGGATCAGTAGCTCCATTTCACAGATGGGGAAGCTAAAGCTCCGGCTCTATGCACCTGCAGACAGCAGGGGCTGTGTCTTGAGCTCTCCCATCCATGGTTCTAGGGCACAGGAATCATTTCCAAACTGGATTCCAAGAAGCCTTGTGTTCCCAGGGAGTCCTGGGGCTGCCATAGGTGTGAGGAGGGACAGGAACAGAAGGGTCCAAGCCACCCATTTGCATTTCAGCCAGACTGGCTCCCTTTCTATAGTTTGTATTTGTGGGGGTTCTTCATAAAATTTAATATTCAAGTTCTTTAGCTAAAAATGTTTAAAAGCTATTGGTATGAGGGGTAAAGCTTAGGTTTTGGGGGGACTGGCTTACTGGTTCTCACACTCAATAGTTGTGCGATTAAATGGCATTTGGCTTGTTTTTCCAGCTGCAAAGAGGGGTAAGTGTCCCAGCTTTGGAAGATACTTGAGAGGATTAGAAATTAGTACTTGGAAAGCCTAGCTCAGCACATGGCACAGTAGGTACTCAAGGAAAGCTATGTCTTCTCCCAATTCCCCCTCCCCCGACACATCCAATCCAGCCTGGCACACACACTAAACTGGCACCCAGAAGGACTAAGGTCAGAGCCTTGGCCCCTGCCAGGATGACTTGGTTCTTCCAGTCTGAGTGGGCAGGAACCTGGGCCACTGGGCACCATATAACAAGAGCAGAGCTATGACCAAGCTTGGCCTCCAGCCTCTTCTCCTGAGGCCAGCTCCCAGGTTTGAATGGCAGAGACCTGAGCTCACTGCTGAGAGCACCGCTTTTCCAACTATACTTATCTGTGGGCACAGAGCACATGTGCAAGTCGCTGTGAGTTCCAACTACTTAGTCTTTTACCCTTAGCCACACAGTTCAACTGGCAAGATGGGCCCTGTTATGCCCAGGGGACCCCAGGGAACCATGCACTGCCTGAGCCTCACAGAGCTCCAACAAGCATGTGCTCTTGCCTGCCACAAAGCCCAGGAGAGGCCTACAGGGAGAGGGCACAATCAAAACCATCTTCATCATCCTTGGAAATGGCACAAGGTCAGGGCCAACTCCACAGTCAGCATCATCTCCAATTTACAGAGAAGACCCTAGGAGACTTAGTGATGGCCCCGCTCACACAGTTGAAAGTATTGTAGCTGGACTGATACCCTGCCCAATGTGTGCACAGGCTGAGCACTACTTTTCTTAATGCCCAGTGCCAGATGCTGCAGGACTTAGTCTAAATACACTTTCCTGTCTGTTCTTGCTGTGAATAAAGCAGCTCAGTCAATACTTTGCCCAGTTCATCCAGCCAATATTCACTGAACCCCTACTGGAACCATAGGCCTGGAGGAACAGAGACCAAGTAGACAAAGGGTACGCCTCTGGATATTTTATAAAGGCTCATCAGGCACCCTGTGGGAGCCAAGCCTTAACTTCCAGGAAGTTCTCATGCTAGCTGGGCCCCCCTGGGTCCCTCTTCCTTACTGATACCTAGACACAATCACTGCAGGGAGAGCGTACAAGAAAAGCCCCTGCTAATTTCCACCCCCAACAATAAACCAAGCCCTTTCCTCCACATTCAACACTGGGATCTGGGCCCCAGGAAACATGGACTCTGAACTGGGTGTCATTTTTCTCCAAGTCTTTGGCTCCATCTGCTGTCTCTGACTGTCACATGGAGCTGAGGCTAGAAACAGTGCTCAGAGGGTGCCTGCCAGCCTTGGGAAAAGCTCGGAGAGGGCAGGGGCAGGCAAGAAGGCCCCATGTGTGGCCAGGCCCCACACCCAGCAGCAGAGCTGCTCTCATTCTGGGAAGGTGGGGCAGGTAGGAGGTACTGATGAGAAGACTGCTAGCCTGACCCTTGAGCCCCCTGCAGTCTGGTTCCAATTAAGTCCAAAAGTGAGCCTAGTTACCAGGTTTCCCTGCTTGCTACAACTTGTCTTAAAAGCTAGGAATCATTTCATGCAGGGTGACCTAGGGTTTCACCCATGGTGTGATGCTGCTGTATGAGCTAAGTAGAAAGATTTTAGATTTTAGAAAGCCTTGGATTGGGGATGAATCGCAGCTCAACCAATTAGCAATTGAGTGACCTTGGAAAAGTCACCTTACTAAGTCACTTTTCTCATCTGACAAAAAAAATAAGAAGTACCTTGAAAGGATAGCTTTATGTGAATTAAATGAGATAATGTATGTAAAGTGAGTAGCACAAATCTTGTCTTATCCAATAGGTACTTTCAACTACCCATTTTACAGATGGGGAAACTGAGGTTCAAAGAGTTTTTCAGAACTTTAAAAAATGATTTTGATTTAAAAAAGCTACTATGTATTGTAAACAAGAATCACATCTAAAACAAAATGACTCAGAAAGGTGAAAAGTAAAAAAAAGATAGATTACGTTAACAAATAGAAAACTGGGTTGCCAAATTTAAATCTAACAAGCCTGAATTCTAGGCAGAGGAAGTTAAATGAGTCAAAGGGGCCGCTAATGGTTAATGAAGGGCTTAATTTACAGTGAGGATATGAATAGTAAATATTTATATATCAAAAGGCAGAGCAACAAAATATGTAAAGCACAAATTATAGGCAATGCAAAAACAAACAATTTATAAAATAAGTGATTAGTCTGAACTAAGACCTATATTATAAGTTGGGGGGTTTATCTCAAACTTCATATTCTTATAACAGAATAACTCTTCTTTTTAAGAGCCGTTGGATCATTTACAAAATCATATATTAGGCCACAAGGAGAACTCCATAAACTCCAAACAGCTGACATGACACAGACCATATTCTCCCTCTACAGTGCAATAAAAACTTTACATGCATGACAAAAGAGGGGGAAAAAACCAAACAACTTGGAAATGATGAAGATTTTCTCGTTAAATAACTCCTGAGTCAAAGAAGGATGCAAAAGAGAAATTGCAGGACAGCTAGAAAGTAACATATAGTGAAATGCAACTAAAACGGTGCCCAAAGGACATTCACAACCTCAAAGGACATTCACAACCTCAAAGGACATTCACAACCTCAAAGGACATTCACAACCTTAAACACCTAGGTAACTATTATATGATCAATGTATTTAGTCTTTAAGTCAAGAAACTAGCAAAAAGACAAATTACCCAATGAAAGAAATATGTAGCAAAGATAAAAGCACAAACTATTCTATTAGAAAATATGAAATAATAGAATTGATAGATAAATGCAATTGCAAGTTCTTAAAAACCAGTAAAGCCCAAATACACAAAGTTAGAAATTTTAAAAAAGAAAATTACTACATATAAAAAAAGTTTACTTTGCAAAACTCGATGCAAATGAATTTGAAGATAAAACTTAATAGATAATTTTATAGAAAAATGTAATGCCAAAATTATCCCTGGCAGAGAGTGAAACAAAAAAGACTAATAATACAAAGGGAAATAGTTTAAGTTATTGAAGTGCTACCCCCAAAAAGTATCAAATGCAGACGGTTTGAGAGACAAATTTCCTCAGTCTTCTAAGGAATAAATAACTACTTTAACTGTTTAAAAAGAATAAAGGAGAAAACCTTCCAAATCCTTTTTGTGAGGCTAGCATACTAATACCAAGATTTGGCATGATGAAAATTGCCAACCAGACATTTCAACTATGACATAAATATTACTGAAAGAATAATATAAATATTATTGAAAGACTAGAATACAACTAAGTAGGATACCTTCCAGGATGCAATACTAGAAAACATATTAATATAAACACAGCATAGTAAAAGGTCAAAAGACAAAAACCACAAATCACTCCAAAATATGCCATAAAGCTTTCTCCAAATTTAAAAATAATTCTTGATTAAAAAAATAAAAATAAATGAGTATTTCCTTATGATGAAAGAAAAGATAAGTGAGATCGAAAAGCCATCACCTTACTTAATGATAAAACATTCGCCACATTCTCATTAAAATTACAAACAACAGGCTGGCATGGTGGCTCACGCCTGCAATCCCAGCACTTTTGGAGGTCAAGCCAGGTGGGTCACTTGAGCTCAGGAGTTCGAGACCAGCCTGGGCAACACGGCGAAACCTTGTTTCTACAAAAAATACAAAACCTAGCCAGATGTGGTGGTATATGCCTGTAGCCCCAGCTACTTGGGAAGCTGAGGTGGGAGGATCATCTGAGCCCGGGAGGTAAAGGTTTCAGTGAGCCCTGATCACACCATTGCACTCCAGTCTGGGCAACAGAGTGAGACCCTGTCTTGGGGGGAAAAAAAAATTACAAACAACAAAAAGATGCCATTTAACATTGTTCTGGAACTACTAAGCAATGTAATAAGATAAGCGAATAAAATTGAAGGTCTAAACATTTAAAAGGAAGAATGGAAATTGTCACTATTTGCCAATGATATAATTATATACCTAGAAGGCTCAAGATAATCAATGGAAAAGACAAAAACAATACTGAAGTCTGTTTTGGAAAGGTGGCAGGTTACAGGATTATATTTTAAAATCAACAGCTATTCTAAACAAAGAAAATTTAAAAACTATAATGAAAATAAAAATCCCATTAATAATAGCAACCAAAATGCCTAGATATAAACTTAAGTAATGTACAGGATCTATTTGAAAAAAACTCAGAAACTCTAAGTAAGTGGAAAGAAAGACAATGCTCTCAGGAAAATTAGATATTATAACGATGTAAACTCTCTTTATATTACATCTATATTCAACTCAATTCCAATTATAATACCAAAAATTATTTTTTGGCAATTAAAAGTAATATTAAAGTTCATCTGAAAAATAAATATGCACCAGTAGCTACAAAGACACTCAGAAAAAAACAAAAGGAGAAATAGGGAGGGTTGAGAGGCAGGGACTAGCCTTTCCAGAAAAGAAAAAAAATACCCATTATGAAACTATAATAATCAAAAAGAAAAGAAACAGTCACATGGGAGAAAAAATGTGAACAGATCAATAAGACAACAATAAAAAAAGCTCAGAGATGGATTTAAATTCTTAACAAAGGTAGCATTTTAAATCGGGAGTAAAAGAAGGATTACCAACAAGTGGTGCTGGTGCTACTGGTTAACATGGGAAAATAAAGTTAGATACCATGTTTTCTCCTTGTGTCAAAATAAAGGTAGGCTACATGCAAAAGAATGAAAACAATTTCAGAAGAACGTATGGATGAATTTATAATCTTGGAGGACAGTTTAAGCAGGACAGAAAACACAGAGGTCATAAAAGAATGACAAATTAGTCTCTGTAAGTATGTAAAACTTCTACATGGATTAAAAAAAAAAAACCAAGTCAAAAGTTTAATGAGAGAAGGTACAGTAGTTATTTACCACACAACTGACACAGAGCTCATTTCCTCACTCACAGAACTTATATTAATTAATGAGAAAGAAACAGCCTAGTATAAAAATGGGCAAAGACCATAAACAGGTAATTTATAGACAATGGAATGCAAATGGACAATAAACATATGCAAATATAATCGCATTCAAAAATTAAATGCAAATGGAGTAGCAAGGAAATACTACCTTGTTTGACCTATCAGGTCAGGTAAAAATTGAAATGACTGATAATCCTTAATTTGGGCAGAAGTCTGGGGACATGGGCCATCCCACATACTGTTGTAGGAATGTAACTTGATACCACCTTTCTGAAGGGAAATTAGGCAATATTTATCAACATTATAAATGCAAAGCAGTTGGGCGCAGTGGCTCATGCCTATAATCCCAACACTTTGGTAGGTGGGAGGATTGCTCCTGTTGTCCAGGAGTTTGAGACTAGCCTGGACAAAATAGAGACCTCCGTCTCTACAAAATAATAATAGTTATAATAACAATAATGTTTACAAAAATGCAAAGCAATAGATCATTTGATGCAGTAATCACAATTGCTAAGGATTTACCCATGGATATACTCATACAAGTTCATACAATGGGATGTTTATGCAGCATCAACTGCATAAACTTTTTTTAAAAGGCAACAGTCCATCAGTGCAACAGCACTAAAATACTGGTTAAATAATATGGTACAGCCAAATAACAGGGTACTTGTGAAACACTGAAAAGTGAGACAGATGTAAATATACATGCTGAGAAATATTTGTAAGATCACAATGATAAAACAATCATTTCTTGTGAGGATAATTTTTTAAAAATAGCTTTATACAGTTACATATGTGAGTGTATGCATAAATTGTTTCTGGGAAAATTCAGAAAAATTGTTAATAATGGTTATAAAGCATGGGTTTGGGGTAGAGGAGGAGAGGCTCTTACTCTTTATTTTGTAACTTTTGTGCTTTTAGAATTTCCTAACCATATATATGATTTATCTCCCTTAAAAAAAAAAAATTATCTGATTATTTTTTCCTTTTCTGTATAAAAATTAAGAAATGTTTTTAGATATGTTGCTTATAAGCCAAAATTTTTAAAAAATTGTTTTAGGATATTTATTTCTTACATTTTATGACTGGCATATGAAACCTAAGGCAGATATCAGGACATTAAATCAGTCTGCCTGCATGATCATGATCAACCTCTCCTACTATCTGAAGCACCAGACAAGGGCATTAACCCAGCTCTTCCCTTCACCGTCCTTTATTAATATGGTCACAGGTTTTGTCCTGCTTTGAAACCAGGCGCAGTTACAGCAAACTGCACACTAATGTTATAAGTGATATTAAAAATTAAACATTATTAAAATAGCATCTTTCTACCACAAGAGGAACAGGCACATCACTCCATGCATTACATTCTTGCCCTCTCCCCAACCCCACACCCCTGACTGCCTTTGGACCAAGATGATAAATGTCATGCCAAGAAAGTTATCATTATAACCAATCCACTAGGAAGTGGAGGAAAATGATTTAATTTTGACAACTAAATGAGCTTTGACAAATGGCTTAACTAACACTCTAACCAACTTGCCCTGATAAAAATCAGCAGTTTTTCCACTTCAATGAGAAAAATACATCTTCACTCCATTATGTAACTTTGAGCAGCACCCCAGGTCCCTTCTGCGTGGCCTGACCACACTGGTCTGCCACCTTTCCAGTGGGGTCTTCTGCTGAGCCTCATTTCCTGACCCCATGGGAGTTCTTTCTCCCAGGAACTACTGCTCTATCCCTCCTCGTTAAATGTTGGGACATGCGTAAGTCCCTTCTGCACACCAGTCTCTTTCCTCCTACCCCATTCCCAGGCTCACTAAGGACTTCTCCCCTCCAATCTGTCAAGAGTAACTCTACAGTTCCAGGAGAGAAACAACGTTGCCACCAGGGAAAAGGAGAGAGGGAAGAGGGCCTAAGGAGGATACTGGACAGGTAGGGGGTGAACAGGATGGAGGGAGGGAGTTCTGAGTCTCTGAGAGTACATTTAGCAGACCTGGAGTCCAACACGTGCCTCCCGTTGACATCCTGATGGCCTCCTGGGAACAACTTCCTGAGGGCCAGTTGAACTTACTGTAACTTGCACCAGTAAAGTCCCTGACCGGTTCACCACATTTCAGTTCTGCAGCCGACCCTGTGTCCTGCCCATGTGCAGAGTCCCAGGACCAGGAGAAGTTCACAGCCTAGGCGTGATCAGTCTTCGCATGGGAAATGAGATGTACACTAAGCCTTTATATACGGGTAGGAGCTCCCCAGGTAGAGGGAAGAGCTGGAACAAGTGTGCACACTGGAGGAGCTGCTTGGGTACAGTTGGGGGCCTCCCAGCTATGTAACCTTTCACCACCACTGGTAAGTCTCCACGGCTTCCCTGGCTGCTTCAACTCAGCAAAGACCCCTTTAAAGCATGATCCCCCCAGGATGGAACGTTGCACATATCACATGCTGTAGCCTGGGGCTGGTGAGTGCAAATAACCACATTATCATTTGTGCTGATAGGTTCTTCTCCATCCATGGAGCTTGTTTGAGGATAAAGAATTTTACATGTATCCCTATTTAACTACAGTGATCAAGTGCAAAAACCTGGAATCAGCTTAAATAGACAATAAGAGAAAATAATTCAGGCATACGCAGGAAACATGCAAAAAAATACCCAGGCATAGAACAAGAAGCACAGTATAGTCCTACTTGTTTAAAAAACACTATGTATCTATTTATGCTTATATATGCACAGGAATTATCCGGAAAAGTAAATTTTCAAATTGTCAAACTTCTTGGAAAAGGGTACTGAAAGGTATGAAAGTTTTATTTTTCATATTGCATTAGGATTATTTCTTCAATGCACATAGTCTATACATATGTATGTGTCGTTTTAAGCTACTAAATTAGTGGTACCAAAAACTTAGTGGTAATTTATTATAGAAGCCATGGGAACAGAAATAAAAATACAAAATTAACATGATTGCCATTAATAATATATTAATAGTATATTATTTCATTGCATTGGCTTTTTTTTTTTTTTTTTTTTTTGAGACAAGAGTCTTGCTCTGTCGCCAGGCTGGAGTGCAGTAGCGTGATCTTGGCTCACTGCAATCTCTGCCTCCTGAGTTCAAGTGATTCTCCTGCCTCAGCCTCCTGAGTATCTGGGACTACAGGCACTTGCCACCACGCCCAGCTAATTTTTGTATTTTTAGTAGAGACAGGGTTTCACCATGTTGGCCTCCATCTCTTGACCTCGTGATCCACCCACCTCAGCCTCTCTAAGTGCTGGGATTACAGGCGTGAGCCACCGCACCTGGCCCGCACTGGCTTTTTACCATCATTCCAGCCTATCAAGATCCAAGAATGAGATAAAAGGCCAGATTCCTGCTTACAGTGTTGGAGTCAAGAATGGGAGATTAAAGAAAAAAGTTAAGATGGGGGAAATTCTGGGACAAAGAGAAAGGCAGCTGAGGAGGTGGCCAGAACATCTGTTCCAGAATCTCTAGGCCAGTTCTAGCACACCCAGACTCAGGGAGACCACACACTCCTTTTCCATGCTGGGGGTCTGCTCTGCTGGGGAGCTGACTACCGCCAGTGAGCATCACCCGGGGAAGAAAACCCCTGCCCAGGCCCAGACCCCAAACCAAAGAAAGCCACAGGGTTTGCATGCTGGGAAAGGGGCAGAGCCACAGTCAGGGCCACAATCAGGACACACAGGAACCACCCCAGGACTTGGATCACACCTCAAGAGTGCACGAGGCGCTCCTGACATTTTTGCCTTTTCTGATTTAATCCTCACAGTAACTCTATGAAAGCAAGGAAGAAGAAGACTAAGGTTTATGAAATACGTGGTCATCTCTGAGGAGCAGGCATTACCTATAATCCTCATGTTAGGGCTGAGGGAAGAGCTGAACAGGACCAAGAAGACACAAGTGAGTCAGCTGTTGGCCTGGACCTGAACCCAGGTCTGTGCTCTGGGCTTCCCATGCCTTCCTCTGGGCCTTCCCCGTGTGTCAGGTGGTCATGGACATCACAACAACATTTTTGTCCTCACAGAGCACTCAACACGTAGTTCCTGAGCACATGCTACGAGCTAGAAAACAGCGGTGCCTAGAAAACATTTGCAGTCTATCCATCTGACAAGGGATTAATAACCAGACTATATAAGGAACTCAACTCAACAGCAAAAAAACACAAATAATCCAATTGAATAATGGGCAAAAGACCTGAATAAACTTCTCTAAAGGAAGCACACAAATGGCCATCAGGTATGTGAAAAAATGCTCAACATGACGAATCATCAGGGAGATGCAAATCCAAACCACAATGAGTTACTACCTCACCCTAGTTAAAATGGCTTTAATCAAAAAGACAAAAAGTAATGGATACTGGTGAGGATGTGGAGAAAGGGGAATGCTAGTATACTGTTGGTGGGAATTTAGATACGGCCACTATGGAAAACAGTAAGGAGGTTCCTCAAAAAAGTAAAAATAGAAGTACTATATGACCCAGCAATCCCACTGCTGGGAATATATCCAAAAGAAAGGAAATAAGTATATCAAACAGATATCTGCAATTCCATGTTTACTGCAGCACTATTCACAACATCCAAGATATGGAATCAACCTAAGTACCCGTTGAGAGATAAATGAATCAAGAAAACGTGCTATATGTACTCAATGGAATACTATTCAGCCATAAAAAAGAATGAAATCTTGTCATTTGCAGCATCATGGATGGAAATGGAGGTCATTATGTTAAATGAAATTAGCCAAGCACCAGAAGACAAATACCATATGTTCTCACTCAAATGTGGGGAAGTGGGTCTCATGGAGGTAGAAAGTTGATTGGTGGTTACCAAAGGCTGGTGGGCAGGGGGATGGGATAAAGAGAGGTTGGTTAATGGATACAAATACAGAGTTACACAGAAGGAATAAGATCTAGTGTTCTAACGTAGAGTAGGCTGACTATATAGTTAACAATAATGTATTGTATAGTTCAAAATAGCTAGAAGAACTGGAATGCTCCCAATATAAAGAAAAGATAAATGTTTGAGGTGATGGGTACCCCAATTACCTTAATTTGATCATTACACATTGCATAAATGTATCAAAATATCGTATGTGCCCCCAAATATGTACAACTATTATGTATCTACTTTAAAAAATGGCCAGGTATGGCAGGTCATGCCTGTAATCCTAGCACTTTGGGAGGCTGAGGCAGAAGGATTGCTTGAGCCTAGGAGATTGAGACCTGCCTGGGCAACATATGCAGAGCCCATCTCTACAAAAAACGTTAAAATTAGCTGGGCATGGTGGTGTATGCCTGTGGTTCCAGCTACTCAGGAGGCTGAGGTAGGAAGATTGCTTGAGCTGGGGAGGTTGAGGCTGATGGCGCCACTGCATTCCAGCCTGAGTGAGAGACCCTGTCTCAGAAAAGAAAAAAACAAAAACAGTGGTGTCATAGATTGTCACAAGGGAGTAAGAGAAGGTGATCCAGGCATATGCTCCCATTTGTTCCAAGGGGAAAAGGTGATTTCTTCAAGCCTGTGTCAGCTTATCTGGCAAAATATTGCTGTAAACTGGGAGGATTCCCACTCCCGGCCCGAGGGCACATGTGATGCACCCTCCTTGGCTATCCCAGGGCCTACTGACTGGCTCCAGCTCCTGGACTGCAGCAATGTGTGTCCCAGAGGCATCCAGGAAGTACTTGGAGAGGTCAGCAGGATTGGCCAGGAGCCAACAGACTATTTCAGCAAAATTGAGACAACTACCTAGTTTTAACCTAAGATTTAGGAGTATGGTGAGAGTAGCTTAGGCAAAAAAGTGCCTAATCAACATAACATGTTGATATTTTTAATTTTTCAAAAAATGTCTAATTTTTAGCATGGGAGAGCCAGTAGGAACAAGGCATGCAACCGGAGTCCAGAATCAAGGGCAGGCTGCACAAGACTCAAAGCTCTGCTGGAGCCCTCCCATGAGGCTGGCTATCTGAGACACCAGAATGAGGCAGGAAGCTCTGGGACACGTGGAGTAATGCAGAACTCAGCATGACCATGGGGTCCACAGAAGGGTGGGTGCCAGAGTTCCACAAGCAGATACTGCTCTCATAGCCGGGATCAGGCTGGGCTTTCCCACACCAGCTCTTTTCCTCCTGATGGCATCTTGACCCACAGGAAGTTTGGAAGGTTCTTTAATCGCTCCTTCCACAAAGGAAACTACAGCAGTGAGGTTCAGGGGCTCAATCCACAAATAAACAAAGGGGCACTGGTAGAGCCACTTCTCCAAAAGTTATCATCACACTTGATGGTAATCAAGAGAAGGGTAAGCATAAATCCTGGGTTAGACTTCTCCTGTGTTCCTTCGGCGAGCCCTCACAAGCTGTCCTCCCTTGGGGGACCAGGGGCCTTCACTTGGTGTTCTCTGTACACATCCCTGACCACTCCTCCCTGTCAGGCCCAAGTTGGCACCCCTGATTCTTACATGCTGTTCATCCCTGGTATGTGCCTATGGTCTCCTAGGAGGACAGAGGCCAGCTCTATGCTGCTAACTCATCAGTGGGTTGTCACCACCTCAGATATTATGCTTCTTTATTTACTCTTAACAGAAAAGACTGCAGGGAGCTTTGCCAAACCTCTGGGACTCCAGGAGGTCCCTCCCTGTGTGATGCAGAGCATGAGGTGCAGCTTTGGTGTTGGCCAGCATTGGAGTAGCATTGACTACAATTCCCCCACCCCACTCCAAGGTCATAACCGTTTGACCACCACCGGGGGCCTTCTGGCCAACACACGCAGAGTACTGACTGTAAACCACACCTATGCTGACTGGGACAAATCCAAACCGTGTCTTTCAGGCCATCTCAGGGGCACAAAGGCCAATGGATAACTGCAGCAAGGTCACAGTGGTAGTCACATGCGAGAGAGACAGAAGGAGGTGCATATGTGTAGGGTGGAGGGGCAGGAAGGTCAGTGAGGTGACCTTCGAGCTGCTTCCTGAGGTGCCCACATGGATACACCCCTGTGTAGATGACGAGGAGATACAAGTCCTGCAGGTCTGTGCATGGCCATGAAGGTGAGTATGCTGAGAAAACAGGAGAACTACAGTTTGCTTTATCAGCGGAAGATAAAGTTGAGGCTACAGAGGAAAGCAAGGGTCAGTGCCAGGATGGCTTGCAAATGCCGGACTTGGTAGGAAGGGAAAGAGGAGACAAGAAAGGCTTATGGGTGGCCAGAACAAGGACAGAGTGGCATTGGACTGTGTTAGCTGCTCAGACACCGTCCTTCCTCCTGCCTCTACTCACCCTTTCTGCATACCAGGGAAATGAAGCCCTATCCTGCTGGTCATATTTCAAGATCCTACGTGGATTACATTTTCCAGGAGAAGCGCTTTTAGGGTATTCCAAAATTGGGACATCCCAGTGTGGGCTCAGGATGATGAAATCTCATGCTCTGCCAGGGCCCTCTCCCACCAAAGGCAGCCAAGCAAGCTCAGCTTCCAGTACCAGTGCCTGCATAATCTCTCACTTTCTATCCTTCCATCTCTTCTGGGATGAGCGGGTGATTTCTGGACCATGGCAACATGTGCTTTCTCAGGGGAAAGGTTAAACCTGCCCTGTAGGTCACTCAGTCACAAGAGCTGAGGCTGGGGCTGGGGACCAAACCCACCACATTACACTGGAAAGCATTCCTTTTTTGCTTTCCTGCTAGTGACTATGTACATACTTCCCATGAGGACTCTGGGCAGGAGGATGAATGGGCTGAGGAAGGTTCAAGAATTTCCTGGGTTCCCACCACTCCACTGAGACCCTCACAGCTGACTGCTGGGTCACCTACTTGGGACTCGGGCAGGAAGCAGGCATGGAACCACATGACTTCTCCCAAGCTTGGGTCCTTCTCCATCTTCCCACCACAGTTCCAGCCCCAAGGAAGATTAAAAAAAAAAAAAAAAAAAAGAAAGGAGCTTCAACTGTTGGAAGGCCCTGGAATTGTTTATTTTGTAAACAAACCAATGGCAATAAATTATGTTGAACTTTTAATAAGACACACATATTATACTAGGTCTGTATATTTGCCAGTAAAAAAAAAAAAAGGTAGGGGGAAGTAGAGAGAGAAAAATGCCTTGAAGTAAAGATTACAAAAGGGGTTTCCTGTTATGAGATACGGATGCATTTCCTTGACCAAAAACAGACTGATCAAAATGCCAAATCAAAAATGATGAAAACTACAAACAGGTGACAGATTCGAACTTGCTTCCTTTGCTTCCCAGGCCCCAAGAGATAGCCAGAGGGCCATCCCAGCTCCTGTAGTTGGACACCACCAAAGGCAGGGCTGAGAGGACATTGTACTATGGTCAGTGTTAAGTAGAAAGCATTTTGGGGGTGCCTGGAATAAGTTGCAGCTTTTTGCATTGGCCTTTTTTGTTTCACCTGAACCTGGATGACCAAATGAAATAACTCCCCCAAACTGAGCACATTCCAGCGATGGACAAACACCACACATGATGCAGCCAGTGAAATGTCCCATGCTGGTCTGTGGCTGGCACTGACATAGCAATTCTCCCAGGCATCGTGGGTACAGCCCTCCCTGACAGGCACAGCAGAGGCCTGGAGGTACACGCAAAAGATTGATTTTTCATCAAAATGGCAGCAACACACATTGGAGGTATAGTATGTTTCTGTTTTTGTTTCATGACAATTATAATTCAAACAAAAATGTCAAATATCAGAACAGTCTGCCATTCCAACTGTCTGGAATGGCATCTTCCAGTCTTGGCATATGCTGTTTCCTCTGATGGGAATGCCCTCCCCTTACCTTTTCCACTTAGTAAACTTGTTTCTTTCTTCTCAGAGCCCTCCATGTCTCCAAGAAAGTCAACCAGACCCTCCCTTGGGGTCCCTCCCTATCTCAAATGCCCCCAATGTACAGATGTTCTACTTCCTTGGCTCTCTCTGTCCCACAAGATCACGAGCTCTGATGGTAGAGCTAGTGTCTGATTTAGGTCTGGGTCCCTGCTTCTCAGTCCAGAGGGGGCACTTGGCACAACTTCTGAAACTCTCCTTTACCTGTTGTGCCTAGCAGAGAATTTATGTGTCATTTCTAGAGGTTCAATAGCTGACATTTTAAAAACACTCAGATATGACAGAACTTAATTCACTTTTCCACTCTAAATTTCCCTTCCCAGAACAAACTTTCAGGAAGAGGCAGGTCTTCCTGTATGTACTTCAACTGTCAGCCCCTAACAGGGTCAGCAAACTCTATTCCTGGCAATCTTCAGGGGTAGGAAGGACAGAAGGTCCTCTTCCCTAGCCCTAGGGGACCCTATGGGAAGGAGGGATATCTGGGTTTCACCAGGCATCTGGCCTAAGGCACTCCAGTGAGGACCTCTAATGGCTCCCACCCACAATACCTATGCAAGAGAACCAGCATACCAGTCTACAGAAGCGCTGCTCTGAGCTGGCTGTCTCCACTGGATCTCTGAGGGGCCAAGGGCACAGCCATAGGTAGGGAGCAGCCTTCTCACCAAGAGTAGAACAAGTGCCTCTGACTACAGTCCAAAGGGGAGAAGCAGTCACCTTTGTGTTGAAGCTTCCCTAACTTCTTTGAGTACTGCTACCACTAAAAATATTTACCATTTACAAAGTCAAGAACTGTGAAAGGCATTTTGTAAAATTTCATTTAATTCTCCCAGCAACTCCACAGGGAAGATATTCCCATTACCCTTTTAGAAAAATTAACTAAGGCTCAGAAAGGTGAAGTCATTCGCCCAAGGTCACAAGCCAGAAAGTGACAGAGGGCACTCTAAGGCAGCACTTTCTGACTCTGCAGCTCGGGTTATTAATGTGATCCTGTAAGGGAAGTTTTGTTGGTTTTTTTTGAGAGGGAGTCTTGCTTTGTCACCCAGGCTGGAGTGCAGTAGCGTGATCTCAGCTCACTGCATCCTCCGCCTCCCGGGTTCAAGCGATTCTCCTGCCTCAGCCTTCCGAGTAGCTGGGACTACAGGCACATGCCACCCTGCCCGGTTAGTTTTTTCTATTTTTAGTAGAGATAGGGTTTCACTGTGTTACCGAGGATGGTCTCGATCTCCTGAACTCATGATCTACCTGCCTCAGCCTCCCAAGGGAAGTTTTTAAAGGCATTAGCAAATATAAATATCTACTACGAGAGGCAGACAGAAAATTAGCAAAAGAAGGACAGGATGTCCTCAAAGGAAGCTTCTCTACTCTGAACTGATTCTCTATGCATCCACAACTGCCTTCACCTAGGCCAACACCTGCTATCATCTGCCTGTACACATTTTCAGATTCATCTTATAGGTCTGTATTTTTGCCAAAATCCATAGGCTAGACTATAAAATAATTGTCAACAAACTTCAGAGGACAGAAAACATAAAATGTGTATTCTCTGACCACCGTGGAATGAGAGTATAAATGAACAACAAGTTAACTGGAAAATCCTCAAACATTTGCAAAGTAAGAAGAACATTTATAAATAACCCATGGGTCAAAGGAGAAATTCTATAAAAATTTTTGAAATACTTTTAATCAAATGATTAAAAAATGGCATATTAATGAAATAAAGCTAAAGCAGTACTTACAGGAAAATTCATAGTTCTAAATATTATATTAGAAAAGAAGGCTGATAATTAAGGACCTCAGCTCTCATCTTAGAAGCTAAAGAACAGCAGAGTAAACCCAAAGAAGGCAGAAAAAAGGAAATAATAAAGAGTAGAAATCAATGAAATAGAAAACAAGAAACAAAAGAAAAAAAATCAACAAAACCAAAAGCTGGCTATTTGCAAAGATTAATAAAATAAACATCTAGCAAGACTGATCAAAATAAAGAGAGAAATTACAAATTACAAATATTAGAAATAAAATGAAGATATCACTACAGATTCAAAAAACATTAAAAGATAACAAGAGTATATTACAATTAACTCTATGCCAATAAATAGACAAAATAGGCTAATTCCTTATAGAAACACAACAAAACACACACAAGAATAAAAATCTGAATAATCATATATAATATATAGCATATATACATATATTTAAATACATAAAAGACTCCTCTTAAAGAAAACTATATGCCCTCATGGCTTCATTGTGAATTATTCCAAACTTTTAAGCAAGAAGTGATACGAACTTTAAACATATTATTTCAGATAATAAAAAAAGAGTAAAAACTTCTTCTCTTTTTATGAGGCCAGAATAATGTTGATACTAAAACATGACACAGACATTGTAAAAAAGGACAATTAAGAGAAATATACCTCATGAATTCAAAATGAATTCAAAAATGCTAAAATGTTAAATCAAAATCCAGCAATATATAAAAAGGATAATATTTCATAACAAAATAGGATTAACCCTAGGAATGTAAAGTGGGTCTAACATTCAAAAATCAATAAATGTAACTTACTTAACAATAAATGTAACCTACTTAACAATAAGTGTAACTTAATTAACAGAATAAAGGAGAAAAACTATGTAATCATTTAATAGAAGCAGAAGAAGCATTTAAAAAAAATTCAACACCCATTTATGACAAAAGCTTTCAGCAAACCAGAAAGAGAAAGGAACTTCTTTAGTCTGATAAACGATATGCACAAAAAATCCACAGCTAACATATTTAATAGTGAAATAGTAAACATTTTGCTCCTAACATCAGCAACAAGGTAAAGATATCTGTTCTCACCACTTATACTGAACATTGTACTGTACTTCCTAGCAAGTGAATTAAAGCAAGTGGGAAAAAGGGCAAAAAGTGTAGAAAGGAATTATTTCCAGATATCATGACTGTTTGCAAATTCACATCTAATGAGCAATTTTAGCAAGGATCTAGTGAGCAATTTAGCAGGAAAAGATTTTGCAGCATATATGTCTTAGTTCACTTTGTGCTGCTATAACAGAACACTTGAGACTGGGTAATTTATAATGAGCAGAGATTTATTGCCTCACAACTCTGGAGGCTGAGAATTCCAATATCAAGGTGCTGGCATCTTGCAAGGGCCTTCTTGCTGTGTCAGGACCTAGCAGAAGGCTTCAAGTGGCAGAAGGGCAAAGAAAAGGTGAGAGCAAGAGCAAGAAAGGGATAACAGCATTAGTCTATTCATGAGGGTGAAGCCCACAAGACCTAAACATCTCTTAAAGGTTGTACCTCTTATTATTGTTACAATGGCAACTAAATTTAAACATGAGTTTTGAAAGGGACAAACATTCAAACCATAGACAGCAACATGTGATCAAAATACATAAATCAATTGTATTTCTATATACTAGCAGTAAATAATTGGAAAATAAAAAATATCTTCAATAGTGTCAAATAATAAAATATACAGCCTGGGTGACAGAGCAAGACTCTGTCTCAAAAAAGTAAAATAAAATAAAATGCTTAGAAATACCTAGAAATAGGTTTAATAAAAGAAGTATAAAACTGCACTTAAAACTATAAAACAGGCCGGGAGCGGTGGTTCATGCCTGTAATTCTAGCACTTTGGGAGCCTGAGGTGGGTGGATCACTTGAGGTCAGGAGTTCGAGACCAGCCATGGCCAACATGGCAAAACCCCGTCTCTACTAAAAATACAAAAAAATAGCCAGGCGTGGTGGTGGGCACCTGTAATCCCAGCTTCTTGGGAGGCTGAGGTCACGCCACTGCACTCCAGCCTGGGCAACAGAACGAAACTCTGTCAAAAAACAAACAAACAAAACAACCCCCCAAAATGATAAAACATTACTGAGAAAAACTAAAGACCTAAATCAATAGGAAGATATACCATGTCCACGGACTGAAATACTCAATACTGATATTAATTGTTCCCAATTGCAATCTACAGATTCCATGCAAAGCCAACCAAATTCCAATACTTAAAAAAAAAAAAGAAATTAAGTTGATTTGGAAATTTATATAGATGCAAAGGCCCTAGAGGAGCTGAAACAAAAGAACAAAGTTGAAAGATTCATATTACTTCATTTCAAAAATTATAAAACTACAGCAATCAAGATAGCATGAGAAGATAATAAAAGTAAACAGAGCACTAGCACAGAAGCAGACCCACACATATTCAGTCACTTGATTTTTTTTTAAGAGATGCTAAGGCAATTCAAAGGGGAAAGACAAATTTTTTCAATAAGTAGTGCTGAAACATGCATACATATATGAGGAAAAAAAACCCTTCAATCCTTTCTTCACACCATACAAAAAAATTTATTTGGAATTGAACACAGACCTGAACATAAAAGCTAAAACTTTAACGCTTCCAGAAGGAAATATTAGAGACTACCGTCAGAACTCTGGGATAGGCAAAGGCAAAGATTTCCTAGAGAGGACACAAAAGGCATAAGCCATAAAAGAAAAAAATAATAAATTGAAGTTCACCAAAATTAAAAGCCTTCAAAAGACACCATTAACAAAATGAAAAGGCAATTTACAGACCAGGAGAAATCATCTCAGGATGTGTTATCTGACAAAGGACACGTGTCCTAAATGTATAAGAACTCTTACAAATCAACAATAAGAAAAACAACCTAACATAAAAATGTGTAAAAGAATTTAGCAATCATTTCACAAAAGAAGAATATGGGATGGCCAATCCACAATTTAAAGGTGAGCAACATATTTCCATTCTACCATATTGGTGGCCCCCAGAGCAATGAGACAGATGTCTGCCATTCTGCCTAGAGGAAAATCCTCAGACAGGACAGCAAGCCTCTGCAGAAAGATGGCTGGAAGGGCAGTGCAGAGAAGTG
Source organism: Trachypithecus francoisi (assembly GCF_009764315.1). Lineage (NCBI taxonomy): Eukaryota > Metazoa > Chordata > Mammalia > Primates > Cercopithecidae > Trachypithecus > Trachypithecus francoisi. Next base: position 60,902,442 of record NW_022681453.1, read on the forward strand.
AGCAAAGGTCCCAAAGGTAGCCCAAAGGCAAGATCCAGGCTACAGACATGTTTTGTTTGACCCATACTGTGTGACAAAAAACCTCAAGCCTATATTTTAAAATGGGACATTTCACTTGAAAATCCAGATTTCCAGCTTCTCCTTAAAAATGGCAAAATCTAGGTATTCCAGTTTTGCATTCCCATGCACAGTTGGGATGAGTGGTGGGTCTTCTGTGTGCCCAGGTCTCTGTTACTCACATAGTGTACAGAAGTACAATTCTTCTCATGTGCTGTTTCCCTCCATCTGCCTCCTGCCAGCCCCTAAAAGGCACCTGAATTTGTGATATGGCTCTAGAGCTTGCATCTTGGCAAGAGTCTGGAAGGTACTGAGAATGTGCAGGATGCAGAAAGAAAGGCATGAGACATGGTGGTGGCCTCCAGGTCTTGGTAAATTGGTTCCTATAAAGTAGGGGTGGGGAACCTATATTTGGAACTGTCCCAGGAATCAGCATTTAGGCCACTGGGGAGAAGTTCCACAGAGCTGAGTGGTGGTGTTGCTCTGTATTAGCAGTATTTCTCAGAGGGGCCCAACTGGCTAAGGCACAGCTGCCTCAGGAGGGAAAATGTGCAAATATGAATTGAAAAGCATGTGCCCTATGCTGGGCAAGGAAGCTGGCACATATCCCTGTAGCTCCTTAGCAGTGCCAGACTCTGATCAGAGACAGTGATACTCTTAACTTCTGCAGAACATTACTCCAACTGCAAAGACCACCATTTCAAGGACAATCACAATAACCTCTGAATAGCCCTATATCTCCAGGTACCAATGGACCCATGAGAAGCCGCAAATGTTTTCAAATAGGAAATGCCTTGACCAAAAATAACTTCACTGAAACTGGAAAATGCCTGTAGTGTCTTTACTGGCCCAGTCCGATAGCACAGGTCTTCGGGTCTGCCATCCAAGCTATACTTCTTAAAGGAACACCACTTAAACTACAGTGATGAGGCAAGACATTTCCATTTGGAGACTTCTGGTGGTTAAGTCAACACTTCCACCTGCGAAGTATCAAGTCTAGGTCCTCTACTCCAACCAAGGTACCAGCAGCTTACTGTATCCTAGGAGCACTCCCTGAAGTCAATGGCCACCGTGAGCCCCAAATCTCAGGGCCCAGGGTGCACATTTGTTCAACAAGGGATTCCTGACTCCTGCTCGGGGCCCGGCCCTATCTTGGGGTCCCAGAGACAAGTCACAAAACGGAAAACCCCACTCAACAGACCCTGATTTGCAGATCAGTGGTAAAGAAAGGCAGGAACTCAGTCTTTTGCTGTGACACATGTAACTTATATGTGGATTTATATATTCTTTCTTCTTCTGGTCTAGAATACAGTGAAAGGGGCACTGAAAGTGGAGTAAGGAGACCTAAACTCAAGTTCCCATTTGGCAACTCTATGACCTTTACCAAACACATCATCCCTCAGAGCCCTGAGTTTTGTCTGCCAAAGCCATCTCCTAGGGATCCTGTGAAAACCAAAATCACTTACTCGAAATAACTGAAAAAAGTACCTGTGCCAAACATTTACACTTTAAAAGAAGAAATACAGAAGTCAAGCAAAAGACTGGATGCAGCAGAAGTGTTCATCACTGGAAGACCAGTACAAATGAATGATGGTGTACCTGTACTATCACTAATGCAGCAGTGAAAAAGAAAGAAAGGCAAAGTCTATCTGTTCTCATACAGGAGTATCTTCTAAGACAGTCTTTTTTTTAGGGGGGGCGGGGGGGAAACAAGGTACAAAACAATGTGTATACTATTTTATCATTGATATACAGGAAAAAAAGGGGATAACGATATACACGAATATGCCTGAATACACATAGACTATTTCCAGAAAGAAACCAGAAATGGTAAAAGGGTAGGAACTATACATCTTTTACAGAGTTTGATTTTTTTTCCCTACCTTGAGAATCCATTACCTATTTTTTTTTAACAATTAAAAATTTAAGTTAAAGATAAATGCTGTAGTTATTGCATCCTCAACTGATGGTAACCCAAGGGGAACCCTACTCTTACGACACTTTGATGTCTCTGGCCTATGGGCTTTCCCAAAGAGCAAGTCTCCCAGTCTAACTCCAGGGGACTCAGTCTCTGGGGTTTTCTCAAACTACAGCTCATCACATCACCACCTCATTCTTTCCTCCCTTTCTCTACAGCTAATCTTGCTTTGCATATTTAGAATCCAGTGCTTGTTGAGGCCTTAAGGAGGCCAAGGCTAGTAGGAAGAAAAGTGTAGCTGTTAAATATTTTCCATCCTTTCCCCAGCCTCCTCACTCTCTCCCATTTAGTGCAGTTTGTCATGCTGGGACCCCAACTTCCCAGGGCCCCCAGATTCCATTCTTGATCTCATTCCTTCCTCGCCCCATGGCTGCACAAGCCCATCTTACCCCTTGGAGCTGCATCACTGTGAGTTCTTTCTGAGCTCATCTCCACCTCAGCCTGACAGCAGGAAGGGTTTCACGCTTCAAGATAAAGGGGGACATTTCACCACTTTATTTGCCAAATTGACCCTCAGGGTTCACTCTTCCAAATAATCTGTCTGAACACTAACATTCCTGCTTCCATAGATCAGGGGCTCAGGGACGTGTGGACAACCACAGTAAAAAACCACCCTTGTTCACAGGCTTCACAATCCTGTGACAGTGGTAAGGGTGAACTGTGATGAAACAAATAAGTGAGTGAATGCTGGTGACAGGAGCCAAGCACAGACAAGCAAGGAGGCAAGCCTAGAATGAGCCCTGTGTACTTGATTAGAGTCAGAGACAGAGCATGAGCTCATGTTCTGCCTGATGTAAATGCAGATAGGTAGATGCCTCTGTATCTATAATGATAGATATGCACGTATGGGTTGCTATATATACATTTCTTTCCTAGCTCTATCTGCTAAAAGGACCTACAAGCAATGATGCCCCAGGAGAAAGGAGTGTACACCCTGTGCTCAGATGTTGGTCTCTAATACCATTCTCCTATAGAAGGCGTCAGGTTCCTAGGACAAGTAGTTGATTCCAGATCTGGGGCAGGAAATAGGATGAGCCTGGGACATCTTATAGTGCCAGAAAGTGCTCAGAAAACAAAAGGATGGGCCATGTTAAGAGGACACAGGAGCTGGCCTCATAGAGCTCCATGGTCAAGGCTGGAACCATTTGAGTGGCAAAATAATGTAGCATTGGATTATAACTCAAAGTATAAAATACATATCCAAAGTCCACCCTGATAAAAATACATGACTGAGTTAATAAATTGGGAGAAGAGACAAGTCTCCTGTAAGGAAGAATTCCAAATAATTACACAGATACTCCTTTCTCAAGGTAGAGTTTATTTCACTCCCTCCCGCTTCCCACCTGGATCGAGCTCTGTGTGCAAGGAGACTCCAGTGAGGGAGGGGTAGCGGAGACAGATACTAAATAGATGACCAGTATGTGTGCCAGAGTCACAAAGGGAAGGGTGCAAAATGCTCTGGGAATGTCCCTCATGAATGGTAGTCAAGTCATGTAATAGGACCCCATACAGCAGTAAAAATTCATGAACTGAGACTGTACTTATCAGCAAAGGGAAACCTGAAAATCACAGTGCTGAATGAGAAGAGCAAGCTTGGGGTAGGGCACACACAGAGTGTCACTATTTATATATAAGACAGAGCAAACAATGCTGTACACACATGCATGACTACAAACCCATGTGGGAGATGTACTTGCATCAAATTCCAGATAGAAAAAATATAACTAGCAGAGCAAACTCATGGGTTCACAGATACTATCAAGTCCTCTTTTCACATAAATTTGAAAATGTTTTAAAGAATGATGGTTAAACTCCTAAGGTGAAGCACGCACAGCGTAGGTAACGCACAAGAGTGCAGCGTAGACCTGGGGATGGCTGTGAAGGGGCGGGGAGTGGCAGGGTGCTGATGGCTCCAGGAGCGTGGGACTGGCCTGACGCTGCACAGGAATGGGCTAAGGGAGCGTGGGCCAGGGGAGCTGGGTTGGTGTCCATGATGGCTGTGCAAGGGAGGAAACCATGGCTAAACTTTTGAAAACAACTACAGATTGGGGAGGAGTAGGGAAGCACAGAGGGTAGACCCAAACACAGAGGATCCGGCAGGCTGGACAGAGGAAGTGGACATGCTGTAGGTGGTGAGGAGGATGGGACACGGCAGTGCTCCAGCCCTGGCCCTCCTCACTCCCCTCTACCTCTCAGGCCCGGCCATCTCTTTCACAGGCCTGTCCCTGCTGCCCAGCCATTACATGCTACAGTTCTCCAAAAGCAAGGCCTTCTCCCAAGCTGATGTTCTCCAGCCCCACAGTGTCAGCACCTGGGGGCCACTCTTGACTCTGGCTCTGACAGCGCTGGGCTCTCCACCCCATGCCTCCCAGGCTGTGCAGCACCATGGCTCCCATGCCAGAGGCACCTTCTTCCCCACACGTGATTTTCTGCATCCACAGCACCATCACTCATCTCATCTTGTGAGCCAGAAATCCAGAAGTACCCACAACCCTGCCTCTTCATCTTGCCCTATGCTCAAGGCATCATGAAGACTTGAGGCACCCTAGGTACCTCTCAAGCCCAGCCTATTCTGTCCCACTCTCCCAATACCTCCCTAGACCAAGCTGTCATCACCCTCACCTGGACCCAGCCAGCTTCCCACACCCACTCTGGACTCCTCCAACCAGACTCCCGCCTGGCCAGGGGTCCTTATTTCCTACCCTCTTCCCCTGCTTAAAATCCTTCAGTGGCTTCTCCTTACATATTACATTAAAAAAAAACCTGTTAAAACATGCTGGTTAAAAGCTTTAGGTTAAAGCACATACAACTCAGGTAAAGCACAGGGGTGTGGTGCAGACGTGGGAACAGCTGTGTAGACGTGGGGGAGTGGCAGAGTGCCGGTGGCTCCAGGAGCATCCCCTGTGACATGTACAGTCTTAGTGCATGAATTTGTACAGCTGTATGGGGTCCTATCAAATGACTCAACTATATTTCATGATGGACATTCCCAGAGGATATTTTGCCCTTCCCTTTGTGGCTTTTGCACATACCCCGGTCATTTGTTTAGTGTCTCTCAGGGGAAGGGCAAGTGGGCAGAGGCTTTCCCCTCATCGGGTAACCCTGAGTGCCCAAGAGCCCACTCCGACCCTCTGCTTGCATCTTGGCCTCTCTGAGGCTCCAGTAACTGGGGAAGGAGCCTTGGTGGCCTGCACAGTGCTAGGAGCCCCGTTCCCCACCCCGAATCCCCAGCATTGGGCAGGTCCCCAAGGCCCTCCAGCTTGCACGAAGCCGTTTAGTGGACAAGCAAACAAATCATGCATTTCTATAGCTCCAATCCTATAAAATCAACTGGTTCATCAAGACAAGCTTTAGTCATCAACAAAAGATGGAATTATATGCAGTATTCTAGGAAGAATTGCGTAGTTCCAGGAAATGGGGGAGTATGAAATATGTTTTAGAAAGATTCCCAAACTCAGATAAAACATAATTACTTTTGTGCTTTACAGTCAGCTTCATGACTATAGGATCTTCATTATTGAAAGAGGAGAAACATCCAGGTTGTGTGGGGGGTGGCGGGCTGGAGGTGCCACAGCAGCATGGTGGTGTGACTCTAACTACGCTCATGCCATGGTGTAGCCGTGTCTGTTACCCATAGGAACTGCTGGAGGGAGGCTGATACATGGCAGCGTCTGTGCTCTCCAGCAAATGGGGAAGGGTACATGTACCTCTTTCTTAGTAGTGTTGAAGTTTTGAGGAGAAGTATTTATCATTTCTTAAATCTGAACAAAATGTTAAGATGTTAGATCTCCCTCTCCCATTTGGGCGGGGGCAGATTTAGCTTCCCCCAATTCCCCAATGTGGATGCCTTTGTTGCTCTAAGAATGAAACAGAACAAGGGTTCCTCCTGCAGGCCAGGAGTAAGGGCAGCTTCACACAAATGTCACCAGCCACAAGGGCGCCCAGTTCTGCCAAGGTGTGGACTGTCCTGTGAGCCAGCAGGGCTGGGGCTTGCACCTGCCAGGATACTAACAGTGACACCTGACTCCTAGGGGAGACAGTGCTGAGGGTCTACACCAATTCGGCCCCAGGACAAGGCTGGATCTCAGCACTTGTGCAGCATTGCTGGGCAGGAGGAGCTGGGTGGAAGCACAGAGAAGGCCAGTCTGGAGCTGCCTAGGGTTCCACAGAAGGTGGGCTGCCTGGGGGATGGAGCCACACAGAACAAAGTAAGTGCATGGAAGGAAACAGTCCTGACAGCTTCCGAGCCCCAGACTATCATACTTGGAGCATGAGTACCCTGACTTTTCAATTGTGGAAGCAAGTAAATTTCCTTTCCTTCCTTATGCTCATCTGAGTTGGTTACTATCACTAGTAATAATCAAACGAACGAACATAACCACCCCTCTGGACACAGTGTCCTCCCTTCAGTGAGACCTGGAGCTGAATCAGTACCCTCAAGCTTTCTGCTGGGCTGTCCTGGGATGGGAAAGAGGGAGAGCCTTAACCGCCTAGTCCCTTTGTGTGTTTCCAGGTACCACAGGGCCCCAAAGGGGCAACGGAGCAATGCCCAAATCCAGCGCCTGAAAGGGCTCCTCTGAGCAGTCTGCTTATGCACAGCAGGTCCTGATGGGGAGGAAAAGCTGTGTTTTCAGAAGAAATCCACTGCAGGCCTCCTGGCAGGAAGCACCCAACCGTGTTCCCAAGAAAAGGCCACTCACTTAAAAGGGAGGCACAGCTGTATGGAGCCCAGCGCTCTAGTCCCTCGCTCTAGCTGACTTCCGGCCAGCCCTGCTTGCTTCCAGAAGGCTGTCAGCCACAGCCTGGCACAAAGCCTGTGAAGTTGGGAGATCAGTCACAGAGAAGGAAGCCAGGCCAGAGCAGGGAAGGCTCACGGGCAACCAGCAGCAGAGCCAGCCTAACCCCAAGGCACTCAGACTCACCAGGCTGCCTCTCCCAGGAGGTAACAGTCCCTAGTTTTTCCCCACCTGAAGTCTGTCAGTGCTGGCACCTAGATGATGAAAATCTTCACATACCAAGTCCCCGGTGAAATGGGCAGCTTTCCCAGTCCCCCTTCCTAGGCTGTGTACACTCTAGGGCTCACGATGAGATGCCTGCCACATATTCTGCATGTGCGTGTGTGCACATGTGCGCGTGCCCTGGCAAGCAGCTCCAGTGCGTGTCAACATGTGGGTCTGCTTTCAATTGCGCTGGAACAATTCTACCTGATAAACAAAAACAGATCCAAAATAACCTTTGGCAAGCAGCATATTTTTAAAAGAAAGAGAAGGTCCGAATGAACTGGCAAGAGCAATGCTTAAGCAAACAAATTTGGTCAAGCCAAACATCCATGGTGCACATCAAAAAGCCCCTCAAAGGGCTCCCTGTGAACCGAGGCCGGCAGCGGGGAAGGAGGCTGGAGCTGATGCACTCCTGGCCTGGAAGAGACCAGCCACCCACTTCCCGCCACTAGTGGCTGGCATTTCATGTGGGTCACAGGGTTAGACCAAGTCGGGTCAAGAGGTCAGAACTCTGCTCACAGCAGGAGAGGACAGAGGCCCAGGCCAGGCACCCTTGCTCCAGGCAGCCCCTCCTCTGGGCCCTGGTGGGCAGGTAACTGTAAGGGCATGCGGGGAGCACGGGACCTGTGGGAGAGTCTCAGAGCTCCCACTTGGTGAAGCAGCCAAGTTCCCAAGGCAGGCTGGACAGCCACAGCTTCTCCTGTCAGAAATCCATTCAGGCTCCAGAGCCAAAGCAGGATCAGGTCTGCAACTGCCTGCTCAGATCCCACGACCACCACTAACTCAGCAGAACGCCCCAGCTTCCCACACACTCACAACTACAAAACAGCTGAGAACCAGAGAGTGCAAGTCACCAGGCTCCCATCAGCCACAAGGCTCAAAACCCCCGCATGCGGCCCAGAGGAGGACCCCTGAGTGCCTGCCTCAGAGGTTCCTCCCCTATCCGTCCTTAGGACATGCTTTAACCAGCCAGGCCCTGGAGCGGATCCCAGTGGCGGCATGCTAGTTCTGTCTTCCCCGGTCCATCCAGGAAGACAGTGAGACCCAGCCAAACCCCATCCTGGTGAAACTCTCCAGGAACTTCCTGGAGTCAGGCCCAAACCCCTTACTGCCTGTTGTTTTGTGATTCTAGAACCTCCAAGAGGCTGTTATCTTCATATCTCACATCCTTATCCACCCCACCCCCAACTTATCCAGGTTACTTCTGCATACAAAGTCGAGTTTCTAGAACATACTCTTACCAGAAGTGGGCTGGAGGCTGCCACACCACACCAGGCCCCTTCTCTCTGAAGGTTCCAAATCTCAGCAAAAATGGAAGGTGACCCTGGAGGGGCTGCAATCACTCCCAGGGACCCCAAGCAGCTGCATGTAGAAAGCTGGGCCATGGAGGAGCCAAATTAGGGGCCAGCTCCAGGGATGTTATAAACCATTACTGCTCACAGGACAGGCACAGAAGTATGCTCAGAAGGAGGGTCCAATCCACTTTTAAAATATGTGACCTAACTTCTCTGGGCCTTGGATTCCCCTCACCTGTTAAAGGGAAGAAGATCCTGCTATGGTGCTGGGGGGAAAGCAGGCTTCCCATGGACAGGAAATTATCACTGTCACCACCTGCAGAGACCTGTTTGCCTAGGCTGAAGCAGAGGGGGTAATGAGAGTCAGAAAAGATGGCAGCTGCTGTGAAAGGAACGAAAGTATTTGTATATGATAATGTGCAGGCAGCCTGGGACAGCAGGGAAGGTCACCAAACAAAGTGGCCTCAGCCTCAGGCTGCATCTCAGAGGAGGGGAGTGTGGAGGGAAAAAACAGTGAGTAGGAGAAAAAGGGCTGAAAACTTAAGAGAAATGAGCAGAAACAGCTGGGAGGGGAATCAGGCAGGGCGGCTAATGAAGGAGAAGGGGGTGAGGGTTGGTGGCCAGAGATTCCCCAGTAGAGGAGAAGCTTCCGCTTGCTGCGTGAACCCCTGCTTGGGGCCCCAGAAGGAAGAACGTACACAGGCAAGGAGGGCACTGCCATGTGGAGGGCGAACGCCAGCTGGTGCCAGGGAGCTGCTGGAGGGCTCAAGGAGGCCGGGGAAGTCCAGTAGTGGCATCCACGCACAGGGGCCGGGAGGAGGGGCCCATTCCAGCTTTCTGAAAAGGAGGTGGCCCTCAGCAGAACAGTGCCAGGCCAGACCCCTGGGCTCCCTACACAGAGGCCTCCCTAGCAGAGAACGACTTTCCAGGCCAAAGCGGAGTGAGGGCACAAGGGAGGTGAGAGAGAACAGGGAAGGACAGAACAAAAGTTGCTCTTTTCCAGTTCTTTATATTTTTTCTTTCATAAAAGCCACACAAGAAACAGATGAATACCAACTCGTTGTAAAAGATTTAAACACCAATTAAATAGACTGAAACATGAAAGCTCTCTTTCAGCTCTCTAAATTCCACTTTCCCTCACTCCTCCAAGATGCAGCCACTGTTCTGTTTGCTGTCTCCTTCCAGATTTTTTGATGCATTTGTATACAAACACATGCAGACAGTTTTCCTACGTAATGGGACCAAATCATACATATTGTTTTGAGATTTGCTTTTGCAATTAGCATTTTATTTATTTCACAAGACAACTTATTAAGTGCCTAGGAACATGACTGACAAAAGTCTCTGTCCTCGCAGATCTGACGATTCTAGTGGTGGTCTTTCCACACAGATCTGCGCCATCGTGTTCGATGGGCACGTGGTATCACACGGTTTAGAAAACCAGACCCACTGCTGGACACCGAGCTCACGTGCACTGACTCACGGTATAAGAACACTGTGGTAGACACCCGTGCCATGTTCCCTTGAGCAACTGCACGTTGAATAGGCAGAGAAGGTTGGCATAGGAATTAGTCCCCCCAGGAAGCCAGTCAGGGGCAGGCTGCACACCTCCCACTTAAAACCACAGAAACTGATGGGGGCCATGCCAGGGAGCAGGGGGACACGGAGGGTGTGGAACACCAATCCTGGACCCTGGCTCCTACTGGCATACAACTCTGGGTAGGTCTTGTCTCCCCTCCGACCCTATGGCTACCTGCTTCATGGGAAAACGACCGCCACATGCTCATCCCCGGGCAGCACTCTAAACATGGATGTGGTGTGTCTGGGGCAGGGCCCCTGAAGGGTGCAGGCCCGTCAGAGTCCAGGCAGGCCCAGCAGCTGAAGGGGCCGCCTGTTCTAGGCCACCGGTTCTCCGCCAGGGATAATTTCCCCCCAGGAGGTATTTAGAATGTCTGCAGACACTTGTGGTCATCACAGCTGGGAAAGGGTGCTATTGGCATCTAGTGGGTAGAGGTCAGGGATGCTGCTAGACATCTACAGTGCCCAGGACAGAGGATTATTGGCTGAAACATCAACGTGCTGGGGTGGAGGAGCCCTGCTTGTAGCTCAGCACCGGAAGGGTTAAGTGGCCGCACAGCCCGAGCTGCCTGCCTGCAACCCTGCCCGCAGTAAGGGCTGTACTAAGCTGGGCGGGAGATGGCCGCCACTGCCCAACGTCGCCGTATGGTTCGCATTAGCTGCGCTCTGCTTGGCAGCATTCCCTCTGGCGGCCGGCCTTCCCTCCCTGCCCCACCACTCTCCTCCCCAACTCAAAAGAAAATACCAGGATCCACACTGAAAACCAGCTCACTCCCCTCCTGTCTTTTACCCTAGTCTTGAATCAAACAAGCTCTTAAACTCCTGACCTTCCGCCCAGTCACCCTGGTTTGTTTCGCAGCAGCAGCAGCAGCTGCAGCAGCAGCATTGGAGGCTGCAGGGGGGTGGGCAGGGGGCTGCCCACTCTGTTACTTGGAGATTTTGCAGACTGGCACTAGCACCATGCAGGCTGGGCAGCTTCTCCCAGAGTGTTTCTAGAAATACCCTCCCCGGCACCCTAATATGCCAAAGCTGGAGCCACTCAGACCCTTACCTTTCACAACTAGGAAGGCTCCCTGACCATGAACAAGAGGGTTGGGAGCCTTTAAAGTATCGGAATTATAACTTCAGATGAAACAGCTGAAGGTTGCTTTTTAACTTTTCTAGCCAGAGGCCCCAACTACCAAGGCTGGATCCAACAACTCACAAATATATGTCCTACCCAAAACTTCTCTGAGCTTCAGACTCTTATGTCAGTTTGCTTCCTAGACCTTTCCAAGTGGGTTCCCCAAACATCCCCAACTTAGTGAAGCCCAAACCATGCTCCTGGCTCTGTGTTCACTCTGCCCTCCAGATTGTTCCGGGTTCTCTCTCACCAACGGCTCTTCCACCTGGACTGTCACTGAAGCCAGAGATCTGGGGTCCATCGGTAATACGCCTCTCCCCTTCACTGTCCCTGTATCTAGTCCATCACAAAGTCTTGTTATTTCCATCTCCTGAATGCCTTTAATGCCCACTGGATTGCTGCCAGCTTGATCCAAGCCACCTCAATCTGCCTGGACTATGGCAACGGCCTCCCCACTAGTCCTCAGAAAGGTCCTGGCTCCCCTCAAATCTGTTCTCCAAACCTTCTGTCTCTCCCTTAAACAGACAAATAAATTGCACACACACTACACCACCCACCCTGCAAAAGCAGCTGCGTCATGAGAATAGACAGAACTTGAACTGGCCTTGCATGGTCTGGTACCATCTACCTCTACAGCACCTCTCACCCCACCTCTGTCTCTGGGCTCCAGTCCAGATGCCAAATGCCTTCCTTTTAGGTTTTCAAACACATTAGGCTATCTCCCACCATGGGGCCTTCGCATTTGCCCAGAATCCTCTCTACCCACACCTTGCTCATCTTCTCCTAGTAAGTCTTCCTCCTCCTTGGGACCTGAGAAGCCTTCCCTGACTTCAGCCCGGGTTGGTTCCCTTGCTATCTGCCCTCAGAGAACTCTCCCCTGTCCTGGGAAGGCCCCACTTCCGGCCGTATGTGCACATGTGCTCATGTGCAGAGCTGTCTGCCAGGCAGTGAGTCCAGCAGGCAGGCAAATGCGAACACACCAATCGGATTCACCCTAATCTACACATCCATGGTTGATATCTTCACAACCACCACAGCTGACAGCAAGCTAAGGCGGCTGTGCTGCCCCAGGAGGGGAGGGGAGCCACAGCTGTCACTCACAGACAGCTCTGGTTGGCTCACTATGTGAATCACCCTCATCTAGAATCATCTCATTTAAATACTTTTGAAAAAAAAAAAAAAACACCCAAACTTTGAAAGGCTGGAATTTATTAATAAACAAGAACATGTTATAATGAAGCATTTTAGCAAAACTTCAAACAAAAGCAGGCAAGTGCCTTTTTTAAATAAGGCATCTCATTGGCCCCTTCCCCGTGATGATTACAAGTTGACGCCTGTGAATAATTAAAGCAAGGTTTATGGTATTTTTATTATTGTTTTATTTCTTAAAAGAAAGAATTATAAATACTCAATTTAGGTAGTACATTGGCTTTACGCACACTCAGGAAACACTCAACTTTCCTTTAAAAACAAACAAGAAAGTCCCAGCAGAGCCCCAGAGTGATGCCAGGGCAGTGAGGGGCCCAACACAGATTGCAGGTGTGGTCTGCCCTCCCTGAGGTGCCAGATCAGAGGGTGAGAGGGGGCGGGCAGAGCCGCTCTGGCCAGAAGGGTACTTGCTGTGCTTAGCCCGGACGCATGTCCTGGCCCCCAGCCCTACTGACCTCCTGCCTGTCCCACAGTGTCTCCCCTTCTCTCCTGGTGGCAGAATGTGCCCAGCATTCCCACACTCTTCTCCCAGGCCTCTGAATGGCTGTACCGCTTTGTTGCTCAAGATTTTCATATCTCCACCTCCAAGAGAGCTCTCTTGACCTACAGAACCCCTCTCAATTTCAATCACCTCACTGTAAGGTAAATAAGGTGATTCACCAACTCAGGTGAACTGTAAGAACAGAAATATGACCTGCCTTACTCACCCTCTACTCCTATAACCTAGCCTAGCATCTGGCTCATAGTAGGTGCTCAAGACTATGTGCTGAATGAGTATGTTGGACACTGATGTAAAATCATTATTTCCTTTTCCTTCCCACAATAACTCTACAAAGCAGACTCTGTTATTAACATTTCCATGTTTTGCGGATAAGGAAGCTGAGGCTCAGAGAGGTTAAGTCACTCAGGTTGCACAGCACATGACAAATCAGGGGCAGGACGTGAGCCAGGTTTGTCTAACTCCAGAGTCCAACCTCTGGCCCATGGTTTCCTCAAATTGCCGATAAAGGGGAGTCCTCTGGATGATTTCATTGTCACAAATGTTAATTCCTTGGTTCCTGCTGACTGGAATTCAGGGACCCGGGGTGGACCAAGAATGTTTAACAAGAATCTCAAGCAACCCACCCTAACCCCCAGCTGAGTGTGAGAAACAATGAACTAGACCCTGCTAGGCAGCCCTAACTTCCACTGTCAAGGGCAGAGGCTGCCTACAGGATTTATTCCCATCCTGCGCAAGAGGCTGATCCTGGGACTGAGCGCAGGAGGGCGAGGAGGGCCAAGAAGGGGCCTGGGGAAAAGCTGGAGCGAAAACACAGGGTCCTGGGACTTACAGGCTGGCAGGGCATGACAGGGAGGAGGGGGGAGCAGCAGCGCCCGGGAGCCTCAAGACCCTGTGGGCCCCTGGAGGGGCTCTCTCACCTGATTCCAGGGTGCAGCTGTGCTTCCCCAACATGTGGCATGGCCTGCCTACAGGACCTGACTCCTGCTGGAACATCCTCTTCTAGATTCGGCCTTCCAAACATCCTTCCTACTTCCCTTTCAGAGATGACCACAACCATCTACCAACCACCCCACTTCTCAGACTCTCCGCAAGGAGCTCCATGTTTACCTCAGTCATGCCAGACACACTCTCGCCTCTGGGCTTTAGCACATGCTGTTCCTTCCACTCAGAATGCCCGGGCAAAGCCCTCTGTCCTCTCTGATACTCCGCTTCAGTCACCTCTCCTGGGAAGCAGGGTTGGAGGCCCTTCCAGTGCTCCCACCACACTCTGGAAGCCATGTTCACCCAGCGCCTTCCCCATACGAAGGAACAGCTGCCTGCCTGAGCACCCCAGCCCCACTGAGGGCTCCCCCAGGGCCAGCTTGGGCTCTGATACCTCTCAGGGACTCCAGTCCCCAACATGACACACATCAACAGTATCTGGAAAGGTTGTGGGCAAGGCTGGTTTCGTGGGTGTGCAAGCTGAGGTCACACAGCCCCTCACGGCCACACTTTCATCTGAACCAGAGCTTGCTTCCAGCCTAGAAAGGCAGTGGTCTTCAGACAGCCAAAGGCCAGATACTCCTTTGTGGACCAGACAGCACCCATACTTGCATTGGGCACAACCTGGCACTGTCAACTGCCATTTACACAGCATTTTCTGCACCAAGGCCACTCCCAGCTGGGGCTCTGACCCTGGCTGGGCACCCATTTCACAGGAGAGGAAACTGCTGTGGGTCCCAGTGTCTAGATCCTGCCAGTGATCAGGTCACTGCTAGACCCCTTGATGACATGTGCATCCTATTCCAAAGGCACCGCAGCCCACAGCTAAAGGGAGGAAATGACTGCACCCCCAGAGGCCTACAGGCATACAAGTTTCGGTAAGCCCAGCAAGCCCGCATCCATCTCACCCCCTGCTTCTGCATCCGACAATTCCACTGGCCTGAGTCACAGTTTTCCCTTGAAGCTTAACTGACCACTGAAGGTAAACAAGATTGTGAAAGCAAATGGCCCTCGGGAAGAACCATTCCCACCTGGAGGCTGTTCTTACTTATTTAAGAGGGTGGCCTGGCCATACAGAGGGGTGTGTCTTGCCACAGTCACACAGCTGGCCGTTTACGCCTGGGACCCAAGACCCTGGGTTTCTGCAGGGCACAGTGGATGGGAACCAGCCCTGGCATTCCATAGATGTTGTTTCTAATCAAATCCCTATCTTGTCCTAGAAAAAATAAAACTCATTTAATTCTACCCAAAAGCATGTATAAGTTAGAGTGGTTTTCATACGACAACTTGTAGGGTGCTACAGCTGCCCTGGGAGTGTCCCAAGGCCACCTGGGCCAGGGTCCACACCAACCTGGGCTCCCTCAACATGCGGCTTCTACAGGGGATGTCCAGAGGCCAGCCACACTCCCTACCTGCGCCACATTTGCCACCTCCACATCTGCTCCCCCAGCAGCCACTGAGTGCTGCCTGACCACCAGGGTGCCACCTAGAGGGTACAGGGGCTGAGGCTTCCTGTGGTGATGGTGCCCACATGTGTGCATGCTCTAGAGCAGTCTGCCCCTTTCCTCCTACCCTTCGCTGTGACTTGGAGGAAGGCAGCATGGTCATCCCCACGGATAGACAAGGACGCTGAAGCTCAGTGCACTCAGGGAACTCGCTTGAGCTCACAGGGCCAGTATGTGGGTACAAACCCAAGCCCAATCGCTCTCGAAGACCTGCTGTCACTTCTTTCTAATGCTGCCCCTCAGCTGGAAAGGGCAGGGTACACTTGAGTAGTGGCTGCACTTAGGCTTTGGGGTGAGCAGGGGAGAGGCTGAATCCTAAGATATCCACCCGGCCTAAGAGCAGGAAGCTGCAGTTGGGGAGCCTGGTTGGGCTGGGGCAGGGCTTGATTTGTGGTCTTGGGCACTAGAGCCCCATCAAAGGGTTGGGAGGCTGCAGGTCAACCTGGGCCCAAGTGGGACTCCAGATGCTTACACCAGGCTTGAAACACACCAAGCAGGACTAGACTGAGCTGGCATCTCTATAAAGGGGGTCTACCTCAGCAGTGGGGCAGTACCACTCCTGCCTGTTCCCCTCCTTAAGAAAACACCACGTGGTTTACAGCCGCCATTTCTCCCCTGCTCTAGCCATGCCTGGGCCACCCAGTGCCATCCTTGCAGAAGACTGTGAAATGCTTAGGCCTATCAGGAGTGCAGACAGACCCACTGTCACAGGTCCAGGCCCCTCTCAGCACAAGAAGCTGGCTGTACCCTCTGCCTGGACAGCCGACTGTAGGTCAGGACTCCAGCCAGCCCTTAAATGAGGCTCCCTGGAAGCCATGAAGAAGGATAAGGCAGCATGAAGCAGCAACTCTAAAAGCAGCTCCAGCAACCTTGAGTTGGAGGTGCCCTGGGCCATCTCCACAGCTGCTTCATTTCATGTCACAGGGGCAGGTCCCAGGGACCTGCAGCCTCCTCCCACCCACCCAGGGAGCTCAGGCAGGGTCAAGAGCACATGCCTTGGACTCTGGCTGCCAGAGCTTGAATCCGGGTTCCTTCACTGATTAGCTTGAAGAAAACTTTTAACATCTTTGTGTTCCTGTGTCGTCCCCTATAAAACGGGACAATCACACCTTCCACAGAATGTTGTTGAAAGTCCAAAATGAACATATATAACAGAGCAGAACCTGGCACACGCAAGAAAATGGCTAATAGACACTCCCCCAGCTGTTGTCCACTCTGGGGCTCACTCCCTATGCCATGCAATCCCTGACTCCAATTCAGAATTCACTGCTCCCACAAACCATCAAATGCTAAACTAAGAGAATACTTGACCCCAACTAAGCCAGACATGGCAGCCTTCTTTATCCACCAGAATCTGAGAAATCAGGCCCCTTGGGCCCAGTGTGTGCAGTGGGTATCGGCACCATCTCTACAGATACACACTCAACATAAACAGCTATTCTCAGAAATTAAAGGAGACCCACACACGAAAGAACTAAAGGGAAACAGGTCTTCTGGAAGCACATACTGGTAGCAGTTCGTCTAGCTGCAGCAGATTCTCAGGGGCCTGATGGAAAAGGGCATGCCATTCATTTGGGGTTTGGGGGTTAAGAACAAGCTCCAAGCTTCCACAGGAAAAAGGCCTGCAGAGCCAGCATCCTCCAACCTGCCAGAGCTTTAGAACACTGAGCATTGATCTCTGACAACAGCACCTACAGAGAGAAGCCTTCCTGAGTTCCCTGCCTCCTGTGAGGTCAACCTTCCATTATCACCTGTCGAATGTCCTTCCTCAGCCGTGCCTCCTTAAGGAGACAACAGGATATTACAACTTGACTGCAGGTGTGATTCAAATCCTCAAGCCAGGAGAAAGGCAAGACCTCACAGAGGCTCTTCCGGTCCTGGGTGCAGGCAGGAAATGCACAGCTCAGACCACCTCACCCCGAGTCTCTGCATTCCATGGGCCAAGTAAAAAGGCCCGTTAAAGAAAAGACGAGATGCAGAGTTGTACGGGGTGGTGATAAAGACAGCGAAGCTTACTTCAAGCCCTGCTGCAAGCATGCTATGTGGCTCTTGTCAAATCCTCATGACAACCTCTGGAGAAAGCCAGGGGAGGTAACTGCCCTGTGAGTGATGGGACAGGACTCAAACACAGTCTATCGGTGTCCAGCACCTGAACTGTGATGGTGTGGACACCGGGAAGCACCAAGCCGGTGGATATTTCTCAGTTTTGCCTGCCTGACATCTATTCTGCATTTCCTAGGAGTAACCCAACTTACTTAGTGAACCATCCCTCCCACCTTGTCCCTTCTAGCTCCAGGGGTCGATGTATAACCCAGCCGGACCCATCAGAACACTGTACTCATCCACAGTGATGAGCTCCCGTCCAACCAGGCCAGGGGCAGCCTGTTCCTTAATTGTGTTTCTAACAACTAGGAAAGAGATGCCATTTCACTTCTCTTATCATAAATGATACTTTGGTCCAAAAGTAACAGATAGCCCTGACTAGAACCATGTGGAGATAGAGCTATCACAAAACATGAAGTTCTGAGGCAGGGCAGACACACAGCAACCTTCAGGTGCAGGCTCTGCTTCTGGGCAGCTCTCCTGCCTCCCAGCCTCCGCAAACCTCCAGGCTGGGAGTAAGGTGGCCGTTGAGCCCCCGAGTCCAGGCGTCATATCCTTCCTCCCTTCAATGTCCAGTGAAGGAGAAAAGCTGTCTTTTCCTGTTGAGTTCCAAAAGGCAGAAAAGCTTTTCCCCAAAACCCTAGGAGACCACCCCTTCACATATTATTGGCCAGAGGTAACAAGCCACTGCCAAGGGAGGAGTGTTCCACTGCCAGAACGGATCCTTCGATAGTGTGATGTTCAGGAGTCAACCACAAGCAGCACTGTATCTTGGATTTGAAGGAGAAAATGGGAAGCCAGAGCTGTGAGGATTATACCAGAGAAGTCGCCACCTGAGCGTGTAGCCCACACACAACAGGGCAGAGCCAGTTCTGGAGCCAGCCAGCACTCCTGATGACATCCAGACGTCTCCAGCCTTGAGCCTATCCGTTTCCTATCCTGCTTAAGGCAATTGAAGTTGGGTTTCTGTCCTTTGAAACCAAAGTACTGCCTGATACACAGAGAGCAGTGGGAGATTTTATGAGGCTTTAAGACAAGAAACTGAGGCTGGAGAGGTGATAATGAAGAGCTATGCTCTGTCTTCCATGCCATGCACTTTTTAGTTTATCCTGGAGACAATGAGGACCCACAGACAGATGAGCAGGACAGCAATGAGGCTTTTCTGTCAGCAGGGCTGGGCTGGACTCAAGAGGAAGACCTGGGAGGCAAGGGGAGGAGCAGCATGCCATAGGAGCGGCCCTGCACGGCCTAAGAGCTTGAACTCGAGCAGTGGCCATGGGGCTGCAGAGGAAGGGCCTGATCTGCAAGGTCCCTCCTGAGGGTGACGACCAAGGGTGGGCTGGTCTGCTCAAAGGGCCTAGCATGGCTTCCTCTGGCTTTCCCAAAACCTTCCTGGTATCCTTCTCTGCCTTCTCTCCTTCCCAGGGAGCTCCGACCCTGTGCATCTGGCATACAGGCACATGTGGGCACAGAGAGCAGAATCCCGTAAGCTCCCAATGCCAAAAGCCAGACAACCATGAAACATCAAATGCACAGAAACTGCCTTCTTTTATGTATCTTCTGGAACAGAAAATACTTCAGGATGAAGGTCACTCAACATTTTCTAGATAAAAACACATGGCAGCAGAGGGAGCTCAGCCTTGAGAGCCGATGTTCACAGGTGTTGGAAAGCCAGCTCTGCAGCCTCGGGGACCTGATTCACAGTGACTGCTCCCAGAATGAGGCAGCACAGGGACACAGGGAGCATCACCATTGCTGCTTACTGATGGAGCATCAGGACACAGCCTAGAAGACGGGCACAGCGCCAGAAGGGAGTGGCGGGCTGCCCAGCTCTGGGTTTCTGCAACTGGGCCCAGGGTAGCAGTGACTCTAAACACAGCCCTCTCAGGTCACTCATTACCTATTTCCAATGAAAATCATACCGAAAAACAACTTGTTTATTTGTTTTATTGGCTTTTTCCTACTATTTCTTTCACCAAATATTTTCTGGGGCCTACCTGGGCCGAGCCCAGGATGGATGCCGAGAATACAAAGATGGAGAAGACTCAGCCTCTGCCTGCAGGGAGACCAGGGTCCACAGGAGATGCAGGCACAAAGACAAATACAGCAGCAGGCAGCACAGAGGATGGGGCACACCTCTACCCAAAGGATGTGAGCCCTGAGCTGTGCTGGAAAGTGAGCATACTGCAGGTAGGGGACAGCCTGGAAGGGCTCCAGGGAGAGAAGCAATGCAGCATTCCTCTGGGAAGGGGAGCGCCAGGGTTGCTGGAGGTGGGGGAAGGGCAGATTTGGAAGAGTCAAGACTGCAGGCTTGTTTGAGCAAGAAAATGGATTCTTTCCAGATGTCATAATCTTATCTCACCCTTGTGATTAGCTTCAAAGACCAGAGGCAAAGTTTGTAAAAGTAAAAACACCTACCAGTATTTAAGGTTTTCTTTTCCCTTTCTGGGGGTTTTCAATGAAGAAGAAAATAAATCTGAATATAGACTTGATTTGCTATCAAATTCTGAACTCTTCCCTAAAAGCTTTATCAACTAAATAGGTATCCAAATATATCAATAATGTTTGCCATCATTATCAGAACATTGATTGGATTCACAGTGGACCACAGTGGGGTCCGCAAAGCATATCTGCATTTCAATAACTCACTTAGTAGCCCTGAACAGGACCTTACACCCCGGAAGGTGCCCTGCCACTTACTACTTCTGGAACCCACAACAAAAATTCTACATGAAAATAATATCAAATGGCAACAATAAACATGACAAGAGTATCAGCTAATGCTTGTGTGTCTCCTAGATGCCAGGAAACTTATATACATTATCCCTAGTCCACACCACACCACCCTGACCCATCTTCCAGAGGTCCTGGACAGAGCCAAGCACACAGGGGTCATCCCAAGTTTGAGCTGAACCAGTGAAACATGAAGAGGTTGAGTGACTTGCCTGTGGCCACAGAGCGAAACAGGAAGAGGTTGAGTGACTTGCCTGTGGCCACAGCGCTGGTACATGCCTGCCTTGAGTCCCTCTGCACTCCCAGCCCCTGCTCTCTATCCCCATGCTCTGTGGCTTCAACAGTTTCTGATGTTACAGCCCCGATAGCCAATCACCACCAGAAACATCACTAGCCTGAACTCCCAATATCAAATCTTATCAGAGGGATTTCTCAGGCTGAAGATCAAGAGAGCCAAAACGCCTGAGCAGAAAGCTGGTGACTCTTAGGATAAGTGGCCTTTAAACTGTTCTAGGGACTAAAGGGAATTTTTTTCTCCTTCACTCCCTGTTCCCCAACATTTTCTTGCTCAGCTAATTGGCCCCAGCTGGGAACAGACCTGGTCAACAGAAATGGGGGCCAGGGTATGGCAGGCTCCGCAGGCCAGCCCAGGCCGGGAGGGGAATGTGACTGTTTATTTGGAATGGCTGTGCCCTGCCTCCAAGGGAGTTCAAGCGGTCAGATGTGTCCAAGTCTATTAGTGAAATCTGACAGGGATGTCACTGTGTTTGGAAAGAGGGCCATGGCCCCCCATGTCCTGGTGCCCAATAGGCACTGGCCACCAATCATGGTTGGTAGAGGGCAGAGGTGAGAAAAGGTCAGGAGTTCTGAACCTCAGGCTGTGCTGTAATGGGCTCTCACACATGTTGCAGTCCAGGCAAGGCCTCAGCAAAGCACAGCAGCATGGCCACAGAATTGCCATGGGGCCTGCAGGCCCTGTTCTGGAGTAGAGGCACCACTACCAGCCCAGGCATCTCCTCTGGGGCTCCCGTGGCAGTAGGGCACACGGCCAGGGCTGGGTCTTCAGAGCTGGATGAATGACTTCAAGTCCTAGCTCTGCTGTCCAGTTAAATTTCCTGGGTCTAGGTTCTCTCACTTGTGGGATGGGCATGCCAGGAAATAAAGGAATGGGCAGTGCCGGCCATCAGTATGCAATGGTTCTGACATGTCACCCCCAGAAGCCCAAGATGGTGAGCAGGGGCAGCGTTTTCCTGTGAGGAAGCCAAAGCTCAGAGCTAAGGGACCTGACAGGATCAGAAAGGACTAAAGCCTTTTTCTGATTTCAGTCCTTTCCATGTAAAATTCGTAAGTTTCCTAGGGCTGCCATAACAAATTACCACAAATTTGATATCTTAAAACAACAAAATATTTCTTCTCTCACAGTTCTGGAGCCAGAAGTCCAAATCAACGTGCCAGCAGGACTGGTTCCCATGGAGGCACTGAGGCAGACTCATCTCCATGCCTCTCTCCTGGCTTCTGGGGGCTTCTGGCAGCCATGGGCACCCCTTGGCTTGGAACAACACAGCTCCAATCTCTGCCTTGGTTTTTATATGGACTTCTCTCTGTGACTCTCCATGTCTTCTCCTTGTCTGTCTCTTACAAGGACACTGGTCATTGGACTTAGGGCCCACCCTAATCCAGGGTGATTTCTTCTTAAGATCCTTACCTTAATTACATCTGCAAGACCCTCATTCCAAAATGGTCATATTCTGAGGTTCTGGGTAGACATATTTTAGGGGACCACAATTTAACCCACTATAGTCTACCCTCTGGTACCCAAAATTTACATCCATCCCACATGCAAAATACATTCACCTCTTCAAACATCCCCCAAACTCTCAGTCCATTCAATCATTAACTCTAAGCCCAAAATCTCATCTAAATTATCATCAGCTCAAAAAGTTCCTAATCTCATCATGTAAGTCACCTCATCAGGTAGGGGTGAGAACCCAGATATGGTCTATCCTGGGGCAAAATGCCTCTCCATCTGTGGACCTAGAAAACAATTTACCTACTTCTAACATTCCAAAAGGGAGATGATGGAAAAAATACAAGGGTCATTGGTCCCAAGCAAGTTTAAAACACAGCAGGGCAAATTCCATGAGGTTTCAATATCTGAGACTGACCTCTGTGGCTACTCCCCTAGCCTCTGCTTCTGTGTCCACAGCCCTGCTCTCAGAGTCATTCTTCCTTTTTTAGTTTTTGAAGGATAACATGTGTTTGTAGCTGAGTTGTTCTATCAGTCTGTTTCATGCCTGTAGAATCCCAGAAGTCTGACAGCTTTTTATTCATTTGTCAAGACTCTCTCCCTTTCGGTTCAGTGTTTTTGCTGGTATAACATTCTCAAAATCCTTCAGGGTCTCTTACATACATCAAAGGGTCCATGCCATTAGCCAAGACAGCTCTCCACATATCCTTGCTATAGAAGTCTGTCTATATTCCTGGCTGCTGCTAAGTTGCTTGGATCTGTGAGTCACACACCTCCTCTCTTCAACAGAAGGTTGTCCAGGCTCACCTTTGGCCTTCTCTCCAAGGTATGCTTTCTCAGCAGTGAATTTCCTAATCTAAACATCCTTTGCAATCTAGAGGGACTGAGAACCTCCCAAATCATCAAGCGCTGGTTCCTGTTTGCTAACAGTTCCTTCCTCAATTCATTCCTTTTCCCTCATGTTTTACTGTAAGCATCAGTGGAGAAACAAGGCAGCATCTTTCACACTTTGCTTAGAAATCTCCTTAACAAATGTCTCAGTACATTCTTAGAAGTTTTGCTTTTCCTGACTAGTAAATTAGATCATCAGGCAGTAGATAACAAAAGTGTTAAAAAGTAGGCTGGGGAAAAACAGGTGCTCAAAAGTAAAAGGAGAATTAAATTTGTTATCTGTCAAGCACCTGCCATGTGCCCAGTACTAGAGATCAGTAACTGGCATCCTGATAGGCAAGTTCCACCTTTATAAGGACAAAGAGGGTAGCCAAAAAGCTCAGAACAGAACCCCACTCGAACATCCCTGCCTCCTTACCACTGCTGACTTCTCTGCCTCAGCCCTTCTCCATGCCCTCGGCCCTAACATTGCAGCCACTGACTCTTATCAAAAACTTTTTTCTCCCTCTAGAACCTCAGGTCATCAGTATGCAATGGTTCTGACATGGTTCCCCAATTCAGTCTATCCCGCCCCCCAGAGAGCCCTCTTTTGACACCTCTTTCATACTCCCAGCTCCTCTCCCAAGCTGTAAGCATGTCTTCTCCCAGAGTGGAAGGGATGCCAGGTCAGGGTGGCCCCCAGAGGTCTGACTTAGGAAGCAAAGAGACTGGAAAGAAATTTAGTACTGATTCATTTTTCTGTTCTAGCAAAGAATCTGCAAACAGTCACCAAAGTAATCTTAATTTTGTTAATATAAACTGAGTCTACTTTTACACTTTTGTGCTTTATTTTTTAAGATTTGCACTTTTAGTCCCTGGCTTAAAGTAGATTTCATTCAAGTGGTCTTTTCCTGGGACCGATGGTCTTCAGAGGAGGATGTGACAGCAGGTAGAGGAGGGGACTGTGAGTCACAGTGTCCAGGGGACATCCTAATACCCAGGTCTGGCCAGGTTCCAGGGCTCCTTGGATATGGTGGGGTCCTGCCATCCAACTCCTCCCACTAGATCCAAGGAGCTCTGGAACCTGGCCAGAGCCGAGTCCTTTCTTTTGTTTGGTCCTTTTTGGTCAGGAGACTCTTCCCTAATATCCCTGGCCCCTGTAGGAGGAAGTAATAGCCACACTGTTGTAAAATGAGCTGGGGGGTTGAAAACTCAGGTTGCCTTCACTTGGGAGAACCCTGTTCATGCCTACCCTCCATGAAATGCCCCTTCCCTATATCCTACCATGCTGCTCTAGACCAGGGATGGCACACACAAGGCATGGGTGCCAGCAGGGCCCCTCTCCACTTCCCTCACTCAGGCCAGGTGCTGCTATTATGGCCCTCTCACCTGGAGGGTAACGTGGTTCATTTTATGTGTCAACTTAGCTGGGCCACGATGCTCCAACTTTATTCTGGGTGTTTCTGTGAAGGTGTTTCCAGATGAGATTAACATTTAAATTGGTGGATGTTGAGTAAAGCAGATGACCCCTATAATGTAGGTGGGCTTCATCCAATCAGTTGAAGGCCTTAAGAGCAAAAGGATTAACTTCCTCAGAGAAGAGGGGATTCTGCCAGCAAATGACCTTCAAGCTGCAGCTCTTCCCTAGGCCTCAATCCTGCCAGACTACCCTGTAGATTTTGGACTTGCCAGGATTTATAATAGTATAAGCAAATTCCTTAAAAAAAAAAAAAATTATCTATTATCTATTTATCTATCTGCATTTATCTATTTATCTATCTAGGTGCATTAGTTGGTGTTCTCCAGCAAAACAAAACTAATAGGAGATACAGATATCTAAATATTTACATCTATGTATCTCTATCTATGTATCTGTAGATACCTAGATATCTATATCTCCCATTGGCTCTGTTTCTCTGGAGAACCCTAACCAACACACCTAGTGAGCCAGACAACCTTAAAATGCCTCAACACAGCCTCCGGGTAGCCATTCCCAATTAACATGCAAATTGAAATCATGCAAATCCAAGCCTCTCTAGCAGCTAGCTGAGTCCACAGGGCTGAGAGCCTCCACTTCCCTGTACTCTAGGCTCCTTCAAGGATTAGAGAACTGCCCTGGACCCCAGCATTCCCGGCAAGATCTCACACGAATTCTAATAGCCTGTGTTCCCCACC
The DNA here is from genome assembly GCF_009764315.1 of Trachypithecus francoisi. Taxonomy (NCBI): domain Eukaryota; kingdom Metazoa; phylum Chordata; class Mammalia; order Primates; family Cercopithecidae; genus Trachypithecus; species Trachypithecus francoisi. The sequence goes on from NW_022681453.1 coordinate 60,927,298, forward strand.
TTTATTCTTGTTGAAGGGGAGGCAGTCAATGAGGCAGTCAAAGAGTAAGTTTCTCTTGTCGCATAAAGTAAAACTATTAAAAATGCCTTCTGAATAAGGGGAATATCAAGGCACTAGACATCTTTCAAATTAGAGCCAGGCCATTGTAGTAGAAAGGAGGGGTGATGGGGAGGCACCAGCCATTCATCCTTCTCACAGGTCTTCAGAAGGATAATGCGGTATCTGCCGATGGCCACAAGGAGTGCAAAACCAACCTGGATTTCTTCCAGACTCTATGACTGAGCACCACAAGATTCACATCGTGTTTAATTTGAAATTACTGTGGTTAAGAAAAAGGTACCCAGAAATAACTCCACATATACTTTTCACCCTGACATACAGCCAGTGTCCAGAAAGGGAGGTTTCCCCTCCAGCAGCCCTACTTGTTAACCATGTGATCTCAAGCCCACCTCACCTTCTGGGGCCTCAGTTTCTTTATCTACACAGAACACCTACTTGGGAACATCTCCTTGTGGCACAACATAGGCCTCCAATAAACAGGTGCTATGAGAATTAGGGAGAGCAGCAGTCCTAGAATCTGAGGTGAGAGACTTGGAGCTGGGCGGGGCCAGGCAGCCACAGGGTGAGAGTGCAGGAGGGGAGGTGGGGCAGAGCGGACAGTGGGAGTCACAGGGCAGGCACAGGAGGCTCAGCAGCTGAACAGACAAAGGGACAGTCCCCCTCCCTTGCTGCCAGGGAGGAGGCCAGAAGGGAGGACAACGTAAGACTGACCTTGAGGGCAGGGATCTCCACACTGTCACCGAGGCTGATGGAGCCTGAGAGGATGGTCCCTGTCATCACAGTGCCTTGGCCTCTGATGGAGAAACAGTGGTCCACAGACATGAGGAACGGTCCCGAGGGGTCTCTCATCGGGATAGAAATCTGGGACGTCAGGAGCTAGAAAAGAGAAACTGGTGCCACAGTCTGTGGGGAAAGGAGCCAGACGGGGCAGGGCAGAGGAAGGCACAGGATGTGGCTGACCAGCAGTTCATCAAGGCTGCCAAGGTGGACTCAGCTCAGAGGTCCATGCCTCAGCAAGGTGGCCAGGAGATCAAAACCACCAACTCTCTGACTGCATTCCAAGCTTCTGGCATGCTCTCAGCTCTTTCCACTCAGTCTGAAGGAAAGGGCACCTGCAGAAGCCTCTTCTGTCTTCTCCCGTGGAACTGCTACAATGGTCTGTCCTGCCAGGCCCTCCACACGGCAGCAGAGTAGCCACTAAAGGACACCCTGTCCCACTGCTCCCTGGCCTCATGCATTTCCCCAGCCTCCTGATGCCTTCAGAATTTAAAACTCCTTATCATCTAGTCCCTAGGTACCTTTTAGGCCTCATCTTCCACCACTCCCCGATGTATGCCAGAAGCCAGCTACCAGCAGGCCTAGAGTTTTACCAGCTGGCTCAGCCTCGCCTGTACTGCAGCAATACCTCCTCTGGACAGGCTTCTCTGTATGGCCACATTTCCCCTACCCCCATCACCACAGCTAACACTCTCCTGTGATCATCTCTTTATTGTCTCCCCCGTAGGGCTATGAGGGCCAGGTATCTCCAGTAGCTGGCATCGTGCCTACGAGAATGACAAGTGAAAGAAGAAGAAACAAGGGGATGTGGGGAGAGGAAGGAGGAAAGGGTTGTTCCCAGTGGCCTTCCTTCTCTGCAGACTCCATATGCCTCAGCCTCACCGGCCGATTTTCCTCATGCCACCTGTGTGCCAGGAGATGCTGTCAGGGCTCATCACCAATAAACAAATGAAAACAAAGACTAGGATTACTTGTGTTTGCTACTTTTTCACTTCGTAAGGGAACAGGCTGTCAAAAAAGTATTCAGTGGTGAATGTTCCAGAGTCTTAGTCTTGAGATAACAATTCTTTTGGAAAAAGACTAGAGATTCAAACAAAACAGGCTTGGTCCGAGATTTATGTAGAGGCTTCTTAAAGGAATATACAAACATCTTTCATAGCAGCATTTTTGAGGATTTTGCTTTAACAAAAACAACTGTCCCAGGCTCCCAGACAAATGGTCTCAGGAGCCTGATGAAAAAGTAACAAAAGCCTCACCCAGAAAACATTTGTTTGGCTAAGCTGACAAGCTCAGCACGTGTGAGTCACAGAAATGGTGGCAGTGCATGTACGTGGTCACACCTCATCTTGGCTCTGCAGAGCCAGGTGCAGGTGGGCCGTGAAGCTGACCGCAACAGTCAACCCGGGTCTGAATCCCAGCTCCACCGTGTAACTTGCTGTGAGACATGGGTCAAGTTATTTAACCTCTTTGAATCTCAGACTCTTCGTTGGTATATGGGGATAAATAATTTCAGCCTCCCTGAGTTTTTGTGAATGTCAATGATCCTGTATGTAAAGAACTTAGTACAGTGCCTGGCCTGTAAACATCAACATCGCTGTAATAGGAAGCACTGACATGGCACTGTTCCAAGCACGTCATACACATGAACTCATTTAACCCTCACAACAACTCCATGAGGTATGTGCTACTATCTTCTAAGTGAAGGAACTGAGGCAAGAAAGAGTAGATCATTTGCCTGAGGTCAGAGAGAGTGGTGGTGGAGCTAACACCTGAACCACAGTCCAGCCCCAGAGCCATGCACGTTGCTACTCCACCCCTCTGAACAGCCTGAGCACTCTGTGGGGGAACTCTGTGGCCCCATTCTCACTGCTACCTTCCTTAGTACCAGCACCACCAGCACCCACACACACCCTTCCTGATGGATGACTGGGCTCCCTCCCTGACTACCACCACAAGTTAGGAAGAACAACCTGGGCCTCAGCCCCACAGCTTCCGAAGATAAGCCTCCCATCTTTGGTGGAGGTGCCCAGGATGGAAGCTGCATTGCCCCTGCTGCGGGGCTCATGTCCTTCACCCCTGCCTTGCTGGCACCCAGCCCAGGTGGTGTACTGGAGGAGTTGATACAGTCTGAAGGACTGAATAGATGTCATGGTCCCAGGGTTCCAGACAGGTGGGAGCTGCTTTGTCTGAGTGGAGGTATAACAAGAGAAAGGAAAAAGCGAGGCACAGCAAGGTGTGATGAGCTCTGCAGAGTCTCTGGCTGGAGTGTGAGTCATGGGCTTCAGGGAACCTTAGGAGCCCTAGTTTGGGTTTACCTTTTTGAGGGAGGTGGGGGAGTTGTACTAAGGTGTGAGCAGTTAGGTTAATGGAACCAACTGAGTCCTCTTGCTAGGGCTGCCTCTCTTTCTCTCCCAGGGGAGAGAGGGACACAAAGGGGTCTGCCTGAGCAGCGCTGGGGCTAAAGGGCAACCTGGATTCAAGCTGACAGTACCTCAATGAGCTCTGGAATGCCCTGTGGAGCTTCAGTTTCAGGGGCCTCTGGTCCCCCCGGCTTGGCCGCCACGGGTATAATCGGTGCACCTCGGAACCTGAAATGGAAAATAAGTCCCATCACAGTTACAGAGATCAGCAACATGGACACAAAGCACATCCATGAAGCACCTGGCACAGTACCAAGTGTGATGAGGGTCCTCTTCTCTCCCCCCATCAACCAAGCCTAGAAGACAGCACCACTGTACTCGCATGTGGCAGATGATGCAATGGAGGCCCCAAATTTCCCCCTTTGGGGGAAATGTCCCTGCAATGGACATCAGACTTTTAAAGGGCTCTCTTAGATATTAAGCTCCACTTTCAGAGCTCTCCCTAAGGAGGCAGCAGTGATCCTGGCCCCTAGGCTTCTGAATAAAAGACCTCCTTGAAGAAGACCAATAAATACATCTCAGCCTTCTGAAGAGATGCAATAAATAATAGTGACCAAAAAGTCCCTGTAGATGTACCTGGAAGCACATCTCTACAATCTCAGTTTCTAAGGAGGAGCAATCCTGCCTAAACTCTACTGGGAAAGCCCCTGCATCTTTAAGAAGACAAACTTAATCTGTGTGGACATTTATCTTTCCCATTTAAAAAAAGGAACACTGTTATGGAAAAAAAAAAAAAAAAAAGAGGGAAAGAGAAAATAAATAACCCATAATTCCATCATTGTGGTGTATTTTCTTCCAACCATGGTTTTCCTATGCTTTGCCAATGGATTATTTTTTTCAGATTTTGGTTATAGTATGCATACAATTTCATATCCTGCTAAGTTATTTACCATTATATCACAAATAACTTTCTGTTGAATGAGAGCAACAACAATAACAACTTACATGGCTGAGCCAACCTTATAATGTGAGGTTTAAACGAAAGCATCTACAACACATGATGGAGTTGTCACCATCTTATAGATGAGAAAATGAGGCTTAGGGAGGCTAATTGATTTGCTTCAAGTTGTTGGCTATGAACCTTAGAGCCAAATTTGAACCCAGCCCATCTGAGTCTGAAGCCAGGGCTCTCAGTCTCTTTGTAACACTTCTCCCTGCCTGGGCCTGTTCTTTCATTGTTGACACCTGGACAATGGTACGGCCCAGAATTTACATGCTTGTGCATGCTTTCCTCCATTACTTATTTGTGATATTTCAAATTTTTCACTATTATAAATTACACTGTGATAAACATGTCAGTGGGCATGAATGATTTTTTTTTTTTTTTTGCCTGGGCTTTGGGGTAAATTCATGGGGTACACATCTAAGAGTGAATACACACTAAAAGATCAGCAAAATGATACAGCAAGGATATCTGAAAAGCCTTCTTCCATGGAAGCAAAGAACACTGGCAAAAAGACCAGAATCAACTTGTTCAGAACTCTGGAATTAACCAAAGGCTTGAGCAATCTGTGGAGTGTTTACTCAAGAAGAGTCTCAGTAAAACCAAGTGAGTTTTTGATGTTTTAACTTGCCCTCTTCTATGCTAACTCTGCAGCAGTCCTGAAAACCAATCAGTAGCCTGCCAGGCACTGAAAGGGGCAGAATGGGTTTGAGTTCCTTCAAAGCCCTTCTTCCAGAGAACGATCATGATTTTCCAGTCTGGTGGTTCCCTGGAAGGCCCTACTCACAATGCTATATTTATTTGATCTGCCTTGGAGCTTGCTCAGTGCAAATAGCCTTTACCCTGCGGGAGTTTGTTGAAAATAATCAGAGGCAATTGTTTAATATCACAGCTGCCTGAGGGAAGCTGTGATGTTTAATAACCAAAAACTTCTCAAATTTCATGGAAAACATTAATCTACACTTTCAAGAATCTCAGTAAACTCTAAGTAGGATAAACTCAAAGGCACCCACACCTGGCACATTACAATCTAACTGTTGAAGGCCAAAGACAAAGAGAATCTTGAAGCTATCAAGAAAGAAGCGACTTAACTCATGTACAAGGAATCCATAATAAGATTAGCAGCTGGTTTCTCTGGAAAAACCATGGAGGCCAAAAGGTATCAGGATAATATATTCAAAGAAGTGAAAGTTAAAAAAAACAAAAACAAAAAACTACCAAGAATTTTATATGCAGTAAAAAAATGCTACAAAAATGAAGGGAAACATGGGATCACCATATGATTCAGCTATTCCACTCCTAGGTACATACCCAAAAAGAACAGAAAACAAATAAAGAAATACATATCCATACATGTCCAGAGTAGCACTATTCACAATAGCCAAAAAGTAGAAACATCTCAAATGTCTATCAATAGATGAATGGATACACAAACTATGGTGTGTATATATACACAAACTATGGTGTGTATATATACACAACAGAATATTATTCAGACATTAAAAGACATGAAGCATCAATACATACTTCAGTGTGGTGAACCACAAAAACACCGTGCTAGGTGAAAGAAGTCGGACACAAAAGGTTGCATATTGTACAATTCCATTTATATGAAATACCAGAATAGGTAAGTCCATAAAACAGAAAGTTGGTTAGTAGTTCCCAGGCTGGTGGGGCACAGAGAATGAGGAGCAAAGGGCTTAATGAATACGGTTTCCTGTTGGGGTAATGAAAATGTTCTGGAATTAGACACTGGTGATGATGGATCATTCTTTCCACACTGAAAGTATGAATTTCATGGTATGTGAATTCTATCTCAATTACAAAGAAAATAGATTGAAAGGTATGCTACCTTTTCTACTACCACAATGAACATCTAAGATGCCTATTTCACGGTACGCATAACAAAACAGTCTTTTAAAAATTATTTTTAATATATACTTCATTTTAATTTGTATTTCCTTAATAAGTAAGCCATACAATGTTGAATCACTTTCAACTGTTTGTATACCCAATGTATTTTCAGGAGACATTTCTGTAGCACTTCTAGTTCTGGAGTTTGTTTCCTCCAGGAAGAGCCACCCTTACCTTCCCGACACTGAGGGCTGCTCTAAGTGCTTCTCTGTATATACTCTAGCATGCAACACAGCGGGAGTGACAGAAAGAGACAGGACCCTTTACTGAGCACCAACGGTACAAGCAATTGTGCTAGAAGCTTTCCAATCCCCATCTCCTCATCACAATCCTGTAAGGTGGGTATTATTCTTCTTCCCCCTATTTCGTAGAAGAGGGTCCTAAAAGTTTGGCCAGCTTTGGTAGCTTGTTCCAGGCCACAGGCTAATGAGTGGTGGGACTGTGATTTAAAGCCAACTCGGAGTTTACTTTCCACCTGAGACTATCATGAGAACAATCCTCCATCAGCCTAGGCTGGAGGCAGGGGCATGTGTCTCTTCTCAAATCCATATGAGAATTTGGAAAGTAGCTGATCTTCAAGGATCAGGGAACATATATTTAATTCCTGTAGCCAGATTAACAAAACCCTTGCCCTTAATTACATACATTAAATATATGTAATTTTAGTTCTCAAACCAGTGAAAAAATGATAGCTATAATTATAGTACCTAATATTATGATAGTTTGCTACCACTTTCAAATTGCAGACATAAATTTATTGAATCCTTAACAACCCTCTGAGGTAGGAAGAACTGCTGTCATCATTCCCACATTCAGAGTCATACATTCATTCTCCAAATAATGGTGAAGCACCCACCATGCACACAGCACCTGGCTAGATGCTTTCACATGACTCCATTTAATCCTCACAGCAATGATGTCAGGTATAATATCATTTTAGAGATGAGGAAACTGAAGCACAGAGGGTCAAATGATTGCTAAAGGGTCACTGGTGAAGCAAATGGCAGAAGCAAGGAGGAATCCAGAGCTCAGCACTTTGGACCCAAAAGCCCTATTCCAAAGCCCTGTCCTTCCCACGGTGCTGGGATCCCCAGAACGACCTCCAGCATCCCCTCCCCAGGGATAGTGACCTGGAAGATGGCATCAATGGTCTTTCAAAACACAAGATGAGAAGACTGAGCCCAGTGCCAGCCTGGGCACAAAGAGGGGATGACAAAACGTCAAAGTTGCTCTGCTCCCTCCCCTCCTCCTCCTCTCTCAGGGCTGACCTGCACATAGACCAATTGTCCCACATCCTCTTCACAAGCTTTGTCAAATTTGTGTGCCACCTGAGCTATTCTTTACTCATTTATTTTCCTTAAAAGAATTAATGTTCTTACTTAAATATATTTATCTTAAAACACAATTTCATGTCGCTATCTAAATGGAAAACCACCACATGCCACAAATAAAAGGTAGAGTAGAAGCCCTCCCACCACTGGCCCCTTTAAGGATATCCATGAGGCAATGCTCTGCACTCCCTCTGCAAAACCTGCTCCTGGCTCCTAGCATGCCAAACCCCCATGCTGGGGAGACAGCATGATGTGCACAGGTCACGCTGAAGAGGTGAGTACTTCCTGCACTTTTGCCTCCTGACCTTTACGCTGAACCTGGTTATGCTGTAAAGTTGGTAATGCCCATTATAAGTTTCACTGAAATAACATAATTTAATTTAGTATCATGAAACAACAGTGTGAAAATAGCTGTTTCTGTGAAAACTAAATTGAATGCTCTGGAAAGGTGTGATAAAGACAAATCTCCTTAAAATCTAGTGTTAAATTAGGTGTGGATAAGAAACCAGAGAAGACTTGCAGGGAGGTTATGTGAAAACAGAAAAATTCTGTACTCAGACTTTGTAAATCTTGCTTCACTGAAATTGTGGGCAGTGCACTGCATTCGGGAGTGATTTATAGATGAAAGGTGACTTGGAGCTCTAGTTAGTGGGCTCATCCTGGAAGAAAAGACGGGCTGGGCAGTACATATACTAGCAAGTGACAGGTGGAACAAAGCTGTGGAGCCCCTCTGGAGAGCATCTGAGCAAAGAGAAGGAAACTGCTGCTCACACACTCACAACAGAATTAAAGTCAGTCACTGAGACTTTCTCTGGGAAATCTTACTAGAGAGCACCTCCGCAACACTGAGAAAACCGCACAAACTTAGAAGATGTGACCAAGAGAAACAATCACATGCAAAGAAAAGTATGCCACACTTGGATAGAAAAAGCCAGAATGATCACGGTTGCTGCCCACAGTGATGCGACTGGAGACTGCACGCTACAACTTTTCCTTATTGCCAAATCAGCAAACTCTAAAGCTTTCAAAAACATAAATTCTGGGCCAGGTATGGTGGCTCACACCTGTAATACCAGCACTTTGGGAGGCAGACGCAGGAGGATCACTTGAGGCCAGGAGTTCTACACCAGCCTGGGCAACACAGAGAGAACCCATCTATAAAACAAGCGTTAAAAATTAGCCAGGTGTGGTAGCGCATGCCTATAGTCCCAGCTTCTTAAGAGGTTGAAGCAGAAGGATCGCTTGAGCCCAGGAGTTCAAGGTTATAGTGAGATCCAGACTGGGCAACACAGTGAGACTCTGTCGCAAAAATAAATAAATAAATTACATACATACATACTGACCAAGAAGAACATACAGAATATAGCTGGCTTAACTGTACTCAGACCAAATGAATTAAAGATAACATATAGATTATAAGTGATCATGCATGGAAAATTAAAATTATAAATGACACAAAAACCAAACATTCTTCAAAAGCACAGCCTGAAGAAGAGGAGTCAGGCCCAAATTCAGAACTCAAATCCACATGCAGCCAAGAAGCCCCAGACGAGCCTGGCCTGGCTGCCAGTGTCTTGGTGCTGATGAGGAAAGGGAGGCACGATGCTGAGAATGCTGTATTTCTTCTGTTACAGCTTTCATTGTTGATTTTATTAAATAAATATGCATGTACATGTTTTAAGTTAAAATACTATGTTTAAGGCATGAATGTGTCATTTTTTATGACCCTCTGCTCTAAGGGACTTTTTTTGATTAACCAACCATAGCCCAATCTCAGGGGACAAGAAATCTTCTACTACTGGAGCTACAAAAATAAACACAAAGAAAACAAAATAGAGCTATTAAATTCTAGCTAGATACTATTACCTGCTGAAGACGCTGAGGCTGGTTAAAAAGTTAGGGAAACCTTTAAGACATAACAGTACCAATTTGAGACTTTTTTCTGACTTAATAAAAGAGATTTAAAGATAACTGAAGGAGGATTAACTTTCATTGCAATTTTGCCACATCCAAGCACAGTCCCAGATGGATCTTGTGTGACATGTGGTGCACATCCCTCACTCTGAGTAATACTGCCTTCATCTTCCTCAGACCCTCGGCCACCCCTCACATTCCCCCACTGTGGCCCCAAACAGAAGCCAGGCAAAGGATCCAGCCCAAGAAGAAGCACTTGAAGGGAAGAGCCCAAGCTTGCTGCCAGGTCTATGGGGGCCTCCCAGGAACCCATGCTGACACCCCAGCCCCAGCCCCGCTCCCCAGCCCCTCCACGCTCTTCCCTGGGCTCACATCTAGAGCCTCCTATAGCCCCAGATTTCTCTCCTCTTGGGACAAAAGCCCTCTTGCTTGACACCTCCACCCTGCCACTTTCAATCAATATCCAATTTCTCCTTCTTCTCATATTTCAAAACAAATCCCACTTCTGTTTACCCACCAGAGCTTATGGCTGATTTTCTTACAAGGTCACTTCTGTCTCCTTCTCTTTTAAGTGCAGGACATTTACTAAGCACTTCCTCTGTGCCGGTCTCCATGGAACGTGCACGACGAACACACAAAGGGCTCCCAAGAGCAATGGTGGTGAGGGGCTGGGGCACCAGACCAGGGTGCCAATTCCAGGTGACACTAAGATGAGTGGGGGCCAGGGTTCAGGGAATCATGGCAGAGAAACAAGTTCCTGAAGGTCAAGAGCAGCTCCCGCTGGTCAACTCAGTGCTCTTCCCTTGCACTTGCTTTCCTCTGTGGCATCTGACCAGGTGACTGTCCAGCAGTGGCATTCTTCCCTCCTCCCTGACAACCCCATACCCTTATTTCCATGGCCCTTGACTATCCTTCATGTCCCGAGAGGCCCTTCTTCATCACTCATGCGCCCACTGCAGGCCTCCCCGAAGAGTGGCCCGAGAGCCCAGCTCTTCCCCTGCATGCTGACCATGGGGACCACAGCCCCTCTGTGGACCATTCCCAAACCAGCATCTCCAGCCAAGCCCCCTTTCCAGCACTCTAGCTCTACCCTGCCATCTGCCATCAGGCTGCCTCCCGGCCTCTAATTCCTGGCCTCTGATATAGGATGGTATTGCCCTGGCCTCTGAATTAGTCATCTCTGACTGCATGGTCACCGATGTCTCTCATCAGTCACTGCATCTAATCGGTTCTCCTCTTAGGATCTTGCTCCAACCCATCCTGATTTTCATTCTTAATGGGTTCCACTCTGGGCCAGGCTCTTCTCACCCCAGGCCTCCCAACTGCTCTCCAAAGTGTGTGCACAGACCACAGCTGTGAGAACCTTCTAGCAGCACTACTCTGAGGTGCTGGTCTTCTCCCCTACCCACTCTCAGGACTCTGTGACTGTCCTGGGATGAAACCTGGGCCCAGGGTGGTGCACAAGGCCCTCTGGGGTCTGCTCCAGTCTCTCCACACTGACTCATCACAGCAAAAGCCCTGGGTATCTGGATTTTTAAAACTCAAGCTCACACTGTTGCCCTCACCTCCTTCCCTTCCTCTCCTAGGCAAACCTCACCCAGGCAATGGCAGCCTGAGGCAGGATTCCAGCAAGAAACCTAGGACTAATTTCCATTCCGCAGCCGGTTTATGCGATTTCACCTCACTCAGCCCCCATTTCCCTGTCCAACAGGAGATGGCATGACCTAGATCACAGGGTTGTCTCCCAGACTGAATCGGTTAACATGTATAAAAGTGCTGTTTGGAACTCACGAGGAACCCTGGGAACTACTGCAACCACCAGCCGTCTGTACCTGCACACCAGCCACAGATGATGGCACCTCTTCCCAGTGACCAGTTCCTGGCCTGTGCTCCATATTTTGAACCTCACCCCTGCTTAGTCATCACATGCCCTTCTAGAGTTAGTCCTCATTCCTGACTCCCCAGCCAGAAGCAAACTTGCCTTCCTCAGAATCCCCTTGCTACTCTGAGGAGCCACTTCAGCTCTGGCATTTAACTCTGACACAAAGCAAATTCCCCAGCCTACCTCCGCCATCGTCCAGGTACTCAGGATCTCCTGCCCAACTGCATGGGAGGCTCCTCAGTTGGGAGGAGCTTAATTCAACTAGCCTTTGAAACCTCACCCCACTGCCCTGGCCTGGTTGGGAGCAAACCCTTGAAGAAAATCAGATTTTTTTCTTTTTTAAAGACAAGAGAAGTAACTTTGAGGAGGCTGGAGTTCCCTAAAGAGCAACTTAAACAATCTCAGGGGCCACTCATTGCTCCAAAGGTCAGTGTGACAAGATGACTTCAGTTCAGTAAGGAGATTCCAAACAGGGCCAGAGACCCACCCGTCAATCAGTTCTAGAGTAGCTCAGACATGACGCACTGCCCCCACAGAAGTAGCGGGGCTTAGGTCTTTGCCTTGAGAAAAGCAATACCCAGGAGAAAAGAGAGCTTGCAGAAGGAACAAGGGAGGGAAAAATAATTCACACAGGAAGGAACTGTGAGGAGAGGGAAGGAAAGAGGAAAAGGAGAAAATAACACTGAGGAACAGAGACAGAGAAGAAGAAAAGAAACACAGAAGAGAAAACAGGAAAGGCAGGAAAAGAACTCAGACTTCTCTGAGACCTGCTCTGTACCAGGCACCAGGCTTGGTGGTGTCCATACCATCTCAATAGTCCATGGGCAGGGGCTCAGGTACTATATTCAGAGAAGCTATGACTTGCCCAGGGAGCCCAGGGAGTAAGTGGCTGGTCTGCAGGAGCCCAGAGTCCAGGCCTCTCCCATAGGAGAAAGAGATGGGTAGGACAAAAATCTATTCTTAGCACTAAGCAGAGCTGATGGAGCCAAGACCCAGCCATGTACACTGGCTCTGCTTCCACGCCCTGAGCCAGAGGCTCAGAGGGACACAGAGTCGTAGGAACGTCCATGGGGAATTCCAGAGATTACCCATAAAGCTTTTGGAAATTCAATTATCTTTATCCAAACCCTTTTGGGCAATGTATAGTAATAGAATATAACAGTGTGTTGGGCCAGGTGTCTGGCCCTTTCCCAGACTCAAGAGAAGCTGGCCTTCCTGACACCCTGAACATGCTACACACTAGGGCACCCTGGCTTCTGGCTGTACAGGGGAGACCCAGCCCCATGAAGCCCTGGGGAGTAGAGTTTAGCAGCCACTGGATTGGTGTCTGGGAGTACAAGGGGCTCCAGCCAGAGACAGCAGCTGCACAGTTCTGTAGTGCGGGCAGGAGCTGACCCAGAGCTCATTTAAGGACTTCTGTCTCTGTCATCCCACTGTCTCCTCCAGACTTCCCTGGCAGCTACAATATGTTGCGGTGCTTGCTGGGTCTAGATGTGCTGACTGTGCATGCAGGCTGACGTTCATTAGCACACAAAAAAAGTTTCAGATAAATATATATGTGTATGTATATGTGTGTATATATATGTGTATATATATGAATTTATAATCCATATAAAGATATATAAACAAATAGAATATAAACAAATTTTAGCGTTGGGATAGATTTCAAAGCAGCCAACATTTATCAAGTCTCACTTGATAGTCAAGTAGTCAAGCCAGACACAAAACCTACCTCTGGGGAAACTGTAAGGATCCGACTGATTCCATGAACTATGTATGGGAAACCCCTAGGACAGTGCCAAGTACACAGCAGTTGCTCCACATGTTACAGCTATTATTCTTACACATCCAGGTGTGCCAGGCTCCATGTCAAATGCTCCCTCATATTAAACGCTATAAGACTGAACTTTTCAGCGCCCCTTTTACAAAGGAAGAAATAGCAGCTCAGAGAGATGGAGTGAGTTACCCAAGCACACACAGTTAGTCAGCCACAAAGCTAGTATGGAAAACACATCTAGTCAAAGTCCACTCAGTAGCAGAGAAATTCCTTGAGATTGGCATTCAACCCATTCACAGGGAGGGAGGCAGGATCAATGGAGTCCTTGGTGGGCTCCAGACAGAGGGCTCTGGCTAAAACAGAGAGAAAGAAATAGAAAGTGTTTAAAACGCAGGAAGAAACACAAAGGGAGTCTGGGGGAATGATGTATCAAGGATGCTGTCAGATGATAACATTTAGTGGAAAAATAAACAGAAAAGCCTAGAACACAGAACAGTGTCAATGTTGTGATAACAACTACCTCAAATTATGTACAAGCAGGAAAGACTGACAGGGATCCTGGGGGAAAAACACTTTAATTTGATGCATTGAGAAGATTGTGGGTACATTTTTATCTTCTATTTTGATTTCTGTTAACATTGATAAATGCTTATGCAAGAGTAATTTTAAATGCTTTCAGAGATAAAGAAGCACAAAGAAAAACAATCAAAGAGTTTGACTACATAAAAATTAGAAACTTCTGTATGTCAAAAAAAGCAACTAAAATGGAAAGACAACAAATGCCAAAGACTTATGATAGGAGAAGGGTTAATAGCAATATCTTTACTAACATTAAACACTCCCAAAAATTAAAAAAAAAAAAAACATTAAAATTGCAAGAGGCAAACAGACAAAATTCTTTACATGGGCATAATTCACACATACAAAAGCACAACTGTTCAAAACACTTAAGGAAATAAAGAACCACATATTAAAATAAGAATAAAATACCATTTCTACTAAGTTACCATTTCTACTAAAACACCATTTTCTACTAAGTTTCAAGTATACTTTAAAATTATAAACCAAAGTAATCTGCTGACACCTGTGTAAAATGGCAGAACACTTCCAGAAAATAATACGGCAATGCACAGCAAAAAGTTTAGAAATGTTCAGACCCTTTGATCTAGTAATCTCACACCTGCAAATCTATCATGAGGAAAAAAGTGAAAATACAGTTTAATGATGTACAAAGAAGTTCACCTCAAGGCTTTATTTTTAAGAACAGAAACTTAAGCCAGTCTAGTAGGTCAACAGAGTGGTGGTTACATGAGCAAATGCTATATAAAATGTTAAGTAATAAAAGCAGAAATAAAAATGTACATGCCTCATGACTACAATTCTATGTTAAGAAAAGGTGGGGGGAGGATTCAGCAAAGTTGCAGGGTACAAGTTCAAAAATCAGGTGTGTTTCTATCCACCAGCCATGAACAATCCAAAATAAATTACGAAAATAATTCCTTTACAAGGGCCTCAAAAAGAATCCAGTACTTAGGAATAAATCTAAGAGACAAAAGCCTTGTATGCTAAAAACTACAAAACATTGCTAAAAAAAAAAATTAAAGACGACCTAAACAAAAACATATCCTATGTTCAAGGATTAGAAGATTTAATGCTGTTAAGATGTCAATACTACCCAAAGAGATCTACAGATGCAATGCAATACCTATCAAAATTCCAATAACCTTTACACAGAAATGTTGAAAAGCAGATTCTCAAATTAATGTGGAACTGCAAGGAGCCCCAAATAGCCAAAACAATCTTGAAAAAGAACAAAGATAGAAGAGTCATACCTTCTGACTTTGAAACTTACTACAAAGCTATAGTCATCAAAGGAGTGTGGCACTAGCCTAAGGACAGCCAGATAGACCAATGGAATAGAGGAGAAAGCCTAGAAATAAACCCACACATATATGGTCAGTTGATTTTTTACAAAGTTAAAAAGGGAAAAGACAATCTTTTCAACAAATAGTGCTTGGAAAACTGGATATCCACATGCAAAATAACGAAGTTGAACCCTTAACTTCCACTGTATACAAAAATTAACTCAAAATGGGTCAAAGACCCAAACTTAAGAGCTAAAGCTACAAAATTCTTAGAAAAAAACACTGGGGAAAAATCTTTATGACACAGGATTTGGCAACAGTTTCATGGATATGACTCCAAAAGCACAGGCAATTAAAAAAATAGATAAATTAGACTTCATCCAAATTAGGAAGTTCCGTGTATCAAAGGACACTGTCAACGAAGTAAAAAGACAATCTACAAAATAAGAGAAAATATTTGCAAATCATATCTCTGACAAGGGATTAATGTCCAGAATACATAAATAACTACTACAATTCAACAACAACAACAACAACAGAAAACAACCCAACCTAAAAATGTGCAAAGGACTTGAATAGACATTTCTCAAAAAAAGATACACAAATGGTCATTAAACCATGAAAAGATGCTCAATATCATTAGTCACTAGGGAAATACAAATGAAAACTATGATGATATACCACTTCATACCTCCTAGGATATACTGAGAGGAACTGAAAGTAGAAGATTGAATAAATATCTATACATCCATGTTCATAGCAGCATTATTCACAATAGCCAGGAAGCAACCCAAGTGTCTACCAACAGAAGAATGGATAAATAAAATGTGGTATATAGACATAATAAAACACTACACAGCCACAAAAAGGAGTGAAATTCTGACACATGTTACAGTATGGATGGACCTTAAAAATATTATGCTAAGTGAAATAATCCAGACACAAAAGGCCAAATAGTATATTATTCCACTGATAAAAGGTACCTAGAACAGGCAAATTCATAGAGATGAGAAGCAGAATAGAGGTTCCCGGGGTGGTGGGAAAGGGAGAAAGGGGAGTTATTGCTTAATGGATATAGAGTTTATATTGGGGGTCATGAAAAAGTTTGGGGTATATATAGTGGGGATAGGTACACAGCACTGTGAATGTATTTGATAGCTCTAAATTATACACTTACATGTGGTTAAAATGATAAACATTATGTTATATGTATTTTACCACAATAAAAAAATGTGGAAGAAATGTGGGGGCAATACTACGCATAGTAAAAAAAAAAAAAAAGAAAGAAAAAGAAAAAACCCCAAAATGCCAGCAACTGCCATTTGAGAAAAGAAATCTTTGGGTGGGCTCTTCTTTCTTTTAACTACTTTTCTCTGTTTTCCAAGTTTTCTTTCAATTACTCTTTGGACAGAAAAAAAATACATTTAATATTTTGAACACTTTTTGGGTTTTGATAGGTACATGGCTCACCAGTCCACATTTTCCCTTTATAGACAGAAAGTTTCTTTACATCTGGGCTGGCATTTATGAAGGGTTTACTTAACAAGCGACCATAAGAAAAGGAAATAGTCACTTAAAATAATTTAAAGTTCTTTGCTTCATGGAGGTAAAAGCTAATGTTCAGTAGGTCACATGCCCACTGATTACAACCCCTCAGGAAAACAGTCCTCTCCTTTCCCTACCAGCCTGCTGGTGCTGGATGAAGGCAGGAGGGGCTTCCAAGGACCCTCAGATGGACAATTGCCTCTGGATGTGTGATAAAGTCCATAATTTGACCTTCAGCCAATAAACTAAAATAAAAACCGTAATTTACACTAGCAAATGAGAATTTTCCTTAAATTTAATTAATCAAAACTGTTACTATTAATTAACCCTTAAACGTACCCTAAGCCCTTCCCTGAAGGTCCCATTTCTGTAGTAAATGATACTGAGGTTGTATCTGAGTACTGAAGTTGTACTGGGTTTTTATACGGGAGTCCAAAAGACCTGTTCTTCCTTTTCTGACAAGTAAATAAAACGACAGGGAGATCAAATAACTCACTAAAAAGAAGATATAATTTTTTATCTTCCTTTTTACAGTCTCATATCCACTTCCGTTGGGGATAACAAAGTCTGAATTCTTATGCAACACTTATCTAAATGTGTCGATTTTATCGGATTGATGAATTTTGCTAACAAAAGGCAGCGCTAGGAAATCTTTTATGACATATTTGGCCCATTCACAGGACTGGAGCTTTAATTTAAGCAACTTGAGAATTCTGAGGGAGAGCTGCAGGTGTTGGATCTGAAAAAAAAACATCATAAATGGGAAGGCATATCAATCTTTATAACAGGGAAACAAAAACATTCTCTACTTGCTTGCCCTCCACGGGCAGAAGAAGGAGAGGTGGAAGTGGCAGGATATTGTCTCAGGCTGCATAGCAAAGAGGAAGCATCCCTGTCTCCCAGTGACCGCTATTTAGTATTGATCAAAAGGGACTGGCCCAGAGAGGAAGAGAGAAATTGATAAAACAATGAGGTCTGTCAACACTGTGCTCAACAAGGACATTTTCTCATTTTCTTGACCACATCAGAATTAGTCATTCCTGTGGCTGCTTGAGCAACCAGGTGGTTTTCTGTCTCATAGTCCCCCTGTGCCTCCAGCTCCCCTGCCCTTCTTGGTAGCACTGCCAGTTTTCTTCCACACTTACTGTGATCCTGGCCAATTACTTCACCAGGGCTGTGGATTCTCCTGCTAGGGATCTCCCCAAGCTACCTCCTCCCTCCATGCTCTGCCTCAACTCAGAGTAACACCTTCTCTCCCTGGTAAAACCACTACAGTTCAGTAGCCTCTGCTGCCAACACCCCATTCTCCTCTCTGCTGCCTCCTGGATCCTCCTCACGCCATCCTTCCACCTGCAGCC
The DNA here is from genome assembly GCF_009764315.1 of Trachypithecus francoisi. Lineage (NCBI taxonomy): Eukaryota > Metazoa > Chordata > Mammalia > Primates > Cercopithecidae > Trachypithecus > Trachypithecus francoisi. Next base: position 60,945,084 of record NW_022681453.1, read on the forward strand.
AGTGATCTCCTAATGAAAACCTCATCTAGCCACCCCCTGCATAAAATTCCTTAATAACTTCCTACTTTCCACAAGATCAAACTGTAAACTCCTTGGCAGGAGATGCTAAAAAGGTCCTTTGTGATTTGGTGTTCCTTATCTGGCCACCAGCAGCAACAACCATCTGTCTGTCTATCCACCCAATTTTATAAGGTTCTGTAACAGAAACAACCAGTCATCCACCAAAATTCATCTTCCCCTTTTGACAATCAAGTTGTAGAGAAGCAGATAGCAAGAGAACACAGTCCTAGCCTCTCTTGCACCAAAATATGGCCAATATATGTAGGCAGGACTAAGTTTTCACCAAGACAATCTAAGCAGAATGGATATGAACCCTTCCTGGTGCAGGCCTTGCACACTGGGCACAGAGTCCCTGTGTTCCTTCTCCTTCCTGTGAGCTGTGCCTCATCAAATTCTAGTTTCTTTATGTTCCTGTGGTTTTTGGCCTCTTAAAAACATGTTAGCCTTTACCTGATTTAATGCAGCCCTTATGTGAGTAAATGCCAGGTTGAGATTCCACTTACTAGGACGGGAGGCTGACACCTGCCTGTCCAATTCATGTTTGTGAAATGAACATGGGAGGCCCCAGAAGCCTTCTTATGCAGTGAACATTGCTCTCATGAGCAGACCTACTTGGTGTTCTCTAGGGTCTTCTGCATTTTCTTGGTCATTTTATCAACTGCTGCCTGTCTCTTTCCTTCAGCTAAGAGGTCTATTTTGTTCAGCACCACAACCAGCTTCTGGCAGGCAATCTGGCCGATCACAAGGCATTCCGCTGACTGGGTCTGCATCCCCTTGGTTACATCGATGACCAGCATCATCAGATCAATGATCTGGGCCCCTGGGATAAGAGAAGAGAAAGTTAGAAAGGGAAAAGGGTGGTGAGCCCCACAGAAAGTTGCCCAATGCCCCAGGTCAAAACCCTGCAGTAAAAGTGAGCAAAGTGGAATAAATGGTGACTACACAGCTCCCAGCTGCAAGCCCTGTGCTAGGCACTTGGACCCGAAGCTTCAGAACTGCCATGACAGATGAGGAAACTGAGGCCCACAAAACACAGAGAACTTGCCCAGGGTCACACTGCTAACATGCAGCAGGGCTGGGTTTAGGTATAGGCTCGTCTAACTCCAAAACCCATGCCTTTCTATTGCACCAGTCCTATCACTTTCATTCCATTTGACAGAGGAAGAAATGTCTCAGCAGGAAAAAAAAAAAAAGTTTTGTGCTAGGCTTGGCAAATGGTTAAATACTTGCCCTTGCTAAGAAATGAGAGAAGGACTGAGAAAGTAGAGGGGACGGAAGAGGGAGGACTAGGGAGTGGACAGCATCTTTTCCTCACAGTGCTATGGCTCACTCCTGTTCCTTCTGGGGTGTTAGGAGCATCTAAGGTTCTGTGTCATAATCACTAAGTACTGAATGTGTGTGTGTGTGTGTGTGTGTGTGTGTGCGCGCGCGCGCGTACACGTGTATGTGTGCGCTTATGAGCATCATCCTACTGTACAGCACACCTGAGCTGAACAACAGCAGGTAGACAGACAAGTTACAGAAAGTGAATGAAGGGAAACTGCTATAAATCATGTCAGGAACATAACGTTAGCCAGTGAAGTGGCTGTTCCCTTTTTAATGGGATTTGGAGTCATTTCAACAAGAAAGGTGTAACTTCGTACTGCAGGAATATACAAACATTTTCCCTATTAAAATGAAGAATAATTACATTTTGAGTTTATAAGAATGCCCATGAAGCATTTTTCAGGATTGGATTATGGTCATTGGCAATGCAGAGGAGACTGCTCTGTCAATGATTCTGATGATGCTGATTCTATCCCACTACTGGGGATAGAGGGAAGGCATGGAGGAGGGAGGACCTTTGTTTTTTGGGCACTCTGACTATGCACACTAGGTCAGCTTACTTAATCTCCAGTAAGCTTATGTTTCAGATGAAGAAAGGGAGACTCAGAGACATGGGTCTAGATCATGTGCTCTAGATCACACAGCCAACTAGTATTGAAGTCACTAGAAATCAGGGCTCCTGATGCCACTGCTGAAGAATTCTTCCCACTGTTTCAAGAGGCCTCCTGGTCACCCCTGTCCTGTGATGCTCCTCTGGGCTCCCCCAGGAGAACGGTGTGTCTCTCTGACTTCAGGTAGGCCTAGGCATGCCCCAACCCTCCTGTCTCCCCCTCTGCTTCTCCCTGTCCAGCCTTCTCTCTCATCCTGCCAGCTAGGGCCACAGGGCTAGGCCCAGATGCATGTAGCAGCAGCAGCAGCAGCATCTCCCCTGCCAGGTCACGGGCAGGAGGGCCCAGGTCTCTGCTACAGCCACAGAGAGGATGGACACAGACTCTATCATCTACCATGAACAGGATAGACTATTAAAAACAGACTCGACTCATCTGATAGACTCCCTCTCATAGCGATTGAATTACCAGCTCACCTCTGGATTCCTCTGTTCCAGCTCCAGTTCCCATAGCCCATGGCAGGCTCATGTTGGCTAGTCCCTAATGGGCTGCTGCAGCTCAGATGTGGCCCTCCAAACTCCATCCTCCAAATAGCCTCTCCAAAGGCACTTTCTAAAAATATATAACTGATTCATATACTGCTGGGCAGGAGCAGGGGTCGGGGGTTAACTGGTATAACCTCTACAGAGGCACATAATCTTTGACCCAGCCAAGCTCATGAAACATCCCTGCAGCATGTTTGTTACAGCTAATGTTGGAAACCAAATAAATGTCCATCAGCAGGGGACAGGTTGAAAATAATTATATAATGCTATAAGGCCATGACAGAATACTATATACAAATTTAAATGAATGAAGAAGCTCTTTATCTACCACTATGGAATGATATCTAAGGCGGAGTGAGTGAGAAAGGCAAGGCACAATGTGCAGAGTGTGATTTGTGTTGAAAAGGGGATAAGGTATGTGTATGTGTGTGTGTGTGTGTGTGTGTGCGCGCGCGTGTGCACGTGTGTGGGTGTCACATATTGAATAAGTATTTGCTTCCACACACATAAAATATTTCTGAGGGAATGCAAAAGAAACCAATGACTTGGTTGTCTGCTGGGAGACAGAAGACGAGTAGGAAGGAAATTATCTATATATTAGTCAGCTCCTTTTCATTTTAAACAGGGGTGTGCAGTATCTGTCCTAAAATAAAATTATAATTTTAAGTGCACAAATAAATAAATAATACAATAAAACACAGACCTGACCATGTCCTTCTCATGCTAAGAGACCCACTGTCCCCCGGAAAAAAAAAAAACTCCCCAGTGTGGCTTTGGAGGATCCCTGTTTTTTAATTACCAATTGCTTCCCACTCACCTTGTGCCAAGCACCATGCTATGTGCTCCATGAACCCTTTCCTGGGCTTTTCGCCCTCTCCCCATGGCCCCATGACACTCACGCCTCCCTCACACAAGCTGAGCCCAAGCCTTCCCTACCTGGAAGATACACCCAACTGTCTTCTGGGTCCTAACTGTCAGTAAATCTGGGAACTGGCCACAGGGCTGTGAGACTGGGTCTTGAGGCAGGATGAGACAAAGCCCAGCAGGGAACAAGGAGGGACGAACACGTTGGGGTCCCAGCCTGTTTTCCAGTCTCCTTCATAGCAGAATGGATCCTGCACTGGCCCCACAGGCCTACCTCTCTGGTGGGCGAAGCTGTACCCACAGAACCAAGGCCACTCAGCCTCATGGGTTCCTTAAGGACTTCTCCAGAGTAATTCTGACTATCCAAGTTCCCTCTAGAACTTAAACAACCCCCACTACCTAGCCCCTACTTTACAGATGAGGAAGTCAAGGCTTTAGGGAAGTCTGTTGACTGCTCATGGTTATACAGCAGGTAGGCGGCAGAGAAGAGACCGGAACCCTGGTGCCCAGGCTCTTAACTCCCACGCCACACAGCCTGCCCTGCTCAGTGGGGACCCAGTCCACAATCTCCCCGCCTCCCCCCATCAACTCTCCCATTTCCCATCTAAAGATCAAGGTAGGATCCAGGTAGACTCTCGCCCCTTTCCCTGCCTTGCTTTTGCCCCTGCTCCTGTTTTGCCCAGAACACCTGCCCCAGGTTCACTTGCCCCTGATCCTTGATGCCCCATCCAGCTCCATGCTGAGGGTTCCTAACCAAGGCCTGGGTTTTCAATCTGTATTCACAGCACAAGACCCAGCTTGGGCACAGCTTAATACATTGTTGGACTAACGCAGCCAATGTCCGTATCCGGGCATCTTCCACTTTATTCACCAGGAATCTGTTCCTCTTCTCCAACAGTCGATTTCCTATTGGTATACACAACTATCCAGTAGGGGAATGACTCATGTGCTCCACACATCAGGCCCTCTTGCTTCTCACGCCTATTGAGATCCTGTGGATGGGAAATGAAACTGATTGACAGACCCAGAAAACTAAGCACAGATAGGACCCAAACACTCAGGAGCCAGTTGGGATTTCATCCGCAGCCTGATCCGGCATCCACAAGCTGTCTTTGTTCCAAAAGGCCAGACTCTTGAGCAGACTCTCTGCAGGGCAGCCAGCACCAGGGACTTCTAAGGAGCCCAGAGGTCAGAGGGACTTGACTGGCCACACTGAGAACCAGAGTAGCACTGGAAACCCGGGGTCATCACCAGGCAACTGCCTGCTGCCTGGCAGCAGCTCTCAGTTACTTTCTTTTCTTCATCAAACTTTTGATCAGACGACAGGAAGTGACACAACTGGCCTGTCTTGCCTTTTTCAAAATCTCTAGTATTTTCATAGAATGAATCAAACAGTGTCCTTCCCAATTCCCATGAACCCAGGGTAGGAAATCGCTCTGAGACTGGAGGGACCTAGCGAGCGAGTGGGTGGGAAACACAAGACAAAAAAATCGAGGCTTATAAATGATCTTCTATATTTCCCAATCTATCAGAGTTTTTCATCTAGTTGTACTGACTACAGTATCCTTAAAAGATCTGCAGAATAATTATAATAGGGTTAAAGTTTCTCAGTACTTTTAAAAATTATAATTTCCAATTCTGCAAATTGTATATCTTAATCATTTCAAAAATAATGAAAAACTTACAAGAGTCAGCATTTAACAAAGTATAAGTTATCTGTGAGGTGTAATTTTCCTTTTGGGACTGAAGGAATAAAATATGTTCAGAAAAAAATATTTCAGCTGGAGAAACTTAACATTATACTTTGAACATGTTTTAGCAACCTCAAAATCAGATTTTTTTAAAAAAATCAAAGCTATGGGCATTATAAGAAGGAGAAATAATATTAAATTTAAAATAAATTTAAAAAATTTTTATTTCCAACTTATATTTTAAGTTCGGGGTACACGTGCAGGATGACCAGGTTTGTTACGTAGTTAAATCTGTGCCATTATTTGTTATTTTTTTATTTTTATTTTTTTAATTTTAGAGGCACAGTCTTATCGTTGCCCAGGCTGGAGTACAGTGGTACAATCATAGCTCACTGCAGCCTTGAATTCCTGGGTTCCTCCTGCCCTAGCCTCCCAAGTAGCTGGTACCACAGGTGCATGTCACCATATCCAGCTTACTTTTTAAATTTTTTTGTAGAGGTGGGGTCTTGCTGTGTTGCCCAGGCTGGTCTCGAACTCCTGGCCTCAAGAGATCCTCCCACCTCAGCCTCCCAAAGTGCTACTAGGATTACAGGCGTGAGCCACTGTGCCTGGCCAAAATTTGTTTTCAACTGGTGACTTTTTAAATATTTATTGAACAATACAAATACATTTTATCAACAATATAAAACTGCAGTGGCAATTAATATCCTACTATTATTATGACCATTTGCCAAATACATCAACTCTCTCTGTGCCTTAGCCTCCTCATCTTATATGAGGACGATGATACTGCCTATGTTATTGGATTGTACTGAAGACTCAATGAGATCACATATGTAAAGGGTTTAGAAAAGTGCCTAGACATATGAAATCCTCAATTATATTAGCTGTTACCATAGTTTTTACTTCTACATCTGCTATTATGACATGCACAGTGGTCGTCTACATGTCTTCATCTCCTCTTACCTGCATCTCAACACCAACTCTGCAATATGGGCATTACAAATGGGAAAACGGACTGGGCCTGTAATCCCAGCACTTTGGGAGGCTAAAGTAGTCAGATCACTTAAACTCAGGAGTTCAAGACCAGCCTGGGCAACATAGTGAACCCCGTCCCTACAAAAATACAAAAATTGACTTAGCGTGGTGGCACACGTCTGTAATCCCAGCACTTTGGGAGGCTGAGGTGGGTGAATCGCTTGAGCTCAGGAGTTTGAGACCAGCATGGGGCAACATGGAAACCCTGTGTCTACAAAAACAAAAACAAAAATTAGCTGGGCGTGGTGGCACATGCCTGTAATCCCAGCTACTTGGGAGGCTGAGATAGGATGATCACCTGCACCCAGAGAGGTCAAGGTTGCAGGTCAAGGCCTGATTACACCACTATACTCCAGCCTGGGTGACAGAGTGAGACCCTGTCCAAAAAAGAGTAAGAGAGAAAACAAAGGCTCAGAGAGGTGAAGTAACCAAGTCAGGTCAAGGAGCAAGGGTTCAGAGGGATTTGAACTCAGTCTACTGATTTTGCTCTACGACAGTATCCTGAAACTCTGAGCAGCAAGATCTTATGTCCAGAATAAAACAAATGCTCTCTACAAGCCCCCTGTGAGTGTTCCAGGACAAAATGGGCAGGTTTCAGACATTCCCACCTCAGAACACAGCTCCTCAGACTCCAGGGTGAGAGCCTTATAATCACAAGATGATACCATTATTGCAGCTGTTTTTATTAATTTATTCAGTGTATTGCCTATCTCCTCATTGTATAGGTAAGAAGACTAACGCTGAGGCAGGTTAAATAACTTGCCCAAAGTCACCCAACTAGGGACAAGAACCCAGGATTGATCAGGCTCCATCCAACACAGGTTGCAGCTGTCCCAACCCTGACTCTCTGCCAAGGTCAGGGGATGGGAGGGCAGCAAGATTTCAGCCACATTGTAGCCCACTTTGCTGAGAGAGCAAGAAGAAAATCAGTTTTAAGGAGAATTAGTTCTCCTCTTTCTTCAATTTTCCTGAAACAGGGTAAGCCTGGACTTTACCTCTCAAATTCCCACTGGTACTAGGAAGGTGTGGGACTAACCAGTAGTGTGCAGCCTGTCCTCCTCAGCACAGGCTCAGAGGATTTGGAAATGGAAGGGGTTTAGACTAGAGGGTCATTTTACAGACCAAGGAAACGAGGGCCACAAACAAGAGGAAGTGGGAAGAGCAGGGCTTGGAGGTCCTCAAGTTTAGGTATGTTCAAATCACAACCTTACCAGGAGCTTCAATTTCCTCATCCACAATCAGGACCTAAACAAAGATGCCTCCTGCAGAAGATTGGGAAAGACTCAGCCCTAAGCACCCTCAGTAAGCAGGAGCTGGTACTAACAGCTGTGAGCACTGAACTTGGGCCCCACTACGCTTGGTCGAACTGTAACAAGGCCTGCTATCCCCACTAGTCCAGGCAGACCCCAGGCAAACACAAGTGGACAAAGCCTGCTGATGGAGGTGGGGAAGGGAAAGGGGAGGAGAGGAGGACGGTGGTCATGACCAGGCCCCCCACAGTGCCTGTGACCTAGCACCCACCTGGGCACAGGGCAGCATGCCACACTCGTGCACTCTCTCTCAGCCTTTCTGCTCAGCCCTCTCCCTGAAGCCAAACATTCATGCTGCCCATGCTGCTAACAACCACCAGGTTACTCCATCGACTGCAGGAGGTGCTAGGAGTCTAACAGGCTGGAGGCTCCTGGCCAGGCCCAGACCCTCCAGTGGGGACTGGGAGGCCAAAGGAGGCCCCAGTCACAGGAGAAGGCTCCAGTGACCCTGGTCCTTGTTACCACCAGATAACCATTTTCATGAACAGTTTCAGACGGAGGGGAGTTTTGTAAAGCTATTCATCCTCTCTGTGCTCCATCTCCACATTTGTAAAACATAAATAATAATTGCATTTCTGTTTTCTACTGACAGTGGTGTCTACCACCCTAGTTGGAAACTCAGGTTCCGGTAGAGGAGACAGCCCATGTTTTGATCTGAGGCATGTTTTGATCTGAGGCATGTAATCAAGGAATTCATGGAGAGGGATGCTGCCTGTGGGCAGGAGGAATGGGGCAGCAGCTTGGAAGCTCACCTCAAGTTCTGAGGCAGGTGGGGGCAGAGGGTAAGCATCTCGCCCTGCCAGCTGCACAGCCTCAGGCAAGTACACCTCTCGACCTCTTGGAGCCTGGGATTCCTCCTTTGAAGATGCTGATGCCAGAGACAACACCGTAAGGTGGAGGAGGGCACTTCGCCCAGCACCTGCCACATGCCCCGGACTCACTAAATGTAAGCTGCTGTGAGTATCACGATGCCCAGCACAGCAAGAGCTCAAGAACTGTCCTCCGACTTCCTTTAGGACTCACATATACCCAAAGGCCTTGTGTCCTCCAGAGGAGGAAGAGGAAGAGTATTAACGGTAGCATGGAGCGAATACAAACAGTGCCTCCACCAATTCCTGTGGACCCAGCAGCTGGCCCCTCACGGAGTTTCTTGGTAAGTGCCAGCCAACAGCCTGGAGCAATGTATCCACAACTAGGCAGGACATCCTTATTGTCTGAACTGCCCTGCAAAGGTGGGCTCCTCCACAAACATCCTGGCTAAATCCCACCAGACTTGCAGGGAGACCCCTGAGCAGGAGAAGCTGACCCAGCAAAACTAGACATTGCTGTCCTGGTCCCATGATGCATTAATAGTCAAACCCTGGCTTCTTGGTCTCCAGGTAAAGGATATGCCCTACCAAGTGGACCAGAAGAAGTTTAAGGAACTCCAAGAACCGGAAGTAACAAGTGGGAACAGAGTTGATCCAGCAGGGACGCTGCAGTGTGCTGCCTGACTGACAAGAAACCCAAAAGCAGCAGCCACAATCCAAATAACAGCCATTACACACTTTGGGAGGCCGAGGTGGGCAGATTGCCTGAGCTCAGGGGTTTGAGAACAGCCTGGGCTAGCATAGTGAAACCCTGTCTCTACTAAAATACAAAAAATTAGCAGGGTGTGGTGGTACACACGGAGGCTGAGACACGAGAATTACTTGAACCCAGGAGGTGGAGGTTGCAGTGAGCTGAGACTATGCCACTGCATTCTAGCCTGCACAACAGAGCAAGCTCAAAAAAAAAAAAAAAACCCCAAAACCCTGAATAACAGCCACTGTGGATTGACAGCTGAATTGGAGCCAAGGACTTCACATCACTGGCTGCAAACTGACAACTTAAAGATGCCTGAGGATCTGGAATGGGCATTGTCTAGCCTGTGCAGTGCCTGTTAGAATATGCATGCACTGCCAACATTTACAACTTGAGAAATGTCACATGAAAATCTCGGCCGGGCGCGGTGGCTCAAGCCTGTAATCCCAGCATTTTGGGAGGCCGAGACGGGCGGATCACGAGGTCAGGAGATCGAGACCATCCTGGCTAACACGGTGAAACCCCGTCTCTACTAAAAAATACAAAAAACTAGCCGGGCGAGGTGGCGGGCGCCTGTAGTCCCAGCTACTCCGGAGGCTGAGGCAGGAGAATGGCGTAAACCCGGGAGGCGGAGCTTGCAGTGAGCTGAGATCCGGCCACTGCACTCCAGCCCGGGCGACAGAGCAAGACTCCGTCTCAAAAAAAAAAAAAAAAAAAAAAAAGAAAATCTCCATGAATTAGCAAATGTGGTTAGACCAGGCCTTTGTCTGATGTGGCTGAGGAGCAGCTGTCTCCTGGAGAACAGTCATGCATTCCCAACTTTACCCTGGTTCCTGCAATTCCCTGCTGCCTCACACCCCAGCATTTATACTACCAGCCTGGCTCCCAACAGGCACTTGAGCTTGTGACTTCTGCATTAGTTCTAATCCTCGCCGCTATCCCTAGAAGAGGAGACCTCCCATTTCCATAAAGAGAAATCTGAGGTCTAATTGCCCAACAGTCAACAGCAGAGGCAGCGCTAGAACCAAGGGCTGTTTGACCTCAAAATTTCTGCTTTTTCTATTACCAGCTGCCTCTTGGCCAGAATCATGCATTCCTGAGTGCTCTGGGAACCCTAAGGCATCCCAAAGAGCAGGTGGGCAAGGCCCTGAGGATAGAGAGGAAGGAGAACAAAGTACACAACCTGAGGCATAGTCGTGCAGGAGGGAACCAAAGGAGACATTCATCACCACCTGAAGAAAGGCCAGGGTGAACAATGAGAGCATATCAGCAGTGGAGGAACAGGAGGAACAACAAAGAGAGTCCATGTAAGACATCAAGGCAAAAAATAAACAGCCCTGGACAAGACAGCAGACAAATAGAGGTGCTGGACCCCTGCCAAAAGGAAAGAAAGCCAAAAAAACAAGAAATGTTAGAGACTCGTGGCAAAACATCCACAGAGCTGGGAGAGGGGAGCAGGGCAGGACGCAAGTCCATTTGCTGGCTGCACAATCTTGAGTGAGGAGCTTTCCCTCTCTGAGCCCCAAGGTCCACATCTGGAAACAGGGACAATCACATAATTGTGATAAAGGGACAATAGGTAGTCATCTAGATAAAAATAAAATTGGATGTCTACCATACACATGACACCAGAATAAATTCCAAATGGATCAAAGTTTCAAACGTAAAAACAGAAAACCAAGAAAGTACTGAAAGAAAGGGTGAGAAAATTTTTTTTTATAATCTTAAAAGTAAAAAGAGACCTAGGTAGGAAACAAAACCTATAGAACAAACATAGAAGAAAGAAAAAAAGGAAACACTGACAAATTCAACAACATAATAACCAAATATCTCTGTATAGGAAAATATAAAGTCCAGTGACAAGGGAGAGAAGCTTAAAATGCATACTACACACAAAGGACTGTTTTCTTTAATATTCAAATTGGAAATATTGAAATTGATTTTTTAAAAAGAGCAACAGTCCGATAAAAAATGTAAATGGTATCAACAGCTAGTTCACACACAGCACTTTTACTGAGCACTCCCTCATGCCAGACACAGAGTTGGTGGCTGGCACATTTGAAAGGCCAGACAGACAACAGTCCCTACCCCTTGCAATTGGGAACTCACAGTCCAGTAGGGTAAAGCAAAAGCAAACATTAAAACACAGTAAGTGAATTTCACAGTAGGGTCAGAGAGGCTATGCATCCTGGGGAGAAAGAGCAGAAGTAGGCTCTGTCCGGGAAGCAGGTGGCCTGCAATTTTAAATCAGGTTGTCAGGAGAGTCCTCACTGAGAAGGAGCTATCTGGGCACAGACTCAGAGGAGAAGGAGTTGGTAGGCAACAGAGGGAGGAGCCAGTGCAAAGCCTGCACATGCGTTTGAGGAAGAGGAAGGAGATGAAGTAAGAGAAATAAGCAGGGGCATAAAGAAATAAAAATAGCTCAAACATGATAAGACAACCTACCTCACCAGCAACAAAAAAAAATGCAAATTAAAACCACTGTACACTGAAATTCTGTTTTTCACCTACTGGACTGACCAAATAATACTGATGATAATACAAAGAGCTAACATGTGTTGAGTGTTCAGCCTGCCTAGCCCTGACATTCTGGGAGCCTGCTGACACTCTGCGTCACTGCCATCCCCCCACCATTTACAGATGAGGAAATTAAGTCACAGGTTGCAGAACTAGAAAGACAGGGAGCTAGAATTCAAAATCAGGCTATGTGGCTCCTGAACCCAAGTTTTACTTAGGAGGACAAGTCACCTCAAACATTTGATAACACTCTTGGCCGGGCACAGTGGTTCATGCCTATAATCCCAGCAATTTGGGAGGCCAAGGCAGGCGGATCATTTGAAGTTGGGAGTTTTAGGCCAGCCTAGCTCATGTGGTGAAACCCCATCTCTACAAAAAATACAAAAATTAGCCTGATTCGGTGTTGCGTGCCTGGTGTTGCTGCGTAATCCCAGCTACTCGGGAGGCTGAGACAGGAGAAACACTTGAACCCAGGAGGCAGAGGTTGCAGTGAGGTGAGATTGTGCCACTGAACTCCAGCCTGGGCGACAGAGTGAGACTCCATCTCAAAACAAACAAACAAATGAACAAACAAACAACACTTTGCTTCTCCACGCAGGGGAGACAGATAATCCTGCCTGTCACTGGGGTGGGGTTGGCGGTGGGAGCAGCACATGCTGGCAAATGGCTGTCAGACACCTCTGGGGACTAGCAGTGACCCACGTGCACATGGGGCACATATGTGGACACTCACTGCCACATGTCTAGAAGAGCAAAAACTCAGAACCAGCCTGAGTGCCTGTTGGAAGGGAAGCAGTTAACTAAACTATGATATACACCTAAAACAGAACATGACACAGCTATTTAAAAACACCAAGGTAACTATTCACTGAACAGAGCTCCAGCGGAGCTGGTATGTTCACTGTGTGCACAGTACATTGCCACTTCTAGAGAATCCATGAAAGATGCCGGGCGCGGTGGCTCAAGCCTGTAATCCCAGCACTTTGGGAGGCCGAGACAGGCGGATCACAAGGTCAGGAGATCGAGACCATCCTAGCTAACACGGTGAAACCCCGTCTCTACTAAAAAAAAAAAATACAAAAAACTAGCCGGGTGAGGTGGCGGGCGCCTGTAGTCCCAGCTACTCGGGAGGCTGAGGCAGGAGAATGGCGTAAACCCGGGAGGCTGAGCTTGCAGTGAGCTGAGATCCGGCCACTGCACTCCAGCCTGGGCGACAGAGCGAGACTCCATCTCAAATAAATAAATAAATAAATAAATAATAAATAAATAAATAAATAAATAATCCATGGAAGAAAGAACATGCTCTTAAAAAGCATGAAGTGTCTTTGGAATCTTTAGAAGAAACTGGTTATAGCAGTTTGCTTCCAGGAAGTAAACTAGGTAAGCAGGGGAACAAGAGGAAGATTTACTTTTTACTGTGTACATTTTTGTACCTTTAAGATTCTGAACTACATACGTTCATTACTGACTCAACAGCAATTTATTTTTAAAAGTAAAGCTTCAGGCTGGGCGTGGTGGCTCAGGCCTATAATCCCAGCACTTTGGGAGGCCGAGATGGGGGGACTGCTTAAGCCCAGGAGTTCGAGACCAGCCTGGGCAACATGGAGAGACCCTACCTCTACAAAAAAAAAAAAAAAAAAAAAAAATACAAAAATTAGCTGGGTGTGGTGGTGTGCACCTGTGGTCCCAGACATATGGGAGGCTGAAGCAGGAGAATCACTTGAACCCGGGAGGCAGAGGTTGCAGCGAACCAAGATCACACCACTGCACTCCAACCTGGGCAACAGAATGAGACCCTGTCTCAAAAAAATAAAATAAAACAGTAAGTAAAAGTAAAGCTTCGTATCACTGGAAAACCAGCATAATTTACCATAAGTGAAAGGTTTAAAAAAAGAAGTACAATAAAAATAAAATACTGTTATTAAGTTCTAGCCAGACATGGTTACAGTAATAGGCACTGAGCCTGCAATGTTAAGAGAAGTGTAAGAGCTCCCAGCACCAATCTGAGACCTCCTTAAAGTCATCAGAAGGACTTAAAGAATCTTGAAGAGGGAATAACTTTCTCACTGGGATCGACGTTCCTTAACACCATATCTGTGCACACATGAAGTCATCTCAGACACAACTCTAGGTATGTACCTGTCCTATCAGGAAACTTGTCAAGAGGCTGGCTTTGATCTACAAGTTAGACGATCCACCTAAGGCAGGGTGGGAGGGTAGAAGAGAGAAGAAGACACCCAGTTATGTCTGCTTAGTGGTCATAAGGATTTTCTGTTAATGAGGTTTCAGCCTTCTGCAAGACCAGTGAAGAAACCATGGCAATGTCCTCGCACCACAGTCAGCCACGTCAGCCTTGCTAGAGAGCAACTCCGAAGTCTCTGTCTGGCTGTACCAAAACCATGCTGTTGTATGCAAGCATGGTCACAAAGACGACTCAAGGTTGATGGGCATACAGGAGTCCTCTGTACTATTCTTAGAGCCTTTCTCTAAGTTTGAAATGACTTTGAAATAAAAAGCTTAAAAATGAAAAAAATGGGCTGGTTAGTGGTAGCTCACGCCTGTAATCCCAACTCTTTGGGAGGCCGAGGTAGGCGCATCACTTGAGGTCAGGAGTTCAACAGCAGCCTGGCCAACATGATGAAATGCCATCTCTACTAAAAATACAAAAATTAGCCAGGTGTGGTGGTGCGTGCCTGTAACCCCAGCTACTCAGGAGGCTGAAGCAAGAGAATTGCTCGAATCCAGGAGGCAGAGGTTGCAGTGAGCCGAGATCACGCCACTGCACTCCAGCGTGGGCAACAGAGCAAGACTCTACCTCAAATAAATAAATTAAATAAATAAATAAATAAAAAGATGACTACAGGTCAGGGAATTGGGGACAGGAAGAAAGAGAATGAACACATATTGCATGCCTAAGAATGCACCAGGCACATTATTTCAATTAATCTTAATAGCCCAGGAAGGAAAGATTTATTATTATTCACACCACACAGGTGCAGAAGCTAAGACCTGAAGAGATTTGAAGGATCTGAAGTGACTTGCCCTCAGTCACACAGCTAACAAACTGGAGGACTGGATTAGAACCCAAACCTCTAACTCAAGAGGAGAAGTTGTACCATGATACAAAGCAATATCGCCTGTCCGCCAGAGTCTAAGAGCCTGCATGCCCACCATGAGGCTGAGAAAAGAGGAAGTTAAGGAGATGCTCAAGGTCAGAGGTAGGAACCTATCTCATGAAGGGTGTTCCCTTCAACAGACGCACGAAGGAGCTCAGGTAGATCTGTAAGAGAACTTCCTGAGAGCAAGGGCTGGTAAAGATGTGGATGGATAACTGCAGACATGATTAAAGAGCTCTGGGGCTAAAAGTTTTCAAGACGGCTGATCCACATCAGGGAAGAAGTATGAATTAAGCCAGGGTTCTCCATCCATGAGCCATCTTCATGATTTCTGCCAGGCCCATGGATACTACCTCTACTATTATTTACTCACATGTATGTTTAAATCACATCATTTTAAAAAATTCAAATGCACTTATATTAAAAACAACTTTACATGACCTAAGTACAACACTATTAAACTTGCATTAAGGAGAAATTAACTGTAAAGATAAATGAAACGTTATTAGATGTTAACTGGATAACACGGCCTGCTGAAGCACTGAGCCTGGAACTCACTCTCTGCCGAAAAGGGGTCAGCAAGAGGTGGGGAAAGGCATGCTGGCACTAAATCCAGAGACTGGAAGAGAACCGGAAAATGCATGACCTTCAGTCCTGCTAAGCCAGAGCATTAATGATGTGCCAGGCATCAGCTCATAGCATCCCCTTATCGTCAGCCAGGAGCGGCCCACCCCTAGGGAGGCAGTGAAGTAGACACCGATCACCGGGAGGACAAGAGGCAGAGTCAGCATCATACAGGGAGACACACAAAGAGCAGAGGTTTCCAAGCTCCTGTCAGGGCCAAGGAGTCCACGGGGTGATGGCTGCTTATGCCGCCTTTCCAGATGCAAGCAGACACAAGGGCTCTGTAGGGCCACAAGGCTCCCAACCTAACCAGGGAGTTTTGCCTTTTTGCTTCTTTAAGCTACTGTGTCTATCTGGGGTAATCTTTTTAGCTGACTTTGCACAACAGTACAACTCCTCTTCAAGAGCAGTGAAAAAGAGCAGAAAATGGAATTTGAAATGTAGAAATAAAATAATTGTGGGCCATAAGCTATAATTTGATTTCATGCTTTATAAGGAAAGGAAAGAAGGCGTCCTTAAAATGTACAGTTTCTGCTCTCTCCCGCCTCAATCCTCTTCCCCCCTTTTTAACCATTTTAGGATTTCCTCTAGCACCGAAGAGAAAATAGGATTGTGGAAAATGTTCAGTTCTCAAGTGTCACTACCACTCAGGGCAAGCTCGATTTTAATGTGAACTTCCCATTCTGGGTAAGAGGAAATTCTTCAATTAATAAACCGGGTGTGCGGAGGCCAGTCTTTAAGGTTTAATCAATTTCATCTGTACTTAGGATAAAAAGACTGACTATTCTTTTTCCCCCTCGTTTTCCTTCTTTAAAAAAATAATAAAATGAATGTTTTATTTTAAATTCTTTGAGGTTCGTATCTCCTGTTTCAGGAAATATTGTCTATTTCATGCAGTGAGTATGAAAACTTCCCCCTACCCCCTGCCCAACTTTTTAACTTTTCCTCCAAATCTTTATTCAAAAATAACTAAATTATCCTTTGCCCTTATATACTATAACAGCTTGGGAGATGATATGAGTTATACAGGATTTTGGCAGACACCTTGAGGGGCGCTTGGGGGTGGGGGTGGGAACAGACAGATGAATCACCAAATATGGATACAAGAACTTTTGGACAAAACAGTAAGAGGTAGACAAAGGAATGTGAATTACGAAGAAAACCCTGAGCACACTTCACCATCAGCGACGCCTGAAATCCAAACAGAAACCTCGCCCATGGAAGAGCCCCTGCCCTGTGTGTCCTCATGTCTCTCCCAGTTCTCTCAGCTGGGGAGCGGGGGGAGATGCAAAAGGATGGCTTGGAATCTCAGAATTAAACCCAGGAGCTTTCCCAGCAGTGCTGAATAAACACTCAGACTTGCCAACCAACCAGGAACAACAGGCCCTAACAGGGCACCGAGAACCCCTGACTCTTTTATTACGTGACATGGACACCGAGTCTACCTCGGACCCTGGGGCAGGGTTGGGAATCAGGCCCCACAGCAAAGGGCTCAGGGCACAATCCCTGGAGAGGGCCAGCTTGAGTTGGAGCCCCTGCTCCACTTAGCAGCGGTACGATCTTTCACAAAATGCCTGGGCTCTCCAGGCCTGTTTCTTCATCTATCATATGGAGATGAAACCATTACTAACCTTTTAGAAAGGTATGTGATGTGCCTAGCAGACTGCTTAGAACAAAGAAGGTACCTGATCCATGAGACGGGAGAGCTAGAGTTACAAAGATCTGTGCAATTCAGTGTCATCTCAGTTCTTCCTACAAGGTGCCTTAGGGAAAAGGCTATTTTTTAAAGTCAATAATTTTCACAAAAATTCTGGAACTCTGGGGCCCTGTCAATGTGATTTCCATTGTGAAACTGAGTGGAGGGCCTCATCATTCATAACAATGGCTACCAATTATCAAGGTCTCAACTGGGCTGGCCACAGTGCCAAGCAACAGCCCATCCAGGTATGAGAAATCTGAGGCTTAGAAAGTTAGATACAGAGCCCAGTCCACAATGAGGGCTCACTAAAATGAGGGGAAGGAGGCGAGGGAACACAGGAGAGAGGGGATGGAGGGGATGAAAGGGAGGAGAGGAGTAGGGGGACAGTGCAGTCCTATAACTAGAACATGGTGGAGCCAGGAGCCAACGCTAGCTCTGCCTGATCTGAAGCAACATAAATTAGTTCCACTGGCCACCTCCCTGAAGGTCAACAAAGAGGATTTCTCTTGAAGACAGCACCCAGTGATCTCTAAGGGAAACTGTGAAGGAAACTTCCTGGAGTCCTCCATCTCTAGATTTCAGGGCATGCCTATTGATGCACGGGCCACCTTGAGAGTGAGGGCAAGGTGTGTGGGGAGACAGACAGACTTTGTAGGGAACATTCTGGATTCTACTTCAGCTTCCCCAATCTGCTTGCTAAGTGAGACCTGTCTAAAGGCCCTTACCTATTTGAACCTCAGTCTCTCCTACCTGTAAAATGGGGATCATATACTATAAACAGAGCAGTGTGAGGCTCATGGATACTTGCTAACCAAACTCACTTGGGTCTGGGAGACAGCAGGTGCTTCATCATGAAAATGATCATTATGAGAGCTCTTGTGCCTGAGTTCCTGTTCTCCCTAACAAATGCTATCATCTCACAAAGGCCTGTCCTAAAGTAAAGGAAGTGGAGAGCACTTGTCCCAAATGTAAAAGCCTCCAGTGGCCAAGTGCAGTGGCTCACACCTGTAATCTCAGCAATTTGGGAGGCTGAGGAGGGAGGATGGTTTGAGGCCAAGAGTTTGAGACCTGTCTGAGCAACACAGTGAGACCTCCATCTCTATAAAAAAATTTAAAAAACAAAAATTAGCCAGGTACAGTGGCACATGCCTGTAGTCCTGGCTACTCTGAAGGTTGAAGGAGAGGATGGCTTCAGCCCAGGAGCTCAAGGTTGCAGTGAGTTATGATCGTGCCACTGTATTCCAGCCTGGGCCACAGAGCACGATCTTATCTCGAAAGAAAAGAAAAGGAAGGAAGGAAGGAAGGAAGGAAGGAAGGAAGGAAGGAAGGAAGGGAGGGAGGGAAAGAATGAATGAATGAAAAAACAAAACAACGAAAGAATGAAAGAAAGCGAGCGAGAAAGAAAAGAAAGGAAAGGAAAGGAAAATAAAAGAAAGAGAAAGAAAGAAAGAAAAGAAAAAAGAAAAGAGAAAAGAAAGAGAAGGAAAAGGAAAGGAAAGGAAAGGAAAGGAAAGGAAAGGAAAGGAAAGGGAAAGGGAAAGGGAAGGGGAAGGGGAAGGGGAAAGGGAAAAGGAAAGGAAGGGAAAGGGAAAGGAAAGGAAAGGAAGGGAAAGGGAAAGGAAAGGAAAGAAAGGAAAGGAAAGGAAGGGAAAGGGAAAGGGAAAGGGAAAGGAAAGGAAAGGAAGGAAAGGGAAAGGGAAAGGGAAAGGGAAAGGGAAAGGAAACCCTCCAGGGCTGGTGGGCACCTCACACGAGCAACATGGGCTAGGCATAAGTCAAGGTGTGAGACCAAAGGGAACAGAAATTCTTGCACCCCATTTGGAGGGGACCGTTTCTCCTCAGCTCCAGTACACCATGGCCAGACAGGAATGTAGGCCTCAAGTTGCCAGATCCTCCGATTTTTTAAGAGATGCCAAAAATCTGGAATATTATATGAAATTCGCCAATGTTTAAATGTTGACAACCAATTGAAAAAAATGTTTAAACAGCATGGCCCAAACAAAACATGTTCATGGGCCAAGACTGGCCTGTAACTCCCTAGTGTGAGAACTCCGGAGTTTTCGTTAGAAAGGAAAGTTCGAAGAAACAGAATAAATATCCAGCCTCTTTGGCCTGTAACTATTGGAGTCAGAAAAGCACTCAGGAATCAGTCCGCTGTGCCTGGGGTAGGGCAGATTTGACAGTCCAATCTTCTTTCTCCCGTGAGACATGTTTTGCCCTTGGTGGGCCTAGGGAAGGTAGATGCCAGGAGGGTCATCCTGGAGGAAAGGACAGTGGGCTCTCTGGGGTCCAAATGAGACCAGATGAATCTCACTCAGCCCTTGCCCCTCCAGCAGGGCCACAAGGGGAGAGCACTTCGCTCTCTGGCCTTGGCTTCTTCCAAAGCTGATGAAAAGGCCATGCGGAGTCTGCCAAACACTCGCTCCCTAACACTCTGGACCGAGGCCCCACAGCTAGTATCACAGCCACAGTATACATATGCTGTGTAAAAACAGGGCCCACTTCATAGACTGTTAGGAGGACTGAAGGAGTTAACGAATATGAAAGTTCCAAACAGTCTCCGACATTATATTCTCTCTAGTGGGGATTTTCCCTAGAATTTCAAACATAGGTTTTCATACTGAGTCTCAATATAGCCCCAGGAGGTAGAAAGCCTAGGAATAACCTAAGACAATTATTTCCCTGGATGATGAAGCAGGAAAATCTCAGAGACACCAGGCTGGAATTTCCTCTGGGAGAGAAGTTATTCTTATCAAGACCTTTCCACAAGAAATGAGCATTGTCTTTATAGGTGACATTTAATGTAGTGTTTACTATAACTAGGTTCTGATCTAAGTGTATTGCATACATCAGCTCATTGAACTCAGTCCTTGGATATAGGTACTATTACCAACACCCTCATTTTGCAGATGATCACATCAAGACACAGAGAGTTTGCACTGCCTGCTTGCCCAAGGTAAAATTGTCAGGTAAGTGCAGGGACAGGATCAAACCCCATTCAGGCCGGGGACCTGGTATCTAATAGTGCTATGTTGCCCTCTGTGCAGAAGAGAGTGAGGGTCACAGGAGGTCAAGGTCAGCGATTGACTCCCCAACCCTGACCCTCCTTCCTGGGCAAGGAACAAGAAGGGCAGTGTGGTTGGGCCCCTACCTGCACCACCTGACAGTCTCACGCCCACCACCCCCACCTCCTCGCACTCCATGCTTCAGCTCATCACTCAGCCATGCTCTCTATCACCCCAGGACTGTGGCCCATGCACATGAGACTAGAGCATTCTGCCCACTTTGTCCTTTCTCTGGCAACCCAGCCTTCAAGTTTTGGCTAGATGTCACCTCCCAGGTATTTTCCAGGCTCCCCCTCATCTGGAGGTGACAGCACCTCCTCAGAGTCCCACTATCCCACGCTGCCCCAGGATAGTGCTGTTTGTGACTCCCAGGTTCCTCTGCAGCCTCACCCACTGGGACAGGGACCTGGGCCGCCTTATCCCACAGAATCCCTTGCACATGGCAGCAAAGAATAGGTGTTCAACAAATATGTATGAAGTAAATGAAAAGCCCCGAAAGGTCAGAGACGACCGGGTCTGTTCAATTACTTTAGAACACCCCCTCCAGCAACAATTAATCAACTCTTCTCTACTCCTCAGTGGTGGCATCCTAGTAACACTTAAAAAGGTTATGTATGCTTGTTTAGAAACAGAAAAAAGGGGAGAAAAGCTGAACAACTAAAGTGGCCGTGCCAAGACAAAATCAAATACTATAAAGATCTGGTGGCCCAGGGCCAATACAGAGAGGACTCGGGCTGCAAGGACTGCGTCCACTTGGAGAAGACCCCAGTAATCTGAATGAGGGGAGGACGGGCCCTCACATATCCGCTTTACAGATTAAGAAAGAGAGACTCAGGTCAAGGAACTCTCATCCAAGGCCCCACTGGCAGCAAAGGCAAGAACTGGGACTGAACTCGGGCTCAATCCACCCACGGACCCAGACTCCTCCTCCCCTATCATGGAAGCAGGGTCTGTCCTCACAAGGCCCCTGAGGCAATGCCGCTCTCACCAACTCTCACTGTGGGTTCCAAAAAACAACAGTTGTCTTAGACACAAACATACCCTTGTAGAAATGGGTCCCCAAGCCACAGGGAGCCCCTCCCCTGAAGCAGAGAAACCAAGGCAGGACATTCTTGACTAACCCTAAGTTGAAGGTGCTGGAAGGGCTTGGGCCAATGCTCAGGGCCCTGACTCAAACCCATCAGGAGCCTCACCCCATGAAGGGTCCTGAGGACACTGGGTCACTGAGCCTGCGAGAGTGAACCTAAGAAACTGTTTACTGGGGAGCAGGAGACCAAAAAAAGAAGAACGGAGTAGGGGGTAAGGGGAGGAGTCTGTCATAAAAAGTAAGTAAAATCAGCAGAATTCCTTCATGTAAAGGGTGGAATTAGCATATGGGCTCAGCTGCCAAGTGA
This sequence comes from Trachypithecus francoisi, assembly GCF_009764315.1. NCBI lineage: Eukaryota > Metazoa > Chordata > Mammalia > Primates > Cercopithecidae > Trachypithecus > Trachypithecus francoisi. The sequence goes on from NW_022681453.1 coordinate 60,966,504, forward strand.
GGCCATTGAAGCAAGCAATGTAAATGAGTTCAAGATACAATTAGACATTTTTCTGGATGGAGACAGAGGTACTGAAGAAGGCATGGCAGGTCACATTTCAGAAGGAGCAGCAGGAACACACTGCACTGTGAAGCAGCCTGCAGAGCCCACCATGTCCTGCAAGCCCCAAGCAAGCAACCAGAGGGACAGGATGCAATGGCCCGAGAGAGGCCGGGGCAGGGGGGCCCCCCAGTGGAGGCGACAGGCAGGCCAGGCTAGAGGGCTCTCCTTCCCCACTATTAATTTCTCAAGATGCCTCATACTGTACCTGCAAACCAGCTACCCTCTGTGCACCACACAACCCTCTGTGTACCACCATATCTGGGCACAGAAATAAAAGTTTGCTTCTGTTCCAATCTGTATGGCTGTCCCTAGGCTGAGTTCTGAATTTCAGAAATTAATCCAACCCAGTCTCTGCCCTCGAGGATCTTCAGAGTCTTCTGGGGAGACACACACACACATACAGACAACATCAACACAGCGAAGTATATAAAAGTTAAATGAGAAGTTTCTGCTAAGCAAGCATAGAAGAGGGGAATTTAGCAATTGGAGGGAGGGAGCAGGCCGGAAAGCTAAGGGAAGAGGCCGTTGAGGGCACAGGACACAGCAGGGGGCTACGGAAGCCCCAGCTGCCAGTGCTGCACAGAGGATGCTGAGCATGCACTTCCCTGGGATCTTTGGGGAGATGGCCAGATCACCTCAAGCTTTGTTAGAAAAGGACGGAATGACCAGAGGCGCCAACCGCTGGCCCCTGGACCAGATATGACTCAATGGCAACAACTCAGTACAGCTGTTCCCAATCTTCTCAAGAGCACAGCACATGTGGCCCACCCAAGGAACAGAAAATGCTGGGTCCTTGTGAGGGACACAATTTATTAGGGCCTCTCTAACCCAATTGGTTCTGATGTCCTCCTTTATGTGGCTCACGGCATGGGCTGTCTAGCTTCGTCAAGCTCCTGGGCCTCTTCCTGAAACATTCATTTTCTTTAAGGTGAAATAAATGTTTACTCCCAGTCACTCTAAAAGGATCACAAGCATTTCCTTTGTGTTCTCAGCATACTTGCTGGCAACGAGTGTTTCCACAGCCCCTGAGCTCCTGCCCCAATTCTTACTGGGGATCTGTTCTCCGGCATATCCTGAGAATCAATCTCTTGCATCAGTGAACTGAGTCTCTTCAACTGAAACTAGAAATAACTGGTAACACTCTGAGAAGACAATAAGGCACATCTGCCTCTGTGCCCAGTACCTTGGTCTGTAAAGCAGCATGAAACCAGACCACCTGAGGAGTGATAGGACACTGAGCAAGTGCTCGGCAGTGTTCTTCCCTTCTCTCCAAAGCTGGCAGGTGCTCAGAGCTGGTGTCCTCTCAGTTCCAGTGCCCTGCCCCATAAAGCCTGGGTGCCTAACCATCCAGACCAGAGGGGAGAGGAAGGGGATGCAGAAGAGGTCTTGGGGCCAGGGGACAGTACAGTAGAGATGGAGAGGTAGCTGGTGCTCTGTCCTCCTCCCTGGCAGAGAAAGACAACATTAAGTCTGCATTTATAAACAGCTACTACGTGCCAGGCACGGTGCTAGGGATGCTTACACCTGCATTCACGTCATCTTCACAACAACCCTGCAAAGTAAGCAGTCTAATTCCATCTTCCAAAGGTGGAAACTCAGTCAAAGAGGTCAAGTCACAGGCTCAAAACACACAGTGAGTACATGGCAGAGTGAAGATCCCAAAGGCCATAGAGTCTTCCATAACCTTCAGAACTCCCTGTAGCCATGTAGCCTCATTGTAGGGGGCCTTGGCACTGCCTGTGTACCAGAAGCAGCTCTTTAAGAATAGACACAAAACCAAAAAAAGACATTGACCCAGGGCTGGGGCTGGACTTGCCTCACTGTGGCATCCAGCCCTGTCTTCCAGAAAAGAGCTCTTCTGTACTGGTGGGAGGCTTCCTGGAGCAGTGCTCATCTTCCTGTCTACTTCAGCCCCTATATCTTGGGCAAAACTTTAGGTTGAGGTTAGATGCTTCATCCTACTTGGGGTAAGCATGCCTGGGCAGTCAGATGTAGTACATAAAATATAAAGCTCACTAAGAGGGGTGGGGATTCAAATCCCAATACTAGGGTCTGACCTGAGGAAGCCAATCTACCTCTCTGAGCCTCGGGCTCCTCATTGGCATGAAGGACTTGGAGATGTATATGTTCTTATATTTTGTGGAGGGAGGAGGTGGGGAACTATATTTGAAGAACATTTTTTCAAGAAAATCAGGAAAATTCTAAATATAGATAGGGTATTGGACACCAAAGAATAGTTATTATTAGCTGTGTTAATAACATTGATTTATGCAAGAAAAAATCTGTATTTTTTAAAGATATATACATAAGTATTCAGGGGTAAAATGACCCAAGACCTCATAAATTTGTTTAAAAATACTTCAGCAAGGAGTCTGCCTGGAGGGTTCATGAAGGTTTGTTCTCTTTGGCCTGCATATGTTTGAAACCTTTCACTTTTCACATAAAACTTCTTGAAGGCAGATCTAACAGGAACATGATAAATGTAAGTGAGAACCTGGGGATGAGGACACATGCATGAAAAGACCCAAGGGTGACCACAGGAACCATTTAAATATAGAATTAAGTCTGAAGAACTGTGACGTTTATTCTTCCAATAAAATGATGTGCCTCTTATATACCAATTGCATTTACTATCATTCTTGAAAGAAGAAATACATACTATGAAAATTATTTCACTAATGCTGACTAAAAAAAATCCTGAAGCAGAACCTCCAAAAACAGGAGGAGAGGAGGTGTCACAGAGTGGTGCTTCATTTCTCAAGGTGATAGGTTGGGAAATCCAGGCTTAAGCAGGTTCATTGAAGATTTAAAAGTAACACTTTGTAGAACCATTTTTAGATCTAAGGTAAAAACAAAAAAACTGTAGACCTACACAAATGAAAAGAGAATGCGAAACAGAAGATCACATAGAAAATAACAAAAAGAGCAAAAAAGGATAGAAAGTGTTTTTTTTTAAATGGAACATGATGACAAAAGACCAAATATAAAACAATAGATGTAAAAGGGATAAGCCAACCTATTTAAACAATGAGGTTTCCGAAATACAAAATATAATTCTGTTTTTATATCTTTGATGCCATTTCAAATGATTTCTTTTTTTGTTGTTTTCCTCGCTTTGTTTTCTGGTTTTCCTGCAATGCTCACACAACATGCACGCACATATGCACATGCTCATGGACATCCTATGACTGCTTTCTATGCACCAGGTGCTGGTCCAAGGCACTTTACAAAGATGATCACACAACATCCCTGTGTTGTTGTCACTAAATTTCCCACTTCATAGATGAGGATACTGAAGCCCAGCAGTGTCAAGGTTACTTAAACGTTCACTCTTTTGTAATTTTGTATATAAACTTTACAACACAATTGGAAATACGTATCACAAGTTGTATACCATAATTCAATAGTGACACAAACCACCTAAAGTCAATGGTCAGACCCCATAGTTTAAGGGTACAGTCCCCAACAAGACTGCTTTCACTTCAGATACCAGCCACCAGTTTGGGGGTCCCTAGGCCACCCACACTTCTGACCAGCTGGCTGCAAATATACGGGGTTCCCATGACCTCCTCAGGTTAGATAATTAACTAGAACAACTCACAGAACTCACAAAAGCACTATTCTTACGATTACAGTTTTATTATAAGGATAAGAATCAGGAGCAGCCAAACGAAGAGATGCATGGGGTGAAGCCTGGGAGGGCCCTAGATTCAGAGCTTTGATGCCCTCTCCCTGTGCAGTCAGGGAACATCACCCTCTGGGCATATCAATGTGTTTACCAATCAGGAAGCTCCCTGAACCTCAGTGTCCAGAGTTTTTACTGGGGTTTCATTACATGGGTATGATTGATTGAATTACTGGCCATGAGACTGAACTAAATTTCCAGCCCCCCAAAGGTCAGGAGGTCAGCATGATATCATATGGCCCATAGGCCTAACTCTCTAATGACATGGTTGGTCTTTCAGGCATGACCAGTCCCTATCCTGAGTCATCACCTTAGCATAAACTCAGGTGTGCCCCAAGGGTCCACCATGAGTAACAGAGACACTGTTATCACTCTGGAAATTCCAAGGGTTTCAGAAGCTCCAGGAACCTGGGACAAAGACCAGACAAATTCTTTATTATATAATAATAGTAAAGCTAAAAAATGTTCATATATTCCTATCTCTTCCTTCCCTTACAAAATAAAAGGCCCCACCCATAAATAAAGCCATCTCATTTTTGGTAATCTGCTCTAAAGAATAATCTAAAGAATAATCTGAAATGCAAACAAATGTTCAACACGTTGTGGTTAAAGTAGGTAATATTGTACACAGTGCATACATTCATCAAGAGTAGACAGATAAATTATGGCAGAGCAGGACAATAAAATACTACAGAGCAATTAAACATATTTTCAGAGAAAATTTAATTATGATACAGAAGAAGGCTCACGTTTCAAAACTTTGTTTAAATAAGGATCTAAAATTTTATACCCAGTAGAATCCCTACTAGGAAAAAAATGCCAAAATAGTTAACTCAAGAAACAGGTTAACAAATTATTCTTATTTCTTTCCTATAATTTGCTCTATTTTCCAGATTTTCAACATACATGAGCACTTCTATAGTAAAAAAAAAAAAAAAAAAAAAAAATACTTTCAGCTGGGCACAGTGGCTCACATCTGTAATCCCAGCCCTTTGGGAAGCCGAGGCAGGCAGATCATTTGAGGTCAGCAGTTCAAGACTAGCCTAGCCAACACGGCAAAACCCCATCTCTATTAATACACAAAAATTAGCTGGCTGTGGTGGTGTGCACCTGTAGTCTCAGCTACTAGGGAGGCTGGGGCATAAGAATTGCTTGAACCCAGGAGGGGCAGGTTGCAGTGAGCTGAGATCGCGCCACTGCACTCCAGCCTGGGTGATAGAGTGAGATTCTGTCTCCAAAAAAAAAAAAAAACTTTGAAGAAACACACAAAGAATAAAACGACCTACCCTAACTTCCATGAAGCATTAATAAGATAATTAATCTGAAAGCACATGGTGATGACTACATTTTTAATACTTAGAATTTCTTTTTGGTTTGTTTTCAAATTTACCTACTCTTTTTTCAGAATGTCCTAATCTTGCTATAATTTCTATTCCATTATTTACATTTCAAATATTCTTATTTTAAATTCTCTTTCAGATTGTTTTATGGTTTCTAGTTTCTAGGACCTGAGTTTTCCCACTTGAGAATCTATAGATTCTCTTTCTCAAGGTGGTAATTTTCCCTGCATGCCTTGTAATTTTGTCTGTAAACTCATCTTCAGCAAAGGTTGTTTTCTATGGGGGCTCACACATGTGTGCAACTGTAAAGGTGCCCCTATAGGGAGACCAGGGGCTATGGCAGCCCAGGGTCATAAGGTGTCACCAGTTTCTATGTTAATTTCTTGGCTCAGGATTTCCATTAGCACATGCAATCTCAGGAATTCTGTCCTCTCCTGGGTGAGGGGAACTTTCTCAGCTCACCTCACAAGGCAAGCAATTTAATCTCCACCAGTTAGAGGCAACTTCTTAGTCTTTTTTCTTAATTTACCAGGTGAACCTCACATCTCCAATCTGGATACCCCTGTGAACTAACGGGCTTCCATTCACATTCTCTGCTGAGAATTTGACCTCCTTTTCTAGTCTAGCTCTTGAAGATGCACCTTTCTTGCTTCTCAACCTAGCTGCATATTTTTTCTTCTCTTACTGTTTCCTCACTTTATCCAGCATTTCAATGTGTTTGGGACACAAGGCTTCCAGCAGCAGCATGGCCCACCATGTTAACTGGAAGTCTGAAAGAACATGGTAAATTGCAAGGTGCAAGTGTGGCACACCGATGATGTTTCTGAATTTCTCCTGTGAGGGACATGAACCATCATGTTATTTTCAGCACTCAAAACACTGATGGAAACCAAATGTACTGAGAGTAACTAGAATTCATTTTGGCGAACAGAGAAATATAAACAGAGTTGTGTTGTAGACTCTACATCAAAAAGACTTGGACTTGAACCCTGGCACTGCCAGCTGTGCCATCTGGGGCTACTCATCTGTCCCACCGCCCAGCCACAGGGATAGCATGAGAACTGACAGCAATGCACATACAGCACTGCAGAAGAAACACAGGCTTGAAGCAGGGTCTGCTGCAGGATGCTCCGGGAGGCTGGTACTTCCTCGCCTGATCTGACAGCACACATTCAAGGACAGGCTGGCATCATTCTGTACCCGTTCCCTCAGGCAGGCACATAGTCAGGGCCTTAGAACAGTGAGTTAGAAGTGGGGAGCAGAAGGGCATAGCATCTCTATGGGATTGGCACAGGGGAGGTTCTTGCATGTGGAGTAATCTTCAGACTGCATGGCGGGTAACATCCATAGTCATACTTCACCAGGGAATAGGGGGAAGCTGGCCAGCCACACCTCTAAGAGTATGTTGTGTTGTCTCTTGTTTCCTGTGACTGTCTCTGTGAAGCCCCATCATTTGACAGTAGAGACACTTTATGGTCTCTACATCTGCTGGGGCTTTGGTGTCAGTGATGGCACTGTCCACAATGAACAGCCACATAAACACCATGACAGAGCACTCAAGAGTGACAGTAATTGATATTATTCCTGGTTCCACCTCTAGAGAAGCAACGCGTTCAATTCATTTAACTCCAAAGATATTTCCTGAAAAGAACTCAGGCACCTTTGCTTGGGAGCACAGACTCTGGAGCCAGAATGACTGGGTTCGAGTCTCTGTTCCACCACTTACAAAGCTAATGATTTTGTTAAGTTACTCACTCTCTCTACCCCTCAGTTCCCTCATCTCCAGGAGTTGTAATCCTACAACTAGGCCTAGATCTGTAGTCCTTTCCACATAAAGTTGTGGTCAGAAATATCTGTTACTGCATTAAAGTGCAGAGAACAGAGCTGCCACCACAAGTGCAAAGTAAGAGTTCACCATTTTTATTACTGCTACTCATTCTTTCTGCTCATACATGATATTTAGGAACAATACTGTATTCCTTGGACACAACTCTAAGTATAAAAGGGATAATTTTTTCACTAATGACTTCAGACAGTAGGGTAGCACTGGGTCCCAGGGACACACTAGAAGGGCACTCTTTCAAGATTCATTTAGCCAAGAGTTTTTTGTTGTTTTTTTTTTTTTTTCTCCTAGTGTCTATTACATGCCAAGCACTATTCTAAGGGAATGCAGCCATTTAACAAAACAAATAAGGTCCCTGTCCTCATGGAGTTTACATTCTAGTGTGAGATACAGATAATGAATAAATATTTTCTTCATAGCTTTTACAGAGAGATAAATGCTGCACAGAAAATAAAACAGGATTATAGGATAAAGTGGTGGGATGTGATGAGGATATTATTCCAAAAAGGGTAGTCAAGAAGGTTCTCTTGGAAGATAAAACAGATGAGGAAACAGCAAGAAGAAGGCCCAAGTGAGGAGCAGGTCTGAGGGAGAGAAGAAAGACTCAAGTGGCTGCAGACAGCAAGCCGAGTGGGGGTGACAGGAGTGGGCTGGGTCACCGGGAGCCTTGAAGGCTGCAGTATGGAGTCAGGATTGTATTTACTGATAACAGAAGGCCAAGGACAGTTTTTCAAGTGGGGGAGTAATATAACCTGATGGATGTTTTAAAAGGTCACTCTGTGCTATGTGGACAATGTATATCAAAGGCCAGAATGGCAACAGGGAGGCCAGAGGGCAGTTGCTGCCATCACTCCAGTGGGAGAGGAGGTGGCTGAGGCCAGGATAGCACTGGGGAAATGGTACCACTGCACCAAAGCCTGAATGAGTCCGCTCAGCCATAGAGGGAGGCAAAGGCTGAGCAGAGGCATCCAGCACAGAATGTCCACTCCTCTGCTCAGGCCTTGGCATAGCCTCCTCTCGTAGTATCTTCCAACGTCCATCTCCCCACTACACTATGAGCTTCCTGACAGCAGGCGCTGGATATTATGTTCAGAGCACAGTGTCGCCCATGTATTGAAAGTTCTGAGGGAATGCCTAACTGAAGGAGGACATAAGAAAGAGAAGAATTCTTACGTTCCTTAGCAGGAAGTCTACAGATAATGTCTAAAGTCGAACAAAAAGTAGCACAATAAACATTGTGTAAAGATTATATAAAAATAATAAGCTAAGAGCTGCAAATGGTTGCCTTTGGGGCAGGGGAGGCTCTGTTCTTATTCACTTGCTTGTCCAGCTTCTTTACTAGCCCGTCAGCTCCAGGAGGGCTGAGACCCTGCTCCTGACGCATGCAGTACACGTAAGTGCCGAAACAATGAACGAGCAAACCAACGGCCAGTCCAGAATCACTCCTTCAAACCCCAAACCCAAGCCTCTGGAAACATACCAAAGGAATGCCTGAATGGACACATCTAAAGCAAGAATTAAACATAAATCAAGACAGTTGAGCAGCTTGAGTAGTCCACTCTAAGACATGGACACTGCACTTGGCCCAGAAAGTTAGCCGCATCTGTTTGCTTAAAGCAACTAAAACAAAAATTGTTTTAAGTTACAGCTGGTGTCTGGCCACTCTATCAAGCACTTAAGATATAGAGCTGATTATTTTCTGGCAACAATGAAGAAAGAAAGGCTGAAAGTACGGTGTCCTGTTACCAGCTGTTTCCGGAGTAGTTCTTACAGTCTATGTCTGTGTCAGGGTCAGAGCCAAATGAAGAGGCCTATACATGAAGTTTGTTGTGGTTTGTCTCTTTTTTTCTTTCATTTTTCCCCTTATTCACTTCACTTACTTGAATCGCAGAGAGTATAACCCTTTGGAGAACACCTCTGTGTACTCTCACTCCTAGTTAAAAAGCCCCTTAAAAGGGGACTTGAAAAACCAAGAAAAGAAACTTATCCACTGTGGTCTCTTGGACTTTACCCATTTACTTGGATCTAGATTTCAACACACACTGTCCACTGACCTGCTGTCTGGTCTTGAGCAAACCTCTTAACCCCCTGAGCCTGTTTCCTCTTCTATAAAGCTAGGATGATGAAATGTACCTGAAAGAGTTGTGCAGCCGAGGTGGGACTAAAGGGTAAATTTTATTTTCTTCTTTCTATGTTATTTTCCAAAATTGGGATAAGAAAATTCACTTCATGATAAATATAAATACTTTTAATAAAAATTATTATCTACTATAACAGTAACATATGAATACTTGAGCTACATGTCCAGCCCAGGCAGCCAGAGTCTTCGTCTACAAGGTCAAGTATCTGAAAAGTTTTCGGGATCACTGCCAAAGCCAGGGAATGAAGACTATCCCTGACTGCATCCCTTCCCAAAGTATTCTGTCCTACCTATAGCCCACTGCCCTCAATCAGTCACAACTATGGGGACCACATAGAGCCCTGTCCCAAGAGTGCTCTAGTCAGAAACTGACCAATGTCCTGTGACCTCTGTGAACGGGGCCAACAGGGCTCCCCTGAGGCTCTTGAAAGCAATTCACTGGGAAACAGGGCCAGTGAGCTGGGCACTGAGGCTGAGGGTGTGACAGAGACCTCATGTATGGGCAGCCATCAGAGGCCAGTACAGGCATGAGTGGGCTGGGAGGGGCAGAGGGGCAGGTGGGTGGGCAGGTAACCTGGCTGAGGCAGGTGGAAGGCCTAGCAGGGACATCACTGTGGCTGTCCAGTATGGACAACCACCTGCTCCAACTTGGCCTTAGCATGTCCAGCCCAGGCACAGCTCTGCTGCTACCAACAAATCCTTTTACTAGAGCCACCTTGAGCTAGTTTCAGCTTTCTACAACGAATCAAGCCTAAACTGCAGCTCCAGATCTGCAGACTGGTTAGTAGACATGAAGCCACCCCAGTGGAAACTGAGTTTGGTGACTGGCCAAGCTTTGATGTTCCTCCATCCCACAACTGGCCCGAGTCTCAGATTTGTTTATTTTTCCTGCATAACTTTTGCAGTGTTTCAACTAAACGGGACAGTTTTTATCAACAGTTTCCCGAGCAAGAAAAATAGCAGAATGCTTGGTTTGAAATGAAGACTGGTGGATCTGCTGGGCTGTGTGATGTATGAGAAATGCTCCTCCTCTGAGAGATTTGGAAACAAATGCAAGAACTATGCATCCCCCATTGTTATGGAGACCTAGCACTCCCCTGGCACAGGGTCTCTTTCCCTTTAGGATCATCTCTCTCCCCTTCTCAGTCTCTAATGTTTAGACAGTAGGAACTCTAGTCCCAGCTCCAGGGATAGGCGTGGGACCTAGAGCTGGCCACTCAGTCTCTCCTGTGCTTTTTGCTGGAACTCCTAGGAAACATCTTTCTGTGAGAGGGGCAAACTTGGCAGAAAGCAAGCACAATGAATGGCAGCTCTGCAATCTCACAGGAGCCTGCTGGCCTAAGAATTAATTAAGCCAGCATGAGGGAAGCAATCTGGAAAATGGGGCAGTGTCCTAACAATATCATTTGAGGCCCTGGATCCAGTTGTTTTTAAAGCTAGTCCTCACGAACTTCCTGGTTTTAAGAATCAGTTTGGGGTGGATTTTTGTCCTTTATAACCACAGATTACAGACTAATAACAGTGTATTAGCCCATGTTTTAACAATGTAGTTCAACTCAAGCATCTTTATTTTAATGTCTTGATAGCATGTTCCATGCCAGTGAACTGACTACTCACATGCATCATCTCATGTGATCCATCAACGCTGTCCAAGGTGCACTATGACTACCCTTACTTCACAGACAGGGTCCTATGAAGTAGTTAACTTCTGCCATCACCATCATAATCATCATCATTTTATCCAAAGTCACACAGATACTAGGGAGTAGAGCCAGGATCCAAACCCACGTCCTCTGAATTCAAACCCATGTCCTTCCCCCAGGGAAGGCCATGCTGCCTCTGTGTGCTCAATCTCATCCTAAATGCAGGCAGAGAGACACAAAAGAGCTTCACTCCCTAACATTCAAGTGCATGTAATCACCTTCAAATAAGACATATGTCCATGAACCAATTAGGGTTGCTGAAAGCCATAATATAATTGAGATCCCAAATGTGTGGTCCAGGTACTATTAACATGGCAGAAAGGCGAGGAGGTGAAGAGACTACACTTCAGGGCTAGATGTTGGTGTATAATCTCACCAACATTATTACAACCACAATAATGAAACCTACATCTTCTAATTCAATTCCTCACCAGCCACCTCAACTTTCCCACATCTATCTTCAACAAAGGTTTCTCATATTACATGATTCTGCTGTTACCTCCTCCTCCTCAGGAAAAGCATTCCCTGGTATCAGTGCACACAGAGGAACACCAGATTGCAGCCATAAGTGCTGCCCACCACCATCTTCAAAGAGCCTTCCTTATAGTTTTCAGGTGGCACAGAGCAAGATAATTTCCTGTTTCCCTCCTGGAAATGAAGAGATCCCAGGTAATTCTATAATCCTATCATACATCATTAATATTCTAGTGTTAACTGATGGCCTCCGGGCCTGTACGAGGTCATTTTCTATTGAATACATATCTTAACTGGTGGCCGCCAATGGTTACTCAATGATTTCTGCCTCATTGAGACAAAAATTTCAGTTTAGCCATCTCATTTTATATAACTGAGAAAACTGAATTTTTTGATCTCATATCATATTCTAACCAAGTTACAGTATATTAGTATGTGTCACTGAATGATTTCTCTTAGGTCAAAAATTTTTCTTATCAAATTATAATGTAAAATTAAAGATATGTTCCAGAAATGAAAAGTCAGCAAGGACTTCAAAAGGACTTAAGAAAAGTCCCAAAGCATAACAGTTCCCAAATATTCATCATTCCTGGGCCACCATTACAAAATTAGCTGAAAGAAACAAAATGCTGAACACAGCACAGTCCTTGCCTCGCTACTGCCAGCTGTTAGCAGTATGCTACATTTGTGTGCATTCCTGCATGTTCTCATTCTCTTTCCATATACATATATGTGAATATACATAATGCTGATACATAAAAAGGATTCCCAAACCATTTTAAAGCAGGTTACAGTCACGATGACACTTGAGCCCTTACCATCTGTCTTCTAAGAATTAGGACATCCCCCTACCCAAGAAATTTAACGTTGACTTACACCATAATATTACTTAATCTATTGCCTATATTCAGATTTCTCTCAGTTGTCCCCATTCTGTCTTTCAGAGGGGTTCTTTATATCTTCCAGATTTGCTGTCTTTAGCTTCCTTTAATCTAGAAGCATCATCTGCTCTTTACTTGGCTGAGGTTGGGGCAGGGGGGTTAGTTCTTTTGTGACTCTGACACTGTTGGAGAGTCTTATCTGGTTTATTACTTACTTAATATTTTTCTTTAAATTGACTTTTTTTAAATACTCAAACTATAAAACCAAAAAGAAAGCAAAAACATCCATAAAAAGTTCAGGTTTGATGTACTACTCATTTGATTTTTTTCTAACATACATTAAAATAAGTATGTGAGTTTAAAACATAACGTACCTGTCTGCTGGTGTTCCCTCACATGGCCCTGCGCTCCCTGTGAGACATGACCTTAGCCCTGCTGGGTCCTGCCCAGCCTCACCTGACTCCCCCAAAAGCAGGAGCTCAGCATCCCCAAGCAGCAGCTGCACTGTGTAGGGCAGCTCCTGGGCTACAGAGCCCCTTCTTCCTCTGGATCATTCAGGACCTACCTGCCTGTGACCTCTACCATGTCCTGAATGGCACTGGGCCAGGTATCTGAAGTGTCACATTCTTCATGTACAGACAAGAAAACAGGCTCATAAAGATTAAGCAGCTTGCCCACACTCTCCAAATCAGCTGGACTGCATTTCCTACTATGCCAACTACATGCCAAGGACATGCCAAGCACTTTCCTCCTGTGACAGCTAAGGCTCCCCAGACCCTTCACCTGTTATCACCAATCAGGGGTATCACCAACCCCACGTTCCAGGTGAGAAGCCTAAGATACGGAAGACAAAAGGTTTGCCCAGGCCACATGGCCTGTAAGTAATGCAGCAACTGCCACAATCCAGGTCTCGGACATAGTGTGCTTGCTCTCCCTCCCACTCACCCTAGCCAAGACTTCCCTTGGGAGAAATACCACCCACGAGGCAATGGAGAAGGTGTGATGGGCAGCCAACCCCCACTCAGGGTCAATGAGAATTTGTCAGATTTGCTATTAAAATATGAGACCAAGGATGGAAGCTGGCACTGCAGATGTGTGCTAGCAGAGGACTGTTGCTCCCTCGGGTGTGGCTGCTGTGCTCCTGGGAAGGCAGCCCTGGAAGGAGCTGGCTGATGTGTCAGCGCCGGCCCATCACTGCCTGGGGAGGCTGGTGGCCGGCCTGAACTCCCAACACTCCTCCTGTTTAGCCTTGCTTCATTTCATCATGTTGGCTTTGGCTCACTGTCCAAGCCCACAGAGACTATCTGAATTTTGATTCTGCTATCTCAAAGAGGGTAGAAACTATACCTCCAAACATGCTTTTACTCTTCTTGAAAGTAATTTTTTAAAACATTGAACAGAAGGCCAAAGCAAAAGCCCTGTTTCTAAACCAGATCTTCTCCATGTCGACACAGGGCTTTTAACCAACATTCTTAGGATGTGACTGCTCAATCAGCTTTAAATCCTTCTCCTGGGTGATCCTAACTCCATTACTTTATGCACTCAATATCAGGGAGAGGTACCAGCAGCTTTCCTGAGGTGAAGATCAAAAGCAGGGCTCTGAGTCCAACAAGAGCCCTCTAAGGCCCTTCCAGACCAGAGCACTTCTGTGAAGCTGAAGCCCAGAGGCTCACAGGCCAGCAGAAGCACAGCAGCTGGGCTCTAAGGAGCAACACATGAAGTTCACTATGGTACTGAAGGCAGTGGCAGGAACACCTTTGATGAGGGTCAGCCCCTGTCCAGATACAAGCTGGGGCAGCTCCCCAGCCTCCCAGGGGCTCCCACAACCTCCAAAGAAATCACAGATATTTCCAAAGTCCCATTTCACACCAACATTCTCTGAGTGATAAGAAGTATATGTATTTCTTGCCAGGTGTGGTGGCTCACGCCTGCAATCCTAGCACTTTGGGAGGCAGAGGTGGGCAAACTGCCTGAGCTCAGGAATTCGAGACCACCCTGGGCAACATGGTGAAACCCAGTCTCTACAAAAAATACAAAAATTAGCTGGGTGTGATGGCATGCACCTGTAGTCCCAGCTACTTGGGAGGCTAAGACATGAGAATCACTTGAACCAGGGAGGCAGAGGTTGCAGCGAGCCAAGATCATACCACTGCACTCCAGCTTGGGCAACAGAGCAAGACTCTGTCTCCAGAAAAAAAAAAGGAAGTATATGTATTTCTCTTTTGGTCAGTCTAAATTTTTACATGTTATATTATCAAGTAACAGAATGTTATCTCTAGATACCTCATATTCATAACTGTCTTCCTAGAGCTTGGTGGGGTGGCTCACACCTGTAGGGCCAGCCACTCAAGAGGCTGAGTTGGGAGGATCCCTTGAACCCAGGACTTTGAGGCTTCAAGGAGCTGTGATCATGCCACTGCGCTCCAGCCTGGACAACAGAGCAAGGCCCTGTCTCTAAAATAAATAAAATAATAATAATAGCCTTCCTACATTTCTGAGGAGGAGGTTAACACACAACAACTAAGGGCAATAGCACCCATATTTTAAGCATATAGTATACCTTGGGCTAAGGCAACTCTTTATGATCTCTAGTCCTCCCAATCACTCTGCAAAATGGATATTATTAACCCTGCTTTGCAAATGATAACATAGAGACTTAAGGATGTGCCACTGTATAGGCTTAAACAGCTAATAAGCGACGGAGGATGTCTGACCACCAAGCTCTGGCTTTCCCACTACTCCTTTCAAGGCCATTTGGCAGTGGGCGAAGTCAGTCTAATAGACTGGCAGGACACTTTGATTTCTGCTGCCTAGAAAGCAGACAGAAATGGGCAGGAAAGAATGTCAGTGATGCCCAGCTGGCCTGATGCCTAAGCCTCTGAACCCTGACAGCAGGAGCTCTTCTGCAGAAGACAAAAGGTCAGCAATCAGCACTTTCTATACCAAAATTCCCACCGAACACAAGAATGCCCAATGTCATGACATGTGTGAATCAAGGCTTCTTTCACTCCAGGGGAAATCCATAGGAATCGGCTGAATCTGAGGCTAGCTTTCTCCAAAAAATTCAGGGATGTAACTGGAAAGCTAGAAGGAACTTAAAATAAACATTGCTGATTCTGGGCTTTGCTCTGTGCCACAGCTATCCCAGGCACTCTACCTACTAGTAACCTTCCCAATCATCCGTAAGGCTGGGGTTTACCATTTTTCACTGTCCAAAAAGGAAACCAAGATCCTAGATCTGGGTGGTGAAGCCATGGGTCACGCACAGATTTACCTGGCTCTAAACTCAGTTCTCTTTCCACCCACCAGAGATGTGGAGTTACAAACACATATTCCCCTGCTCCCATGGACACCTCCACACTGACTTCCTTCAGAAGCCTCAGTCAGCGTGCCTCTCTGCCAACTACTCAACCTGCCTCTCTGCCAACTACCAACCTCAGTTGGAGCCACTATGACCTCTCCAGGAGACCAAGCCAAGTCATTTTTGGGACCTCCTTCTCTGTTTGTCCCCCAGTCCTGGCATTCTCTCTACTAAATAATCAAACAGTCTCTCCTGCCATTCTATGGCCATCCCCCTAAAGCCCAGACCTCTGCATTTTTCCCCTGGGCTTCTTTTTTTCTTAAACAATGGATTTCCTGCCTTCAGTCTCACCCATTCCGAACCACCATCATCCATAAAAGTACACAAACTGGCTTTCTAAAGCAAAGAAAGGTGCTCCTGTTTACAAGCCTTCAGCCTCACTGCCCAGAGCAAAGTTTCCCAAAGTGGGAGATGTTTTTGATGGCACACAGATCTGGCATTATATTGTAAGAAAATTATTAACATTTTGGTTATCTGTCCATCTCTTTGATTGAACGATGAGCAAGTCTCAATTGGGAGCATAATCTACTTATTACCTCTCCAAAATTCCCAACTCTCCCTTTATAACAAAAGCGAATCACAGCTCAAGTTCATAACTTGTAGCTAGAATTTGACAACTATTTGGTTTTCAGTGTGTGTGTATATGTGTACTTGTGTACATATGTGTGTTTATTCTACCTTCGGAAAGGCTATTGGTTTTCCACTTGCCTTAGTGATGCAAAATTCCCTTATGATTATCTACAATTTAAAAATTGGATTAAAAAATACATTAAATCAGAATATATATGGCATTGAGCCTGTAAGAGAGACGTGAAGATGGTTCTAAAATGACTGTAGTTTGAGTAAGACTGGCCCCTAGCCTTACCTAGCACCCAAAGGAGTTCTCCCAGAAGTTGTCCATACCTTCCAAGTTCCCCACATCTCTTCACTGTCTTCCCCTCCTACACTCCCCCTCTACTCAGATACACAAACCCACCATTTCCTGAATTAGCCATGGTCTTTAAAAGCTTCATGCCTCTGCAGGTGCTGTCTACCTTGCCTAAACTAGGTCTCCAAGAAAAGTCTGACCTAGTACAAACGCTGTATCTCACTCTTTAAGATTCACAGTACACCAAAGTATATTAAAGATGAAAGGCTCTGAGAAGTTCTTTAAGGGGTGGGAGCAATTGCTGAACTAAGTTCAACTAGCATCTCTCAACTAACAGGTTCTTTTCTTTCCCCACATTAACACGCCATGTAACACATACTCTACAAAGGATGCTTTGGGAAACGCTGGCCTAGAATGTTCTCCTTTCCCCCGATCTGATCAAAGTCTACTCTGAACTTATCCATCAAGAACTCACTCAAATGTCATTTCTTTGAGAAGTCTTTCCTGCCTCCCCACATTGAATCAGTTGTTCTCTCTCATCTATGCTCCTATAAGACTTTGTGAATTCACAACATATGGTTTAATTCACGGGAATTCAAAGGTAAGCATTCAGTGAGAAGTAGTGCAGGAGCTTTTGCCCACAACTCCATTTAATAAGCCGATGTGCCAAGTGACTCCTGAATTGTCGCAGTTCTCACAGGCCCCTCCCAATGTGACCATCTCACTGGGTGAGCTGTGACTCTAACATCTGAAAGATAGAGCTTTTTCATACAACATAGCTCCTAAACATCAACCAACTGCCTCAGCTAGGCCCCACCTCAGACACAGGAATCCACTCAATGCCAGAGGAAACACTGGCCCCATGTGGAGCTCACTGAGGAGCAAGGCATTTATCTTCAACACAGCCGCTTCCCAAGGAATCTTCAAGGTCAATTCTGGCAACAGATTGCCTTGGGCACTAACACTATACCTGAACATTCTTCAGGTTGAAGAATGTTCAACCCTCTAGCACTCACTAGAGTTTGTCTACAGTTTCAAGTCTCTCCCTGTACACTATGAGCCCCATAAAAGCAGAACAATTTGGTCATTTTTTCCTGAGCCTAACTTACAGTCATCATCCAATATCTATGACATCATGGACAGAAGAGAAAAAAAGAAGCAGGTCAATAGAGGTCAAGTAACTTTGGTGTCTATTAGAGTGAAATTTGCAACAAAAAAACTCTTAGTGTGCTAACAAGACCAAAGAGGCTTCCCATCCAACCATCCACCACTTAGAGGCAGAGACCAGCCTGTGCTGGAAACTTGAGGCAGCCCCACACTATGTGGGCTGCTCCATTTTAAATCACTTCCTTATTTGGATTGAGCCAAAATCCAACTTCCTGTAGTTTCCATAGCAGTACTGATCCAGACTCCTGGGACAGAAAATAGATCAAGAGTGGGGACAAGAAATCTGTCATTTACCAAAGGAAAAAAAGAAACAGGCAGGTAGGCAACCTTCCCAGGTGATTCTGATGCTACCAACAGCCTAGCACCCCGTCAGAACTGAAATCTGGGGTGCCACAGACAATAAGCCCTGAAGTCAGACTAGAAGTTCATTCGGCAACCAGATGAATGTTGAAACTCTCTTTGGCACCTTTCAGAAATACCCAGGGGTCCATGATTATTAACAGAGATCTTCTCATCTAGAATTTTACTGAGCTGTCTACCCATTATCAGTCCTGGCTTAGTAAACTCCAAATGGAAATTCTGAACAGCAAAGAAGAAAAGCTTTGTCAGATAGCACCCTGTGTTCCTGCTTTGAATGCCAACATGGAACAAAAACATTAAGTCAAAAGAAAGGTCTAGTTTACGTTATCCTTATCTTGCTTAAGCACGCGCGCGCGCGCACGCGCATGTGTGGTGTGTGTGTGTGTGTGTGTGTGTGTATGCAATGTGTCTGTGGGAGAGGGAAAAGTCTTAAAGATGCCATGAGATTTTGACCCAATTTTGCAGATCTCAAAATTGGATCCTCACCTTAGCGTCCCAAGAGTCCAAGCCTCCCTCAATTTATAATTGAATGGGTGTTAAAAAACAAACAAGGTGGCTCCCCTTCATAGTTCACAGTTAACATAACCTCCTAGGGGAGTCACAAGACAGGCGGCACACTCCAGAGACCTACTCTCACAGAACCAAAGGAAACTGAAGCCAGACAATTGAAAGCAAGGAGTGAGGGAGATGGAGGGAAGAAAATGGAGGGACGGGGGAGGGAAAGAGAGATGGAGGGAGGAAGAGAGAGAAGGAAGAAGGGAAATAGAGGGAGAGAGGGGGCATCTTTAAATACTGTTTTATAAGACTCTTACTCAAATTGAGCTAGGTTAGATGGTTCAGAATTAAGCAAGAAGCCCTTAATTATAGCAATAGAAGTAATCTTCTTCATTTTGATATCCAAAGATGCAATTTTCTTGAACTAGGGCTCTTAAGGGGCCCCCTCAGCTGCAGGCAGAAGTGCTGCATGGGCCAGTCTGGGTCTGGAGAGCTGAGCCTGTCTTTGGTACAGACTCCTGGCTGTCCACTCACTGCTCTTCCTACAACTCCAGCTGCTCCCTTCTACACCTGGGCTTATTCCGTCTCTGGGCCAGCCATGAGAAGTCAGCAGAGCAGCAGAAGTAAAGTGAAGTCCCCAACCCAGCTCCACACTGTCTGTGTCTCAGTGTCCTCATCTGTTAGACAGAGAGGAACCCAGCCACCTTACAGGTCACTATGAGGATCGAAATAGTATGTTGAGCAACCAACGTTAATAAGCAAATCATAAAGGTGATTATTATATCTACCCTCTTTCTCTCATATCCAAAGGTTTTCACCTCTTCACAGAGATCCATGGCCACTAAGGAAACTACTGCCAGCAGCCGTGTTTTATACAGCTGTTTATATGTCCTCTTCTCATCATCTTTCCTTCAGATAGGTCCAGTTTTCAAAAAAGATTTGTGTTCTGTGCTCACACAGACAGAAGTGACTGGCTTGCTCTAAGCCAAGTTAATCCTACAGCAGAGATGGAACCCTTCCCAATACCCTTTCCTTTAATGCCTAGATTCAAGTTCAAAACGTGCCTGATAAAAACAACGGTAATTTTGGGAGGTTAATGATTGGTCAAATGCCTCCACACAAGCCAAGCACAAAGAGGAGCTCCTGCCTCCTCCTGGAGGCCTAGGAGAATTCTAACACAGGTTGTTTATAAATATTACCAGATTTTGCTCAGGGCCGACGGATCTAAGCTCTCCGGACACTCTCTTCCCAGAAAGGTGTTCCAGATTGTGCCTCACACAATCCCGCTCCACACACCCACCATCATTCACAGGTCCGTGTTCTTCCCTTACGAGAACATAGGATATAAAATCAAATACCAGCAGGAATTGTGGACTGCATTTATCCCCTACATCTTAGCAGAGATTCTGAAATCAACATTACATTGCATTGTAAAATACTTACAGAGTCATTATTTTAACTTGAAAAAGGAGGACACAGACATGTTCCAAATGGGTTGCTACACTTGGGACACCCCACTCCCAAAATGCTGTACTGTCAATAATTCTTCACAAGAAGAGTTTTTTAAAGGCATATGATTGTAATGCACTAAAGAATTCCTTAGCAGGCCAGGGCCTCCTGAAGTTATCTAGCCCATCTCTCAGCTTCAGGAAAGCCCTCCCTTTCAGACAACTATCCCAGTCACACAAAGCAAGCCCGATCTGTGGGATGAGGATTCATGATAAATTAGGTCAAAGAATAAGCCTCTGGAAAAGCAAGAGTTTTCATAAAAATGGAAGCCTATGCTTAGCCTGCTCAGGCATTAGTAAATGTGGGAGAGGCTGATGGCAACTTAATGGTCTAATAAAGTGTTTACACAGGGTGAAGGATTCTTATAGACAAACATTGCCTGAGATCAGCAGACCATTTGCTGGGGTCTGGAGATCCTATTATTAGGCAGATTTCACTGTGATGGCATTAATTGTAGGAAGGAACACACCCTCACCCTCAAAGCCCTGGGACTCTTCCTCAAGGGCACCCCCACAGCAGGAGTCCAGCCTTGCTCTTCCCCCAACTAGGCTCAGCTGGGCACCCTCTTTCCCTCCCTCCATCTCTGCACTGCTCAGAGGCACTGAAAAGGGGGCTTCTGTGTTTGTCTCCCCAGTAGGCTGGGCAGGGATCTTCCCAGATACATCTGAGTCCCTGAGCTCCACACAGGGCCTACCTGGCCCAGAGGAGGGGTCCAATAATGTTCAGGTGACCAGATGAGTAAGCACACAAATGAACAAATCAATAAATAATTAAACAAGGGGATAACTGAATGAAGGAGGGATACCTGTCCCTCGTTTTAATTAATTTTAACTAGTTCCTTCTACTAGTTGAAATTCCTTTAACTTTTTGAGCACCAACCTTATATTAAGTCACACAGAATTAGGAAACAGTGAATCAAATCTGCCTTATAACCTACAACTTTACAACTTCAAGCTGAACTCTTCTTCTAGGGAAGCCTGTCGTGTAGCAGACAAAAGTACTTAAAGGGGAAGTGTAACAACTGGGCTCCTTTCTTTCTATTTTTTTTTTCTTTTTTTTTTGAGACAGAGTTTCGCTCTTGTTGCCCAGGCTGGAGCACAATGGCGCGATCTTGGCTCACTGCAACCTCCGCCCACTGGGTTCAAGCAATTCTCTTGCCTCAGCCTCCCAAGTAGCTGGGATTACAGTCATGCACCACCACGCCTGGCTCGTTTTGTATTTTTTTAGTAGAGATGGGGTTTCTCCATGTCAGTAAGGTTAGTCCCGAACTCCCAACCTCAGGTGATCTGCCTGCCTCAGCCTCCCAAAGTGCTGGGATTACAGGTGAGAGCCACCGTGCCGGACCAAGGGCTCCTTTCTTTTGCATTATCATCCAGGTAAATATATCTTTTATAATTAAGTTTTGATCCATTCTGTCACTTGATCAAGCAAAAATGGCTGGGTGGGTCTCAGTGAAGCACCAACTTGGGAGGGTCTCACTGAGCTCGGGAGGGTCTCACTGACGCACCGACTGCTCAGCACACTTACCATGCTCTGGGGAAGGTGGCACTCCAGGAGGGAGCCAACACACATCCTGCTGCTGTCCTGGCGCTGTGCAACCTGGCTTTGAACGTGGAGATGCTCCCAGGGAAGAAGTGGCTGGGAGCAGTGTATTTGTTAACAAGAGATATTGATTCTTAAGAGCAACTCTAGGGAGGCCACCTGAACACAGAGTAGTTAGACACTGTGACAAACAGCAAAACTCTGAAAGAACCCTACCTACCTCAGACACAAGGAGAGGTAGGGAAACACCCAATCTTACAGCAAGCTAAAACAAGCGAGGAAATTCTGCCAAAAAGTAATGTCATAATTAAAGCAATACAAATATTAGTAACCATAGCAATAATAACAGTTAATATTTATTGAGGGTTGACTATGCAACAGGCTTTGTGTTAAGTACTTTACATACTAATTCATTAATCCTTACAATGACTGTCATAAGTACATACAATATTATTATCCTTATTTTACAGATAAGAAGCTGAGGTAAAAAGTGGGTAAGTCACCAGCTCAAGATCCCAAAACAAGCAAGTGATGGAGCCAGGATTCAAGTAGTATGGTGCTAGAATCGGTGCTCTTAATATTTTTATTCCATGACACTGTCCAGAATCTTCTATATTCCTTGCTTATAAAAGTTAACCACTGTTTACAAAGGTCTTGTCCCTTGGGAATATATCACTTAATCTTAGAATATAGAAGTCACTGAGAAAATAGGACTCACTTCACAGAGCTGCTTTGCAGCCCACTTAGACAACTATCTCTCTAATACAACACTCCTACAAGGAACATGGTAATCCTGCTAATCTGGGATTACATCAATAATTCCTGCTGGGATAATTGATGTATTCCAAAACCAGGTTTCCTATCTAATGGAGTGCCAAGCTTGATATTCAACTGGCCAAGTATAACAGTGACTCAATTATTAAATCAATAAGATAGGTGGTATCAATTAATAGATTATCCTGGAAACTTCTGTTACAACTTTATCCTCAAAGCTCACATTCACTCCAAAATGTAGATATCCTCATGTTGCATGATATAAAAAGGTAGATACTGCCTGGGAAAAGTCCACCAGCTTTGAGGGCTAGGAGACCTGGCTCCAGCCTCGTTTCTGCCCCTACTCACGTCACCTGCAGCAGATGATGTACTTCCTACAGACCTCCATCTCCTCAGTGCTCGACTCACACCTAACACATGCAGGGGATCCAGGTCAGTGCCCGCACACAAGGGATGCAGCTGATAGTGCTGGCTGACATTCGCCTTCCTTATTCCTGGACTTGTGTCCATCCCCTTACTATGCCATCGCCAACACTCATCATCTTCCTCTGTCCAGGTGGAAACAACAACATCACTTTAAGGAAATAGCCTATCATGATTTAAGATCATGAATTAGAACATACCTGAAGGGAAATGTGAATGGCTTGGACTTTGCCATAATATAAGCATTACTAAATGGCTAAAAATCAAATCACTTCCATCAACAAATTCCATTAGGAAGTCATCGATGAAACAAAGACTTTGCCTTTCCTGCTGCTTCACAAATTGTCTCAAATTTCCAGCATTTGGGTGTAACCATTCATTAATACTATCTACAATCTGTATTCTACCAACTGGTTGATCCATAGGCCAAATAATCCACTCCTGGAAAATAAAAATCTACATGAACATGTTAAAACCATGTTAAAAAATATACTGTCTGAGGATAAGGCAATGTTTAGAGGGAAATTTATAGCTTTTTATGTTTAATATTCAAAAAACTCAGTCAGTATAATTCCCTACACTAATGGAATGAAGAAAAAAACTATAAAATTATTTCAGTGGATGCAGAAAAAGCACTTGATAAATTTAACAACCACTCCTGATAAAACATTCACCACACTAGGAACAGGAGGAATTTCCTCAATACAGTAAAGGATGTGTATGGAAAAACCCACAGCTAACACCATACTTACTAGAGAAATATGAAATGATTTGTCACCATGATCAGAACGAAGCAAGGATGTCCACTCTCATCACTTCTACTCAACATTTTACTGGAAGTTGTAGCCAGTGAAATAAGTCAAGAAAAAAGAACATAAAGGTTAGAAAAAGGTATAAAGAGTAGAAAGAAAGAAGTAAAACTATCTTTATTCATAGGTGACATGATTATTTATGTAGGAAATCCTAAGGAATCTATAAAACAACCACTAGGACTAACAAGGTTTAGCAAGGTTGCAAGATACAAGATGAATATACATAAACTAATTATGTTAATATATTAGCACAAATTAAAAATATCATTTATGATAGCATCAAAATACATAAAATATTTAGAAATAAATTTAACAAACTATGTATAAGACCTCTACACTAAAAACTTAAAAATACATAAGTGAAGAGATGTGCTAAGCGCACAGATTGGAAAACTCAATATTGTTAAGAGTCAGTTTTCCCTCAATTGAGCTATAGTATAGATTCAATGTAACCCCAATCATAATCCCAGGATTTATTTTTTTTTGTAAAAATTGAAAAGCTGCTTCTAAAATTTATATGGAACTACAAAGGACCAAAAATATCCAAAGCAATATTGGAAAAGAACAAAGTTGGAGGACTTACACTACTTGACTTCAAAACTTACTTTATATAAAGCTACAAAACTTACTTTATAAAGATAGTATGATGCTGGTATGAAGACAGACAAACAAATCAAAGTACAATAGAGTCCAGAAATAGACCTACACTTAAATGGTTATGTGATTTTTCACAAAGGCAACAAAACAATCCAAAAAACTTTTCAAGAAATGATGAACTGGAATAAATGAATAGCCATATGGAAGAAAATCTACTTTGACCCCCATCTCACACCACATACAAAAATTAATTCAAGATAGATTACAGGATTAAATGCAAACGCTAATGCCATAAAGCTTTTTAGAAGGAAACAGAGTAGAATGTCTTCATAACTTGGTGGTAAGCAAAGGTTACTTAGAACATAGAAAGCAGTAACTATAACAGAAAAAAATGATAAATTAGACTTCATCAAAACTTTTGCTTATCAAAAGACACCATTAAGAAAACAAATAGGTAAGCCATAAATTGTCAGAAGGTATTGAAAACACATATATCTGACAAAGGACTGATAAGCAGGTTAAAGAACTCCTATAACTCAATAACTAAATAATGTTTTTAAATCTAATAAAAAATAGGCAAAATATTTGAAAGCTGCTTCACAAAAGAAGATCTACAGATAGCCAACAAACACATTAAAAAGTATTCAATGTTATTAGTCATCAGGGAAATGCAAAATAAAACCACAATTGGATACCACCACAGGATCTCTGCTATGAGATTCTTTTTTTTTAAGCACACCCAGAACTCTGGGTCAGAGATGCCTCACTTCCCATCTCCTATCCCTGTCCCCTCTTGTACATGTACTCATCCCCTAATACCCTGGCAAGAAAGTGGGTGTAGAGCAATTAGATAGAGCATGGTGTTGCCCAAAGTATAGGACATACCCTGCCAGATTTTAGGTGACACACACTTTTTTTATTGTGGTAGGTAGGTGTTTATTTTAATATGCACTGAAGGAAAATGGAATAAGTATTTTAAACTCATACTTAGGAGAAGGTTAAATAAAGAAATTAGTCTGTTTAAAGTAATAATAGTAATAATAATAATAATAATAAAGGTGGTTCATGGATAAGATGAAAATTGCAAAGTTGGGGACTGTGACCAACTCAAGTCTGGGATCTCCAGCAGCACAGATCACCAGCAGTTAACCACATAATCAACAGCAAACTGTCCCATCCCAGAGCTGTGGGGAACTTTAACTTCTCTCTTCATTGAGCCCTCCACTTGACCCCCTGCAGTGTCACATTCACACAAGTGACCACAGATGTCCTGAAGAAAAGATATCCTAATGAGACAATCTGGGTGGTGTAAAACCAGGACTCTGACTGCAAAGAAAAAAGTCTTATTCCATAACAGTCTCACGATTGTTCTGTGGGAAACCTGCGTCAAATTCATTTTTGCCCAATTCCATACTGCCAGACATAATTCTCCCCACCGTTTCAGCTAGCATTCTTTCCTTACCTGCCCAAGGCATGGCTGGGGATCAGTAAAATCATGGCCATAAAGAGATTCATGTTAGAGTTTGGAGAAAGATTTCCTTGTGTTACCGCCACAGAACTGGAGGTCTGGCTCACAGCAGATAGACAATAAATATATGATGAGTGAAAGCTGACTGATCTTGAAGCTGGACTTTTCAAATTCAAGTTTATAAGCCCGGGTGTGTATGATGGTGTCAGGCACAGAAAGTCATAAGATAAATGAAGCCCTGAGATTTTAGACAAAGCTTTACTTTTCCTCAGTGGTAACTCACTTAAAATAATATTTTTAGGCTGGGCACAGTGGCTCACACCTGTAATCCCAGCAATCTGGGAGGCCAAGATGGGTGGATCACCTGAGGTCAGGAGTTCAAAGCCAGCCTGGCCAACATGCCGAAACCCTGTCTCTACTAAAAATACAAAAATGCGCAGGGCGTGGTGGCGCACGCCTGTAATCTCAGCTACTCGGGAGGCTGAGGCAGGAGAATCACTTGAACCTGGGAGGCAGAAGTTGCAGTGAACCGAGATCTTGCCACTGCACTCCAGCCTGGGCAACAGAGTGAGATCCCATCTCAAAAAAAAAAATTATTTTTATAAAACAGACAACCAGTATGACCTTTTGGCATGAAGGGGCAATCTGACAATACTTATTAAAATGCAACTGCCCCAACAATTTCCAATTCTAAGACAGAAACTTGCAGAAACACTTCTACAAAGTGCAAAGAGATTATGTTCACCTAGCAAAAGACTGGAGACACCAAAAATATCCACCATTAAAAGACTGGTTAAATGGTAAATAGACACAAGGGAATATCCTACAGCCACTAAACAGAGTGAATTTGAACTCTCTGAACTCGTGCTCCAAGACATTGCTAAGCAGTGGGAAAGCAAAATGCAAAAAATAGCACATGTAGTATAGCCCCACACTTAACTTTAAAAACAAATTTTAAAGTGACAATACTAATAGACTAACATATGCATAAATATACATATGTGTGGACAAATTCAGATGAATAGGCACCAACCCTCTGTTAATACCACTGTAAAGGGGTGAGGAGGCTCTTGCATTTTCTGAAGGCATTTATAAAATGCTGGAGTCAGGGAAGCTTTGTAGTGAGAAAAAGGGTTTAAAAACAAATAGGGTGTGTTCACATGTAAAAATGCACACATTTAAAAACACACACACACAGGCCGGGTGTGGTAGCTCAAGCCTGTAATCCCAGCACTTTGGGAGACTGAGGCAGGAGGGTCACCTGTGGTCAGGAGATGGAGACCAGCCTGGTCAACACCGTGAAACCCTGTCTCTACTAAAAATACAAAAATTAGCTGGGCGTGGTGGCGCATGCCTATAGTCCCTGGTACTCGGGGGGCTGAGGCAAGAAAATCACTTGAACCTGGGAGATGGAGGTTGCAGTGAGCCAAGACAGTGCCACTGCACTCCAGCACGACAGGGTGAGACTCCGCCTCAAAAAAAGAAAAAAAAAAAAAATCTCCAAGAAAGAAAACACACATATGAAAAAATGTCTCCTTCCTGGCCTTCAGATCTGCACCTCCACATCCAAGTGATAGGTTCCCTCCCTCTGCATTGTGTGGCTCTTCACAGAAAGGTGCCAGCAGCACTCTTAAAGAACACTCTTTTTGTATGCAAGGAGCCTTCTTCAGAAAGGCATGTCCCCAGTGTCCCTGCAAAAGAGAGGATAGTTTCCTAATGCTCCCTGCCAGCCAAGCTCATGGCCCTGTCACTGGTTTTTACATCCAGCATTCTCTGGCTGGCCTTTTGCAAGAAGACACTGAGAACCACATGTGCTGCCGGAAGAGTGCCCTTTCTGAACTGGAAGACGTTGTTGTGTTCTGAGCTTTCTGGTTGTGTTTTAAGGGGGCTACGGTGAAGATCCTTTCTTGGGACTTTTGCTTTTATTTAGACACACATATACATAATTCAACCACAAGAACTACTTCTCAGGAAGAAATGCTACGAGGCCACTGTAAGATGTAACCTTATTAAGCCTAAGCAACTCAGAAACAGAGTAAGTCTACCAAATTTGAAAATGGGCAGAGAATGGAACGGAGGCACTCCACTCCAGAGCTATGTAAAAATAGTTTTGGCAAAGTTCAAATGATTGCTGGAGGCAAGAAGAGCTAACTTCTCTTCTACTTCCCTTTCATCCCCCCCTTGCCTACCCTGAAACAACATCACTCAGGGCTACAACCATCTGTAGCTGTCAGGGGAAGCCACAGTACATTCAGAAAGTCTTGGACCCACATATCCCTGAGCTCCGAACTGCACAAACAAAAGGCTAAGGAAAGGGGGATGGGGTAAAGGGAATAAAGGCTTAAAGATTAAAGTCACAGGCAGAGACAGACGGCTCAGTTTTTTAATAACTGAAAACACGAGTCGGGTCTGAATGTGTCCATTGTTTAGCAGAGAGGGCAATCTATGCAGGCAGGACTGGCTGGCGACAGGACTGCCTTCCCATCAGAAATAAGATTTACCAAAACCGGGGGGCCTGGGGCAGATCTCAACCCTGAGCTCCATTTACTGATGATGATGTAGAACATAGCAGCCAGGTGAGAATCAGATTGTTGCTACCCTGGGTCATGGCAAGAAGCAGGGCTTGAAAGAGGCCAGTCATGGAGTCAGTGGCACTGGTCTTCTTGTACAGGTGCTGGTGGAAGTGTAGATTGGTTGCTACAGCCTTCTGAGAAGCAATTGGATCAGAGATGTAAAAATGCATATTTCCGGCCAGGTGTGGTGGCTGATACTTGTAATCCTAGCACTTTGGGCGGCCAAGATGGCTGGATCACTTGAGGTCAGGAGTTCAAAAGCACTCTGGCCAATATGGTGAAACCCCATTTCTACTAAAAATACAAAAAAATTAGCTGGGCGTGATGGCATGTGCCTGTAATCCCAGCTACTTGGGAGGCTGAGGCAGGAGAATTGCTGGAACCCGGAAAGCCGAGGTTGCAGTGAGCCGAGATCGCACCACTGCACTACAGCCTGGCGACAGAGCAAGACTCCCTTTCAAAAAAAGAAAAAAGAAATGCGTATTTCCACCTCCAGGATTCTAGCCCCAGCAAATAATCCAACCTAGGACAGAACCTGATGCACTAAGATATTCTGTACAGCATGATTCACAATAGCAAGAAATCAGAAACAACCTAAATGTCCAATACTAGAGGAAATAGTTATTGTTTATTTATTAAAATCTGCCTTACTGCAAAAAGGATGTAAAGCGGCTTACAAAAGTACACAGAACGAAGAGGAAAAATGCAAAAGAAGAAATCACAGCAGTAAGAGAAAAAGAAAGTATTCATTTAAAAAACGAGGCCAGAGTTTGGCTGCAAATTCTTAACATATTGTGAGCTTCCAAACTCTCTCTAGAGGGACCACAAGACAAAGCTGCCACTGCCGTCACCAATAATAATAATGGCAACTATTTGCTGAGTGCGTGCCCCACACTGTGTGAGGCTCTTTGAAGCCTTTCAGTAACCCAAGGTACTGTCATTCAGTCTCCCTTCTGCAGACAAGGAGACTGAGGCTCCAGAGGCCATCCAGTGCCAGTAAGTGACAGACACAGGTTTGGGACACATTTCTCCAAGTCAGAGCTTATATGCTTTCCACACAACCACACACTTAAATTGTGTATTCATACAATGGAACTCCTGAAGGCATGAAAAAATGATGTTTACAGAAAGTGATTAATGGCATGGGAAAAATGTTCAGGATATAATGTTAAATTTAAAAGCAGCCAAAAAAAACTACATGAAATGTATAATTTCCATCAAGTAAACCAGATGATTATTATTTTCTTCCTTATACTGTTACTAACCAAAGTTTCCAAAATAGGTCTGTATTACTTTTATAATCAGAAAAAAGTGACTTTGTATTTAAATATATATAAAGGGCCACTGTGTTTGTATCACAGCACACATCCCATGCTATGGGATTTATTCGTTAAATAAAAATCTTACATACATAGTAGAATCAGAAAATACACATGCTGGCCGGGCGCGGTGGCTCAAGCCTGTAATCCCAGCATTTTGGGAGGCCGAGACGGGCGGATCACGAGGTCAGGAGTTCAAGACCATCCTGGCTAACACGGTGAAACCCCGTCTCTACTAAAAAATACAAAAAGCTAGCCAGGCGAGGTGGCGGGCGCCTGTAGTCCCAGCTACTCAGGAGGCTGAGGCAGGAGAATGGTGTGAACCCGGGAGGCGGAGCTTGCAGTGAGCTGAGATCCAGCCACTGCACTCCAGCCCGGGTGACAGAGTGAGACTCCGTCTCAAAAAAAAAAAAAAAAAAAAGAAAATACACATGCCAAATCTTGAGCAAAGGAAAATCTTGTGTTTCTTGTGTTTATGTCCATCATTCAATTGATCATAAACGAATAATTTCATTTGGCTCAGAATCCTGTCTTTGCACAGTTGTTTGGAGTTATATATGTCAGAAGACAATTATTATAAATTCGTTTCATTTCCTTTTTATTTTCCTCTTCACATACAGACTTTCACACAATCAAACAGCAGAGAGTCACAGACACACTGTTTCAGGCCTTCCTCCTGGCTACAGCACAGACCCACACACGTGGACAAGGGCCCTGTTTTCCAGGCCCTCGCAGAAGGGCGGTGGGGGCGATACCCACAGGGTCATGCCATTGCCCAAGTCTAGCCAGGCCATGGTTGCTCCTTGAACAGCAGTTCTTCACCTTGGGTCCACACACTTCCTGAAACAGTTATATGTGTTCTGCTTGGGAGAAGGGCCAGAGCTCTCCCCAGTTTCTCAAAGAGCTCTCTAATTACTAATCTAGACATGCCAGTCTCACTCTTGCCATGAAGTCTGGGACAAATCCCTTGTCTCTACCATCTTGACCTCAAGCCCAAGCCCCAACCTATCTTCCAAGGATATTATATACGAAGGTGTAGCCATTGAAAAATATCAGAGGGAAACACTTATTTGATAACTACACACGTGAATGGGAGACGCCTTCATCTGCATCACGGAGAGAGGAGACGAAGCTCAGCAGAGGCTCACAGAGCCTGGATTCCCCTGTGTCTGTCAGGTCCCACACACTCCACCAGATAAAATGCATCTGGTAGATGACAGTGGCTCCAAGTTTGGCTTTGGAGTGTCCTTTTATCTGCTGATCACCAAATGCTGTGCTCAGCTACAGACACAGGCCTGGTTTTCTATTATGAGACAAAAGAATACTGATTTTCCAAGACTTATTTAATTATTTCTTTAAAACTTGCCTCCTCCATTGCCATGGTGTTAATCACCCACATTGAGAGCTAGCTTTCAGCACTGCACAGCAATGGCAAGTCAACTGTGTTTTGGTTATCTGAAAGAAGGAAAAAATATTTTAAATGCTTTAATATTTAAACAAATAGAAAGGAGGCAGATTTCTTTCATGTTTCTTCAACTCCAAAAGCCATAGAACAGCCTGGGCCCAAAATTTCAAAATGAGTTTAGACTAAAAGAAGTATCTCAAACTACCACCAGACTTTAGGTGAAGATCGTGTAAAATATTAATTGTACTGCTGCTACTGGGAACCAGCCTCAGTGCTCGGGTGGGAGAAGGGGAGGGGTGGGAGGAAAAGAAAAGCAGCACTGGCTGACCAGTTCCAACAAGGAGGAGTGAGGAGGGAGGAGGGTAACTATTAAACTAATGATGTTCATTGTAGAAACTTTAGAAAATAACATTGAGAAAGAAAAGCCTTGGGGAAAAAAAAAATTCTTTATAAACGGAAATTAAAAGTCACCTAGATTCCAGCCCCTAATGTTAGCTACTGTTAACATTTAACATCTTTCTTTCTAGTCTTTTTCTTGTGCTTATGTATTTTGTATATTATTGAATTGAACTCAAAAAGAATTCCGTGCCCTGCTTTTTTTCACTTAACATATATAGTATGACTTTTCACATTTTTAAATTTTCTTCATAAATATTTTAAAGAAAGGTGCACAAAGTACCTTATTTTGCTTCATTTGGGTGGCTCCCAATTTTTTGCTCTTATAAATAATGCTGTGAAGAACATTTTTGTGCATAAAGCTCTGGCTCATTTCAGATTATTCCCTGAAAGAGGAATTATGAAATCACAAAACAGAACTTATTTCAGGATCCAGATAGATTTCCCAGAATTAGTTTCCGAAAGGCAGGGCCAAGCTGAAGTTCTCTAATAACTTACTGTTAAAACAACCATCCCATTCTCACCCACCCACTGCTGCACCCTGCCACCCCAAAGGCATCTAACCTGCAGATGCCTCCCAGAGGAGCCTTTCCGTCCTGTGCTAGGAAAAACAATGGCCACAGGACAGCACAGATCCTCAATACAGGTGGGAGCTCAGCACCCTCCAGCTGGGAAGGCTGTGGTGTCCAAGCTCTCCAGAAGCCCCGAGAGGCTCAGACACCTTCTAGCCTTATTTTCTCTATTAAAAACACCATGTGGGCACCCTACTTTTTTCATGAGCTGAAAGGACTTCACGTCCCAAGAAGGAAGAGAGGGGAAATTGGGATGCAAAACTTACCCCCACACCAGGAATATTGGGTAAGTGCAGCCTTTGTGGCGACTTAGCTTTATGTCATTTTTGGTTGGGTTTTTTCTTCTTCACTCAAGTTGGGAGATGGGGGGAAGGTGCTCTTCCCCCACCCACCAAGATAAGATTTTACTTGCACAGAAAACCGCTACTCAGTCTTCATGGCTCATTCTCACTTAGATAACTGTACTGTTTCTCTTCCCTTCTGTCCTCCCATGCCAGAGGAAAAACATATCTGCTGATATTAGAGCCCCTCTTCCTCTGGAGGAAGGAAGGCAAAGAGAGGGACAGCAGAGCAACTAGGAGAAATTGTACAACTTTGGAGTTGTACAAGCTACGTCCAAATCCTGGCCTGTGGATTAGTGTGTGACCCTAGGCAAGTCACTTCTCCTTGCTGAGGCTCAGTAATAGGAACCGATGATGTGGTCCTTTCAGGGTCATGGTAAGGATCACAGAAGGTGACGTTTGTAAAACACATAGGCATGGTGGCTGGTACAGAGCAAATAAGTCAATTCATTTTAAAATAATATTGTAGAATCATTATTACCACCCAAATGACCAGGCAAATGATCATCTGAAGGGAAAAAATTATGTAACTGGATAAATGAATGAATGCAGAAAAATGGGCCCTTGCCAATAGCCAGGCTACAGGCAGAGGGCAGCCCCCGCTTGAAGTGCCAGCAGGTTAGCTCTGTCACAGCCTCAGGAGCCTGATCTGTAGAGAGCAATACCCTCTCAGATGCACCCTGCTGGAAAACAATGCTGAGCCCTCGCCTCCTCTCCCTCCCTTAGAGGCTGGTCTGGAGGACACTTTCTTTTTGGGGTATGTGGCTATACAATAGGACCTATGTCTGGGCCCAATGGTTTAGAGCATCCCAATTCCCCCAAGTCCTGAGAGGGGAACTTCAGTGATACATAAGGACAGCATAAATGAGGTATGGGGAGACCCACTCCTTGGGAGGACACAGTCACTAACAGCAAGGGCCCTGAGTGTGGCCACCCTGCAGAGCATTCATGCAAGCCATCCCATTTAACCCTGAAGGGAAGTGATGGAATTCCCATGTTGTCATGTAAGATCATGTAGTTGGTAAGTGACAGTGCCAACATTTGAACCTAGGCTCTAAAACCCAGGCTCTTTTCTACCAGTGCTGTACAGTCCCGATTTAAAGCAAGCAGGTGCCCCCCTGCCCTGAAGCTTGGATAGTCTCCAGAAAGAAAAATATCTGTTAGGATGCTTTACACATTATTACTACTACCCACCAATTTCAAGAATGTCTTTCTTTTCTACCCAAGTAGACTAAAAGTATTGGGGATGGAAGGTGTCTTCTGTATCTTTTCTGTATCTCCTGCCTCAACAAATATACGCTCCACCTTCTAATATCACAGGTGTCCAACAAATATTGTGGAAAGAGTTAATCAATTAACTGAATGAAAGGGGTCAAAAGACAAGGAAGTTAAACAGGAGAGGGGAAGAAAAAGACAAGCTACAGATAAAATCGGCAGAAGAGTGTAAGCACTATAAAAATAAGTTTGCGAGGTCCAGGAAGAGTCCTGATCTTCTGGGGTTCTGTTCTAGGTGTCACAGTAGCAGGCAGCCAGGGTGAGAAGAAAGAAAGTGATTAGGAAACAGCCAGCTGAAGCTCAAGAGCCCAGCTCGGAACCCCACAGGCACAGAATGAACCTGCAGGAGAAGAGTGGGTCAGGGCCGACTTCAGCCACCATGGTC
Source organism: Trachypithecus francoisi (assembly GCF_009764315.1). Classification (NCBI taxonomy): domain Eukaryota; kingdom Metazoa; phylum Chordata; class Mammalia; order Primates; family Cercopithecidae; genus Trachypithecus; species Trachypithecus francoisi. The sequence goes on from NW_022681453.1 coordinate 61,000,314, forward strand.
TCTGAGCACACAGAGAAAAATCAGGAAAGGGGCACACCCGAGAACCAGCAGGCTTCTCACACCCAACCGTGTCAGGTTCACATGGCAGCCTGGAGAGAAATGAGGCATCAGCCCTCTTTTACAGATGGATAGGCTGAGGCTCAGAGTGAAGTCACAGCCAAGGCCACACAGAATTCTGCCAGGCTGGTGAGATATTGCACACTGCACCAGCCACCACTCCAGGGTCAGCTCCATCATTTCTACTCCATCACAATGCCACACACAATATTACTTAATATTTTTCTTTAAATAACTAATTTTGCCCTGCCCTGTTTTATAAAACCTACTTTTTCCCTTAAAGGAACATTGATACCACTTTATCCAGTAATTCCTCTCCCAGGTATAGGAATTCTCAAAGGATTTGAAAACAAGAATCAAACAGATACTTGGACACCAATATTCACAGAAGCACTATTCACAACAGGCAAAAGGTGGAAACAAGCCAAGTGCCCATTAATAGATGGAGGGAAAAACAAAATATGATCTATCAATATGCTGGAATATTATCTAACCTTAAAAGGGAAAGAAATTCTGACCCATGATACAACATGGATGAACCTTGAGGACATTACGCTAAATGAATAAACCAGTCACCAAGCCTGTATGATTCTGCTTATATGAGGTCCCTAGAGTAGTCACATTTATAAACAAAAAGTAGAATGGTAGATGCCAGGGGCTGGGAATGGGGAGAATGGAGAGGTAGTGTTTAATGGGTACAGAGTTTCAGTTTGGGGTGATGGAAAGTTAGAAATAATAGTGGTGACAGTTGCACAACAATGTGAATATACTTAATGCCACTGAATTGTACATTTAAAAATGGGAATGGTAAATGTTACATATTTTTTACAATTAAAAAAATACCCCCAGGCCAGGCACAGTGAGCTGAAGTCTAAGCTACTCACGAGGCTAAGGTACTAAGGTGGGAGGATGGCTTGAGCCCATGTTGCAGTGAGCTAAATGATCATGCCACCACACTCCAGCCTGGACAACAGAATGTGATCCATCTATAAATTAAAATAAAATAAAATAAAATAATTTTTTAAATTTTGTAAACATAAATAAATTTAAAAATAAAAAATACCCCCCCAAAAAAGGAAACTTTATATGGCTGCCACAAATGAAACCATGACATGGCAATATTAGAAGGCAATCATTAAAAATATGCATATTGCCGGGCGCGGTGGCTCAAGCCTGTAATCCCAGCACTTTGGGAGGCCGAGACGGGCGGATCACAAGGTCAGGAGATCGAGACCATCCTGGCTAATACGGTGAAACCCCGTCTCTACCAAAGAATACAAAAAACTAGCCGGGCGACGAGGCGGGCACCTGTAGTCCCAGCTACTTGGGAGGCGGAGGCAGGAGAATGGCGTGAACCTGGGAGGCGGAGCTTGCAGTGAGCTGAGATCCGGCCACGGCACTCCAGCCTGGGCGACAGAGCCAGACTCCGTCTCAAAAAAAAAATAAAAATAATAAAAATAATAAAAATAAAAATAAAAATATGCATATTAAGCTATGTTAGTATACAACCATGCATTGCTTAATGATGAAGACACATTTTAAGAAATGTGTCATTAGGCAATTTCATCTTTGTGCAAACATCATAGAGAGCACCTACACGAACCTAGATGGCAGAGCCTACCACACACCCAGGTTGTATGAAATAGCCTATTGCTCCTAGGCTACAAACCTGTACAGCAGGTGACTGTACTAAATACTGCAGGCAATTGTAACCCAATGGTATTTGTGTACTTGCACTGTATCTAAACATAAAAAAGGGACAGTAAATATACAACATAAAAGATTAAAAATGATGTCCCTGTGTAGAATACTTAGCATAAATGGAGCTTACAGGACTGGAAGGTGCTCTGGGAGAGTCAATGAGTGAGTGGTTGAAAGAATGTGAAGGCCTAGGGCATGACTGTGCACTCCTGTAGGCTCTATAAACAATGGACACTTAGACTACACTAAATTTATAATAAAAACATTTTTCTTTAATAATAAATTAACCTTAGTTCACTATAACTTTTTTACTTTATAAACTTTAAAAATTTTTTAACTTTTTGACTCTCGTAATAACACTTAGCTTAAAACACAAAGACACTGTACAGCTGTACAAAAATATTTTCTTTCCTTGTATCCTTATTCTATAAGGCTTTTTCCATTGAAAACTTTTTTCTTTTACTTTGTAAACTTTTTTGTTAAAAACTAAAACACAAACACGCACATGAGCCTATGGCTACACAGGGTCAGGATCATCAACATCATTGTCTTCCACCTCCACATCTTGTCCAACTGGAAGGTCTTCAGGGGCAGTAACATGCATGGAGCTGTCACCTCCTGTGATGACAATGCCTTTTCCTGGATACATCCTGAAGGACCTGGCTGAGGCTATTTTACAGTTAATTTTTGTTGTTAGAAGTAGAAGGAACAGCTGGGCGTGGTGGCTTACGCCTGTAATCCTAGCACTTTGGGAGGCTGAGGTGGGTGGATTGCCTGAGCTCAGGAGTTTGAGATCAGCCTGGGGAACATGGTGAAACCCCATCTCTACTAAAATACAAAAAATTAGCCAGGCATGGCAGCGTGTACCTGTAGTCCCAGCTACTTGGGAGGCTGAGGCAGGAGAATTGCTTGAACCGGGGAGGTGGAGGCTGCAGTGAGCCAAGATTGCACCACTGCACTCCAGCCTGGGCAACAGAGTGAGACTCCATCTCCAAAAAAAAAAAAAAAAAGAAAAAAGAAATAGAAGGAGGCTGGGCACTGTGGCTCATCCTAGCACTTTGCAATGCTTTGGCAGGTGGATCACTTGAGCCCAAAAGTTCAAGATCAGCCTGGGCAACATGGTGAGACCCCCGTCTCTACAAAATAAATACAAAAATTAGCTGAACATGGTGGTGAGGACCTTAGTCCCAGCTACTCAGGAGGCTGAGATGGGAGGATCACTTGAGCCAAGGAGGTAGAGGTTGCAGCAAGCTGAGACGGTGCCACTGCACTGCAGCCTGGGAGACAGAGCCAGACCCTGGCTCGAAAAAAAAAAAAAAAAAAAAAAAAAAGAAAAGAAGTAGACGGAGTACACACTAAAATAATGATAATAAGTCTAGTATAGTAAATACATAAACCAGTCATTTATTATCATAATAGGTACTATAAGTAACTATATGTGCTATAAGACTGAGCATAGTAGGTTTGGTTACACCAGCATCACCATAAACACCTGAGTAACCTGCTCTACGAAGTTACCACAGCTATGACAGCACTAGGCTATAGGAATTTTTTGGCCCCACTATAATCTTATGGGACCACCATCATATATACCTTCCATCATTGACCCAAGCTGTCATTACGCAGTGTATGAATGGAGTTTTGCCTTCTGTGAGGCGCTTGTCAAGGAGGGGGATGAGCAATGTCCAGAGAGCCAGTGCTCACAGGCCTCCTCCTTGACATGGCCAGAGGGGCTGCCCACGGACTGAGAAAGGAAGGACTTGCTCTGCAGATGATTCAGTGTCACTTGATCTGGGCAGCCCCTAACAGCAGTGCCTGTATTGCTGTGCTGGGAGTATCTAATTTTGGGAGCCCCCCATGTAAAGGCACTGGGCACCAAGCCTGGGCTCCATCAGTGCCTGGGGGTCTACCCCCACCTGTCCAACTCGCCTACAGACTCACCAGGGAGGAAAGGCAGTCCTGCTGAACCATCCTTTGCACACGGTAGCCCCTCTATCAAACTCGCAGGTGAAGAGGGCTGGAGGACAACAGGTGGGTAAGGCTGGGAGGAGAATCCAGTAAGATCACCATGCCCCCTCAGGCACGGGGCTCCCGGGCAGAAAGGAACCAGGAACCCTGGGAAAGGAGGGTGGTGCCAGCAAACTTTGCAGATGAGGCAGCCCCGGCAAAGAGGGGCTGCTGGAAACCCACTTTGCTTGTACAGTCAAAATATACAAGAACATTTAGAAATAGTCAATTAGATGTGATACTGTGGAATAATAATACCAACGGTCCGGAGTGGAACGCATTAGCTATGCATTCCAAATACCTGATTCCAGGGCCTGGTCTGCAAGGCAGATACTTTCACCATCTAGTACAAAGGGTCAACAATACCAAGGCCGCCAAACTTTTGCCTAAGGGCAACATGGCAGCTAGCCAGGAATCCAAAAGCTGCACCTGATTGGCATAAAACAAAGTCAAATGGACCCTCTTTCATCTACCCCACAAAAAAGCCCTGGGGCTGCTGGTATGCCTGCTACCCCCTCAGCCTGCCTGCCTGCCAGGCCTCATCATGATCGCAGCAGCATCCTCATCCCACACCCATACCTCATACCCACTCTGTTCCAAGTACCTCTTTCATTCCCCGTCTCCTTGAAACTGCACTGTACCCTCTACATAGAGCTAGTCTCCCAGTCTGGAGAGTCTATTTCCTAACTTGGGTTTCTGCCTTCCTTCCTTTCCATCCCTCCCTCATCACCCTAACCACTGGCACTGCCCTCCAAAATGGTCTCCTGGCCTCTCTCCCCTCCAACCCATCAATGCCAGGGTAAACTCTGTAAACCACAGACCTTAACTTCCCTGCTTAAACTCTTCAAAGCTGTCTGCTGCCCCCAGAACAAAGTGTAAATGTCTTGGTCCAAGATACAAAGCCCTTCATAATCTGCTTCCAACCTGCTTCACCAGTTCACCATTGGCTGCTTTTACTTGTGACCAATCACACAAGACTTCTCTGGATTGTCTAAACCCGCCAAATCCTTCATGCTTCTAGGCTCCCTGCAGACAATGCCCATTTTCTGAAACTGAATCTCTCATTGCTACCAGGCAGACCTTAATCATCCATGAGGACTCCACACAAACGTCACTTCTTCTGTGAAGCCTTCCCTGACTCCCACCTTTGAACCCCTTTGGTGTGTTGTATGGTCCTTGATGCATCTACCTCATATTCAGTACATCTGCTTTATGGTCTATCCCCTACCCTCCAATTCATTGAACTCAGTGAGTCCCAAGGGGCAGGGCCACCTTTTATCTGCCAGGTGTTCTCAGTGCCTAACATTCAGAATGTCCTGCTCTCAGCAGGTGCTAAATGTACATTTGCAAAAGAAAAAAATACAAAAATGACATCCACCCTTCACCAAGTGAACGAATTCATTGATGAAGAGTTTTTTTCTTTCTTACAAGTAACCAACTAGTTGGCTGAAGAATTGTAAACAAAAAGAAGGGTTTACAAGGATTCCAGGTAACTCACAGAAGCTCTGGGAAAGCCCAGAGGCAGAACAGCTCCCAGCCTTCTCTCTGGTCTAGCACACTATTTCTATCAACATGCTGATTTCCAGAACTCCTAGTGTCCCTGCCTGTCTTTCCCTAGTTTCAAATTCCCAGAGAAGAACTTTTTTTAGTACATCTTGGCTCAGGTATCTATTCCTGAACCAATTAAATATGAATGGGGCTGGAGGCAGTCAGGGTGTCCGGGTTCAAATGTGGTCCCTGGGTACCCACTCCTGTATAGCAGAATATTCAGAGATGGGAGACTTGCAGGGTAGCTACATCTTCCCAGTTGGGAGCTCCAGCATCTCATATTCATGTTCAAGGTTTGAAATGTTAGAAGTTTGAAATGTAATGGCATTATCAGGATGAAAACCTGCTTCTACCGCTCCTGTGGCCATGAGCCTCAGCACTGTCCTCAGACACTGTCCTAGGGTGTGCCATGGAGCTCACACAGGAAGACAGGCTGGGAAGGTAAGCACAGTGACATCTGAGGAGCTGGAGAAACAGCTCTCCCCATGGCTCAGGAGCAATCTATTATTATTACCTAGTCCCTAAACTGCTGAGGGAAAATGTGTTTCAGAATTCAGAACTTAAAAAAAAAAAAAGTTCAGAATAAGGCTAGATATATAAATCAATGAAATACTGAGAATCTAGAAAGAGACCTTCACATTTACAGTCAACTGATTTTTGACAAGAGTGCCAACACAAGTTAATAGAGGGAATAGTTTTTTTAACAAAAACTGGGATAACCAGATGTCCACAAGCTAAAGAATTAAGCTGGACTTCTACCTCATGCCATATACAAAAATTAACTCCAAATAGATGAAAGACTTAAACGGAAGAGCTAAAACTATAAAACTCAGAAGAAAACATACGTATGCATCCATGTAACCTTGGATTAAGCAGTTATTTCTTAGATATGACACCAAAAGCACAAGCAACAAAAGTAAATAAATAAACTGGAATGTTTCAAAAATTAAAGCTTCTGTGCTTCAAAGGACACTATCAAGAAAGTGAAAAGACAACCCACAGAATGGGAGAACATATTTGCAAATCATGTATCTGATAAGGAACTATCTAGAATATATTAAAAACTCTTACGAGTCAACAACAAAAAGCCAACTCAATTTTTAAACAAACAAAGAGCTGAATAGGCATTTCTCCAAAGAAGATATATTAACAACCACATGAAAAGACACTAAATATCACTCACTGTCAGGGAAATGCAAATCAAAATCACGATGAGATAGCACTTCACACCCACTAGGATGGATATGATCAGACAGACAGACAATAACAAGTGTTGGTGAGGATGTGGAGAAACCGGAACCTTCATACATTGCTGTGGGAGTGAAAAATGGTGTACTAGCTGTGAAAAAGTTTGGCAGTTCCTCATAAAGGTAACACAGAGTTACCATATGACCCAGCAATTCCTGGGTATATTTATACCCAGGAGAACTGAAACATATGTTTACACAAAAACATGTACATGACTGCTCATGGTAGCATTATTTATAATAATCAAAAAGTGAAAACAATCCAAATGCCTATTAACTAATGAATGGATTTTTAAAATGTGGTATATCCAGGCATGGAGTATTATTCAGCCTTAAAAAGGAATGAAGCAGATTCTGAGGCTACGATATGGGTGAATCTAGAAAATATTACACTGGCCAGGCGTGGCGGCTAACATCTGTAATCCTAGCACTTTGGGATGCTGAGGCAGGAGGAATGCTTGAGCCCAGGAGTTCAAGGCTATAGTGAGCTATGACCATACCACTGCACTCCAGCCTGAGCAACAGAGCAAGACCTTATTTCAAAAAAAGAAAATATTACACTAAGTGAAAGAAGCCAGACATGAAAGGTCACCAAGTATACATAATTCCATTTAATTCACATCATTGCACTCTAGCCTGGGTGACAAGAGTGAAACTCTGTCTCAAAAAAGAAAAAAAAAAAGTTTCTAAAAAAATATGATACGGTTGCATACAAAAGAATATTCTATTATAAATTAACATCACAGAAAAAGTCTGTTTTATTGCTTAGTAAAGAGAAGCTATATATGAAGTGCTTCATAATATTAAATTATAAAATGAATAAAATAATTATCCCACCAAAAGATAATTCTGTATATACATAAATATATCACACATTATATAACACCCCAGCAGGGATGGGGCCATTCCCTACAATCGAACATTAAATATTCACACTAAATGGGAAAAAATAAAAGATTCAGCCAGTTCAGATGGGGTTTTGCATCCAAACTCCAAAAAATTGCTTTCAGTTTACAGAGCTATTTGAATTTTCAAATTTATGGATAAGGTATGGTAGACTTGTATTTGTTTTTTCCTTCTTTCAGGATCTCGCTCTGTTACCCAGGCTGGAGTGCAGTGGCACAATCATAGCATACTGTAGTCTCAAACTCCTGGGCTCAAACAATCCTCTAGCTTCAGCCTCCCAAAATGCTAGGATTACAAGCATGAGCCATCATGCCCTGCCAGACCTGTATTTCTTACCATGTCTGGGTAAGGTACAAAATACAATCACTGCTGCTAACTTATCCTGAAGAGTTTGTGATACAATCGAGAATTTCTAAATTGTCCCTTGGAAATATCAATTCTAGAAATATGCAAAGAGTGTAATGTAGCTAGTTCAGTCTATAAGAGATAAGGAAAAAAATGTCCTTCATTTTAAACAGAATCAGAACAGTATGGCATCACTAAAAATACTCACAAAATTTAAGTAATAACATGAAAAATACACGTTAAGCCAAAGCAAAATATAGAACTACAGAGATGGCTATAAATAAATATACTGATAGGAACTTACATACTTATCCTATACTTTTAAAACATGGGAAAATATATATACAAAGGAATATTATTCAGCCTTAAAAAAAGGAAATTCTGACACATGCTACAACATGTATGAACTCTGAGGACATTATGCTGAGTGAAATAAACCAGTCACAAAAGGGCAAATACTGTATGATTCCACTTAGTAGTCCAAGTCACAGAGAGAATAGAATGGCGGTGGCCAGGAGCTGGTGGGACGGGGAAATGAGGAGTAGATGTTTAACGGATACACAGCTTCAGTTTGAGAAGATGAAAAGGTTCTGGAGATGGATGGCAGTGATGGTTGCACTACAATGAGCATGTACTTAACGCCACTGAACTGTATACCTAAATATGGTCAAAGGGTAAATTTTATATTATGAATATGTTATCACAATTTTTTTAACTTGGAAGAAAATAGGAAAAAACACTAAAAGTAGTTGGTGGTGGAATCTGAGGGTCATTGGAAGGCCAGATCAATCAAATCTATGTATTGTTTGGCTTCAGTGCCTCTCCCTTTATTCTTACCATTCTCTGGAGAACTGAACACTGGGTCCAGGGCTACAAAAAGCTGCTCAGTGGTCTGCACTGCGTTCCTGCTGGTGGTCTACTGTATCCTCTCAGGCAATGCAAAAAGCATGTTTTCACAGTCACACTCAACCTCAGAACACAAACTGTGCCCACACTCACCCAAGTTAATACTCCAGACCATCACTCCTTACACAGACGAGTAATGGAAAGCAACTTATGTCAAGCCATTCTACGAACACTTGAGGAATCCTCAAATCTCTCTCCAGTAGTCTATGAACGAGCCAAATGAGGAAGAAAAAGACAACAGCACATTAACTGAGGACCCGCTATCCACCAGGCATTTACTATGTGGGGTGCCCCTCATGCATCGGTTCTCACAATACCATGAGAAGGTAAGTATTGCTATCAGTGTTTTACAAAGATGGAAACTGAGGTGCAAAGAAATGACACATCTTGTTCCAGGTCACATTTCTAATAAGCACTGTAAGAAGCAATGCTAGGAAGAATGATGACCTCTTACATTAAAGTGCAGGAAAAGAGCTTAAGTGTCACTAGCAGTAGAATTCAATGATTAGACAAACATATAGTATACACTATCAACTCTGGCTGCATTTTGGGAGGCAGCATAGCCTAGTGCTCAAGATCATGGGCTTGGGAGCCCAATAGGTTGGGGTCAAATGTTTACTGACATTTTTAGATTTCAAGTCACATATAAGAGAAGGATAGGAACAGTGTCTAACTCAATAGAGGTTTATCAGGATTAAATCAGATTAATACAGGTTAAAGGGTTTAGGAAATACCTGACATAGTCAAAGCTCAACAAAGTACTAACAGTAATATGTATTCTATCTTCTCGAAGCAACTCTAACAGGTAGATATTCTGAGCACCATTTTTACTCATGATAAGCCTGAAGTTCAGAAAGATTAAATAAGTTGACAAACATCACTCAGCAAGTAACATGGTAGAACTAGAATTCAGGCCTGGATCAGTGGGATTCCAAAGAAAATCAAGATTATGGCATACAAAAACAGGGTAAATTGAAAGGAAAGGCCTCTTCCTGCTCCTCTCTGGCAACACCCCACCTCCACTACGAGACCAACCACCCCGCCCCCCATCTCTGTGGCTACTGGTAAGCAGGCCGAGTGCCAAAGCCACAGTGGTCGCCAGGTCTCTGCCAGCAGCAGGGTTGGTGGGAGCCCTCTGGCTCCTTCTAGGCAAGGGCAGCAACACTAACCCCTACTGCACAGGTCTGGGTGTGAGGACACCCAGGTTCCAGCAGGCACTGTCTCTAGGAATTGACCCTGTGACATGTACACACAACCATAAAAGACAGAATAACCAAGGCCTTCCAGACACTACTGTTTGAGACAGCGTAAGTCATCCTGAGAGTGCAACAGTATATTGTCATTACAAAGAATGAGGGGAAACTATTATAAAGTAATATAGACCCATCTCCAAAATATGCTCACAAATGAAAACTGATGATGTGTGTTGGCAGTGCAGGGAGTGTAAGGAGACTGAAACACAGAGACAGAAGGAAGGCATATTTTTATCTGTATATCCTTTAACATTATTTAAGTTTTCTACCATGTACATATACAACCTAATCCAAAATGTAATACTTTTTAAAAATCCTGGATTGATCACCTTCTTACTACAGAGTTTTTTTGTTTGTTTGTTTTTGGAAAGTTACTTAACCTATCTGAGTCACCTTTTCCTCATTTATTTAAAAAACTAAAACCAAAACAAAACTCTCCTCCCAGACTTGTGGGGGCATTAAACAAGATAATTTAATAGGCACTCAAACATGGAACGTGATTATCATTAGCTGTGGTCCATAAACTTAATCTGGGTACCTTCCCCCATCAAAGAAAACAAAAATAAGCCAGGCGCAGTGGCTCACGCCTATAATCCCAGCACTTTGGGAGCCCGAGGCAGGCGGATCACTTGACGTCAGGAGTCAAGACCAGCCTGGCCAACATGGTGAAACCCTGTCTCTACCAAAAATACAAAAATTAGCCAGGCGTGGTGGCACATGCCTGTAATCCCAGCTACTCAGGAGGTTGAGGCAGGAGAATCGCTTGAACTCGGGAGGCGGAGTTTCCAGTGAGCCGAGATCGTGCCATTGCACTCCAGCCTGAGCAACAGAGCGAGACTTCGTCTCAAAAAACAAACAAAAAGAAACAAAGAAAAACAAAAACAAAAACAAACATGGCTTGACAACATTAACCCTGCATTGCTCATGTTTCATTTCTTATTCCTCAGGACATTTCTGAAGTTAAAGACACCCAGCCTCAGTGTGATGAGGACCACCCCTCACCAGCCCAGCTGGGGCGTGCACAAGAATCAGACATACTAGAGGAGCAGTACTCCAACAAGAAAGACCTTTCAAAGGAGAGACACTTCAAAACTCCTTATCGCCATCTCCACTAGCCAATGCCAAGTTCTACTTCCATTTTATACCATGGCTTCTCTTTTGTTTTTGTTTTGTTTTGTTTCTAAATCTGGATCAGGATGGAGGCTGGCAATATCCCTTGAGAAATGAGGACCATGGCTGAAAACACAAAAAAGTGTTCAGAATGCTCACTTGTGTGCCAAGCACATGTGATCTGCTTAGAAGAATGTCGGCATAGGCTGTAGGTCTTGATGGGAGGACAGTAAACAAACAGACAAACTCAGAATGCTCTCCATACACAGAAAAGGATTTGGGAATGGGAACAATGAAAGTTATTATCCCAAGTATTTTATCCTTCATCTGAAATAAAGGCTGTCCCACTGGATGGAAAAGACGGGGTCCCTTAGGAAATTGTGGCAGCCCTTTGCCAGGGAGCCAGCCACACACCCACTCACACCCGGGCTGACTCCCTGTGTCACCTGCCAAAGGACATGGTCAGTCCCCATGCCATGTCCTGAAGTGCCCCCTGAAGCAGCCAAGGCTAGATGCTTCTAAGGGACAAGTAGGCCCTGGCAAAAGGGCAACTTGCTACCCAGGAGTGATCTCTCAAATTACCCAGGTCTCCAAACTCCTGAAATGAGGCAGATGGTCAAATCAAAGCTTTCAGAAGAAAAAGATCTCCACAGTAAATACAGAAATAAAGGCCTTCAGGACTTCATGAGCCCCCACTTTTTTTTTTTTTTTTCTTGAGACGGAGTCTCGCTCTGTTGCCCAGGCTGGAGTGCAGTAGCACAGTCTCGGCTCACTGCAAGCTCCGCCTCCCGGGTTCACGCCATTCTCCTGCCTCAGCCCCCGGAGTAGCTGGGACTACAGGCGCCTGCCACCCTGCCTGGCTAATTTTTTGTATATTTAGTAAAGACGGAGTTTCACCGTGTTAGCCAGGATGGTCTCGATCTGCTGACCTCATGATCCACCTGCCTCAGCCTCCCAAAGTGCTGGGATTACAGGCGTGAGCCACCGTGCCCGGCCGAGCCCCCTCTTTTTAAATTCATTTTTAAGTCACATCTGATTTTCAAAGACTAAGCTTTCCTGCTGTACCACCAGGTTCCCTGTCTTCTGGAGTAAAGCAGCAATTCCCAGGCCTCGATGGCACACTAGCTCGCAGGTTCTGGCGACTCTGGACCCGCTGCTCTGCTCCTTTCACAGGCCTGCCTGGTCCCATCAATGCAGGGCCTGGAGTCTCTTGCACTGAGTCAAGGGCAGAGGAAGCTGCATCTCAATGGCACTGCACATCTGTAATTCACTGCCCTTGGCTCCCTCCAGCTGCTGTTCCACACCATCCTCACAACTCTTTAAGGTCTTACATTCTTACTTTCCGCATTTTAAAGTAAAGGAAATTGTGTTAAGTAACCTCTTCTCCCCAAGACTGCACAGCCACTGTGCACAAGGCTGAGTGCCACACAATAAAAATACACCTCATGCCTCTAAATGCTGCCTGCCAGGTGGGAAAACAGGTGTAAGGGTTCTGGCTGTGTAGAAGAAGAAAAAAGGTGTTGTCAAAGGAATAGCTGTTACCCTGGCCAGGTCATTATGGTCAGGAAATCATACAGCAATTCAGATGGAGCATGTCTAGATTCACAGAACACATGAGAGGTTAACCATATAGTGAAGTCCTTCTTAGTTTTGTCTTAAGTACTCGATCTGATAAGACAAAAACAACTTCATTTGTTTTCAGCAGTTCAGTGAATGATTTTTTCAAGACAGAAAATTAAGTTTCCTCTCAATCTATGTGAACAAAACGGCAAAAAAACAAAAGCATGAGGAAGGAAATTGGGGTCTCCTCTATGCTAAGCATAATGCAAATAACAGATCAGAGATTTTAAATGCAAGTATTCCCTCCTCTGTGTTTTAGTGGTTAAAACATGGTAATTTGAGTTGGTCACTCCCAAACATTAATCTCAAACAATGGAGTTTTTATCTACCTCCAAAAAAGTATGGATCTTGGAAAAAGAATTTTTTTTTACTCTGATAAGACAGTAATCTTCTACCTTGCTGACTCAAATGTACTTGCATATTAATTGCTTCAGACCCCAAAATCCCTGCTGAACTGGCTAAATTGTGGGCCAAATTCAATAATCCAGCAACCTCCCATTCAATGCCTCACCAAGATAACTTTGCATGTTTAATTTAAAAGTACTGATCGCTTTTAAATGAAATGCTAACGCAAGTCCGTCTGATGGCCCAAGCCACGACTGCATCTCTGAGGGACAAGCTGCAAGTTGGAAGCTGAGACTTAAGTCTGAACAGCCTTCAGACAACGAGGTAAACACAGCCTACCATCTCTCTACTAAATGGTATCTGTTTCCCCAAATCAGACTTTTAAAACATGCCCCTTTAGGGTCATTTCCCTGATACACAGGCAATGAGATCTAGCCTCAGATACTCAAATATTATCTGCTCCAATTGTATCTGATTAGCAAGAAATACACAACTAACCCTCTAGCCAATGCGAATGCCTATGCTATTCTTGCTGAACTGACCTAAGGCATTTTTTCCTTTCTCTTTTGCAACTGTGTTCCATGTTTGACCCTTCAAATTTATTTTAAGTAGTTTTGCAAACAGCTTCCTCTCCCCCTTCCTCCCCTATGCAGCCAGCATCTCACATTTCGCCTGCACAGAACATGTTTTGTCCACCTTGGGAAGTGGCACTTTGGGAAATGGAGAGACTGCTTCAGAAAAATCAGAATCAGAAATAGGTTCCATTCATTTAAAAGATTAAAACAGTATCAACGGCTAATTTTTATTTATTTTAGTAGACTAAATCAGAATTAAAGCTGTGATTCCCAAGTGTTAAAATTCACAGCAATCTTTCTAGCCTGTAAAAGCAAATATCTTACTCCCTATGATCACAGTAAAAAATGCCCTACAAATATTTATAAAATCTCTACGTTGCTTCACTACTTAGCTATGCACAGGCACTAGTCATCATAATCAAAATACTTGATTGAATCTTTTCAAACCAAACATCCAAAGCTTGTTCAATAGTAGTAACAACAATAACTGTTACAATAAAATAACAATTACAATAGTAGTAACAGGGATTTGGAGATTAAAGGAGTAAGGCACAGAAAACAGTGAGAAATAATTTCTGGTCTGTGGTAAAGTGAAAAGGTTTTGACAGACTGTACAGAAAAAGAAGTCAATCTGAATTCATTTAGGGTTCTGGGCTCCAGGACTCACAAATGTTTCATTGTAAAGATTCAGTATGAATTTTTGAAACAGCAAACAGCAAATGAGTTTAACAGAAAAAAACAAAGTGCCATTTTGTCCTTGGGTTTTATATATTACTTCTACCGATCTGCCTGCCCCCAAAACAATGACCTTTAGGAAGTTTCATTTAGAAATTTCTTTTTAAAACTCACTTTGAGTCTAAACACAATGGTAGCAAAATGTGTTTATGGTTTAGGAAATATTCACATGATAATCTGTCTGGAGGCTATTGACATCTCATGAAGAATGATCTTTAGGAGCTGAATTTTCTAGTGCTTTTCCTCAGCTCCCAAAACACAAGTTACTTAACAAAACTACTTCCAGTTTCACTTCATATGCTAGAAATTTTCATGAGAAAAAGGTATTTAAATGTTTCATTTTACATGAAAATAAGATGACTTTCATATTTCAAATTTTCCTAAAAGAGAGTCTTTTAAGGCAATTAAAAAGACCTCATTCCAAAACAATAAAACCTTCATTGAAAATTACTTAGTCCATGCATTTTTACCACATAACTCGACTCTGAACTATGTTTTATTTGCTGAACTTGCATTTATTATGGTACATTATTTTGCCATAAGTTTCTACATATGTACCAACATGCACATAAACTAATCCAAAAGTCTGAAATCCACCTTGAGGTCTATTATGTTTGTCAACAAGCATTTTTTTGAGAACCAGATGGTCTACCCATTTATATAAAGAATGTGTGTCTACTCATTCTTTATGGCTGTGGTTTCTCCAAATTCTAAATGTGCCACACGTCATCTGTCTGATACTCTGCCTTCATCTCTTTGCAAATTGATTTTCCTATTTATAAAAGCAAACTTGAACCTACTCCTCCAAGACAAATTTGACAAAAATTAGTATCTCTAAGTTTTAAAACACTCACAGCAATTTCTCACTTGGTTTAAGCAATCTATGCTGCAGCAAAACACAAAAAGAATGAACGTGGGAGATTCTCTGGAGTTTAATGAACTCCTCAAATGGAGTTCTTTACCATCTCTAAACAGAAGTGCGTTCTGGCTCAGCTAGAGATGCACAGAAAGCTTCCACAAATTTCAGAGACCTACAAATCTAGGGAAACTAAAAGTCAGCAAGACCTTTTTAAAACCCCTGTAAAGGTCTAATGCTTTATTGATAGTTTAAAAACTTTAAAATGCATCATTTATATTTGATGTATTTGGAAACATGTGTGCCAAAAAATAAACAGTAAAATCCAGAGATGGGTGGGGGGTGGTGTCACTATTCCCCCAACTGAAAGGAGGATACCCCCAACAAGTCTTTAAAAAATCGAAAGCTTTCTGAATGTTTCCCTTTCTTCCCCAGGCCGACACATAGACCTGCCTCAGACCCTAAAAATATTAAGCTATTACGGCTTTTTTTATCCTGGTTTTAAGATAAGGAATCAACAAAAAAGAGCTTTCCAAAACTTAATCATGTAAATTCATTTATAAGCCTCTCCACGATATTGAATCAATAATCCAGTATGGCCTGTAATCCCAGCTCCCTGGGAGGCTGAGGCAGGAGAATCGCTTAAACCTGGGAAGCGGAGGTTACAGTGAGCCGAGATCACGCTACCGCACTCCAGCCTGGATGACACAGCGAGACTCCATCTCAAAAATAATAGTAACAATAATAAACGAGTATGTTCATTTAAACTACAGAAAAAAAATTACAGCATTTCAGGGAAGACCACATTTATAGCTGGCAATGCAGTGTCATGTGAGGCCGGGAGTCTTTATTATCAGTAGTAAAATAGTGGTCATAATAATAATGATGTTTATTAAAAGCTTATCATGTACTAGATATATATATTCTAATCCTCAAAATAGTTCTTTCTGATTTTGCAAACAAGGAAGCTGAGGCCCAGAGAAGTTAAGTAATCTACCCAAGATCATACAGCTAACAAATGTTGAAGCCAGGATTCAAATTCAGTTTCTCAGACTCTAAACCTCAAGCTTTTTCAATTATACCATGTTTGCAATTTATGCTGTTTTATGCATTTTTTCCTTTAATACTAATGCATAAATTATTTCAAGAGAAGTTAAGTTCCTGTCATCACATATTTTTGGGTACATGTGCATGTAGCAGTGATTGGTACCTATCAGTTTGCAAATACAAAACAAGCCAGTGCTTCCAGCAGACTAGTCTCTCCCGACAGACAAAACGCGTGGCTTGCTAACACTCCACCCACATTTCTCTTCTGGTGTGTGTCCTCTGGTTGTGTCTTTCCCCTTCGTGGCCTTCCTCGTCTTAACTCTAACTGCACTCACAATTTTACAGCTGATCAACACAGTTAAGCTCCAATACTCTGATTACTTCAAGGGTATTAATTTAGTTTCTCCCCAACTAGATTATCACCAATTTAAAAGCAGAGACAAAAATCATATGTTACACATGGTATCAGAGACCATCCATCTAGCCTGCTTTCCCAACCAAAAACAAGGAAAGTGAGATTTCTGACAAATGGTTTATTTTTATATGAAGTCTCATAAAGATTAAAAATTAAGTCATATTAAATTATGATCACAATAGCTAACACCATTTACAGAGTATAGGTTCCATACACTGAGATAAATACTACACTTGGCTTATCTCATTGGATTCTCACACACACACAAAAACACTTGTAAGTTTATTCTCCCCATTTTGAAGATGAGAAAACTGAGTCTCAGAGCTGTGCATACTCACAAGCTGGTCTACCAGGATTCAAACCTGTACTGGCACGCTGAGCCTCAGCTCTTTCCACGACTCCACTTACCTGAGCACAGCAAAGGGTGTCACAAACCTCTAACTGAAGGACAGGGTGTAAATCCAGGCCCCATGCTGAGGCCTACCTGCGGGCCTAATTAGAGGGCTCACTACTAAACCCATGTTCTCCCTCCATCTGAAAAAGAGGCCCAGCAGGCTTCTCCTAGCACTACGAATTCCCCCAACAGCAGGGACCATGTCATTTTCATTTGGGCTTTCCAAAGCCTGCACTCTGTTGGGCTGGCATAGCCCATGTATCTGGGACTCATTAAATGGTAAGGTGATGTCGAATGTTATCAGCCTCCCCTAGAGAACTCCCTCAGCACCTGCCAGCCTTCATGTTGCCAGGGATCTGGCCAGGCCAGTTTTACCGAGAAGGTCAGTCTACATTTTTTCCACCTACGCTCATCTTCCCCCAAACCTTGTTCACTCCAATGCCACTCTGTCACCACTCACTGCCCGGGCTGCACAGCAGTGGGACTGCTGCACACTGGTGTCACAGCTGCTTTACAGCATTCTGTACTAGCCAAAACTAGCCACAGGGCCAGCACCTGGCACCTCCCTTAGAAAGCAACAGGAAACCTGAAGGAAAGACCAAAGACCACAAAAGAGGAAATAATTCCTAGCATTAGAGTATCTCCAAAGCATGAGATTTAATCCCAGGCTCAGGACCTGGGGTTGACTTGGAGAAAAGGGGGCGTTTGTAGCAGTACTAGTTAGAAGAGGAGGGCAAGGAGGAGCGGGGTGGAGGCGTGGGAAGAGAAGGGAGGAGAAGGAGTAGAGCAGAGGGGGAGGAGAAGGAGGAAGAGAAGAAGGAGAGAAAAAGAAAGAATGCCGATGATGACATTAAACAGGAGAGAGGCCAGCTTTGTCCTGCATCCTATTGAATAGCCAAGTAAAACAATAAATCTATTTTTCCCTCCTCTTCTTTGCCTTAAAAAAATTCAAGAATTTCATTTCCTTCTTTGAAACATAGCTCTTACATAATTGCAATGCTCTTTCCTGCTATCTGCAATGCTGAGGGAAGAGGACTTCTGACTGCCCCAAGGACTTCAGAAGTGGCTACATTCTGGTGCCAAGCCTGCAGTGCACTAACCCTATAGTAAAGCCTGCTTCCATTTGCCAGGCATCTACCTTGCACCCAGAATGATGCTAACTGTATCATAGTTACTGCTAACTCTAACAGCAAACCCGAAGGGAGGCATTATTCCCTTTCTCTCCTTTTTTAAACAGGTGAAGAAATGAAGGCTCAGAAAAGCTACACGTCCACAGTAATACAATAAGCCAGCAGAAGGGCCAAGATTCCAATTTCAATCTTCCTGACTCCAGAGCCCAGGCCTGTTGTGCTGCAGCTTCTTCACTCTCTGGGAAGTTCTTTGAGGCAGTCTGAAGCCTCCTCTGCATTTCCCAGAGGCAACTATTAATTAGGCACAATAAGCAAAGCACCAAAGCTTACAGAGTGTTTGCAAACACAAAAAAAATTTACTGGCTCCAAAATACAAAAAGAAAACTGCAAAAACTGAAATTACTCAAAGTTCAATTAAATGCCTACTACAATGCAAGAGAACGCCACTTAGTACACTGGCATTCAACTCTGATGTAGGTATTGTAAACTGTATTTTCTGTGTGATGGCAGCACAGTCTATTTGTGTTAGTCTGCGTTCCAGGCTGCAGTGAAGGCCTTAAACCAGCCCTGGGTTTCACTGGCCTTTTTCACCAAAGGGCATTCCTACCAGGCCATGGCAGTCAGAGAGCCAAGCAGGATCTGAAGAAACAGAGGGGAGGGCCTCTGAGAGCAGCGGCCAGAGCAATGTTTCCTCCTCCAGTTGGCAGAAATAGCTTTTCTAGCCTTGTCATAGTGCCCAACCCTAAGAGATCGCCTTGCAGTTGGGTCCCCACCATTCCTCTCACTTATCTGTGCGAGAATGTGGATAGGGCTGGAAGACAGCAGGCCATCCACATGGCAGGCCAAGCCCCTGAGGCACTCTGCCATTGTACACACAAGGCCACACACAACCCCTCCCTATCTTCACTTGGGGCACCATTCTCTCAGCAGTACTTACTCCATTTTCAACTCTTCCCCAGTATTGGTAAATATTGATAATTACCTCCAAATGCAAAAGTGAAGAAGTTTGTGTTTTGAAATATGATCATAATTCAAACTGGAAGCTGACACTAATCATTTGATGTTCACTTGAAAAGACCAGATAGGCTGTATAGGAACATTTCAGTAGGGGAACCGATAAGGAGAAGGGAAATAAAAATTATTGGTATTTACTCAGCCTGCAATGCTTGTGGAAGGAAACTCTTTTAAAAGGGGAGCACTTCAGAATGGTTATTCAATCTGAATTTTACAGATAGCACTGGAAATATTTTCTCACAGAATGCACCCTATCTCCACCATCATATCTCTCTGGTGCGCCGTTCACGTCGTTCATTGCAGGAATTCTCACTCAATTTTGCTCCATTATAAGCTGACGGTGACCCAGAGTATACAAGCCATTCAAGAATCTGACTGGAAATTACTACCACAAAACATCTGTCCCATTCCCCGCTTGCCAGCCCTGCTTTAGGGAGTGAAGATGGAAAACAACCCAGAATCCACACGCAGGAAAAACTTTTCATTCCCCTCACAAACCAGGCTCCTTTGGAAATTGACGGTTCCAGCATTTTTCAGAAACTATGTTCCTGGAAAAACATGGCGTGGGCCTCTTTTGAAAGCCTTCAGCTCAAAACCCTTATTTTCCTACCCAGACCCTTCTAATAAAAGCCAGGACAGGAGCTTCACAGGGAAGCAAACAAGAAGGCCACCCAGGGTTCTCCCTACTCGGTATGGTCAGATTCAAATTTTGCATTAAATGCCACTGATCAATTAAAAGACCACAGGGATGTCACACATACTAATACATTCCACAGCTTATGTGGCATCTATCTTATAGACACACTCCCTTTGGAAGATTTATGTTGCGATTACAAAAGATTAAAAGAAGACATCTGATTTCATATAGGGCTAAGCCTCGGAACCCAGCTTTTTTCCTCGATTGCTATCAGAGGATGGAGGCAGCAGCACAGCACCTCCCAGCTAGATTGCATTTCACTTTGCTGCAGATGCTCCAAGGGGCCAAGCAATGGACATGCTCAATGAATCAAATAAATGAATAATCTGGAAAGAACTGGTTTGTCTGCAATCAAGAATCAGTGTCTGTGTCTCCATCCTCATGTCCAACAGTGCCCCAGCACCTCCATATGCTTATAATTGGTCAGGGGTCAGAGGGATCATTGGCACAGTAACTGCTCCCAGCCAGTCACAGTGGCTCACACCTGTAATCCCAGCACTTTGGGCAGCCAAAGCAGGAGGATCACTTGAGCCCAGGAGTTTGAGACCAGCCTGCGCAACACAGCAAGTGCTTGGCTCTACAAAAAATAAACAAACAAAACAATAACTGCTCCCTATTATGTGCCTGAAGCTTTATTTAAGGACATCTTTGATGCAAGCACCCTGTGAGATAAGGTGGATTTGAGGTGCACAGACAGGCTCAGAGAGGCCAGGTGGCATTTCCCCTAGACCCAGGCCACCCCTATGCGTGGATTCCTTCAGGCTGACCATCACTATGTCCTTAATGTGCTGGGCCTTGTTCCCACTGCTGTTTTCAGTTAAACTCTCTTGGGTGCTAAAGTTATGGAGGCACCTGAAATCAGTAGTTCCAGGTTTGAGGAAGAGGAAGCAAAAGATATGAGATCCCAGTTCTTGCATAGGCTGGAATCTGGTGGGACAGGAGTTGCAAACCCATGCTGCTGTCCTGTTACCTGTGGGGGGATTGGTTTGAGGACCCCTGAAGGACCAAAATCTGAGGATGCTTAAGGCTCTGATATAAAATGACAGAGTATTTTCATATAACTTAGGCATATCCTCCCATATATTTAAATCATCTCTAGATCACTTATAACTAATAAAATAAAAATGCTACGTAAATAGTTGCTATACTGTATTGTGTTTTTAAACATATCATTTTGTTGTTGTTGAATTGTTATTTCTTGTTGTTTTCTTTTTTTTTTTTTCCAAATATTTTCAATCCTCAATTGATTGAATCCACAGATTTGGAGGGCCAGCTGTGTCTTTCTGGCTTAAAAGTCTCTATAGAAAAACATCATGGAAGAATTGAAAATAGGCAAATCATCATACAAAAGCAGACATGGCCTATTTCAGATAGAACATTGTGCCTCTAGGAGGCAGGGAGATCTCCTTTTTTTTCTCCTGGAAAGTCCCTGCTTTGGTTAATACTGTGAATTTGCAGAAAAAGAAAACTGAGTACAGAAGGGTTGATGACTGAAGCCCACATCTTCAAATGCTTTAAAAGTTAAGTCAGATAATCTTTACACTGATGTGAAAGGGGGAGAAAATACATTTGACCCCTTGCTTCAAACAAAAATCTTCCCATCTGGTTTTTAATTAGAAAGCAGTTGTTTTGCTTTTGCAACACTTTTTAACCTCTGCCATTGTAGGTACAAGCCTGCAAACCATATTTTCATTGATTAAAAAAAAAATTAAAAATAAATGTTGAAAGAAACAATATTTTTCTTTTTAAGGAAAAAAGATAGCAAGCAGCAATTTTTTTGGAGGGATCAGGCACTTAAAGGCATCTATGGGAAGCCATCATGGCTGTGGCCTACAGTTTATTTTGTCTTCAAAAAGTCAGAGGTCTTTTTAACTATGCTGACCTGTGAACCTACACATTGATCATCCCGATCCAAGACTGTAAGCAAATACTGCCCTCTTGTGCATCAAATAGTTCCGGAGTTAGCATGGAGATGATTTCCACCCCACCGCCCTGTGGACAGCTTGCGATTGTACAGCTGGGTCTCCAGGGCCGGGAGATGTGTCAGGAAGAGGATGACACACATCTGTTACCAGAGTGCTTGCTAAAGTGTCCCCAGATTGCCTTATGAGATAGATTTCAAGATAAGAGGAAGAGGGAAAGATTCAGCTGAAGAAATCAGACCAAACATAACTGACTCTTATCTTTCCTAGAAAATATTCATTCCTCGAAAATAAACTTTATTGATTGCCATAACAAGTTTTCTTATTATGTACTTTTAAAAACTTTTAGAAACTATTTACGAACCTACAAAAATGACTAAGTAGTACCTCTTTTTATCTAGAAAATCTTTGCCAGGAAAAGAGATTCTATTTGATTCTAGAGGGAAAAAAAGCAGGGAGTTGGGGGGATGCCAGGTTGCTGTTTCTCAGACAAATCCTCGAAAGTTGGCAACATGCCCTTCTTTCTGAGAGTCCCCAAGCTGGGGGTGTTACTGAAAGTATTATTTCCTCTAACCTGTGGACAAGGTTCTGTCACCAGAAGACCAAACTGGCATCTTAAGAAAGTTTTTTTTTTTTTTTTTTTTGAGATGGAGTCTCATTCTGCCACCCAGGCTGCAGTGCAGTCTCATGCCTCAGCTTTCCAAGTAGCTGGGATTACAGGCGCTCACCACCATGCATGGCTAATTTTTGTAGTTTTAGTAGAGACGGGGTTTCGTCATGTTGGCTAGGCTGGTCTCGAACTCCTGACTTCAGGTGATCTGCCCGCCTCCACCTCCCAAAGTGCTGGGATTACAGGCATGAGCTGCCATTCCCAGCCTCAAGAAAGCTTTAAAGGATGTAAACTACTGTTCCCTTGTTTAAGAATTTGAGAAAATCAACAGCAGAAAAACATGCATGCAAGTCTGAGGCTAGGCCATACCTGCTCAGCAGGAACCTTGCGTGGTGGGGGGAGGGGGTGGTGAGGAGTTGGTCTTCCCTACAGTGAGTATCCAGTTCTGGTTCTGAGGTACACAAATCATCCCAACACCTGCACCCACGCCTTCACACCTCCAGACACAGATCAAGACTGACTAAGTCCCATGCCAAACTTGTTTCTGGAGGGAAAAAAAGGCAAAATATGCCACCTGCGCCACCGCCATGCATTGCCTTCAACCCAAGAGGCAGCCCCGCAGGAAAGGGGATGGAGGAAAGCATGTAGGGCCTGTGCTCTGTGAGGCTATGCAGGGAAAGGAGCACTGACCAGGAGTGTGAGGAGGTGTCAGGGGAATTTTATTTACAATTCTATGATGTTAGATACTTAGTATCTCTGATGTCCACTTCTTGAGTTAGTGGTTCAGGAGCGTGTCCTTAACCTCCACGTGGCCTTCAAGTCATAAGCAGCCAGTGGGCCAACATTTAATGATCAAACACAATTACAGAGTTGTGAAAAATGTCTAATTTACTTTCTGTCAGGTTTGCCTGCCAACCCTGATTCCACATCAGCAGCCCATCCCTATACCATGGAAAGAAGGGGTTACAGTACCAGAAACAAGACAAAGGACGGATGAAGGCCAATAGAATAGCCATGCTGAGACCAGACATCTCCAGAAGGCTGGCCTGCCTTCTGTCTCACTCTGTCCTATTTCAGAAAGATAGGACATACCATGCTTATCTTTCAGCAAAATTGGGACTTCCAGAGAGTCCAGATATATACATCTGTCCAAATATACCTGTAACACCAGGTCTGCTGGGTGAAAACTAGCTAATACCCTCTCACTTGTAGCTAGCCCCAGGAGACCTCCAGCCTCAGGATCCTCATGTGTGCTATGCCTTTGGTCTGGAACACCTCCCAACATTCCAGGGGAGGGTTCTTGTGCCATAGTTTAGCTTCAACTTTATTGCTTCAGAAAGGCCTTCCCTGGCCTCCAAACTAAAGTAGATGCCCCACATCCATTAGTCCCTATCTGGGTATCCTGTCTTGTCCTGCTTAGCACTTACATAATTTATAATTCTGCACGTTTTGTTTCTTCTGTACCATCTGCCTCCCCTACTAGACAGGAAGCTACATGAAAGCAGGAGCCACTTCTGCTTTGCTAACCACTGGAAACTCAACCCCTGGCAAGCAGTAGTTGCTCGGGGTTTGTTGAATGAATTAATGTCATGATCCACCTTTCCTTCTATACCGTCTGAGCTTAAGGAATAAGGTCGCCTAGCCAAATCTTCAGGACACTAAGAATCCTGGGAAAATAAATCAAAGAAAGTCACGTAACCAAGCCAGGTGTTCAAACAGCTCTCAACCTGTCGCAAAGAGTAAGTGACAGAACCAGCAAGGAGCTTCCTGGGGAGGTATCAGAGGGCCTACCCTCTTGGGGTCCAGTCTCAAACACTGCACACCCATGACCACAGCCTTGAAGCCCCAGGGGGCCTATGACTGTGACATTTCACATTTATGGGTGTCTTGGGCTTCCTGTGAGAAAACACAAGAAGAACTAAACGGTGAAACTGGCTAGCTGATGGAGGTGAGTGACCTGGTCTGCAGAGGGACACTCACTAAGAAAGTCTCAGGCCAGCACCAAGACAGCAGCAGAGTAAATCTCTACTATCTTGCCTCAGGGAGCCTTCCTCTCTCTCCCCAGAAAGTTTCTTATCACGCAAGCACTTGGTAATGGTATATGGACCCCCAGGTTCACCTCTGGCCTCCCAGGTTCCTAGCAACCTGGCACTCCAGGAATTTTACATTCAGGAGGAACTCTGGACCCAGAACCTGGTGATCAGAGACAGTGACCTCTTTTCATCATGTAGTCAACAAACCCTGGGCAAAGCTGTGGCCTCCCACTGGACAGCTGGCACACCCCTGTGCTTCTGGAGGGCCTCTTCTACCTTCACCCTGACCGACTGTTTGCAGAACAATTACTGGCATCAGCCACAGGCTTGCATTACGCTCATTTCCCCAACCCCAAGCTTTGGGGCAAGTTTAAAACTGCTCGTCCTGTCTCAGAATCAGGTCTGAATTAATACCCTTCCTCAAAAGAACTCCAGTAGCAAAGTGAAAACAGACGCCCTAGACAATGCCCTTTGAAAAGCCCCAGCAGGGACGACTGGTGACAATGCAGCCCTGGCTCGAAAAGAAACCCTAAGGTTAAAGGTTCACAGAGGCAGAAGAATTACCAAAGTACAAGTTTGTTCAAATTTCCTCCGGCAGATTTAAACAACCAGGGTCAAGCTGAAGATTGCTGGCAAAAACCTATGAGACAACTCGGGCCCTTTGAACTGCATGGAGAAAGGAAAATATACGATCTGGGAGGGATCTATGTTATAGCTTTTAAAAATGTTCTTGAAAGGGTCACCCCTGTTAACTCAAAATCAGAAGGATGTTTGAGAACTGCTTCTCTAAAACAACAGGGCCGCTGGGCCCTCACTGTGTGCGGTGAGCTGCACTGAGGTCGCCGTGTTCCCGGCATTAGTGTGCTGACCCTCTGTGGGCCATGAAATTAACCATCAGCAGGGCAGAAATCTGCTATGAGTTAAACTACTTTGCTACGCAAAGTGGCCTGAAAATGAAATATGAGGATTGAATTTCCATTGAAAGATTAACTTGTCTAACCTCAAGGCAGGTTTCCTCCACTGTTGAACTCTATTTGGCCAGTTGTTTAAAGCACCATAAGAGCATGGGTAATTGGTGCAGGCAGTGGGAAATGACCTCTTCATTCATTCATTCATTTCGATATGCATGCACCAAATATTTACTCTGTGCCAAGACCTGTCCTGGGCCCTTGGACATAGAATTGAATGGTAACAGGCCCCTACCCTCAAATGGATCAAGTCCAGTGGAAAACATAATCCAGTAAAAAGAAAAGGGCATAAGATGAGGAGAAAATGAGATCATAGGGGTATGTGTAGGATGTTACGGGCCCTCAAATGAGGGTGACCTTATCCAGACTGAGAATGGTGGACCACGATGCTTCCCAGAAAAGTGCACGTAGCCAGAATATGCAGCATGAGAGAGCACGGTCTGTCTGTCCAGTGACCTGCAAGTGGTTCATTCAGCCTGGAGTCCTGAGATCTCAACCCCTCAGGAGGGGCCTCGTCAGCCAGCTAAGAAGTTCAGCCTTGGCCGGGCGCAGTGGCTCAAGCCTGTAATCCCAGCACTTTGGGAGGCCGAGATGGGCGGATCATGAGGTCAGGAGATCGAGACCATCCTGACTAACACGGTGAAACCCCGTCTCTACTAAAAAAATACAAAAAACTAGCCGGGCGAGGTGACAGGCGCCTGTAGTCCCAGCTACTCGGGAGGCTGAGGCAGGAGAATGGCGTGAACCCGGGAGGCGGAACTTGCAGTGAGCTGAGATCCGGCCACTGCACTCCAGCCTGGGTGACAGAGCGAGACTCCGTCTCAAACAAAACAAAACAAAACAAAACAAAACAAAAAGAAGTTCAGCCTTTATGCCAGCAGAGAGCAAACAAAGACTTCCACACAGGGAAGTAGTTTTTAAACACTCTTCTATCCCTATATCTTCTGCAGGGGGGTGGAATCAAGGAGACTATGTGAGGGAATGCTGTACTCATCCCGCCAGGAGCTAGCAGAAGCCTGTCTTCAGATCACAGCTGCAGTGACGGAAAATGCCAGGGCAGAGAGCAAGCAGGAGGGCGAAGGCGTGGTGATGGATCCAGAGGCGGGTGAAGGAGGAGGACACACTGAGGAGCATTTCAAGGGCCACACCTTGGGAGAGTGGAGGTGTCCTTCACTAGGAAGGTGATGAAGCTGAGAGGGTGGAATCTGAGGGCCCGTGGTAGTCATCCCAGGCCAGGATGTCTCAGGAAGATGACAGTTCTTATAACCAAATCACATGTAGGGGACAGCTCAAACCCAAATCTACAATAGGGACACAGAACTCAGCCATTCCTTAGTCCATCCAGCCCTGCACTGTCAAATACAGCAGCCACTAGCCACCTGTGCCTATTTAAATTTAAATTAATTAAAATTAAATAAAACTAAAATTTCAGTCTTTAGTTACACTAGCCACAGAGCAAGTGCTCTAACAGCCGTGAGATTCACGGCTGCCGTGTTGGACTGTCCCACTGTAGAACATTCCTATCATCACAGAAAGTTCTGCTGGAAAGTACTGATCAAGCCACTGCAGAAATTTTTTCAGACACTGTTTTTCGCAGCTGAAGTGTCTGTCAGCCCTCTCTGCAAGGGCTGGGTGCTGATGGGAAACACGGCTGTGCTGTAAGCGCCTCAGGGCTCCCTTCCAGTCTTCCTGTGGTCCACTTGTCTGTGAGGTCAGGCAGCAAGTGCTAAAGAAATGGAATCCTTCTTATGTAAAGTCTTTCCTCTCTAGAGCGTAAGTTCTGAAGATCATTTCTGAATGTGCCCTGGATCATCTTTTTAGAAAACAGAATGCTGAGAACACATACCCGAGGGCCTTTACTGTTCATGGCGAAAGATCCTGAAACTCACCTGGAAATGACCACAAATAGGGCAATTTTTTCCTCAAGTGTCACACCGTCATGTACCTGGGAAGACTGAGCTCTAGTGCCAATGTCAAATGACCAAGGACAAGCCACTGACCCTCCAAAGTTCTAAGCAACCCAAATAAATCTATGGTAAAGGATATAGCCACAAGGCCAAGCAAGGCAAGTTCCTGCTGCCAGACAGGTCAATGCTAACAAATCTCAAGCACTAATTTTAAAAGAAAAAAGTCAGGTTTATCTTTAAGCAGCACCTGTGCGTGGCACCAAATAAATATCCTCAGGAAGTAGGTTAGAGACAAAGGAAATTATTTTAGTCTTCCTGAAGGCCTCAAGACAAGAGAGGAATCATCACAACACAAGAGATATGGAAAGAGGGAAAGTGAACTTCTCTCTCAACAGCAAAAGTTGTTTTTTCTCCTGCCAAGAGAGGATCACCCACATTAACTAAGTCCTCCCTACCCACCCAACAAAGGCCACTTCAAAGCAGCAGGAGCCTAATCACACAGCACAAGAAAATAAAAGACCCAATTAACAAAAGACAAAAACTCAAATAATCCAGGGGAGAATAGAAGCAGAAATCTCTATTTTTGACAATTTGATTTATATATAAAGTGTTCCTCAGGAGCCACAATTTTCTATGGAAGCAAGCATGTGCTAAGGTCTGAGAGCAGCTCCTGGGCAAAGCCAGGGCCTCTGAAACCAGAACCTGGCACCGGCTACTTGTGTGCCCTGCAGCAAACTGCCTACTGCTCAGAGCCTCATTTCTAGTAGCTGAGCAATGTAGATGGAAACGCCTCCCTCGGAGACTGGCTGGGAGGATGCAGCAAGAGCCACGGGTCTAGAACAGGGTCCAGCAGACAGCAAGCATTCTTCAAAAATCCATTCTTTCCTCTCCCTCCAAGAGGCAGAACTATCCCTTGGCCACTGCTCAGCACTGCCACGTCTGCAATCCCAGAGCCCCAGTTTCCCTGCTGATGGTGTCCACCTTGCCTGCCTGAGGTGTCCTTCCTCTTCTCCCTCGTCCAGCTGGGCCAGAAAGCTGAGCTGGAATGAGGAGAGGAATGCCAGGCCCTAGGACCACTTGTCACAGCCCTCTCCTCAGACTCACAGGGGAGCTCACTAAAAGCCGCCACAAGAATCTCCCAGCTTAAAAACCTACCAGTCTTCCTCCCAGAAAAGACTCTCCCAGCTTCTGAGATCTGGTCCTGGCCACCCTCTGGAAGCTTGGCCTGACACCCCACTCACACTCCAGGCCTCCCTTTGTCTCTGGGTCCTTGTTTACTCTGAGTCCTCTAGCTGGAATGCCTCCCATCTTCTAAAATGTAAAATCTCAACCATCCTTCACAATTCCCACAAGCCAGTTGGACTGGCCTGTGACCCAGTCAACCTGGCCTCACCTCCTTTTACGCCCGCTGTGTGCAAGTGCCACCCACCCTGACCACTCCCCTTCTTTAGCCAGGGCTGCTCCCACGCCTCTGGACTCTGCTAAGGCTGTTCCCCGGATCTCTCAGTCTGGAAATCCACAGGTCATCCTTCCAGGCCCAGTCGTGTGTCTCCTCCGGCAGGATTCCCTACCTGCCACCCCAGGCAGGTACTCACATCTCTGTGCCCAATCTTGATCAAAGCCCTTACCACTCCACATCTTAAACTGATTGCGGGCACTGCCTGGCTTCCTCCTCCCTACTTGGGACTGTGAGCCCCTTGAAGACAGGCACGACTGTGTATCTGCCCTCACGTCCAAAACAAAGCCATGCAACATGTATGTGTAGAATCCCTGAGTGAGTGGAGAAAAACAGCAAATGCAGCTCCATCTGGTCCTCTCCCAACATACAAGCTGCCAAAAGCTCTTAAAACAAGGCCTACCAGCCCAAATGTCTCCATGGGCCAGGGACATCAGAGAAAGAAGCAGCAGCCTGAGGAGCACATGCCGCACACCATACATGTAAGATGGCTAAGATGGCAAATTGTACATTATATGTACTTTACCACAAGTAGAAATCAATAGAAATCGTTTTTTTTTAACAAAAAAATGCAGTACTGGTTTACACTACAACGTGAATGAACTTTAAAAGCATATGTTCGCTTTGGGAGGCTGAGGCAGGAGGATTGCTTAACTCCAGGAGTTCAAGATCAGCCTAGGCAACATAGTGAGGCCAAGCAAAAGGAGCCAGACAAAAAGGCCACATATTGTGTGATCCACTTATATGAAATGTCCAGGACAGGTCAATCCAGAGACATTAAGTAGACTGATGGTTGCCTAAGCCTAGGAGAGGGGCGAATGGGGAATGACTACTGGTAGGGATGTGGTTTTCTTATGGGGTGACAAAAATGGTTTAAACTGAGATTGTGTGGTGATAGTTACACAACTGTATGAGTATAGTGAAAACCACTGAGTGTTCACTTAGTGTACATTCAGTGAAATGAGTGAATTTTACGGTATGTAAATACCATAAAATTATTTTTAAAAATTATATAAACACTATATAAAATTAAAATGTTTTTAAAATTATTATCTGCTGTATGCCAGGCTCTGGGTTGGCCCTAGACCTACAGAGATGATTCAGATATTGTCTCTACCCCATCATGCTTCCAGGCTAATGGAAAGAAGAGACATGGAAACCAGCCATTGGAGTGGAGTGTTAACACCAAGAGGGATGTATGCTGTGCAACCCAAGTCCACAGCCTAGAAGAACAAGGACTCACACTCACTCCTGCTCCCTATCCTACCATGAGGCTGCCTCAGAAGTGCCAGGCCCTACCTTCACTAAGACTGGGCCTCCAAGATACCCAGAGTACCAGAGCTATGGATACCATCATTTTCTGCACATCAAAGCCCTTACTGGTAAAGGGGATACAGAACTGAGCTCTTAAGGCAAGAGTATCTCATCCCCAGTCTGGTTGAGGCTCCATCAAACAAAAGAATGACAGAAAGGGGAATATGTCTTAGGGCTTAATTTATGGGTTGTTTCCTGGGATGCCTGCCCAAATCCTATTCCAACCTGGATGGAATGATTCCGAAGAAAAACCCAAGAGACATGCTGATAGAAAACAAAGGGGATGCTCAGTGAAAAGTTTAAAAGCAATTAATTTTAAATGATTACAGCTTTACCAAAAGCTGTGACTATGATTTCCTTCTGACTTTGATTATAACCTTCCAGCAAAATATTTGCCTCAAGAAGGCAGAGTCTTTGCATTATTTTCTATTCCTAGCATGACTACAAAAATATTCTTTGATTTAACATTTGATATGTTTTGTTCTCAAGGGCAAGCCCCATGAGAAGAAAAATGTACCCCAACAGAATGAAATATGACTACCTGCTTCCATTTTTCTTTCCTGTTGGTTCCTGCTCAAATATTCTGCATTAATTTAAACTCAAGGCTGTCTCTCTGATGTTGTGGTACTCCCACACTGCCACCCAAGCTAAAGCAAAGTCACCCACTGTCCAGCGCCAAGAGAAAGTGCTGCAGACAAAGCTCAATTTGACTCTCCTGGAGACAGTTAAAGGCACTCCAGCATATGGAGAGATCAGGTGGGGTCAGAGAGCGAATAAGGTACCAGGTAAAACAAGAAAACTTGTACTTGAATAGTGGTACACTTTAGTGCTGACTGAGGCAGGCTTCCTATTGAACTTAAGAGTCTTTGAAGCAAGTGAAGGCAAGCAACTCCAGTGTCAGCCTCAGCTTCAGTTGGTGGTAGAGGATGTCGAAGAAGCAGTACTGGAGAGTAGAATCTTCTAGTTATGGTGTGTACCTTTCAGTGAAGAAGAGAAAGAAACAGCTCTCACTGGATGGGCACAAAGAGACAGGGAACTAAGGCCTGACAGATACTAGGAACTAAAGAAGTAAAGCTGAAGGAAGCATTCCACTTAGAACTCCTTCAAATATGCCTCAGTATTTTAGGACAGACATACATAATTACCACAATTTCACATAATATATTCTTACACAGATTCTCATGAAAAGACTGGGGTAAAGAAAATCAAAAATGACCTTTGGTTTGTTTGCTTTTGCATTAGAGTAACACCCAAATTCCTCAAGGACACCAAGGCCTACCTGGCCAAGCCCCCAGGATGTTATTTCTGCCTGCAGCAGGTTGCTTTCCTGGAGCAGGATATGTGCAGATGCTTAACGGGTATCATAAAAAAATCTGGTTGAAATTCATTCATACACATGAACCCCTTGTTTCATTTATGAGTCCAGAGAGGGCATCTGCAGAAAGAATGAAGGGCACACATCTCAATAAAATAGATAAAAGGGGAAGAGCCTTCTCCACATGGGCACCAAGAACACAGAAAGCTAGAAAAACAGAAAAGGCAAAGTAGCTTAAGTTTTACAAAGAATGTTCTCTCCAGGCTGCAGAGACAAAAATCTCAGAGGCTCTTGGATGTTTCTCTCCAAGGAGAGTAACCTGAGTCAGACTTAGAAGTCTTTTGCAGCCCTCCTCAGCTCTGGGCAGGGAGGGCTCAGAGAGGGTCAGAGACACACAGGAGATACCGCTAAAATGGTGTGTACAGAAGGCAAGAGGTCCAGGCGACAAGTTGCAGTGCTGTTCATTAACAACCGAAACAAAAGACTGGGAGACAATACACTGTTAATCCTCGCAGCCACCAGAGGACTATAAATTGCCAAGCCAAGATACCAGCATTTTTCAGCCCTCCTCTTTCCTGCTAGAGTTAGATTGAGGATGAGTCTAAGTCCCTCACCCCCACCCAAGTCTTTAAAACATACATTACTGAATCTTTTTGAAGTTGTAACCCTGAAAGATTTATACTCTAAAATGGATTCAAGAAAAATACTGCTCTGAACCACTACAGGGGGCTGGAATGGACGGGTACACTTTTTCATTCGCACTGAGAATGCCAGCGTATAAGCTGTGCAGTCAGATCAATGTGGGTTCAAACCTAGTTCTGACACTTACTAACTGGGTTCCCTGACCTCTGAGCCATGGTTTTTTTCCATCTATAAAATGGGAATATCAACTATTACCTCCCAGGAATCGTGTGAAGATTAAACAAACAAATCAAAAAAACAGCATACGGACAAGCACTAAATAATGGTAAGTACTATTATCACTGTTAACCCCACAGCACCACTTATCTGTGGCCACGTGGATCAAGGGAGATAAACCCCAATTTTCTCTAATATAGGATTCGTGTGTGTGTGTGTGTGTGTGTGTGTGTGCACGCGCGCAGTGGAATTAGAGCCAGCTTTATATTTTATATTTGAAGATATATTAAACTTCAGAGATATAATCACAGAACTCAGACAACTGTTAAAATTTCCTTCTCCTGGAGATAACATATTCCACAGGGGGGTCTAAGTCTTTCACAGTAGGAAGGAACTCTAACAAGAGCCCGATCTCCCAGGGATGCCAGGTGCAGGTGCAGCAAGAGAAAACCACACCTGCTGCCAGCGGGAATCCCTGCGCAAAAATCCTGCAACTTTCTATCAAAAGCTCAGCCCAGTCATGTCACACACCTGCTTTAACAGGCTTCCAAAGAGTTCCAGGACCCTGAGGAAAAATCTACACTAAGGGCCATTCTCTAGGGTCTGGCCCTGCCAACCCTTCTAGCTTCATCTTTAGCACACCTCCCACACACCACGCCGATTTCCAGCCATGCCTAAATGCTGGCAGTCATCTCTGATGTTGAGACACAATGGCATGTTTAAGGCTCAGAGCCTTGTCCTCGCCTAGGAAAGGTCTCCTTTTCCCATTTGCACCCTATACTCCACCCCCCAACAAAGTGAGTTACTCCTGCTTTTGCCCTTGTGCAAAGAACTCCAGAAGATCACTTTGTACACAGCAGTGTCCTCTCCTGGGTTCTGCTGTAAGCTCCTAAAGGGGAGGCAAAGAACCAACTGTATAATTCACTACAGGCCAGGCCCTAAGCTAGTTGCCTTCTGTCCACTAACCCACAAAGAAGGTTCTCTGCTCACTAAAACTGACTAGCCCAGGAGCTGGTACACAGGCTTCATTCATCCAGAACTTACTGAATACCTATCCTATGCCAGGCTCTGGCCCACACACTGAGAACACTGGTGAATGAGACAGATAAGGTTCCTGCTCTGGTCTCATGGAGCTCACATTCTAGCAGAGGACAGACACTCGACAAGTAAACACATGAAGAACATCAGGTAGTGAAAAGGGCTGCTGGAGCAATGAAACAGGGACATGAGAAAGTATGAGGGGGTGAGGGTTGAAGAGACAACTTTAGATAGGTGGGGCAGGGGAGGCCGCTAAGGAGGTGCCATTCAAGCAGAGACTTAAGGAGCCAGACATACCAAACAGAGGCAACAACAGGTGCAAATATCCTGAGGGAAGCAGCCGCTGGGCCCACTGGAGCAAGAGAAATGAGGCCAGTGTGACTGAAGGTCAGAAGGGGGAGCAGTCGTTGATGGGATCCTTGATGGGACTGGAGGAAAGCAGAGCCAGACCATTGTCCTATGGGCCATAAAGAGGCTGGATTTTACTCCAAGCACAATGAGAACTCACTGGAAAGTCTTGTCAAGTGTAGGGTTGACATGATCTGATGAACACTTGTAAAAGGAGAGCAATGCCCACTGTGTAGAGAATGAATCAGAGGGAGGAGAATAAGCAGGCAGGGGGCAGAACTGTAGAAGTCCAGGTGCCATAAGCCAGGATGGCCTTGGGGGCCATTTCAAGAAGGCAAAGATGCCCACGAGTTTGTGGACCATGAGGTGAACTGAAGGTATTAACTAGATCCAGGTTAGGGGTGGCAGAGTTAGGTTCCAACACCAGTCCAAGGCACTTTGCTTGGGTTTCCTCATCTGAGAAGTAAGGCTAACTAACACTCCCATCACACAAGGTGGTTGCATAGATGCAAGTTCCTGGCAACAGGCCTGGGCCAGAGCAGGCACTCAATGGGGAACACCTTCCCTTTACAAGAAAAAAAATGGTTTTTTCTCAATTCCCTGAAAAGGAAGGTAGGCCTCTGATCTATTCAAGGAAGAATGGTAGCAGCCTTGGTCTCAGCATTCCATTGCACTCAGGCCACATTTTAAGAAGATAAATCTCCCTACTCCGGAGCTGCGACAAAAGATGAGCAACAATGTACATACAAAAATAAGTTCTTCTTCTACAGTTTTAGTCTAAAGAAAAAACTTGCCAAATTCTTTGGGGAATTACAATTGGTTATATAGGACCAGGCAAATGCTGAAACTTTTTGCAATATGAAGTTTCCCTATAATTGAGGCATACTTCAAAGATATTGTGCATTCAGTTCCAGACCACTGCAGCACAGTGAATATCACAATAAAGCAAATCAAATTTTTTGGTTTCCCAATATGTATAAAAGTTATGTTTACATGACATTTCGTCAATTAAGTATGCAATAGCAGTATGTCTCAAAAAACAATAAACATTCCTTAATTTTAAAATACTTCATTGCTAAAAAATGCTAATGATTACTGAATCTTCAGCAAGTCATAATCTTTTTGCTGGTGGAGGGTCTTGCCTCAATGTTGATGGTTGCTGACTGATCAGGGTGGTAGCTAAAGAAGGTTGGGGTGACTGTGGCAATTTATTGAAATAAGACAATGAAGTTTGCCACAACAGTTGACTCTTCCTTTTATAAAAATTTATCTGTAGCATGTGAAGCTGTTCGATAGCATTTTACTCACAGAATTGCTCTCAAAACTAGAGTCAGTCCTCTCAAATCTTGCCACTGCTTTATCAACTAAGTTTACATAATATTATAAATCCTTTGTTGTCATTTCAACAATGTTTACAGCATCTTCACCAGTAGATTCCATCTCAAGAAACCACTTTCTTTGCTCATGCACAAGAAGCAACTCCTCATCCACTCAAGATTGATCATGAGATCTAAGCAATTCAGTCAATCCTCAGGCACCACTTCTCATTCTCTCTTGCTATTTCCACCACATCTGCAGTGACTTGCTCCACTGAAGTCTTGAACCCCTCAGTCATCCATAAGGGTTGGAATCAACTTCTTCCAAATTATTGTTAATGTTGATATTTTTACCTCCTCCCATGAATCACAAACGTTCTTTATGGCATCTAGAATGACAAATCCTTTCCAGAAGGTTTTCAATTTACTTTATTCAGATCCATCAGAGGAATCACTATCTAGGGCAGTTATGGCCTTATAAAATATAGTTCTTTTTTTTTTTTTTTTTTTTTGAGACGGAGTCTGGCTGTGTCGCCCGGGCTGGAGTGCAGTGGTCCGATCTCAGCTCACTGAAAGCTCCGCCTCCCGGGTTTATGCCATTCTCCTGCCTCAGCCTCCCGAGTAGCTGGGACTACAGGCGCCAGCCACCTCGCCCAGCTAGCTTTTTGTATTTTTTTTAGTAGAGACGGGGTTTCACCACGTTAGCCAGGATGGTCTCGAACTCCTGACCTCGTGATCCGCCCATCTCGGCCTCCCAAAGTGCTGGGATTACAGGCTTGAGCCACCGCGCCCGGCCTAAAATGTATTTCTTAAATAAGACCTGAAAGTCAAAATTACTCCTTGGGCTGGGCGCCGTGGCTCAAGCTTGTAATTCCAGCACTTTGGGAGGCCGAGACGGGCGGATCACAAGGTCAGGAGATCGAGACCATCCTGGCTAACCCGGTGAAACCCCGTCTCTACTAAAAAATACAAAAAACTAGCCGGGCGAGGAGGTGGGCGCCTGTAGTCCCAGCTACTCGGGAGGCTGAGGCAGGAGAATGGCATAAACCCAGGAGGTGGAGCTTGCAGTGAGTGGAGATCCAGCCACTGCACTCCAGCCTGGGTGACAGAGCAAGACTCCGTCTCAAAAAAAAAAAAAAAAAATTACTCCTTGACCCATACACTGCAGAATGGATGTTGTGTTAGCAAGCATGATAACAAATTAATCTCTTTGTATATCTCCATCAGAGCCATTAGGTGACCAGGTGCATTATCAACAATCAGTAATATTTTGAAAGGAGTCTTTTTTCTAAGCACTAGGTCTCAACAGTGGGCTTAAAATATTCAGGAAACCATGCTATAAACAGATGTGCTGTCATCCAGGCTGTGTTGTGCCATTTCAAGAGCACAGGCTGAGTAAATTCAGCATAATTCTTAAGGGCCCCAGGATTTTTGGAACGGTCAATGAGCAATGGCTTCAGCTGCATTAGCCCCTAACAAGAGTCAGCCCGTCCTCTGAAGCTTTGTACCCAATCATTGACTTCTCTGTAGCTATGAAAGTCCTACATACCATCTTCTCCATATAAGGCTGTTCCACCTACAGTGAAAATCTGTTTAGTACTCACCCTTATCAATGATCTTAGCTAGATCTCCTGGATAACTTGCTGCAGCTCCTCTATCAGCACTTGTTGCTTCATCTTATACATTTATGTTCTGGAGATGGCCTCTTTCCTCAAACCTCATGAACCAACCTCTGCTAGCTTCAAATTTTTCTTCTGCAGCTTTCTTACCTCCCTCAGCCTTCACAGAATTGAAGAGTTAGGACCTTGTTCTGGATTAGGCTTCAACTTAAGGGAATGTGGTAGCTGGTTTGTTTTTCTATCCAGACCATAAAACTTTCTCTATAAGAGCAATAGAGCTGTCTTGCTTTCTTATCATCTGTGTGTTCACTACAGTAGCACTTTTAATTTCCTTCAGGAACCTTTCTTTTGCATCCAAACTTGGCTGTTTGGTGTAACAGGCCTTGCTTTCAGCCTATCTCAGCCTTCAACATTGCGTTCGTCACTAAGCTTAAATCACTTCTAACTTTTTATTTAAAGTGAGAGACTTGCAACTCTTCCTTTCCCTTGAACACATAAAGGCTATTAACTGGATGAATTTTAATATTGTTGTGTCTCAGGGAATAGGGAGGCCTGAGGAAAGAGAGACAGACAGGGGAAAAGCCAGGAGGTAGAGCAGTCGGAACACACACAACATTTATTAAGTTTGCTGCCTTACATAAGCATTGTTTGTCGCACTTCAAAATTACAATAGTAACATCAAAGATCACTGATCCCAGATCACCATTAACAGATGACATGTGTTTGAAATCAAGTGAAATGTTTGGTGCTTAATATTTGATGAAAAGTTTGAAATATTGTTAAGAATAACCCAAATGTGGCATAGAGACACAAAGTGAGCACATGCTGTTGGATGGGTTGCCTTGAACCTTCGATTTATAAAAAACCACTATCTGCAAAGTACAATCAAGTGAAACACAATAACATGAGGTATGCACGTATGTTGGAAGGGGATGGGGGAACTATAGGGTAACCTGGGGAAGCATGCAAAGTACTCCAGCTTTGGAGTCAGGCAGACCTGGACTGTTTCACTAACCAGCTGCCTTCCTAAGTTCCAATTTTCTCAACTATTAAATGGTAACCACCACGCTCCTTGCAAGGTTTGCCTGGTAAGTAGCAAATACACAAGAAAACTCAAGCAGGCCGGGCGCGGTGGCTCAAGCCTGTAATCCCAGCACTTTGGGAGGCCGAGACGGGCGGATCACAAGGTCAGGAGTTTGAGACCATCCTGGCTAACACGGTGAAACCCCGTCTCTACTAAAAAATACAAAAAGCTAGCCGGGCGAGGTGGTGGGCGCCTGTAGTCCCAGCTACTCGGGAGGCTGAGGCAGGAGAATGGCGTAAACCCGGAGGCGGAGCTTGCAGTGAGCTGAGATCCGGCCACTGCACTCCAGCCCGGGCAACAGAGCAAGACTCCATCTCAAAAAAAAAAAAAAAAGAAAACTCAAGCCAATAAATAGTGTGGTTACCACTATCTTCCAGTTGAAGCAAGGTCCAGAATTAGGTTCAAAGGTCATACAGCTAAGGAAGAAAGCTGGGCTTCAAGCCCAGTTTTGTCTGACTCCCAAAGTATGTCCTTCACCACTCATCTACCCTATTTACTAGAAAACACTAAAAACTTGCCGTCTCATTTTTTAACCTCTGCCTTCCACCTCCAGTCTGGACTGGCTTAGAGTCCATGTCCTAAAATGTATTTTGATGTGACCAAACAGAATTCAGTTATAAGGGGACGGGGTAGAGAATCGTGTGCCCCTTAATATTCACCTGACCAAAACATGGATTGAGGAGAAGACTTTAGATAGTGTGACCCTGGACAAGTCCCTTTACCTCTTCAAACTTCTATTTCCTCTACTGTAAAATGGGGAAATGATCTCAGACTGCCTGTAACATGAAACAGTTGGGAGGTAACAAAGATGAAGTACTGTACTTAATAAGCTCATCATTATAGCTGGGACCCAGAATGCCCAGTGACCAATGAGGCCATCTACCACCAAACAGAATATTGCTGGAAGGAAACACAAGGAAATGGGAACAGAAAGGTAATCGGGTACTGGGGTCAGCAGTAAGAAGTATACTTCTTTAGCTATATACCCTTTTATACCACGTGTTTATATTACTGTATCTTTTTTTCTAAAAATATGTTTAAAGCTCTATCCATATATTTAAGTGCAGTTAAATGGGCTTGGAAAAATAATCCACAAAGGTCTAATAATGATCTTTTCAGCTGGGCACAGCGGCTCACGTCTGTAATCCCAACACTTTGGGAGGCCAAGACAGGTGCATCACGAGGTCAAGATCAAGACCATCCTGGCCAATATGTTGAAATCCCATCTCTACTAAAAATACAAAAACTAGCCGGGCATGGTGGCGCGCACCTCTAGTCCCAGCTACTCAGGAGGCTGAGGAAGGAGAATCGCTTGAACCTGGGAAGCAGAGGTTGCAGTGAGCGGAGATCGCACCACTGCACTCCAGCCTGGTAACAGAGCGAGACTCCATCTCAGAAAAAAAAAAAAAAAAAAAAAAATAGTAGTCTTTTCCTTTGCAGAGATGGAAGGGGTGCAGAATTTAGGACAGAGGAATGGGTAAGGGAATGTTTGCCTTATTTGTGATGTTCTATTTCTTCACAAGTGGCATATATTCATGTATTACATGCATAATTAAAAATTAAGGGTACCTCTTTGGAGGGCATTTTGGCAGTACCGACCACGACCAAAAACACACATGCCCCTTGCCCCAGCCAGTTAGTTCTATTACCCTACATATATACGAACATACCAAAGACTTCTGTTCTAGAATATTCACTGCAACATGGTTTGCAAATACTGGAAACAACATAAACGTCCATCATTAAAAGATTTGTTTAGAAAATGTTGGTACAGGCCGGGCGTGGTGACTCACGCCTGCAATCCCAGCACTTTGGGAGGCCAAGGTGGACGGATCATGAAGTCAGGAGTTTCAGACCAGCCTGACCAACATGGTGAAACCCGTCTCTACTAAAAATACAAAAAAATTAGCTGGGCGTGGTGGCACGCACCTGTAATCCCAACTACTCAGGAGGCTGAGGCAGGAGAATCGCTTGAACCCAGGAGGCGGAGGTTGCAGTGAGCCGAAATCGTGCCACCGCACTCCAGGCTGGGCGACAGAATGAGACTGTCCCAAAAAAAAAAAAAGAAAAAGAAAATGTTGGTACAAGTGTGCAATGGAATCCTATGTGAGCTTTAAAAAGAATGATGTAGCTTTATGTGTACAGATATGGGGCACTCTCCAGACACAGTGTTGAGTGAAATCGTGTCTAACAGGAAGACGGAAAGAGGGATTTATACATATACAGAGATATGCTTGTATTGACATGGAGCCTTTCTGAAATGATATACAAAAACCGGTAGCAGCGGTTGGCTCTAGGAACGGTAATCAGGAGATCAAAGGACAGGTGAATGGAGACAGCCTTTGTATGCATACCCTTTTTGTAGCTTTTCAGTTTTCTTATTTTGAGTTTTCTTTACTTGACCATGTATTATAAACACATTTGGTAGGAATTTTTTGATGTTTGTTGTTTGTTTGTTTGTTTTTTTAAGGAAATCACCTTGCAGCTCGGTAGTGCTGGATGGGAAAAGCTTCCATATCAGCTGGCCTTGAGTTCGAATCTCAAAGCCTCCGCTCGCTTGCTGCGGGGCCCTGAGCAAGTCACCTCCGCCTCTTAGGGCCTCAGGGGCCCCACCAATGAGGTGGGGCGATTTCCCGTCCCGGCATAGGCTCGAGCGAATTCGGACACTGAGCCCGGCCGCTCCGCCCGCGTCCCTGAGCCCGGCTCCCGCCCCGGCCCGCGCTCACCGCCGATGATGGTCCGGATGAGGGAGGCGTGCCCGGGGCAGTCGACCAGCGTGACCTGAAGCAGTGGCTCGCCGGGCTCGGGCTCGGCCTCGGGCGCTGCCTGGAACTCGGGCAAAGACGACCGCAGGCGCGCGGGCAGCGGCACCGAGAAGCACGAGAAGCCCAGGTCTAGCGTGATGCCGCGCTCGCGGCTCTGCGGCTGCTTGTCAAAGGCGGCGGTGGAGGCTGTGGTGCTTAGCGCCCGCGCCAGCGCCGTCTTGCCGCTGTCGATGTGGCCCAGCACGCCCACGTTCACGTTAACTCGCCGCCCTGCCATGCTGCCGCCGCCGCAGCCGCCTCGGACACCAGCCCGGCCCACCCCTCACCTCCCTGGGTAGTCGCCGCGGTCCGGCCCGTTAAGTTGCCCCCCCCGCAACCGGCGCGCCGTGCACACCCGTTCCGTCCCCGAAGCTTCCGCCCTCCCGAGGCTCACGGGCACCGCCAGGTGCTGTGCCCCGGGTGGATGGTCTAGGAACGGGGAGGTCGCCGCAGGCAGGGTTGCTCTCTCACATAGCTTCTGCTGCCTGAAGCCTCCAAGAGCCCGAGATGGAGGGATCCTTCTGAGAAGTGAAGCCATTGGACTTCCTGGGTGAGTGGAGACTTGGAGAACTTTTCTGTAGCTAGCAGGAGGATTGTAAAACGCACCAATCAGTGCTCTGTAAAATGCACCAATCAGCACTCTGTAAAATGCACCAATCAGCAGGATCCTAAAAGTAGCCAATCGAAGGGAGGATTGAAAAAAGGGCACTCTGATAGGACAAAAATGGAACATGGGCGGGTACAAATAAGGGAATAAAAACTGTCCACTCCCACCAGCAGTGGCAACCCTCTAGGGTCCCCTTCCACACCATGGAAGCATTTTGCACTTTACAGTAAATCTTGCTGCTGCTCACTCTTTGGGTCCATGCTATCTTTAAGAGCTGTAACACTCATGGCGAAGGTCCACAGCTCCATTCTTGAAGTCAGCGAGACTATGAACCCACTGGAAGAAACCAACTCCGGACACACTTCCAATCATTCATGTATTGCAGCACGCTCTTACCAAGTGCCTGGTGGGTACTGCTGGGCTACAATGCCTGCTAACATTATATTCTAGGGGGTGAGGGCTAAGTCAAACAATAAAGCCTGAACCAGACCATTTCAGAGAGCGAGAAGACTCCTAGGGAAAATAAAAGCTGAGATAAAAAAAGAGCGGGAGAAGGAGGATAAACAGCTATGGGTCAGGGAAGATATCTAGGAGTTGCAGTTTGAGTTGAAACTCCAGTGTTGAAAGGAGCCAACCATGGGAAAAGACTGTTTGAAGATGCAAGAGGACAACATTTGAAGATGGAAGAGGACAACATTATCTCTAACTCAGAAATTCCCACCCCGAGAGTCTGTAGCCTGGGCATAGGAGAGGCCACAAATCTCTAAATTGAACACACAGTGAATGTGTTGTGATATGCTCTTGCTGGAGAGAGGGTCCACAACTCTCACTAGATCATAATCTAGCGTCTAGAACCACAAAAAAGGTTGTCAGCCACAGTCACCAACCAGAGGTCATAAACCTAAGTCTCTGCTCTGGCCAGGTGGTGGGTAAATCAAAAAGAGCAGTTAACAGAGTCTAAGATGACAGGGAGTGGTGGGGACCTGGGAGAACTGGAGAACCCTTTTCCTGTGCAAAGAGGGAAGCCACTGCTCAGCCTCAGCCAATGATACCAGGCAGGAATGGTAGCACAACGTTGCCTCATCCTTCCATTTTTCTAGAGAAGAGAGTGTTTCTGTAACACTGTGGCGGTGGAGCACAAAGTTCACTGAATCTTACTTTTGCCCTCTGTGATGAGCCAGGCCATGTGTTGATGTATTCACGCTTGCAGTAACTGCCTTCTTCGTTCCACCACTCTGCACTAGGAACAGAGTCCATGTCATAGACTGAATTGTGTCCCTCTCAAATTCATATGTTGGCACCCTGACCCACAGTGTGATGGTATTTGGAGATGGGACCTTTGGGAGGTTAGATGAGATCATGAGAGTGGGACCTTGTGATGGGATTAGTGTCCTTACAAGAAGAGAACAGAAACTTGGTTTCCATTTTCCCATCTTGCAAATAGGGAACAGTAAAAATATGTCTTCCATTTTAAAAATCTAGTAGTAAAAGCAGTAAACATATTTAAAAGGGAGGGTTAGTAAATAGGTAATAAGAGCTTTAGAGGCTTTATGTACCTCTGGGAAACATTTCAACTAACAAAAGATTTTGTAGAGGGCCTGGCTTCAAATAAACCTCATTTCTTACCTCTGTTTTAAACAGAATCCTGAAATGGTAATGAAAAGAAAAAAGGTTTGGCTGGGTGTGATGGTTCATGCCTGTAATCCCAGCACTTTGGGAGGCTGAGGCAGGCAGATCACTTGAGGTCAAGAGTTTGAGACCATCCTGGCCAACATGGCGAAATTCTGTCTCTACTAAAAATACAAAAATTAGCCTGGAGTGGTGGCAGGCACCTGTAATCCCAGCTACTCAGGAGGCTGAGGCAGGAACATGGCTTGAACCTGG
Organism: Trachypithecus francoisi; assembly: GCF_009764315.1. Classification (NCBI taxonomy): domain Eukaryota; kingdom Metazoa; phylum Chordata; class Mammalia; order Primates; family Cercopithecidae; genus Trachypithecus; species Trachypithecus francoisi. The sequence goes on from NW_022681453.1 coordinate 61,043,305, forward strand.
GGGGTGGAGGTTGCAGTGAGCCAAGATTGCACCACTACACTCCAGCCTGGGTGACAAGCAAAACTCCATCTCAAAAAAAAAAAAAAGAAAGAAAGAAAGAAAAAAAGTTTGTGTTTTAACCCTTTAATGTATTGGTCTCACAGACTCAATAGTGAACTTCATGCATTGACCTCTGAAGTATTGGTTGAAACTTGGGACAATGCTAAGCCTTGGGAGATGCAGTTTCTACTCTCGAGATGCCCACAGTCGAATATGAAAATGGGAGGGGGACAGTCAATATAATAATCTGGTATTTACAAGGCAGAGAAGTGCAGGTTTTGAGTGGGAGTGAGCTGTGGGCATGGGGGATGTGGTCAAGACATTTCTTAAAGGTAGTGACAGCTGATCTAAACTGGAATAAAGTGCAGAAGCAGAGGGAGCTGCCTAGCAAAAGTCAGAAGGGGTGTGATGGCATGGGGTGGGGGCACTGAACATGGCAGGGAAGGGAAGTGATAAGAATGGAATTGAAGAGGAGACTTCAAAGTTACCGTCCCAGGGCAAAACTAATCTGAATAAGACTAGAGGGTGCTTCTGAAGGGTAAGGGATTGGTAGCGGTTGACTGGAAAAGGGCTTAAAGGCATTTTCTGGGGTATGGGTATGGTCTATATCTTGACAGAGGTTTGGGTTTAGTGAATATACACCTAAGATTTGTGCACTTTACCGTATGGAAAATTTATATGAAAAGAAGAAACTATTAACAAATATTGAACTCTAGTTGACAGTACATGTACTAGAGTGTTCAGGGGAGTGTACTGGTTCTGCACTTTACTTTAAAATGCATCCGAGGCCGGGCGCAGTGGCTCAAGCCTGTAATCCCAGCACTTTGGGAGGCCAAGACAGGCGGATCACGAGGTCAGGAGATCAAGACCATCCTGGCTAACACGATGAAACCCCGTCTCTACTAAAAAATACAAAAAACTAGCCGGGGGAGGTGACAGGCGCCTGTAGTCCCAGCTACTCTGGAGGCTGAGGCAGGAGAATGGCGTAAAACCCGGAGGCGGAGCTTGCAGTGAGCTGAGATCTGGCCACTGCACTCCAGCCTGGGCGACACAGCCAGACTCTGTCTCAAAAAAAAAAAAAAATGCATCTAAAAACCTAGATGAACTGATGGGTAGCTAGAGGGATGGCTTGATGGTATATGCATGATAAACAAATGTTATTGGCAGAATTCATGTGATGGATGTATGGGTGATCCATGTAAAATTATTTAAACATTGCTATACTTTTGAACATTTTCATAATATAATAAAATATTGGGAAAGAATGAAACAATCCTCTAAACTAAAAAAAAAAAAAAAAAAAAAGAAGTTTCTGTCCTACAATCTCTTATCCATACTATTTCTAAAATCTAAAAAGCTCTGGAAACAGCAAGTTTTCTGGAACTTTTGTCAGTAAACCATGACCTGAACTGAGAGGAGGCTAGCTGTAGCTATGTAACTGCTTTTCACAAGCATGCACATATTTCACAGCAGATGTTTGACTGCGATGTGCTGCCCATACTCCACTGATGGAGTCATATGGTACATAGTTTATCCTCTGTATTGCCTCTCAGAAATCGGAAAAATTCCGAATTCTGAGAAACACTTGGTCTCAGGAGCTTCAGGTAACAGGCTAGAGTCTCATAAAGATTTTTCAGTGACAAGATTTTGTAACTAATTGGATGTGCAATGGGGGAGAAGGAGGACGCTGGGACGATCTCTAAATTTCTAGCTATAGACCTTCATTTTTTCATTTTTCATTTTTCATTATTCAGTCTTGTGATGGTTAATACTGAGTGTCAACTTGATCAGGCTGAAGGATACAAAGTATTGATCCTGGGTGTGTCTGTGAGGGGTTGCCAAAAGAGATTAACATTTGAGTCAGTGGCCTGGGAAAGGCCAGATTAAGACCCACCCTTAACCTGGGTGGGCGCAATCTAATCAGCTGCCATCGCAGCTAGAATATAAGCAGGCGGAAAATGTGAAAAGAGAGACTGACCTAGCCTCCCAGCCTTCATCTTTCTCCCATGCTGGATGCTTCCTGCTCTTGAACATCAGACTTCAAGTTCTTCAGTTTTGGAACTCGGACTGACTCTCCTTGCTCCTCAGCCTGCAGATGGCCTATTGTGGGACCTTGTGATCATGTGAGCCAATATTTAATAAACTCCCACATATATATGTGTGTGTGTATATATGTGTGTGTGTGTGTGTGTGTGTGTGTGTATATATATATAGGATTCTCCAGAGGGACAGAACTAATGGAATATGTATATATATATTCCACATGTCCATGGCTAAGAGGCACAGAGCTGCTCACTATATATATTATATATATATATATTTAAAAAATAGAGAGAGAGCCACTCATTATATATATATAATATAGAGAGAGCCGCTCATTATGTATATATATAATGGAATATATATAATGGAATATATATATATATATATATATATATATGTTTATATTCCAAGATGGAAGAGGACAACATTATCTCTGACTCAGAAATTCTCACCCTGAGAGTCTGTAGCCTGGGCTTAGGATATATATATCCCATATATATTCCATTCGTTCTGTCCCTCTAGAGAATCTTGACTAATACAAATCTTCTAACAAATATTGATTGAACACCTGCTGTGTGGCAGACATGATATTTTGGAGGGATACAACTATGGATGAATAAGGCAAATAATGATGAAGTGCTTTGGGAGAAATAAGGCAGCATTGCTGAGAGTTACTGGTGCAAGGGAGGAGGATGCTCATTAAGGGAGAGGCATTTGAGCTGACAAAGATGCAGGAGAAGGGCCAGGCTGCACAGAACCTAGGGAAATTTATGAAAGAACATGCTGCACAGAGGAAACAGCAGGCTCAGAGACAGCAGCAACCAGAGCCAGGTGGCACGTGGCGAGGTGAGGCTGAAGAGAAGAAGCTGCATGCTAAGCATATCCTGAAAATATCTTTCAGAGTATGGTTTAGCTTGGTGGTGTGGCCTTCTGAAGCAGCAAAGGCAGAAGCTCTAGAAAGCTGGCTGGAGGCCAAAGCCAGACTTCCCCAGAAAACAGGATCTTACCAATGCTAAGATTGGTGTTGCAACATCACCCAAGTCTCCTTCCCTGTGAGGGCTCTGGTTGTGTGGTTGGCCCAAGGGTCTCAGAAACAGAATCCCCCTGAGACAAACCATTGAGACTCACTCCTTCCTCCAGACAGTTACTCTGGAAGCATTTAAGGCCCCAGCCTCTTGTCCTCTTGGGCCCCAAGGAAAGTAGTCTTCATGAAAAGGCATGTTCTAGTACCAAGTATTTCTTTTCTATATTGTATGTAGTAGCCAAATATTATAAACAAAGTAAATGTCCTTAAAAAGAATAATTATGGTAAGTTTGAAATTATATCAAGACAAAGACCAGGCATAGTGGCTTACGTCTGTAATCCCAGCACTTTGAGAGGCCAAGGCAGGCAGATCATTTGAGACCAGAAGTTCGGGACCAGCCTGGTCAACATGGCAAAACGCTGTCTCTACTAAAAACACAAAAATTAGCCAGACGTGGTGGTGCTTGCCTGTAATCCCAACTACTTGGGAGGCTGAGGCACAAGAATCACTTAAACCAGGAGGCAGAGGTTGCAGTGAGCCAAGATCGCACCACTGCACTCCAGCCTAGGCGACAGAGTCTTGCTCTGTCTCAACAAAAAAAAAAAAAAGAAAGAAAGAAATTATATCAGGACACAAAGCTACCAAAAATCAGAACGTAAAAGAAGAGAAGTGTATGGCAGTCTAGACTGGCCCTGAGTTGCTCATCGTTGGGTAATGGGTCTTGGGGGTTCATTATTCTGTCTACATTTTTGATATGTTCAAAGTTTCCCATGATAAAAAACTGTAAATAGAAAAAGAGAGATCGTGGTCTGTCTATACTGTGGAATAATGATACAGACTTTGAAAAGAACAAAGAAGCTGTTTGTATACTACTTGGGAACAATCTCTAAGATATATTGGTAACAGAAAAAATAGGGTGCACACTAGTGTGTATAGCATGTTTGCATTTATGAAAAATGCACTCTCTCTATATATGTGCTTGTACAAGTATAGAATAGCCCTACAAGGGTACATAAGATATGGATAACAGCAGACACAAGAAGGTCCCAGGGCTCAGCCCTCCAATTTTCTCTCTATATATTTACTCCCTGATGATGTCTATGTCTCTTGGTGTTACAAGCCATTGACTCCCAAATTCAGGTTCTGTGTGTGAGCCTGCAGCTAGGAGCCTCCCCCCCAATTGCAGGCTCACATACACAACCTGAATGTGTAATAGGCATCTCAAACTTACATGTCAAGGTCAGAATTTCTGGTTTTACTCTCCACTCCACTCCACTCCTATCACAGTGAATGAGAACCGCATCCTCCCAGTTGTTTAAGCAGCAAACTGTGGCTCAGTTCTTGACTCCTCTCTTTCTTTCATACTCCACATCCAATTCACTGAAAAATTATGTTGGTTTTACCCTTAGAATCCAACCCCCTCTGAACATCTCTACCATCAGCACTTGATCTAAGCCATCATCTCTTACCTGGATTACCGCAACAGTAAAATTCACCCTTGTTGGTGTACGGCTCTATGAGCTTTGGCCAATGCATAAAATCAGGTAAACACCATCACAATCAAGATACAAAACAGACTCATAACCCTAAAAAAAAAAACAAAAAAGAAAAGAAAAAAAACTCTTTGTGATCAATCCCTCCTTCTCCTTTAACCTCTGGCAGCTACTTATCTATGTTCTCTGTCTCTACAAGCTTTGCTTTTTCCAGAACATTATACAAGTGGAAGCATACAGTAGGTAACCTTTGGGGTCCAGCTTCTTTCACTTAGCATAATGCATTTGAGATTTATCCATGTTGTTGTGTGTGACTGCAGTGTGTGATCCTTTTTATCACTGTGTAGTATTACATTGTATGGATGGATCATCATTTGGTTGCCCAGTCACCTGTTGAAGGGCATTTGGGTTGTTTCCAGGTTTTGGCTATTATAAAGCTGTTCTAAAGACTCATGTATAAGTTTCTATGTGAACGTAAGTTTCACTCGGGTAAACACCAAAAGTGAGATTGTTGGGTCATATGGCTAGTGGGTTTTACCTTTATAAGAAACTGCTAAACTGTTTTCCAGAGTGGCTGTATCATTTTACATTCCCGCAGCAATGTATAAGAGTTTCAATTGCTCAGCATCATCAATTGTAGTTGGTATTGTTGAGTGTCTTGTTTTTGTTTTTGTTTTAGAGATGGGGTCTCACTCTGTCGCCCAGGCTGGAGTGCAGTGGCACAATCATAGCTCACTGCAGTCTCAAACTCCTGGGCTCAAACCATCCTCCCAACCCAGCCTCCTGGGTAGCCCAACCAATTTTTAAAATTTTTTGTAAAGATGGAGTCTCGCTATGTTACCTAGGCTGTTTTGTTTTTAATTTTAGCTTTTCTTGCAGGATGTGGTGGCTCATGCCTATGATCGCAGCACTTTGGGAGGCCAAGGTGGGAAGATCATTTGAGCCCAGGAGTTGGAGACCAGCCTGGGAAACATAGTAGGGCTCCATCTCTACAAAAAATACAAAAATTGGCCGGGCATGGTGGCACATGCCTGTGGTCTCAGCTACTCGAGAGGCTGAGGTGCGCGGATCTCCTGACCCCAGGAGGTTAAGGCTGCAGTGAGCCATGATCGTGCCACCACCCCAGCCTGGGCAACAGAGCAAAACCTTGTCTCAATAGCAATTGTAATGTTGGCCTTTCCAATAGGTGTGCTGTGGTTTCTCATCGTGGTTTTAATTTACTGAAGCTGTTCTTTTACTAGGACTCCCTGTATCTGCTCTTGTTCTCCTACAGCCTATTCTGCTTACAGAAGCTGGAGTGAGCCTTTGTCTCTTCATCTCACTTGGAGGAAGAGCCACAGTCCTTACAGCAGCACAGTGGCAGGCAAATGGGGCCATGCACACGCACAGAGACACACACACACGTGCGCACACACACACAGATGCACGCACACAGACACACGGACACACACGTGCAGATGCAGAGACACACAGATGTATGGGCACACGTGTGCACAGCGGCAGGCAAATGAGGCCATGCACATGCACAGAGACATACATGCGTGCACACACACAAAGAGGCACGCGCACACACATGCACACACACAAGACACACATGCACACATGCACGCACACACACGTGCACACAGTGGCAGGCAAATTAGGCCATGCACACACATAGAGACACACAGACACACATGCATACACTCGTGCACACGCACAGAGATACACAGACGCACACACACACGTGTGCACAGCAGCAGGCAAATGGGACCATGCATAAGCACAGAGACACGCACGCACACATGCACATGCACACATATAGACACATGCACATGCACGGAGACACACACACACACACACACACATAAACACACCATGCTACCTTCCTGAACTCATCTCATGTTTTATTCTGGCTCCAGCCACACTAGCCCCCTTGCTGTTACTTAAAACCCCCAAGCAAGGACCAGAGCATTTTTCTCCCAAACCTCTAAACGGCTCACCCCTCACCTCCTCCAAGTTCAGCTGTCATGTCCTGCATGAGCCCTGCCCTGGACAGCCTCTCTATAAGTACAGTCCCCTCCTTACTCCTGATCCCACTTATCCTGCTCCAGTTTTTCCTTTGTGCATATCACCTTTGAACATACGTGTATGGTTTATTTCCTTATTATGTTCATTCCTCATTATCTGTCTCCCCCTGGGTTTAGCACAGTGCATATAGGTGGTGCTCAATAAATGTTATCTCCAGGGAGGGGAACAGATTGGCTGGAGGGAAGACAGGAAGACATTTTACTTGAAATACATTGGCATTTTTTGAATTTTAACTCATGTGAAAGTATTACCTATTCAAGAAATACATTTTTCAAATTTTTAAAAAATGTCCTAAAGGTACCAGTGGGACTAAGTTTCCTTAGTTTGTATCCCCAAGGGAAGAGTTACAAATGCTTTATCACTGTCCCCTGTGGACAGACTGACTCCTCACCCCACCCCAGCCCACCCCGTCATGCCCCTCTCTGTTTCTCTCCCTGTGCCTGGTGACCCTGAACCTGTGCAATCGTGCACACACACCGTGCTCATCCACCCCATCCCAACACTCACCCGCGGTCTACTTCCTTGGACTGGCACGCCCTCTGGAAGCTTCCTCAAACCTCTGGGGACTGGATTGGTTACCTCCATGTCATGTTCTGCACAGTCATGCTTTTTGAGGACAAATGACAGAAACTCACAGTGAAACTGACTTACGCAAAAAAGGGAACATGCTGGCCCATGATGTAGTGAAAAGCACAGACACTGCTTGTGTCCAGTCCTGCTCCCACCAGCTGGAAATTGTGGAGCCTTGGGCACATTACAAAACTGCTTTGTGCCTCAGTTTCTTCATTTGTCAAAAGGGGCATAATACTTCCTAACTCACAGGTAGTGACGATTATATGAATTGGTATGTCTATAGCACTCAGAGCAATTCCTGGTATATTAATAAGTGCTATATCAGTGTTTGTGAATTTAAATAAACAAACCTAGCTAAAAAGTCTGGGGGAAGAGCTTGCTTCATCCAGGGGCTCAGATGACAGCATGAGGACACTGACTTTGTCTCTTTCTCTCCGTTCCTCCTTCCTCTGAGTTGTCTCCATTCCCAGACAGGCTGCCCCCTCACAATGACAAAGTGGCTGTCAGCAGCACCACAAAGTCCCCAAATCAAGTCTCCTTGGCCCTGATGAAGTCATGTGCCCCTGCACCAAGAGAGAAATCCAGTGCTCTGCCTAGCCAGGTGTGGGTCATAAGCCCACCCCAAGAACGGGGGTAAGGAGGAACCAGGGGATCCCCTACAGGAAATGGAGAGCTATTCCCAGCAAAATGCAGGTTGCTTCACGCCTCCTATAGTGTACTTTGTTTCTGTCCTACCATCCCTCCCACTAAGCCAAGTTTCCTTTACACCAGGCAGGTACTCCAGAGCTCTTCCCCTTCCTGGTAGCTGAGCATGCCTAGAGAGCAAGGGCCTCACCTTGCACATCTTTGATAGCCCTGGGCCTGGTACACGCAAAGCCCCACAACTGCTTCTTGAATGCACTCACCCCCAAACCTCTAGCCCACGAAGACATCCTCCTCTGCAAAAGACTCCCTGGGCCCCCTACAGTTCCACAGGCTGGACACAGTCCCTGGGAAAATTAGTGATGGGAAACAGCCTGCAGAACTGCGATTATTTGGGATTTGTTCTTCATGTTAATGCGATGCTGGTTCCTTTCTGTTTCTTTAATGCCATTTTGTACTAAGGTAGTTCAAAGTTCTTTACAAACAGCTAGTAATTAATTCAACTTCATTAAGGCCAATTAATCCAGGATTAATTATAAATTTGCCCAGAGGAAGTTATTATACTTTGCTCTTTGATTTGAGTTTTGGCTTTAAAGAGTCTTTCAGGAGTGAAATGGAAATTTCCCTTTTCTCTGAGGGTATCTACCTCGCCAGTAATTGTGTTAACCATGTGCCTTCCTCAGTAGGTCCCATGCCAACCTCTAAGGAGGCTGCCACTCAGGTCAGCTGAGCTACATAACATTCCAGCATTAATCAGATCTGCCAATGCCACATTTAGCCGGGGGTCAAGGAAGCCTGATATAGTGGCAAGAACTCCTCCACGCGGGTTCAAATCATGGCTGGACCTCATGTGTGACTTCACCATCTCTTCCACCTGCAAAATGGGTATCACAGTGTTTCACAAGATCATTGTGGTTGGTAGTGGTCAGCACCTACTCCCTCTTCTTTTGTAAGACCTCCTTAATTCTCCTTGGAAACTTCTCCCCTCCTTTCTTCCAGGTCACTAGGGGGCTGACCCCAATCTCAGTTCCAGGGATGAACCTGAGACAGTACTAACCAAGCAGCATGGTCCATCCTGCTGGCTGCAGTGACTAGATTGTTAGTGAGCCTAACAACCCAAGTTGGCCTAGTCACAGCCAACCCCGGCATATTTCCCAGGGCAAGCAATACAAAAGTGTACTCTTTTTCACTGGACTGAAATCTGGAGCATGCAGGCCTGGGCTATGATGGGATCTCAGGAGAGGAGCCAGGCCATGGCAGAATAGTGGTCTCCCAAAGATGTTCACATCCTGCAGCCAGTGAATATGTTACCTTCCATGGCCAAAGGGACTTCACAGATGTGATTAAGATAAGGGTCTTGGCGGGGCACTGTGGCTCACGCCTGTAATCCCAGCACTTTGGGAGGCCGAGAAGGGCGAATCACAAGGTCAGGAGTTCGAGACCAGCCTGACCAACATAGTGAAACCCTGTCTGTACTAAAAATACAAAAATTAGCCAGGCATGGTGGCACATGCCTGTAGCTCCAGCTACTCGACAGGCTAAGGCAAGAGAATTGCTTGAACCCAGGAAGCAGAGGTTGTGGTGAGCCACGATTGTGCCACTGAACTCCAGCCTGGGCAACAGAGCGAGACTCTGTCTCAAAAAAAAAAAAAAAAATCGATAAGGGTCTTGAGATGAGGAGATGATTCTGGAGTATCAGGGTGGGCCTGGTGTTATCATGAAGAGACCTTATAAGAGGCAGGAAGGTCTGGGCGCTGTGGCTCATGCCTGTCATCCCAGAACTTTGGGAGGCTGAGGCTGAGGTGGGTGGATCACCTGAGGCCAGGAGTTCAAGACCAGCCTGGCCAACATGGTAAAACCTCGTCTCTAATAAAAATACAAAAATTAGCTGAGTGTAGTGGCATGTGCCTATAATGCCAGATACTACTCAGGAGGCTGATGTGAGATAATTGCTTAAACCCAGCAGGTGGAGCTTGCAGTGAGCCAAGATCGCCCCTCTACACTCCAGCCTGGGCGACAGAGTGAGACTCCATCTCAAAAAAAAAAGGAGACAGGCAGGAGGGTCAGAGGCAGAAAGATGACATCATAAGAAAGACTCAACCGGCCATTCCATTTTTGGCTTTAAAGGTGGAAAGGGGACTTGAGTCCAGGCATGTGGGCAGCCTGAGGAAGACGAGAAAATGGATTCTCCCCCAGAATCCCCGGAAAGGAATGCGGCCCTAACAACACGTTCATTTTAGCTCAGCGAGACCCACTTTGGACTTCTGGCCTCCAAAACTGTAAGATTATTGATTTGTGTTGTTTTAAGCCACTAAATCTGTTGTGGCAGCAATAGGAAACCAATACAAACATTTAACTGGAGTGTCAAATCTATGTTTGTGTTTATTGATTAAATGGATGGCTCCTCCTAATTCCACCCCACCTCATCAGAGCTCTGCAGGGTCTTTACCAGGCTTATTCCACATCCTAGACCCAGGACCACAATTTGACAGTTAAGACCTTCACCGGAAGAGACCTCAATGCCTGCCCTCTTGTCAGACCGGCTGCATTCGTCCAGGCTACCCTGATTGACCTCTGACCCCACTACCATGTGCTCTAGACAGGGCCCATGGGAGACCCAGGCTGCCCACGTTCCCAGGCAGACTCTGGGAGTCAGCGGATGTGGCCAGGTTTACCCATTGCAGTGGGACGTGCCTGCTGAAACAGAAACACTGCTGCCAGCAGAGGACTTTATGCTGGGAGGCATGGGCTTTGCCCTTGCTAACCTGACCTCTGTCCCCAGCCCAGCTTCCTATCTCTAGGTTCCAAAGCAGTTCCTGTGAGTGCCCAAGGGTACTGTTTCTATTTAAAAAGTATGGCAAGTACTCTTTTCAGCAGCACATATACTAAAATTGGAATGAGACAGAAGCAGTTAGCATGGCCCCTGGGCAAGGATGACACACAAAACAAAAATTAATTAAAAACATAATCATGAAGGGGGAAAAGCATGATAAAATCTACTGCTAAGTTCAGGACACACAGAGAGAAGGCAACTATTAAGAAAAGAAAGTCAGGCGTGGGGGCTCATGCCTATAATCCCAGCACTTTGGGAGGCCGAGGTGGGTGGATTGCCTAAGGTCAGGAGTTCGAGACCAGCCTGACCAATATGGTGAAACCCCGACTCTACTAAAAATAAAAAATTAGCTGGGCGTCGTGGTGGGTACCTGTAATCCCAGCTACTCAGGAGGCTGAGGCAGGAGAATCGCCTGATCTGGGGAGGCAGAGGTTGCCGTGAGCCGAGATCATGCCACTACACTCCAGTCTGGGTAACAGAGCAGACTCCGTCTCAAAAAAAAAAAAAAGTAAAGAAAAGAAAAAAGTTCATGTCTTCACACTCGAAGGTGCTGACACCATGTGTTATGCCCCTCCCAGTGCTAGAGTCCCTTGTTAAGATCTCATTTAATTATCTTAATAATCCTGTGAATGTTGTCATCACCGTTTTACAGCAGAGGGAAATGAGAGGTAACTTGCTCAGAAAAAGCAGGATTTGAACCTGGGTCATTTTGTAAGGTAAGGGCTACCAGGCCACCTGGAGCATCAGGACAGACCCCTCTGTTCCCAGCTGAACCTTGGTTTATGTCAGATTTCCCCAACCTCGGTGATATGAAAAACCATCTTCAGAATTTCTGTGCTATCTAGGGAACACCTATGACTTAATTATCATTTTTCTTTCAATTGACCTGCTTTTTTTACTTAGTGAAGTATTTCCCCAAACATAGAAAACTATTATCGCTTACCAGAAATAGTCAGAAACCACAAAAATAAATACAATAAAAACAACAGTAGCCTTTCCAAAGAATCTTTAATAAAAAGGAAGTCTAGCAAGTACAGTCACGTGTCTCTTAATGCCAGGGATACTTTTTGAGAAATTTGTCTTTAAGTGATTTTGTCATTGCATGAACATCATAGAGTATACTTATACAAACCTAGATGGTATATATACTAGTACATGTACATTTTTTAAATCTGGAAAACTAAGTGTCCCATCATCTTTACTGAACATTGAATATCAATCATTTCCCCTACTTGATCTGAAATGCCAATATCAAGTTCCATATATCAGGTTTTATATATGCTCCATGATAATCTTATGGGACCACTGTCTTATATGTGTCCTGTCATTGACCAAAATGTTGTTATGGGATACATGAAGGTATGAGGAAGGAATTAAAAGCACACTCCAGCACACTAAAACTTACTAAAAGAAAACGAAAAAGGAAATAGTGTTCTCACTACATAAATCGATGTTAGTTACTTTTATGACTTTGTACCACCTATAAGGTGTCAGCAAAATCATCTGTATCCCCTTTGGCCCCAGAAGTCAGCCTAGGTCTGAAATAATAAGCATGCCCATTAGCTTACCAATAATTAGAAAGGTGGATAAGTCCAAATGCTGCTGAGGACGTGGGAGCAGTTGCAGGCAGTGTGCCTATAATCTAAAAGCCAGCAGCCCCAACCCTGAGTAAGCTTTGTTCTCAGGTCTATTAGCAGACAAGGATGAGGATGTTCATTGCAACTCTGTTGTGGAGAGTTAGAGGCAGTGGAAGGTCTAATACTGGGAGGAGAATAAGATGCGGTGGATGCTTAGGGTGGGACTTGGACAACAGCAGGGATTGCCAATCTGGTGGGGAGCAATGAGAAATGGAGAGATTGTACACACACACACACACACAAAACATACACATACATCACACCCTCGGTGTTGGGTGAAAAATGTAAGAAACAGAATGAGATCTGTAGTACAAGGTCATGTATGTACTTGTTTATATAAATGAATGCCACTTATTTACCAGGGATAGAAAGCCACCCAGGACCTGGACCAAATGCATTAGAGTGGGCACCTCCATGGGGAAATGAAATCAGAGTGGAGATTAGGGAGAGGGGCAATATTTAAAATAAAATAAATCAAGAGAGCTTACCGGCTGGGCATAGTGGCTCAGGCCTGTAATCCCAACACTTTGGGAGGCCGAGGCGGGTAGATTACTTGAGGTCCGGAGTTCGAGACCAGCCTGGTCAACATGATAAAACCCCATCTCTACTAAAAATACAAAAAAATTAGCCAGGTGTGGTGGTGTGTGCCCATAATCCCAGTTACTCTGGAGGCTGAGGCAGGAGAATTGCTTGAACCCAGGAGGCAGAAGTTGCAGTGAGCCTAGATCACGCCACTGTACTATAGCCTACGTGACAGAGCGAGACTCCTTCTCAAAAAAAAAAAAAAAAAAAGAAAGAGCTTACCACTGGCCCACTTACCCAAAATGATAGTGACTCATGAAACTGAACGGAAGATGAACTCAATTCTCTGCATCTGAGATCCGGAAGAAAGAGAAAAATAAAATAGACATAGGCAAGGACCTATGAATGGGGTGATGTGGCTGCAGTGCAGGGTGTCAAAGGGGTGGGAGATGAGGCTGGAGTGATAGAGAGCCAGGCCATCCCCAGTGCTGGGTTGAGAATTTGCACTCTCTTCTGAAAGCACAGGGAGTTGTTGAAAGTTGCTAAGCAGGGGAATGATCTAGTGGGGTGGTCTCTCTGGTGGCCAGGAGGGAGGAGGGTAAGAGAAGGGGTGGAGCCTCCAAGTGAGTAGACCATTTACTCATTGAACAAATATTTTCTGAGCATTTTATATGTGCCCGACACAGGCCTGGAAACTGGGGATTCCGCAGTGAAAAGAACAAACAAGAATCCCTACTTTGGTACACACCCAGTTATGGTAGGGAAGGCAGGCAATAAACAAATAAGTAATAGATGTATAGTGTATGTTATGTGGTGATGAATGCTGTGGGAACAACTAAGATGGGGGAAGGGGAAAAGCTGGTTTGGGTAAGCAGGAAGTTTCAATTGCAAATGTGGCCAGGGAAGGTCTCCCCTGGAGAGAATCCTGAAGAAAGTGAGGAGTGATTATATAATAATTACCGGGGGAGAAATGCTGAGGCCTGATCAAGGGATAGGGCGCCAAGCCACTGACTGGAGCACCGGGCCCTGTAGGTTTCAAAATGTTCTAGAATCACATGGGAAGGTGGTGCCACCTAGGTTTCCACACATGACTCCACATTGAATCTGCAAAATGTCAGTTGCTCTTGTTTCAGTATCTAGCCCCCTCAGGTGGGAATTTTAAAATCACTCCTTGCCAGCAACAACTATTCTTTTTATTTTGTTTTGTTTTGCGTTATGAGACAGGGTCTTGCTCTGTCACCCAGGCTGGAGTGCAGCGGCATGATCATGGCTCACCGTAGCCTCCACCTCCTGCGCTCAAGCCAGCTTCCCATCTCAGCTTCCTCAACAGCTGAGACCACAGGTGCATACCACCACACCTGCCTCATTAAGAAAAAAAAAAAATTGTAGAGACGGGGTATCACCCTATTGCCCAGACTGGAAACCAACTATTCTTGTTACCTCTTTAGAGAGCTCTTTGAGGTTATCTTATTGGAAGTAGCCTCCTGTCCCCGCTCTCCTCTGTCACAGCATCCTGCTGTGGAGTCTTCTGGTGTCACCAGTTGGAACAACCTGCTTAGTTGCTTACATGTTAATAAACCCTCTCCCTCACTTAAAGGTTAGCTCTGTGAGGGCTGTTGCTTCCTGCTGTATCCTCGAGGCCTAGAGGAGTGTCCAGCTCATAGAAAGCACTTCATAAACATTTTTGAATGAATGGACAAATGTGTCTATAGCTCAGGCATTGGGTCCAGGTAGAAGCTATGTGTGTGTTTGGGATTCCCTGATGAGGGGTGGTAGCTGAAAGCAGGGGCTGGGAGGTGCATGGGCTCGGGGAAAGTACCTAGAATGAAAAAGGAAGTGAGCCGAAGTCAGAATGTGGGGAAATGCTGAATGGTCAAGGGTGAGCCACAGGAAACATTAGTGAAAGAGCTGGAGAAGCCACAATCAGGGACCAAGCGCACCCCCGAAGCCAGGGAGCAGCCTTTGCCAGTGGCCTCCTCATTCTCCACTCTTCTTTCTTCCTTTCTGACAGAGCTCCATTTAGATTTTGGGAAGAGGTGTGCTCAGGTAAAAGCCTTTTCACACTCCCATCCTGCTTTGCCATTAGCGAGGGGTATGTGACCCAGTTCTGGACAGTGAGATGTAAGTGGGCACCACTGGTTGGGTTTCCTAGAAAGCCCCTTAGAGGGGATCTTCAGCATTTAGCCAATGGCTCTTTCTCTGTCCTTATTTTTCCTGCCTGGGATGTGGAAGTGAAGCATGGAGATGCAGCAGCCATCCTTGAATCACAAGAACCAAAGTTGTATGCTATGGGTGAGGGAGCATGAGACACAATCCCCTACTTGCTGAAGCTAATATGTGTCTTGTTTTTTGTTACTTGAAGTCAAAAGCCTTCCTAATTGACACCGTAAGTGAGTTGAGAGTTTCCAGATAGGGTTGGTGGTCAGTGGTGTTAAATGTTGCACAGAAATCCTATAAGCTTGGAAGATGTCTGGAGAATTTGGCTCTTGAGAATTCAATTTTACCTTTTTTTAAAAAAAAAATTTCTGGTAATATATATATAAAATCTTTTAAGCTATGGTTAAGTGTACAATTCAGTGGTATTAAGTACATTCAAGATATTGTGAAACCATCATCACTATCTATTTCCATAATTTTTTTATTATCTCAAAAACAAAATCTGTACTTATTGATAATAACTTATCACCTCTCCCAACTCCTGTTAACCTCTATTCTACTTTCTGTCTCTATGAATTTGCCTATTACAGGTCTTTCATATAAGTAGAATCATACATATTTGTTTATACCTATGTGTCCTTTTGTGTCTGGCTTATTTCACTTATCATAATGTTTTCAATGTTCATCCGTATTGTAACATGTGCCAAAAGAACTTCATCCTCTTTTTTTTTTTTTTTTTGAGACGGAGTCTTGCTCTGTCGGCCAGGCTGGAGTGCAGTGATGCAATCTCAGCTCACTGCAACCTTTGCCCCCCAGATTCAAGCAGTTCTCCTGCCTCAGCCTCCCGAGTAGCGGACATATAGTTGTTCATAGTATTTTTAGTAGAGACAGGGTTTCCCCATGCTGGTAAGGCTGGTCTCAAACTCCTGACCTTGTGATCCACTCACTTTGGCCTCCCAAAGTGCTGGGATTACAGGCATGAGCCACCGTGCCTGGCCTAATGATGTCATCCTTGTTATGGATGAATAATATTCCATTGCATGTGTAGTTCACATTTTGTTTGTCATTCATCCACTGATGAACACGTGGGTTGTTTCCACCCTTTGGGAATTGTGAATATTGCTGATATGAACATGGGTACAGAAGAATCCGTTTGAGTCCCTATTTTCAATTCTATTAAACATTGAATTAGGAGAGGAATTGTTGGGTCATATGGTAAATCTACAATTAACTTTTTGAGGAATCAAGAAATTTTCCACAGCAGCTGCACCATTTTACATTCCCACCAGCACTGCACAAGGGTTCCAATTTCCCCATATCCTTACCAACACTTGTTGTTTTACATTTTTAAATTATAGCCATCTTGGGGGGTATGAAATAGTGTCTCACTATGGTTAGTATTTTCATTTCCCTGATAACTAATGATGTTAAACATCATTTCATGTGTTTATTAGCCATTTGTGTGTCTTCTCTGGAAAATTGTCTATCACGTCCTTTATCCATTTTTAAATTGGATTGTTTGTTTTTTTGTTTTGAGTTGTGGGAGTTCTTTATATATTCTAAATATTAAACCCTCATGGGATATATGATTTACAAATATTTTCTCCCATTCTGTGAGTTGTCTTTTTAATCTTTTAAGTGTCCTTTGATACACAAAATTTTAAATTTTGATGAAGTCCAACATATTTAGTTTTTCTTTTGTTATATGTGCCTTCGGTGCCATAGTTAAGATACCATTGCCATGACACAAGGTCACGAAGATTTGCTCCTTCATTTCCATCTAAGAGTTTTGTAGTTTAAGCTCCTAAATTTAGGGCTTTAAAAAAATCCATTCTCAGTTAACTTTTATACACTGTGTAACATAAGGCTCCAACTTCATTCTTTTGCATCCAGATATCCAATTTTTCTGCCAGCATTTGTTGAAGAGGCTCTGCTTTCCTCATTGAATGGTCCTGACACCCTTGTCAGAAATCAGTTGGTCATATATGTGAGGGTTTATTTCTGGACTCTCAATTCTATTCACTGGTCTGCATGTCTATCTTTATGCCAGTACCACACTGTTCTGATTAATATTGCTTGTATCAAGTTTTTTTTTTTTTTTTTTTGAGACAGAGTCTCGCTCTGTCGCCCAGGCTGGAGTGCAGTGGCTGGGTCTCAGCTCACTGCAAGCTCTGCCTCCCGGGTTTACGCCATTCTCCTGCCTCAGCCTCCCGAGTAGCTGGGACTACAGGCGCCCGCCACCTCGCCCGGCTAGTTTTTTGTATTTTTTAGTAGAGACGGGGTTTCACCGTGTTAGCCAGGATGGTCTTGAACTCCTGACCTCGTGATCCGCCCGTCTCGGCCTCCCAAAGTGCTGGGATTACAGGCTTGAGCCACCGCGCCCGGCCACTTGTATCAAGTTTTGAAATCACAAATTATGAATATCCCACCTTTGTTCTTTTTCAGGATTATTTTGGCTATTTGGGGTTCCTTGAAATTTCATATGAATTTTAGGATGAGTTTTTCTGTTTTTGCAGAAACACGCCATTTGGATTCCAGTAGAAATGTGTTGGTTCTGCAGACCACTTTGGATAGTATTGTCATCTTAACAATATTAAGTCTTCTAATCTATGAATCCAGAATGTCTATTTATTTAAGCCTTCTGTAAATTCCTTCAACAGTGATTTGCTTCCACCTCCTTTGATGTACAAGTCTTGCACCTCCTTAGTTAAATTTATTCCTATTTTATTCTTTTTGATACTGTTGTAAATGGAATTTTTAAAATTTCTTTTTTTAGTGTTGTTTTTTGCTAGTGCATAGAAATACAATTGATTTTTATGTCAATTTTGCATCCTGCAACTTTGCTCAGTTTGTTTATTAGTTCTAAAAGGGTTTTTTGTTGTTTGTTTTAGAGACAGAGTATCACCCTCTCGCCTAGGCTGGAGTGCAGTTGCACAATCATAGCTCACTGCAGCTTTGAACTCCTGGGCTCAGGTGATTCTCCTGCCTTGGCCTCCCAAAGCTCTGAGACTGCAGATGAGAACCACTGCTCTTGGCCTCTAACAGTGTTTTTTGGATGGATTCTTTAGGGTTTTCTACATATAGGATTATGCCATTTAAGACAGAAGTAGTTTTACCTCTTCCTTTTCAATTTGGATGCCCTTTAATTCATTTTCTTGCCTAATTGCTCTGTGTAGAACTTCCAGTACCATGTTGAGTAGAAGTGGCAAAAGGGGACATCCTTGCTTGTTCTTGATAGGGGGAAATTTTAGTTTTGCTTGTTTGTGTTTTGTTGTTGTTGTTGTTGTTTTGTTTTTAGCAGAGGTTTACTAGGCAGAAGAAAAGAAAAAGAAAAACAGGCCGGGCGCGGTGGCTCGCGCCTGTAATCCCAGCACTTTGGGAAGCCGAGGCAGGGGGATCACGAGGTCAGGAGATCAAGACCTTCCTAGCTAACACAATGAAACCCCATCTCTACTAAAGATACAAAAAATTAGCGGGGCGTAGTGGCGGGCGCCTGCAGTCCCAGCTACTCCGGAGGCTGAGGCAGGAGAATGGCGTGAACCCGGGAGGCGGAGCTTGCAGTGAGCCGAGATCGCGCCACTGCACTCCAGCCTGCGCGACAGAGCGAGACTCCGTCTCAAACAAACAAAAAAACAGAGAAAGAGCTCACTCTACAGAGAGGGGTCTCCAAGTGGAAAGAACCGGTGGGTCGTGGATGCACAGGATTTTATAGTCAGGTTTGAGGAGGCATGCCTGATTTATATGCGGAACTGTCATACACAAAGAGGTTAAGAGATATGGCGGTCGCAGACAGGAAAGGAAGAAATTACCGTAGGAAAGTTGGAGACCCAGTTGCCAACACTTCATGGTGTTCAGAGGCCAGGGGTCAGTCCAAAAGCCTTTGGATAACACTGTGGAGTAGCCCCGCCAGAAATCCTCAGTTGCTCCAAAACCTCCTCCAGTCTCATGCCACAGCTAAGTCCTCCATGATAGGAAGCTGATTCAAACATAGCCAATATGCCCAGCAACCCATGTGTACTGGGGGATTCTCCATGTTCTCCCTAGCAAGCCTGTCCCCCAAGTCTTGTAAGGCTGGCAGCGACGCTAATCATTTTTAAATGGCTGAAGGGGGCCCAATATTTGGTTTGATTTAGTTCTAAAATGGAGGCTGAGAGCCTTGAAATGAAAGGACAGAGTTGGAGTCTGCTACTCTACTCACTTTTTCCATGAATGTTGTACATTGGTATCCCAGACAAGGTCCCCAATATGAAGCGGCTACGTTGTCTGGGGTATGTACCCTGGGATTTGTTGTCTGGTGCCAGGAAAATTTAGGACATGGACATACACAAGGAATTTGGGAGCAGAGGTTTAATAGGCAGAAGAGAAAAGAAAGAGAAATAGCTCTTTCTGTATAGAGAGAAGTGTCTCAGAGCGGAAAGGACCCGGTCTCTTACCATTATGATGTCAGCTGTGGGTTTTTCATAAAGAAGTTTGTATCATTTGAGACTGGGCATGGTGGCTCATGCCTGTAATCCCAGCACTTTGGGAAGCCTAGGCGGGCAGATCACCTGAGGTCAGGAGTTTGAGACCAGCCTGGCAAACATGGTGAAACCCTGTCTCTACTAAAAATACAAAAATTAGCTGGGCATGGTGGCAGGTGCCTGTAATCCCAGCTACTTGGGAGGCTGAGGCAGGAAAATCGCTTGAACCCAGGAAGCGGAGGTTGCAGTGAGCCCAGATCAGGCCACTACCCTCCAGCCTGGGCAAAAGAGCAAGCCTCTGTCTCAAAAAAAATAAATAAATAAAAATAAAAATAAAAAATTTTTAATTATATGGGTACATAGTAGATACATACATTTATGGACTACATGAGATATTTTGACACAGGCACACAATGTATAATAATCACATCAGGGTAAATAAGGTATTCATCATCTCAAACATACATCATTTATTTGTGTTACAAACAACCCAATTATACTCTTTTAGTTATTTTAAAATGTACAATAAATTATTGTTGACTATAGTCAGGCTGCTGCGCTATCAAACACTAGATTTTATTCATTCTAACTATAGTTTTGTACCCATTAACCATTTCCACTTCCCATCCCCACTCCCCTTCCCAGCCTCTTGTAACCATTATTGTACTCCCTATCTCCATGAGTTCAATTCTTTTAATTTTTAGCGTTGACAAATGAGTGAGAACATACAAAATTTGTCTTTCTGTGCCTGGCTTGTTACACTTAACATCATGACCTCCAGTTATATCCATGTTGTTGCAAGTGACAGGATCTCATTCTTTTTTATTTTCTTTATCCATTCACCTGTTAATGGACACTTAGGATGCTTCTAAATTGTGGCTATTGTGAATAGTGCTGCAGTAAACATGGGAGTACAGATGTCTCTTCAATATGCTGATTCCTTTTTCTCCAGGTCATCACCAGCATTTTTTATTGCCTGCTTTTGGATAAAAGCCATTTTAACTGGAGTGAGATGATACTCATTGTACTTTTGATTTGCATCTCTCTGATGATCAGTGATGGTGAGCACCTTTTCATAAACCTACGTGCCATTTGTATGTCTTCTTTTGAGAAACACCTATTCAGATCTTCTGCCTGTTTTTTTTTTTTTTTTTTTAATTGGATGACTAGATTTTTTCCTATTGAGTTGTTTGAGCTCCTTATATATTCTGGTTATTAATCCCTTGTCAGGTGAATAGTTTGCAAATATTTTCCCCCATTCTGTGGATTGTCTCTTCACTTTGTTGATTGTTTCTCTCTTGTGCAGAGGCTTTTTAACTTTATATAATCTCATTTGTCCATTTGTGTTTTGGTTGTCTGTGTTTATGGATATTACTCAAGAAATCTTTGCCCAGACGGATGTCCTGGAGAGTTTCTCCAACGTTTTCTTTCAGTGGTTTCATAGTTTGAGGTCATAGATTTAAGTATGTAATCCATTTTGATTTGATTTTTGTATATATAGAGAGATAGGGGTCTAGTTTCATTTTCCCTTGTATAGATATCCAGTGTTCCTAGCACCGTTTATTGAAGAGGCTGTCCTTGCACCAGTGTATGTTCTTGGCCCTTCTAATGAGTTCATTGTGAATGTATGGATTTGTTTCTGGGTTCTGTATTCTATTCCATTAGACTATGTTTTTGTTTTTGTTTTTAATGCCAGAGACATGCTGTTTTGGTTACTATACATTTGTGGCAAAATTTGAAGTCAGGTTATGTGATTGCTACAGTTTTGTTCTTTTTGCTCAGGATGGCTTTGGCTATCCTGAATCTTTCGTGGTTGCATATAGATTTTAGGATTTTTTTCTATTTCTGTGAAGAATGTCATTGGTATTTTTATAGGGATTGCACTGAATCTGTAGATTGCTTTGGGTAGTATGGACATTTTAACAATATTGATTTTTTCAATTCATAAACATGGACTCTCTTTCTTTTTTGTAGCCTCTTCAACTTCCTGCATGTTTTATAGTTTTCATTGTAGAGATCTCTCACTTCTTTGGTTGTTTATTCTTAGTATTTTATTGTATTTGTAGATATTGCAAATGGGATTGTTTTCGTGATTTCTTTTTCAGATTGTTCACAGTTGGCATATAGAAATGCTACTGATTTTTGCATGTTTACTTTGTATCCTACAACTTTATTGAATTTGTTTATCACTTTTAACAGTTTGTGTGTGTGTGTATGTAATCTTTAGGTTTTTGTAAATATAATATCTGCAAAGAAGAATAATTTGACTTCTTTCTTTCCGGTTTGAATGTCTTTTATTTCTTCATGTTGTGTGTTTGCTCTAGCTAGGACTTCCAATACTATGTTGAATAATAGTAGTAAAGGGGCATCTTTGTCTTGTTCTGGATTATCGGGGAAAGGCTTTCAGTTTTCCCCCATTCAGTATGACACTAGCCGTGGGTCTGTTGTATATGGCTTGCACTGTGTTGAGGTAGGTTCCTTCTATGACAAGTTTTCTGAGGGCTTTTATCACAACAGGATATTGAATTTTATCAAATGCTTTTTCAGCATCAATTTGAAATGACCATATGGCTTTTGTCCTTCATTTTATTGATATGATGGATCACACTGGTTGATTTGCATATGTTGAAACATCCTTGCATCCCTATGATAAATCCCACTTGGTGATGATGAATGATCTTTTTAATGTGTTGTTGAATTCACATTGCTAATATTTTGTTGAGGACTTTTGCAGTAATGTTCATCAGGGATATTAGCCTGTAGTTTTCTTTTTGTTTTTTGATATGTCTTTGTCTGATTTGGGTATCAGGGTAACACTGACCTCATAAAATAAGTTTGGAAGTATTCCCTCCTCTATTTTTTGTGATAGTTTGAGGAGGATTCATATTAGTTCTTCTTTAAATGTTTGGTAAAATTCAGCAGTAAAGCCATTGGGTCTCAGCTTTTTCCTTGCTGGGAGACTTTTTATTACAGCTTCAATCTTGTTACTTGTTATTGGTCTATTCAGGTTTTGGATTCCTTCATGGTTCAATCTGGGTGGGTTGTATATGTCATGAACTTATCTATTCTTCTAGGTTTTCCAATTTATTGACATATAGTTGTTCATAGTAGTTGCTCATGATCCTTTGAATTTCTGTGGCATCAGTTGTAATGTTTCCCTTTTCATCTGTGATTTCATTAATTTGGGTCTTCTCTGTTTTTTTCTTAGTGTGACTAAAGATTTGTTGATATTATCTTTTCAAATAACCAACTCTTCATTTCATTGCTTTTTTGTATTTTTTATTTCAATTTTAATTACTTCTGCTCTGATCTTTTCTTTTACTAATTTTGGATTTGGTTTGTTCTTGCTTTTCTAGTTATTTAAGATGCATCATTAAGTTGTTTATTTAAAGTGTTTCAATTATTTTTCACGTAGGCACTTACTGTTTTGTGGCCTAACATGTGGTCTATCCTTAAGAGTGATCCATGTGCTGAGGAGAATAATGTGTATTCTGCAGCTGCTGGAAGAAATGTTCTGTAAATATCTATTAAGTCCATTTGGTCTATAGCAGATTAAGTCCCATGTTTCTTTGTTCATGATCTTTTGGTCTAATACTATTTGCTTTCTATATGTGGTGCTCGAATGTTGGATACATATATATTTATATATGCATTGTTATATCCTCTTGCTGAATTGGTCCCTTTATCATTATAATGATCTTCTTCTTTGTCTCCTTAAAAAGTTTTTGTCTTGAAATCTATTTTTTCTGCTCTAAGTATAGCTACTTCTGCTGTTTTTTGGTTTTCATTTGCATGGAACATTTTTTCCATCCCTTTATTTTCCGTGTGTGTGTCTTTATAGGTGAAATACGTTTCTTATAAGCAATAGATCATTGTTTTTTTCTTTTTTTGACAGTGTCTCACTGTGTCACCCAGGCTGGAGTACAGTGGCATGATTATTGCTCACTGCAGCCTTGACCTTCCAGGGTCAAGTGCTCCTCCCACCTGAGCCTCCAAAGTGACTGGGACCACAGGTGCATGCCACCATGCTCGGCAAATTTTGTATTTTTTGTAGAGATGGAGTTTTGCCATGTTGTGCAGGCTGGTCTCAAACTCCTGGGCTCAAGCAATCCACCCACGTTGGCTTCCCAAAGTGCTGGGATTACAGGCATGAGCCACCACACCTGGCAGGTCTTATTTTTTCAATCCATTCAGCCACTCTTTGTCTTTTTATTGGAAAGTTTAGTCCATTTACATTCACTATTATTACTGATAAGTAAGGGCTCACTATGGTCATTTTGTTATTTGTTTTCTGATTATTTGTGGGCTTCTCTTCCTTCCTTTTTTCCTTCCTTCCTGTTTTGCTTTATGTGATGGTGATTTTCTCTGGTGGGATCTTTAATTTCTTGCTTTTTCTTTTTTGTGCATGTGTTGTAGGTTTTTTTTTTTTTTTTTTTTTTTTTTTTTTTTTTTTTTGAGACGGAGTCTCGCTCTGTCGCCCAGGCTGGAGTGCAGTGGCCGGATCTCAGCTCACTGCAAGCTCCGCCTCCCGGGTTTATGCCATTTTCCTGCCTCAGCCTCCCGAGTAGCTGAGTAGCTGGGACTACAGGCGCCCACCACCTCGCCCGGCTAGTTTTTTGTATTTTTTTTGGTAGAGACGAGGTTTCACCGTGTTCGCCAGGATGGTCTCGATCTCCGGACCTCGTGATCCGCCCGTCTCGGCCTCCCAAAGTGCTGGGATTACAGGCTTGAGCCACCGCGCCCGGCCGTGTTGTAGGTTTTTTAATTTGTGGTTACCATGAAGCTTGCAAATAACATCTGCAGAGTTTATTTTCAACTAATGACAACTTAACAACTAATTGCCAAAAAAAAAAAAGAACAAAGAGAAAACTAATTAAAAATTCTGCAGTTTAACTTCATCTCCCTGCTTTTTAACTTTTTGTTGTTTCTATGATATATATCTTATTATATTGTCATGTCTTGAAAAGTTATTGTGGTTATTATTTTTAGTAGGTTCATCTTTTATTCTTTCTTCTTAAGATATGAATAGTTTACACACCACAATTACAGTGCTACACTACTCTGTGTTTGTCTGTGTACTTACTATTACCAGTGAGTTTCTCACCTTCAGGTGAGTTCTTATTGCTCATTAACATCCTTTTCTTTCAGACTGAAGAATTCTCTTTAGCATTTTTTGTAGGACAAGTCTGATGTTGATGAAATCCCTCAGCTCTTGTTTGCCTAAGGAAGTCTTTATTTCTCTTTTATGTTTGAAGTATATTATTGCTGGATATGCTATCCTACTATAAAAGGTATTTTTTTCTTCAGCACTTTATTTATTTATTTACTTATTTTGAGATGGATTCTTGCTCTGCAGTCCAGGCTGGAGTTCTGTGGCACAATCTCAGCTTACTACAACATCCACCTCCTGGGTTCAAGCGATTCTCCTGCTTCAGCCTCCTAAGTAGCTGGGACTACAGGTGCATGCCACCATACCTGGCTAATTTTTGTTCTTTTAATAGATATGAGATTTCACCCTGTTTGCCAGGCTGGTCTTGAACTCCTGACCTCAAATGATCCACCCGCCTCGGCCTCCCAAAGTGTTGGGATTACAGGCATGAGCCACCACGCCCAGCCTTCCTTTAGCACTTTAAATATGCCACTCTTTCCAGGCCTGTAAGGTTCCCACTGAGAAGTCTGCTGCCAGATATACTGGAGCTCCTTTGTATGTTATTTGTTTCTTTTCTCTTGCTGCTTTTAGGAGCCTTTCTTTATTATTGACCTTTGGAAGTCTGATTATTAAATGTATAGATATAGTCTTATTTGGGTTGTATCTGGTGTTCTATAACCTTCTTATACTTGAATATTAATTTTTTTCTCCAGGTTTGGAAAGTTCTGTTTATTATCCCTTTGAATAAACTTTCTGCACTGATCTCTCTTTCTACCTTCTTTTAAGGCAAATAACTCTTATATTTACCCTTTTGAGGCTATTTTCTAGATTTAGTAGACATGCTTTATTCTTTTTTTTTTAAATTTTTCCCCTCTTTGCATTTTATTTTTCTTTTCTTCTTCCTCTTGTTCTTCTTCTTCTTCTTTTTTTTTTTTTTAGACAAAGCTTCTCACCCAGGCTGGAGTGCAATGGTACAATCAGAGCTCTCTGCAGCCTTGACCTCCCAGGCTCAATTGATTCTCTCACTTCAGCCTCCCAAGTAGCTTGGACTACAGACATGTGCCACCACACCCAGCTAATTTATTGTTATTTTTATTTTTTTGTAGAGAAGGGGTTTCACCATGTTGCCCAGGCTGGTCTCGAACTTCTGGCTTCAATTGATCTGCCACCCTTAGCCTCCCAAAGTGCTGGGATTACAGGCAGGAGCCACCATGCCTGGCCACCTCTGTGTATTTGCAAATAGCCTGTCCTTTCTTTTCTTTTCTTTTTTTTTCCAACAGAGTTTCACTCTTATTGTCCAGGCTGGAGTGCAGTGGCATGATCTCTGCTTACTGCAGCCTCCGCCTCTCAGGTTCAGGTGATTCTCCTGCCTCAGCCTCCCGAGTAGCTGGATTACAGGCTCCTACCACTGCCTCCGGGTAACATTTGTGTTTTCAGTAGAGATGGGGTTTCACTATGTTGGCCAGGCTGGTCTCAAACTCCTGACCTCAAGTGATCTGCCTACCTCAGCCTCCCAAAGTGCTGGGATAACAGGCGTAAGCCGCCACGCCTGGCCAAATAGCTTGTTTTCAAGCTCACTAATGCTTCTGCTTTATCAGTTCTGCTGTGGACTGATACATTCTTCGTATATCAACTGAATTTTTCAGTGCCAGAAGTTCTGTTTGATTCTTTTTAATTATTTCAATCTCTTTGTTAAATTTATCTGATAGGATTCTGAATTCCTTCTCTGCATTATCTTAAATTTCATTGAGCTTCCTCAAAATAGTTATTTTGAGTTATCTATCTGAAAGGTCACATATCTCTGTCACTTCAGGATTGATCACTGGTGCCTTATTTCATTTGTTTGGTGAGGTCATGTTTTCCTGGATAGTCTGATGGTGTGGATATTTGCCAAAATCTGGGCATTGAAGAGTTAGGTATTTATTATAGTCTTTGCAGTCTGAGTTTGTTTGTACCCATCCTTCTTGGGAAGGCTTGCCAAGCATTCAAAGGGAGTTGAGTGTTGTAATCTGTCTTTGGTCACTGCAGCTGTATCTGCACTAGGGGGCACCCCAAGCCCAATAATGCTGTGACTTTCAGCTGCACAGAGGTACTGCCTTGGTGGTCTTGGGTAAGATCTGGGAGAATTCCCTGGATTACCAGACAGAGACTCTTGTTCTCTTCCCTTACTTTCCCAGGAACAGAGTCTCTCTGATAGGCTGCCTGAAGCTGAGGGAGGGATGATACAAGCACTTCTGTGGCAACACCACTGGGACTTTGTTGGGTCAGACCCAAACCTAGCACAATACTGTGTCTCACCCAAGGGCCATGGTGACCACTGCCTGGCTACTGCCAATGTTCACTTATGGCCTGAAAGCTCTAAAATCAGCATCTGGTGAATCTAGCCAGGCTTGTGTCCTTCCCTCAGAGTGATAAGCTCATCCCCCAGCCCACAGCAAGTCCAGAAATGCCAACCGGGAGCTGGGGCTTGGGGTCAGAAACCTTAGGAATCCATTTGGTGCTCTATTCTACTGCAGCTGAACTGGTGCCCAAACCACGACACAAGTCCTTCCCACTCTTCCATCCCTTTTCCTCATACAGAAGAAATCTCCCTATGGTCACCACCAACCCAGGCCCATAGCAAGAACTGCCTGGCTACCGCTGATGCTCACTCAAGATCCAAGGGCTCTTCACCTTGTGTTGAATACTGCCGGGCCTGGGTTTCTCCCTTTAGAGCAGTAGGCTCCCCTCTGGCCCAAAGCAAGGCCAATAATGTCATCCAGGAGCTAAGGCCTGGAATTGGGAACCCCAAAAGGCCACTTGGTTCTCTACACCACTGTGCCTGAGGTGGTATCCAAATTGCAAGACAAAGTCCCTTTTACTCTTTCCTCTCCTTTCTTCAAACAGAAGGGGTTTCTTTCTGTGGCCATCACAACTGGGAATGTGCTGGGTCACCTGAAGCCAGCATGGCACTGGGCCTTACCCAAGGCTCATGGTAAATACTGTCTGGCTACCACTGATGTTTATTCAAGGCCCAAGCACTCTACTCAGCAGATGAGGAATCCTGCCAGGTCCAGGTTTTTCCCCTTCAAGACAGTGCATTCCCTTTTGTCATGGGGTGTGTCTAGAAATATTGTCTGGGAACTAGAGGCTGAAATAGGTGCCTCAGGACTCTACCTGATTCCCCATTCTACTGTGGCTAAGCTAGTATCCAAGTTGCAAGACAGTGTCCCCTTTACTCTCCTCTCTGCTCTCCTCAAGCAGAAGGAAGGAGTCTCTCTGGGAGCTGCAAGCTGCGCTGCTTGGCTTTGCAGGAGTGGTGATGCAAGCACTCTCTGGACTGCCCTGGCTGTTGTCTTGCTAGGTCACATGCACCCCACATTTACTGGCTCCAAGCCTAGCAGAGCACCAAGATTTGCCCAGGAATTGCAGTCCTTGTGGCCTAGACTGCCTTCCAAGTTTCTGTAGAACCCCAGAACACTTTAGCCTGCAGTGATGAGGCTGGCTGGAACTCAGGTTCTGACCACCGGGATGGATGATTCCCCTCTGTCTAGGGCTGGTCTAAATGCTGTCTGCGTGGTGCTGGTTGAATTCTGCCTTGTGTTGCTTTCTGCTGTGACAGGGCAGCACTGAGTTCCAGTACAAAGTCCCACAATCTCTCTGCCAAGTACATAGATTCTCTCTCTGTGCCATGAGGCTGCAGGCAAGGGATGAGAGATGGGTAGTGCAGGTGAGTCAAGACTGTCTTTCCTACCCTCTTTCTTTGATGTGATGTTAAAACCAGGAACTGTGACTGCTCACCTGATTTTTGGTTCTTATGAAGGTGCTCTCTTGTGCAGATAGTTTATCAATTTGGTTTTCTGCTGGCGGTAGGCAGGGGCAATTGCTGGAGGCTTTATTTGGCGATCTTGCTCTGCCTCCCTCTCATAGGCAACTCCTAGTTGTTTTTTGAATCATGAAAGTATATTGGATTTTGTCACATGTTTTTTTCTGAATCAATGGAGTTGATCATGTGGGTTTTTTTCCGCACATGATCTATTAATATGGCATATTAATCGCTCTATTAATATGGCATATTACATTGATTTTTGTACGTTAAACTACCTTTGTATTTGTAGAATAAATCCCACTGGTCATGGTGATAATCCTTTAATGCGCTGCTAAATTGGGTTTGCCAGAATTTTGTTGAGAATTGTTGCATCTACATTCATACAGGATCTTGATCTGTTTTGTTTTTGTTGTTGTTGTTGATTTGTTTTACAGTGTTTTTTTTGGTTGTTTGTTTTGTTTTGTTTTTTGAGATGGAGTCTCCCTCTGTCGCCCAGGCTGGAGTGCAGTGGCGCAATCTCGGCTCACTGCAACCTCTGCCTCCCAGGTTCAAGTGATGCTCTGCCTCAGCCTCCCAAGTAAGTGGGATTACAGGTGCCCGCCAGTACACCTGGATAGTTTTTGTATTTTTAGTAGAGATGGGGTCTCTAACTCCTGACCTCAGGTGATCCGCCCTCCTCGGCCTCCCAAAGTGCTGGGATTACAGGTGTGAACGACCACACCCACCCTGTTTTATAATGTTTTTATCTGGCTTTGTTTTCAGGGCAGTGCTGGCCTTATAGAATGCATTAGAAAGTGTTCTCTTTAGTTTTTTGGAAGAGTTTGAGAAGGACTGGTGTCTTACTTTTTCACCCAAGCTAAAGTGCAGTGGTGTGATCACAGCTCACTACAGCCTCAAACTCCTGGGCCTGAGTGATCCTACTGCCTCAGCCTCCCAAGTAGCTAAGACTACAGGTGCGCACAACCATGCCTGTAGAGATGGGGTCTTGCTGTTTCCCAACCTGGTCTTGAACTACTGGCCTCAAACAATCCTCCCACATTACCGTCCCAAAGTGCTGGGGTTATAGCCATGAGCCATTGCTCTTGGCCTGGTGCTAGTTCTTTAAATGTTTGGTAGAAATCAGTAGTTAAGCCATTCGGCTCTAGGCTTTTCTTTATAGGGAGACTTTTGGTTACTGACTCAATCTCCTCACTTGATTACAGTAAGATTTTCTACTTTTTCTTGAGTCAGTTTTGGTAGTCTGTTCATAGTTTGTTTCAACAAATTTGTCTATTTCATCCAGATTGTCCAATTTGTTTATAATTATTTATAGTATTCTCTTATATTTCTTTTTATTTCTGTATAGTAAATAGTAATGTTCCTGCTGTAATTTCTGATTTTATAATTAGTCTTCTCTCTTGTTTTCTTAGTAAATCTAGCTAAAGATTTGTCAGTTTTGTTATTCTTTTCAAAGAACCAACTTTTAGTTTTTTTTTTATTTTCTCTGTTTTTCTGTTTCTCTATTTTGTCTCCATTCTAATCCTTTAAAAAAATTGTGGTAAAAGATACGTAGCATAAACGGTACCATTTTAACCATTTTACGTGTACAGTTAGGCGGCATTAAGTACATTCACATTGTTGTGCAACCATCACTATCATCCATCTCCAGAACTTTTTCATCTTCCCAGATGGAAACCCTGCACCCATTGAATTAGTTCTGTATTTTTCCTTTCCCCAGCCCCTGGCAACCACCATTGTACTTTTTGTCTTTATGAATTTAACTACTTTAGGCACCTCATATAAGTAGAATCATACTGTATTTGTCTTTTTGTGACTGGCTTATTTTACCTAATATGATGGCTCAATATTCATCTATATTGTAACATGTGTCAGAATTTTCTTCATTTTTAGGGCTTAATAATATTCCATCATATGTATATACCATCTTTTAAAAATCCGTTATCTGTCAATGGATGTTTAAATTGCTTCTGCCTCTTTCCTCCTGGGAATGCTACTACTCTCTAATCTTTATTGTTTCTTTTCTTTTGCTGGTTTTGGATTTAGCTTGTTCTTTTTTGTTGTTGTTGTTGTTTTGTTTTTCCTGGTCCCTGTAGGTGGACAGTTAGGTTATGAATTTGAGATCTTTCTTCTTATTATAGATGTTCATAGCTATAAACTTCTCTCTTAACACTACTTTTGCTGAATCCCATAAGTTTCGGTACATTGTGCTTTTTTTTGTCATTCATCTCAAAGTATTTTCTGATTTCCCTTATGATTTCTTCTTTGACCTATTAATTGTTTAAGAACGTATTGTTTAATTTCCACATATTTGTGAATTTTCCTTCTGTTACTGATTTCAAGTTTTATTCCATTGTGACTGGAAAAGTATTATGTATGATTTCAATTTTTAACATTTATTAAAACTCGTTTTGTGGCACCCTGGACTTTTGAGATAGCAATTCAAGGGAGCAGCAAGAGTAAAAGCTATGTTGCACTGGACTGAAGACTGGGAAGGGAAAGGGGGGCTCTTGGCAAGATGAGAACTGCGCTAGGACAGAAATGCAAGTGATGACATTGGGAGGGGGAGGGAGGAAAAAGACTGCACATATCCTGTGGGAATGATCAGGGAGAATAGATGGAAATACAGGAAAAGGAAGGTAATGGGTGGAGCAAGGCCTTTGAGAGATGGAATGGGGCCCAGGTTGTTGTCTGAGACCCACATAGTAGAGATGCCTTGGCTAGAAGGAAGGTCATACCTGCCTTTGAGTCAGCATACAAGGAGAATCCAGCAGTGCTTGGCACACAGTAGAAGCTTAGGGTAGAGCCTGAGAGTTGTTTCCCAATCTATCTTCTCCTCTCTTTACATAGGAATTGAATTTTTAACTGGACACACATCCATCCAGTGTAAGACATCCAGTGTAAGACTACATTTCTCAGCCTCCTTTGCAGCTAGTTCTAGCCATTTGATTAAGTGCTGGCCCCTGGGATATGAGTAGAAATATGGTGCAACTTCAATGTCAAGGTTAAAGGGAAGGAGCATGTCCTCTTCTTCTCCTTTTTTCCTTCTAGTTGGTGCAAATTCAGCCCTTTTGGGAGGAGTTTGAGCAGCTGTCTTGGACCACACGATAGACGGTGTGTGTGGGGAGTGGCAGAGCCACATCATAGAAGGACCATAGGTCCTTACTGATTGTAAAGCCAGCCCACCTGCTGGCATGCCTGCTTGGACTTTATGTGAGATAAAGTGACTTTTCTCTTGTTTGATCCACTGTTATTTTAGATCTCTCTGTTACTGCAGCTGAACTAATCTTTTAACCGATATAACATTTACTGCTGAGTGCAATGGCTTATGCCTGTAATCTCAGCATTTTGGGAGGTCAAGGCAGGAGGATTGCTTGAGTCCAGTAATTCAAGACCAGCCTAGCCAACACAGCAAGACCCTGTCTTTACAAAAAATAGAAAAAATTAGCTGGGTGTGGTGGTGCATGCCCAGCTACTTGGGAGGCTGAGATGGGAGGATCACTTGAAGCTCCTCAAAAAAGCTAATACATTTATTTACTTATTTATTATTTTTAAAACAGGGTCTCACTCTGTCGCCTAGGCTGGAGTGTAGTGGTGCGATCTCAGTTCACTGCAACCTCTGCCTTCTGGGTTCAAGCAATTCTTCTGCCTCAGCCTCTCAAGTAGCTGGGACTACAGGTGTGTGCTGCCATGCCTGGCTAATTTTTGTATTTTTAGTAGAGACAGAGTTTCACCATGTTGGCCAGGCTGGTCTCGAACTCCTGACCTCAAGTGATCTGCCCGCCTCGGCCTCCCAAAGTGTTGGGATTACAGGCGTGAGTCACTGCACCCTGTCGAATAACACCATTTAATCATTACTTGGGTTGCTACAGTTGAGGCTGGAGACCATGACTGTGCAGTGTTTCCAGGGCACCACTGGGTAACTGCATCCTGCCACACACAGTAGCCCTCAGGAGGCAGCTGAGAAGGCAGAGGGAGGCGTGACCTGGGCTTGTGGGTTCAAAGGTCAGGTGTGATAGAAGTCAAGGTAAGGAAGGAGCAGAAGGGTCAGGAAACAAGTGATTGAGATAATCAAGCTTGGGCTGGAGAAAGAGAGGTCAAAGGCCTGGAGGTGAAAGAGCAAAGGTCATGGGAGTAAGGGAATGAGAGGGTCATGGGAGTGAGGGAATGAGAGCTGGCAGGTCTAGGGTTGTCACAGCACAATTCTGGAATGTAGTAGTCCACACAATTACTTACATATGTGTCCCTGCATTGATATGGATTTTCAGTACCCACAGATAGAAATCTAACTCAAACATCTTAAGCCCCAAAGTAAATGCCATGTTACACTGCAAGTAAGGCGAGGATGATGCAGGGATATAAAGGATTTCATTAGGAATCTCTTTCTGTCAGCTTTCCTTTCCCATATCTTGGCTTCATTCTCAGGTAGAGTCTCCCCATGAAGTAGCAAAGAAGACCAGCCTGCAGATCCATGACCTATGTTTTCTCTCCTGATATGTCCAGTAAATTGCCAGGACTGACTGTCAGTGAACTAGCTGCTCACATTTCTGAGCCAATCACAGTGTCTGAGAGGATGGGATACTGATAGGTCAGGCCAGGGCCACGTGTTT
The DNA here is from genome assembly GCF_009764315.1 of Trachypithecus francoisi. NCBI lineage: Eukaryota > Metazoa > Chordata > Mammalia > Primates > Cercopithecidae > Trachypithecus > Trachypithecus francoisi. The sequence continues at coordinate 61,076,363 of NW_022681453.1, forward strand.
GCCAGTGAAACAAACACGGGGTGTGGGGTCAGTTCGCCCAAACTACCTGGACTCAAAGTGGGAGAACGGTCATTTCCTGAAAGAAAATGGGAGTGATGGTGCGCAGAAGTGGGATGGACGCTGGTCATGAATGACCCTGTGCACTGCAGCAGGCCTCACTTGCTGTTTATTGGACTTGTCTAGCTTGGATACTAGCCTGCCGCATTACTTTCTGTTGAAATGAAAGAAATCGTCTGACTTTGCAGCCAGGTCCAGCATCTTTGCACACCGGATCTGTGTCAGGCATTTGCTCAATTTGTGACCTTGGACAAATCCTGTCACCTCCTGGGGACTCAGTTTCATCACTTATAAAATGAGAATGCTAGGCCAGATCAGTAACTTTTTAAAAATTTTTTTGAGATGAGTCTCACTCTGTTGCCCAGGTTGGAGTGCAATGGCAAAATCTCGGCTCACTGCAACCTCTACCTCCTGGGTTCAAGTGATTCTCATGCCTCAGCCTTCTGAGTAACTGGGGTTACAGGTTTCTGCTACCATGCCCAGGTAATTTTTGTATTTTTAGTAGAGATGGGGTTTTGCCATATTGGCTGGGCTGGTTTCGAACTCCTGACCTCAGGTGATCCACCTGCCTCAGCCTCCCAAAGTGCTAGGATTACAGGCGTGGACCACTGTACCTGGTCCATCAGTGATTTTTGAACTGTTCTTTAGCACCAAAAAAAAAAAAAAAAAAAAAGAAGGAACAACTCTGGTGGAAGTGGGGGCATAGAGCTGGTATCCTACACTCTTAGCATTTCCTTTCCCCACCTGTACTGGCCACAGAAAGATTCCACAACTGCTGGGAAGCTGGTTTGAAAACCACTAGACCAAGTAATCCAGGGGATATTCCTCTGTGCTCTAAAATCCTCATTCTCCCTTCCTCTTTTTGGGCTAGAAGGAAATCTTTCTCTTTGTGCCAAAAGATACAAAGATTAGGGCCAAAATAATAAGTGTAAAAAATGTTTTTTTCCCTAATTGGACAATACACAAAGAAGTCAGTCCCACAGAATGCTTCACTTTGACTACTAGTTGGTGGAAAATTTTCCTTCTCCATACAGAGAAAGGAATTGCTTCTTATCTAAGAGTAATGACCAAGAACAAGTCAATGAGGGGCTAAGCAACTTTGTGAGGTGCTGTCTCTAGTGCTGATGAACCACATGCCACTAGTAACAACCTCAGCCTTCCAAGGCCGCCTGAGCCTCTGTTCTTTTGGGCCCTGAAAATGCCAGAAGATTCCATTCACTGATGGAAATCATTACCAAGACCTATAAAAGTCACCGTATAAAATACATGCAGCAAAACTGATGAATTCAAGTGTATGTGTTTGTGTGTGGTCTAGAACATTAACTGAATTCACAAGAAGCCTTAATTGTAAGCTGTGTTGTAGGCTGTGTGCCAGGCACTCAGGTTAAAATGGTAAACAATCAAATGTGGTCTACACCCTCAAAAGGCCTGCAGTTTACTGGGAGAGACAAACATTGACCCAGTAATTACGCAAATCATTAGAAGCCTAGATTCAAAAGAAAAGAAAAAAATATAGAAACCTAGATTCAAAAGTTACAATCAAGATGTACAAGGAAGTGTGATTTCAGGTCTATCTCAATTCTAATATAAACTCTCCTGCACTCTGAGCAAGTCCTTCCCTTCCTCTGGATGTTAGTATCCTCTTCTGTAAAAATGGTGTCATACCATTTGCTTCGCAGGAAATCTCTCCCATTTGTCAGAATTCAGCCAAGGCAACATCACCTTCATGGTGCCTTCCCTGGCTCTCCAGGCTGTTCCTGGGGCTTCTGCTCTGGTCTTCTTGCCACCTGGGTGTACCTGTCTCACCACATCTCTTGTTGCAAGTTTTCTAAGCAAGGAGTAAGCTCATCAAGACTTTTATCCCTGTATCCCCAGTGCATTGTGGTGTCTGGCTCGTGTTTGTTAAATGGATGGATGGATGGATGGCAAGTACAATTGTGGTGAAGGTTGTGCGAATATCATTATTAAACCTGAAGGGACAATTTGCTGGCTGATTGTCTCAGCTGAAATAATGGGACGGTATGAGCATTATTATATAGGTTTTGAAGCCTGAAGATTTCTAGTTTTGATTATTTGTGGTGCTTTCTTGGGCGGATGGGCCTCTTTCTGCTTGTCTGTAGCTGCATTCGTAATTACACTACCTTACAGGGCTGTAGAGTTTTGAAAACTGCAAAATGTTATTTACAGTCAACTGAACTGAACTTAGCAGGAACCTTATCTCTCGGTGGAGGATGGAGATTAGAAGCAGGGGAAGACAATTCCATGGAAGGAGTGGTGGGTTGTGCTGGGCCTTTCCGGGGAGATGCAAAGGTCTGGGAGTCAGAAAACATTGGTTAGTAACCAATCTCAGTTTAAGCTCTGAACCTCAGTTCTTCTATTTCCAAAACGGAAATAATACCTTGAGCTTCGCGTAAGAGTATGACGTTCAAACGTGCTAATGGATAGGACGGAAGGATTAGGAGTGGTACCCGGGAGCCACTACCTCGTGCAACGCCCCAGCCCTAAATCAAATCCGGGGCGTGGTCCCACTATGCTACCGACCCCAGCCTGGGCAGGAAGCGCCGGCTGCGGGGGAAGCCAACCCAGAGACACAGCCGGAAGTGAGTGACTGGCGCTGCAGCAGCTGCCGCGATGGGCGCAGCCGTGAGCCTATGGAGAGCGGAGGCGTTGCCGCTTCCACCAATGGAAGGCCAACCTAGGCGGGCCTTTGCAAATTGCCCTAGTAACGGCCGCATGGTAACTCGGGCGCTGGGCGTACTGTCCTATCTACTGGTTTTCCACTCTGGGTTTAGCTCCCGACGTTCGCAAAATGAAGATTGAGGAGGTGAAGAGCACCACGAAAACGCAGCGCATCGCTTCCCACAGCCACGTGAAAGGGCTGGGGCTGGACGAGAGCGGCTTGGCCAAGCAGGCGGCCTCAGGGCTCGTGGGCCAGGAGAACGCGCGAGAGGTGTGGCCAGCGGACCAGGGAGTTGGGGGCTCCAAGCAGGGCTGCTGCGGCGAGAGAGCTGCTGAAGTCGGTGGCTCGGGGCGGGATGCGCGCGCCAGGGGTCTCCCGCCATAGTTGCCTCAGGGAAGTGAAAATGGGCCAGGGGCTCAGGGAGGGGCGCCGCCCTGGAGCTGGGTGAGGGGCAGCCCCAGGAAAACTAGTGACGACCCACTGGGGCAGTTGACGGTTTGCTTCAACTCATGGACAAGTACAGATGGAAACCCACACAAACCGGTCCCCTTAATCCGTGCTGGGCTCTATTCGCGACACTGGGATATAGCGGGAAATAGGAGGTTACATTTTAGTGTAGTGAGAGACGATAAACGTGTACATCAATAAACAAAAGTAATTATTTTATCTTGGTGGAGTTAGTTACTGCAGAACTTTGTCGGCCACGGTAAGGAAATTGGATTTTGTTGTGAACGCACTGGCAGGCCGTGAGACGGTTTAAAGTAGGGAATTGACTAAACTTTAAAAGCTCATTTTGGTTCCCAGGACCCGGGAGCTGAGGGAGAGAAGTGGGAATTAGGGAGAAGAGCAATCTGGTTTATTCATCCCTCCAAGCATCCTTTTTGACCATTCCAATTAAATTTCCTTTTTCTAACTGCTAGTGATGCCACGTACTTTCACATACATTATTATTTTTTGGCAGGTGAAAATATTGAGTTGGGGAGAGGGCACTTCACCTATATACTTGACACTCGTTTTAGTAATGGTAAAGCGGGGATTTGCACTCACGTGTATTTCTGACTCCCAAATCAGTGCTCTATGATGACATAGCCCCCCTCTCTGCCTGCTGTTCTCTAAGGTCACAGCCATGCCCCTTGGCCTTTGCAGAGCCTTAGCTTCTACAAAAATCTTCACTTAATACAAAGTTAAGCTACTGCCTCTTAGCCTGATTTTTCTAAATAGAAAGGACTCAAAAGAAAAGCCTCAGGTTTCCATTTTGAGCATCATCTTTCCAAAAAGGAAGTGTTTGACCCTGGCTTACTAAGCAGCTATTACTGCAAGTAGCTAACATTGGTTGAGTGCTTTCCATGTGCCAAGCACTGTACTAAGTAGCTATGTGTCCATTGCCTTGTCATATCCAACGAATTAGTTGTCCCTTCCCCGCATTAATATGACAGTTTTCAGACATACAAAAAAAGTTGAAAGACTTGTGTAAGTACCTGTGTGCCTAAATTCTGTGATTAACATTTTACTATGCTGCTTTATCATATATCTTTCCATGTGTCCCTCTCCCAATCCACTTTTACATTTCAAGGTGAATTGCAGGCATCACTACACTTCACCCCTACACCCTTTAACATGTGTGCCATTGACTAGTATGAACTCTGTTCAAGTGAGGAAATTCTGGTTCATAGAGGTCAAATAAGTAGGTCCAAGGTTACTCATCTGGTAAGTGGGAGAGTATTGTAACTCAAGTCTATGTATTTAATCCCAGAGTCCATGCTCTTAACTGATGGTATATGCTTAAGACCCACCTCAGCTACCAGGTTCTTGTGTGATTCTGGTCATATCAGTAACCTGAAAAATGAGAGTTAGACTAGGTAATCATTTAAAGACCCTTCCAATTCTTTTTAAATGTTAGAATTCAAGCTTATCTCACCTGAGAGAAGTTGGAGTGGAAACTGAGGGAGAATAGATGGAGGAGGTCCTGGTCTGTAAATAAAAGCACATATCCAAGGTTTGTAAAGTCTCTTCTACCTTGAGTTTCCCAAAGAGCTTCAGTGCTGAGGATTATATGACAAGGTTGTATGGAAAGGTCATAGTAGGTGTTTTTGTTTTTGTGTTTTTTTGAGATGAAGTTTTGCTGTTGTTGCCCAGGCTGGAGTGCAATGGTGTGATCTCGGCTCACTGCCACCTCTGCCTCCCGGATTCAAGTGATTCTCCTGCCTCAGCCTCATGAGTAGACGTGATTACAGGCGCCCACCACCATGCTCGGCTAATTTTTGTATATTTAGTAGAGACAGGGTTTCACCATGTTGACCAGGCTGGTCTTGAACTCCTGACCTCAGGTGATCCACCCGCCTCGGCCTCCGAAAGTGCTGGGATTACAGGCATGAGCCACCGCACCTGGCTAGGTTTTTTTATCTGTTTAGAAATATAGCATCTGGGCCGGGCGCAGTGGCTCACACCTGTAATCCCAGCACTTTGGGAGGCCAAGGCAAGTGAATCACCTGAGGTCAGGAGTTCGAGACCAGCCTGGCCATCATAACGAAATCCTGTCTCTACTAAAAATACAAGAATTAGCTGGGTGTGGCGGCATGTGCATGTAGTCCCAGCTACTCGTGAGGCTGAGGCAGGAGAATCACTTGAACCTGGGAGGCGGAGGTTGCAGTGAGCTGAGATTGCGCCATTGCACTGCAGCCTGGGTGACAGCGAGACTCCATCTGAAAAAGTAGCATCTGAAGAATATCTTCTAGGTTCTATTAAGGGCAGTGTGCTTTGGTAACTGAAGTGGAAATGGGATGGATATAGCATACCCACAAACATTCCTTTTCTTTTTTTTTTTTTTGAGAGGGAGCTTTACTCTGTCGCCCAGGCTGGAGTGCAGTGGCGCCATCTTGGCTCACTGCAAGCTCCACCTCCCAGGTTCACGCCATTCTCCTGCCTCAACCTCCCCAGTAGCAGACGGATCACAAGGTCGGGAGATTGAGACTAACACGGTGAAACCCCATCTCTACTAAAAATACAAGAAATTAGCTGGGCATGGTGGCAGGCACCTGTAGTCCTGACATATTTTTTGAGGGGCTGCCATAAGTGTGAGACCAAGGTACTTCACAGTCCATGAGGAATAGAGGTAGAAGAGATAAGATGTATTCACAAGACTCTGGCAGTGTGGTCACTGCCCAGAGAGAAGAGCACCTTTTAGATAGTCATGTATTCAGTTATGAAATCAGTGTAGCAAACCTTGTATTATGCAGTCCTGAGATATAGATGCTCAGCTAGTGTAACTTTCTCAGTGTTCCCCCCTTATAGTCAAATATTCTAAAATATATGATGGTCCATAGCCCATTTATGGAATATGTGTATGTATATATACACACGTGTACTGCAAATGGTTAATAAAATTCAGAGATTTATAATGTATTTAAAATATACTAACAGATGATAAAGTAACTTAATCTTGAGGATTCAGAACATATTCAATAGATCTAATAGTGCCATAGGCTTAACTTCACAATCAGTATTTACAGTGTTCACTGATGACCAGCTAGTACTCTATGTCATTAATTCCTACCGCTTAGTAGGTTACTTTGGGAATTTGATGAAATCTGTGGATCCTTTCCCTGAAAAAAATGTGTGTATGAATATAAACACAGTTTTGTTCCCAACTTCAAGAGGTATTTGGGCCCCTGGCGTCTACCCCTGTACCCTGGGCCGAAAATCAGTGTTCTACTTGTACTCATACTGTGCATTCTTCACACAATAGCCAGCACTGTCTTTTAAAAACAAATCATAACATGACACATAATCTTCAAGACGTTTTCAGTGGCTTCCTATTATTTATGTAGAGTAAAATCCAAATTCTACCACAGACTATATGTTCCTGTTCTGCGTTCTGGCCGCTGCCTACCTCTTCAACTTCATCTTCCTGGTCTTTTTCACTATACTTTGGTCACTGCAACCTTTCTATCCCTTGGATATGCCAAGCTCGTTTCTGCTTTGGATTTTCTGAATTTACTGTTTTCTTTGCCTGTAACACTGACTCCTCCTCCTCCCAGAGGTTCACATATCAAATTAAATGTCATCAGAAAGACATTCTAGGATCACTTTCTAGCCACTCATTCTCTCTCATCATCCCTTTTTCTTCATAGTAGTAATGAAGATCATGTGTGCAATGTTTGTATGTTTGTCTCCCTCCCTAAAACATGAGCTCCACAAGTACAAGGCTTTTCTGCTTTGCATCCGTTACCCTCGGCACCTAGAACGGTGTCTGCAGTGCACCGGCACTCAGTGTTAGTTGGCTGAGTGTGTGAATTGTGTAGGCCAGGGACTGAGTTTTTTCCCCTTGTGAAATATTTTAATACCGATTTATTCTTCCCATTGTGGCGTGTAGGCATGTGGCGTCATAGTAGAATTAATCAAAAGCAAGAAAATGGCTGGAAGAGCTGTCTTGTTGGCAGGACCTCCTGGAACTGGCAAGGTACTCATTTTCTCTCATTTTTTAAATCTACCCAAGAGAATGATCCTAGTGTCTAAGCCAAATTGAATTCATGTCTTAACTAGTCTTTGTTTAGCTAAATGGGTTATATGTATGTTTTTAAAACTAATGTGCAATAATACAGTTGTGTATCTAAAATCCCTGCTTCTGAAATTCAAATTATCCTGGCCTACCTCCAGAGAAGAGAGAATGAAGTCCTTGAAGGGGTCTCATTGTCTCTAGAATTTGTCCTTTATCTCTTTCAAGTCTCCTTTGCTTTGGAAATACATTTCTGTTGGCCTAGGGCTTCATAAAGATTTTCTGAGTGACATCTTATTTGAGGGGACAAAAAAATGAGTCAACAAGCGTTCTTCCAAATGCTAGCTTTACCCATTGCTATTGTGGCTGTGTGAGAGATGAAAAAAAGAAAAACGAGAATTAGAGACATGATTTTTATCTTCAAGGGGCTTATAGTCTCTCCAGGGCAGAAAGAAAGGAAATCATGACAGCACAAGAGGACTCAGTATGAGTGCTCAGCTTTGAGGTATTGACTAATATTAAATGCAGCTGGAATTTGAGCAGGAGGCAGCACTGCGGGTTGGTACAGCTGGAAGGGTTGAGACTTGACATTTTCCCTTCAGAGCTGGGAGAGGATTTGGCTTTACAAGGAAGATAAGGGCCTTTCAGGCAGAGGACACCATGTGACTTCTTGGGATTTGTGAGGGGACTGGCCAGATACTTGAAACTCACCAGAGTTCCCAATCTGAGCTTACTTATTCTTCAAAAGGGCTGCTTGATGTGAGCAAGTGGGAGCTTGGGGTTGTGTGTGAAAAGAAATGGGATTTAAATTCCAGCTCTGATATTGACTCGCTGTGAGACCTGAGGCAGGTCCCTTAACTTTTCTGAGCAAAAGCATACTCTGCCTATTTCAAGCAGTTATTAAACTGATCGGTTGTAAGATAATGACTTGCATTATAATTTTGAAATGATTATTGATCATGTATCTCATATTGGTGTCTTACAGGGGGAAGAAGTGTTGTATTTGTGAACAGTTTTTTCTCTTCCTATGTAAAAGCAAATTGTGAACAGTTTTTTTAAACTGTAAAGCGCCATACAGATGTGAGCTTCAGTTACCTCTCTCCAGGCAACATTAACTTGTCCAGTGCATTTACCATTTATTTGCTTGCAATTCCTTATATCTTAGACCTTCTCTTTCCCTCCATTTTTATTCTTCCTAAAGTAAATAATTTAGAAATTCCTTCTAGAAGTTTATTGGTGGAAAGTCTCTCAGGTTTGCATTCATTATGTTGCCCTTGTTGTGAAAAAGAGTTATGTTAGCTGTATAATTCAGTTGACAGATATTTTCTTCTCTGCTATTTCACAGTACTTCTCTCTCAATATTATTTGCTCCTTTGGCTTCTCTTGTTTTTGAGAAGTCTAATTTTGAGGGTTTTGACTCTTCTTTCTGCATGTTTTTGAGATGTTTTTGGTTTTGGTGTTTCACTATATGTCAGAGTGGATTAATTTTTGTTTATCCTGCTTAATGCTAATTGTGCTTCCTGAATCTGTGTATTATATCTCTGCTCAATTCTTGAAAATTGTCAGCCTTAGGAGAATCGCTTGAACCCAGGAGGCAGAGGTTGCAGGGAGCCAAGATCGCTCCATTGCACTCTAGTCTGGGTGATAGAGCAAGACTCCGTCTTAAAAAAAAAAAAAAAGTCAGCGTTAATCTCTTCAGCCATTGCCTTTCCCCATTCTCGTTGTTCTCTCCTTCTGGAACTCCAGTGAGATGAGGTTAAGATTGCAGTGGTTTTCAACCTGGGGCAGTTTTGCCTTCCCAGGGGCCTTTGACAATGTCTGCAGACATTTTTGGTTCTCACAACTTGGTTGGGAGTGCTACTGGCATCTAGTGGGTGGAGGCCAGGGATGCTACTAAACATCTTACAGTGCACAGAACAATTTCCCTAATAAGGAATTATCTGGCCACAAACGTCATGGACCCAAGCTGAAAAACCCTGGACTAGAGCTTCTTGTTTTAGCCTCTTTGTCTTTTAGCCTCTCATATTTGTTACCTTTTTGACTCTGCCAAATTATGGGTAATTTCTTTTAGATCTTTGTTTTGGTCTAATTGTCTCTTAAGCTATGATTAAATGACTGATTAATCCAGTCTATTGAGTATTTTTTTCCTTTTCATTTTGAAAAGTTTGGAACCTACAAAAAAGTTGAAAGAATAGTGTGATGAGCCTCTTTATACCCTATACCTAGATAGCCAGTTATAAATATTTTGTGACATTTACTTTTTCTCTAGTTTATTTCTGAATCACTTGAAAGTAAGTTGTAAGGATGTCTTCCTGCATGACCAGGATGCCATCATCAGACCCACCTTGCTAATGCTATTATATTCCCCCAATTTTTGTCAATTAAAAATTAAATTAATTAATTTTTTAAAAATGAGGAGCAGAGCCAGGCAAAGAATAGTGTCTCAGGAACCAAGGAAGGAGAACCTTTAAAGAAAGGAGTAGGTAACCATATCAACTGCGGTAGAGAAATCACAGAGATGAAGGAGCCTGGCAGCTCATCATAGGATTCCATGAGCAGTTAACAAACGTGCTTTCAAAGGCAACGAAGTTAAATTGTTTTAATGAAAAGAAAATATAGATGGTAGAAATTAGAAAACATCTTTCCAAGTTGTTTCAGTTTTCGGCTTTTTGAAAAACACCAGATTATCAAAATGCAATCAAAGGTTACACACTGCATGAATTGTTATAATGTCTTTTTTTTCTTTCTTTCTTTCTTTTTTCTTTTTGAGATGAAGTCTCGTTCTCTTGCCCAGGCTGGAGTACAGTGGCGTGATCTTGGCTCACTGCAACCTCTGCCTCCCGAATTCAAACGATTCTCCTGCCTCAGCCTCCTGAGTAGCTGGGATTACAGGTGCCTGGCTAATTTTTGTATTTTTAGTAGAGATGGGGTTTCATCATTTTGGTCAGGCTGGTCTCGAACTCCTGACCTTAGGTGATCCACCTGCCTAGGCCTCCCAAAGTGCTGGGATTACAGGCGTGAGCCACCGTGCCTGGCCCCCAGGCGTATTTTGTTATGGCCCACCTTTTCTGCTTATGTGTGGCCCTTCAAGAGTCCTCTTTTTATGTTTGTTTTTTTAATTGGAAGGTTTTGTTTGTTTGTTTGTTTGTTTTTTGAGACAGTTTCACTCTGTCACCCAGGCTGGAGTGCAGTGGTCTGTTGCCCAGGCTGGAGTGCCGTGGTCTGTTACCCAGCCTGGAGTGCAGTGATCTTGGTTCACTGCAGTCTTTACCTCTTGGGTTGGGGTGATCCTCCCACCTTAGCCTCCTTAGTAGCTGGGACTACAGGTGCACACCACCATGCCTTGGCTAATTTTTGTAGAGATGGGGTATCACCATATTGCCCAGACTGGTGTTGAACTCCTGGGCTCAAGCAATTCGCCTGCCTTGGCCTCCCAAAGTGCTGGGGTTGCAGGCGTGAGCCACCACACCCGGTCCTAGTTTTATTCAGCGGTTTCTATCTAAGTGCTATATCTTGCTGAGCTTTCCCGTATTCACAGTCTCCAAACTTTCAAGGCAAGTGGTTTACTGCTCTGAATGTTATTATTTATTCAATTCTATGAACAGGTCTATGCAGCACTCTGTAGTAGGTGTAGGAATAGCAGCCATGTCATATACTTTCTCTCTGGAAGCCTTTAAATGGAGGAAACGAGACACACGTGTTTTGTAAGAGGAGAGGTTTTCAGTGGACCCAGTGTGCCATATTGCTAGAAGCATATGTCTTTCATTTGTTTTGGTGATATTGTATCGCTTTCCTCTCAGGAAATATGAGAAGTGCTCGGTGTGGTATTACCTTATAAGTTTGTCCACTTCCTTCCAATGTGTATGAAGGAATTTGGTGACTTCTGCTTAATGGTTTGCTGCAGGGTCCCAAAGTTTAGCCAACTTAACTGGGTGACAGGCAGGAATACTGCTTGTTTTAGAGATGCAAATACATGGTTCATATGCATTTCCACTCTTGAGGACCTCACACTGTTAATAATGGGTTTGGGTTTTAGAAAAAGGAGATATGCAGCTGAGATTGAAAAATAGAGATTTCTTCACCTTCTTTTGGAAACAACCTTTTTTTTTGTGCCACTTGTCACTCACGTGGGGTGAGTACAAAAAAATAATGGCTTTGGAGACTGGGGTTTGCATCCTAGTGCTGCTGCTTGCGGTTTGACCTTGGGTGTGTTGGTAACTTTTGAGTTTTGTTTCTTAATCTATGAAGTACAGACTAGATGATCAAGGTCATAGGCTAGTTGGGGAGATTCGATGAGGTCTGCGCAGCACTCTGTAGTAGGTGTAGGAATAGTAGCCATGTCATATACTTTCCCTCTGGAAGCCTTTAAATGAAGGAAATGAGACACATGTGAAGCTTTTTTTTTTTTTTTTTGTTAGCACAAACACATTTCTTTATTAACCAAGGGATGATCCTAATTAATCCAACACACTTTGAAATAGCTACATGTAAAATGTTTGTGATAAAGATAATTGAACACAGTAATGAAAAAAAAAAAAAGAAACAGTATGGAGATTTGCTCATTGAACTGAGCTTGGTCCTTCTCTTAGTTAATTCCTGTCCAAAGTGATGATGGAATTTTTATTCTACTTTTTCATAGGTCCGAGTACAGGTGACATTGTTCATGGCACAGTCCACCACTAATTTCCCATCTTTCAATTTTCTTGTTATTGTGCTTTCCTTCCCGTCCCACTCCTGATGCTGAACCAATGCACCATCTGTAAAGTTGCAGACAGTCTGAGTTTTTCTGCCATCAGCTGTGGTTTCTTCAAATTTCTCTCCCAGGGTACAAGAAAACTGTGTTGTTTTCAAAGTGCTCTCAGTTTTTATGGTGAGGTTTTTGCCATCACAAGTGATGATACAGTCTGGCTTGGCCATTGCGCCCATTTTTCGCAAAGCTGTTCCCACTCCTAGCTTCCTCATGTGTTCATCAAAGCCTTTGCTATCCACTAGGCGCCATCTTCCTTCCAGCTGCTGAACTGTGGTGATGGTGGGCGCGGGCGGGCTGACATGCAGAGCGGGGTCGGCGTCGGCGTGGCAGCGTGCTGTGAAGCTTTTTTTTTAACCAAGTATTTATCATATTTTAATGGAAGTATGTTCATCTCTTCTGTATTAGGTACAGGGAGGGAGAGTGCCATTTAATTGGATGTGGTCACTGTCTTTGAAGTTGAAAACTGAGGGTAGGGAATTGGGGCTGGCAGAGATACAAGGAAGAGAAAGAGGAGTGACTGGGAAGGGGGTAGAGTTTAGTTAGATGGTGGTCCTGTCCAGCCTGTGGCCCCACAGGGAGTCTGCTGTTAGAGTGCTGCTCCTCTCATTGTGCCCTTTCACGTTCCAGAGATTTTTTTCCTTTGCTCTTAGAAGAATATCAGTTTTTAAGGTGTCAGCCTTGGGCTCACAAGTGCGGATGCCTAATGAGGCAGGCAGCAGGGATGAGGGAAGTGGCTGGGTGCACTGTGGCATGGCTGCCATGAGCCCCTGGTGCTTGGCCTTGCTGAAGGTCACCGTGAGACTGCAGGCCTAACAGAACCAGGCTATGAGCAACGAGTTTGCCACTTGTGATCTAGCATGGCACTTTAGTACTTTCATTTGACAGATGAGGAAATCGGGCACCTGAGATTTGCCGACTGCCCAAGGTCACACTGAAAATTAGTGGCAGAACCAGCACTAAATCTTTCTGTTCCTGGCTAGTGCATTTTATACTATGCTATATACTGATTCTCCACCAGAGCTTACTACCTCAAAACTATCACCAACAGGGCATAGAAAAGAAAATCTGAGAGGAACCTTGACTGTTAATTTTAAGACACCGTCTCAGAGTTTCACTTTGTTCTTCAGTAACAAGCTTGTTTTCTTTCTTAGCCCATATACCCAGGGAACTGGCCTTACTTATGCTCCTGTTTCAGAGATGAGGAAAGATGAAAATGGCATTCAAAGGCTGTGGCCTTGCCCAGTTCTGTACCAACTTTAAAGCATTTGCTTGCCATACTTGACATTTGACCATATACCTGTGAAGTCTGGTTCTCTTTAGCATTTGCCAACTGTAATTATCTTACCAAAAACCAATTTGTAGTTTACCACAGGGCATGTTTAATTGTAACTTGTTAAGACCAACTCATAGCTTCAAAATCCTACTTGAGATATCCTTCTTCGCTCTTTGTGGGCTACATAACATAAAATGAACAATCAGTTCATTCATTCCTTCATTATTTCTGATGGGTTGTAGATTGGTGTTTTCCTGCATTTGTGAAAAGAGAAAGCAGGTATCTCAAAGATCCAGTGGTATATTCTGAGCAATTAGCTCAGAGCCACGTATTGATATTGGGGGAACAATTTTGGATGACTATAAAGTTCGCCATTCCTATCTGTGGGTTCCATGTGTGTAGATTCTGTCAACCACAAATCAAAAATACTCAGGAAAAAAACAATAAAAGATAAAAATACAATAATAAAAATAATGCATACTTAAAAATACAATATAATTATTTACATAGCATTTATATTTTATTAGGTATTGTATGTAATCTAGAGATGTTTTAAAGTAACAGGAGGATGTGCATAGGTTATATGGAAATACCCTGCCATTTTATACCAGGACTTGAACATCCATGGATTTTGGTATCCCTATGGATACTGCAGAGTAGACTCTTCTAATTATAACATGATCTTTGGAGTCCTACTGCCAGAGATTAAATCTGCACTGCCATTTTCTAGATTATGGTACTTACATTGTGTTATTTAATGTCTCTCAGTTTCTCATGTGTAAAGTGGGGAGAATACTAGTATCTATCTCATAGGCTGGTTGTGAGGATCATGTGAGGCATTTGGAGTTGGGCCTGTGCTGGGTAAGTCTGAGTGATTGATAGCTTGTAATTATGGGGAAGATTAGAGATGCCATTTATGATTTAAATTGACTGTCCACAAAAGTCATCAAACATTTATTATGTGAAACATGCTAAATGGTAGGACTAGATGTTCAGCTGTTCCTAGTTCCTCATGGTTCTGTAGCATGTGCTTGTGAATTGTTTATGTTTTCAGGACTGTGAACTATGTTTCTGTTGCTTTCTTCTGTAGACAGCTCTGGCTCTGGCTATTGCTCAGGAGCTGGGTAGTAAGGTCCCCTTCTGCCCAATGGTGGGGAGTGAAGTTTACTCAACTGAGATCAAGAAGACAGAGGTGCTGATGGAGAACTTCCGCAGGGCCATTGGTAAGTAGTGTCACATTTGTGGGAGGAGTTGGTCTCACTTCCTGAAGCCTGTGCACCGAAGCCTCTTTGCGGTGAAGATGCCTTTATGTCTGGTATTCGTGGCACTGCTATTTTTCTTTTGGCACTTAGTGCATTATTTTTCAAATGAAACAAAACCCCAGCTTTTCTAATTGAAGTGCCTTAGCAATTGGAGCAACTATGGACCCTAGCTGTGAGCCCGGGCTTTATGCAATAAGTAGATGTGTCTAAAAGTGTGTTTTTTTAATGAGTCGTATTTTCCTGGAAGCCTTATTTTGCCATTAGAGATGACTATCCACTTAAAAGGTTTTGGACTCAAGCCAGAATCTTGGTGTGCCATGTGGCCAGAATGCCCCTGGTCCTGGATGGCGAGCCAGAAGAGTTGTGGCCTGTCATAAAGTGAGGAGACTGTGTGGGGACTGGCAGATCTTAGAGGCTTATGGCGCCAAACTCTTAGGGCCTAGGGCTATCATAGTAAGTGCCAGTGATGAGCCAGGCCTTCTCTCCCCTGAGGGGAGATTATCAATCTACATTTCGCATTTGAAGAAACAGTCTCAGAAAGTTGTGAGAATAACTTGCTAGTGACCCAGTTAGTAAGTGGCAGAACTGGTTTGATCCGACATCTGTCTCATTTCTAGAGCCGTTGCTCTGAAGATTTTCTGTGAGAAGAAAATGGCTTCTGTCTTTAATTTTTGCCTTTTGCTAGCTGGGACTTCTGGGGTAGTCTTTTGGCCCCATTTCTGCTGGTACAGCACTGGGCAATTCCTGGTTTCCCTCAGATCTGCTTATAGAAATAGCTTATTTCTTTTAACTGTTGCATAAAAGTCCAGTTATTAAGCCATTTCTGTTTTTTGAACATTTAGATTTATTTTCAGCTTTTACTTTTAAACACAAGGCTACTAGGAACATCCTTTTATGTGTCTTTGTGCACATGTGCGAGTATGTTTCTAGGATTTGCCTGCTGAGTCGTGGGTTATGAACACTGGTCAGAGTGCCTGTACCAGTTTCCAGGCCCTTTCATTATCAAACCAAAGTAAGTATTCTTTTTTTTTTTTTTTTTTTTTTGAGACGGAGTCTTGCTCTGCCACCCAGGCTGGATTGCAGTGGCCAGATCTCAGCTCACTGCAAGCTCCGCCTCCTGGGTTTATGCCATTCTCCTGCCTCAGCCTCCCAAGTAGCTGGGACTACAGGCGCCCGCCTCGTTGCCCGGCTAGTTTTTTGTATTTTTAAGTAGAGACAGGGTTTCACCGTATTAGCCAGGATGGTCTCGATCTCCTGACCTCGTGATCCGCCCATCTCGGCCTCCCGAAGTGCTGGGATTACAGGCTTGAGCCACCGCAACCGGCCGTAAGTATTCTTAAGAAGAAAATTTGCCAGAAAACTTTGAGGAAATGATGAAACTTAAAGACTGTTGAAGTTTAGTTTCGGAGTAAGATCAGGTAGGCCATGATTAAGGCTTTGAATTTTACACTGAACAAAAGGAGAAGCAGTCAGAGAGTGCTGGTATCCCTGTGCTCTGGTTTTGCTTTTACCAGACCCTTCCGGCTAGGGTGAGAGTGGGAGTGGATAATAAGGAGGGTGAGGACAGAGAGGAGTCTGAGCAGGACAAAGTAGTGGCTCGGACCAGGGTGGTGGCAGTGGAAGTGCAAAGTGGTTGGATTCTGGGTATGTTTGCATGGTAGAGCTGACAAAATTTCCTTTTTTTTTTTTTTTTTTTGAGACGGAGTCTTGCTCTGTCGCCAGGCTGGAGTGCAGTGGCCAGATCTCAGCTCACTGCAAGCTCCGCCTCCCGGGTTCACGCTATTCTCCTGCCTCAGCCTCCCGAGTAGCTGGGACTACAGGCGCCCGCCGCCTCGCCCGGCTAGTTTTTTGGATTTTTTAGTAGAGATGGGGTTTCACCATGTTAGCCAGGATGGTCTCGATCTCCTGACCTCGTGATCCGCCCGTCTCGGCCTCCCAAAGTGCTGGGATTACAGGCTTGAGCCACCGCGCCCGGCCCAGAATTTCCTAAAGGGTTAGATGTGGGGCTAAAAGAAAGAGAGAAGTCGAGGAAAATTCCCAGGTTTGGCCATTTTTGGAGATGGGGAAGAATGGGAGGGAGCAGGTTGGGTGTTTACTCAGTGTCTTCTGGGGATACAGTGGTCAGTGTTTGTCTTTGTAAACACAGTTCCTGGCACATAGTGGGTGCTCAGGAAAGTTCTGAGTGAGTGAGAAAAGTGGGTAGACTTTGAAGCAGTTAGAAAACAGAGGTCTTTTTTTTTTTAGAGAGTCTGTCGCCAGGCTGGAGTGCAGTGGCATGGTCTCAGCTCACTGCAACCTCCACCTCCGGGGTTCAAGTGATTCTCGTGCCTCAGCCTCCCAAATAGCTGGAATTACAGGCACATGCCATCACACTCAGCTATTTTTGGTATTTTTAGTAGAGATGGGGTTTCACTGTGTTGGCCAAGATGGTCTTGATTTCCTGACCTCATGATTTGCCTGCCTCGGCCTCCCAGAGTGCTGGGATTACAGGCATGAGCCACCATGCCCAGCTGAAAACAGAAGTCTTTAGCTAAAAAATATGCCTGGGCTGTAGGTATATGTTTGGTTTATGAAGTATTTTTTCTAAATTTGGAACTAGTTGTCAATATTTAGCAATAGGGAAGTGTCATAAAGTGCTCATTTCTGCCTCCTTGAAGCAGCTTTCATTCCCACAGCAGGCGGAGCTGAGCGAGTCCTTCTGACCGGGTCCCCATAAGCATTGAAGTTTGTGACTGTTTTTCTAAACCAGAGAGATTATGAACTGTGTCCAGAGGCTAAGTTTTGTGTTACTTAGAATAGATTTATTTTTATTTTATAATTTTAACACTTCTTCAGTGCATTGATTTGAATATTTTTAAAACTGCAAAGTATTTCTGCCTGGAAATACATTATTTTTACCATGAAATATTGGATTTTTTGGTGCTTATTTTAATTATTTTATTTTGTTTTAGTGCCATGTCATGGTCTCACTCTGTTGCCCAGGCTGGCCTTGAACTCCTGGGCTCAACTGATTGTTCCACCTCAGCCTCCCAAGTAGCTGGGGCTATAGGTGTACACCATCATGCCTGGGTTTGGTGCCTATTTTACTTATCTATTTTTAAAACATTTTTCTCTTTTTAAAATTTTTTTAGAGACAGGATCTTACTCTGTTGTCCAGGCTAAAGTGCAGTGGTGTAACCATAGCTCCCTGCAGCCTCAACTCCTTGAGCTCAAGAGATCCTCCTGCCCCAGCCTCCTAAGTAGCTAGGACTGCAGGTGTACATCACCACGCCCAGCTAATTTTTTAAAATTTTTCTGTAGGCCGAGTGTGGTGGCTCATGCCTGTAATCCCAGCACTTTGGGAGGCTGAGGCTGGTGATCACCTGAGGTCAGGAGTTCGAGACCAGGCCGGCCAACATGGTGAAACCCCGTCTCTACTAAAAATACAAAAAATTAGCAGGACATGGTGGCATACCCCTGTAATCCTAGCTACTTGGGAGGCTAAGGCAGGAGAATTGCTTGAACCCAGGAGGTGGAGGATTGTGCCATTGCACTCCAGCCTGGGCAGCAGAGACTCTCTGTCTCAAAAAAAAAAAAAAAATTATGTAGAGAGGCCAGGCATGGTGGCTCATGGTGGTTCCTGTAATCTCAGCACTTTGGGAGGCAAAGACAGGTGGATTGCTTGAGCCCAGGCGTTAGAGACCAGCCTGGGGAATATGGTGAAACCCTGTCTCTACAAAAAATACAAAAATTAGCTGGGTATGGTGATGTGTGCCTGTAGTCCCAGCTACTGGGAAGGCTGAGGTGGGAGGATCACCTGAGCCTGGAAAGTCAAGGCTGCAGTGAGCTGAAATTACACCACTGCACTTCAGCAGGCAACAGAGACCCTGTGTCAAAAAAAAAAAAAAACGGAAGACTGAGACACGAAAACCTCTTGAGCCCGGGAAGCGGTGGTTGTAGTGAGGTGATATTGTGCAACTGCACTCCAGCTTGGACTGCAGAGTAAGACTCCTCTCAAAAAAAAAAAAAAATTGTTTTTGTAGCAATGGAGTCTCATGTGTTGCCCAGATGGTCTCGAACTCCTGGCCTCAAGTAATCCTTTCGCCTTGGCCCCTCAGAGTGCTGAGATTACAGGAATGAGTCACTACACCCATCCCAGTGCCTGTTTTAAACGGAGATATTATAGACTTATGGAGAAGTATGTAAAACATTAATTATGAAGTAAAGGCTTATACAGTCACCACTGAAAGAACAGAGCACGGCCAGCACTTCAGACGTGTGTCCCTCCCTGGTCACAACCCCTTCCTCTCCCAGGTGGGACTCACAATGTGCCATAATTGTGTGGGAATGGTTTATGTGATCACCATAACCTTGTACACACATGTGTGTATCTCTAAACCATGGGGCTTAATTTTGCCCTTTTAAAACTTTATCTAAATCATAGTTTATGTGTTCCTTGTGTCTTGCTTCTTTAGCTCAGCGTCTGTATCTGTAAGGTTCAACCCATGTAATTACATGCAGTGTACTTTGTGGATTTTTACATTGTATTTGGAATAGCAGTGGAAATGATTCGCAGGACTCCTTTAAGGTTTAAAATCTTATGAGTATTTTTTTTTTTAAACATGTGCCCATGGTTTTATTTAACTCATAATAAAGACGAGATGAACAGTGAGATGTTACAACTAGTTCAAATATCTGAGTACTTTTTTTTTTTTAATTGAGACAAGGTGTCACTCTATCACCCAGGCTGGAGTGCATGGCACAATCTTGGCTCACTGCAATCTCTGTTTCCTGGGCTGACATGATCCACTTACCTTGGCCTCCCAAAGTGCTGGGATTACAGGCGTGAACCACCACGCCTGGCCTCTGAGTATTTTTTAAAAATGTTCTTTCTATTTACTTAAAAAATGTTTTTCTGATATTGATAAAATCTGTGAAAACTGGCTTCACATGGGTGTATGTATGTATTTCCATTGCTTAAAGGTAACAAATGCTTTAAAATTCAGAAAAATAGAGATAAGTTCCTTGGCATCTGTTTTGTAATTTGCCATTTTTGAGGGGAGGGGACAGTATCATTCTTTTGATGGCAGCAAGGTGAAAAGAAATTTCTTGATCCTACCAGAGAATAAAAAGGCAGGCCATTGACTGTCTTTAAAAAGGAACCCTGCCCATCTTCCCCTGCCTTTGAATTCTCTGAAGCTGGGAGAGGGGGTGGGGAGGAAGCAATAAGCCGACCAGAAATAAAAAGCAGGGAGTCTGTGCTATTTCCTTGATGTGATGAAGGTCCCTGTCAGTGATTTAGAAACCTGAGCCAGCAGATGAAACCTGTGTCATTTGTGTTGTCATTGCCAGAGACAGCGCCAGCTCAGCCCCTTTCCTGGCTAACAGCAGGTTTCATTGTCCGTCACCCACGTCCCCCGCCTGCTTGTCAGCACAGAGCAACTTCTAAACAAATGTGGGGGCTACTGAGAGACGGGAATGTCTTTCTTCCCCTCCTTGAGGAATTTCGTGCCACATTCATCTAACAGTAAATATAAGTAAGCATTCCATTTGAAGGAATTTATCACTGTGGGATATAAAAGGTTTGATTTAGAAAAAATCAAAGTTCACTTTTAAAGTACAGGATTTTCCAAGTTTACCACAGTGTTCTGATATATTCATATTATTTGGAGAATTTTTGTCTAAGATTGATGTTCAAGAATTAAGAATTTGGTAAAGCACAAATGAAATGAGTCCTCTCTTTTGAGGCTATTCCAAAACTTCCATTTATAGGCTATTAGATGGAATGAAGGTAGAGTAAAACTTTTCCTTAACTTTAATATCTGAGAGTCTTTGTCCTGACTGGGTTTCTGGGGTAAAGAAGGCAAACAGCCCAATGATAAGATAATGACCACGTTTAAAAGTGAGAAGTTACTGAGTGTACCTGACACCATAGGTAGTGTTTCTTAGTGCCGCTGGAATATTTCCATATCAGAACAGAGGTAGCTTAATGGTGAGAACACCAAGTCCTTATCATGCCACCCTGCCGTCAGGACTAGTTTATGTCTCCACATTTGTGAGTTGAATAGTTTTTCATTTATTCTTTAGATAACTGGATCTCAACTGTGTCTGTACTTTGGAATCAAGGGCAGAATTTTAAACGAATAGTGATGGCAGGGGCCCATCCCCTGGGATTTGGAAGCAAGTGGTCTGGCTACAGCCAGGGCATGATTCATTATAGGGGCCCCTCAGGTGGACCTAAAGGTTGAGAACCATGACCATAGGCTCCAGCAGAGGTTTAGAGTAGTATTTCCTAAAGTTAGGCCATCAGTGGTCTTAACTTCACTGGGTCTCACTGGTATTATTTACTTAAAAATTTTTTTAAAGTAGACTTGGTAATTTTGTGCATATGTACAGAAAAATGTGCAGAACATAAATGCATAACTTGGTGGATTATTGTAAAGTAAAAACCCATGAAACCAGCAGCTAATAAAAAAAGGGAATGTTGCCAGAACTCCAAACTACCCTTCATGTCCACTGCCGGTTGCCATCCTTCCTTACCCAAGTTAATGGTAGTCTTGATTTCTAACAGTATAGTTCAGTTATGCCTGACTTATAGTGCTGAGGTTGAGGGTGTTACGGTGATACAGGCTATAACATTACATGACTGACTCCTTAGAGTTCTCAGGCCATTACCATATAGAACATGTAAATGTATCCGCAGGTTCGTTTCTTGGGTATTATTAATAGGTGGTCTGCCTAATGACAACCCCTTCACTCTTAGTGACTTCATTCATTCATCCATTTACTCTACCTGCCAATGTGCTAGGCCCTCAGCTCAGGGGTGGGCAGTCTGCAGAGGGATAGGCAAAGTCTGCAAGTTACGGCATTGCCGTGTGCTGGTGCTGTGCCAGTGGAAACACAGGTCACCATGGGGACAATTTGGAGGATGAGGAAGAAGGATGTGTGAAGGGGGAGGGGATAAGTTTTAAACTGAGTCTGCAAGGAAGAGTTGCCTAAGCTCAAAAGAGTGGTTCAGGAAGCAGAGCCATTATATGCAAAAGCATGTAATGAACATAGAGATCATGTTCTAAAAATTAATTTAACAACGATTCTTGGATAATGAACAAGCGTTTATTAAAGAGCTAATGTGGATGATGTTTAGAATTTGGAGAGAAATTTACCTTTATTTGCAATATTCTAATGTGTTATGGACTTAGAAAATTGTAGAGCAACTGGGCATGGTAGCTCACACCTGTAATCCCAGCACTTTGGGAGGCTGAGATGGGTGGATCACCTGAGGTCAGGAATTCAAGACCAGTCTGGCCAACGTGATGAAACCCTGTCTCTACTAAAAGTATAGAAAAAAACCCAAAAATTAGCCAGATGTGGTGGTGCACGCCTGTGATCCCCGCTACTTGGGAGGCTGAGGCAGGAGAATTACCTGAACCCGGGAGGCGGAGCTTGCAGTGAGCCAAGATCGCACCATTGCACTCCAGTCTGGGTGACAGACCGAGATTCTATTTCAAAAAAAAAAAGAAAAGAAAAAGAAAATTGTAGAGCAACACATTGCAAATAATGCATGACAGCTGGGTATTTCTTCTTGGAGTACACAGTGAGAGCCAGAGGCCCATAACACCTGGCAGGGTCGAGCGTTACCCACTGTTGACATAGATACCTAATTATTTTATTATGCCCTGCTCAGGCTTGATACAGTGTCAGAGGGTGTGTAGTGAGTTATTCCATTGGTTTTAAGATTTCCTTTGAGAGTCAAAAATTCAGGAAACAAGGCTACAGGAGTTTTGATAGCCACTGTTCTGGTGGAATAGAATGGTGTGGGTTCAGAGACTGGATTAAAGGCTAAAGGTAAATTTCACCCCCTTGGAAATGGAGCAGACAATTTTGAGAATTATAACTTGTCTATCTAGTTCTGGATTTGAACCCAGAAAGTTCCCTTAAAAAGTTGCATTTCTAGGCGCAGTGGCTCACGCCTGTAATCTCAGCACTTTGGGAGGCCGAGGCGGGCGGATCACAAGGTCAGGAGATCGAGACCATCCTGGCTAACATGGGGAAACCCCGTCTCCACCAAAAATACAAAAAATTAGCCGGGCATTGTGGCGGGCGCCTGTAGTCCCAGCTACGTGGGAGGCTGAGGCAGGAGAATGGAGTGAACCCGGGAGGCAGAGGTTGCAGTGAGTCAAGATTGCGCCATTGCACTCCAGCCTGGGCGACAGAGCAAGACTCCGTCTCAAAAAAAAAAAAAAAAGTTGCATTTCTAATAGTACCTCTCATTTACATTAATATGTTTGTATTGCCTTTTTACCCATCTTGACACCCTGGTATGTACATTATTGAAGTTGATTTGTCAGTTCTGGTGACATGGAAGTTTTGGGCTCTCAGTGTGAGAGAAAAGATTCTGCTTCTCACCATGAGCCCTCTGCCACCTCTTCCAGGGCTGCGAATAAAGGAGACCAAGGAAGTTTATGAAGGTGAAGTCACAGAGCTAACTCCATGTGAGACAGAGAATCCCATGGGAGGATATGGCAAAACCATTAGCCATGTGATCATAGGACTCAAAACAGCCAAAGGAACCAAACAGTTGAAAGTGAGTACATGTTTGTGGCCTCTTTTCTCTTGACTCTTCCAGCACTGTGGCTTTGGGCAGGTGCTGTAACCTCTCTGCATCCGGTGTCCTGACCTGTGCACTGCAAGTGTTGATTTCTCACAGAACTGGTTGAGGATATTGTGTGTATAAAGCAGTACCTAGCACAGGGCTTGCACATGGGAGAACTCAAGGAAGATAGTTCTTTTCTTACTTACTTACTCCTAGGAAAGTCTTCATGTTAAAACGTGAGCTGTGTGGTTAAGTCAAGAAACTGCCTCTGCCATTCCACGTCCCATATTATGACCATGCGTCAAATACCCTGGGCTGGGTCTGAACCTGGGCTTTAATTTTTCCAGTTATCAATGCCCATGCTCATAGAAAGAAACAGCACTGAGTAATCAAATAAGAGTTGTATAAAGATGATGGATGGACTTCCTAGGGGCCACATGCAGAATCCTGACTGCAGTTGCTTGTGTCAGGAACCTGTGGTCGCTTCAGTGGCTGGTTCTGCTCAGTACAGGGCTTTGTGGAGAGGCCAGAATGGTGACACTGGATAGCCCTCGAAGACACTCCTCAGCCACCTGTCCTATAAGTCTTTAGGATGGAGGCAGTAGACTTTCTAGGGGAAGAGCATGAGTTTTGGAGTCTAAGTCCTAAAGGAATCCCTGACTTTGTTACTTAAAACTGTTGTAGCATTAATCTCTGAATAGTAGTTTCTTTATCTGTTGAATGGGAATAATAATTGCCTGTCTTTCAGGGTTATGGCTTTGGGTGTGGCACCTAGTTACCTAATGAATGATAGCTGTTAATGTTATCGTGAGAGCCTTCACTTGGAGAAATGGAACAGTCTGGATTTTAGGCTTTGCCTTATTATTATTATTAAATATTATCATTGTAACTCTCATTTATTGTATGTGCCAGGCCTTGGACTAAGTGCTTCAACAAACGTTTCATCTATTGTCAGTCATAACTTTATATGTATATATATTTGTGTGTGTGTGTGTGTGTCTGTGTGTGTGTGTGTGTGTGTATAATTTCCCTAATGTTACAGATGAAGGCTCATAAAGAGGTTACATGGTTATTCTGGGATCATCCAGCCAGTCAGATGGCAGAGCTGACCCTCTGAGCCCTAACTGTTGTGCCGTCTGCCCACCAGCTTGCTGTGTGACCTTTGGAAGTCGGTTGAGCTCTCTGGGACTCAGTTTTCTCATCTATAAACTGCAGGAAATTGACCATATAATTTCTCCATCTTTATTCTGTTCTACGATTTTATGGTTCTTTGATTCTCTAAGGTTGTTTCTTGGTCACTGCTTTATGGAGATCATAAAAATGTCACTTCTTCAAAGGGCCATTTTTCTTTTTCCTAACAGGGTTTCAATCTCAGGAGCTTGCCTCTGCAAATATCTCTTTTATACCTACCCCTTGTCACTTCCATTCTGAATTAATTAGATTTCTCAGTAGCATCTGCCACCTTTCCAGTAATTATATCTTCAGTCAATTCATTTGGGAAATTAACCAGTATAAAAATGCTTGAGGCAAAAAAGAAGTATATTCTCCAATGTAGGACAGATAAAATAAGGCATACAGTTTAAATTTTAGCTATTTGTAACGCTGCTTTGTACAGTTTCTTTACAAAAATAATGTAGAGGAGAAGATGAAATTTTTCTTCCAAAATGAATACTTTTAGGTACTTTTAGAATATGTACAAGATATTTGGATAGAAGGTGCTTAAATACTTGGTGGATATTCAAGTCTGAAGGAGTCTTCTGAGTCCTCGCAATGAGAATGCCGTTAGTACTCCTAACCCCTTGTGCCAGGCCTTACCTGAGGGCCTCACCCACTTTTTTCCTTAGGCGCGCAGGCTCACAGCAGTTCTGCCAGGGGCTGTCCCCACCCAGCCAAGGAGAGGCAGAGCCCTGGGTTTGCTGCTGTGGTGGTAGTTTTTTAAAAGCTTTATTGAGATAGCATTTTAAATAAAACTCATCCATTTTAAGTATACAATTCCAGGAATTTTAATGTATTTTCACAGTTGTACAGTCACCACAATCTTAATTTCAGAACATTTTCATCGCCCCAAGAAGAATCCTTCTGCTCATTTACAGTCATTCCCCATTCCAATTATAGACCTCGGCAACTACTAATCTACTTTTGGTTGCCTTCTTTTGGACATTTCATATAAATGGAACATACACTGTACGTCTTTTTTTGTATCTGGCTTCTTTCACCAAGCCCTGAGTTGTTACTTTTTAATTTTGTTTGGGGCAAAGCCCAAGTTTTTTTCCACCATAGCTACATTATATCACATAGCTCTCCATGAAGACCTCGAGAAACTTATGTTCAACTACAGAATCCTTACAAAGGCAGCTGTCCTAGGATGTTAATCACTGAGGGTCACCAGAATCTGGAGAAAAGCAACAGTTCCCCAAATCTGCTTATTTCCTTTCCTCTTACAAGCAGGCAGACCCAGTGGCACAAACACTGGGATGTGAATCAAAAGGCTTGGGAAAGATTCTCATTTATGCTTTTCTTTGAATTACTGTATACATCTGTGATTGCACTGGGGTGCAATAGATGAGGAAACTTAGAACTGAGAACCTTATCCAAAATCATAGGCCCTGCAAGATGCCAGCCTTGAGATTGGTAAGCAGGTGCTGGCAGGTACTTCAGTTGCAGAAAGTTCCACCCCACCTGAGGTGAGGCAAATGAAGGAGTGAAGCAGGGATGATGATCTCAAGAGGGGTGATAGGGCCTGTGGTCCTGTGGACAGTGGGGGCTGGGCCCACCCATCTCAGGGCAGCCAGGACCATCCTTATAAAAACGCTGCTGCCAGTTTACAGCCTTTGGAATCAAGGGAAAGAGAAGAGTAGGTGTCCCATGTGTCCCTTTCATGCTTGTTACACAGGAATGCAGGTATGCTGGCCCCCCTATTCTCTCCCTGATGTGCTTAGTCCCCAAGCCAGTCTCTTGTGTGGTACTCATGCATTCACATTCCTGCAGGTCCTAGTATACATGCATATGCAGAACAGGCTTTCTCCATGCACTTGCTAGCTACCTCAGATCCCTTACGAAAAGGTACCTTACATGGTGTCTGAAGGAAATGGAATATGTATTACACTTCTGATTTACATTTTTTTTTTTTTAGCTGGACCCCAGCATTTTTGAAAGTTTGCAGAAAGAGCGAGTAGAGGCTGGAGATGTGATTTACATAGAAGCCAACAGTGGGGCTGTGAAGGTAATGCCTTTCTTGGGACACAGCATTGTCCCTGATTTGTTTGCCATGAGAATACCTACGTGACAAAGGAGTTGTTTTCTTCAGAGGGTGTGGGGTGTGTGGGGAGGGGCTGGTGTCTGTTATGAGGCTGATGGAAGGTCAACTAGTGGCCCTTTATGTATAATAAAGTTTGCCTTCCTTTTATCTTCATTCTTTAACCTTCTCACGATTAAAACAGGCAGTCTGTTAGAAAAAATACAAAAACCTGTTCAGAGGGGGAGGACAGGGTGAGAAACCAAAACAACTTTAGTCATTTTCAAATTGAAATGTGCAGTGTATTTAATCTTCTTTTTATCTCTTTGGTATTTTCTTCCCAAGATATATGCATGTGGGAAGGAATGCTGCATTCGTTGGCATTCTTTTCTATCTGATTTTCAGGGTCCTGTACAGTGTTCCTCACTGTTTAATGGATGGGCATAATACTTCATATCAACAATAAATCACCCATCTACAAAAGAGTCTGAGCAGCTCCTCCGCCTCCAGTTAATCTACTAGATTTGCCCTTTATCAGGAATTGCATACAGTTAAAAGAAAGAAGGGAAAAAGGATTTTGGGAGAAAGTATCAGGTGTTTTTCAACCCAGTTTTTGGAGCCCAGCGATGAGCAGATAACTCCCTTCTCTTGGCAGCAGGGGAGTGGGGCATATTTGGAGTTTGTCAAGTAGGCTGTCAGGCCCGCAGTGGGAACTGAGACCTTTATCTCACTTAGCCCTGTGCCATTTGGGGACTTGGCAGTGAAAACTCACCAGGCACTCTTTTTTCTCTCTTTTTGCAGAGGCAGGGCAGGTGTGATACCTATGCCACAGAATTCGACCTTGAAGCTGAAGAGTATGTCCCCTTGCCAAAAGGGGATGTGCACAAAAAGAAAGAAATCATCCAAGATGTGACCTTGCATGACTTGGATGTGGCTAATGCGCGGCCCCAGGTACTGCCTTGATGCCTGGGTGACCTGGCACACTAGCCCTTTTGTATGTGCGTGGAGGTCTGAGAATGAATTGTCAGAGTCTTGCTGCCTTTCTTGAGGCAGACGGTCCTTTTCTCTCTGTAATGTTCAGCAATTAACATCGACATGAGCTACGAGGGACTCCTTTGTTCCCATTCAAATGCTCTAGTCACAGATGATTTCGTGTGTATTGTTTCTTATCCCAGCCAAGCCTCTGGCCCTGAGCTAGCCAGTTTCCTCCATGGCTTCACTCCAGCAGTGGGCTCACGCCTGGGATTCTCTGGGTGTTAATGGCAGGAGGGCAGGAGTGTTCTATGAGCCCGTTACAGGATTTCAGAAAGCCCGACAAAGCTCTTTCTTTCCCCCTGCCTAGCAAAAGCCACAGTGTTTTAGCTTTGAGCTGGTACTGTTGTCTGCTTCTCATGCAGATCGATACTTATGCCTTGACTAGTAAAATGTAGGAAAGGATGTTATCGCTTTACGGCATTTGTAGGAAATACGTGATTAAAAGAAACAAGACACCACTGTTTCTTGTGATGGTCTTCCAGTTTGGTTTCATCCTTATCCTAAAAAAGACCTCTTCACTATTAGGGAATAGTTTGTTTTCTGACTTGAAATTTGATCCGTGGGTGTTTTGTTCCTTGGCGCTTTGGTTAAGAGATTACTGAAGACTTATCTTGGACCAACAGGTCCCCTTGGTTGGTGAATTGGCCATCCGCAAACTGAACTCCTGGGAGCCCTTGACCTGAGAAGAGTGTTGGGCTGGGAGTCAGAAGTCAGGAACTGTGTTGTTCCATCACTGACCAGCTTGGTTAATTTGTCACTTTGGGTCTCTGGGTTTTCTGTGGTTTAGGGTTCTGATTTTGAGTTTCCTCCTACTTGGCAAGGCAGTTTTGAGGACCAGACAGGAAACATTTGCTGCCTTTAGCTATTCAGCATTTAGTGAGCCCCTCTGTGTCTCAGGGCCTGGTAACCAACAGGTGATCACTAAATGCTGAACAAATGACCAAACACCAGCCTCTTCCTCTTGCTGACTGCACTGTTAGGAGCCCATAGGAGGATGCAGGTTGAGTGGTGAACCTGTTATGGAGTCAGCCATTCCACAGGGAGGGGCCCGTAGACCAAGTAGCTCCAAGTTAAGTAAAGACTAGGCTGATGCATGCCTGTGGTCAAAACTAGTGAGAGGAGGCACAGCAGTATAATCATGGTATATTTATACTTACTCTTGTAGTCCGTGTGTCCCCAAAGGCACAGGAACATTGGGAGGAAGTCATGAATCTGGTTAGGGTCAGATGCCCCCTAGAGGGCATTTGACTTGAACTTTAATGACTGGGAACTTCCTAGGAAGGAGAATGGCATTCCTGGCAGATGGACTAGACTCAAAAGCATTGAGTCATAACAGAGCTTGCGGGTGTCCAGGGCAGGGCTGCTAGTCTCATGTGGCTAATCAAGGAACAAGGGATTGGAAAAAGATAGGACTGGAGAAAGAGGCTGGGCAGGCCCCATGGAGCTTATACTTACCATGAAAGGATTTTGTTTGATTCTTACAGGTCAGGGGAACCTCTAAAAATTCCTCTGTGTTTAGAAGCTCCTCAGGCTTTGAGGAGGGGTCTCCTTACCTCAGGATCCCATGTTGAGTTGATGAGTGGGATGCAGGGGGATGAGGCTTCTGTAGTCACCTTACAAAGCAGCACTGACTCTTAAGTCTTCTCTTATGCAGGGGGGACAAGATATCCTGTCCATGATGGGCCAGCTAATGAAGCCAAAGAAGACAGAAATCACAGGTAGGAGAACCAGCGTGGCCTGCGAGCAAGGGGCAGGGTGGAGGGCCCTACATTCTGAGATGCTCTTGCGGCTCTGTGAGCACATCTGCCCTGAGGAAATGCCTCAGAACAGTTCCTTCTTCCTCATAGTTCAGAGCTTGACTCTAGCCTTAGTCTCTGGCACTATTTAGGCAGCCATACAGCACACTGTGTGGTCTCTGCCCCACAGCAGTCACAGTTTCTGGCCCCTATGAGGCCCCAGAAATGTGGATTTATTTTGCCCAGCTCTGCTGGAGCACAGACTCTGTAGCCTTGGTGCTGGCAGCCCCCTCCCTAGTAGAGCACAGGGCAGCTTCACAGACCAGCTCCACGCACTGCCCTGCCCAGTTCGTGGGCACTTCCTAGAGCTCCACAGGGGACACTGCTGCTGCTCTCCTGTGAACCTTTATTTTACCCTGCTGCTCTTCCCAGCTTTCCTGTTGCTGTGTTTTTCTAATTCCACCTACAATTTCGTCACTTTAAGATGTTAGTTAAACATTAAAGCAAATATTATCTTCAAAATTTTAGCCAGGGCAGCAATCTGAGACCTTTCTGTTCGAGTTTTCAGGAGCAGTTTCTTTCTTTTCACGTGGTTTTCAGTGTGCATCCTCTTTGGACAATCCCAGCCTCGTGCCTTTGGTGAAAGACGCTGCCTCAGATCTTCCAGTTTTCTGTTTTTGAGCTGCTCCCTCCTGACGATAACACAGGAGCTGGTTTGGAAAATGAGCACTGAGACCTTAGTTGGGTTATGTAACTTTTGAGAGACTCATCCCTCTAGGAGCTCTGAGATTGGGCCTTTCTTCAGAGCCTTTCATTCCTGGAAGGTTTCTGCTCAGGATTCTAAAAACACCCACTTCGTTAGTCCGAGCACTTGATTGAAAGTTAATTAACCTAAACATTGTTGTATGGGACCAAAAGAAAGGGTCATTTACTGGGTATAGAATAGGAAAATTTGCATGTGAAAACTCATTTCACTCAGGGCTCCTAAACTCCAGTGTCTCCCAGATCAGACAGAGCTACATTGGGTGTGTGGGAGGTGATAAGGCATGGTAGGGAGTGTGACAGCAGTGAGCATGTGCCGTGAAGGGATTCCCATGCAGAACACCCGTGCAACCTTTTTACATTTAACCAAACACATCTTTTGGAGGAGGCTGCCAATTTTGTGACCTTCAGGTGTGGTTATCACTGTGTTCAGATGACGACACTGAAGCCTGGAGTGAGGACACACCCTGTCAGGAATCATATAGCTAGTAGGAAAACTAGGCTCCCAGCATGGGTTTGGATTGAATTCAGGTGGAGGAGAAAAGGCGATAGTCTCTCCCAGCCCTGTGCTGACCTTGCCTGCCCATCCTTGCATCTCCTAGACAAACTTCGAGGGGAGATTAATAAGGTGGTGAACAAGTACATCGACCAGGGCATTGCTGAGCTGGTCCCGGGTGTGCTGTTTGTTGATGAGGTCCACATGCTGGACATTGAGTGCTTCACCTACCTGCACCGTGCTCTGGAGTCTTCTATCGCCCCCATCGTCATCTTTGCGTCCAACCGAGGCAACTGTGTCATCAGGTAGGATGGCTGCCTGCCAGCCACAAGGCTTTTTTACCTTCCATCGAGGGCTCATTTGTTCCTCAGGATCTCGCTAAACCCCACGAGGTGGGATGGGGATGAGGGGAGGTCATGTTGTTTTTGAAGGAAAACGTGCCAAGTGGCTTGCCTCTGGTCTCATTTCCCTAGTCACCAAAGGCAGCAGCTGCCCTGTCACTCATGATGAGGGTCTCCCATGTGATCTCTGGGGTGTGATGCTACAATCTGGTCATTCAATTGGAGTGCACAAAGGTGAGATCAGACAGGGCTAGCCTTTGATGACATTATACACATGAACGTCTTCAGTCTTCACCTGCACTCTGAGAGGTAGGCATTATTGACATCATTTTTCAAATAAGGAAACTGGAATCATAACTTGTCCCTCATCAAAAAGACAGGATAAGAACCCAGCTCCTTCTGGTAACAAAACCAGCATTTTCTTTCTATCCCAGACCTCTGAACCACATTGATTCTTTCCATCCCCCCACTCCACTCCTTCCCATCCCTTTGGCTGCCTTTGGGCAGGGCAGATGTTGACCCCTGGAAGACAAGTGTTCCTATGGTGCTCATCCTGCCAAGATTGGCCCAAAGCTGGGTCAGGGACCTTCCTGGGGTTGCTTTTTCTCCTAATCACTCTCCAGGCTCGTGGTCCTAGAGAACATCCCATCTTCCCATCTCTCAAGCCCAGTGTCAGTATTCCCAGTACCTGGTAGTTTTATTACTCTTTTGGTTTTCTGTGATCCTGTTTAAACATTAGTGCCTGGTCCCTGCAGTGCTTGGGGCACAAAGGTGGGTAATGAGGGGCCTCTTTTCAAGCCTGCAATAGAGTAGTGTGGGGACAAAGTCCCTGAGGCTGCATGCTCAGGGCAGTGGAGGCAGTGAGAGTTGGAAAGACACCCTGTGGCCCATGAGTATCTCAGGACACAGCTGGAGCCAAACTGAGTTTGAAATCAAAACGGCTGATTTGCCTAACTCAGCTCTGAATGATGGTGGGCCCTATCTAAGATTTTAGTTTGCTTTTAATAGAGAAGCTTTATTATTAAGACTGTCCAAGCTGGGCACAGTGGTACGTTCCTGTAGTGTACTCTTAGGGAGGCTGAGGCGGGAAGATTGCTTGAGGCTGGAAGTTTAAGGCTGTAGTGTGCAATGATCGCACCTGTGAATAGCTGTTGCACTCCCACCTGGGCAACAGCGAGACCCCATCTCTAAAAATAATTAAAAACAAATAAAACATGCAAACTCTGGTGTTGCTGGCTCTGGGTAGGCCCCACAGAGGGGGTTCTGTAGTGCTGTGAGCACTGCACTATAGCAACAGGCCTTCCCACTCATGTGGTTTCTTTCACTTGAAATTAGGAATCGAATGCATGATTCAAGTCCATGTGGCAGCATCTTGCAGCTACTCTGAATCCCTGTCCATGATGCTCTCTGGACAAGACCACTGTCATAAGTGCTTCCTAAGTCTTGGAGAGAAAGTGTGTGCCAGATCCAGCATGGCTACCTGGGCAGCTTCTGGAGACACATGCATGTGGGCCTTCTGCCTGGTATGCCTGGCATGCCTGTGGCTGGCTGGACTTTCTTAGCCTTGGCCAGGCCAGGCTGAAGCCTGACAGTGCAGCTGGTGAAAGGGCTCAGCCTTGGACAGATGGTGCCCCCTGCTGGGGAGCTCTGCTAATAGGCTTCCCTCCCTCCACAGTAGGGAACCCAGCCCAGCAGATGCCTGCAGAGCCTGGCATCTCTCGCCCCCAGAAATAAGGTCTCTCAGTCCCATCCCACTGAGGACTAAGGTGCACACAAAGGTGGCCTTGATCTCAGAATCTGCTCAGTGGAGACAAAGCTCTGGTCAGCCTGAAACCTGGGAGATTTGGCCCCAGCCCCATCTGGGCTGATTTGATCAAGGGCTGCTAGAGGTTGTGGAGACTCCTTGCCAGACTACAGTTACCCAAGTGGAAGGAAGGCGCTCAGAGCATGGATCTTTAGGCAGGTCGGTTCAGGCAACCCAGATTCGGTTGTTTGCTCTGAAAGAGAATTTTGGCACTGTGTTCTAGTAGGAAATTTGTTATAGTGGTGATAATAATGTCAACATGGTGATGAAAAAAGTAATAGCCAACAATAATAGCCATCTGACGTGCTTCCCACAGACTCCACCCCTAGAGGGGAACTACAGGGCTTCCTTACCCCCCAGACTCACATCTGATCTCTAGAGCTCTCAAGGAAAGGAAGGGGGAAGGGAGGTGACTAACTGAGGGCTTCCTCTGTGTCAGAAACTATCCAGAGCGCTCTACATGGGCCATCTCATGTCCTCCCAGGACACCCTGACAACCCTGTGAGCAGCTGAGGTTATCTCCAGACTCAAATGGGAAGTTACCTCCAGACTCAAATGGGAGGTTACCTGCCCAGGCCATAGGCTAGAAAGTGTTGCCACTGGAACCTGAGCCCAGAGGAACGTCTGGATCCAAACTGCATGCTCTCACTGCTCTCCCACACTGCTTCCCAGTGGCCCCTGGGCTGTGAGCGGGGATGGAGCTTTGATGGGTGCTGCCTGGAGATGGCAGTGGGGAACTGTTGAATGCTGACAACAGATTGCTGTGAAAATGCAGCCTCTAGGAGTGTTCTTTTCCAGGTAGTGTACGCTCCCTCTCAGCTTCTTGCCGCTCACCCCTCCCTGTATAAATGACCCTTGTAGATTGAGCCTCAGAAGTGAGCCCACTCTCTGATGGCTGTTGCGTTTTATGGAGCATGAATTCCAGCACTAGCCTGGTTCCCACATGGAAAAATTACAGGCATTGGAGTCATGTGGAAGCTCATGACCCCGGCGAGTTCCTTGACCTCTCTGAATCTTACCATCCTCATCAGGAAATGGGAATATCAGCACCTTTTTTGCAGAATTATGTGAAGAGTAGAAAAAGTGAATGCAAAGTTGTCACCCAGGCCAGTCCTAGAGTATTGCCCTCTTGGAAACTGATTTCATGCCCCTGCCTGGTCTGCCCTGTGGACATGGCTTGGACTCAGGGATCTCTGAGAACCCAGAAAGGCATGAAGCCATAGCCCCTCCTGACCTTGACAAGCAGCCCCCAAATCCTTTAGGTCACCTCTCTCTGTGGATAGCTGATGTGGGAGCCGTTCTAGAAGAAGCACCTGTCCCTGGGCCTCTTGACGCTCCAGACTCCTTCTGGGAAAGGTCCATCCATGGATGACAGGGAGGCAAAGCTCTGTTGCCCGCTTGCCTGGCTCCTCCCTAACTTGACACCATAAGCAGTACCTTTCCTTCCAAGCTCAGGATCCTGAACTGTTAGATGAGAGCCCAGCACTGATCCCAGCTTGAAAACTGGGAGATTTTCTTTCCATATTGAGGTATAGCCCCTGGGATTAGGAGTTCTTGTAGGAGTTTCTCACTGAAAGTCACTTTGTTGCACCAAAGCATCAAGACTTAAGAAACAGTGTGGTCTCTGTTCAGTGTAACCTTGTGGTAGATAGTGTTTCAAAAACAAACAAACAAACAAAAAAACCAAAAAACAAAAACAACTTTATGGAGACATAATTCATATAAAATACAATTTTTTGTATGGTTTCTAGTGTATTCACAGAGTTGTGCAGCCATCACCACAATCAATTTTAGAACATTTTCATCAACCCAAAAAGAAACTGTACCCATCAACAGTCACCGTCCCTTCTGCACCCTTACCCCCCATCCACCGGCAGCCGTTAATCAATTTTGTCTCTATAGATTTGCTTTTTCTGGAAATTTTGTATAAATAGCACCATATAATCTTGTCTTTTGTGACTGGCTTCTTTCACTTAGCGTGTTGTTTTCAAGGTTCATCCATGTTGTGGTATGCGTAGTACTTATTTCTTTTTCCAGCTGAATAGTATTCTATTATATGGAATATTTAATAGTGTATCTTATTTAACCATTCATTAGTTGATGGACATTGGGTTGTTGGGTTATTATGGTAATGCTGCTCTGAACATTTGTGTACAACTTTTTCTTTCTTTCTTTCTTTCTTTTTTTTTTTTGTAAGTAGAGATGGGGTCTCACTTTGTTGACCAGGCTGGTCTTGAACTCCTGGGCTCCAAGGATCCTCCTGCCTCAGCCTCCCAAACTGCTAGGATTACTGTGAGCTACCACACCCGGCCTATGTACAACATTTTTTTTTTTTTTTTTTTGAGACGGAGTCTCGCTCTGTCGCTCGGGCTGGAGTGCAGTGGCCGGATCTCAGCTCACTGCAAGCTCCGCCTCCCGGGTTTACGCCATTCTCCTGCCTCAGCCTCCCGAGTAGCTGGGACTACAGGCGCCCGCCACCTCGCCCGGCTAGTTTTTTGTATTTTTTTAGTAGAGACGGGGTTTCACCGTGTTAGCCAGGATGGTCTCGATCTCCTGACCTCGTGATCCGCCCGTCTCGGCCTCCCAAAGTGCTGGGATTACAGGCTTGAGCCACCGCGCCCGGCCCCTGTACAACATTTTTAAGCGGACATGGTTTTTATTTCTTTCAGTTACGTACCTAAGAGTGGAATTGCTGGGTCCAGTGGTAACTGTTTAACCTTTCAAGGAACTGCCAGCTGTTTTCCAAAGCCATCTGCATCATTTGACATTCCCACCAGCAATGTATGAAGGTCCCAGTTTCTCCACATTCTTGCCAGCACTTGTCTGTCTTTTTGATTATAGATATTCTAGTGGGTAATGAAGTAATATCTCATTGTGGTTTTGATTTGCATTTCCTTAACGACTAAGGATGTTAAGCGTCTTTTCATGTGCTTATTGGCCGCTTGTATATTGTCTTCGGAGAAATGTTTATTCACATCCTTTGCCCATTTTTTATTCAGGTTCTTTGTCTTTCCATTGTCGAATTATAAGAGTTCTTGGCCGGGCGCGGTGGCTCAAGCCTGTAATCCCAGCACTTTAGGAGGCCAAGACGGGCGGATCACAAGGTCAGGAGATCGAGACCATCCTGGCTAATACGGTGAAACCCTGTCTCTACTAAAGAATACAAAAAACTAGCCGGGCGACGAGGCGGGCGCCTGTAGTCCCAGCTATTTGGGAGGCGGAGGCAGGAGAATGGCGTGAACCTGGGAGGCGGAGCTTGCAGTGAGCTGAGATCCGGCCACCGCACTCCAGCCTGGGCGACAGAGCCAGACTCCGTCTCAAAAAAAAAAAAAAAAAAGGGTTCTTTATATATTCTGGATACTAGATCTTCATCATTTATATATGATTTATAAATATCCTATTTTTCTTTGGGTTGTCTTTTCAGTTTCTTGATAGTGTCTTTTGACACACCCAAGTTTTAAATTTCAATGAAGTCCAATTTATGTTTTTTCTTTTGTTTTTTGTGTTTCTGGTTTCATGTGTAAGAACCCATTGCCTAATCTAAAATCACAAAGGTTTATGCTTGTGTTTTCTCTTGAGAGTTTCATAGTTTCGACTTTCATGTGTAGGCTTATGATCCATTTGTAGTTAATTTTCATGTAGGGCGTAAGGAAGCGGTTGGTCCAACTTCATTATTTTGCATGTGAATATCCAGTTGTCCCAGAACCATTTGTTGAAAAGACTGTTCTTTTTTTATTGAATTGTTTTGGCAGCCTCATCAGAAAATCAAATGGCTGTCTTTTTAGCACTCTTACTGTGTGCCCACTGAGCCCAAGGTTAAGTGGATATTAGGTGAGTTACCCATCGCATTACCCAGAGAGGTGTTTTTACTGCACTTTCTGTCAGCAGAAAAGCTTTGTGTTATCTGTGTCCCTGTAGTTACAGGATTACATAAAGAAGTATTTATGTAGTGATTCTCAACCAGGGGCAAATTTGTTCCACTGGGGACATGTAGCAATGTCTGGAGACATTTTTACTTAACATAACTCAGAAGTGCTGCTGGCATCTAGTGGGTAGAGGCCAAGGATGCTGCTGAACATCCTGCAGTGCATAGGACAGCCTTTCAAAAAGAATTAATTTGGTCCAAAACATCCACAGTGTCACAGTTATTGTAAGAGTTATTGTAAGAGGAAGGTAGTCACAAATGAGTCAGCCATGTTGCACATGTGGTGGTGTATCTGCAGGATACATTTCTAGAAGTACATTTGTCTTGCTCCTATAGATAATGCTGTATTGGATTCCAAGGAGATTTGGGTCTGTGGCTTCATAACTCCAAACTGTCTATCTGGAGGAAGCTCACTTACGGCCGAGTTTGGACAATTGCTGAATGGTAAAATGTTAAAATTAATAGTAGACTGAGGCCAAAGCCAGAAATGAACTTCTAAGATGCAAGAATAAATCTGCAGATTTACCAAAATGTAATTATTATCCAGCTTCTTATTAACAGTTTTATAACATTACCGTTACGGCTGCCTTGTTAAACTGTGATCCTGCCCACTCCCTGCCCCCTAGCTCCTGCTGAGGTCAGCACACGGCCCAGCACTGCTGCTGGCACATGGGGGCTCCACTCAACCAGCCCACTCAGCAGCATCACCAGTTGGAACCATCTCCCACTAATACAGTTTCTGGAAGAAACTTTCTACTTCAGATTCGTAGCTTGGACAAATCTCAAAAATGTTTGGTCTTTAATTCCTGAAAAATGCTTAGCAGTCCTCAGCAGCCTTTTCTTTTGTTTTTCTCCTCATCAAACTCCTTTTTACCACTTGGCAGCCTTTTAATAGACTTCGAAAACTATAAGAAATGTTATTAATGCATTTCTATAAATTCTGTCCTTGTGAAGTTTGATTCAGGACTACTTTATTTTTCTCTAACCTTTTCTTCTTTAAACTTTTTATGTTTGTTGTGATTTATCGTGGGTGGTGTAGAATTTTGGATATTTTTGTCCTTGGGATATTTTAATATGTCAAAATTGAGATCTTACAGTTTTCTCAGAATTCCCAAAAGAATTCTCAAATAAGACTTAAAAAACACTTATGGCCTAAATAGAATTAAAAAATAAAAATTAAATGTAGTTTTAAAAGGTTATTTTGCTTAATGTGAAGGTTGCAGGTACACCAAATACTGAGATTTGAATCATGATAGAATTTCATCTTTATAATTCTTCCTAATTTTAAAAAGACATTTGTTGCTGGAAAAAGATAAGTTTTCTCTAAAGTTAACTAATATTTGTATTTCCTATTAGTTTGTTTCCGTATTTACTTTGAA
Organism: Trachypithecus francoisi; assembly: GCF_009764315.1. Classification (NCBI taxonomy): domain Eukaryota; kingdom Metazoa; phylum Chordata; class Mammalia; order Primates; family Cercopithecidae; genus Trachypithecus; species Trachypithecus francoisi. The sequence goes on from NW_022681453.1 coordinate 61,114,165, forward strand.
TATTTTAATTTTTTTGCATTGGACTTAACAATTCATTAATGTAGCATTTTATTCTCTCTTTGAATTGTTTTTATTGTGGTAAAATGTGTGTAACATAAAATTTGCCATTTTAACCATTTTTAAGTGTATAATTCATTGGCATTAATGACATTCACAGTGTGGCATGACCATCACCACTATTTCCAAAACCATCACCACTATTTCCAAAACTTTTTCATCATCTCAAAAACAGAAACTCTGTAACCATTAAGCATGAAGTCCCAATCCTACCTCCCCTCAGATCCTGGTAACCTCTCATTTATTTCTGTCTTTTTTTTTTTCTTTCTTTTAAGACAGGGTCTCACTCTGTCATCCAGGCTGGAGTGCAGTGGCACAGTCTTGGCTCATTGCAACCTCTGCCTCCTGGGCTCAAGTGATTCTCATGCCTTACCTTCCGGAGTAGCTGGGATTACAGGCACATGCCACCAGGCCTGGCTAATTTCTGTCTCTATGAATTTGCCTACTATAGATATTTCCTATAAAGAAACCATAAAATATTTGTTCTTTTGTCTCTGGCTTATTTCACTTTGCATGTCTTCAGGGTTCATCCTGTGCTAGCATGTATTTTGTTTGCATTTTATTTTTGCAGTCATAAATATGCATTTTTATACCTCAATTAACTGGATAGAATTTAAACAATTAGATTTTATTTTTACGAAAGTTAAATTTTTAGCATGCTTACTTGTTTTTGAAACCAAATATTCAGATACTAACAAATCCAGTTGACATGACTAATTCTTTGTTATATTGATTACTTATAACCATAGACTGTACAATCCTGCACGAGTTTAAGAATGCCAGAAGTGTAGCCTTTCTGTTGTTATGACCCCCAGAGGCCAAGGCAGAAGCCCACAGCACATGGGGTTTCCAAACACCAGCTGAAGGCTGGCCCCGTGTGCCACCAGTGACTGCCCAGTGCACCTCAGGGTCTGGTGGGTTGGCAAGGTTCCTCCCCTAGGATGTTATTCCTATGGTTTGGCTAAGGGTTCAAGAGAAAAATAGGCAAACGATGGGATTGGATCCTTCTCAACAAGAAGTAAAATTATATATATATATAAGGGAATACATTCAAATGCTTCATTAGTAATCAAAGAAATGCAAACTTAACCAAGGTGTTACCTTTCCCTCTTTTTCTAAACTGTCAAAATAGCAAAGTGTTTCAGAATGAGAATACTTGGTAGTGGCTATGATCCTGTGAGATTAGATAACTCATGTAGCTGAATAAATTAGGATAGTTATTCATTCAAGTAGCTATTCAGGGTTCTGTCAGGCACTACAGCAGTTGCTAAGGAAATGCTTATGACTGTATGCATCAAAGTATCAATAAAAATAATAGCAACAATTGGAAACTAAATGCTCAACAATTTGGGTTAAGTAAAATATTTAATGGATTGTTAAGTAAATATTAAACATAAATATTAAGACTGATGCAAGCCAGGTGCAGTAGCTCACACCTGTACTCCAAGCTACTCAGGAGGCTGAGGTGGGAGGAGCCCTTGAGCCCAGGAGTCTGGGGCTGCTGTAAGCTAGAATCATGCCACTGCACTCCAGCCTGGGCCATAGAACAAGACCCGGTCTCAAAAACAAAACAAAGCAAAGAAAACTGAAGCAACATGGACAAAAACAAAAAAATATGTGCATACTTAGTATAATTTGTAAAATTATGCTATAGAGTATTATATATAGTATATAGTTATATGTACATATATGTACTATATATAGTATATAGTACATACTATATATTATACTATATAATTTGTATATATATGAAAGTTTGGCAGATATCTAGATGATTATTTTTGAGTATGATTTTAGTTATTGTTTTTTCCTGTTTCCCAGTTTTCCTATGATACTGATGATTACCAAGATAATGAAGTTGGTTTTTTTTTTTTTTCTTTTTGGGACAGAGTTTTACTCTGTCACTCAGGGTGGAGTGCAGTGGTACACTCTCAGCTCACTACAACCTCTGCCTCGCGGGTTCAGGTGATTCTCATGCCTCAGCCTCCCCAGTAGCTGGAATTACAGGTGTGTACCACCATGCCCAGCTAACTTTTGTATTTTTAGTAGAGACAGGGTTTTAACATGTTGGCCAGCTATTCTTGAACTGCTGACCTCAGGTGATCTACCCGCCTCTGCCTCCCAAAGTGTTGGCATTACAGGCGTGAGCCACCGCACCCAGCCTGAAGTTGTTTTTATGCCACTGGAGGTTAGTCTGTTTACTCGGGTCCTGGCTCTGATTCTTAGGCTGCCTAGCCAGCTGCTTGTGGTGTGAATGCTGGATCTGTATTTCCAGTGTTGTTTCTTGTCTAATAGAGGCTTAGGTGATGGGATTAATTTTGCCCCTTACAGAGGCACTGAGGACATCACATCCCCTCACGGCATCCCTCTTGACCTTCTGGACCGAGTAATGATAATCCGGACCATGCTGTATACTCCACAGGAAATGAAACAGGTGAGCCTCCCTTCTTCCCTCCTGCTCTCTTCTCTCATTTGCTCCCAGTGTTCACTGATGGCTGTGCAGAAAGGTATCTGCGGCTTGGATCTGGCTGCCATTCACCATCTTACCACTTAGCTACTGGCCTCGAGCAAGTCTCCAGAGTCTCAGTCTCCCCATCTGAAAGATGGATTGGGCTAACTAGACATTGCCCCAAGTGTCAAAAGAAGCTCAGCTCCCTGTCTTGGCTGTTTGCTTTTCTGCTGTTCCCCCTTTGATAAGCTTTAGGAAAAGGATATTGAAAAAATCAATTTGATGATAGCCATTAGGGAAGCTACCAGCTCTATAAAAAGGAGGCAATAAAATATGATTTAGTGATAGCCTTTTGGTGACCAGGCCAGACTATGCCTGTGGCCTTTTTTACTCAGAGGACAAGGCCAGGCTCACTGTTCCACCTGAACCAACAGCAAGCCAGCTCCAGCAGGGTATAGAATGTAGCCACCCTGACCTGGAAGAGGCCAGTGCCTGTGTCCTAGCAGAGCCTGTCTGTTGTAAACAGCATGACGAATGACAAGTTTCTCGGCAGCTTTGGAGGCCGCCCCTGGGCAGGTCTGTGGCTTTGCAATAGAGTCCTTGAGGGCTTCTGCCAAGTCTACAGAGGTGATGGCGAGACAGCATCATACAGCTTAGAAGAGCACCTGAAGATGGAGTTTGTGAAACTGATCATATAATAAGAGGCTTCATTGAAGGACCCCTGGAAGCATCTAGCTCCGTGGCTGGCACCCGGTGGATGCCCATAAGTCTGTATGAGCTGAATCTGGGTTAGGCTTGGAGTTGGGAGACGACAGGGATGTATGAACGTGGGATTTATCCAAAGGGCCACAGTCCCAGTGGTCTCTGTAGGAATTTCCTCTTGCTTGGTGTGCAGCTCGAGCACAACTATGTGCCAAGCATTGGAATCATTGGACTAGGAATTTCTAGTTACCTTAATGGTATTTTCAGGTATTCCGTATGATCACCATCTGTTTTATTTTTACATTTGAGTCATGGAGCTGTAAGTCCAGGATGCAAAACCAGACAGTGCCCTGCAGAGCCCAGGCCATCTGTTCAGTGGTACATACCCTGGATTGGTGTCTCAGAGGTGGTGTGTGCTGTGCTCTTTCCTCTGCCCTGCCCACCCTTGCCCCAAATGTTCTCTTCTGGTGGACTCTGGCGTGCAGCCATGGTTGGAGATGCTGAGCAGGCTGGGGCTGCAGTGACATCTCGATGCACTTTGCCTGGACCTTGTCTTTTCACCAGAGCATGGCACTCTGTTAAGCATCGTGTTGAGCAGGACATGCCTGGCCAGTTTGATTCCATTTGATCCCCAGTAACCCATGAGGCAGGGAGAACTACTGTCATTACCCAGTAGTTTTAAAAGATGAGGACATTACCTAGGCATGGTGACTCACACCTGTAATCCCAGTACTTTGGGAGGCTGAGGCTGGAGGGTCACTTGAGCTCAGGAGTTTGAGACCAGCCTGGGCCACATAGTGACACCCCTACTCAACAAAACATAAAAAGTTAGCCAGGTGTGGTGATGTGTGCCTGTAGTCCCAGCTACTTGGGAGGCTGAGGTGAGAGGATTGCTTTAGCCCAGAAGGTCGAGGCTGCAGTGAACTGTGATGGTGCCACTGCACTCCAACAGAGTGAGACCCTGTCTCAAAAAAAGACAGATGAGGACACTGAGACCTAGGGTAACTAATTTGCCCAAGTTCATAACATTAGTCAGTGGCTAGCAGCTTTCTGATCCAGAAACCTGTGTTCTTAATCACTGTGCCACTCAACTTCCCTGCTGCTAGAAATCTCTCATCTCATTGTCATCAGGATTCATGAGGTGGCTTTCCTCTGGCAGTTTGTGAGCAGGATCTTTCCTTTGGAGCAGTCAGGGCCTCTCCTTGGGGGGGGGGGGCTTTCCCAGCACTTCAGCTACTCTTCCATGGCTGGAGGCCCAGCCTGGGCTTGCTGGCATCTCTTATTGACCGCATGCAGGAGTGCTGTAGGGATGCATCAGGAGAGTCACGGATCTCCCTTCGTAACCAGCACTGGCAAATTACTGAAGCAGTTATGGTTCATAGTAGCAATTGTATATGTTATTAGGAGATGGTGTCAATGACCGGGGGCCTCATCGCCAAGTAAGGGTGTCTTGCTCTTGGGTGACTGCCAGGTTGAAGCCAAGGCATTCACTGAACAGAAGCAGAAGCAGAAACAGAGTCCCAGGCAATTTTTGGCCCATTCTTACTGCAGGACATAGCACCTTACTTTTCGGTCTAAAACCCCATGTGTCCTGCCAAAAAAGGCAGCCCAGCACAGATGTGGTCAGGACCAGAGACACCAGGAGTATTTTGAGGCCATCATTTGCCTACTGAATGACTTGAGCAATTTGGTGCATCTCACTGAGCCTCCACCTTCTCTGTTAAGTGGAAGATCTGCTCCCTGCTTTGCAAGATTGTCATTAGGATTCGTGAGGTATTGGTAATAACGGGCCCTCCCATCCTTCCCATTGCTGTTGTTATTACTGTATTCATAGCTTTGTGTGCTTCATAGGTACCCTCTAGGGTCCTCTACGTACAACGTACGACAGCTTCGCAATAGCCAATGTTGGAGGCTCCAAGAATGAGGGTCCTGTGGTCATGTGGAGAGTAAGCAGCAGAGTCAGGACTACCACTCAGAGCTAATTCACCCTTGCTGCCGCCATTCGAACCCAGAGCTCCTGGCCCAAGCAGTCTGGAATGTTCTGCACTGTGTTTCTAGAACAGTGACTTTTGCCAGGCCAGCTCTGGGCTGGGGCTCTCTTGGCTTAGTCAGGAGGGCCTCTCCTCAGGCTTTCTGTCAGGACTCGTGGCTTTGTTCCCACTGGCACAGGTGATAACCTCAGCATTTTTACTGGAGCCTGGGCTAGGTTTTTAAACAAACTCGATGTAACTTGTGTACTCTGCAATCCAAGCCGACACCCTCATAAACTATCCCTGCAGGTTATTAAATGATTAAAGATCTCATTTATGAACTGTCCGTTTTCGAGCAGCTTGAGACAGACGCTCTCACGATTGCTTTGACCTGCTCTAGTGAGAGAGAGAGCAGAGTGTCCCTGACATTCTGGAAGCTGAGCCGCAGATTCAGTGCAACTCACTGAAGGGGAGACGCTTAGACTGAAGCTGTCTCCTGTGACCAGGCTCTAGGATTCAATATTTGTATCTCCCTGGAGTTTCAGAAGGTCCTCTGGGGACATTTTTCTTGTCAGGACCTGGCAGTTTCCTCAGTCCCAGCTGTGAGTGAGAAGCCTTTTTTATCTTGAAGCTGTGTTCAGAGGGGAGTTTTGTTGATGGAGCAGGGAGTCACCCCCAGTTCCTTTTCTTGGTTGTCCTTGTACCATCCAGTAACTTCGGAGGGCCCCTCTCTGCCCAACTGCATTTAGCTTTGGATCTCAAACAGTGGAACTCCTCCTGCACAAGCTAAGATTGTTTCAGTAGTTCACCCATGAGCCCAGCAGATAAGTTTCATGTGGCCTATGCAGTGTTTGTGAAATATTTGAACAAGTTGCTGACACCTAGAAATCAGGACCTTTTTTTTTTGGAGACGGAGTTTCTCTTTTGTTGCCCGGACTGGAGTGCCGTGGCACAATCTCAGCTCACTGCAACCTCCACCTCCTGGGTTCAAGCGATTCTCCTGTCTCAGCATCCCAAGTAGCCGGGATTACAGGCATGCGCCACCACACCCAACTAATTTTTGTCTTTTTAGTAGAGATGGGGTTTTGCCATGTTGGTCAGGCTGGTCTTAAACTCCTGACCTCAGGTGATCCACCTGCCTCGGCCTCCCAAAGTGCTGGGATTACCGGCATGAGCCACTGCGTCTGGCCAAAATCAGCACATTTCGTACAAAGATCTGAGTTCTGAGCCTGTCTTGACAAAAGGGAAGACTTAAGACAGCACCTTGTAGCAGTGGTGGCTGTGGGTGGAGGGGCTGCCTCCCCAGAGTGTTTGCTGGCCAAGCACTTCACCCTCAGCCGGCTCATTGCAGCCGCTCTGGCCTGCTGGGGCTTTCCAAGGCCTTTCCCATCTATGGGCAGCCGACATGCTGTCCCCCCAGCCCAGCCAGGATCATCGGAGACTGGGCTCCCCACCCCTGCAGCTCCTGCCCGCAGGGTCTCGGCCTGGAGAGCTGACAGGCGAGGCTTGATGTGGCCACCTCAGTAAAGCTCTGGCTCTCCTCCCTCCTGGAAGGCTGAAGCTGGGACTCAGTCTTTCCCAGCTCCTGTGCCTCTACACTGGGTGTGCTTTTTTGGCTTTAATTTCAACAAGGGCTTCTTGATATCTTGTTTACGAAGCTGCCAAAGTGAAAAATTCCTGTATTATATGCGGCTCGAAGTCCTGCAGTTATCTCAGCTCCACAACACACAACATCATTATCCCGGCTGCCCCTTATCACTCAGTGCTGGTACGCCTGCAGGATCCTGGTCCACCGTGTTACAGCATCCCCGCCACCAGCCTGCCTCCCCTCCAGCTCTACTAAGATCTTCAAACTACAACAAGCGTCAGCCTCTTCTTGATAGATTAGATATCTCCTGGTGATGTTATGAGGCCTGGTAAATGTTTAAAAGTAACTTTTTTGATTTATTTAACCATCATATTTATCAAGCAAATAAAAAATGTCTCTTCTTGCCTGAGTGCTTGTAGGTGGTAGTGCCCATGCTGGAGAGGTAGGTTAGAGCCCTTGTGGGAGCCCAGGGTAGGTTAGAAGAGGCCCCAGTTCTCTGCCTGCGGACAGGGGAGGGAAGGACATGGAGGCAAGAGTGAGCCACTTGAAAGCTGCACACCTCCGGGGGCACCAGTCACACTTGAGTCAGTTGAACATAGCATACTGGCCGTGATGCTATTCATGCATACTGTGGGGCCGCACATGCCCTCTGGAGGGTGCCGGGCCAGCAGTGCTGGGCAGGCGTTTGCTTCCTGCCCACCAGCCCAGGTCTTGGTTTCTCTTATGCTGCACAGTGAGAAATATTGAGCAACATTGTCTTTAAAGCACTTTAGAAATGGGACACTTGAGGTCAGTCACTGTTGATCATGTTTTTTCTCCTTTAAAAGATCATTAAAATCCGTGCCCAGACGGAGGGAATCAACATCAGTGAGGAGGCACTGAACCACCTGGGGGAGATTGGCACCAAGACGACACTGAGGTGAGCCGGTACCCTGGGCCTGCCGGGGCCTCCCCAGCACAGCCAGGGCCCTCACTGGGGTCATTCTGGACAATAAAGGCAGATCCCTTCCTAGGGCACAGGACTGTATCCATCTGCTCTTCCTGGCGTGATGGGTGCCAGGGCACTTGAGTTTCAAATGCAGAGGATTTATCTGATGGTTTTTAACAAGCTAGAGTAAGGGTGAAGTCCCCGTGTCCTGCAGCAGATGCTCCCCTCTGGTGGAGAGTGCTTTGACCCTGGGCCTTCTTGTGGCAGAGAAGATGCATAGAACTAGAGAGCAGGGACCATGTGGCAGCTAATTAGCCAGGGCCCTGGCTCCTGTTCTCCCAGTGATGTTATGAGGCCTGGTAAATCTTTAACTTTTTTGATTTATTTAACCGTCAAGCAAATAAAAAATGTCTGGGCGGTGGGTATAGAGAGCCAGGGAGGAGCGCAGACATAGACAGTTCTCCAGCAACTCAAAGGCAGGACCTGCAGAGCATGTCCCTTCACAGTGGCCTGACTCATTGTAAAATCATTGCTTCACAGTCCTCAGCCCTTCCCTACATCCTTTAGTCAGTTCTTGTTCCTGAAGTTGAAGGCAGAAATGCAAGCTATGAGGTTTGGATGAAGGGGTGCTTTTTAAAACGGCAGAGTCTTCATGCCTTTAGATGGGCATGTACTTCCAGCTGGCTGTGTTTTCGTTTCCCTACCATGTTAAATATCCCTATCTGTTGGACATCTGTATACATCTAAGTTTGCAGTCCTTTTCCAGTAGCAGTGATGTTACTTCTTATTGGAGGATTTGTAGACTGTACTAAAGATTTGGGGAATAGCACTTATGTCTTCTTGGTGGCTCCTGGCCCCTCTCTGATGGGGTAATGACTGCAGCTCTCTGAGAAGTGACAACTTTGTCTCCCCTTTTCTGTGCTCATATCAGCTGGCACAAGCCTAGCACTGGGCTCTGCTCCTGGTGCCAGTGCTGCCTGCTGATTTGGGGGAAGGGGCTTCGGTGGCCCCAGTTTCACTCCAGCCCTGGCCCCTGTCCACTCTAGGTACTCAGTGCAGCTGCTGACCCCGGCCAACTTGCTTGCTAAAATCAACGGGAAGGACAGCATTGAGAAAGAGCACGTCGAAGAGATCAGTGAGCTTTTCTATGATGCCAAGTCCTCTGCCAAAATCCTGGCTGATCAGCAGGATAAGTACATGAAGTGAGATGGTTGAGGTTTTAAGCAGCAAGAGACTCCCCAGGTGTGCCTGGCCTGGGTCTGGCCTGTGGGCGCTCGCCCCTGGGCTTGGGGCTGCCGTCCCCACTCAGGCGTGGTCTACAGCACTGTCAGTTCAGTGTGGAAAGCATTTCTTTTTAAATTATCATAACTGTTCCTGTGGTTGCTTTGAAAGAACCCTTCCTTACCTGGTGTGTTTTCTATAAATCTTCATAGGTTATTTTGATCTCTCTCTCTCTCTCTCTGTCTCTCTAAGTTTTTTAAAAATAAACTTTGCAAAACAGTTTTAGATGTAGAGTCATTGTGAACATACCATAGGGAGTTCCCATGTATCTCGTACCCAGTTTCCCTTCTTATTAACATGTTACATCAGATAGCACATTTGTCACGGTGAATGAGCAATACCGATGCATTATTATACTGCATTCACATTTTCTCAGTTTTACCTAATGTCCTTTTTCTGTCCCAGGATCCCATCCAGGATAACCCATTACAACTAGTTGTCATGTCTCCTTAGATGCCTCTTGGCTGTGACATTTTCTTACATTTTCCTTGTTCTTGATGACCTGACAGTTTTGGGGAGGACTGATCAGGTATTCTGTAGAACATCCCTCAGTTGGGGTTTGTCTGATGCTTTTCTCATTGAGTAGACTGGGATTGTGGGTTATGGAGAGGAAGATACAGAGGTGAAATGCAGTTCTCATCACATCATACCATGTGTGGTTCTCATCACATGCTAACATCATGACTCATCGTTGATGGTGACCTTGACCCTTGATGGCTGAGGTCATGTTTGTGGGGTCTTCTCACTGTAAAGTTACTCTGTGCTGCATTTCCATACTGATTTCTTTGGAAGGAAGTCACTATGTGCAGCCCACACTTAAAGGGTGGCGGTTATGCTCACCTCTAGAGAACTGAGTATTTACCGAAATTATTTGGGATTCTGCATGGAAGATTGTATCAGAATGGACTCATGGAAGTTTATTGTATACTTTAGTAGATTTATTTTGTTGCTCAAATTGAACCAGCTTTGACCAGTGAGAGCTCTGTCAGTTGGCTCGTGTGTCCCTCTGATGTGTCCCCATCTCTCTGGCTGCATCTCTGGGTTCACTCACTAAGTAAGCAGCAAGGGCAAGTGCAGCACTGGGCAGTGCACTTTACTGGAATGTGCCTTCCCAGTAGGATGAGTGCTGCGTTCTTGCCCTTGCCAGGCCTGTCCTTCCCTGCCGGCTCCGTGGTGCCTGAGGTAGGGCTGAGCACCCGGACACTGTTCCTAGCACTTGCCCCTGTGCAAGTTCAGACTGGACCTCCGTGATGTTATGATATGGGAGGCAGGGCTGACCAGGATGGTCATCTTGGTCCAGTGCTTTAGTCCAAACTAACAATGAGCTCCTTGTGGGGCAAGCAGCATTGTCCTTCCATGAGGGACAGTCCCCTGTAGTCATGTCAAGGGGACAGTGGGAGGGGGCGGAGATGATGCTGGGGATCCCACCTAGCCTGAGAGGTGCCAGCTTGTCCCTGCTGCCAGTGTGAATCTTTTCCCTGGGCTTGGCCCCTGAGGACCCTGGCATGCACAGCAGTGGTGGTAGGACCCTTCATGGAGTCAGCTGTGCATGTGGCTCATGCTGGCTGCCAGTGTCCTCTGAGGCTGCACTTGTCTTTAGCCTCCCCACTCAAGCCATGTTAGACAAACAGAAGGGAGATGCAGCAAGAGCTTATTGCACCAGGGACTGTGTTCACACTCTGCGTTCCATGTCGCCTTCACAGTAGCCTGTGAGACTGGGATAGGTGTGCTAGCCCACTTCCAAGTCCACTTCCACAGAGGAGGAGGGGGCAGTTCAGGCAAGTCCCTTGCCCAGCTAGCGAGAGATGGAACCAGGATTTGAAATCAGGCTGCTTGAAACCTGTGTTCCTAACACCTGGGGGCCATACTGCCTCTTTGTGTGTTGGCATTTAGTGGCAGCTAGGAGCTGTCAAGATCTGACCTTTGTACCAGGCACGTGAAGGAAGCGGGGTCCGCTGTGGAGAAGGTGACCCACCTAGAGGACAAGAACCAGGCAGGCCTCTGCTCCGGCTGGGCCTCTCACTTGGGCCCCAAGCCTTTCATGGTGTTTAAGGAGCGGGATGGAAGTGGTGGTGACAGCAGATCTCACAGCTGTGGGTGGGGACAGAGTCTTCTTCGGCTGCCCAAGGTACCAACATCCAGAGCAGCCAGGTGAGGAGGGGACCATGGTCTCGCTCTTCCCAGGCCACAGACCCTTCGTTCCTGCTCCTCAGGTATCCTAGCTGAGGTGGTGCCCAGAGAGCTGGCCCAGTTCGCTGGTGTGCTCCAAAGTGAGGGAGATGGTTCTGGATAGGTAGGAAGGTGAGATTATTTTAATTTTCCTCCCATTTTTCCCAGCAAGGTCTGTGATTATTACATTAATCTTCTAGGTGAAGTTTTTACGACTGATCCCTCGCCGACTATGAGAAGTTTCTCCATCCATTACTAAGAGGGAAACAGACCCTGGTGGGGAGGAAAATATTTGTTACATCTTATCAGGCTGACACACAATCTAACAACAATTACAGCAGCCCCATTTTTTGCACTATTTCAGCTCCAGTGTGAAAAATTGTTGTAATATTAAAGTGAGGCAGGGTGGGGGCTGGTCATCGGAAGTGGTTGAATTTTCCAGGCTCTCAGCCCAGGCTCTCTTGGGTGTCACCCAGGGAGCCGATTGGGTGGCTGAGGAGAGGGAGGGAGGGATTTTCACATAAATCCCAGCACCCTATCTCCTGTGCTAATGGCCCCAGAGATACTTGTGAGACTGGGAAGGGCTCTTGAAAGACGCGTCCCTGGCCATAGCAGGGAAACCGCCTTGTGCCCTGCCTCATTTTCTCAGTGCAGACACCTTCTTACTGCCACATGTCTTAGGGTTGCATCTGCCAGATTGATTGGTAGGATAGTTTGTTTTTTAGGACTAAATGGATCGTGCTCTCACACCAGAAAGTGACTTCTTGGTTAGCAAACCTTTCTTAGCCATTTATATAATAAAATGGGGTTACAGAAGGGGGGTGGGGTTGCACTCCCAGTCAACCTCTATCTCTCAGAAACTGTGGCCAGCCCTGGGCAGAGCAGCTGGGGTACCCCAAGAAGGCCCTGCTCTGGGAGGGCTGTGGGCAGAGGCGCAGTGGGTGGGGACCAAGGGGTTCTGGGGCTCAGCAGGGCATAACATTGATTGCATTTTCCTCCTCTGTGTGGCCCTTGGTTCTAGCCCCGTGAGTCTTTGGTTTCCTGGTGTGAGAGTGGGAAGTTCATATCCCATAGACCCATGTGAGGACTTGGTGAAGTGACCCACATGTGGCTGCATCAGGTACCCAAGAGACTAACAGGCAGTAAAGAGTTCTTGATCCCCGGCCCACTTGGAAAGAGGTCACAGTTTGTCAAACTGGAGCAAGCAGCCTGCTAGGCCCTGCCCCTCCCTTTCGCAGACAGCTGGCACTTGGAAGGACCCTTAGGATCCCCCTGTGTTTGGAAAAAGCCGTGCAGCCCAGAGGGGCCAGCACTGGCTCAGGGCCACACAGCCCAAGAGCGGAGGGGATAGCACGGGGCAACTGCCAGAAACAACGCACTGCTTCTCACCAGGGCCCTGGCATCCCATCCTGGGTGAGGCTCAGCTAGGGCTGAGGCAGCCAGAGGGGGCGGAATGACCACCCCCTTGCCCTGGCCAGCGCTGGTGTTTGTCAGGTCAGACCTGCTCTCATTTGGTGTCTGGAAAAGAGGTCCCTCGGGAGGTAGAACAGTGTTCACCCCTCCATTCGTGGTCATCCATTCATTCTCCACACAGAAGTAAGTTCCTCTTGCTTCCTCCAGTGTGCGGCCACGCCCCTTCCATTCTGGGGAGAGCAGGATAGGGGGTGAGGGAGGCCTGGGCAGTGGGGCTGGGGAGCTCAGGGCGCAGGGTGGGCCACGCAGCGGGGCACCAGAATGGGGAAGGGGTGGGCCGGCCGCGGGGGCTGCCTGTCGGCCCCTGCTGCCCTGCCGCCCCTCCCCGTCACTTGGCGGCAGGCACGGTGATTAATGGCCGGGCCGTGCAGGCCGGGCCGCCATCAGCGCGCGTCTAGGCGATGGATGCGGCTGTCAGGCCGGCCCGGCCCGCGCTGACCCCCGGGCAGGGACCCAGCGCGATCAATGGGCGGCGCGCGGCGGGCGGCGGCTGGGCCGGCGCGATAAGATGGGCCGATGGGCGCCCGCCGATTGCCCGCTCCGTCACCGGCCGTCACCGTCACCGTCACGCCGCCAGCGCGCAGATCACTGCGCCGTCAGCGCCGCGTGATTAATGGGGACGCCGGCAGCTGCGGGGAGGGCGCGGGCACGCGGACCCCGCACCCAGAGGGACACGGTGGGGTGCGGGGTGCGCGCTGGGACGCCGCACACGGCACACTGTACTTACACTGGAGCCACATGCAGGGAACGGGGGACACGGCGGGGTGCCGGGTGCATGCTGCAGGTCTGCACACGGGGCACAGGGCGCAGGTTTTCACTGGGCTGCGTGCGCGCGTGTGTAAGTGGATGGAGGTCCCGGTGCAGCCTTAACACAAAGCCCTGAGTTACTTAGGCCTGAGGGTTGGGAGGAGGAGGGACCACACCTACTGTGACCTCCCTACCGCGACCCCTGCCTGGCCTAGGCCTCAGCCACCAGGTCCACCAGCCTCTTCGGCCTTTGCAAGCCTGCCCACTGTCCCAACCATCTTTGAGAACCCAGACTTGACTGTCAGGACCCCGACCAAAAAACCCTTCCACAGGTCCCATGGCTAAATCCCACGTTCCCCACCCTCCCGGCAGACCCGCAGGAATGCCGGTCCCCGCCCCTCCACGCCGGCCAGCCCCGCTGTGCTCCTTTAGCAGTCATTGCAAGTGGTCCCATCCCCCAGAGCTTCGTCCCTGGGTCAGGTCATGCTGTTGGGAACGCCCTGAGCGCTCTCAGTGCACCGTTGGCCCTGCTCGCGCCCCACTGGGTGACGGGGGCAAGAGCAGGCTGCCCCATCCCACCCACCCCCCGCCCCAGAGCGCACAAATCCCCACTCGAAGCGACCCGCCTCTCAGGCACTGCCCCTCCAGAAGAGCCCTGGGCCGCCGGGACCCACTCGGGACTCGAGAGGGAGAGGCTCGCCCAACCCAAATACCCACATGCCGCTAGGGAGGAGCCGCGTGCCAGATGTGCAGAGAGGGGGCCGGGGGGCTTCCCAAAGCCAGTGACAGGAGCGCAGCAGAGACAGCTGGGCGCGAGTGTGGGACTGACCCGAAGCCCGAACTGCCAAGGGGAGCGAGACAAGGGGAAGGGTGGGGGGCCCGGCTGGGTGGACTGGGGCCTATCCCGTGGGCGGTGGGGGTCTCAGGGCCAAGCGGCAGCGGGGGCAGTGCCAGCCACTCTCCCTTTTCCCGTCGAAAACCACAGCCTCCCCAGGGCCGCGCGGCGCCCCGCGGGAGCTTGCGAGGACACAGCGCCCCCGCGTGGGCGGACGCGCACAGAGCCGCGCCCGTGGCCTTTCAGGCCCAGGCTCCGCCCCCGCCGTGCTGCCCCCCCCATGGGGGCGTGGTCAGGCCTAGCCCGGGGGTCCGAGATTCCAAGTCACACCTAGCACGACTTGGGAAGTCGCGACGGAAGTGTGCAGTCCCGGCAGGCAGGGAGGGAGGAAGGCGTATGTGTCCCCAGGTGCATGCGGGGAAGGAGCAGTGGGGGAAGGCTGAGTTGGGCTTTCAATTAAATGTACATACACTTAGTTTTTTGATGGAAAATTGCCAAAGGCGTGTAGCGTGAAAAACCTCCCTCCACACCTGTCCCCTGCCTCCTGTTCCCTCTCCGGAAGCGCCTGTCTTACACCGGTGTGTTCCTCTAGAGATGGCCAGGACATGCGTGGGGCAGCACACACTCATAGCACCTTCCCAACACTCATTATGAAACATGTCACATGGAAAACTGCAAGAATTACAAGCGATCGCCTCTCAGCCTTTGGCTAAGATCAAGTGTAGTTTGTGTTCTTATCAGTTTAGTATCTGCTGTCTGAGGACAGTATATTAAATTGATTTTTGGAGCAGGGAGATGGAATAGGACCTTGCTCCTTCCACTCCATGTATCCACCTGGTATTGCAGTACCTCCAGGAATAGTGCACCTCCTTTGGGGGAATAAAAAAAAGGATTTCAGGTGAGCCCCCATATCCCTGTTGTCTAGGCACTGCCCATCCCTGTCTGCCTGCCAGTCTGCCTTGTCAGTCTTCTGTGCATTTCAAAGTGAGTTGCAGACACAACCACCTCCGTAGTCAAGCACGTGTATCTTTACCTAGAGTTCAGTACTTGATTATAGTTTTTTAATTTTTTTTTTTTTTGAGACGGAGTTTTGTTCCTGTTGCCCAGGCTGGAGTGCAGTGGCGCATGCTCAGCTTATTGAAACCACCCCCTGCCGGGTTCAAGTGATTCTCCTGCCTCAGCCTCCCAAATAGCTGGGATTACAGGCGCATGCCACCATGCCCAGCTAATTTTGTATTTTTAGTAGAGACGGGGTTTCTCCATGTTGGTCAGGCTGGTCTTGAACTCCTGACCTCAGGTGATCTGCCTGCTTTGGCCTCCCAAAGTGCTGTCATTACAGGTGTGAGTCACTATGCCTGGCCACTTATGATTATTTTTAAATGTAAAAAATACAGTGAAATGCACAAATCCTAAGTGGAGCATTCCATGAGTCCTGACTAATGAAACCCAAACTCCAGTGAAGGATATTACTATTGCCCAGAAAGTTCCTTGCGCCAATCTCTAACACACTAGAGGCAACCACTGTTAGATTTTTTTTTTGCCATAGATTAGGTTTTCCTGCTTTAGAATTTCATGTAAATGAGATCATACAACATGACTTGTTTCTTTCACTTAGCTTTTGAGCTTCGCCAATGTTGTGTGTATGGGTAGTTTGTTCTTTTTTATTGCTGGGTAAAATGCCACTGTGTGGATCCACCACATGTATCCATTTGCCTGTGGATGGTCATCTAGGCTATTCCCTATTTTTCAGCTATTATGAAATTCTTGTACAAGTCTTTGTATAGGCATACATTTTCATCTTGGGTTTCAATACCCAAGAGTAGAATAGCTGGGTGTAGGGTGTGTGTCTAGTTTTATGAGAAATTGCTACGCGTTTTCCTGATGTAGTCTGTTAGTTGCTTCCCACCCCGCTTTTAAACACAAATAGGAACACAACGCTGTTTCTTGCTTTCTGTATTTTTCCTTGACAGCATGTCTTGGAGATTCTTCTAACTCAATATATAAAGAATGTCCTCCTAGTTCCTTTCCACAGGGAGGAGCTGCTGTAATTTATTCACCCCCCCTCCGATAGGCATTTAGATGTTTCTAGCCTTATTGAGCTGTGCTTTGAAGGATGAACAGGAGCTTGTCAGGCAGACAGCAGAGGGAACAAGGCCCACAGGTTAGACAGACACTGCAGAACCCTTTCTGCTGGGGCATGAGCTTTCGAGGGGAGAAGCACCTTCTGTTCCATTTCCCCATGGGGCTCAATAATGTTTGCTGAGTGGAAAGGAGTGGGTGATGTGGCCCTAGAAGGGATTGGGGCAGGGGAGTGAGGTGGGCACTACCACTTAGGGGCACACCTGGCTCTCCAGAACCAGGCATTGGTGGGTGCTGAAGTTCAGGTTGGGGCTTCTGCTGACTCTTGGACAGTGCCACATGCCCAACCCCTGGCCCTTGTCAGGACTCTGTTGCTCTTCCCCAGGCCATGGGGCTCAGACCCCTCAGGAATGAGATGGGAGGCTCATACCAGCCTTCCTGAGGACTTCATGCTGGCCTGGCTTCAGCAGGAGCAAGCTGGGGAAGTACCTGCAGGCAGGACCAGCAGCCAGACAGGCACTTGGGGTAGGAAGTGAGCCTTAGGCTTTTTGTCCTGGCTCTGGAGCTAAGTGACTTTTGGCTGCACTCTATTTCCCTAGGCCTCAGTTTCTTCGCCTGTAAAATGAACCAACTTATTTCCTCCTGGGCCTCTAGTGGGGTGAAGTGAGAGCACATGTAGGAAGTGGCTGGGACAGTGCCTGCCCCAAAGGAAAAAGAAGAGTGAGCCTTACCACCCATCTCTGAGCATGAGTTCCCTTTGCACAGGGAAGAGCCAGGTGGAGAGACGCCACAGTAAGCCACACCAGGGCCTGCCATCTCGAAGCACGCGTGGCTGCTGGAATGTGGACTCTGTTTGCTCTCAGGTGAGAGGGGCCACGGCCACACGTGCAGCCAAATACCTGAGGCACGAGAAGATGGCCTACTGCTTCCCTGGGGCGGCAGGTTTTCTAACATATTTATATTGGCAAGCACCCTGCCTGTCTCAGCATTTCACAGCGCCTGGCTGGTCTGGAGCCTGAGGCCACATGCTGTGCTCCTGTCCAGGGCTTCCCTGAGCCTGCTCCTGGGGCCAACAGGTACAGAGGGAGCGCAGGGCAGACCTGGCTGCACATGTGTCCTGGCAGTCTCAAAACACAGTGCTGAGGTGTGGCTTCTGCAAGGCCAGGCCCACACTTGTCCATCAGGTGGTCTCAGAGGGACCATCCTGCTCTGGCCCAACTCCCCTTAGAAATCCGTTTCTAAGACAAGGTCTAAGACTACAAGTAAATACTGAGGCTAGAGCCCAGCTAGGAGTAACGACCTCCCACAGCCCTGGTCAGGCCTGCCCTTGGGGCTGCCCTCCCACCTGCCCCTCAAGTTCCTGAGGAAGCACCAGGCCCAGGTGGTGGGGATGGCAGGTTTGGGATGAGGCCCTGTCCAGGACTGGGGAGAGTGGAAATGTGGCCTACCACTGGGGGCTTGGTGTGGAAACAGAAAGACTTTTAGATACATTCTAGGGGAGCAGCCACAAGCCTGCCACTCCCACCCACACAACAGTCGGTCCTTCTGGCTTGGCTAGGTCAGGTCTGAGGCCAGCCTCACAACCAAGGTAAGACTTCTCCGATCACCAGCTGGGTACTGGAGCTGAGGCTCGAAGGGCTTCAAGTTATGGGGCACCAGGCTCCTGCTAGAAGGTTCCCACTCTTCCACGGGGTGGCAGGTGCCTGGCTCAGTAGAGGCCTCTGCATTCTCACGGGACAGCCCGTGCATTCTGCCTCACTGGCAGAGCCCTGCAGTAGCCCCACATGTGTGGCCCAGCAGCCATTTCACTTTATCACAAATGTGAGCACCAGGCTGACATGACCACCAGAAGGGAACTTTTCCAGGCAAAATGCCTGAGCGCCCCAGCCAAGCCTTTGACACACATAAAGTTGCACTCAAGCTTTGGGCCTCACTGGCCTTTGGGGGAATAAAATCTGATTTAAAATTAAGAGAACATGACCAAGTACCTTGTAAAAAATTGGCTTTATTTGTCACTTATTCACCTTGTCTCAGTTATGCCATTTTGGCGTCCACAGTGACAGTCCCCTGGAAGCTGGGGTCAGTCCCCACCCACCCACTGTGACCATCACCCACAGGGTGTGAGTATGGGCCTTGCAGGGCCCAGCCGATGGTTACAGGCTGCAGGCAGGACTATGGGGCTCCTCCTGAGGCCTGGCGCCCTCCAGTCCCCAGCCCACCAGCTTGGGTACAGCTGCCTGCCTGCCAGAGGCCAAGCATTCCTAAGCATGGGCTGGGGAGGCCCTGCCCCTCTGTAGCAGCAGAGTGGGCAGGGCAGTGGGAGAACCATGTGGGTAGGAGGGCATCAGGTCTCAGAGCCTCTCCCCTGCTCAGGACTGGGTCTAGACAAGGCCACGTGTGATAGGGTGGTAAGCCCTGGACCATATGGAGGAGCCTGGGGCCCATCTTGGTTCTGCTGCTGAGTTGCTGGGTGGCTTTGGGCAAGTCCCTTCTTGTCCCTTGGTCACTCTGTTTCCTGGCTAGCACTGCCAGCGAGGTCTCCAGACAGTGTGCCCCTCTGCCAGGCTGTGGCGGTGGCCCTGTGCTTCGCAGGCTGCCGTGTGCCCACTGTCAGTGTGGAGTCTCCCTGATAGGCTGCATGCACCCCCAGGACCCCTTCTTAGGATTGGGGCATCCAGCAAAACATCCTTGGTCCCACCAATGTCTAAAGCCAGCTCGAAACCTCGAGCTCCTCAGGATCTCAGTGCCCAACTCTGCTGCCCTTGCTGCCAGGCAGTGCCTGTCCTAAGAGGGGACTCCCTCAAGGACAGAGGGAGGGTGCCCATCCCCAGGACCTAGGCCACCTGTCAGCACAAACAACTTATTCCAGATATAAACATGAGTCTTCTTATTTCAAACACTGGAGCAACTGATCAACACCACCACAGCCCACACACCCCGAACCTGACTTCATTACCGACCTTGAGCCTGTGCTGTCCTCTCTCTGCTGACAACACTGGTGATGCAGAAAGGAAGTTGGTGGCGTCTGCTCACTTGTGTGCAGTCCTAAGCATGGTAAGAAAACTGAAAACACAGCTGGGTGATCTTCAGCCCAGAAGGTGTAGTGGCTTGTGAGCACTAAGTCAGTTTCTGTCCATGTCTGATAGCCACCACAATGTCTCCCCTTGCTAGGGCAGCCGCGAGGAGACGCGTCCAGTGATGACTGGCAGAATCTAGACAAATGGACATCACTGCAAGGGTCTGTCCCCCTAGCTTGGCCAGGCTCAGTTTGGTAGAGCTGATGACCCAAGGGGACTAAACATGGAGCTAGCAGAAACAGGCAAACTCTAAGTCCAACCAGAAGAGTCAGCTAGAAGAGCCAACAGGTGCACACAGACAAATCCACAGACGGCCGGGAGTGTCTTCTGGGAAAGCCATCCCTCTCTTTTGGAAGAAGTTCTGTCCTTAAAAAAAATCACTTTTAAAATAAGGGAAAACAATGGTGTCTTAAAGAGAAGAACAGTCCTAAGCCAGATATTCCCACGCCTGATTGTGAAGGAGACATGCCAGCAAGGTCCCACGTCTCCGGGAAATACATGATCTGGTCCCAGCTTCACACCCTACTGCCAAAATGAAACGTAGACATTTCAGTTTTTGTGCTTCCAACCAGAGTGAGAAATTCCCTTTGTGGGGAAACAGGTGAGACTGCTGCAGCCGCATGCGGCACTGAGAAGGTGCAAAGGTTAAAACAAAAGTTACATGGACACTTGGGGACAATCCTATACCATTTCCACTTCTCTGGCAGTTGGCTGAATAAAATTTCACTTTCACAGTTCTTTTTGCCAATGCCAGGATAAAAAGCAAAATTTTAAATTGGAAAATGTCTAGCACTTTACACAGTGGAATGAAAGAATATGAAATTCAAAAACATTATTAAACAAAAGTCCATATGCCGCAGCAGCACGCGCCATGATGAGAGCTCCCCTCCCGAGGCGCTTCTGGAGCAGCTTCCGCAACCCGTCCAGGAGACGGGCTCAGAAGAGCAGGGCCCCCATGCTGCCGACCTCACTCTGCTCCTTAACGAAGATCTCAAAGTACTGGTAGATGATGGTGACTGCGAGCAGGATCCCAGTTCCAGACCCAATGGCGCCCAGGAAGTCAGCCAGGACTGAGAGGGCACCGATGCACAGCCCACCGAAGGCCGCGGCTGTGGGGATGTACCTGGGGAAGGGGACACAGTCAGCTCCGGGACACCCACAGAGCCCCCCTGTGAGCCAGGTGGCCAACAGGCTCACCTGGGACTTTGGGACCTAATGCCTCAAAGGCCCCTCTGCTGTCTCCTTGAAAGTCATCTACTGCCTCTAGTGCTCCAGGCCAAGGCGCTGCTGTCCAGGCAGCGGCCACACTGGCCATAGTGGCCAGGAGACTGTAACCAGACCAAACTGAGATGTCACATGAGATTTTGGAGATTTAATTTGAAGACAAGGATGTAAAATATCTCATCATGGTTTTTCTTACATTAATTATAATGTTGAAATGGTACTTTGGATATACTGGGTTAAATATATTAAAATTAATTTCACCTTTTTCTTTTTACTTTTTAAATGTGACTTCTAGAAATTAAAAAAAATTACATGTGACTTGAATTATATTTCTACTGCAGAGTGCTGTAAATTCAGCAGCTTAATATTAAGAGAATGAACTAAATTGCCTACCATCCCTGCTAGGGATTAGAAAATGATCTGAAGTTTGCAGTTCTGGCTTTTCCTGTGGTTGCTTCTTTTAGGTAAGGCCCATAGGACAACCTGGTCTGCAGCTGACTTTGTAGACAGCTTTGTAGGAATACAGCCATGCTCATTTGTCTGTGTCTGTCTGTGGCTGCTTGTGAGTGACGATGGAAGAGATGAGTAGTTGTAATGGAGACTGTGCAGACTGAAGAGTGCTGTGGCAGCATCTAAGGTCACCTGGACTTCGCCCTTCCTCACCTAACTGCTCCATCCCCAAGGGGACAGCTATATCTGGCACCATCACCTCTGGCCCAAACTCTCGCCACAGCCCAGCAGGTATGTGGCCTCCCCCTCTCCCTCTCTAGTGTGGTTTCGTGTATTAGCACTGACCTTCCTAAGAGACTGCAGGCTCCATCCCTTCTGCCCTGCTTCAAACGTAAATCAACCCCTTCCGTGCCCAGCCACAGCCGGCTTCTCTAGCCTTACCGCCACCTCAGGCCCCAAAATGCGCTCAGACGCCAGGACCTGCCTGCTCTGAGCTCAGACTGACCCTCCTCCAGGGTGCTCTCTTCAGCACCTCACCGGCATGAGCCAGGGTGAATGAGGGTCCTGCTGCCGCTCACAGCTGTTGCTCCCAGAACCTTTACCGCACTGTCTCCCACCTGCCTGGCCACATGCTTCCATCTCCTTACCCAGTGGCTACCTCTGGAGGAAAAGGGCTGTTAAGTGTTTATTTTTACATTTCGAGTGTCCAGTACTTAGCAAGTTCATACATATTTAACATTTAGTTCTGTCCTGTAACCCAAGGATAAGATTTAGTGACCCAGTAAGTGCTAGGGTCTATCAGGATGCCCTGCGTGGAAAGGAACAACACATGTCCACAGATGGGAGGTTGGGGACCTGGGGCCGCCACTCACCGATTGAGTTCATGGACCATGGAGGTCTCTCGGTGGCCTCTCATCACCATCTGCTGCTCCTTCAGCTGCTTTGCAACCTGCAGGGTGCCCACAGGGGAGAAGTTGGAATTGGAGGTTGAAGGGGAAACAGGCATTCCACGTGGTACTAAACAGTACCACTTCCAGCACTGACAACAGATCGCCTCTTCCAGCACTGACAATATTCATACAGAGAACTTTAAAACTGCTGCAAGGAAGTTGTATGACAAAGTCTAACTGTGGATTCAGATTCTCATACCTACAACTGATCTACTGGCTGAGCTCCATCTGTCAGCCCTTAAAGCTTCTGAACTGCCCCCTAAAGGAGGACAATTTGTCTGCATGTGTCACAGACCACTATTTATGATGAGGTGACAAATCCACACCCCTTATACTAGCCACACTTTCATCACCCTTCTAGAAGGTTTTGCTTCTACTTACATCTTTGGCAGAGGAACCTGAGACCTCAATCCACGTTTTGGAGAAGAATGCACAGGAGCCCAGCATGAACACTATGTATACAACTGCATGGACCGGGTCTTCTAACACAGAGCCAAAAGATTCTGGAGGGGACAGGTAATAGCAAAGGCCACCAACTGGATAAGCACGTGCAGGACCCCCAGAAGACGTGTCCTGGGGAAGAAGAAACCAAATGCATGTGAGTGCTCCTCATTTTACTTTAGCATCAGGGCAAAAATAGTTCTGAGCAGATGAAAGAATGCAATTTTACTCGGTGCCCATGGTACAATTTTCTTACTGAAAAGATAATTTAATGTGCTGAATTTGTAAAAGTTACAATGGAAAATATCTTTGGATGAAACATCTGTTCATGAGCCAGACACACTGACAGAAACCACTCCAACTAGGTGCATTGCTAGCTCATCTTCGAAGAGCCTACTTACCGACCAGGTGCCCAGCAGGCTGACCAGCAAGTTGCCACTGAAGCGAGCTGAGAGCATTTGGGAGATGACATAAAGGTTGGACACCAGGGCGGACTGCAGGATGATGGGGATGTTGGACGTATAGAAGAGCTTGATGGGGTAGGTGTTGTACTGGCCGCGGTAGCGGGCCGACTTGATTGGCAGGTCCACTCGGAAGCCCTGAGAAGCCAAACAGAACCAAATCCCCTTCACTGCCTCATTCCAGCCTGCTGCACAGGAGCACAGTCCAGCCGGGGACTATCCAGTGGGCCACAAGGGAGGAAATCCTGTGTGCTGGTTCTGGGGCTCCCAGTTTCTGAGAGCTTGTGCCCATTCCTTACCCACCACTGCACTCCTGCACTTTGGGGGAACATCCAGAAGGGGCCCAGAAAAGCTGGTTTAAAAATACACTGAAGGCTAGGTGGGGTAGCTTACACCTGTAATCCCAGCACTTTGGGAGGCCGAGGTGGGAGAATTGCTTGAGCCCAGAAGTTCGAGACCAGCCTGGGCAACACAGTGAGACTATATCTCTACAAAAAATAAACAAAACTAGCCGGGTGTAGTGGTGCATGCCTGTCGTCCCAGGTACTCAGGAGGCTGAGGTGGGACGATCACTTGAGCCTGGGAGGTCTAGGCTGCAGTGAGCCGAGATCACGCCACTGCATTCCAGCCTGAGCAACACGATGAGACCCTGTCTCACACAAAACAAAACATGGAAGTGAGCACGCTGGAATGATCCTTTTTTTTTTTCCCCAAAAGACAAAGCCTATCACATTACATCCACATCTGTGTGGAATATGGAGAAAAGCCTGGAGGCCACACACCCAAATCCCAACAGCGTTTCTCTCTAGCTGGTGATGTTTCCTGAGCTTTTACACTAGCTCTGAGGCAGGGCCACTACAGCAGTGGCCTCACACCTTGCAACAGTTCCTTACGGTGTTTTTAATCATAAACAGAAAAGCTAAACTTTTCTAGGAATACAACCTCTCCCTCTGAAACCCTTGGAGAGTAGAAAGGGTTTATTTTTATGAATTCCCAGTACCCATAACAGGGCTCAGAATACAGAGGATTTAAAAATTAAATACTTAAAGCTGGGCGCAGTGGCTACCGCCTGTAATCCCAGCGCTTTGGGATGTGGAGGCGGGCGGATCACGAGGTCAGGAGATCGAGACCATCCTGGCTAACACGGTGAAACCCTGTCTCTACTAAAAATACAAAAAAAATTCACCAGGCGTGGTGGCGGGCACCCGTAGTCCCATCTACTTGGGAGGCTGAGGTAGGAGAATCTCTTGAACCTGGGAGGCAGAGGTCACAGTGAGTCAAGATCGTGCCACTGCACTCCAGCCTGGGCAACAGAGCAAGACTCCGTCTCAAAAAAAAAATTAAATTCTTAATGATCTGACTGCAAATTCTGGCAAAGCCCCTAAAGAGTTAGCTTTTTATTAAGCAGGAATCTGGCTTAGTCTCAGCAGAAGGAATAGGAAAAGCATGTAGCTGCTATAAATACCTTTCACAAACATCAAACTACCTTTTATCTCTGTCCCTTCTTTTTAATAAACACCAAAAATACAAAGTGGACCATCAAAAAATACAAAGATCAATCCAATTACAGGGAAACAACTAGCAGTTCAGGTTTCTTACTCAGAAGCAAGTTTAAAAGATGGAATACTTTTAAAGGTAAGACAGCTCAAGAAGACAGGCCTTTTCCGAGATGCTGAAGTTACCTATAAATATCACACAAATTTTCTATAAGAGAGCAATGAGGTTTCAGAGCTAGAGTACTCTTTGCTTCTCTTGAACTAAGAACTTAGAAATATATCTTCTTACCTGTTGATAGGCCCAACCCAAAGGAACATGATTTCACAAATGTTAGAACTGCCTTAATTTTGTTTCGTTAATGGCAGGTCCCATGACTCAATGAACGCGCTTGTCCAGCTCATCTGGAAACCTGCTGCCTTCACATACCATCTCATTGTTTCCATACAGTATGATGACAGTGCACCCCACAGAGCGGGGGACTGCACACAAGGCATCCTGACACTTAACTCCAGACCACGGAAACTCCCTGGGGTTGGATCTGGACGCACCTGGAAATAGATGACCACTGCAAAGACAAAGATGGTGGCAATGAGGTTCATGAGGTTGGGGAGATTCTGGCGGTAGAACGCCTCCCGAAGGGCTCGGACCTTGTCTGTGCGTGTGGCCAGCAGATGGAAAAGTGCAATGATAGCACCTTCAAATTCCATTCCTGTTGGCAAAGGAGGACATAAATGTGAAGAAACAAACAGGCAACTCAATTTGCTTCTAGGCTTCTTAGCAGAGAAAAATAAAAAGAGGAAAACAAACTTAAGTTATTAGACACATGGTGCCCATAGCCACAGGGATACAGCATGTATTCTACTCATCCCTCACTTCTCTTCTGTAGAGAATTCAAACTACAGAAACGGGCTATTCTGTTTTTTTTTTTTTTTTTTTTTGACAGGGTCTCTCTCTGTTGCCTTCGCTGGAGTGCAGTGGTGTGGCAGCACCTCACTATAGCCTCAACCTCCTCCTCCTGGGCTCAAGTGATCCTCCTATCTATTTGGAGCCTTCCAAATAGCTGGGACTACAGACGTGCTACCACACCTGGCTAATTTTTTATTTTTGTACAGTTGGGGTCTCACTATGTTACCCAGTCTGGTCTTGAACTCCTGACCTCAAGCGATCCTCCTGCCTCACCCACTCAAAGTGTTGGGATTACAGGTGTGAGCCACAGCACCCAACCACTATTCCACTTTTTAAAATTAACTAGTCTCATTTCTTAGGCACATGAGTCAGTGGCCACCAGAGGTGTGGAATGATGATAATTTACAAAAATAAAAGCAGACTCTGCTGAACTCTAGCTGGAAGGGGTCACCCACTGAAGAGGGGACTCAGAGCCGGCAAATCTACTTTCCTGGAAAATCCTGAGAAGCACAAGTACCCATTCAACAGCTCTGAAGTGCAGGCTGCCCCTGGCTGGTGAGTGGGGAAGCTCCAGCTCTCTGCTCCTCATACCAAGGGTACAAGTACAGAGGATGTGCTTGCATCCACCATGTGGCCCCATCCAAATCACACTGTGCCAGGAGATGCTCCTGAGGGAGGCAGGCCTAGGGGTGGAGTGAGCTTACTGAGGGACTGAGGGAAACGGGAAGGGGACCCAATCTGAGAACCAGACAACAGAGTAACAAGTGAGAGGAAGGCGGGGAGTGTGGTGCATTATTAAGGCCTAAGTTTTAGATATTAGCAAGAAATTCATTTAAGTTAAAAAACTAAAAAGTGAAAGAAAGAAATAAGTGGTAACCTCTGCCGTTCCAGGACGGTGTAACCATCCCATAATGGAAGCCTGGCAACTCACAGTGCTTCTACTGGCAGGAAGCTGGCATTACTTCCAGAAACAGGGTCTCTGTGGGCAATGTGGGGTCATGGTATCGGTACTCTGAGGAGCACTTTTTAAAAAGTCAAATAGGAGTCGGGCACGGTGGCTCACGCCTGTAATCCCAGCACTTTGGGAGGCTGAGGTGGGTGGATCACAAGGTCAGGAGTTCAAGACCAGCCTGGCCAAGATGGTGAAACCCCGTCTGTACTAAAAATACAAAAAAATTAGCCGAGCATGGTGGCGGGCGCCATACTCAGGAGGCTGAGGCAGAAAGCTGCTTGAACCCGGGAGGTGGAGGTTGCAGTGAGCTGAGATGGCACCACTACACTTGAGTCTGGATGACAGAACAAGACTCCATCTCAACAACAACAAAAGTCAAATAGGGACTATATTTGATGGCCACTTTGGAGTAAAATTTATTTTACATGACAGATTAAATAGGAAAACTGAAACTGAAGGCCAGACCATACTTAGAGGACCCATCTAGTACTGTGGAACTTATCAAATGTGTCCATTCCCTTGTGCTTAACAGTGAAATAGAGTGAAATGTAAGAAATGAAGACATCCCACAAAAAGGAAAGCTTCTATTCAACCAAAATAGCTTGGTAGCTGAGGGAATGGGAAGAGTAACCAAATTGATGGTATGTGGGGTTTTCCTTTTAAAAGCACGTTAAATAAAAACTTGAGAAGGGATCACTTTACCCCAAAGCTAATAATTCTGTCCTCTGGACCTAGACCTGGATGGTGAGCCTAGAGAGGTGGCCCAAATCTGTAGTTCAGTTCACGAGCCATTCAGACCCCCAAGTGTCTGACACTGAGGTTGGGTGCTGCAGATGTGACATCTCCAGATTGTGTCTCTGGATGCTGTCAGGAGTAGGTTCTGCTCCTTGATTTTCCTTTCATAGAACAAATTTTCCAAGTTTCACTTTTACCCCTCCCATGACTAAAAAGCAAATGAATCTAGGAAAAGGTGAAACTAAAGAACTCAAAAGCACTGTCCTCAAGTTTCTAACACATGATAGCTGGGACCACCTGCCACATCTTCCTGGACCATTCAGAGATGACATGTCAGGCAGACCAGCTAACCAATGTGACCACTGACCTCCTCTGCTGTGGCTTCTGTGAAAGAGACACCATGTCCTGACTGGCCATCATGTCCTCATTGCACCCTGTGGTGGTCTTTCGTCAGTTCCCATCCTTTCCACCTTTTGGTCCTGTGTGACAAGGCTGGCCTGTTTCCCCACGGTATCGAATTTGGGACTAATTCCCAGTTCTGGATTGTTCTTGCTGCCCAGGGAAGCAGCAGTGATTACTCTCTCTGCCTATAGCATCTCATTCACAGCCTCCCCCATCCCAAGCCAAGCTGCAACGTCTCCAGGCACAGCTGCAAAGCTGCCGTCCCAGCTGTGCCCTCTGTGTGGCTCTCCCTGCCCCTCCTCACCAGGCTCTTCCTCCAGCACCACTCACTGCCCACATGCAGGCCATGGGGCACAGCCCTTCCTGAATGCATCTCGTGTCAGCCAGGTCCCAAACATGAGCAACTGACATTTAGACACATTGACTTCAAGGCCAGACAAACCCACCTTTGCGTCTTAGTTTTCCCCCACCTTGAAAGTGCCTCTCTGGTCCCCTCTCTTACTTGCTTCCTCCAAATGCCCTGACACAATGCTCTCCTGTAGGATGGCTTGGTTGGGGCTGGATTACTGCTGTACACACCTAGCTGCTCTCTCTGCCTTTCAGTGCAGAGCAAATCACTCCTTCCAAACTCTGGCTCCCATCACTCAATACCCTGCTGCAGAATGTAACATGAGCCTCCGGTGGCTACTACTGGGCTGCTAAGCCACCAGGGCCTTCTCCTCTGACTTTACTTCCTTCCCACTCAGGCGCTCCCCAAAGGCCAGTCACCATGATGGTCTTGTCAAATACCTGAACTCCTACAATGCCTTCCCTCTCCTGCCTTTTCACATCCTGGCAAACTTTGCCTTCCAGACCTGCTTCTCCCAATTTACCTTGGATTTCCTAAAATTATACAAAGTACCTAAGGAAGCATCAAATGTGACCTTGCCCACTCTTCTCTATGGCTCCCTACTTCAAGCTCCACTATCCTTTGTAACTTGCTAGGCACATGCAGCCTTCACTTGTCTGGGGACCAGTTTTCCATCTCATTAATGAGATAATATGGTCTCTGGAGGCCAAGGACTCTGTTTCCAACATTCAATTAAAAGAAAACTCTCAAATAATGCATGATTATTTCTCCTGGAATACTCCTCAGTGAAGATATTTAGTGTCAAAAATGTTTATTTCCTTTCCCTAAAAAGTCACACTCTCTAAGGCTTCCCTTGTATGTTTTGACCTTTTTATTAAAAACATGCTCTGTTACAAGATTTCCGTGGCACTTAGTGGATGTAGCACAGCATGCTAATATTTGATATGCATCTACCAGGACCAGGCATCACGTAATTTCATGCTGCTTCTCATTTCATCCTGGTAACCAAGATTCAGTGGTGAGGGAATCTGCCCAAAGCCACCTATGTACAACTAACAGGAACAGCCAGGATTTGAACGCAGGTGCTAAGCTCCAAGTTCAGGCCTTTTCAGAAAGCTGCCCCTTGCATGACCAAGTGCTTTGCTTTAGGAATTTCATTTTTAGAAATTTAGTCACTGAGAGCAGCTGCCAAAATATACAAAGATGAACATATGAGGACGTTCACTGTTTCAATATTAACAATAAAAAAAACCTGGAAATGACTTAACATTGCTTTATCGTTGCAATATAAGGTTATACTGTGCTAAGAAAAGTGAAGCAGGATTGTGTATTCTGACATGCCGAACATTCAGGAGATATTTTTATATGAAAAGTGCAGGTCGGGCGCGGTGGCTCAAGCCTGTAATCCCAGCACTTTGGGAGGCCGAGACGGGCGGATCACGAGGTCAGGAGATCGAGACCATCCTGGCTAACATGGTGAAACCCCGTCTCTACTAAAAATACAAAAACTAGCCGGGCGAGGTGGCGGGCGCCTGTAGTCCCAGCTACTCGGGAGGCTGAGGCAGGAGAATGGCGTAAACCCGGGAGGCGGAGCTTGCAGTGAGCTGAGATCTGGCCACTGCACTCCAGTCCGGGCGACAGAGCGAGACTCCGCCTCAAAAAAAAAAAAAAAAAAAAAAAAAAGAAAAGTGCAAGTTAGGTATCATTATAATTATAAGCCTATTTGTGTTTTTAAAACTTTGCAGTTTTAAAAACTTTTCTGATTTTAAAAATCAGAAGAGATAAACCTAAAACTGATATAATTTTTCTGTGGAACGGGGGGATTTTTGTCTTCTGCTTTGCATTGCTTAATAGTTTTTGCTGAAAGCTGTCGCCACTAGAGGAGCACACGGCCCTTACCTCGGCCAGTGTTGACAGTGGTGGGGCTGAATGCCTTCCATACGATGGTTTCACAGATGTTAGTTGCAATGAAGAGGGAGATACCAGAACCAAGGCCATATCCTTTTTGCAGGAGTTCATCCAAAAGTAGGACAATTAAGCCAGCAACAAAGAGCTGTAAAAATTTAAAAATACAAGACTATGTGTTACTGCTCCCCATGGACATTGTTCCGTCCTTCAGTAATTGGGTTCTCTGATATAAATGCTGAAGACAGAGTGAGATCACATCCTCAGTCCCAGACAGTGGTCAGTAGAGCCTTTCTCTGCTGAATTCAGAGGGCTAACCCAGAGTCTTAGGCTTCTGCTTCCTTTCAGTAGGAGTTCCTTTTAGGTGTGGTTGATATTCGTTATGTGAGAACTGTAGGTAAGTGTGAGGGGCTACTCAGAGGGAGATGTTAGCGTAACAATTACCTGAATGGTGATTAGCAGGCAAATGCCAGCACCCATTTCAGAAGGGTCCCCATACATCCCGGTCATCACATACACGATAGACTGGCCGATAGTAATGATCATGCCAAATACTAGAATTAAAAGAAAGAAGTGTTTTCCAAGCGGGTCACTACACAGAGCAAAAGAAACAGTTCAGAAACACCCACTCAACGCCAGGCACAGGGGAGAACAAAGATGAAGAGCAGTGATACTACCTCCAAGGGGCTCGACTGAGAACATGCTAAACCATCACATCAGCAAAGTACATGATGAACCAAAAGCCTTTTAACAAAAGCACACTTGTTCTTTAGTTTCACCCTTTCCTAGATTCACTTGCTTTTTAATCATGGGAGGAGTAAAAGTGATACTTGGAAAATGTGTTCTATTCAAAGAAAATCAGGGAGCAGAACCTACTCCTGACAGCATCCGGAGACAATCTGGAGACGTCACACCTGCAGCACCCAAACTCAATGTCAGGCACTTGGGGTCTGGATGGCTCATGAGCTGAACTACAGATTTGGGCCACCTCTCTAGGCTCACCATCCAGATCTGGGTCCAGGGGACAGAATTATTAGCTTTTGGGTAAAGTGATCCCTTCTCAAGTTTTTATTTAATGTGCTTTTAAAAGGAAAACCCGACATACCATCAATTTGGTTACTCTTCCCATTCCCTCAGCTACCAAGCTATTTCGGTCTAAGAGAAGCTTTCCTTCTTTTTTTTTTTTTTTTTTTTGAGACAGAGTCTCTCTCTGTTGCCCAAGTAGGCTGGAGTGCAGTGGCGTGATCTCGGCTCACTGCAACCTCCACCTCCCAGGTTCAAGCAATTCTCCTGCCTCAGCCTCTAGAGTAGCTAGGATTACAGCACATGCCACCACACCCGGCTAAATTTTTGTATTTTTAGTGGAGACAGGGTTTCACCGTGTTAGCCAGGATGGTCTCCATCTCCTGACTTCGTGATCTGCCCGCCTCGGCCTCCCAAAGTGCTGGGATTACAGGCATGAGCCACCGCGCCTGGTGAGTTAAATTTTTCTATAAAACACTTGCCAAATAACTACTATGTGCCAGGCACTGTGGCAGTGATTATTTAATCCATACGACAGCTCTGAAGTAGCCATTACTTCCTTCTAAGTAATAATGAAATGGTGGCCAAGGGTGCTAAGACCTCCAAGCTCTGATCCTTCCCTCCATTACACAGCCTCAGGAGCACTCCAGACACTCTCCCCTGCCTTGCCCGGCCCATCCCCAGCACCTAGCACCTCTGCTCTCCCAGAACTGCTCATGCTAACACAGGCCATGGAGCAGGGTTGGCAGGCCAAGGAGGTTGCAGCACAAAAGAAAAAACTGTTTGGGCTGGGCATGGTGGCTCACGCCTATAATCCCAGCACTTTGGGAGGCCGAGGCAGGTGGATCACGAGATCAGGAGTTCAAGACCAGCATGGCCAATGTAGTGAAACCCCATCTCTACTAAAAACACAAAAATTAGCCAGGTGTAGTGGCACGCACCTGTAATCCCAGTTACTCAGGAAGCTGAGGCAGGAGAATTGCTTGAACATGGGAGGCGAAGGTTGCAGTGAGCCAAGATTGCATCACTGCACTCCAGCCTGAGCAACACAGTTAGACTCCATCTGCCGCCCCCCGCAAAAGAAAAAGAAAACCTGTTTGATGCCATTATAGCAAATACAAATTCTCCAACTATAGACATCAGATTATTCACAATCTTTCTTACACTTTTGGGCCCCGTTGAAGAGAGCTCGGTCTTTTGGGGTGTCACCAACTTCAATTATCTTGGCGCCAGCCAAGAGTTGCATTATAAGGCCAGACGTGACAATGGGAGAGATCCCCAGCTCCATCAATGTGCCTTGAGGAAACGGAGAAGCAAAACAGTCAATATTAGCTTGGAAACATAGTACATTATTTTAAAAATGAATGAGCAAAATTTGACTGGGTAACCTTTATATGAAACTAATGTGTTTCAGTTTCCTAGCTGCATTTAATTTAGAGAACCCCAAAATATCAACGATTAGTGTATAATTCAATTTATTCTGTTCAGCCTGCGAGGCAACATCTTATTCTGTTTAGGAAGTCACATGGTGTCTAAACAGATTGCTGCATTTAAATTCACCATAAACAGATTCATTCTGGTTTTAGAGATAAGAAACGTTTGTCTCTTCATCAGTTAATAAAAAAAGGATAACATTCAAATAATTCCCAGAGTCTGGAAAGGGAGCCTGTACAATTGTATCTAGTTGTGAATAAGCCTCTACTTCCCATTATGTTAAAATGAGCTATACGTCCAACTGATTTGGAATTTAATTCAACTATGTTTTTAAAATGAGTTAATCAAATGCAGTATCAACATACATATTCAGAATCCTCCCAAGTCCCATAGGTAACTGGTTAGAGGATACAAAACACTGTTACATATTTTTTGACAACATATGTAACCTATAGATATGAAAAAGATACAGCTGAAAAACAAATTATATATTCTGAAGAATGTTATCAATGGAAATGTCATCATTTCAGGTATTCAAAAAGTATTCTAGTTGTTTTTCCATGTTTTTATTCTTTCTATAGCATAGACTTATCTTGTCAATACAGGTTTTGTACTGCACTCAAATACGATTCCAAATATGATGGTATGCCTTGGTGCTGAACTCAGCATTTAATAAGGCTACTCAACACAGCATACTAACATTCTTCACTCTATTTTCCAAGTCACTCTCTAAGTTCCATATAAAGCCAAAGCCTATAATTTAACTAAGTGAAGCTAAGTAAGCCCACACTCTACAGAGAAAAGACAGAGCCAGAGTCCTACCTCTGTTAGAGGCTAGAATCACTCTCATCCAATAGAAAGGGTCAGCTGAATCTGAAGACATGATCCCAAACAGGGGAATCTGGGAATAGGCAAAGAGCAAAACAGTCAGCACACCTGTTTCCAGCTACTTTTATCCCCCTCCCCAATACGAAATACAAGCCTTAGCTTACCTGGCAGCACACTAAGAAGATAAAGAGGGTGATAGCGGTCCACAGCACTTTCTCTTTAAACTGAATCTAGAGTAGAAGCGAATGAATTAAAGCAGGGAGTTACTTTCAAAAGCAAATTAATAAAAATGGACTCAAATCAGACCCCTTTCTCTAAAAATGGACTCCAACCAGACCCTTTCCTCTGTTCAGCAGAGAAGCTGAACCATGTACCAAACATAAGTACCATGTACTGCGTAACTTCCACAGAGCACAATGCAAGGGCCTATAGGCATCACCCTAGTTCACCTCACACCACAGAGAGTTATCTTTATTTTACAACTCAGTCTTAGAAGACTAAATAATTTGTCCCAAACCCCAATGCTAAAAAGTGAGTTTGAGTCCCAAACTGTACTTTTAACCATTAGCATTAACAGTTAAGACTCAAGATCGAAGAATGTCACAATAGAACATGACTTGTAAAACACACGAGCAACCACTTTTCATTTGAGTGTAAGTCACAAAACCTTGTTATTCTGGAGTCAGGTAATTTGGAATTGCTCAATAGTGTATTTTCTATGAATTAAGGGTAAAATAGTGTAATAAACAATATTGGGGAAGGGCAGGAGAGTTGCACGTTTTACCTATTAGTAACATCTGTTAAGGATTTTCACATCTTCTCAGGTACATAGGTTGCACAGGTGACAAGAATCGCTGTAAAAATGACTATTAAGTATCATAAGAAAGGTTTAGACCTCCCACCCAAAGCCTCTGTCTTTAAAGAGTAGAGTGGGAACTATTCCAGGTTTTCTGCCTCTGAAACTGAGTGTCTTCACTAGTGTCTGCTGCCTACACTAGACTAATGGCTTTAGAGGGCTTAACAAATATGAATTATTGTACAGACGGAAGATTCTGAGGTTGAAATACCTTGTGAGAGACTGACAGTATTAAGTGAACAAAACTGTGTTCTTTAAAAACACTTCTAGGCAGGCACTGAGTCAGCATTCCCGGCCCTCTGGCCAGAACAGGAGTCAGTCCTCTAACTATACATGCAGGCAAAGTAGGGCACAGTCATACAGCCACACAAGGGTGGTGTGAACTAGTGTTCAGATACTTCATCCAAAGGTGAGGGCATTCACAGGACTCTTCTACTCTTGAGAATGCTCCTCTTCCCACCTATCATCCCACCACACTAAGAAAGTAGAAAGTGGCCAAGAAAAGGCAGCGCCATTTCAGAGTAACCTGTCTGAAATGAATCTTGACGGGAAACAAACAGCAGACAATTTTTTCAAGACTTTTTAATCACCAAGTCCCCTCTCCTGGTTACAATCAAATTTAACATCAAAACCCCAAAAGCTCTTTTTCCAAGTCCTGTCTCCTCTGCCTCTCTCTAGCCCCTAAATCCATTCTTGCTCAGTACCGCAGTTCATCCTCTGATGTGAAAAGCCTCTAAACCAACTCTAGTCCTCTCCCTTCCTTCCAAAGTGACATTCTCATGTCTGGCCCTTGTTATTCATCTCCTATTGTTCCCCACCTTCCATTATGTTCTATCAATAGGAACTACATCTAACAACCCCTCATCCAAACATGCTACACTCTTGTCACCAATGCCTTTGCAAACGATATACTCCTTTTACTTGGAATTCCTTTCCATCCCTTCAAGGAGACTTCTATTTGTCCTTCAAAACCACCATAGGACATCATGTCTTCCAGAGTTAATCCCTTCCTGAGCCACTGCTATACCTTGCACATATTTCCCTTGTTCCATCTACCACACTGAGTTACAAGGCCAATGTCACATAGCTACTAAGGAGCGATGTAAAGAGTGGGACCTAGGCTTGCCTGCCTCCAGAGCCATACCCCTCCACTACATTGGAATTGAGGGGTAAAGTTTTACAAATTCGTCCATTAAAAGAAGCACATGGACATTTCTATGAAACTATTTTAAGTAAAAAACGAAAGTGGATTCCAAGAACCCAAGTGTCCATGTGAATGCTTTAACAACAGTTTGAAAAATAATGTGAGGGGCCGGGTGCGGTGGCTCAAGCCTGTAATCCCAGCACTTTGGGAGGCCGAGACGGGCGGATCACGAGGTCAGGAGATCGAGACCATCCTGGCTAACACGGTGAAACCCCGTCTCTACTAAAAACTACAAAAAAAAAACTAGCCGGGCGAGGTGGCGGCGCCTGTAGTCCCAGCTACCCGGGAGGCTGAGGCAGGAGAATGGCGTGAACCCGGGAGGCGGAGCTTGCAGTGAGCTGAGATCCGGCCACTGCACTCCAGCCCGGGCGACAGAGCGAGACTCCGTCTCAAAAAAAAAAAAAAAAAAAAAAAAAAAAAGAAAAATAATGTGAGGACACAAACATTTTATTCTCCACTCTCTAACCTAGGAACCTGACGAAACTTTTTTTCGTTATTTGACAGCTGCACTTATACTGGCAACACTCACTCCACACAATTTCGGATTCAACACAGTTCTACATTTAATCTTTCCTTGTTTTAATACATTCGCTGTGAAAAGCAGCAGACTTCATAAAAGAATAGCCTTTATTCTCGCTATTGTGACAGCCTACATAAAAGGTACAAACTCATTTGTAAACACTAAAGTGACAGCCCTTCCCTTTAACAGATGGATACAAAGGGCATTTCCCGGAAAAAAAAAACCAACCCATGACCTGCTCCCGTTGGAAGTGAAAAAGGGAGGGTAACTCAATCTGCTATCCTAACTGAGGCCTTCTTCATTCACGGCTCGGATCCATTTTTGGGACAGGGCAACCGGAGGCTTTGTTCTCGGAGCAACTTCCACCAAAGATGCTCCAAATACAGCACGATGACTTCGGTGGAAATTTCCACACAACCAGGTCACCTTTCGACAGCTCTCCGGAATAACAGAGCACTACTACACTCCAAGGCAAGAGAAGGGAGAGTTTCCATTGCCGTGCTGAAGCCATTTTTAATCATACTGTAAACTTCCAGAGTCCAGACAGTTTCCTGAAACCTTCTTTGTTGGCAATTTGGGGTACTTACCTTCCTCTCCGGCTTCTGAATTTCCGGCAGGATGACACAGAAGGGTTTGATGACTTCCAGAAATTTGACTTTGATGGGAGAAACAAAACAGGAAGAGTTAGAACACAGAGAACTAACCGTCCGCGCTACCCAGGGAAGCCTTCTGCCCAGGACGAGTGAGAGCAGGGGCCAGGGGAGCCAGCCGCACCCGGGACTCGTGGGGATACTCGAGAAGGGTCGGGGACACCGGCCGCGTTCTGCAGGGGGCCGGGCAGGGCTGGCCGGCGGGCGCTGGACCGCACGGGTGAGGGGAAAGGGGATCTGATCCGTCCCGGCCTCGGTAGAGCTGCCCCTGCAGGACTCACTTGCCATGGCGGCGGCTGCTCGGGCTCCGGGTCCCGCTTCGGCTCAGCTCTGCTCCGCGTGACGCGACGCTGCCCGCGGCCCAGTCTGTTCCACCGCACAGCACCTCCGCCGAGAGACACGTCAGTGCTAGCCCGGCGGCGAGCGGCACGGCGAGGCGTGGGGCGGGGCCGGGGCCGGGGCAGGGCCTCAGGTCGCTTCCGCTTCCTGCCACGCGCGTCCGCCGGCCGCCGCGCCTCGCCGCGGCGCGCCGCTTACGCCGAGACCACAAGCCCCGGCATGCAGCGGGGCTCCTGGGGGCCTGTCGCGAAGGAGCGTGGCGCGCGGGGCACGCCGGGACTGGCGGTGTGCGGCTGCGCAAACTTGTAACGCGAGAGCGCGTGGTGAGAGTGTGTCACGTCTCTGGAGACGGGGACGGTGCGGTCCGACGAACAAACTGAGGCAGGCGCGAAGCGTCGTGTGCGCGTGTGGCCCTGAGGGCAGGCGGAGACCCTGGTGGCTCCCATACGCGTAACAGCACTCACTGCTCTTTGACGTTAGTGAATAGAACGTAAGCTCCCTGGAGCAAGGACCTTGTCCCAGCGTCGACCGCGGCGCCAGTCACCTCGTAGGTCCCAATCATTACCTGCTGAGTAGGGCGCGGGCTGGTGGGGCTTACCGAGCACCCTCGCTGGTTGAGTCATTAAACAAACCCGGAGGCCTGTCGTGGGTGTAGGATCCCTTCCATCTGAGAACGAATGGGATGAGTTTCTGAAGAGACTTGGCCCGAGAAGGGCCGGGGCAGCTCGGGAAGTAGCCTCACGGAAGAATTCAGGAAGGACTCCTGGGAGAGTACCTTTGTGCTGAGCCTTGATGGATTCTGGCAAGAAGGAATGAGGGAAGAGGGTGTTCCAGGTTGAGGAGACTGGTGTGGACAAGGCGTGGCGGTGTGATTGCCCAGAATGAGTGGGAAAGGGGGATAACGGGTAGGGCAAGGGATGCTGGGGCTGGGGGTTGGAATTTACTTTCAGGCATCTGTAGTCAGCAGGTATAATGTCATCTAAGAGAAATAGATTTCATGCTGTGAGCATTTAGCGGGGAGAAGGAGGGCATGCTTTGTGGGATCAGGCGAGGTTTCATGGAGCTAAACCTTGACCAGGACAGATAGAGTTGGAGGTACGTATGTGGCAAGATGCTTTTTTGCTTTTAATTTAGGTGTCAACTATTTGGATTTTTCCATTCTCTCCCATTTCTAGCAGATAAACAGGTTTTGTAAATCCTTGGCTCAGAAAGTTGGACAGGACAGGAACTCTTTTTTGGAATACAAACCCACTGGTGGAAAAATCAAAGGACTACTGGAAACAGGCTGATAACTTTAGTGAAGTGGTCTAGGTGTCACATCACTTGATATCCATCCCCCACCCAAAAGGGGAAAAAGAAGACACTGACTGTTCATTCAGACTCTGAAA
Source organism: Trachypithecus francoisi (assembly GCF_009764315.1). Taxonomy (NCBI): domain Eukaryota; kingdom Metazoa; phylum Chordata; class Mammalia; order Primates; family Cercopithecidae; genus Trachypithecus; species Trachypithecus francoisi. Next base: position 61,152,034 of record NW_022681453.1, read on the forward strand.
TGCAACCCATCTTCACTTCCAGGACCCACTGATGATCTCTTCTGGAGTTTTGGCCTGAAGCTAAAACTGGCAGCCCCTGGACTAAGTTCAGCATATAGACTAGATTCGATATTTAGCCTGTATGCACCCTGCACCATATTGATGGTTACAATGTTGAAATATTTCGAGGGTAAATAATTTCATGGTAATTACAATAAATGTTACAATTAATGATAGAAATTTTAACATAAACTCATTGGTTTGTGTTAATAGTTGTAGGATGTCATTTCCATTGACAATAGGCCTCCTGTTGTTTCCACATTATGACACAATCTGGCCTGTGTCACTGCAGGGACTGCAGCCGAGTTACATGTGTTAAAACACTAATTGCTTTAGGAGAGTCACTAGTTTAAAATACTTTTATTGGACTGGGTGCAGTGGCTCATACCAGTAATCCCATATTTTGGGAGGCTGAGGCAAGAGGATCACTTGAGCCCAGGAGTTCAAGACCAGCCTGGGCAACATGGCAAAACCCTGTCTCTACAAAAAAATACAAAAAAAAATTAGCCAGGCATGGTGGCACATGCCTGTAGTCCCAGTTACTGGAGAGGCTGAGGTGGGAGGATCCCTTGAGTCTGGGAGGTCGAGGCTGCAGTGAGCTGAGATCTTGCCACTGCACTTCAGCCTGGGTGATGACAGAGTGAGACCCTGTCTCAAAAAATAATAAAATACTTCTATCGTAAGCACATACATTAATTCTTCAGAAAATAGGTATGCAGTGTTTTATATTTATATATTTAAGATTTTATTAGGGAATATCAGAAACATCCACCTAGAATGAGACAACAAAAATCTGGATGAAGTTTCAATACTTTTAAGTATGATAAATGTAAATCTTGATATCTGCAGAAGGAACAAGAAATTTATAACAATAATGAATCCCAGCCTGGAACTTCTTTTGATACTGTTTAAGAATCAGCACAAAATAAAATTTATTATTTATAAGATAAACTTTATTACATAAACTCTATAGTTTTGTAATGAAAAAATAATTTTTCAACCAAAAATTTGTGTGACATTGCTAGTGACAGAAATGTTGGGTATTTAGTGCTCAGAAGTTCTGTTGTTAAAAGATCAAAGTGTTAAACATATATTTCATCAGAATGCTCTTAAAGCTTGTGCAAGTGAAGAAAATTTGTGATTATCGAGAAAAAAAGTTAAAAGAATATAATCAGTTTCATACATTAAGTATTTGAAAACTTAGAACTCCCAGAAAGGTTATCAGAGTGAGGATAAAGCAATCAAAAAGATTTAGGGCCAAGCTCGCTGGCTCATGCCTGAAATCTCAGCACTTCAGGAAGCCACAGTGGGCAGATTGCTTGAGACTAGGAGTTCGAGACCAGCCTGGCCAACATGGTGAAATCTCACCACTGCTAAAAATAAAAAATTAGCCCAGCATGGTGGTGCATGCCTGTAATCCGAACTACTCAGGAGGCTGAGACATGAGAATGGCTAGAACCCGCAGGGGTGGAGGTTGCAGTAAACCGAGATCTCATCACTGCACTCCAGCCTGGGCAACAGAGCAAGACTCTGTCTCAAAAAAAAAAAAAAAAAAAAAAGAAAAGAAAAAGATTTGGAAGGTACTGTCAGAATTTTTAGCACCACTATATAGTAATTGAGCATTTCACACACATTTCCTGGAATTTCAAAGGGATTAATATTGATATGAACACGCCATTCTATTGTGGACACACCTGTTAAAAACCAGATGTACCCAAATCAGAAAACAGCTTTTTGAAAAATACATAAATCAGAGGTATATTTAAAGTCATCATCTAAGAAGCTTCATTTTTTAATGTATGTTTTAATAATTAAAATGCAAAGTTAAAGGTTTTTGAATATAATGGTTTTTGTTGATCTTATGACACTGGGAAACATTTAGTACACTGTATTGTCTTTATTGTGAGTAGACAAGAAAGAATTATATTTGAGATATAGTTCCATAAAGATGTAATTGTAACATTGTACCAAATAAGAAAATTGTCATTGGATTTTATACAGAAAGTGCTAATACAATTCTAGAGAGAGTACGGAGTTTCAGCCAAAAGTTTAGAAACAGTGGATGTTTTAATTTGGCACTAAGTTATCAAATTCAATTTTGGATAAATCAATATAATAAGAGAACTCATGTTTTTCTTGATAAACTATATTTACTACCACACACCAAATAAATAGCAGAAATAACTAAATTAAGTAATACAAATTGAACCTTGATGGACAAGCCTGCAGTGCTCAATCTGCAGAAGCAATGTGGAAGTCAGTAAGTTCTGCATTCAAACGCTCTACCGCTGAGCTATACCCCTTGTGGTGGAAGTCAGTCAGTTCTGTATGTTCACTGTAGTGGACACAAATGCAGTGACTGTTTGAAAAATTGAAAAATATATTTTAAAGAGTTTGGGCCTTAATAAATGGTAGTTTAATGGAGACGTCAGTATTTTAGAGTTTTTTTGTTTTGAGATGAAGTCTCGCTCTGTTGCCCAGACTGGAGTGCAGTGGCACAATCTCAGCTCACTGCAACCTCCATCTCCCAAGTTTAAGTGATTCTCCTACCTCAGCCTCCCGAGTAGCTGGGATTACAGGCATGCGCCACCATACCTGGCTAATTTTTGTATTTTTAGTAGAAATGGAGTTTCACCATGTTGGCCAGGCTGGTCTCAAACTTCTGACCTCAAGTGATCTGCCCACCTCAGCCTCCCAAAGTGCCGGGATTATAGGCTTGAGCCACCGTGCCTAGCAGTATTTATTTTAGCTTTATAAGAAAACATGTTTTAGCTATTAGAGCTGACATTATTTCAATAAACTGTAAAGCAGTTGGACGTATGTAAACAAAGGGAAGTTTGAAACAAGTGGAAGTTATTATGGATGAGAAAAAATAGGTATCCTGTTTAAAAAAAAAAGTGAAGTATCAATTCCGAGAGAAAAATTACTGGATTTTCTAATAAATCAATGTATTTGATGACAACAGTGAAAAATGTAATAAACTCTTAAACCCTTTCAATTTGTTAAATCTTGAAATAAACCCTCCTGGTTTGTGAAGCTCCATGAATTGAGAGTGAACAGAACATAGTGAATAAGCCAGTAAGTTAAAAGGTATTTCAATAAGTGATTTTTGTGACTTAGTCAATAACATAGATACTGAATCAGTTCTGTATGTTGTTAGACTATTTTATAAAGTCTATAGAATGTTTAATTGCTATTGATAAGAAACTGAGGATTCCACACTAAAAACAGTATCATTGATGTTAAGGAAATTCTCTACTTAATTCATTTAATGATTATCCATTTGATAAGGAAGTTGTTGGAACAATTGGATGTTGCTTCCTATGTCAAATCATTACCCCATACAGGGTCAAAATCTAGTGACAACTGCATCAAAAGATTCATAACTTCCAAAAATCAAGAAATGATTTAGACATATTAGATCTGTCAAATTATTTTTGCTACAAGTTACATTGTCATTTTATGATATATATTATTTATTTAGAAATATATATGTTTTTAAATTTTTGGTTTACATTTTGACCAGTTCAAGATGGCTTCTTGTTTTGTTTGTAAAATCTAGAGAGATCACATAAAACATAAAATCTAGATTTTTTACTTCTCTTGAAAGATCAGAAGACCCGACAGCACTGGGCTAATATTCCTACATGCCAGAGATCAGCAAGTTGTGGCTGCTTTTTTAAGATTGGTCAGCAGCTCTTTGGCTCCCCACAGTTACCACTTGTCCCTTGCCTCTTGCCTGGTCTCCAAGCATTTGAATTTGTGGCCTCTGCTGTAGTTTTAAGCCTGGGTTCTTGGCAGGATGGTGGCATCATTTATTTCATTTACCTAAATAAGGAAATCAAGAAGAGAACAGGTTGCCTACTCACCCCCATGGTGAGTGTGCATGTGTGTTTGTGTGTGTGTGTGTGAGAGAGGAAAGTGAGTTCTATTTTAAACATGCAGAGTTTGAGGTACCAGCAATTGATCAGTGAGAAGTCCAATAAGCAGACCCGGTGCTCAGAGATGAGTTAGAATTAGAAGCATGTTAAGTCATTTTCCATGAGTGGATGAGATTTCCAAGGGAGAAAGCATAGAGAGCCCAGATTCAAGGAAAGGCACGGTGGGAGAGGGGGTCAACCATATTTAAGGGTAGGAAAGAGGAGGAACAGCCAGGTAACAAGACAATCTGATATAGTAATTAGGTTGGGGAAGACAGTGGGTTGGGGGAGCTGGTTTTTCTTTTGGCCAGTTTAGTGGTGTGTTGGTTAGGATATAAATTTGGCTGTTGGCCAGGCATGGTGGCTCATGCCTGTAACCCCAGCATTTTGGGAGGCTGAGGCGGGCAGATCATGAGATCAGAGTTGGAGACCAAAAATTAGCCAGGTGTGGTGGCACACACCTGTAATCCCAGCTACTCAGGAGGCTGAGGCAGAAGAATTGCTTGAACCTGGGAGACAGAGGTTGCAGTGAGCTAAGATTGTGCCACTGCACTCCAGCCTGGGTGACAGTGCAAGACTCCATCTCAAAAAAAAAAAAGAAAAGAAAAAAAAATTTTTTGACTTTGCTGCAGAGATTAAAAAAAAAAAAAATCAGTATCATAAACCAGATGGAAGTCCAGGTAGCAGTATAGGTATGAAGTTTTCTCTCTTATTTCTCCACTCTCTTTTGGGTGGTGCTGTGGCCCACAAAATTCAGTATGGACCATCATCGTGTCTACATTTTGGCCATTTGGAAGGTGAAAAAAAAGGGAGAGGTGGGACTACCTTTCTGTTAATGCACAACTTGGAAGTTGGACACATTGCATTGATTCTGTTCCTTTGGCTGTAACCTAGTCCCACTTACCTGAAAAGGAGTTTGAAAAATCTAGTCTTTATCCTGTAAAGTCATGGGCTGGCTACTGCCATGGAACAAGGGGAGAATGGGTATTGGGAGACAGCTCTCAGTCTGTCTAACAGGTAGTGAAGAGAAAGTGGGACTTGAAAAGGAGAAAGGGGAGGGAATATGGTAAACTTCTGGCATTGGACAAAGATAGCTCTCTATGACTAAAAGAGTAAGGCTAGCAATAGAGCTATCTGGAGAAACTAGGCTTCATCACAGTTGTTAATATGTAGCAAATGCATGAGGAGCTAGACAGATGAAGGAAAATGGTGCCCTTCAGAGATAGAGGCCTTCCAGATTTCTGAGGTAGAAGCCCTCCAAGGAGGAAGAAAAGAAAGGAAGGCAGGCAGGCAGGCATGTGGAAGCCTGACTCCCAGGGAAGAATTCAGGAGGCTTTTCCCCGCAGGGATCAGAGAATACCCAAGAAACATCCAGGGCATGGCTGATTGTGTCAGTCAAGGTTCTACCACAAACAGAACCAGTAGGAGATGTGTATAGTCGTCCCTTAGTATCCGTGGGGTTTTGGTTCCAGGACCCCCCAACCCTAGCAGCCCCATCCTCTGCAGATACCAAAATCTGCGGATGCTCAAGTCCCTGATATAAAATGATGTAGCATTTGGTTATAACTTAAACACATCCTTTTGTTTACTTTAAATGATCATTACTTACATCTAACACAATGTAAATGCTATGTAAATAGGTATTTGTATTTATATTATGTTTTGTTATTTTTCATTGGTTTTTAAAAAAACATTTTTTTTTTCTTTGAGACAGTCTTGCTCTGTTGCTCAGGCTGGGGTGCAGTGGCATGATCTCAGCTCACTACAGTCTCTACCTCCCAGGTTCAAGCAATTCTCCTGACTCAGCCTCCCAAGTAGCTGGGATTACAGGCGCCTGCCACCATGCGTGGCTAATTTTTGTATTTTTGGTAGAAACAGGATTTCACCATGTTGGCCAGGCTGGTCTCGAATTCTAGACCTCAGGTGATCCACCCACCTGGGCCACCCAAAGTGCTGGGATTACAGGCGTGAGACAGTGTGCCCAGCCTAAAAAATATTTTCAAACCATGGTTGGCTGAATCTGCAGATGCAGAGCCCACAGATATGGAGGACCGGCTGTATATGTATCAGAGAGATATATATGGTAGAGAAATAGAACAAGAGAGAGAGAGAAAAAAGATGTATTTCAAGGAATTGACATAATATGATTGTGAAGTCTGGTTGGGCATATCTGAAATTTCATGCAGTAGGTCAACAGTCTGAGAAATTGGGCAGGAGCCGATGAGGCACCCACAGGAAGAATTTCTTCTCCCTCAGGGAAACCTCCCTTTTGCTAAGGCCTTTCAGCTGATTGGATGTGGTCCACCCATGTTATTGAGAATAATCTTGTTTAAGGTAATTGACATCTACAAAATATCTTCAAGGCAACACCTAAGTTAGTGTTTGACTGAATAACTGGTTACTCTAGCCTAGCCAATTCGACACAAAACTAACCATTACACTGCTTAACCCAAATAGGAAAACCTGCGGCACAGGGTGTTAATGTGGGAATTCCAGGTATTAGGTTTTAGATCTGAGAGATACCGAACAATTTATTTTTTTTCCTTTTCTGTGCTGGAAACTGATCTTTTTTTTCAGTGCTGTTTTCATTACCTCTTCTGATCTTCTTATGAGGTTAAAAGTACAGAAAAGTTTAAAGATTAATAAAATGAACACTTGTATTCCCACCACACAGGATTAACAATAGTGAACAGATCATCTGTAGATAATGCTTGGTGCTTATGTGGATTTAAGAACTGGCTGTGTTAATTTTGTAACTCCTCTTTCAATTGTACGTTGCAAAAGAATTACTTTGAACATGTTTGAGAAAAAATATACTGGAATTTTTTGGCTCCTGTAACTGAAAAGTCAAAGGGTAGATCTAGCTTTAGGCAAAGGTAGATTTAGGCAACGCTCAAAAACTGTTGTCAGACTCGATTTCTCTACACCTCTTTGCTTTCTTTCATATATGGGCTTCCTCCTTGGAGGGACCCTCAGAAGTCCCAGGCTTCATAGTTTCAAGTTCAACAGAAAGAGCAGTTTCATCTTTCCACAGTTCTTAGAAAAGTCCTGAGACTGAGTTTTATTGGGTAATGTTCACCCCTGAAACATCTCTGTGACTGTATAAGATAGAATGAACTTGTCAGGCCTGAGGCTAGCCTTACCCAAATCACACGGATTGAGAATGTGGGAGGGGTGGGTCTATCATGGAAAATTGATGTGCTGTTTCCATAAGAAGGAGGAATACATGCTGGTGATAGTGACAGGAGGCAGCCAAATGCCCAGACAGATAGGGACGGGCAGCCAGTGAAACCCCACCTCCAAGCCAAAGACAGCTGGAAGACTGAAAGCCAAGTTACAAGTTAAATCCTTGGACTGGATTGAGAACTTGTCTTTCTGTTCGGCGTACTTTCCTCTGATTGATCATCATCCTTCACCTGTTTTACACATACCTACCCTTTCTTAATTGGTTTTTTACACTGTCGTGCCTACATTCGAGTGATGTCTTCGCTTTAACCTTTTTTTGCATACTCACAAACCAATCAGCCTGCACTCCCCATCTTGTGCCTATAAAGACCTAAGACTCAGTTGCTAGAGATGAGATGGCCTGACTTCAGGGAAGACGACCTGCCCTTCCTGTCCCCTCTCCAGCTAGCTCCCCTCTCTGCTAAGAGCCGTTTTCATCGCTCAATTAAATTCTCCATCTTTCAGTTGTCCACCTGACCTCATTCTTCTTGGATGCCAGACAAGAGCTCGGGACTCACCAAATGCCAGTACCCAGAAAAGCTATCACAACAGCCCTTTGCCCTCACCAGTGGAGGGCAGCTGCTCCACACAATGGGGCAAGGGGCTAACTGAGCTGCTCACACACCCCAGTCAATGGATGGCAAAACTAAAGGAGCACTGTAATGCCCCCTCTGGGGCTTCAGGGTCACAGGCACCCTCACCTGGGCACTGCCATGTTCCCCTTGAGATGACACGCCTAGTCAGGCTGTGGCCTCACATAGAGCTTGCTCTTGTGTTGGTGCCTGGAGCATCTGGCCAGGACCTAGACTCACTCACTCACATGGTCCCTCCCACAAGGGGTTGAGTTGGGTCAGCCAAGTAGAGGGGGTGCCCCTTCCGCAAGTCCAGCAAAGGTGCTGAGAAAAATCCTGCATCACCAGGTGAGCACACATTCCCACCATTGTGGGAACAGCAATGGATTTGGAGTCCAGCTGACTCACAATCCTTTCTGGCTTGAATATTTAATAGTGACATAACTTTACTCATTTAAAATCTCTGGATCTTAGGCCAAGCACAGTGGCTTATGCCTGTAATCCTAGTTCTTTGGGAAACCAAGGTGGGTGAATCATGAGGTCAGGAGTTCAAGACCAGCTTGGCCAACATGTTGAAACCCCGTTTCTACTAAAAATACAAAAATTAGCCGGGTGTGGTGGCACAGGCCTGTAATCCCAGCTACTCAGGAGGATGAGGCAGGAGAATTGCTTGAACCTGGGAGGTGGAGGTTGCAGTGAGCTGAGATCACACCACTGTACTCCAGTCTGGGTGACAGAGCAAAACTCAGTCTCAAGAAAATAAAAAAATAAAATCTCTGGGTCTCAGTTTTCTAATCTGTCAAAAGGAGGTAATAATATCCTTTTGGGAATATGAAGAGTAAATTAAATAGCACATATAAAAGCACCTGGAGAAATGCCTGGTCCAGAAAGCTCAACTTTGCTGATTTCCTTTATATTGTTAACCCAAGCCTCTTTGCAGTACTCAGAGGGAAGTCCACCTTTCTTGCAAAAAAAAGTGACTACTATACTAACAATATAACAGCTACCACTTCTTGACTGCTGGGTACCATGTGTGTTGTTAGGTTGGACCTTTCTGTGGCCACGCCAGCTGCACAGCTCCAGGGGGGGCTAGCCACATGGACAGCAATGCACATGGCACACTGGGGAATGTGCCAGCAATCCCGCTCCACATGCACTCACTGACTATTCTGTTCTCACACTGGCACTGTGAAGAAGGTCCTGTAATTTTTTTTTTTTTTTTTTTTTTTTTTTAGGTGGAGTCTCACTCTGTTGCCCAGGCTGGAGTGCAGTGGCATGATTTCAGCTCACTGCAACCTCCACCACCTGGGTTCAAGCAATTCTCCTGTCTCAGCCTCCCAAGCAGCTGGGACTATAGGCGCATGCCACCACACCTGGCTAATCTTTGCATTTTTAGTAGAGACGGGGTTTCGTCATGCTGGCCAGGCTGGTCTCAAACACCTAACCTCCAGTGATCCACCCGTCTCGGCCTCCCAGAGTGCTGGGATTACAGGTGTGAGCCACTGTGCCTGGCCAGAAGGTCCTGTTATTAACCCCATTCTACAAAGGAACCTTATAACCTAGGTTCAGGAATTTGCCCAAGGTTTTTTAGCCATTAAGTAACGTGAACAAATGGGAACCATACCCTTTCGGGATACTTCACTGTGACATTTTAAAAGTAACTCGTCGTAGGATACAAAATTACTGTAATCCTGCAATGGCAGAGGGCAGGGAGCTGTGAGGGAGGATAGACCATTTCATTTTGAAAAGCTGTCCCCAGCCACACATCCCCGGCTCCCGCCCACCGCCATGTAAAATGCTTACCAGAACCCCAGAGCCGAGAATATGACCAGCTGTCTCATTTACTATTCTTACCCTCTAGGAAAGGGGCAGAAAAATAAACAGTCTGGAGTGTATTTTAACTCCAAATAATTTGAATCAAATATAGCAATTGTGAAATGGGTCCTATTGACAAGCTTTGGAACCACATGGTTTGTTTGTTTACTAAGTAGATATTGTCTGAATGTGGTAGCAGAAGTTTCTTCTAGGGACCTGTCAAGGTACAAAGGGACTGTTTCTTGGATTTTTTTTCCTATGAAATTAAATAGTGGTGATACTATGATAAATGCTTATTATTCTGGAAGGACTTCAGGCTCATTTGCTCCAATCGCCTTGGCCTCATAGAGCATTAGTAGTCTGCTGTCTCTTACTGTAGGATGTTTTTGCGACATTGGAACATCTCTCTAAAGGCTAAGAGCCCTCATAAAGTTGTCTACTTCAAAACTATGAATTTTAGATACTTTAAAAGAAATTTGATAAATCACAAACCCCAGTTTCAATAGGCTTTCATGATAGGTTTTGCCAAAACTTGCAGTGGTTGTCTGTGGTCTTGGGCATTTAGATTTGGGGAGGCATTTATTGTCACTATGTCTGAGCCAGGTCACTAGGCTGTGTGTGGTAACCAACATTATTCTCTTAAGATATTCAGTACTCCTTGCTCAGCTTAACGGCAACCTCTGCTATCAAGAGTACAGCTGAGAGGAAGTCAAAGGAGATGCTCTGTAGCTTCCCAGGGCTCATACCCTTTACTCTTGAAAAAACTATTTCAGAACCTATTTGCTTCATAGAGGCACAGTTGAATGTATGTATAGACTATTTTCTGAGAAATAATTTGAATACCATCAAATTCACCAAAAGTGCACAATTCAGTGGCTTTTAGTATATTCACACTTTTTTTTTTTTTTTTTTTTTGAGATGGAGTCTCGCTCGTCTCCCAGGCTGGAGTGCAGTGGCACGATCTTGGCTCACTGCAAGCTCCGCCTCCCGGGTTCACGCCATTCTCCTGCCTCAGCCTCCCAAGTAGCTGGGACTACAGGCGCCCGCCATCACGCCCGGCTAATTTTTTGTATCTTTATAGAGACGGAGTTTCACTGTGCTAGCCAGGATGGTCTCGATCTCCTGACCTTGTGATCCACCCGCCTCGGCCTCCCAAAGTGCTGGGATTACAGGCGTGAGCCACCGCTCCCGGCTATTCACACTTTTGTACAAACATCATCACTATCGAATTTCAAAATTTTTTGATCAACCCAAGATAAACCCCATATCCATCAGCAGTCACTATCCATTCTTTCTCCTCCCATCCCAATTTTCTGGCAACCACTAATCTACATTCTCTCTATGCATTTTCATTTTCTGAACGTCCCAGACAAATGGAATCATATAATATGTGGTCGTTTTTCACTTAGCATAATGTTTTCAAGGTTCATTCATGGTGTAGCATGTATCAGCATTTCACTGCTTTTTGTGGCTGCATAATATGCCATTGTATGCACTATAGAATGGCACATGGCACTTATCCTTTCAGCGTTTGCTTCTACTTTTAAGGTATTATGAATAATGTCGGTATGAACGTGCACACACAAGTTTTTGTGTGAATTATTTGCTTTCAATTCTCTGATATGTGTAGGAGTGGAATTACTGGGTCATAAGGTAAATCTATGTTTGACTTTTTGAGGAACTGCCAACCGTGTTCGAAAGCAACTGCACCATTTTACATTCCCACCAGCAATGTAAAAGGGTTCCAGTTTCTCCATATCCTCGACAATACTTGTCACTGTCTGTTTTTTTATTATAACCAGTTTAGTGGATGTGAAGTGGTAACTTACTGAGGTTTTGATTTGTATTTTACTAATGATGCAAAACTAATGATGTTAGACATATTTTTTATGTTTATTGGTCATTTGTATATTTTGTTTGGAGAATATTCAAATCCTTTGTTGATTTTTAAATTGAGCTATTTGTCTTTTTATGTTGAGTTGTAAGAATTCTTTATATATTCTGAATATAAAGTCCCTTAACAGATATATGATTTGTAAATATTTTCTCCCATTCTGAAGATTATCTTTTTACTTTCTTTTCTTTTTTTTTTTTTAAACATGCCCAGCTAATTTTTGTATTTTTAGTGGAGATGGGGTTTCACCATGTTGGCCAGGCTGGTCTTGAACTCTTGACCTCATGAGCCACCCGCCTTGGCCTCCCAAAGTGCTGGGATTACAGGCATGAGCCACCGTGCCCAGCCGTCTTTTCACTTTCTTAAGGGTAACCTTGGAAGCACAAAAGCTTTTCATTTTGAAGAAATCCGATTTATTTTTTCTATTGTTGCTTGTGCTTTAGGTGTCATATCTAGGCAATTATTGCGTAAGCCAAAGTTAAGATTTATACCTATGTTGTCCCCTAGAAGTTTATAGTTTTAGCTCTTACATATAGATCTTTGATTCATTTTAATTTTTGTATATGGTGTGAGGTGGGGGTCCATCTTCATTCTTTTACATATGAATGTCTAGCTGTCCCAGTGAGAATTGTTGAAAAAACTATTCTTTCCCTCATTGAATTGTCTTGGCACCCTTGTCTAAAATCAATTGACCATAAATGTATGGATTTATTTCTGGATTCTCACTTCTATTCTATTGACTTATACGTCTGTCTGTCTTTATGTCAGTACTACAGTCTTGATTATTGTACCTATGCACTATGTTTTGAAATTCAAAAGTGTGAGTCTTCCAACTCTGTTCTGAGATTATTTTGGCTATTCTGGGTCCCTTGAATTCCATATGAATTTTAGGTTCAGGTTTTCAATTTCTGCAAAGAAGCCAGTTGGAATTTTTGTGGTAATTAATGAATATTGCCATTCTAACAATGTTAAGTATTCTAATCCATGAACATAGATGTCTTTCTATATTTATTTAGGTCTTCCTAATTTCTTTCAATTATGTTTTATAGTTTTCAGGGTCCAAAAGAAGTTTTATACTTCTTTTATTGAATTTATTCCTAAGTATTCTGTTTTCATGGTATTATAAATGGAATTGCTTTCTTAATTTAAATTTCAGATTGTTTATTGATGGTTTATAGAAATATAATTTATCTTTGTATACTAATCTTATATCCTGCAACCTGGCAGAACATGTTTATTAGCTCTAATTGCTTTTATGTAGATTCCTTAGAATTTTCTATGTATGAGATTATGTCTACAAATAGACAGTTTTGAGTGTTCCTTTCCAATCTGTGTGCCTCTTTGTTTTATTTGTTTTATTTCTTTTTTTTTTTTTGAGATGGAGTCTCGCTCTTGTTGCCCAGGCTGGAGTACAGTGGCACGATCTTGGCTCACTGCAACCTCCACCTCCCAGGTTCAAGGGATTCTCCTGCCTCAGCCTTCTGAGTAGCTGGGACTACAGGCACGTGCCACCACGCCTGGCAAATTTTTGTATTTTTAATAGAGACAGGGTTTCACTACATTGGCCAGGCTGGTCTTGAACTCCTAACCTCAGGTGATCGCCCACCTCAGCCTCCCAATCTTTCATTCTTTTTATTTATCTTTCTTGCCTAACTGTCCAGCTAGCACCACCAATACAAACTTCAACAGACATGGTGAGCGTTAATATCCTTACAGGTTCCTTTTCTTACTGGGAAAGATTTTAGTCTTTTGCCATTAAGTATGATTTTAGCTGTAGGCTTTTCATAGATATCATTTTAAGGTTAAGGAATTCCTCTTCTAGTCCTAGGTTTTTGAGTATTTGTATCTTGAAGTGCTGTTGAATTTTGTCAACTTGTTTTTTCTGACTGTTTTGCAATGATAATGAGTTTTCTTGCTGAGGATCTTTGCATCTATATTCATTAGCAATATTGGCCTGTAGTGACTTTTTTTCTTTGGATATCAGTGTAACACTGACCTCATAAAGTGTTGAGAGTGTTTTCTTAACTTTTTTTTTTTTATGAAAAGTTTTTGAAGTACTGATATTAATTCTTTAAACACTTTACTGAATTCACCAATGAAGACTTTGGACCTAAATTTCCATTGGTGGGATTTTTTTTATTACTAAATTAATCTCTTGTAATACATGCCTTCGTTTTCCATTTTCTTGGGTTAGTTTTAGTAGTTTGTGTCTTTCTAGGAATTTTTCCATTTCATATAGGTTATGTAGTTTTTTGGTGTACAGTTGTTCATAGCATTAGTTTATAATCTTTTTTATTTCTGTAAAGTTTGTAATTATGTCCCTGTTTCATTACTGGTTTTACCAGTTTGAGACTTTTTAGTTCTTAATCAATCTAACTAGAGATTTTCCAATCTTGTTAATCTTTTCAAAGAATAAAATTTTTGATTCTGTTGATTTTCTCTATTTTTCCATTTTTATTTTATTTTCACTCTAATATTTATTATCTCTTTCCTTCTGCTTGCCTTGAGTTTAGTTTGCTCTCACATTTCTAGTTTCTTAAGGTAGAAGGTGAAGTTATTGACTTGAAATATTTCTTCATTTTTAATGCGGGCATTTATAGCTATAACTTTTTCTTTAAGCTCTGCTTTGATTGCACCTATACATTTTGGTATGTTGTATTTTTGTTTTATTCATCTCAAGTTATTTTCTTATTTTCTTTTTTTTTTTAGACAGAGTTTCACTCATGTTGTGCAGGCTGGAATGCAACAGTGCAATCTCGGCTCACTGCAACCTCCACCTCCTGAGTTCAAACGATTCTCCTGCCTCCGCCTCCCGAGTACCTGGGATGACAGGCTCATGCCACCACACCCGGCTAATTTTTGTATTTTTAGTAGAGACGAGGTTTCACCATGTTGACCAGGCTGCTCTCGAAGTCCTGACCCCAGGTGATCTGCCCACCTCGGCCTCCCAAAGTGCTGGGATTACAGGTGTGAGCCACCACGCCCGGCCCTCAAATTATTTTCGAATTTCCCCTGTGGATTCTCCTTTGACTCATTCATTTTTCTTCATTCATTTTTCTGTCTTTTTTTCATAATGGGTACTATCAATTGGCTTATACTGAAGCCTGCCCTTCCTGCCTTCCCTCCCTCCCTCCCTCCCTCCTTCCTTCCTTCCTTCCTTCCTTCTTTCTCTCTTTCTTTCTTTCTTCTTTCTTTCTCTCTTTCTTTCTTTCTTCCTTTCTTTCTCTCTTTCACAGAATTTCACTTTTGTTGCCCAGGCTGGAGTGCAATGGTGTGATCTCGGCTCACTGCAACCTCCATCTCCCGAGTTCAAGCAATTCTCCTGCCTCAGCCTCCCAGGTAGCTGGGATTACAAGTGTGCACCACGATGCCTGGCTAATTTTGTATTTTTTTTTTAGTAGAAACAGGCTTTTACCATGTTGGTCAGGCTGGTCTTGAACTCCTGATCTCAGTGATCCACCCACCTCAGCCTCCCAAAGCGCTGGGTTACAGATGTGAACCACTGCTCCTGGCCTGTTTTTCTTTCTTCTGACTGCTGAAAATATGCTGTTGAACCCCTTTAGTGATTTTTTCATTTCAGTTATTATAACTTTTTAACTCCAGAATTTCTGACAGAGTTTCTCTCTTGTTGCCCAGGCTGGAGTGCAATGGCACGATCTCAGCTCACTGCAACCTCTGCCTCCCAGGTTCAAGCGATTCTCCTGCCTCAGCCTCCCAAGTAGCTGGAATTACAGGTATGTGCCACCACACCCAGCTAATTTTGTATTTTTAGTAGAGATGGGGTTTCTCCATGTTGGTCAGGCTGGTCTTGAACTCTTGACCTCAGGTGGTTTGCCCACCTCGGCCTCCCAAAGTGCTGTGATTACAGGTGTGAGCCACTGCATCTGGCCTAATTCCAGAATTTCTGTTTTTAAAATATCTCTTTCTTGATATTCTTTGTTTAATAAGATAGTGTTCTCATACTTTCCTTTAATACTTAGACATGTTTAACTTTAATGCTTTGTACATATTTAAAATTGATAATTTAAAAATCTTTTCCTAATAAATCCAGCACCTAGGTTTTCTCAGGAATAATTTCTGTTGATTCTGTTGATTTTTTCTCCTTGTGTATGGGCTGTACTTTTTTGGTTTTTATTTATTTTTTGCATGTTTAATAACTTTTTGCTCAAAACTGGACATTAATAAAATAGTGTGTCAGCTTTGGAAATCAGATTTCCTCCCATCCCCAGGGTGTATTTTTGTTGCTGTTTGTTATTTGTTTGTTTGTTTAGTAACTTACCTGCACAAATTCTGTAAACTCTGTATTCTTTGTTCTGTGTGGCCACTGAAGTCTCTGTTTTAATAGCTTAATGTCAGCTAATGATTAGATAGATTTCCTGAAACACTTGAAACCAATAGGTCTCTTAATGTTTGCTGAGAGGCTCTGTGTATGTGTTCAACACTCAGCATGCAGTTGACAACTCTGCCTTAGCCTTCACTTCCTGCTGGTGTAGATCCTCCAGGTCAGCCTGATGTTAGAGTTTAGGGTGTGCTCAGGTTATCCCACCCATGTGCATAGCCATGGGCATAAATATGTGCTCTACCAGTACAAATGGCCTTTTAGATTCACAGGAATATTCTGGAGCTTTTCCAAGCCCCTGTGGATGCCCATTTCCCAGTTTAAAAAAAAATCCTTTTGGGTAACCTATTAATGGTCCAAAACATTACTCACTGCCTCAGGCAGTTGTGAAATTAAACAATTCCCTCTCAATGTTTTTGAGAAATGTCCCCGGGAAAACGCTTTTTGTGCTGGGTGAGCTCTGAGTTTCAACTCAAGTCAAATAAAGACAGCCTTGCAAGTGGGATCTTCTGGAGAACTTCCAGACAAGTCAGATAATAGGACTTCTGTTGGAATAGAGCATTGAAGAAACTCTGACCCTATTCTGCTTCCTCGAGCGACTTCCAGGCTGCTGGTATTCAAGGTAACTGCAGAACTAGGAAACAGGGAGAGGGAGAGGATAAAGCAGGACAAAGCTCACTGTTTTCATCATGGCTCAAATGTTTTTCCAGAATAAATGCTCCTAGATTGCTGCAAGCCTTTGGTTACTTTTCAGAGTTCTGAATATGTGATTTGGACCATTTTTGCTAGTCTTCATGTAGCTTTTTCTTTTTTTTTCTTTTTTTTTGAGACGGAGTCTTGCTCTGTCACCCAGGCTGGAGTGTAGTGGCGCATCTCGGCTCACTGCAAGCTCCGCCTCCCGGGTTCACGCCATTCTCCTGCCTCAGCCTCCCGAGTAGCTGGGACTACAGGCACCCGCCACCACACCTGGATAATTTGTTATATTTTTAGTAGAGACGGGGTTTCACCATGTTAGCCAGGGTGGCCTTGATCTCCTGACCTCATGATCTGCCTGCCACGGCCTCCCAAAGTGTTCATGTTGCTTTTATGGAGGAGAGAATTTTCACAGGTCCTTACTCTGCTAATTTCGCTGATGGCACTAAAGTTACAGTTTTAACTCTTGTGGGTATCTATCTTTTCAGGCAATGTCAGTTTAGTAATAGGGACAGGACGTTAGCCGAGGAAGACATTACTAGCAGTAAGAAGTTATAGCTGCCATGGGCTAATGCGGCGAATGCAGAAATAGCCTGGGCTGTTCCGTGCAGGGGTAAATGGTGGCTGTATATGAATTGCTCTTGAGTGTACTTATATTTAACCCAGGTTATATTTGTTTGCTAGGGCTGGGGTATTTTCGTACAGTTCTGGAGGCTCAAAATCTATGATCAAGGTGTCTGTGAGGTTGGTTTCCTCTGAGGCCTGTCTTTGGCTTGCAGATGACCCTCTTGCTACCTTTTCACATGGTCTTCCCTCTGTGCACATGTGCCCCTGGTGCCTCTCTGTGGTGTCGAAATTTCCCCTTCTTATAGGGACACTAGTCATATTAAATTAGGACCCACACTAATTGCCTCATTTTAACTTAATCACTCCTTTAAACCCTATCTCCAAAATACAATCACATTCTGAGGTACTAAGGGTTAAGGCTTCAACATATGAATATTATGGGGGCAAAATTCAGCCTGTAATACCAGTATATAATACTTACTCATATTGATGTCCAGGTTTCAGTTTGGTACAGCTTGAAGGGAATTGTAAGGTGTATTTTTTATGTATTTCATTCTCATTATACAAAAGTATGTAATGATCATGGGATGGACTCTGGGCTTCTAGAACAGCTAGTCTCAATAGTTTTTTCCTGCAGGGATGTCTGTTATGGGTGACAGTCATATGTACAAACAGTCCCTTGGGCCTCTGTACCACCTTCATTCCCTTTTCAGGAAACCACTTTAAAAGGACAAATGAGGGCTCAATCTGATTTCTACAAAAGAAAACCATTACTAAGAGCTTACTCACAGTGCACTTCACTATGATCTAGTCACGTATATGATTTTATGTATTTTGCAACATACAGTTAAATACTATTGGTTGGCTGGGCATGGTGGCTCATGCCTATAATCCCAGCACTTTGAGAGGCTGAGGTGGACAGACCACTTCAGCCCAAGAGTTCAAGACCAGCCTGGCCAACATGGCAAAACCCGTTTCTACTAAAAATACAAAAATTAGCTGGGCATGGTGGCATGCGCCTGTCATCCCAGCTACTTAGGAAGCTGAGGCACAAGAATCACTTGAACCCAGGAGGCGGAGGTTGCAGCGAGCTGAGATTGCACCATTGCACTCCAGCCTGGGCAATAGAGCGAGACTGTGTCTCAAAAAAAATAAAATACTGTTGGTTTAGAAATTATACGTATTAGAAAATCTTGGCTGGGTGCAGTGGCTCACACCTCTAATCCCAGGACTTTGGGAGGCCAAGGCTGGTAGATTACCTGAGGTCAGGAGTTTGAGACCAGCCTGGCGAAACCTTGGCTCTACTAAAAATACAAAAATTATCCAGGCATGGTGGTGCATGCCTGTAGTCCCAGCTAGTCGGGAGGCTTGAACCTGGGAGGTAGAGGTTGTAGTGAGCTGAGATCGTGCCACTGCACTCCAGCCTGGGCGACAGAGCAAGACTCTGTATCAAACAAAAAAAAAAAAGAAAGAAAAAGAAAATCTTTATACTCCTATGTTGAGAGATAAAGGAATGACTCAATGACTTGTACCACCAGAGCTGTTTTTAATGAACCATGGTGTCAACTTGTATCTGCCTTCCAGGAGTTCAGCTCAGGTGGGCAAAACCAGACAACCAACATGAACAGTGGAACAATCAGTGAATCAATGCAAGGGTTAAATAAGCTAGCAATTAAAAACTATATCACTGGTCTAAAGATAGAAGATCAAGTAGAAAATCAGTGTAAGAGGAAAGATATATGGAAACTAATGACCTTCAAGGATTGGTTGAACAGCTGAACTGCAGGATGGATGGGAATGCTGTTGGATCCTTAGGACATCTAGAACCAGAAACTTGGCCATTGCTGAGGTTCACTGCTTCTCATCGCTGCTGCTTTATACACACAAACTGCATTCTCTCCCACTGTTTTGTCTTCCTTCATAAAGCAGGAAACATAGGTGCTCATAACTTGTGAGTTTTAAGTCTTACTCTAGAGTTTACAAATGCAAATGCCTCTAGGTGCCAGGAAAGTGACATAAATAAGTGAAGCAAGCTGAATGTGCCAGTTCTGAGTGGTGGGGACTCTGGCAAACTGGAAACCCCATGCCCTGTCTCCAGAGTCAGCCATGACTCACTGCCTGTCTATTGCCAGGTAGGAATGTGGGTTTAGACTTTCAGATTTTTCCAAAGAAACCTGGCATCTAGATTTTTATGTGAATATCCTGATTTCTAATGCTGGCAATGAATTCAAACTAAAAACAAACACTGTGTTGTCCAAACAAAACACATTTGTGGGTTACATTTGACCTCTTGATCATGTGTTACTTTTGGAGTTAAATAACTCGAGGTCTGAAAATTGACCACTGAGTTTGGCCACATCAAGCTTATTAATGACTTTGACAAAGCCAATTTCAGAAGATGATGGGGTGAAGCCTGAGTAGAGAGGGTTCAGTAGAGAATGGGATGAGGAAGCAGCTATGATCTATATGGACAGTTCTTTAAAGGATTTGGCGTAGAGAGGAGCAGAGAATTGGGGTAAGAGCTGGAGAGCACAGGAAGTTGCTAGAGGATCTTAAAAGATAGGACAAATGACAGCATGTCTGTTGATGCTGATGGAAATAATGCACTACAGGGTGAAAACTGGCACGATAAAGAGGAGGATTATGCTAGGACATGAAGAATTTCATAGGCAGGAAGAAATGGGGACCGGTTTACAAATGGAGGGGTTGACCCTTGAAGGAGCCCTTGAAGCTCGTGTATTGGAACAGGACAGCAGAATATATGGGGCCAGATGCCTGTAGATTTAGTGGCAGCAAGATGAGGGAATTCTCTTCAGACTGCTCTAATTTCTTGTGAAAGAAGAGGCAAGATCACCATCCACTGAGGGTGAAGATGGAACAGGAAGGTACAGGAGAGGGTGTGATTCTGTCATCTTGGAGTAGGCCCACCTCTGGGGGGCTATCTTGGGGTGCTATGCCTTACTCCTCTTTTTTGAACATCATTAAAATGTAATTTTGTATTTTTGCATTTAATGCTATCCCATAGGCCCTGAAAGATGCCTAAAAGGCAGCCTTCCCTCAGGTACCGTTGTGCTGAGGTTTGCCACCCGCATCTTCTTGAGACAGCCCCACTAAGACAATAAGAGCATGTCCTGATCCATAAATGTGCCCAGGTTCCCAAACGCCTCTGTCAGCCTGTGGTCTTGACTTTGAAGTAAAACCAGTCACCTGGTTGCTATTTCCCCAGCAACATTAACTGCTGGGGTGCAGAGTGAGGCAGGAGGAGAGTTAGACTTAGCCTGGGTTTGAGTTGTACCAGTCAGGTAGTGTAGAGTGAGGGGGACAAGTCATACTTTCCTACTTGTAGAGTAGTGTTTACTTTGCAGAGTACCTGTGAAGATTTGTAAATGCACACTTGGCTTCTGGCCTGGCACATAGGTATCCAGTCATTACTTGTTGAAGGACATGAATAATATATGTAAAATATCTGGCCATTAGAAGAAGCTCGGAAGGGCTCACAGGATGTGTGAGAGACTGCTTCTGAGTCTTAATGGCCAGGCATTGTGCTGAGGCTGTGGGCCATGGAGGAGCTCCCGTCTTGGCGCAGGAGAAAAAAATGTGGACACACCGCTACCGTGTAGTGTGATGATTCTAGGAATTAAGATATAGCAGTGGTAATTAAATCTGAAAATAATAGTGTCTTAACAGAAATAAACCCATGCATAAATGGTCGGTTGACTTTGACAAAGTGCCAGGTACACACAATGGGGAAGGACAAGGGTGCTGGCACAATTGGACATCCACATGTAGAAAAAGGAAGTTGGATCCTATCATACCACATATAAAAATCAACCCAAATGGAGTAAAGACTTAAATGTAAGACCTGAAACTATAAAACTACTGGAAGAAACAATAGTAGAAATGCTTCATGATACTGATCTAGGCAATGCTTTGTTTGGATTTGATCCCAGAAGCATAGACAACAAAAGCAAAAATTGACAAATGGGATTATATGAAACTAATAAGCTTCTACACAGCAAAGGAGACAACAGAGTGAAAACACAGCCTATGGAATGGGAGAAAATATTTGCAAACCATATATCTGATAAGGGTTAATATTGAAAATGTATAAGGAACTCAATAGCAAGAAAATAAATAACTCTATTAAAAATGAGCAAAGAAGGTGGCTAACACACCTGCAGTCTCAGCACTTTGGGAGGCAGAGGTGGAAGGATAACCTGAGTCCAGCAGCTGGAGACCAGCCTAGGTAACATAGCGAGACTGTGTCTCGGCAAATAATAAAATGATTAGCCAGGCGTGGTGGCATGCACCTGTAGTCCCAGCTACTCGGGAGGCTGAGGCTGGAGGGTTGCTTGAGGAGGATGAGGCTGCAGTGAACCATAATTGTGCCATTATCCTGCAGCCTGGGTGACAGAGAGAGACCCAGTCTGGGGAAAAAAAAAAAAAAAAAGACACAGGACATGAATATACATTTCTCAAAAGAAGACATACAAATGGCCAACAGGTATATGAAAAAATGGTCAACATCACTAATCGTCAGGGAAACGCAAATAAAAACCACAATAGTATATTACTTCACATCTGTTCAAATGATTATTATCAAACAGACAACAAGAGAAAAGGGAACTCTTGTACATTGTTGGTGAGAATGTAAATTAGTATGACCATTACGAAAAACAATATGGCAGGCCAGGCACAGTGGCTCACGCCTATAATCTCAGCACTTTGGGAGGCCAAGGTGGGCAGATCACCTGAGGTCAGGAGTCCAAGACCAGCCTGGCCAATGTGGTGAAACCCTGTCTCTACTAAAAATACAAAAATTAGCCAGGCGTGGTGGTAGGTGCCTGTAATCCCAGCTACTCGGGAGCCTGAAGCAGGAGAATCGCTTGAACCCAGGAGGCAGGGTTGCAGTGAGCCGAGATCACACCATTGCTCTCCAGCTGGGCAACAAGAGTGAAACTCTGTCTTTAAAAAAAAAAAAAAAAGGCCGGGCGCGGTGGCTCAAGCCTGTAATCCCAGCACTTTGGGAGGCCGAGACGGGCGGATCACGAGGTCAGGAGATCGAGACCATCCTGGCTAACACGGTGAAACCCCGTCTCTACTAAAAATACAAAAAACTAGCCGGGCGAGGTGGTGGGCGCCTGTGGTCCCAGCTACTCGGGAGGCTGAGGCAGGAGAATGGCGTGAACCCGGGAGGCGGAGCTTGCAGTGAGCTG
The DNA here is from genome assembly GCF_009764315.1 of Trachypithecus francoisi. NCBI lineage: Eukaryota > Metazoa > Chordata > Mammalia > Primates > Cercopithecidae > Trachypithecus > Trachypithecus francoisi. Next base: position 61,174,314 of record NW_022681453.1, read on the forward strand.
AGATCCGGCCACTGCACTCCAGACCGGGCGACAGAGCAAGACTCCGTCTCAAAAAAAAAAAAAAAAAAAAAAAAAAAAAAAAAACAAAAAAGACAATATGGCAGTTCCTCAAAAAACTAAAAATAGAACTCACTATGACCTACCAATCCTACTGCTGGGTATAGATACAGAGGAAATGAAGTCACTATGTGCAAAAGATATATCTGCACTCCCATGTTTATTACAGCACTATTCACAATAGCCGTGGCCGGGTGTGGTGGCTGATGCCTGTAATCCCAGCTGTTTGGGAGACCAAGGTGGGAGGATTTCTTGAGGTCAGGAGTTCAAGACCAGCCTAGCTAACATGGTAGAACCCCTTCTTGCACTAAAAATACAAAAAGTAGCCAGGTGTGGTAGTGCATGCCTGTAATCCCAGCTACTCGGGAGTCTGAGGCAGGAAGATCGCTTGAACCCAGGAGGCAGAGGTTGCAGTGAGCCAAGATCATGCCATTGCACTCTAGCCTGAGCGACAAAGTGAGACTCCGTCTTAAAAATAAAAAAAGTAAGTTCACAGTTGCCAAGATACTTATATGTGGAATCTAAAAAGTCAAATTCACAGAAGCAGAGAGTAGAAGGTTGGTTGCTAGAGGCTGGGGAAGGAATGGGGAGATGTGGTCAAAGGGTACAAAGTTTTAGTTAGACAGGAAGAATAAGTTTTTGAGATAAATTGCACAGAATGGTGACTATAGTTAATAATAATGTATATTTCAAAATTGCTGAAAGCAAATTTTAATGTATACTCACCACAAAAAATAAGTGAGGTGATGAATATATTAATTAGTTTGATTTAACCATTCCACAATTGTTATCAAAACACCACATTGTACCCTATAAATGTATACAATTAAAATTTGTCAAAAACAAAACAAAATCATAGTATCTTGGACAAGAAAGAAATGTCTTTCTTGGGCATCAGTCTGGATATGAGAAATCTCGGGTTGGTATGGCAGCTCCATGATTACGAGGCAGCTCCTTCTAATGTCGCACCACCATCTCTAAGGTTGCCCTAAGGTGTTCCTAAGGCATCCCTAAGGTGTTACCTTCTTATGGCCGAAAACAGCTCACCAGCACACGTGCATTCCAACCAGCAAAGAGAAGAAAAGGAGCCACCTGGCACAGTGGTTCCTTGCACTCTGGACATCACCCACGCACATCTCTTTGGCCAGAACTTAGCCCACTTGGCCATAAGGGAGGTTGAGAAATGTAATCTTTATCCTAGGCAGCCGTGTACCTGTCAAAAATGGCAGGTTCTAGGAGAAAGTGGATATTTGGGGACAATCAGCAGTCTCTGGTAAGCTGTAACAGTCGTGGGAACAAAGTGCTTTGGGAAAGTGGGGAGCGGAACTGTGGAGAGGGTGGAGAGGAAGATTAGGGAGACCTTGGAGAAGAGGGGAGGGTGAGTGCTAGTCAAGCGTAGAGAGCCATGCAGTCTGAGAGGAGGTCCAGAAGATTGCAGCGTGTATGGTTCTGTGGTTCTCCCACAATCCCTGAATAGACTTCTGCTCCTTTGCTCCTGGTGCTCCTTCTGTCTGGAATAATTTGTTTCCACACATGGAAATCCTTCAATGCTTAGCTCACAAGCCACCTACTCCATGGAGCCCTTCCTGATCCCTGACCACTGGGATCGCTTTCCCTACTCTGAATTCCTGGCGTTGGGTTTCTTTTACAGTTTTTGTCTGATTTTTGCCATACTTGTCTCTTCATTCATCCATTCACTTATTTATTTATTTATTTAACCTTCCCTCTCTTCAACATTAGATTTAAACTCCTTTTTGGATGTCTATAATAAATGATCACAAAGACACCGGGGCATCCCCAACGCAAACAGGGAAGATTCTTTTGGGTCAAGGCCCGACTCTGGTCTGACTTCCCCATGGCTCTTCCGTGAAGCTGTAGCACTTTTTCCTATGGAGAGGTCTGGTCTCGTGTGTAAGTCCATAACTGCGTATTGTCCTGCGTTACTTCCTGTGTCTTGCCTTGTTTGTGAATCTCCCTGGTCGGGTCGTAAGCACCCAGAGGGCGATAGGGCGATAGCCACTGCTTTCTTACACTTCTTTTCTACTGCCCCAGCACCCAGGGCACTTCCAGGCAAGCAGCTTTTCAGTATGTTTTCAGGAAAAGGGCCTTGGTGAGGGCAGCACGGAAAGGAGGAGAAAGTCCTGACTCAGTAGGTTTAGGGTGACGCCCAGGAGCTTCATTTTGTTTTGTTGGTTTTTTCCTCCCTCCAGAGTCTCTGTCTCAATCCCTCCCTTCCTGCCCCCTGTCTAGTTTTTCACTTTCTCCTTTTTTTGGTGATAATATACCCACAACATAAAAATAGACTATTGGGGCTGGGTGCAGTGGCTCACGCCTATAATTCCAGCATTTTGGGAGGCTGAGGTGGGCAGATCAGTTTGAGGTCAGGAGTTCAAGACCAGCCTGGCCAATATGGTGAAACCCGATCTCTACTAAAAGTACAAAAATTAGCCAGGCGTGGTGGTGGGCACCTAGAATCCCAGCTACTTTGGAGGCTGAGGCAGAAGAATCCCTTGAACCCAGGAATTGGAGGCTACAGTGAACTGAGATCGTGCCACTGCACTCCAGCCTGGGTGACAGAGTGAGACTCTGCTTCAAAAAAGATAAAAAAAAAAAAAAGGGTCTACAGTTCTGTGGCATTAAGTGCATTCACACTGTTGTGCTGCCATCACCACCATCCATCTCCAGAACTGCAGCCTCCAACTCCTGGGCTCAAGCGATCCTCCCACCTCAGCCTCCTGAGTAGCTGGAACTCTACTGGCACAGGGCACTGAGTCTAGCTAATTTTATTTTTTACTTTTTGTAGAGACAGCATCTCCCTATGTTGCCCAGGCTGGTCTCAAACTCCTGGCCTCAAGCAATCTTCCTGCCTTGGCCTCTCAAAGTCCTGGAATTGCAGGTGTGAGTGCCCAGCTGCTTGCTGTCTTATTATTGAGCTTTAAGAGTTATTTATATATTCTGGTTACAGATTCTTTATCAGATATATATGTCATTATTTCTCTCAGTCTTGGACTTTTCTTCCATTTTCTAAACAGTGCCTTTTGAAGAGCGCAAGTTTTAACTTTTGATGTCCAATTTGTCCAATTTTTTTCTTATGTGAATTGTGCTTTTGGCATCATATCTAAGGAATCTTTGTTTAATGCAAGGTCTCAAAGACTTTTCTTCAATGTTATATTCTAGAACTTGTGTAATTTTAGCTTTCACATTTAGGTCTATGAAAAATCTTGAGTTACTTTTGGATTATGCTATAAAGTCAGTGATTTTATATTTAATTTAGTTTAATTTTATGCAATTCATACATTTACAAGCCTTGAAAAGTCGATGTGTCCTAAAATGAAAAGCAGCAATCCTATGCTCTAACTTTACTTCACAGCCTCGCTGCTCATGTGCAGTCATTATCAACTCACTTATATTTTTTCCTCTGGTATTTACCTCCAAGTAAACTACTGCTGATTGATTTCTAACTTTAGACATTATCTACTGATTTCCTACCTTTGAAGAGTAGCTTGGTTTTCTAACACCTTCCCACAGTCTCCCCAACCCTACCATGATCCCAATAGAGATAATTCACAAATCTCAGCTAATTCAGTGTTTAGTGCTTATGTTACTATAATTATGTACAGATTAGCCACAGTGAGGCAAAATAGCACATTATACTGACATTTCCTTCTTTAGACTTTTTTTCTCCTATAGTTAATAATTCGCTTTTTAATTTGCTTGACTTTGTAAGCACCAGTCACTAAGTTATTCCCATGTTCTCTGACAAAACTCTACAGTACCTCCCAACATAGTGAAAACAATCAGGCTGTCTCTAAGTGTGTCTGTTCTTGTGTGTTTGATTTTTGGATCCTCTCTTGCTTCTTTGGCTCCTGTCTGGACTGGTGGCCTCTATGCCCACAGCCCACATGCTGTTCTGGTACTCTTTTCACCAGGGATGTTCTTTCTCCCTGTGTGTTGAATCTTGTTTCTTGGACATCATGTCTTCTTTTTTCTCGGTGGATTCCGTGTTTTGGTGGAGAACTTCCCCTATAGGACCCTAAAGCATGGTGCATGGGAGGGGAATTTTCTAAGATCTCGTTGACAGAATTGTCTTTATTCTACTTCCAACCTTGTGTGAGAGTTTGGTTGCATATAAAATCTAGGTTGGAAATCGTTCTTCTTCAGAATTTTAAGGTCATCACCCATCATCATACAGCTTTGCAGGTGCTGTTGAGATGGCTGAAGCCATTCTGATCACCAGTTCTATGCATGTGTGTCTTCTCTTTTCCTCTGTGGAATCTTCGTCTGTGAAGCTGTGGAGGGTGGTGTGCAGGCCTGGCTACCATGGTCTGGGAGTTGAGTGGGGAAAGAGTCTGGGAGTTTCTACTTTCACTCACTCCCTCTCCCAAACACTGCCCTGTCTTCAGCTGGGCCTGAGTGCCCCGTACAGCGTCTCCTGGTTCATTTCTCCAGATGTAGGGTTGCCTACTGATAAAACACAGGACCCCTGGTTGAATTTGAATTTCAGATAAGCAACAAAGAAAGTTTTAAAATAAGTATGTCCCATTGCAACATTTGGGATATACTGTTACTAAACAAAAAATTGTTGTTTATCTGAAATTCAGATTTAGTTGGGCATCCTGTTTTGTTTTGTTTTTTCCCAAGACGGAGTCTTGCTCTGTTGCCCAGGCTGGAGGGCAGTGGTGCAATCTTGGCTCACTGCAACCCCCACCTCCTGGTTCAAGCGATTCTTCTGCCTCAGCCGCCCAAGTAGCTGGGATTACAGGTATGTGCCACCACGCCTGGCTAGTTGTTTTTTTTTTTTTTTTTTTTTTAATTGAGACAGAGTCTGACTCTGTCACCCAGGCTGGAATATAGTGGCATAAGCTTGGCTCACTGCCAGCTCTGCCTCCTGGGTTCATGCCATTCTCCTGCCGCAGCCTCCCAAGTAGCTGGCACTACAGACTCCCGCCACCACACCTGGCTAATTTTATGTATTTTTAGTAGAGACAGGGTTTCACCATATTAGGCAGGATGGTCTCAATCTCCTGACCTTGTGATCTGCCCGCCTCGGCCTCCCAAAGTGCTGGGATTACAGGCATGAGCCACTGCGCCCTGCCGGGCATCCTGTTTTTTTTTTTTTTTTTTTGGTGGTGGTGGTTGTTTTTTTTTTTTTTTTTTTTTTTTTAAACTGGCTAAATCTGGTAACCCTATCCAGATGGAAACCTCCCTTTTCCTGCGATAGAGGGACAGTCACCTAGCTGGGAGAGCTCGGGGAGGCATCTATGTTTAACTACCATAGTGACTTCGATTTCCAACCCAGATTTCTATACAGCAGCCAAACTCTCATGCAAGGCTGAAAGTAGAACAAAGGCATTTTGCTCAGACAAGATCTTACAGACCAACTCCTTCTGATTTTAACCTATCCCCCATACCCCTGCCTTCACAGGCATTTGACATCTTTAGTTCCTGAGCTTTCTCCTCCCTGAGCCCCGCTTTTGCAAGCATCACCAAAGAGAGGAAAACTAAATCACTTCATGTTTGTCTGTTGTCCAAATTCTGAAGTTCTTGTGACATCTCACACCTGTTATTCTCTTTCCTTCTCTTTGGCTTTGTGGGTTTTTACCTTTTTATTCTTAAATTATCATGTCAAGGGATGTCTTGAAGGAGAAGAGAGAATTTTAGGGGCAAACTTTTGCTAAAAGGGTATCAAGAGGAAGAACATGACTAGATGCCCCAGATGGTAGTTCCAGTTACTACCCACCTCTCCAAGGATGCCTACTACCCTGCCTTCTAGAAAACTTTTTATAAGGACCAGATAGTAAATATTTCAGGTTTCCAGACCATGGGGTATGTGTTGTAGCTACTGAACTCTGCCATTTTAGTAGGAAAGCAGCCACAGATTATAGTAAATGAGTGGGTATGGATATGTTTCAATAAAACTCTATTTAGAAAGAAAGGCATGGGCAAGATTTGGTCTGCAGCAGGCCTTTATTGTTAACTTTCATCTATACCTGACCCTCTTCTCCTCCATCTAGCTACATGTTACAGAGACTAATTTCTAGGCAATGTGGTTGAGAAGTTAGGACTCCCATCTTCCACCCAGATTCCATCCATAGAGCAGAGGTTCTACCTCAGGCATGGCACACTGAAAACACTGGGGTCTCTATCACCATTGCTCCAGCTTGTTCATAGGGTGGAGATTCTACACCAGGAGAGACAAGCAGAGAAGACCAGAGGCTTTGGCCCCTACACAGCATTGTGTCCTTAAAGTCAGATGTCACTCTGAGAGAGGTGGCTCACTGCTCCTGCCCTGCTTTTTGAGTGATGGCTCAGAGGATTTGCCCAGGGAGAGAGGCAGACCATAAGTTCAGAAAGCTTATAAATTCTCCCCAAAGGAACTAGCTTTATTTGCCACAAGATGTGGGGAAGTTCAAACCTAAGGGCACTCTCAAAAACAATACAGATTTTGATTCTAAGCAATTAAGAGGAGACTGGTAGCTCTATGAGAGAAGTAAGATAAACCATAGACCAGCTAGTTTGCCAAAGAGAACCAGGGACAGAGACAGATAGGAAGATCTCTCCTGGGGTCAGAAGAAAACTCAAAGACTGGCCTCCAGAACGACTGCTGGAAAGTGATCCAGATTTAATTGAATTAGACTATGGAGCAATTTAGGCACCAGACCATTGTGGAAAACAACAGAGTGATCAGCTAGCGGTTAGTGGAGGCTAACATTTAGGTGCTAGGTGTGATACCAACAGAGGCAGACAGCTCAACTGAGAGATCCGGAAAAGAAGACAGTTACAGAAAGACCTGCTGAATCTGTTGTCATCCCAGGATGACTGTGGGCAAGCCAGAGGCTGCAATCTCTGAGGAGCAACATCAGAGGCTCCACACTGTGGGGAAAACAGACTTTACTAAAACAATCCAGCCAAGCCACTAAAGAAATAAGTAAACAACAAAACTCATGGGCAGGTGCAGTGGCTCACGTCTGGAATTCCCAGCATTTTGGGAGGCCAGGGTGGGAGGACTGCTTAAACCTAGGCGTTCAATACCAGAATGGGCAACATAGTGAGACCCCCATCTCTATTTAAACAAAAAACAAACAAACAAACAAACAAAGCCCCTGAAGAGAGGCTGGGAAATCTGTATGCAGAATTGGTGTATTATCTAAACTGTCCACTTTTCAAAAACAACTGTGAGAAATGGAAAGAAATAGGAAAGTATGACCTATACACAGGAAAAACAAAATAAAACAGACAATGGAAACTGCCTGTGAGAGGGGCCAGTGTCAGATTTTTTTTTTTTTTGAGTCAGAGTCTTGCTCTGTTGCCAGGCTGGAGTGCAATGGCGCGATCTCAGCTCACTGCAACCTCCACCTCCCGGGTTCACGCCATTCTCCTGCCTCAGCCTCCCAAGTAGCTGGGACTACAGGCGCGTGCCACCACGCCCAGCTAATATATATATATATATATTTTTTTTTTTTTTTTTTTTTTGAGATAGAGTCTCACTCTGTCACCCAGGCTGAAGTGCAGTGGTGCGATCTCGGCTCACTGCAAGCTCCACCTCCCGGGTTCACGCCATTCTTCTGCCTCAGCCTCCCGAGTAGCTGGGACTACAGGTGCCCGCCACCACGCTCGGCTAATTTTTTGTATTTTTAGTAGAGGCGGGGTTTCACCGTGCTAACCAGGATGGTCTCGATCTCCTGACCTTGTGATCTGCCTGCCTCGGCCTCCCAAAGTGCTGGGATTACAGGTGTGAGCCACCGCGCCTGGCTAATTTTTGTATTTTTAATAGAAACGGGTTTCACCATGTAGGTCAGGATGGCCTTGATCTTCTGACCTCGTGATCTGCCTGCCTCTGCCTCCCAAAGTGCTGGGATTACAGGCGTGAGCGCCTGGCACCAATGTCAGATTTAGCACGCAAAGTTTTCAAAGCAGCCATTGTAAATATGGTCAAAGAACTAAAGGACACCATGCTTACAGAAGCAAAGGAAGGTATTATGATGTTGCATCAAATAGAGAATACAAATAAAGAGGTAGAAATGATAAAAATAACCAAGTGGAAATTCTGGAGTTGAAAAGTACTGGGAAAGGGGCCATGGGAGTGTTGCTGGGCAGAGTCAGCCCTCCACGATGATGGGCGAGGTATAGCAATGAGTGAGCTGGCCTTGCTCCCTGGGACTGTGCCCCTAGCCTGCCTTGTCAGTCTTTGGGGTGCGGCTGTCTCGGGTATCCAATGGGGACAATAATTCCTTACCTGCCTGAAGGCCAGGGCTGGGGTTGGATCCCCACACTGGGTCCAAGTCTGCATTCCAAATGGCTGTTGGGCTTTCCTGCTCACGGGGTTACTCTTCATCCTTCCTAATTTGTTTGTTTGTTTGTTTTTGAGACATGGTCTCACTATGTTGCACAGGCTGGTCTCGAACTCCTGGGCCCAGGCAATCCTCCCACTTCAGGCTCCCAAAATGCTGGGATTATAGGCATGGGCCACTGTGCCTGGTCCCTTCCTAGTTTTAAATGAACCAAAGAGCAACCCTGGCAACATGACCTGTCTCCCTGAGAGCTCCTGATGTCATTAGAGTTCTTGGCTCTGGAGTTCTAACTCCTCTCGAGTCCCACATCCTGCAGGTGGCTGGCTCTCATCTGACCTGTAACTGCTGCCTGCAGAGCTGGACTGAGGCCGGCACCTGGCACAGGGTAGCCAGGCAAGTCGAAACACCAGACAGTGTGGCCTGGTTGGGAGTGGCTCTGATCAGACAGCCTGGGGTGGAGGACTGCAAACTCACCAGAAGCCAGCGAGGGCTGCTGCCAGGCCACCCCCTCACTTGGACTCCTAGGTTTTTAGGACAGAGGAGGGCTTGGCCTCGAGGCACATTTGTGTGTGAGCCCCACCCCAGTATACTTCCACTCCGGTGACCTGGGGCAGGCATCTGGTTTCTTGTCTCTAAGATGGGCGTGATCATAATAGCCTCAATGTCCTCGCAGGGCAGGGCAGGGCAGGCTGTGCCGGGCTATCCCAAGGGCGAAATGACCTCCTGGATAGGGAGTACGGGGTACAGTGCTTGGAGCTGGGCTAGTCGCGTTCACTGCCGTGATTATTAATGATATAGAGAAAATCCTCCAGCAGGCATTACAAAGGGATCCGGAATGAAGTCTTTTCTATAAGATGATATAGTCATGTGTCATATCCCCACTAAAAGAAAAACTTCAGCTGCGTTAAATTTAAAGGAGTTTAACTGAGCAATGAATGGCAAATCGGGCAGCCCCCAGAATCACAGCAGGCTCAGAGAGACTCCAGGGGTGCCTCGTGGTCAGAACAAACGTATACACAAAAAAGTAAAGTGACGTACAGAAATTGCAAGTGAGGTACAGAACAGCTGGATTGGTTACAGCTCGGTGTTTGCCTTATTTGAACATAGTTTGAACACCGAGTGGTATATGGGTGGTTAAAGTATGGCCACTGGGATTGGCCGGGACTCAGCGATTGTGACAGGCACATACTCCTAAGTTAGACTTTCAGTCTTGTCTACCTATTAAGTCAGATTGCAGTTCATCCACAAGGACTCAAATATAGAAGTATGGAGTCCTTCTCAGGCCATATTTAGTTCGCTTTAACAATTTCCCCACGTTGGTTCATTTTTTCAATTTTGCGAGATTGACCAAAATTTTAATTATTGATGTTACTATCACCATTATAAATGTACTTACTTCATTTTGAAACCCACTGGGAAACAATAGAACAGTGGGTGCTGGAAGGTGGGAAAAAAGACTGAGTAGTGGGTACCTCCTTATGCTGGAATGTCCTGTTTACAGGAGAAAAACAAAACCTGGTCTGTTCTAGGATCTATGTGTTTCCTTAAAGTCTTCATTTGATTATGTTACATTTTGCATGAGCAATGCCATTTTTGTTTGGTTTGGTCTGTTGTGGCCTACTGCATCATCTCAGTGTAAAACAATGGTCTCCCATAATTTCATTTTTAAAAATTCCCCCTTTTGGGCCAGGTTCTCACTTAGCTGAGAGCATGACCAAAACTTAGCACCACGCTCAATTATCATCATTTTGAGTTTCTGGTCTCAGCAGATCATTCATAGGTTACAGTGTCCTCTTGGTTGCACATTTCTTTCAGCTCTTGACGTTCCAGTTGAAAAGAGACCATTTGACATTCTAGAGATGGCTGCTTGCAAGCATTTAAAACCTTTGAGAGAATGTAGCGCACCAGGGAGACTATTATTATGACTATTGGGAAAATAATACCAAGAGTTCGGAGTATGTGCCTTATCAGGGTCCCCACAAACCAAACTACCTAAAATCAAATAGATCAAAGGATGAGTTAGAGTCTGCTCACTTAAGTAGGCAGTCTCTTCATTAGTCCCCTACAACTGAATCTCTATAATACCAGATGTTTTTTCCATAGACCATAAGTGCCAGCAGCTGCACAGATACTTTTCTGTTTAGCCAATTCTATTACCTAGCATAATTTACTTTTTTTTTTTTGAGACAGAGTCTGGCTCTGTCGCCCGGGCTGGAGTACAGGGCATGATCTCAGAGGCTCACTGCAACCTCCGCCTCCCGGGTTCAAGCAATTTTCCTGCCTCAGCCTCCCCAGTAGCTGGGACTACAGGTGCATGCCACCACACTCAGCTAATTTTTTGTATTTTTAGTAGAGACTGGGTTTTACCATGTTGGTCAGGCTGGTCTCGAACTCCTGACCTCATCATCCACCTGCCTTGGCCTTCCAAAGTGCTGGGATTACAAGCATGAGCCACCGCACCAGGCCCTCTAGCGTAACTTTCACAAGAGAATTTAAAGTCTGTGGTGTAACCATAGCCTTTACAGTAGAATCTGCTATAGAACCTATTATGAGGGATACATTTCTAATCATTACCTCTTTTATTCCAAACCATGGGAAAAGGACCTAACACATAATGGCCTTTTATCATAGAAGAGTGAAGGCCTCCTAGCAATGTTCTCTTTAACCCATGATGTGGGTTAAGAGGAGTGAATCAGTGTTCTGTTTCTGACTGATTATGAGGCAACGTATGTACCATTAAAATTTCTCATCTACGTTGGACCTTCATCTTTTACTTGTCAAAGTATAAGGTTATCTCTGTATAAGACTGGCTGTAAAATCCTTCACAAATAAAAGTATACCTAATAAGTGCACACAACAGACCCCCTTTTCATTTCTATTCTTCACAAAGGCATAAACAAGAAAAAAATATTTAAAGATAAGAGTCTCCTGATACAGCCGGGCGCGGTGGCTCAAGCCTGTAATCCCAGCACTTTGGGAGGCCGAGACGGGCGGATCACGAGGTCAGGAGATCGAGACCATCCTGGCTAACACGGTGAAACCCCGTCTCTACTAAAAATACAAAAACTAGCCGGGTGAGGTGGCGGGCGCCTGTAGTCCCAGCTACTAGGGAGGCTGAGGCAGGAGAATGGTGTAAACCCGGGAGGCAGAGCTTGCAGTGAGCTGAGATCCGGCCACTGCACTCCAGTCCGGGCGACAGAGCGAGACTCCGCCTCAAAAAAAAAAAAAAAAAAAAAAAAAGAGTCTCCTGATACTAGAAGTCTTGATCCCTGATCTTAGGAAAAGCTGTTCACATCAAGGATGCCATCTTCTTCTGGGGAGGGACTTTCCTGGCTAGTTTTACCTTAAGGGTTCCGATGGGCATACAGTTCCAAGAGTATGGAGGCAGCCTTCTCAATTGTGAGATTATGAACCCAAAGTTCAGGGTTCCAAAGTTTTGTTGCAGTGTGGATGGCAAGGACCATCTTTCTCTGATGTTCTCAGAAGATCCAGTCTTCAGGTTCTAGATTGTGAAGGGATTGATTGTCCTCAGTGAACATAAAAAGCTTTCTTTGTCTGGTGAAAATACACTGTAGCATAATAACTTAGTGTTATAACATCAGCCTTCTTGCATGGGAGAGCTTTTATACAACCAGAAAACATGCATTAAAAATAACAATGGATGGCTGGGCACAGTGGCTCATGCCTGTAATCCCAGCACTTTGGGAAGCCTAGGCAGGTGGATCACCTGAGGTCAGGAGTTTGAGACTAGCCTGGCCAAGATGGTGAAACCTCGTCTCTACTAAAAATACAAAAATTAGCCAGGCATGGTGGCAGGAGCATGTAATCCCAGCTACTTGGGAGGCTGAGACAGGAGAATCGCTTGAACCGAGAGGCAGAGGTTGCAGTGAGCCGAGATTGTGCCACTGCACTTCAGCCTGGGCGACAGAGTGAGACTCCATCTCAAAACAAAAAAACAACAAAACAAAAACAAACAAAACAAAACAAAAAAAAATGGAATGAAATCCTTTCATAAACTGTTTAAATGGTCCATCATCAGATAACCAAATGTCCCTGAAGCTTTGATTGTTATCTCAGCAATATGAGACCAAACATTGGTTATAAACTATCTTAGCAATTTATAAGTCACCACACCAATATATTCAACTTGGATCATTTTATCTTTTCCATGAGGAGTCATGGAATGCAGAACTTTTAATAACAAAAGCTTTAAGGACTCAGGAAGGACAAGGCAGCCGTCCTGGTTATCCATGAGTCCATGCTTAATTAACGTTAGACATATCCTCTTGAATACCAGTTGTTTTTCCAAATTAGGTGCATAGCACTGATAACCAATGGGTTATCATAGGTAATTTGACTTAGACCATGGAGTTCTTTCAAATTGTCTGTCTAAACAATGTCAGTATTAGCTGATTTAGCATGAAAATCTGGCAAAGTATTTTCTTGGTATTTAATTAATTTTTGTTCTACTTGGGTTAGCAGTTTTATAACTCAGTCTTTTCATTAAAGTTCCAGGAATTCTTACCCAGTACAAATGATATGATTCTAAATTTATTAGAAACCTGTATGCAAGAATGTTTTTTAGGGTTTCATGGACGTCCTAAAAGACACCACATTCTAGGATTCTGCAAGCTTGTGAAGTTTTCAGAAACTGCATCAGTATTAACATTAAGCAATTAACTGTGGAAGTGAATTTAAGTAGTTATAGTTTTTTTTTTTTTTTGAGACAGAGTCTCACTCTGTTGCCTAGGCTGGAGTACAGTGGCACGATCTTGGCTCACTGCAACCTCTGCCTCCCAGGTTCAAGCAATTCTCCTGGCTCAGCCTCCTGAGTAGCTGAGATTACAGGTGCGTGACACCACCACCCACTAATTTTTGTATTTTTAGTAGAGACAGGGTTTCACCATGTTGGCCAGGCTGGTCTTGAACTCCTGACTTTAGGTGATCTGTCTGCCTCAGTCTCCCAAAATGCTGAGATTACAGGCATGAGTCACCCTGCCCAGCCAAATGGTTATAGTTAAAAACACAATTGACAAGGAAATTTGGATATTTCTGTGGCTTATAATAACTTAACATAACCATAATTATTATTGATAACATATACTAAAACATATTAGAATTTTAGAAATCCCATATAATTTTGGAACATATATTAATAACATTCACTAAAATATAAACTGAAGTAGATTAAAGATTTTTTAAAATTTTTGACAGTGTTTCCCATGTAATGAAACATGTTAAATAATCCTGTTTACCTCTCTTTTGGATGCTTCAGGGGCCCTCTATAGCCTCTTAAAGCTAGAGGTCAGAAAATACCATTTTGAAGCTGAAATTTGATTTTGGGAAGGCTATCAAATATGTTAAAGGTTTAAAACACTTGATATTATGAAATAGAATTCCAGTTTTCCGTAAGTCATTCATTTAGCCACAATGATGACTCAAATATTTTTTTAAAGGCAAAACCTTTAATCATTGATAGAGGGAAGACTTAGCTTTCCAAACAATCTGTCTCTTGTCTTTCCCTTCTTTTGTTCAGTAGTTTAAAGGCAAATGAAAAGCTTTCATTATCTGTTAATATTCATGAAAATCTTGTTCAAGAGAGAAAGCTAAACTTCACTCTTGCATTAGTGTACTATGAATGTTAACCCCATTTTTAAAATAAAACCTTATAGACAAATCTTTCCAATCGTAATCAGTTTGAGCATAAGATGAGATTATCATAAACCTTTTGTAACCCTTTACAAATTTTTGTTAAAGAGCAGATCAGGCAGGGCACTGTGGCTCACACCTATAATCCCAGCACTTTGGGAGGCTGAGGTGGGCAAATCACCTGAGGTTGGAAGTTCAAGACCAGGTTGATCAATATGGAGAAACCCCATCACTACTAAAAATACAAAATTAGCTGGGTACGGTGGCACATGCCTGTAATCCCAGCTACTTGGGAGGCTAAGGCAGGACAATTGCTTGAACCCAGGAGGGAGAGGTTGCGGTGAGCCCAGATCTCGGCATTGCACTCCAGCCTGGGCAACAAGAGTAAAACTCCATCTCAAAAAAAAAAAAAAAAAAAGCAGATCAGTGATTTAAGGAAACCCTGTTTATGCCTTTATTTTGATGTTCAATTTATGGAAAATACTCCTTTAATTTAGTCAATATGTTGACTAAATTTTTTTTTAACAACATTAATTTTTACAAACCTTCCACAACTTGTTCAAACCTTTAGCTTATTCTTATCTAAAACAACCCTTTAGCTCTCTAAACTACGCAAAAATTTACATTCCCATGCCTTCTTAGAATCTTTTACCAAATACACATTTCATTCTCCTCACATACCTTGCATGTAAAACTATTTCTTCAGTAGTCTCAATCACATGTTATAATGGTAACTCTTAGCAACTTTTACTTTTGGTGCATAAATTTCCTTTCACAAATCCTTTCACAATGTACACAAGCCATCTACAACATGTATGGACTTTCTGACTTGTCCTAAATGTCCCTCTTTTAAACAATAAGTTATTTTACTGGTTGTCCCCAGGCCTTATTTGGATTTTTTTTTTTTTTTTTTTTTTTGAGACAGTCTCATTCACTCTGTCACCCAGGCTAGAGTGCAGTGGTCTGATCTTGGCTCACTGCAACTTCTGTCTCCCAGGTTCAAGTGATTTTTCTGCTTCAGTCTCCTGAGTAGCTGGGATTACAGGTACATGCCACCACACCCAGCTAATATTTATATTTTTCATAAAGACAGGGTTTTGCCGATGTTGGCCAGGCTGGTCTTGAACTCCTGGCCTCAAGTGATCCACCTGCCTTGGCTTCCCAAAGTGCTGAGATTACAGGCATGAGCCATGCGCCTGGCCCTTATTTAGAATCTAATGCTCCAAAGTAGCTGAATAATTTTCAAAAGCCTAAGAAGCAGTTTATGACCTTAAAGCATTTAGCAAATCAAATATCTAACCTGCCTAATTTAGACCAAATGTCTTTATTTTGCCAATAATCTTTAAAGCTGTTTTTATTTCCCCAAGATTACTAAAGTTATGTGAACTAAGACATTACAGTTTTTACTTTTCTGCCAAAATATTTAAGTGCTTATTTTTCTTAAAGCCAATTAATTAGAACTCTTTTATATAAACATCACACACACAACACATATATAACTACACAGACAAAGTAGTTGTAAGATTTCTCATTTGCCAATTTTTAAGTTGTGTGTGTGTGTGTTTTGTCTTGAGACAGAGTCTCGCTCTGTCACCCAGCCTGGAGTGCAATGGCACAATCTTGGCTCACTGCAACCTCTGCCTCCTGGATTCAAGAGATTGTCCTGCCTCAGCCTCCTAAGTAGCTGGGATTACAGGCGTGTACCACCATGCCAGGCTAATTTTTTGTATTTTTAGTAGAGACGGGGTTCCACCATGTAAGCCAGGCTGGTCTCAAACTCCTGACCTTGTGATCCACCTACCTCAGCCTCCCAAAGTACTGGGATTGCAAGCATAACCCCCCATGCCCAGCCAATTTTTAAGTTTTTTAAGTTGGATTACTGACTTTAGAGTGGAGTCCTAGGGTGGAAGAACAGGGCCAGGAAAGCCTGCAATTTCTAGGGCCTAATAAGCAGGCACAGTTGGAAGGGAAAAACAGATCCCATTTTTATACCAGATCCTGGATCCTAAAAAGAACAGAGCCTTAGATTTTGAGGGGGATCGATCCATTTCCAATTCCTGGGGTTTCATGAGGAAAACAGATTTTTTTCCAAAACAGGTCTCTGGAGCCTCCTGTTTTTCCCAAGGAGTCCCAGGCTGTTAAAGCTTTAATATCCAGTTTTAATTAAGCTGACTTTTAACTACAGTGCTCTTTTTAAAAAGTCCTTTTAAATCTTTTATTATGCAACCTTGCCTAGGCCAAATGCATAATATTTCTGTGCTCAGAGAAAGGAAAATTTAAGATCATTCATGGAGGGGAAGAGAATCAACAAATGGCAAAGATTACACAGATATCAAACCAGAAAGTACTCATTTCCTAAGGGAATTGAACCCTGAACCTGGGCCTCCACTGCGAAAAGGGAAAGCACGGCCACATGGTATAAGGTCAGGCTCCCAAGGACGTGACTGACCGGTCTTCTGGGCCATCTTGAACAGTGGGTTTATGGGGTCCTAGACACATGCTTTATCCTAAGGTACTCCCTTTCATGACCGAACAATACAGAAAGACACATAAAGCACACCAGGTTCACTGCGGCTGAAGACCACCCTAAGAATTCTTTTTTGTATTAATCAAAACTTTTTTTTTTTTTTTTTTTTTTTTTGTTGAGACGGAGTCTTGCTCTGTCGCCCAGGCTGGAGTGCAGTGGCCGGATCTCAGCTCACTGCAAGCTCCGCCTCCCGGGTTTACGCCATTCTCCTGCCTCAGCCTCCCGAGTAGCTGGGACTACAGGCGCCCGCCACCTCGCCCGGCTAGTTTTTTGTATTTTTAGTAGAGATGGGGTTTCACTGTGTTCGCCAGGATGGTCTCGATCTCCTGACCTCGTGATCCGCCCGTCTCGGCCTCCCAAAGTGCTGGGATTACAGGCTTGAGCCACCGCGCCCGGCCAATCAAAACTTTAGAGAGGAGATAAACAGTGATTTTTTACCATTTATTTAACCAGTTTTCACAAAGAGAGAAAGGCCAGAGTCCGATTGGTAATAAATTCTTACCCTTTTGCTGGCATGCCAGTCCCCTGGGTTCCCTTTCCCTAAGTGACCCTAGTGATCTGCTTGCCACAGTATAGCCCTGGGGGCCAAGCCACATCATAAAGGAAAATCATCTTTTTTTGTTTTATGGAACCACAAGCAAAAGCCTCTCAGTTTTGCAAGTTGCTGTTCAAGGGGTTGCATGGAGTAACCCAATTAACATTTTTCATTCTGGCCAGAGGAAAATATGAGTCACAAAACATAGACATTAGCCGCTCTGTTTAGCACCCAATGTTGAACTGGCAAGGCTTGCCCTCACTTGGACCCTGTCATCTTTAATCCATTTTTAACCAAGAGGAACTTTACTGAGGGGAGACCTCTAACCCAATCCCATCCTTTACTCAAGTAAAATGTACCCCATTACTTATCTGAAGTCAGCCAGTTGGTGCTGCAGTGTTATTTCCTTTGGATCAGGATTCCTGTGCCTAATATATAAACTGAAAGGAACTCAGTTTTTCAGAAATTAAGAATCCCGGCTGGGCATGGTGGCTCATGCCTGTAATCCCAGCACTTTGGGAGACGGAGGCAGGTGGATCACCTAAGGTCAGGAGTTCAATACCAGCCTGGCCAACATGGTCTCTACTAAAAATACAAAAATTAGCCGGGCATGGTGGTGAGCGCCTGTAATCCCAGCTACTTGGGTGACTGAGGCAGGAGAATCACTTGAACCCAGGAGGTGGAGGTTCCAGTGAGCCAAGATGGTGCCGTTGCACTCTAGCCTGGGTGACAGAGTGAGACTGTCTCAAAAAAAAAAAAAAAAAAAATTGTAAAAAGGTACCCCTGTAAAGGGCACTCACCAGGGATGGAGGTTGTGGGACTAGAAGTTGCCCTGGTGAGTCGGTGAGTGAGTGGTAAGTGAACGTGAAGGCCTAAGGCAGTACTGTGCACTGTTGCAGACTTCATAAATTTGTATACTTAGGCTACACAAATTTATAAAATATATTTTCTTTCTTCAATAACAAATTATGCTTAGCTTACTGTAACATTTTTACTTCAGAAACTTCAAATTTTTTAACTTTCAACTCTTTTTTTTTTTTTTTTTTGAGGCGGAGTCTCGCTCTGTCACCCAGGCTAGAGTGTAGTGGCGCAATCTCGGCTCACTGCAACCTCTGCCTCCAGGGTTCAAGTAATTCTCCTGCCTCAGCCTCCTGACTAGGTGGGATTACAGGTGTGCACCACTACGCCCGGCTAAATTTTGTATTTTTAGTAGAGATGGGGTTTCACCATGTTGTCCAGGCTGGTCTTGAACTCCTGAACTTGTGATCTACCCGCCTCAGCCTCCCAAAGTGTTGGGATTACAGGCGTGAGCCAATGTGCCTGACCACTTTCAACTCTTTTGTAATAACGCTTAACTTAAAACACATTGTACAATCGTACACAAGTATTTTTTCTTTATTTTCTTATTTTATAAACCTTTTTCTACTAACTTTTTTTTTGTTTACTTCTTAAACATTTTTGTCAAAAACTAAGACACAAACGCACTCATTAGCTGAGACCTACTACACAGGGTCAGGATCGGTGATATCATTACCTTCCATGTCCAACTCCTGTCCCACTGGAAGGTCTTCAAGGACAGTAATGCCAATGGAGCCATCACCTCCTGTGATGACAATCCCTTCATCTGGAATCCCTTCTGAAGGACCTGCCTGAGGCTGTTTTATCGCTAATTTTTTTTAATAAGTAGAAGGAGTATGCTCTAAAATAATGATTAAAAAGTAAAATATAGTAAATACATAAACCAGTAATGTTACTGGAAAGGGGTCATGATCCAGATGCCAAGTGAGGATTCTTGGATCTCGGGCAAGAAAGAATTCGAGGCGATTCTGTAGAGTAAAGTGAAATCAAGTTTGTTGGAGAAGCAAAGACATAAAGAATGGCCACTCCGTAGGCAGAATAGCCCTGAGGGCTGCTAGTTGCCCATTTTTATGGTATTTCTTGATGATATGGTATACAAGGGATGGATTATTCTTGTCTCCCCCTTTAAACCATGTGGGATAACTTCCTGATGTTGCCAGGCGCTGGTGGGAGTGTAGCAGTGAGGATGAACAGAGGTCATTCCATGGCCATCTTGCTTTTGGTGAGTTTTGGCCAACTTCTTTACTGCAACCAGTTTTATCAGCAAGGTTTGTATGACCTGTATCTTGTGCTGACCTCGTAATTTATCCTGTGACTTAGAATGTCTGGGAAGGCAGTGCAGTAGGTCTCAGCCTTATTTTACCCAGTCCCTACTCAAGATGGAGTTGGGCTGGTTTAAATGCCTCTGACAGTAACACGGTTGTTTATTAATAGGATCAAGTATTACATTGTGTATATGATCTCATGTGCTGGGCTTTCATCCTACTGGCAGTGCAGTGGGTTTGTGTACACCAGCATTGCCACACACAGAGAGGAATGCGTGTGCGATGATGTCATAGCTGATGTGACCTCACTAGGTGAGGGGGATTTTTGGGTCCTTTTTTTTTTTTTTTTTGAGACGGAGTCTCACTCTGTTGCCCAGGCTGGAGTGCAG
This sequence comes from Trachypithecus francoisi, assembly GCF_009764315.1. Taxonomy (NCBI): domain Eukaryota; kingdom Metazoa; phylum Chordata; class Mammalia; order Primates; family Cercopithecidae; genus Trachypithecus; species Trachypithecus francoisi. The sequence continues at coordinate 61,193,885 of NW_022681453.1, forward strand.
TGGCACGATCTCGGTTCACTGTGACCTCCGTTTCCCGGGTTTAAGCGATTCTCCAGCCTCAGTCTCTGAGTAGCTGGGACTACAGACGCACGCCACCACACCCAGCTAGTTTTTGCGTTTTCAGTAGAGACGGGGTTTTGCCATGTTGGCCAGGCTGATCTTGAACTCCTGACCTCAGGTGATTCACCCGCCTCGGCCTCCCAAAGTGCTGGGATTACAGGAGTGAGCCACCGCGTCCAATCCCATTATCATCTTATGGGACCACAGTCATAGATACAGCTCGTTGCTGAGTAAACTGTGATACAAGGCACATGTACGTGCTTAGTTCTGTTGCTACACAGAGTGTATAGGAAAAAACTGGTTTGTCCCTCCTATCCCTGATTCCAGCTTCAGTTCCACCAGTCCTAGGGGTGTGCACTGAACTGGCTTTTTAGGATACTCTCCCGCTCCCACCGCCGCCACAGACACATATTTTAAACACACACACATCTTTGGGGAAATGATTAAAAACAAAATCTGTCAACCCAGAAAACCTCTCCACAAAGGTAACAGGAAGTTAGTTTTGCTACAACTAGACTGCAGTGTGCATCACAGACAGTCAGCTAAGGAGATTGCAAATAAAAAGAGCTTTCATAGCCTGGCAGATACCACCCACTCCATACATGCTAACTTCCCAAACGTCTCCTGTCTTTTGACAAGAAGTTTACCTCCTGGAGCGAGCACCTGGGCCTCACACTCCTGAGGCTGGGGGAGATCCGGCACCACCTCCTGACTGTTTCCACGGTGGAGAGAAGGAGCCCGGGGATGCAAAATGGGTTAGAGGATCCCAGACTGAGGAGGACTCAGGGAGGTTTCCCACTCCTATGATTTCATCCCCAACCAATCAGCGATCTCCACACTTTGGCCCACTCCAAAACCCTTGAAAGCCCTCCCCCAATTCCTCAGCGAGATTGAGTGACAACCCCATCTCCAGGGTAGCTGGCCTCGGGTCATAAACTGTTTCTTTACTGTGATAATAATAATACAATAAAATAAGTTTACATACACCTGAAGGAGACAGAGATAGCATTTACAATTTCAGCTTTATTAAAGGAAGTACGAAGTGGGGAGGGGTGCCTTGTTCCCTTTCTTTGCAGCAGAAAAAATTCAAATGTTTTTCTCTATAGATTTGTATTTATCCTAACAACACACACACAAGCTCATATACACACATATGTACATATACCCCATTCACACACACATATACACAATATATGCACACTCATGAACACACACACACGTATGCATGCCAGTTTGGGCCATAATCCCAAAAGACATAGTCCCAAATTCCATAATCCTGAATGCTGAAATCCTGAAAGATCAAAATCCCTGGAGTATAGAATCTTGAATATCAACATTTCAAAAGATAAACATCCCCAAAACATAATTCTGGGAAAAATAATTTTAGAATTCTCTAAAACACGTTTATTTACATTTTTAAAAGGGGGATTTATCTGAGCAATAAATACATGTGCCTGTTTACACCAAGAGCAGATCTTTCCCCTGATCTACTCAAACTCACACACTAGTCTTCCCTGGAAACGCCCTCACAGACACCCCAAAATAATGCTTACCAGGTTTCTCAAGTCTCCAGCAGAGCCAGGTATGTCGACTTGGCACCCAAACACATCTCCTTAAACCACACTGAATTTCCAAACAAAGATCACAAGGTAATAGTTCCACTCAACATGCAACTAACATGATGCAGTCATCCTGCCTACAACTGGAAAAGCACTAATCCTTTTCCTAGAATCTGATTTTCAGGATTTCAACATCTGGAGTTTTGATCTTTCAGGATTTCAACACTTGAGATCATGGCATCCGGGATTGTGTCATGGGAGATTATGATTGTCACCAATACATACCCACAACTATACATACACACGTATATACACCTGCCACACACAATGCGCACCTGCCACACACAATGTGCGTCTGCCACACACAATGCGCACACACTCATCCATACAGCGCCCCCTCATACATTCACACATGGATGTGTGTGTTCAGGCCCTTGTCCACATCCCACCAGCAGAGCCAGGGTGTGAGCTGAGTTCTTCACATGCCTTTGGCACTGGGCATTGCACCATGGAGGCTGTCTCTCCTCAGTGGAGGGGAGGAGGATGGTAATGAGGCGGTTTATCTGTATTAATGCAGGGGACCCTCACGCAGCCCACAAGCACTAGCGCAGCCTCATTTTACAGATGGAGCAACAGGGCCCAAAGGAACTCAGCTAGCTTTGCTTTACTGTCTGTAGGCAGGCACGCATTCCACTATGTGTGTGCACCAGGGCATATTTCACCAGTCCCACTCTCTGCTGTGCAAGATTCTGGCACTTACACATGTAATCCCAGCACTTTGGGAGGCTAAGGTGGGCCGATCACTTGAGTTCAGGAGTTTGAGACCAGCCTGGTCAACATGGTGAAACCCTGTCTCTACTAAAAAATACAAAAAATTAGCCAGTGTGATGGTACACACCTGTAATCCCAGCTACTTAGAAGGCTGAAGCACAAGAACCACTTGAACCCAGGCGACAGAGGCTGCAGTGAGCTGAGATCAAGCCACTGCACTCCAGTCTGGGTGAGGGTGACAGAGTGAGACCCTGTCTCAAAAAATAAAAATAAAAATAAAAAATAAAAAAAAAAGAAGGATCCCGACACAGAAGGGATATCCTGAGGTCCCCAGTCTTCCTGGCCCTCTGAGCAGGCCAGAGCAAAGAGCACCAGACCTGGAGGCAGGGTGGGTTTGCATCTGGTTCTGCTCCAGCTCCAGGTGTGGTCTTGCACAAGCCTTCTTTCTTGGGCCTACGGTATGTGAGGCTGGGCTCCAAGGGCTGCTGGCTCAGATGCCCCTGAACTGGACAGCCGTCAGCACCCAAACAGCGGGCCACCCAGCGTTGCCCTCAGTGGCTCAGGAGGCCAAGAAATGTTCCTGTCACAACCGAGAGAAGCCACTGGCCTTAGGAGCATGGAGGGCCTCTGCTTCCTGAGGATAGTTTGTTCTTGACCCTCCCTTGTCCTGGTCCCTCTCTCCTTTTAGTTATTAATTCTGGCTCAGAGTTTATATTATCATAAACCAGTGTAAACACAAGGCACAGCTGCGCCATGTGGTAATCTGTGGTTACCTTCCCTCTCCTATGTAGCATTTTCTTTTCTCTGGGGTTAATAATCATATGATGATGATTATTTTTCCTTGCACGTCACCTCTGTGTTCCGAGAGACTCTGGATCTGTGCCTGGAATTCGGTAGATGCACAGCAAAGGTGTGTGGCAAAGAGGAGCGAGTGCTGGTGTTGGAGCCGAGCTGGGGCACGCAGGTGACTGGATGCTGCTCTCTGTGCATCTCCAAATGCATCTTCTCCACAACAGTCTGTGAGACACTCTCCTCATCCCTTTTTTGTTTTGCAGAGGAAGAAACTGAGGCACAGGGAGGACCAAGGTCACACAGTGAGTGCCTGGCAGAGCGGGTGGTATTGGGTGTGGTCCTGCCTCAGTCTCCCAAGTAGCTGGAACTACAGGCACGTGTCACCGTACTGGGCTAGTTTTTGTATTTTTGTAGAGACGAGGTTTCGCCCTTGCCCAGGCTGGTCGTGAACTCCTGGGCTCAAGTTATCTGCCCATCTTGGCTTCCCAAAGCACTGGGATTACAGGCGTGAGCCACCGCACCCAGCCTTGTTCCATTCTTTTTAACAGGTCTACAATAGTCTGTGAAATAGGACAACGTGACTTGTTTAGCTAATCTGTTATTGATGCTCATTTAGGTTGGACAAATTCTTTCAAAGATAGCTCAGCCCAAACTCATTAGCAATTAGAGAAATGCAAGTCAAAATAACAAGGAGGTGTCATTGTACAGCCATCCTATGGACACACATTAGAAAGGTGGGTAATGCAGAAAGTGGAAGGGTGTGGAGCCAGTGGGACCCATATGTCCTGAGGGCGAGTGTGGACAGCGCAGCCGTCCTACAGAGGGAGCTGGCAGGCCATGGCCAATTAAGTCTGAGCCAGCCACCACTGCCCTGGAGACGTACCCAGGAGAGAAACGAATTCATATCCTAGTCTTCCAGGAGGCACGTGTGAGCGTGTCACTGCTGCATTGTTTAGCGGGGAATTGGGGACAATGTGAGTGTTGGTCCACAGGGGACTGAGCTCTTGAGATGTGGTTCATCTGAAATGAGATGTGCTGTGAGTGTAAAATACACACTGGATTTCAGGGACTTAGTATGAAAAAAAGAATGCATGATATCCCATCATAATTATATATTTTACATATTTATTATATGCCTATATATTTATATTGGTTATGGGTTCAAATGATAATATTTTGGTTATATTGAGTCAGATAAAGTATGTTATTTATAAGATATAAGTATGTAAATTAACTACAATTAATATAAATTAATTGCACTCATTTCCTTTTACTTTTAAAAATGTGGCTACTGCATACTTTAAAGTCGCAGACGTGGCTGGGATTCTGCTTTCCTGGACAGCACTGCCTGAGAACTCCGCCCCATAAGGAGCCCGGTGAGACTGATCATAGGATCCGTGGGTGGAGCTTCGACAGGCAGGGAGCAGAGACCCAACCAGAGGCTGGGCAGGTCTGCGCCCTCCTTCCCCAGGGAAACCGCTAGGAACAGCCTGAAATAGCTACTGGGCACTCTGGAAGGCATTCTGTGTGGGCAGGGGATGGACCCTGCTATGGAGAAGAATACACCAGCGGCAGGGGGAGGACCTGCAGTGTTGAATCCTGAGCGCACCCATGGGGAATAGCCCCGAGAAGGGGGAAGGACTTGGAAGAGGTGCAGGAACTGGCATTGGGATGTCTGGGGGAAGAAGGTTCTAGAGAAAGAACAGCTAAGCCATGGCAGCGGAGGAGCAATGAGAGGAATCCAGAGAATGGGGTCAGGTTCGGCCAGAGTACTGAGGGCCTCACACACCTCCTTAGGGACCTCGGCCTCTGGGAGCCGGAGCCCTGGGACCTGCTGCACTGTCCAGGATTCCTTCTGGCTGCAGTGTGGGAAACCAGGGAAGGTGGGAGGCCCCTGCCGTGGCCCAGGCAACAGACAAAGGTAGCCGGGGCCTGGCTTTGAATGGGCTTTGTGGATGCTCCACCTGGCACCCCCTTCAAGGAAGGTTTGTTGCCCTGCTGTTGGCAGGCTTCCCCTGGAGGCCAGGGCTGGTCCTGGCTCAGGACAGAGCTCCCTGAGGGGCCACAACCCCATTCATTCTTCCTTCAGCCCCTCCCACCTCCTCCCCAGCCCTTCTGCCAGCTCCCTGCCCACCCAGCTCCATCCCAAAGAGGGCTTCCTAACCCCCTCTTCCAAGTGCCCGGGGGCGGATGGTGGCAGAAAAGGAGGTGGAGTGCCTGGGAAGGAGGGTCAGGATGATGCCAAGACTTAGTCCTGGGCTGCCATCAGCTGAGCTGCCTGGGGGCCTCTCCTCCCGCCTGCCTCCCAGCTGGTGATGAGGTGCCCTCAGCTCCTTTCTTCCACTTGTGTTTATCACAGAGGCTTGATGGCCCCAAGGCTGGCATCATGTGTACAGCAAGGGCTGGGGACTGTGTCTGCCTGAGAGGAGGGCCAGGCATAGCTGGGTTTCTCAGCAGGTGTGTAACACTCTTCAGCAGGCTGGGTTCTGTTTTATTGTGTTAAAGGGTAAAGCCTGATGCAAAAGGCCCCAGTTCCTCTGGTCCCAGCATTTGGCCCTTGCAGCAGGCAGCAATTTGGGTGGGCTGCTTCTTGGAGGGTCGCCAGGAGGTGCCCCTCTCCTCAGTACACCTGGGAATCACAGTGACAGTGTCGGTCCTCTGCCCTTCAACCCCAACCCCCATTGCCAGAGGGCAGAAAGCCCAGGCTGTGCCCAGGTGTTTTCTTTTTTTCTTTTTTCTGGCATTTGTGATCCTTGTTTCCTGACCCAGTAACAGGGGATGACTCATTCCTTTCTAGCTTTGCTTAGTGTACAGAAATGCAAACAAATGGGGGTGTCCTACCCCTTTTTCTGTGTCCTCCCTCCCTGGGAAGTAGCCTGCACTTCCTTCCTCTCCCTCGCTTCATCTTCCAAGGGTTGCAAACTGATGCCCCGTGGGCCAAATGTGGCAAGAGGGCTGTGTAGTATTAAATTTGTAAGAATTCATTGTTAACACTTAAAAATTGGAATGTTTGGCCAGGCGGGGTGGCTCATGCCTGTTATCCCAGCACTTTGGGAGGCTGAGGCAGGCAGATCACTTGAGATTAAGAGTTCGAGATCAGCCTGGCCCACATGGTGAAACCCTGTCTCTATTAAAAATACAGAAATTAGCCAGGCATGGTGGTGGGCGCCTGTGATCCCAGCTACTCAGGAGGTTGAAGCAGGAGAATCACTTGAACTCAGGAGGCAGAGGTTGCAGTGAGTGGAGATCGCACCACTGCACTCCAACCTGGGGGACAGAGTGAGACTCTGTCTAAAACAATAATAATAATAATAAATGGGAATGTTTGCCTTGGGCAATCCCATCTTGGGGTCAGAAACCTGGAAATGGGATCTCCTGGGACAGACCCAGGCATGGTTTCCAATGAACATATGGGCGTGGCATAGCATGGTGGGTCAGGACTCCGATCCCAGAGTTTGAATCCCGGCTACAGCAATGACTAGCTGTGCATCTTGGGCAAGGGACGTGATCTCTCTGTGCCTCCATCTCCTCACTTGTGACTTGGAACTGTTGTTAGAATGGCCTCTTAGAGTTCTGAAGATCAGATGAAACAATGCCTGCCCCAGGTGTAGCGCAATTGCCGCTGCGTGAACCTCAGCCGCAGGCGTGCCAAGGCCGCTCTGAGCATGCAGCACTGCCTTTTCTGCTCGGCCCCTGTGGCACCTGCGTCTCTGATCCCAGGCCTAAGTGTCTCCTAGGCCTATCTCTGTCCATCCATCACCACTGCCTGGTTTCGAGGTGGCACTGACCCCAGGAGGGGGCTGGATAGAGGGCAGGCTGGCCCTCCGGCAGCAGCCATGTGTATTCAGTCCTGGCACTCGGGCTCTGGTCCAGCACCTGTTCTTGCCTGCTGTGGGTGCCTAACTGCCCTTTGCTTGAGAAATCCAGTATTTTAGGATTTAGGCTAAGAAAAGCATCAGAATTGGAGGCAAAGCTTTAAACGTAAAGAAGTTTGCTGTGGTGTTACTTGCAAGTGCAGGAAACCAGAAACCAGCGAAACAAGCATGAGGATGACCATGACGAGGGCGATGGTGGTGACGCCGGTAGCATGCCAGCATGCACCGTCAGCTCCCCTCTCCAGGAGCCAGCCCAGGTACTCTGGTGTAGGACCTTTTGAGTCCTCACAACAACCCTAGGAGGCAGCTCTGTGTCACAGATGAGGAAGTCGAGGCACAGAGAGGCTGAGTTGCCTGCCTGAGAACCTCAATCCCCAAACACCCTGCCCCACACCTCTCTGAATGTGGCCGGATTCCAAGAACCCACATGAATCCACGAGGCGGTCTATGCAGCTGTAGAGAGTGCTTATGAGGAGGGGAAGGTGCCCAATGTGATGTGGAGGTTATATTTTATGCTCCTTTTATTCTACTGAAATTTTCAAATGTACATAGAAGTAGAGGGACTGTATAATGCATGTACCCAGCATCTGGCCCCTAAAGTCATCATCCTCGGCCAGTACTGTTTTGCCCGCACCCACCCATGTTCAAGCATTCCAGTCCATGAACATGGTGTGTCTATTTAGGCCCTTAGAAATCACTCTCAGTAATACCTTGCAGTTTTCAGTGAATAATTCTTACTCTGTTGTTAAATTTATGCCTTATAATTTTTTGTGTTTTTGATTCCACCTAAGGGCTATAAGTTTTAAGTTCCATTTACCAATGGGTCATTTCCAGTTTACAAAAATACATTTCTTTGTAGATAGATCTTATATTTTATGATCTTTCTAAATTTATTAACTGGTTGCACTAATTGCTGACCCTTTTCTAATATAAGCATTTATTTATTTTGAGACAGAATCTCGCTCTGTTGCCCACGCTGGAGTTCAGTGTCATGATCTCAGTTCACTGCAGCCTCTGCCTCCTGGTTTCAAGTGATTCTCCTGCCTTAGCCTCCTGAGTAGCTGGGATTGCAGGCATGTGCTACCATGCCCGGCTAATTTTTGTATTTTTAGTAGAGAAGGGGTTGCACCATGTTGGCCAGTTGATCTCGAACTCCTGGACTCGTGATCCAACCGCCTCGACCTCCCAAGGTGCTGGGATTACAGGTGTGAGCCACTGCACCCTGCCATGATATAAGTATTTAAACTTGTAAAGTTCACTCTAAATACTGATTTAGCTGCTTCTCATAAATTTGATAGGCTATGTTTTTATTTTCACAGAGTGAAAAATATTTCCAGTTTCTCCTATGATCTCTTCTTTGACCCATAGGGAATTAAAAGTGCTTTGTTCAATTTCCAATTGTCAGGGATTTAAAAGATATCTAACTGTTAAATTGATTTCTTTTTAAACTATGTTTTAGTTAGAGAACACACTCTACCTGTTTTTAACATTTAACATTTATGGAACTTGTTTTGTGGTCCAGCGTATGGTTTATTTTGATGGTGGCTCTATGTGCGCTGAGAAGAATGGACATTCTGCCATTGTTAAGCATGAGACGGTTAAATTGGCTGACTGTGTTCAAATCTTCTGTGTCCTTATTGGCAGAGGAGTGTGGGAATCATGCATGATAATTGTGGATTTGCCTGTTTTTCCTTTAAATTCTGCATGAGGATCACGCATGAGAATTGTGGGTTTGTCAGTTTTTGTTTCATGCATTTTGAAGCTTTGTGATTAGGTAGATGCACATTTAGGATTATGATGTCTTTGTGATAAATTCACACCTTTATCATTATGAAACATCTCTATCCCTGGTAATATTTGCCCTGAAGTCTACTTTGTCTGATAAGAATATAGGCACTCCAGCTTTTGAAAACATGACTAGTGCTTGCATGATATATCTTTTCTATCTTTTTGTAGTTTATTTGTGTTTTTATATTTAAAGTAAGTTTCTGGTAGAGAGCATACAGGTAAGTCTAGCTTTTTTTGTCCAGTCTGATATCTGATTTTCCAAGTGCCTCAATTATTTATACTGAATGTAGGTATCCTTATGTCTGTATTTACACCTGCCATCTTGCTCTTTTTTGAGACGGAGGCTCACTCTGTCGCCCAGGCTGGAGTGCAGTGGCATGATCTTGGTTCACTGCAAACTCCACCTCTCGGGTTCAAGAGATTCTCCTGCCTCAGCCTGCCAAGCAGCTGGGATTACAGGCACGTGCCACCACACCTGGCTAATTTTTGTATTTTTAGTAGAGATGGGGTTTTACCATGTTGGTCAGGCTGGTCTTGAACTCCTGAACTCTTTGGCCTCCCAAAGTGCTGGGATTACAGGCGTGAGCCACCGCACCTGGCCCCCAACAAAAATTGTTAACAGTTTTACCTTCCATAGCTGATTATGTTCCAAAGAGATTCAAAATGAGAAAAAGGTTTTCATATGAATGATGCATTTTCCATTTCCCAAACTCTTCATTCTCTCCTGTAGTTCCAGGCTTTTCATCTACTATCATTCGCCTTTGGTGTGAAGAACTCCCATCAACATTTCCAGTACTGCAGGTCTGCCACTGGCAAAATCTCTAGCTTTGGTTTGTTTGGAAAAGTCTCTGTTTTGTCTTCTGTGGTTGCACGATATAGATTGGTAGATCCCCGGCTTTTTCTTGCAGATGCTGTTTCATTGTCTCCTGGCCTGCAGAGTTTTTGAGGACGTGGCCATTCTTGCTTGTGTTTCCCTTTACCCTGCATTCTCAGCCATTTCATTAGGATGTGCCTTTGCTAGTTGTCTCGGGCTGGCTTCCCTGGAGGCAGATGGAGGAGTGGAGTCTGGGGCACTAGGTGTTTCAAACTTGTGACAGGAGGAGGCAGAAGCAGGCTTGGCAGTGGAGTTCAACCTCAGTCAGGCCTGCCCACCTCTGCCCATCTGGTGGGGGCTCCAGAGCAAGGCCTTCCATCAGCGTGTTCTGTGCTGAGCTGAAATGGCCAGATCTTTACATTCCCTGCCTACGCAGTCATCTGATGCAGGCTGCCTGGGAAGGTGTGGCCTTTAGCCAGTGGCTCTCTCTGCAGATGAGGGACGGGGAGGAGCTGGTGGCTGAGGGCGTTCTGCAGCCTATGCTCCCCACAGCCTCTAGGCAAGTCCTTCCAGGAGGGGATGCTGAGCGGCAAAGCTTCCTGCTTCTCAGGCAGGGGTCCTTGAGCTCCCTGGAACTCTGCATCTATGATTTTCATCAAATTTAGAAGATTGTCTTCTAATATGTTTCTTGTCTCCTTCCTGGTACCCTAATGATACATGTATTGTTTGATAGTATCTCACAGATAACATTTCCAGTTCTGTTCATTTTATTTCAGCATTTTTCTCCCAGTGCTTCAGTTCAGTTTCTGTTGCATTGTTTTCAGGTTCATTGACCTTTCCTTTGTCAGTGTGTGATATGCTGTTAATCTCAGTCAGTACGTTTCTCGTTGTAGGTATTGTATGTTTCACCTCTAGAAATTCCATTAGGTTCTTGATTATATTTTCCATATTTCTCCTCATTATGTTCATGTTTTTCTTTAAATTCTTGAGCATATTGAGCATATGTATAATAGCTTCTTATTTTATTATTATTATTATTATTTTTTGAGACGGAGTCTCGCTCTGTTGCCCAGGCTGGAGTGCAGTGGCACAATCTTGGCTCACTGCAAGCTCCTTCTCCCAGGTTCGTGCCATTCTCCTGCCTCAGCCTCCCGCGGAGGTGGGACTACAGGTGCCCGCCAACACGCCTGGCTAATTTTTTGTATTTTTTTAGTAGAGACGGGGTTTCACTGTGTTAGCCAGGATGGTCTTGATCTCCTGACCTTGTGATCCACCTGCCTCGGCCTACCAAGGTGCTGGGATTACAGGCGTGAGCCACCGCACCTGGCTAGTATTAGTTTTTGAGACAAAGTATTACTCTGTCACCCAGCTTGGAATGTAGTGGCATGATCATGGCTCACTGCAGCCTCAATCTCCTGGGCTCAAGCAATCCTCCCACCTCAGATCCCCAAGGAGCTGGGACTACAACCACATGCCACCACTCCTGGCTAATTTTTTAATTTTTTTTTTTTTTTTTTTTTTTGAGACGGAGTCTCGCTCTATCACCAGGCTGGAGTGCAGTGCTGAGATCTCGGCTCACTGCAACCTCCACCTCCTGGGTTCAAGCAATTCTCCTGCCTCAGCCTCCTGAGTAGCTGGGATTACAGGCACACGCCACCATGCCCAGCTAATTTTTGTATTTTTAGTAGAGATGAGGTTTCACCGTGTTGGCCAGGATGGTCTCGATCTCTTGACCTCATGATCCACCTGCATCAGCCTTTTAAAGTGCTGGGATTACAGGTGTGAGCCACTGCGTCTGGCCAAGTTTTAAATTTTTTTTGTAGAGATAGAGTCTTGCTCTGTTGCCCAGGCTGTTCTCAAATTCCTAGCCTCAAGTGATCCTCCTGTTTCAGCCCTCCAAAGTGCTGGGATTACAGGTCTGAGCCATTGCACTTGGCCAATAGCTGTTCTAAAGTCCTTGTTTCCTAATTCCATCATTTGTGCATTCCTGAATCTGTTTCTATGGACTAGTTTTTCTCCTGGTAGTGGCACACACTTTCCTGCTCCTTTGGACGTCTGGTTATTTTTGAATGGCCATCGTGGTGAGTGCTACATGCCCTTGTTTTTCTTTACACGTGGCTGGGCTTGGTTCTGGCAGGCATTACATTTCTTGTGAATCAGGTTGGCCCTTTCAAGGCTCTTTTTTTGTCTCCAATACAGTGGGTTGAGAGTGGCCTTTCCTCTCTGGCTTGTCTCCTAACCCTGCACGATCCATGGGAAGTTTTCAGCTTAATTTCCTAGAAGTTCTTTGTCCAGCTTGGCAGAATTTGCCCTATGCACACACAACTTAGCATTCAGCAACAGACCCAGGCGGACCCCTGTACAGAATGGGCAGCTCCATGTCTGCCCATTCTGTGTCTTCTGTTCTCTGTCCTCTCTTCACCTTCCCCGGTGCCAGTCCTTGCTGTGCTTGGGCTCCTAGCACCTGCACTGAGGCAGAGAGCTGGGGCAGCCATTGGACCATTCTGTTTGCTTCCCTTCTTTCAGGGATCACAGTCCAGAGACTGTGCCTGTTGTCCAATGTCTAAAAACAATTGTTTCAAATAATTTGTACAGTTTCTAGGTGTTTACAGCAGGAGGGCAAGTCTAGTACAGATATTCTCACATGGCTGGAGATGGAAGCCCTTTAAATATATAAGTTTTTAAAATCATGCTAAGGAAAAATCCATGTTTTTCTATTTTATTAAGAGTTTTAAAAATTGAGAATGTATGCTGAATTTCTCAAAATCTCTTTTTGCTATCTATTGAAATGATCATGTTTTTTTCAATCTGTTAATATGATGTTTTACATCATTAAGATTTCCTAACATTTGAATATTTTACTCCCAATTGTAAGGCATTTCATATACATTTATTTATTTATTTATTTATTTTCTTGAGACAAAGTCTTGCTATGTCACTCAGGCTGGAGTGCAGTGGTGCAATCTCGGCTCACTGCAACCTCTGCCTCCCAGGTTCAAGTGATTCTCCTGTCTCAGCCTCTGGAATAGCTGGGATTACAGGTGCGCGCCACCACGCCTGGCTAATTTTTATATTTTTAGAAGAGATGGGTTTTTGCCATGTTGGCCAGGCTGGTCTTAAACTCCTGACCTCAGGTGATCTGCCTCTCTTGGCCTCCCAAAATGCTGGGATTATAGGTGTGAACCCCTGTGCTCAGTCTACATTGCTGTATTTTTTTTGTCTACACCATAATCCTTAAAGTGGAGTCATTTTAAGGATGAGATGGGATGTTGTTTTTCTTCATTTAGAGACAAGAAAGTGGCCCAGGAAGGGCCTGCAATGAGGTGGTGGCTGGGACACGCAGACAGGTGTAACGGGCAGCCCGCCTTTAGAGCTGCACTCTCCCTCCTGGGCCCCTAGGACAGCTTCCACAGCCAACCTTAGGAATCTGGGGTCCTAGAAGGCTCTGCCAGTTCCTGCCCCGGAAGGATTCCGTTTGGGGACAGCCCTGACTCCTGGCAGATCAACCCCTCATTCACATGGGGTTGGGTGACCTTTTCTTTGGAGCTTGTTCAAGACCCAGAGAAGGAAGCCTTCTCAGTTCAGTGGTCACCTCCAGGCTGAAACAGGGTTCAAGGACCTCTTCAGTTAGGAAGGGAGATAATGAAAACCACATTTGCAGGTTTTCTAGCCACTTTTGGCTCAGTAATGCATGTTGAGAAGACATCCAGGTGACTGGGAAGACTGGGATTATGAAGTCACGGCTGGTGCACTTGGGCAGACAACCTCGTCCTTCTAAACCCTGGTCTCTCCATTTGTAAAATGGGAATAATTACCCCAATCTTACATGGGCAACTGTGATGGCGGCATGAGCCCACACATGTGGTAACTCCAGAATCCTGCTTAGATAAGAGGCATTTGCCATCTACAGAACAAGGACACCAGATCTCGATCTCTGCCCTCTGCCTGGGCCTCCTCTTCCCTTCCGGATCCCTAGTGGCTGATGAGCAGAAGCTGACATGCACCGATGTGTCGGTTGCCTCTGTTAAGAGTGCTGACTCAGTTGAGTGCAGACGTAGCAAGCCCATGGGGTCAACAGGGAGCCGATGCCTGTCTGGCTCACTGGTCATGGCAGCGCCCCTGGGTGCTGAGGGACAGAATAGTGCTCAGCTCTGCAGTTCTACAGGCAGTGGCTTGTCCTCAAGAGCTGCTACCCCTGGCTTGCTTCAGGGACAACAGAGGACTCCACTGCAAATATGTAAGTGGCCAGGTCTTAGGCCTCACAGAGGGAGCAGCGGCTTTTCTGTGGTGGAAGCTATGGGTTCCCAGAATCATGAGTCTTGGCTGTGGGGGAAGAAGGAGGCCATCCTTCTGCCATGGAGACTGGGCTGCCTCAGACGGGAGGGTTCCCTGGAGCGGAGCTCCTAGCTGGCCTCCAGAATTGCTCAGGAAATGTATCAGTGAAAGACTTTTTACTGCAGTAAAATACACAAAACATAACACTTACCGTCTTAACCATTTAAAATACATAATTCGGTGGCATTAAATACATTCACATTGTTGTGCAGCCACACCACTGTCCAATCACAGAAGTCTTTTCATCTTGCAAACCCCGTGTCCATTAAACAACAGCTCCTCATTCCTCCTCCCCAGCCCCTGACACCCACCATTTGCTTTCTATCTCTCTGAATTTGACTACCCTGTGTACTTCATACAAGTGGAATCATATAATATCTGTCCTTTTGTATCTGGCTTAAGTTTCATCCATGCTGTAGCATGTGTCAGAATTTCATTCCCTTTTAAGGCTGAATCATATTCCATTGCATGGACAGGTGCATTTTGTTGATCCGTTCATCCGTTGGTGGAGGCTTGGTGGCTTCTCCCTTTTGACTGCTGTAAATAATGCAGCTATGAATACTGGTGTACAAATCTGTTTGAGTCTCTGCTTTCAATTCTTTTGGGAATACACCCAAAGTGGAATTGCTGGAACATATGGTAATACTAATTTAAGTTTTTGAGGAACCGCCAAACTAGTTTCCACAGTGGCTGTAGCATTTTACATTCCTACTGGCAGTGCACAAGGGCTCCAATTTCTCCACAGCCTCACCAACACTTATTTTTTAAAAATTTTATGTGCACATTAAAAGGCCAGAGAGTTCAAGTGGATGTACACTGAGAAGTAAACCACCTTCCCACCCCGTCTGTATCTATCAGTGTCTTGTTTCTTGTGTGTTAGTCTAGAAGGTTCTGTGCATACAAAAGCTCATTTGCACATATATCTCCTACCTTTTTACACAAATGGTAGTTTCCTGTACAGACACCTCCTCATCCTGTTTACCAGACTTAACAGCTTATTCTGGAGTGAGTTCCACAGCTCTACCCATCAGCCTTGTCTGTTTTAGTTCCTGCAGGGTATGCATGGCACAGCTATGGCATCATTTGTGGATGGGCACTAAGCTTGTTTCCAGACATTGCTGGCATGTTTTGGTGATGCCTTTGTGTGCCCGTGGGAGTCTGTCTGTAGGATGCTTTTACAGAAACACCTGCTGGGCAAAGGGTATGGGTGTTTAAAATGTATCCTGTTGTCAAATTGTCCCCCAGAGGTTTTGCCAATTCGTACTGCACCCATGGCGTCTGAGAGGGCCTATCTCTCACCCCCAGCCCAGCCTCTGCCATTTCAGCCCCTGCCCTTTCAGCTCCTCTATCTCAGGGCAGATAGCAGGGCCTAAATGATCAAGACCATGCCCATTTCCCCAGCTTGGGGGCAATCCTAAGCCCCCCTGGGACCCCTGTGCCAGCCCCGTGCTGAGAAGAGGCAACAAATATTGTCAAATGAACTGGCAGTGATGTTTGAAGCTATGGAGGAAAATGGCTTCTGGGGGCCAGGTCAGCTGCAGGCTTTAAATACAAGGGAATGGAGGCTTCACATCTCAGCAGAATAAATCAGGCTTTCTGGGAACAGTCAACCCCGGGGCCCCAGGACAGATGGGGGTAACTCACACCCACTCCCCGACCAAAAGTGACAGTGAACTGGCCAGGTTATGCAGGCAGCAAAGCCAGGAGAGAAGCGGTCCAAGGCTTAGGGACCAGACTCCTGCTTTCAGAGTGAATGATGGCTCAGCCTGATCTGGCTATCTGAGCTGCAGGCAGCAAGCATCTGATCAATAGGTCACTTCATGGCTAATTAATTACATTCCTTTTTCTCTGACCTTTGGTCTTCCTAGCCATGTGGGGCCATCTGAACAAACATCAGGGGTTGATCAGGACACATACTGTGGGTTCAGCAGCCATCAGCATTGCAGAGATGGGCTCCTTGTTAGCTCCAGTGGTCTCACGCCGAAGTCCCTGTCCAGTCCCCTGATGCTGGTGAGGCTGGCGACCTCCCAAGAGAACATCTTTAAGGTCCTGTCTGGCCCAGAGAATCTATTATGCTAAGGAACCAATGAGACCATTTAGACACCCCTTTATTTTAACACATTTTAAATGTCAAACACTTAGCATTTTACAAATCAGTACATGTGTGCAAAAATTCCAAAAAGCTGATAATTACACAGGTAGCCCCTGCCCCAGCCTCTGTCCAGGCCCGTTCCTCAGAGGCAGCTGAGTGAAATGTTCAACTGGGTTTGTTGTTGTTATTGTTTGGTTAACCATGTTTCTAGACAACAGGTTTATGTTGCTGTGTCTTGGTTTGTTGATCTCGGGTATTACAGGTTGGTTGGCTGAAGATTTCTTTCTTTACACCCCTCTCCTCCTCCACCCTCCCCAAAGAGTTAATTTTTTTTAAGAGTTATATGGTGCTTAGATATTATGGCTATGTAAATATTCATTGCAGACCCAGTGGTGCACTTCCATTTGTTTGCCCCCATTTTTTTTTTTTTTTTTTTTTTGAGACAAGCTCTCACTCTGTCACCCAGGCTGGATTGCAGTGGTGCAATCATGGCTCACTGCAGCCTTGACTTCCTGGGCTCAAGCGATTCTCCCACCTTAGCCTCCCAAGTTGCTGGCACTATGGGTGTGCACCACCATGCTCAGCTGATTTTTGTATTTTTTGTAGAGACCTGGTTTCCCCACGTTGCCCAGGCTGGTCTCAAATTCCTGAGCTCAAATGATCTGCCCACTTTGGCCTCCCAAACTGCCGGGATTACAGGTGTGAGCCACTGTGCCTGACCCTACCCCGTATTTTTTTTTATTATAGTCATAATTTGCCTCATGTTTTCACTGCAGAATTCTCTCTATTTACATGCTTAATTCCTTTCCCATCTTCTTTCATTTCATTAATAACCCATCTAGCCTGTAACTGTTTTTGTTTTTGCTTTTGTATTGAACTCCTTCTTGGAGTTCTTTCTCTTTCTCCCACCCGGAGTGGGTGCTCTCTGGCCCACAGTGAGTTGGTCAGCCTGGGACTTCCCAAGACTGTCCTAGTAGGATCCACTGTTTCCTGGTCCATGTCTTCCTTTTCCTTGGTTTACTACCTTATTCTGCTTGAGCACATCCTCAAGGAACCTCTTAAGAAGCACATGAATGGTAGACGTGGCAGTTTTGAAACATGGCTGCACATTTGTTGGTTCTGTCATTGAGAGGTGGGTCTATGTCCTTCCTCTTGAGTCTGAAACTTGTGACTGCTTCAACTAATAAAGTACCGTGGAAGTAACATTAAGAGACTTCTGAGGGTGGGTCATGCAAGGCCATGCTGCTTCTGCCTTTCTTGCTGGAACACTTACTCTTGGACCTGTGTATCTGCCATATTGGAGGGCCACACAGGGACCCAGTTGAGCTCACCAGGTTAAAGAGCCATGGGGTGGCAGTTAAGCCCACCATGTTGGAAAGCCAGGGGGTTCCAGCTGAGCTCACCATGGTGGAGAGACTTTGGAGTTCCAGTTAAGCTTGTAATATTGGAGAGGCCATGGGGTCCCAGTTGAAACACCATAATGGAGAGGCCATGGGGTCCCAGCTGAGCCTGCATTGTTGAAGAGGCCGTGGAGTCCCAGTTGACCCTGTCATGTTAGAGAGGCCATGAGGTCCCAGTTGAGCCAGCCATGCAGGAGAACCATAGAGTTCTAGTTGAACCTGCCATATTGGAGAGGTCATAGTGTCCCAGCTGGGTCCAGCCTTCTAGCTATCCTCCCAACTTACCAGGCCTGTGAGGGATGCTAGGCCTGAAAGCCACCAAGGACCACCGTCAATGCCATATAGAACAGATAAATCACCAGGATGAGCCATATCAGGGTTCCTGGCTCACAAAATCATAAGATGTGATAAAAGGGTTGCTGCTAAGTTTGGGTGTAGTTTGTTACACAACAATAGACAACTGGAACAAAATGTTTTCTAATTTTTGCATGTCTAAAAATGACTTTGCTGTGCTCTCTTTCTTGAATGGTAAGACTGGGAATAAGAATATAGTTGGAAAACGAATTTCCCACAGAATTTTAAAGGTTTTGCTCCTTTAATCTCCAGGGTGTGTTAGCTTTTTTTTTTTTTTTTTTAATAGAGTCAGGATCTTGCTTTTTCACCCAGGTGCTGGAGTGCAGTGGTGTGATCACAGCTCACTGCAGCCTCAAACTCCTGGGCTCAGGGGATGCTCCTACCTTAGCCTCCCGGGTAGCTGGGACTACAGGCACATGTACCACTGTTCCTGGCTAATTTTGTTTTTCTTTTTAGAGTTGGAGTTTTTGTCATCTTGCCCAGGCTGGTCTTGAACTCCTGGGCTCAACCATTTCTCCTGCCTCTGCCTTCCAAAGTGCTGGGAGTGTTAGCTTTTGAGCACCTGAGGCCACTCCAGTTCTCATCACTTAATTTAATTTGTTAATTGAATTAACTTTATTTTGACAAGGTCTAGGTCTGTTGTTCAGGCTGGAATGCAGTGGCACGATCATAGTGCACTGTAGTCTCAAAGTCCTGGGCTTAAGCGATCCTCCTGCCTCAGCCTCCTGAGAAGCTGGGATTGCAGACGTGTGACACCGCAGCTGGTTAATTTTTAATTTTTTGGTTGAGATGGGGCCTCACTATATTGCCCAGTCTTGTCTGTCTCAAACTCCTGGCCTCAAGTGATCCTCCCATGTTGGCCTCCGAAAGTGCTGGGATTACAGGCATGAGTCACTGCACCATAGTACAGTTCTCATCCCTTTAAACGTTACCCACTCCACCCACCCAACACTATTAGCGTTTTCACTTCATCTGGAAGTTCTGAAATTTCCCATGAGGAGCCTCATGTGGGCTACTGCACACTTGCTATGAGAGGTGAGTCCTGGGGAAAGCCTGCCTTTTCCTGGGCCTTTTCCTTTCTTTTGGTCTCTGTCCTCTTTTTAGACTCCCAAGTGCTGGCTGTTGGTCTCCTGGGTTGATCCTCTAGGTCTTTTCTCTCTCTCTGGTCTTGTATTTTCACTTTCTGGGCCATTTTCTTGCCCTTTATTTTCCTGTTCTTCCATTGAAACTTTTATTGTGGCTCTCATGTTAAAACATTTCTAGTAGTTATTTTTCTTTATTCTTTTTCATAATTCATTTTTGTTTGTTTTAAGGAGGAAATATCTTCTTGGAGGGTAAGACTTATCTGGGGCTGCAATATTATCTCCTGTGGAGCCCCCCCCTTTTTGTTTCTACTTTTCCAGACCTTTGAATTATGACGGCCACTATTGTGACCTGACATTTTGGGGCACTTACTATGCTAAGCACCGTTTTAAGATGTAACATGTATTATCTCATTTAATTATCATAATAACCCTATTAGGTAGTACCATCATTATTCCCTTTTCGTAGATGGGAAAAGTGAGGAGCAGGGTGTCTAAGTTCCCCAAGGTCACATAAGGAAAGAGTGGAGCCAGGTTAGGAACCCAGGGGCCCAGGCTACATGATCTTAGTTAACATGTTCCTGCCAGAATCCCGAAGGGGTCAGGGGTCTGTTTTTACTATAGTCTGTAGGTAGAAGGGGCCGGGAGCTGTTTTTACTATAGTCTGTAGGTAGAAGGGGCATCTCTCACTCTCCTTCTAAAAATTAATTTTTTTAAAAAAATTGAGATAGTTGTAGATTCCCATGCAGTTATAAAAAATAATACCAGAGAGATCCTGGGTAGCCTTTACCCAATTTCCCAGGAAGGGCATCTCCTAATAAGCATATTTTTTTTTCCTTCCTGTTTTCTAATGGACCACTTTCAAAGTAGCTTGTTTCTGCCCCATAGGGCCTTATTGGAGGTCCTATGAGACAGACAATAAGGCCCCCTGAGGCAGCCTCACGCTCCAACATCAGGAGTCTTTCTCAATAGGCCCTTTTGAATGTTAAGCCTCCATCTGCAGTGGGCCTCGTCCCAGGTGCAGTGAACACAGCTCAGCCCATGACAGCACAGTCACAGAGCCTGAATGCCAGCTTCTCAGTCTGGAGTGTGGCCTTGGGGCACCCTCCACCCTGCTCCCCGCATCCTGCCTATAACATCCGACTTTTTGCACCATCCTCAAGATATCTTGGGATGTAAGAAACAACAAACCTACGCACAAGGGAATGTGATGTGTTGGCTCGAAACCTGGGAGGGCCAGAGGTGCAGCAGGCTTCGGGCCTGCTTTCATTCAGGGGCACAGTGATATCGTCAGTGGCCTGAGTTCTTCTTGCTCTGCTATTTTCCTTCCGTGTTGTGAGCTTCATCTGCGGCTGGAAGAGGGCCGCCGCCAGCCCCAGGCCTGCGTGCTTCCTCCAGCTCCTCCACGGAGCAGAGGATCTCCCAGAACCTCTCAGCATGCCCTTGCTGGTCATGGAGGTCCCAGGGCAGTGTGCTCTAAGGACCAGGCATCTGTGTGTGTGCTCCTCTTTCCCCCTCGCTGGGTTCCCAACCTTGGTGTGTATGTGAACTCCTATAAACGCTGCATGTGCACATCTGTGATGACCGCCCTTCATGGGGATTTGGGGTTGTGGTAGGCAAAATAATGTTTCCCCTAAAAGGTCCACAGAAGCCAGAACCTCCCAAGTGGGTGGCATCACACAGCAGGGGGACTGGGGCTGCCGATCAGAGAGAGCATCCTGGGCTGTCCAGACAGGCCCAGTGTAACCCCAGGGTCCTGAAAAGTGGAAGAGGGGTCAGAGAAGAAGGTGTGATGGAAAAGCAAAGCTGGGTGGCTCAGCTGCTGGCCTGGAAGGTGGAGGACAGGCCACAAGCCATGAAATGGCGGCAGATTCCAGTGGTTGAAAAAGGCTTCCAAGGAAGTGGATTCTTTTTAGAGTTTCCAGAGGGAACGCAGCCCTGTGGACACCTTGATTTTGACTCACAGAGACCTATTTTGGGCTTCTGAACTACGGAACTGCAAGAACATAAATTTGTTTTAAGCCACTAAATTTGTGGTCATGTATTCTGGTGGTGGCAGGAAGCGAACATAAGTGGGGACAGTGTGGCCTTCTGCCTGCTGTGTAACCTCTGCGTCTGCACATTCCCTCTCCTCCAGGAGGCGAGCAGGCTCAGGGCAGGGCCTTGTGTCTCATCTTTCACCTCCCTGCCCAGTGCGGTGCTGGTGCTGAAAAGGGCTCAGAAAATGCTGAGTGTGTGACCAGTGCCTTGAGGTCATCGCCATGACTGTCCTCCCCCAGACCATCCTCCACGGCGGGGTGGCCTCCTGCTTTGTTCCGGGAGTCCTGATCAGCACCAGCACATGCTCCGCAGAGCTGGAGAAGGGGGAAGGAGAGGCCTGCCCCTGGAGTTGGGCCTGCTGGTTCCCAGCCTTGGGGACACTTTGCTGCCTGCCATTCCGGGGTCACCCTCATCATGGCTCAGCCCTCAGACGCTTCACCCTGAGGATGCCGGGCGCCCTGCAGGCCAGCGGCCGATAGAGGGCGGACACGAGGCTGCAGGGAGACTGCAGCCTGGCTGTGGGTCTTCCCTCTGCCTCCACCCATGTCTGGCCATGGAGCTGGAGGCTTCGGTTGCATTTCAGGCTGTGAGTTTCTCCGCTCCTTCACGGCTGGTAGAGGATCATGGGCTCCTGAGTGTCTCAGTGCTGCAGGGTGAGTGTGGCTTCCAAGTTTTCCTCTCCAGGCTGGCCGTCCACTCCCTCCCTGGGCTCCTCTCTGCAGTGGAGACCAGGCTTGGTGTGAGGCTGGCCTGCCTTCTCACTTGGCTACCACCTGCCACATCTCTCAATAAGCCCAAGTGCCTCCAAGTGGCTTGAAGCCACTCACAGCACAACAGGAGCCTCCCAGGGCTGTCTCTGGTGCTCCTGAGCACCCACAGAAAACCTAAGTACACTGTAAAGGTCACCTTCTAAACAACTGCCAACCCCTAGCAAAAGAGGGGATGGTCAGATGCCCCTACGCCTGTGGCCCACCAAAGCAACAGCTATGGGAAACAACGGAAATTTGCAGCTCTGGGTGACTTGCTAACAAAATTCTGCTATACCCGTGATGGAATACTGTGCAGGTGTTAGAAACTGGCAGATCCACACGCTCCCATATGGAGCACTGTCTTTAAGAGATATTGCTGGTGAAAGAATAAGTTAGAACCATGTCTTGTGTGTGTGTGTGTGTGTGTGTGTGTGTATGCATGTGTAATTATCATAAAGGAATATGCATATATATTCCTTTATAGTACATATATTCCCTTAGTACAGTATTTTTCTTCCATCAAAAGAAAATTTGATGGAATACACCAGCAGTTGGCAAGCTTTCTCTGCAAATGGCCATAGACAATACAGAAAGCAGCCACGGATGATGCAGAAATGAATGAGCATGGCTGCGTTCCAATAAGACGTTTACCAAAATGAGTGTTGGGTGGGACTTGTAGTAAACGAACAAATATGTTGAAGATCTGAGAGAAAAAGCAATACTGGATAAATAGCTAAGAAGTGACTCAGGTTCATAAACCATCAGCTTTCAGTAGCCCTGAAGAAGCTACCCTACTGTAGTGAATGACAACCTTGTCACCTGACATCCCAGGGACCAGGGACTGTCTGAGTCCTCCTCGTTGGCAGGGGTAACAAATGCCATCCTAAGAGAAGGTGGCATTGTGGGGGAAGGTTGGAGTACTACTTAGGAAATCCTGGGCTACAAGTAACTCCAGGTGGCCTGAACAATAAGAAACATTTATTGTAACAATTAGCACCTGGCAAAAAGCCTCCTACCTGGTTGGTTTAGTGGCTCAGTTACATCACCAAGGCCCCGGATTCTGCAGGGCCCGTCCCCCTCTGTGGATCACCTGCAGCTGTCTCCAGCCACCTCTGTTACTACTGCAGGGCGGTGGCTGCAGTTGCAGGGGGCAGGCTGACTTGCTAAGCAGCAAATAGCCCATCTCTTCCTCAACATCACTTTCAAAGGTGAGAGAAACTTTCCCCAGCCCCTCTGCAAACTTGCCTTTATGTCTCTTTGGCCGGGATTGTGCCACATGGCCATGTCTAACTAACTCCTGGTAACGGAATGGGATTATTATGTTTATTGTTATGCCTGGGTTGTGCTGGGCATATAAGCTGGGTCAGGGTCTTGTGTCTGTAAATGAGGAAGAACAGGGACACACCCGACTGTCTGCTAGGTAGGCAAAGTGGGTGACAGGACTCTACACCCCAGGGCCTCCTCTCCTGTCTCTTGGTGCCCCAGGTGGGCCAAGGGTGAACAGCCGAAGCCACTGGGTAGTGGCTCTGTTTTAGGAACACTGATGGAGAGGCAGGTCCCCTTGTCAATAGGGTACTCCCTGAAAGATTTTCTGGTCTTTGATTTTGGCTGACTGGCCATTCTTTTCTGGACAAAATTCTGGCCTTTCCCTGCTCTCTGAATCTGACAGCAAACACAGACATCCTCCATCCTGGGCTGCACCCAACCCACACTGTTGTTCTGATCTCACTGCTCAGGTTTGCCCAGCCTCCCCCCACCTTGGCCCGCAATACACGTCTTGCCAGGCTGCCGGGCCTGCTCCACCCTGCTCAGTGGCTCTGGGCTGTGGATGATGTTCTTAGAAGACTTCCTTGCCTGAGACCGTGTTGCTGGGGTGTAAAGACCCAACTCTCAGTGTGGCCTCCAGGTCTTTTGTGAATGGTGTCTACCTTTTTGATTTTTTTTTTTAGACGGAGTTTTCATTCCTGTTGCTGGAGTGCAATGGTGGGGTCTCAGCTCACTGCAACCTCTGCCTCCTGGGTTCAAGTGATTCTTCTGCCTCAGCCTTCCGAGGAGCTGGGATTACAGGCGTGCACCACCACACCCGGCTAATTTTTGTATTTTTACTAGAGACGGGGTTTCATCATGTTGGCCAGGCTGGTCTCGAACTCCAGACCTCAGGCGATCCGTCTGCCTCAGCCTCCCAAAGTGTTGGGATTACAGGCGTGAGCCACTGTGCCCAGCCTCTCCCCAGTTTCCTGGCTGCCCTCTTGTTCAGCACCCTGGGGATGTCCCTGCTGCCCCAGCCATCTCGCGGCCCTGCCCTGGGCCTGCTGCTGCTTGTCCCCTGGCTGCCACTCCCCAACTCAAGGGACCCTTAGCATCTCCTGGAACTGCAATGTGAAAAACAAAATGAAAGTGATCTTTTATTAGTAAAAATTCATTCTGTAAGTTCAAATGTGAAGCATTTGCTCATTATGAAGTCAGGGAGAACAATGCCACCATGTTGAACACACTGGGGCAGGCTGTGGTTGACAGCTGCAGGCTTCTGCCAGCCTAGCATCCAAATTACTTCCTTATTGTGTTTCCTTGCTCAGTGTCAAACAATCCTGTCACAAAGATAAGAATTAGCAGATAGTAGAAGTTTTATAAGAGCCCATAGTGCAGTACTGCAACAGCCTTCTATTAAAGTGAAAACAGGAGTGATAGGAATATATTTCAAAGTTGAATTTCTAACGGTATCTGGCTACAGGTGGGGAGGGTCATGTTGTTTTTAATTGCAAATACAGAAGTCAGACAAGAAAGCACCAAGAACCTAAAATAGGCACTAACCCAGGCAAGCAATCTGTTGTATGGAATCAAAGAGAAATCAAGATCAGACATCTGAAATCTGTGAAGCACCAGTTTCAACCTCAGGGATTCCTCAGAAGAAGTTTGAGAAATCCTGCCCTTGCTGCCTGCCTCCCTTCAGTGCTAAGCCAGCTCCTGGTCACTGCCATCCTGGCTCCAGCAGAGGTCATGCCCCTTCTTAGTCCTCCCTCAGCAGTCTCTGGAAATCTCCACTGGGACACTGCCCAGACCTGGCATTCGACAGGAATGGTGTTTACCCATGTATCTGGCCTCCCACAGGCGGATGATGGTCTCACCCAGTGTGACCCTCAAGTGTCTCTGCTGAGCTGCCGCAGGGCTCTGAATGTGTCCATTGAGGATATTAGGGGCCTCAGATCCGAGTAAACCCTTGCTTGACTCTCAGCCGCCAAGCAACAGGGTATGGGAAATTAAGAACCATCTCAGCCAGGCACAGGGGCTCACACCTGTAATCCCAGCACTTTGGGAGGTCGAGGCAGGCAGATCACGAGGTCAAGAGATCGAGACCTTCCTGGCCAAAATGGTGAAACCCTGTCTCTACTAAAAATGCAAAAATTAGCTGGGCGTGGTGGTGGGCTCCCATAGTCCCAGCTACTTTGGAGGTTGAGGCAGGAGAATCACTTGAACCAGGCAGGTGGAAGTTGCAGTGGGCCGAGATCGTGCCACTGCACTCCAGCCTGGTGACAGAGAGAGACTCCATCGAAAAGAAAAGAAAAGAAAAGAAAAGAAGGAGGGAGGGAGGGAAGGAAGGAAGGAAGGAAAGAAGGAAAGAAGGAAGGAAGGAAGGAAAGAAGGAAGGAAAGAAGGAAAGAAAGGAAGGAAGGAAGGAAGGAAGAAGGAAAGAAGGAAAGAAAGGAAGGAAAGAAGGAAGAAGGAAAGAAAGGAAGGAAGGAAGGAAGGAAGGAAGGAACCATCTCAAGCCATATGCACATCTGCCCCTAAATCCCAAGGGACTGCACCAAAGCACTGAGTCTGTTTGGGGCACCTTGCTTTGGGAAGTGCTGACTGCAATGATAATGACAGTGATGATAATAATAGCAGCTAAAACATGCTTATTATTTCAAGATTTCATAGACACTTTGCTCAGCACTTAATCCTCACACCAATCCTATAAAGTATGTATTAATATTTTCCTTCAAGTCTGCATATGAGGGAAACGAGGCTTTAGAAAGGTCATCTTGCCCGAGTTCACATGGTTAGCTAACTAGCAGAGCTGGGGCTGGAGCCCAGATCTTGAACATCTAGGAGATGTGCCATGACATGCCAACAAGGCCTCCTTGAGCCAGGGAGATGTGGCAGCTTTCTGAACTATTCAAGCAGGTGGAGTAGGCCCAGTGACTCTGTGAAGAGGAATGCAGGGAAGTGGAGGCCCTGCGGAGGCCATCCTCAACCCTGGTTGCCAACAGCCAACACAGCAGCTAGGAGGAACATCTTTGTATCAAGAAAAAGAATGCACAGATCAATCATGACCATCCACTGGGGAAAGAGTAAGCTCACTTTAACTCAGATTCCTGGACATGCTCGGGGCCCAGGCCCTCTGGCTGAGAAACACTGCCCCATGCTGGCCATCCAAAATGTCAGCCACATGCCAGGTACTGTGAGTGCACTTGGGGCACAAGTGCGAAGAGAAAGGCAGGGCCCCCACCCTCCCAGAGTCGAGCCTACTTGGGGCCAACCTACGCTGGGTCTCCTGGTCCCTCTCCTTGGTGGCAGAAATAGGTTTCCAACAGCCTCCAGTTTTGGCAAGACCTGCTTGTCCTGCCTGGTGGGCAGCTGGAACCTGGGGGCACAGGCTAGTGGTCATCACAGTCACACAGCTCAGCACCAAACAAAGCTGTCTCTACTTAGGGTTTGTCTCCCTCTGAATTTACTGACCACTCCTGCTTCCAAAAGAGCCTTGTGCCATGTGAAACTTTTTGGAGAAGTTGCTGAAGAACAGCTATGAAGATGCACTCATTGACTCCACTGTGCTTCCAGAATTAGAGATGGGAAGTAAGAGAGACGGACTTCCCATGTGTCATTTAAATGTCGTTTCTAACATATATTTTGGGATTGACTGTCTTCTGATTATGCTCAATTGTGGGCTGAAGTGGGTGGCTCCATCTTTATTGCAAAGGCCGGGCCACGGGGGTGGCAGCAGCTGGAGGAGATGCTACTTCCCCTGTCCTCAGCCAGAGCCTGCTCTGTCCCTGGCTTGGGTGGCTTGGGCCAGTCCTGTTCAGCCAGGACTACCCTACAGAAGGTCGTATGTGTCTGAGAGGTGGGCAAAGGCAGCCTGGGTAAGCCCACTCCAGGACACCCCCTGCCAGCCCCGGAGTGGACCAGGCTCCACCTGGAGTGGACAGAAAACCCCACTTTCCTGTCCCGGAGAGAGTCAGCCCAGGGCAGGATTCTCTGGCCACTGTGGTCTGGCTTGAGTGTCTCGGCTGCTAGGGGCTGGTAGCACAGCTGGCCCTGGGCTGGGTGGCGCTGCTTCAGTAGAAGGGGATTCTGAAGGAGAATGGCCGGTGTTTATAAGACTGAAGCTGGAACAGAGCACAGAGAGAAGTCTCCCTTAACTCACTATTTTGAGACAATTAATTCCCTGGCTTACAGACCAGGTCCAACTCCTCATTCTTTCAGGCACTGGTCATCTAGCTACAACCTATTTTTCCAGCTTTGACTGCAAACCTTGTGCCCCAGGCAATCTGGCCCAGCCAGGGTGCTGCAGACAGGTACGAGCTTTCCATATCTGGGCCCTTGCTCGGCTGTTGCCGTGAACGCATCATCGACTGCCCCCATGGGACCGCTTCCTCCTTATCCTTTTGGGGCTCCAGTCAAAGGTCTACTCCTTGGCAATGCTGTGTGTGAGTCCCCAGCAGAGTGAGACCCTCCATCTGTTGCCCTCCTGTGGCCCTGTGCCCCTCCTGTGGCCATCATCACCTCTTCCTTGTAGTGTCTCATTTACCCTATCAGACTGGGAAGTCCCTGAAGGGAGACTCCCCATGTCCCCCACCCAGTGCCCAGCACACACTGCTTCTTCACACACAGGCCACTACGCATGCAGTGCACATGACTGGCATGACAGAGATGCTGTGGGCCCTCTCCGTTCTGAAGGCCTTGTTTGCAGCCACAGCGGGAGGTCCTCCAGCAAGGTCACCTCAGTGCTCATTGCCTTCTTCCACCAAATCTGAAGGCGGGGGGATGAGGTCTCGGGGATTCATCCTGGCCACCAGGCAGACATCATAACTGTCATGCATGAGGACGTTGATGGCTACAACATTCCACTGGTTTTCCCATGGGTCCAGTTCCAATATTTCTTTGGAGATAACCTCATGGCGATCTGAAAAACGGCAAAGTGGGAAGACAAAAATCTTATGTGGGTATTAAATTCAGAGGCCATCAGCACCATACTGAGTAACTTCCTCCAAAAGGCAATATCTTAGTCCACTTGCTGTTACTGTAACAGAATACCTAGGACTGGGTAGTTTATCAAGAAAAGATATTTATTTGGCTCACAATTCTGGTGGCAGGAAAGTTCAAGACTGGGGATCTGCATCTGGTGGGTGCCTTGGCTGTTTCAACTCATGGCAGAAAATGGAAGGGGAGTGGGTGTTTGCAAAGAGGTCACTGGGACAGGGAAGGAGTAAAAGAGAGAAACCAAGAAAGCCAGACTGTTTTTGTTTTTGTTTTTGTTTTTTGAGACGGAGTCTTGCTCTGTCACCCAGTCTAGAGTGCACTGGCACAATCTTGTTCACTGCAACCTCTGCCTCCTGGGTTCAAGCAATTCTGCTGCCTCAGCCTCCTGAGTAGCTGGGATTACAGGCATGTGCCACCATGCCTGGCCAATTTTTGTATTTTTAGTAGAGACGGGGTTTCATGATGTTGATCAGGCTGGTCTCGAACTCCTGACCTTGTGATCTGCCTGCCTTGGCCTCCCAAAGTGCTGGGATTGCAGGCGTGAGCCACGTCGCCCGGCCGCCAGACTGTTTTTTAACAGCCCCCTCTCCCAGGAACTAATCCATTCTTATGAGAGCCCAAGTTCACCCCCAAGGGAGGGTATTAATCTATTAATGAGGGATCCATGACCAGACACCTCCCACCGCCACACCGGGGACCGAATTTCAACATGAGTTTCAGAAAGAACAAACTCAAATTACAGCAGGACTTAAGTACCAAAAATTAATTAACAACTGAATAAAGATACTTTAAATGGAAGACAGTGTTCCTGACTTGTAAGAAATGAAGAAAGGCCACGTTCACAATTCAGTCAAAAAGTATTCAAGAAGTTCTAATAGGGCATGCCATCGTCTCCAGATGAAAAAGTGTTCCAATGCCATACAAATGATTTAGCAATGATGCGAACAAGGGTTGAAACTGCCCTATTTCCACCCCCATAGAGGAAGGCGCGGCTGGAGTCATGTGGCCCTGGGCTAGCGCTGCCCTCTGGGCTTGTGTTTGAGATAGGGACGCTGTCAGCTGGGGTCCTGTGGAAACACAGCACACTCCACCTGGGCAACATGAACGGTTCAGTCAAGGGACCTTTAGAACACTGTGAGCAGGGCTTAGGAAGGCCCATGGGGGATGGCACGGTACCCAGGACGAATCACAGCAAGGGGCTGTCACTGTCCCTAGACCTGGAAGGCGAGGGAGGGAGTGAGCACTGGAGCTGCAACAGGGGACCTGTCTGGGGAGCAGCACCTGGCTTGGGCAGAGAAAGACAGACATAGCCGTCCTCAGCAGGGAGGCAGCAGGGAGGGCAAATACCCTGCATTTTTTTCTCTTTTTATGTGCAAGTCAGGTGCAGGCAAGGGAGAGGCTCAGGAAAGCAAGGTTTCTTATCCTCACAGATCCCAGAGGCAGGAGGCAGAAGACAGGAGTGAGGGGAAGGTGAGAGTCCAGGCAGGGGAGAGTGGACACCTTAGGACTCGCTGGTTTGAATAATTTCAGTGGGTGTGGGACAGGAGTGGTCTCTAGTTGCCTGGTGCCTGGCCCTGGGATGACTAAGGCAGAGGCACACTGTCTCCCGGGGTGTCGGGACCAGACAGAGGAGGTGTGGCTCTGGGCTGGCTCATGTGCACAGCAAACACGTGCTCTAGGCAGAGCCCTTTCTTGTCCTTAAGGACTGTCCAGCCTGCAGAGGGCAATCATTCCCCAACCAGAAAGGCCTCTTAAGATGTCAAAGCATCACAATCTACATAAAATTGTAAATGTTTACAATATACCCTGACTCTCCTTTCTTTTCACCTGATAATTTCCTGCTCTTTCCTCCTGCTAACTGAACCAACCAGAAGCCAGAGAGAAAAGGAACCATTAATGCTGTCTATAAAGGCCATCCTGGAAGGACACAGCGAGAGGTGGGGAAGGGTAGCGGGTGAGTGTGGAGGGACAAATGGAAGATTTCCAGCTTGGATGCCTATTTAACAATTTTATGATAACTAAAGAACATCATGTGTGGAAAGTGCCCAGCCTAGTTTCAGCATGTGGAAGTCAATTTTTGAAAATGGTCCACGTGTGCTCATAAAGGATGTATATCCTGTAGCTATTGGCTGTGGTGTTCCACGTGTTCATTAGGCCTTGTTATTCAACCCTTCCACATATTTGCAGGCACCTGCCACCACTCCCAGCTCATTTTTGTATTTTTATTACAGACGGGGTTTCACCATGTTGGCCAGGATGGTCTCAATCTCCTGACCTTGTGAACCACCTGCCTCAGCCTCCCAAAGTGCTGGGATGACAAGTGTGAGCCACCGTGCCTGGCCGAAAAGACAGTCTTTCTCACACCTGGGTATGTATCACAAACATGCTGGAGAAAAAGTGGGAACTTTTGAGGAAAACTGGCAGGACACTGGATTACACAATTTGTTTCCTCCAAAACCTAATGAAATAAACCCCCAATCCCCAAATATACTTGAACCCACTAACCAATCTCAGCAACTTCAAAAGTGGGATAAACTGCTTTTAGAAGTAACTCTATTTATATCAGAATCTGTTATGTTAATAATAATGACTATTTATTGGATAGTATTAGGTGCTTTAAATGTATGATCT
Organism: Trachypithecus francoisi; assembly: GCF_009764315.1. NCBI lineage: Eukaryota > Metazoa > Chordata > Mammalia > Primates > Cercopithecidae > Trachypithecus > Trachypithecus francoisi. The sequence goes on from NW_022681453.1 coordinate 61,224,473, forward strand.
CATTTAGTCTTTTGAACAATCATCTGTGAAGGATTTATTATTTTCTCCATTTTGTAGAAAAGGTAACAGGTCCAGAAAAGCTAGTTAACTTGCCTCAGGATTGACAACTGATACATGGCAGAACCAGGCTCTGAAGAAGCACATGGAACAAGCTGTCTTAGATAGTCTAGAATCTGGGATGTATATCAGACAATAGTAAGGGATTATGTGCATAGGTGTGAATTTCGCACAGTAGGTATATTAAAATATCCATCCAGTTAGAGATGGATATTAATGTATGTTTTGATAAAATGACCTGATTATTAGATTTGTTTTAAAGTACTCCAGTAAAGAAAAGTAAAAAGAAGAAAAAAAAAAGTACGTTTGGAAATAAGAACAGCAAAATTGTTGAAATTGGTGTGGTCAGATTGACTTAATTGTATTATTCTTTCTAATTTGGTATATAATGTGAAATTTCTAAAAATGAAAACCAACCAAAAATCTGAAACAGAATTTGTATGATTTTGATTGGATTTTCATTAAATTTATAAATCAGATTGGGAAAGGTAACATCTTAACAGTTTTCGAATCATGCAGCATGATATATTTCTCAATTTTGGGAGTGGGAGAAATGTTTTATGTCTTTCAATGTAATTTATTTAAAATAACCCATTGGCTGACTCAGAGTACTGCATTCCTCCTGGCCACAGAGGGGTGGTTTATGGATGGAATTATAATCCAATCAAAGACAACTACACTTGGCCAGGCCCGGTGGTGGTTCACACCTCTAATCCCAGCACTTTGGGAGGCCAAGGTGGGCGGATCACATGAGGTCAGGAGTTTGAGACCAGCCTGGCCAACATGGTGAAACCCCGTCTCTACTAAAAATACAAAAATTAGCTGGGCGTGGGGGCACCAAACTGTAGTCCCAGCTACTTGGGAGGCTGAGGCAGGAGAATTACTTGAACCCAGGAGGTAGAGGTTGCAATGAGCTGAGATTGCACCACTGCATTCCAGCCTGTGCGACAGAGCGAGACTCCATCTCAAAATAAATAAATAAATAAATAAAATAAAGTAACCCAATGATTACACTAGCAGTGCCAAAACTAGGGAATTCTGTTAGACCTCTTACCTCAAACCAAAAATTTTGAAATGTGCTAGAGACAGATTAATTTGAACCAAGCTTGTTTTATCTTCTCTTGTTCTATCTTCTTGAAATGGATGCTTAGTTCCTTTTTTTCATATTTCAATGTCTTCTAACATGTGCACTTAAGGCTATAAATTTCTTCCGAGTACCTCTCTTTAGAAGATTTCTGGTGCAGTTCAAATTCCTCCATAGTTTGCAATCTCAGGCCTAAGTTCTGCTTTAACCCAAGACTTATTTAGGAAAATGTTCTAACCCCTCCAGCTGAGTGTATGTGTTAGTACACGCATGTGCACTTGACTACCCTTTCACTGAATGCTTCTAATTTAATTGCATTATGGACAGCACATATTGCTTCTATAATTTCTATTTTGGGAAATATATTGAGATTTTCCTTTGTCCTAATTTTTTGTTGTTGTTGTTCAAGACGGAGTTTCGCTCTTATTGCCCAGGCTGGAGTACAATGGTTCGACCTCTGCCTCCCAGGTTCAAGCAATTCTCCTGCCTCAACCTCCCTAGTAGTTGGGATTACAGGCATGTGCCACCACCACACCCGGCTAATTTTGTATTTTTAGTAGAGACAGGGTTTCTCCATATTGGTCAGGCTGGTCTCGAACTCCTGACCTCAGGTGATTTGCCCGCCTCAGCCACCCAAAGTGCTGGGATTACAGGCGTGAGCCCCCATGCCTGGCCTCTTTGCTGTAATTTATGGTTAGTCAATGTATGTGTTCTATAAGTGTTTAAAAGGAAGGTATAGGTTTTGTTTGCTTGGCATAAGTTTCTATATTTCTATGACATTTAAGTTGCTAATTATGCTGTTTAAATCCTTGATACCAGTGCTGTCCAAGGGAACTCACTGTGATGAGGGAAATGTTCTGTAATCTGTGCTGTCCAATAGAGTAACCACTGCCCATATGTGGTGTGGAGTAATTTGAAATGTGGCTAGTGAGACTGAGGAAGTGATTTTTCCATTTTATTTAATTTGAATTAGCTTAAGTTGAAATTCAGATAGTTGTAAGTGGCTGCTGACCATTGTGCTGTGCTGGGCAGCTCAGTTCTGGATCTCTTTTTGCTTTAGCTTTAAAAAATCAATTAGATCCATGGATTTCTGAAAAAGTCCATGCAAATTTTGTGGATTTATCCATTTATGTGACTGTTTCCAATAGTTTCTGCTTTATATGTTTCAAAGTTGTGTTGTTAAATGCACAAGGGGTCATGCCTGTTATTTCGGAGTTCTTGGTAGCAACAACAGAAACCAATGTTGGCTGGCTATAGCAAAATGGGGATTTATTGGAAAGAATGTAGTTCTCCAGACTGAGGAGAGGCCCAATCTGGCCAGAGAGCCACCACTGTTCCTTCACACTGCCTGCTGCAGCTGGTGGGCACAACTGCTGGACACACTGCTGACTCCTCTGGGTCCTGGAGTGAGAAGCTGCTTGGCACAACACTGGTACTGTCTGTCAGAGGGTAGCTGGGGAAGGCCCCACTTCTGGCCTTCCGGTGGGAGCAGGGCACTGCATCCACTCTGAAGGGAGAGGGCTTGGACAATGGATGGCTCAAACAATGACAGGTGTCTGGTACAATTGTGACATCTTCTCAATGATCTTCCCACCTAGGTGAAGTAGCCTTTCCCATCTCATTCACTGCACATGTCTTAGAGTGCATCTTTTATCATTGCCATGGCTGGGTTTTGCTTTGTTTTGTTTTAGTTGGATGAAGGCTTTCAGTGTCCTTATTCAAATTAACGCAGGCTGGACTTTTTTTAAAATTTCAGAATAGATGTATTTTCTGCATTAATTTGTTCTTTTCATTGTTTATTAGGGAGAGTTTTTTTTTAAAACCGTGTATACATATCACATCTTTCTTAGAAATCTCTTTATTTGCAGGGATGAAAATCATCGCATTAATGCAAAGTAAAGAAGCTCATCAGAGAGTTTTCTGAACTGTGAATGAGAGTGTGCTAGTTGGCAGATCTCTCCTATGGCCCCAGAGATGAACTCTCAGGAAGAACACACATGTCAACGTTTCACCAAGAATAGCCTGAAGACTTTGTGCATCTTCTTGGGGTCATTCTTGGTGCTCTCCTGAGTTTTCACCCTAGCAGAGTTCCTGAAGCGCTGCTTTAGGAGAGGAGGCCAACTTTAGGAGAGCATACCAACTTTATCCCTGTCTTGCTTAACTTATTTTTCTGTGTTTATTTTCCCTTCATCTTGTTTCCCGATTGACTTTCATTTCTGTCTGGCTGCGTTTGATGCCATGTGTGTTGTATTTGACCTTATTGTGTTGATGATGTGATGGTCCATGATAAGCCATCTTGAATCTCTTTCTGTCTTGCCTGAGTGGGTGTGTGAATAAATCACTTTAGGAGAAAGCGATTGGTATTTGTAACCACCTATTTATGTGAGTTTGGGTTCTTGAGGTATCATCCACTAACAAGGAAGAAGAAACAGGAGGATGAACCCGTATTAGCGCCACTCAATTCAGTTAACTTTCCAGAAACAGGCACACTTAAAGCACTCATTAAGGCAGTCAGGAAACTCTCCTGCACCTTGCCACTCCAATAGTAAGCAACTTAAAACACTGTTTTACAGGAAAACAGGCACAGATACATTATGGAATAAATAAGAAATTGACATGTTTTCTTGAGGTAAATAATAAGGCGTCATAGAAATTCCCTGTGTATGGTAGGCTGCCATGGGCCGCACCTCATGCTTTTTAGGGAGTGCTCTCTGTTGCTGGAGGTACTTCAGTGGGGAAGTTTGAGAAACAACACTTTAGTTTAAATTTCATCCTTGAACTCAGACTATCAGAAAACTGAAGCCATCGGGTGCTTTTTCATCCCATGTAGATTTCCTCTGACTTGCTCTTTGGTGAAATACTAACTTGCTATTTTGTTTATTTTAGGAATATTATTGAGGACATTTCCCACTACCCTATGTGAGGCTATGGGGAGAAGTTTCTCTCATGTTTAAAAGATATGTGTCCTCTAACAAGGGATTTGTTCTTCCCTGGAGGATACTGCAAATCTGTAACAGAACATTCTTTTCCTTTTTGCTCTGGACTCTCGTGAGATCAGAGATAAACTGGTGTTCTGTATATGGCCACTGCATAAGAGCTTTGGGGCATACTTGCATACCAACTTTACCTCTGTCTTGCTTAACTTTTTTTTCTGTCTTTATTTTCCCTTCATCATTTCTATCTGGCTGTGTTTGATGCCATGTGTGTTGTATTTGATCTTATTGTGTTGATGATTTGATGGCCCATGATAAGCCATCTTGAATCTCATTCTGTCTTGCATGAGTGGGTGCATGAATAAATAATAAACCATACAGTGAGTAACTGACCCCAGGCTAACTTGGCTAGCCCAGCTGGTTGGCTTGTCTTTGAGTAAGGGGTGGTACCTACCCTCCCTAGTGGTAAAGGAGCTCCCTGTCAGTGAAAGAGGCAATTTAACAGCCCCTGACTCAAACAAAAAAGGGAGCATCATGACTGTCACAAATGGGCATGACCAGCAGATGGCCCTGGCCAGTGGAGGAGGCTGATCATCCACCAAGTGGGCAAAAAAGAAACAAATGAATGTCTGCATGTATGTAGTTGCTTACCTGCAAAAGAAATGGAACAGAGGAGCACAGTTCTTTATTGTTCTCTAGCGTATACAAGCATAATTATAAAAGGCTGCATAGCAACATTCTGTGTATGAATTTAATTAATCACAGATTTTATACTTCCATCAAATTAAAAAATGGATATGTAAAGTCACTTTTTATTAAGGGATAATTGGTATTCCATGTAATAGATTATAAATGAACTCTAACTATTCTGGGTTTATTTATAAGAATATAGAGTGTTTTATGCATCAAGTCACATGTAAGAGTTAAAACAGGAAATGGTTCTTAGACATTTTCAGAAAATGCATTAAGCTTTCTTTAAGCACAAGTGGAAGTCCTATGCGATGAAATTATCTGACAAAGGGTTAGGCCTTCGACCAGCAAGTTTGGAAGAGTGCGGTAGTCTACCAGTGTGGTTCAAAAGCTCAGCCTACACATATGTATGTAGACACAAATTCTGGAATTGCCATTCTAAGTACCTAGGAGGGTATATCCACTCAGCTTTTTATTATTTTAAAAATTCACATACAGTAAAACTAACTTCTTGGGGAGTCTAGAGTTGCCAGAGTTTAACACATGTGTAGATTTCTGTAGCCACTATCATAATCAGTTTCATTCCTCCAAGAAACTCTATTCTCTGTCCCTGTAGTTTTGCCTTTTCTAGAAAGCCATATAAACAGAATACCATATGTAAACTTTTGAGCCTGGCTTCTTCGACTCAGCAGTGTCTCTGATATTCATCCACATGGTGGATGTTTTATTTGTATGTCCCTTTTTACTGCTGAGTAGTATTCCATTGTATGGTTGTACCACAGTTTTTAAAATCCATTTATCTGTTTAAGGACATTTGGATTGTTTTCAATATTGGCAATTATAAATAGAGCTATCGTAAATATTCATGTATCAGTTTTCATGTTAATATAAGTTTTTTTCTTGGGTAAATACTAATACCATGTGCTGGGTCATGTGGTAAATATATTTTAACTTCATAAGAAATTGGAAACTTTTTCAGGGTGGCTGTACCATTTTGCATTCCCACTGGTAATAACTGAGAGTTTTTGTTGCTCCATGCTCTCATCAGCTCTTCATATTGTATTAAAAACAGCCATTTGAATAGTTGTGTAGTGATATCTCATTGGATTTTAATTTGCATTTCTCTAATGACTAATGTTGTTGAACATCTTATTTCACATCTATATATCTTCTTTAGTGAACTGTCTGCTCAAATCTTTTGCCCATTTATTCATTCCTGTGTTTGTTTCCTTACTGCTGAGTTTTGAGAATTCTTTCTATGTTCTGGATAGAAGTTTGTTGGACGTGTGGTTTGTAAATAGTTTTTCAGAGTCTGCAGTTATTCTTTTCATTCTCAACTGTCTTTTGCACAGCAAAAATTTTTCATTTTGATGAAGTTCAATCTATCCATTTTCCTTTATGGATCATGCTTTCAGTGTCACATGTTAGAACAATTTGCCTAATCTAAGGTCATGAAGATTTTCTTCTGTGTTATCTTCTAGAACTTTTAAAGTTTTATGTTATATTTAGATCCATTATGAGTTAGTTTTTGTGAGGTATAGTCTATGGTTCTCTTTTTGCATATGGAGGTCCAAATGTTTCAACATCATTTGTTCTTCATAGGTGAGTTTTGGTACTTCATGGCTTTGAGGAATTTGTCCATTTTATCTTAGCTGTGAAATTTATCTATAGAATTGTTTGTAGGATTCCCCTTATTAGCCTGCTGATGTCTGTGAGGTCTGTAATAATACTCTTTCTTTCATTCCTGATTATTGGCAATTTGTGTCTTTTCTACTTTTGTCATTTTCAGTTTGGCTAGAGGTTTATTTTGTTGTTGTTGTTTTTTTAGAAAAAACAGTTTTTGGCTCATTTATGTTCTCAATTGTTCCTTTGTTTTTAATTTCTGCTGTTATCTTTATTATTTCCTTTCTTCACTTGCTTTGGATCTTTGTTTCTCTTTTTTATCTAGTTTTTTATGGTAGAAGCTCAGATTGTTGACCTGAGACCTTTATTCTATTTTTGTTTTTGCTTAGTTCAAAATATTTTCTAATTTCCCTTGAAGCTTCCTCTTTGGCACATGCATTATTAGAAATGTGTTGTTTAATTTCTGAGTATCTTCCTGTTATCATTCTGTATTTGATTTCAAGTTTAATGCCATTATGGTCAGGGGGCATTTTTTTTGTGGTTTTAATTCTTTTAATAATTTAAGATATGGTTTATAACTAAGATATGGTCTATCTTGATGACTATTCTGTGTGCTGTTGAAAAGAATATGTATTCTGCTGTTGTTGGATGAAGTATTCTATGAATGTCAATAAGATCCAGTTGGTTGGTGGTGGTGTCCAGTTCTTCTATGTCCTTGTTGGTTTTCTGAACTACTTATTCTATTGTTTAATGAAAGAAGAACATTGAAGTCTCCAACTATATATATGAGTTTGTTCATTTCTTCTCCTTTCCATTCTATCAGTTTTAGTTTCATGTATATTGAGGCTTTTGGTTAGGTGCAGATACATTTAGCATGGCTATATCTTCTAAGCAAATTAATCATTTTATCACCACGGAATGTTCCTTCTTACCCCTGGTAACTTACTTTGCCTCATATTAATACAGCCACTCCATTGTTCTTTTGATTAGTTTATGCATGGTATGTCTTTTCCTCTACTTCTACTTTTAACTTACTTATGGCATTCTATTTAAATTTGATTTTTTATAGACAGTATATAGTTGGGTCTGGTTTCTTTATCCATTGTAACAATCTTTATCTTTTAATTAATTTGTTTAGACTCCAGATGCAAGTGAATGGGTGTAGGTGTTTTCCAATAAAATTTTATTTATAAAAATATTTATTTTTAATAATATTTTATTTTATTTATGTATTTTTATATATTATGTATTTATATGTTATATATATTATATATTATATATTTATATATTTTATGTTATGTATTTGTATATTATATCTTTTATATATAATATATATTTATATATTTTATTTATAAGAATTCACCTGTGAGCTATTGTTTGCCAATCCTTGGGTTAGACCATTATATTTAATAAATATTAATAAATTTGGACTTAGGTCTACTATTTTATTATTCAAAAAATTTTTCCCAGCTGGACGCGGTAGTTCATGCCTGTAATCCCTGCACTTTGGGAGGCCAAGGTGGGTGGATCACGAGGTCAGAAGTTCGAGACCAGACTGGCCAACATGGTGAAACCCTGTCTCTACTAAAAATACAAAAATTAACTAGGGGTGGTGGCACGGTAATCCCAACTACTTGGGAAGTTGAGACAGGAGAATTGCTTGAACCCGGGAGGCGGAGGTTGCAGTGAGCCGAGATTGCACCACTGCACTCCAGCCTGGATGACAGAGCAAGAATCTGTCTCAAAAAAAAAAAAAAAAAATTTTTTTTCCCTTTGTTTTCTCTTTCCTGCCTTCTTTTTGGATTATTTGAGTATTTTAAATATTCCATTTTAATTTGAGTTTTTGACTATACTTCCTTGTATAGTAATTGTTCAAAGCGTAATATACATACTTAACTTTTAACAGACTACTTTGGTATAACGTTTTATCACTTCAAGTGGAATGTGTGACTCTTTCCACCATGTAAGTCCCTTACCCTCCCCCTCTACATTGTAATTGTTGTCACAAACATGGTCCAAGGAAATGACTCTTGCTATGTAACATAAACAAGCTAGAAAATGTGAATATTTTTGCTATCAACAGTTACACGTATTCTAGAGAATTGAAGACAAGAAAAATAGTCCATTATATTTACCCAGGTATTTGTCTTTTCTGTTTCTTTCCCTTGACTCCTGAGGTTCCAGGTTTCTCTATGGTATCATTTGCTTTCCATCTGAAGAATTTCTTTAGCTTTCTCTTTATGAGTAGTTCTGCTGAGAATAAATTATCTTAGTTTTTCTTCACCTAGGAATATCTTATCTTAATTTTGCCCTCATTCTGAAGGATATTTTTGCTGGATATAGAATCTAGACAGTTCTTTTAATTAATGCTTTAAAAATTCTGTTCCACAGCCTTCGGGCCTGCATGGTTTGAGAAATTCAGTCATTCTAATAATTGTTCCCTCATTGTTATCTTTTGTTTTTCTCTGGCTTCTTTCAAAAATTGTTTTCTTTATTTTTGGTTGATTATAATGTATTTGTATGTGGGTTTTTCCAAGTTTATTCTGTTTTTAGTTTTGTGGGCTTTTTAAATCTATAAATGTATGTCTTTCATAAAATTTGGCAAGTTTCAGCCGTTATTTCTTCAAATTTTTTTATGCACCCACATCCTTTCTCCTCGCCTTCTGGGATATGATGACATTAATATTAGACTTTTTGACATTGTCGCTGAAGTATGTTCACTTTTTAAATTTTTTTCTCTTTGTTATTTAGATTGGGTAATTTTCATTTGTCTGTCTTCAAATGCGCTTGCTCTTCCCTGCCATCTCCATTGTGCTATTGAGTCCATTCAGCCATTTAAAAATCTCAGTTATTTTCTTTTTCAGTTCTAAAATTTCCATTTGGTTTTTTCTTTTTTAAAAACATAACTTCTATTTCCTGCTGAGACTGATTTTTCTGTTGAAACTGAGACTTTATATACCATTTTTTTTTTTTTTTTGAGATGGAGTCTTGCTCTGTCACCCAAGCTGGAGTGCAATGGCATGATCTCGGCTCACTGCGATCTCCACCTCCCGGGTTCAAGCGATTATCCTGCCTCAGCCTCCTGAGTAGCTGGGACTATAGGTGTGCACCACTATGCCTGGCTAATTTTTGTATTTTTAGTAGAGACGGGGTTTCACCATGTTGGCCAGGGTAGTCTCGAACTCCTGACCTCAGGTGATCTGCCTGTCTCGGCCTCCCAAAGTGCTGGGATTAGAGGCATAAGCCACCGCGCCTGGCCTATATCCCTTTCAAAAGTGGTCACTCTTAAACCCTGGAGCACTAAGTCTTAGAGACTGCTTTAAAGTCTCTGCCTAGTTATTTCAAAATCTGTGCCATCTTGGAGTTGGTATCTGTTGATTGTCTTCTCTCTTGTATGATCTGATTTTTTTTGGTTCCTGGTAAGTCAAGTAATTTTGGATTATATGCTAGGCATTTTAATATTATACCATATGATTCTAGGTCTTGTTTAAATCCTACGGAAAATGTTGATTTTTTTGTTTATTTGTATTAGCAGAATATCAAAAACTGACCCAGTTAGGTAGGCCACAAGTTCCTGGCTACCTTCTGTGGGCTGTGTTTCCAATGTCAGCTCAGTTTTCAAAGGCTTTGGTAGACAGTTTAGGGCTAAATCATGTGTGTGTGGCCCCAGGAGCTCACATCCAACTTTATGAGATCACTTTCTTGAGCTCCCTCCTGTCTGCAATCTTCCTCACATTTTCCTGATTCCAGGAACATCCTTATGCCCCTTCCTGGCCTTTGAGCTAAAGAGCTGGAGCTTTGGATTCTTTGCTTTGCTGCACACTTTCCATGAATATGCATACCTCCAAGGTGACGTGGCCAGTGGACCAAGATGGAAAAGCAATGGGGACTCTACTCAGACTCTTGGGACCAAAGTTTCCCTGGTCAGGGGAAAGGGGGCCAGCCCAGCCCCTGCTGCTGCTACCACCTAGGAATGCCTGGGGGCTTGGGAAGGGAGTGGGGTAAAGAATGCAAAAAAGAAAAAAGAAAAAAAGCTCCCCCACTCTGTCTGACCCATAGGAGCCCTCTTTCTTCCTCCTTGGAACAGAAAAGGAGGGGTTTTCTTAGAGTTTCTCTCCATACTTGTTCTGAAGTTTCAGGCTTCAGGTTGTCTTTGAGTTCAGGCCAGGAGATATCAAGGGAAAAAAATGAGACAATGATTGTTGATTTGGTGATATTTCAAGTTCTGACTTCCTTCCCCAATCTGCCCACTAACATTTACTTTTCAGAGTTCTCAGATTGCTGTTCGATGCATCTGGCCAGGAGGTTTAGTTGCCTTTACTGGGACAGACAGGGTGGAGTATGCTGACTAGAACCCAGTATTCCAGTCTGTTGTTAAAATCAGGGAATGGCTTTAGTTTTTGACTCAAAGAGATGTTGGGAAGTTGTCTCAGCAAAAGGTAAAGAACAGAAGTTGTAATGGAACAGAATAGAGAACTCAGAAATAATGCTGCACACCTACAACCATCTGATCTTCAACAAGGTTAACAAAAAGAAGCAATGGGGAAAGGACTCTCTATTCAATAAATTGTGCTGGGATAGCTGGCTAGCCATATGCAGAATATTGAAACTGGACCTCTTCCTTCCAGCGTATACAAAAATCAACTCAAGATGGATTAAAGACTTAAATGTATAGCCTAAAACTATAAAAACTCTGGATGATAACCTAGGAAATACCATTCTGAACATAGACTCCAGCAAAAATTTCATGACAAAGATGCCAAAAGCAATTGCAACTAAAATAAAAATTGACAAATAGGACATAATTAAACTAAAGAGCTTCTGCACAGCAGAAGAAACTATCAACAGAGTTAACAAACAACCTACAGAATGGGAGAAAATATTTGCAAAGTAGGCATCAACAAAGGTCTAATATCCAGAATCTATAAGGAACTTAAGCAAATTAACAAGCAAATTAACAAGCAAAAACCAAAACAACCCCATTAAAAAGTGGGCAAAGGACACAAACAGACACTTTTCAAAAGAAGACATATGCACCGCCAACAAGCATATTAAAAATGCTTAATATCACTAATCATTAGAGAAAGACAAGTTAAAACCACAATGAGATACCATCCACCATCTCACACCAGTCATAATGGCTATTATTAAAAAGTGAAAAATAACAGATGCTGGCAAGGTTGCAGAGAAAAAGGAATGCTTATACACTGCCAGTGGGAATATAAACTAGTTCAGCCATTGTTGAAAGCAGTTTGGCACTTTCTCAAAGAACTTAAAACAGAACTATCATTCGACCCAGCAATCCCATTATTGGGGATATACCCAAAGGAACATAAATCATTCTACCATAAAGACACATGCACGTATATTCTCACTACAGAACTATTCACAGTAGCAAAGACCTGGAATCAATCTAAATGTTATCAGTGGTAGACCAGATAAAGAAACTGTGGTAGACACCATGGAATACTATGCTGTCATAAGAAGGAACAACATCATGTCATTTGCAGCAACATGGTTGGAGCTGGAGGTCATTATCCTAAGTGAACTAACACAGGAACAGAAAACCAAATACTGCATATTCTCACTTATAAGTGGGAGCTAAATATTGAGTACACATGGACACAAAGAAGGGAACAACAGACACTGGGGTCTACTTAAGAGTGGAGTGTGGGAGGAGGGTGAGGAGGATGAGGATCAAGAAACTGGATGACGAAATAATCTGTACACCAAACTCCTGTGACACACAATTTACCTAGATAATGAATCTGCACGTGTACCCCTGAAACTAAAAGTTAAAAAAATAAATTAATTAAAAGTGTAACAAACTAACACACACAAAAAGAACAGAGGTCCTGTGGTACATACACACAATGGAACAGCATACACCCATAAAAATGAATAAGGACAGCCTCTACTACTTCACATGGAAAAGATTTCTGGGAGACAACTTAAGTGCAGAAAGTAAACTGCATAGTTTTACGGGATCTCTTCCACATTTTCTACTATTTGCAAAGGAAAAACAGTAACTATACACTGATGAAATTAGATCATATATTGACTAGGTAATTAAAATGAACTTTGCCAGCAAGGAGCAGAAAGACACAGTCTGCCTCCAGATGTGATGTCCTGAGATGGACATGTATCAGTTAAGTAATATTCCAGCCGGGAATGTATAAACTGAATTTCATCACCAGAAACATCGGATAGACCTCAAGAGAGGAAGATTTTATTCTAAAAAGGGAAATTGTGCTAATTAAACATGTTAATGTTGTAAAAAGCAAAAAAAAAAAAAAAAAAAAAAGGTGTGTTAAAATGTGCCAGGTTTAAGAAAACTGAGAAGACATGTCAACAAGCACAATACTTAGACTGGCATGGAGAGAAAAGGTGCTATAAAAAGAACATTACTAGGTCAACTGAAAAAATCAGAAAACTAAGAGTAGAATAAAGAAAAATATGGAATCAATGTTAAAATTCCTAAAATTGTTAGCTATCCGTGTTTATGTAAGAAAATATTCAGATTCTATACACTGGGTAATTAGGTGTAAATTGCATGATGTATGCAATTTACTCACATATGGTCAGAACAAAATTATGTATCTGTCTATATGTATGGGTATTTTATGATTGAGCAAATATTAAATAATGCAAATGAGGAAATACTTTAGCAGTAGGTGAATCTGGGTATTCATTATACCATCTTCTTTTTTGTAACTTTTCTGTAAGTTTAAAATTATTTCAAATAAAAAGTTTAAACAAGAAAAGAGTTCATCAAGATTCTATTCTGTCATGGTCGCTGTAATGTCAATGTTGCAAATAGCAGTAACCACTGCCAGGCTTAAAGTCCAATGCTGCCTAAAGTCCAAAGCCAAGAGCAGACCTCTTTAGCCTTTTCTAGCTTGTTAGAGTTTAGAGAGAAAATTCTATCTCATGCTAACAAATCACTGTCAATTTTTCAAATTTGCAAAAACTCATAAAACATAGAAAACTTTAGGGATCTACAGATCTGCATGTCAGCTTAGCACAGAGCACACAGACTGAGTTCCTATTCTTGGATGCATTCTAGGAAAAGGAGAACCAATGACTACATGGTAAGAAGAAGCTGGTGCAAGATGATACAGTGACAGCCTGCTATCACTGCAAGCTGAAGTTGTCTTTGCTGACCCATACAGTGCTCCTGATGTCATGTGTATCTTCTTGGTTAAAAGCAATAAGCCTTCTTTGTTTAAAGGTGGGTGGTTAGAATGCCATAGAAGAGACTGTCAGAAGTATCAGCTGACATACCAGATGTCAGCCGTATCTCCTCTGTGATCCCTGTTCCAGAACAGGCTGACTTACATCCATCTGCTACTCTTTGCCTGAGGATTTTCTCTTAGCTCCAGGGGATCAAATAGGAAGTTAGTCTGAGGATGAACACCTCCAGATCCTTCACTCTTTGGGTGAGACAACTGCAAGGTGTGTTCTACACTGCCTCCCAGAGTTTCTCAGTGGGATTGACCCCCAGTGGCCCACAGTGGTAACCTGTCAGGTCACTCTGCTCTCCTGGTGCCCCTCCTTTCCCATCTTACTCTTCTCCCCTCTTAGTAGCCTCCTGGCAGCACCTCCCCATCAAAAAAACTATTTGCACTCAGAGCCTTGTTTCAAGGTAGGCTTTGGGGGAACACAAACTGAGACATGATTATTTTTATACTTGGAAACTTAATTGGAAAATAAAGCCAAGTGGTCTGGAGGGGAAAGAACAGGTCAGATGTATGGAACAGGGAACTTGTCCCTCAGCAATCAGGCCGTGAATGAATGTAGTGAGGCTCCAGGATTTGGGGATGGGATCTTAGCTTCTCACTCTTAAGGGACAGGAAGTTCCTGTCAGTTGAAGGACATTCCCTTCCTGATGGCCCATACAAAAATCTGTCCACAGTCTGCTGCTGTGGCATCAAAGAGAGCAGTGCTGTCAGGCTGGAGGGGCGGTGCAGGATGAAACTGATGACTGTGGAGTCCTCTTTCCCTATCATGGAAGCCCCTGGGAAGGACACATCAGCAGAGAAAGGAAAGCATGAGGCAGACTTAGGAGGGGAAAGCAGCAGAAGCAGAGAGTCAGATGCCTCCCACAAGGGCTTCAAAACCCATCATTTTTCTTTCTTCGCTTTGGCGACTAGGAAGCTGGGCCAAATTCTGGAAATGTTTCTTAGCTTAGGTTTGCTAATATAATTGCTCTCTGCACTTACTGCTAAGCATGTTTTTAGTTTTATTCTGTCTATGCCTGTTCTGTAAGTTGTCTCCATTCCTTGTGGAAATAGAGGTTTTTTAAATATATATATGATATAGACAGTGTATGTATGTATGGGTATGTGGTATATATTGTAGGACGGATATGAAGTTGAAAATGAAAATAGTAACTCTCCTCCAGGATATCATAAGTTCAATACAACTTCTCCGGGATAGGGCTGGGGGACACAGGGATGCCAAAGGTAAAACAAAGTACTTCCATCATACCATCTTTTTCTCTGTAGTCGTTGGTACTAGGATAAAACAGACTTGTAGTAAAGTGGCCACCATAGCTAGTGTCTACCAAAGCTTTGTTCCTTTAGCAGTTTTTTATTTTGAGAAATTTCAAACACACAGAAAAGGTGAAAGAATAGTACAGTGAATACCGGTGTATTCTGCATCTAGAGTCAATAATAGCTAGCATTTTGCCTTATTAGCTGTACATCCCCACCCCATACACACACATGCTTTTTTTTTCTGAACCCTTGAAAAATCAATTACAGACACTCCTAAATACTCAGCATACTTCTTCTAAGGATGAGGAAATTCTTTTACATCATCACAAACCATTATCCTACCTAAGAAAAAAAATAACATTAATTCTATAAAATTGAATAAAATCCTGTTCATATTCTAATTTCCCCAGTTGTCCCCAGAATAACTAAATAGCTGTTATTTTCAAACTGTCATCCAACCACCCTTCACACATTATATTTTGTTATTATGTCTCTTTGGTCTCATTTCATTTAGGAAGGCCCCCATCTTGAGGTTTCCCCCCCGTGACGTTAATTTTTTTGAATCAGGGTCAGTGTTCTCATACAATGTCCCACATGCTCAATTCACTTATCTCCTCATAGGGTCGTTTACTTTGTTCTTCCTCTATTTCCTATCAACTGGAGGTAAAATATAGAGGTTTGATTGGACACAAGTTAAGTATTTTGGTGGTGGTGGGGACATGAGAAGACTCTATACTGAATGACATAGGAAGCAAATACTACAAAATTGTATCATTATTAATGATGATTATTTGGTTACAGCAGTGGCCATCCAGTTTCTCCATTGTAAAAGTACATATTTTTTCGTGTTGTCTGTGATTTATCAGGTAATACGTCTTCAGTGCCATGTGACTATCCTGTTCTTTATAACCTTTCAACTGATGCTTTTAGCATCTGCTGCTGATTTCTGACTGAACCACCTATTATACAAATTAGGATCTTGGCTATCCTTCTGTCATGACTTCTACATTTATTACCTGGCTTTTGATTCAATGTGTTTCAGTCAATTATAGTCAATTATGATTTTCGATGTTTGAATTATTTTAAATCTGGCCACTGACTGCCCTTTGAGGCTGACTTCTCTGTCTTTTCATGACTCCCTTAAGTCTTTGACAATGTACCTGCTTTCTGGTATAACAGGATATCTGAACCTACCTTGCAATTTCTGTGCTCCAAACCTAGAATCAGCTATTTCTTGAAGAAGCACAACTACATTCTAAGCAGCTAGCTGAGTCCATCATCCCACCAATACAGCAGCTTCCTTTTTTTGCCCTCAATTAGCTCTGTTAGGGCTGGAAGCAAACATGTTTGTAAGTGTATCTTTGGGGTTTAGCATGGGCTTACTACCTAGAAAGGCATTCAATAAAAGTTTGTTGAATGAAAACCCAACAGACATCAGCCAGTGCAGTGGCTCTTAACCCTGATTGCATGTTAGAATAACCTGAAGACTTAAAAAATAATATTGATGCCCAGCCTCCATAACCAAATATTCTGATTTGATTTGTCTGGTATGGAGAGACAGTTTAGCTTATTTCTAAAAATACAGACTTTGGGGCCAGACTATCTAACTTTGAATCCCAAATTCAACATTTACCCTCTGTTTGACTTCTTTATATGGCTTCAATTTCTGCACCTTTAAAATAAGGGAAATAATAGCTGCAGGCTGTTGAGAGAATCAAATAAATTAACACATGCAAAGTGCTTAGAATTTTCCCTAGCACAGGGTAACCAGGTAAGTGTCAGCTGTCAATGTTAATCTGCATTGGTTAGTAAAAGAATTCATTTTTGAAGTACTTCCCAGTGTGCATTTTCTCTTTCTGATAATTCACATTTGTCCTAGAGAGGCTTTTCACCCTTAAGACTGTGCCACAATGCTAAACTAGAGGAGGCAGAGGGGTGATTTCAGGGAAGTTCTTGCTGGACAGATAGGGGAGGTAGAGAGCCTTTCCAGTCCTGGGTGAAGGAAGGAAGACTTGGAGGGGCTGATACCAAGGTGAAAACGTTGCTTGGGTCCCCTAGAAGTTAGCCAAACAAGATGATGAAAATGGCTCAGGTGGGTTGAAGGCAGAAGGGACTTAGCCTGGACTCTGGGAAGAAATCCCCCTGCCCAGAGCGGGTCCCACTGGCAGCCAGTGTAGAGTTGAAGTGGAGAAACAGGAGACCTCCCTGCTCCCTCAGCCTGCTCTCTGAGCTCCCCTGCCATCCTGGAGGAAGGGAAGACAGCCGCAGGTGGCAAACAAGTGTGTGTGCCGATGGGCTGCCATAGCAGGGAATGCGGGGACCCTGCACCAGAGTTCGGAGAAACAGACAGAAACCAGAGCCTGACAGGAAGATGCAGTTGAGTCTCAAAGGGCCAACAGCTGGAACAAGAGCCAAAGTGGGGGCTTTGTCAGCAGGGACAAGGCTGAGCCCTCTAGGAGCAACTCCTCTTTGTGAGATATACAAGAATCCTGAGGGTACACTTGAGCTAGAAAACATGAGAGTGGCTCTTCAGTATTCAGTTCATTGTGGTTATCACCAAGATGCCCTCTGTCCAAGCCCACGGGGTCCCTTAAAAGGCAGGATTTCTGTGTGCCAACCACAGGAATCTTTTGCAGGTACCTAAGGCCACAGTGCTGTTATCCCTTGGATGTTCTTATAGCAGGGAATAGTTTCCTGCCACTAGGTGTCATCTGCCACCACTGTCTTCTCTGTCTCAGGAAGCCTAACTCTGTCTCCGGAATGGGCCATTTCTGCCTCTTTCACTCAAGGAACCTGCCTCCAAGCACCCTCCCCATGGGCAGTTCAGCTTAATTCTCCTCATTAGTGTCAAACACCAAGCTGATTACTGTGAGGGATATAAGAGAAAGAGTTCGACTTTCTCACTTTAACAACAGGTTTACTGAGGTATAGTTCATATATTATAAAATTCACCCCTTGAAAATGTATAATAAAATGGTTTTTAGTATATTCACAGAGCTGTGCAACCATCACCACTATCTAATTTCAGTCCATTTTCATCACTCCCAAAATAAATCCTCTGCACATTAGCAGTCTCTACCCATTCACCAGTTTCTGGCAATCACAAATCTACTTTCTGTCTCTATCCATCTGCCTTTTCTGGACATTTCATATAAATTGAATCATGTGATATGTGGTCTTTTGTGATTGCCTTTCAGTTAGCATAATGCTTTCAAGGTTCATCTATGTTGTAGCATCTATTAGTATTTCATTCGTTTTTATTGCCAAATGATATTCCACTGTTTGAACAGACGGTATTTTACTTATCCATTCATCTGTGGATGGACACTTGGCTTGTTTCCACTTTTTGGCTGAGACGAATGCTGCTGCTATGAACATTCATGTACAAGGGTGGGCATATATTTTCAATTCTCTTGACTGTATACCTAGGAGTGGGATTGCTGCATCGTATGGCAACTCTGTGGTAACCTCTTGAGGAACTGCCAGACTTTTCCAGAGCAGCTGCATCGTTTTATATTATCACCAGCAACGTATGGTGGTTTTGATTTCTCCAAACTTTATCAACACTTGTTATTATTTATCTTTTTTTCATCATAGTCATCCTTGAGGGTATGAAGTATATCTCATCATAGTTTAGATTTGCATTTTCTTCATGGCTAATGATGTTGAGCACTAGGTCATCTGTTTATATTCACTGGACAAATGTCTATTCAGGTCCTTTTCCCATTAAAAATATGTTATCTTTTTATTATTGAGTTATAAGATTTCTTAATGTATTTTAGATACAAGTCTCTTACCAGATATGATTTGCAATTATTTTCTCTCATCCTGTGGATTGTCTTTTCATGTTCTTGTTGTTGCTCTTTGAAGCACAAACATTTTAATTTTTGATGTACAATTTATCTACCTTTTTTTTGGTATGTGTGCTTTTGATATTTCTAAGAAACCATCACCTAATTCAAGACTTCAAGATTTATGCCTACATTTTCTTCTAAGAGTTTTAGGTTGTATGTTTAGGTTTTTAATCTACTTTGGGTTCCTTTTTGTACATGGTGTGAGGTAGGATTCCAACTTCATTATTTTGCATGTGAATATCCAATTATTCCTGCACCATTTGTTGAAAAAAGGATCCTTTCCTCACTGACTTGTCTTGGCAGCCTTGTTGAAAATCAATTGACCGAAATGGAGGGATTATTTCTGAACTCTCAAGTCTATTCTACTGATCAATATGTTTTGTCTGTCATTATGCCAGTACCACACCATCTTGACTACTACAGCTTTGAAGTAAGCTTCGGAATTAGGAAGTGTGGGTCTTTCATCTTTGTTCTTTCACAAGATCGTTTTGGCTTTTCTGGGTCTCTTACATTTCCATATAGATTTTAGGATCATCCTATCAATTTTTGTATGTAATATCTTACCATTTACATAGAATTTTAATTCCTTTTAATGATGTCTTGCAGTTTTCAGTGTACAAATCCTATACTTTTTTGTTAAATTGACTCCTAAGTATTTTATTCTTTTTGATGATATTGTAAATAGAATTGTTTTCTTAATTTCATTTTTTAATTGTTCATTAAAAGTGTATAGAAACACAACTTTTTGGCATACGATCTTATGTCCTGCACTCTTGTTGAAACTGTCTATTAGCTCTAGTAGCTTTTTAAAATAATTCCTTAAGATTTTCTAAAAATAATTATGTCTTACGCAATTAGTTATTACTTTCCAATATGGATGCTTTATATTTCTTTTTCTTTCCTAATTTTACTGATTAGAACCTCCAGTATAATGCTGAATAGAAGTGGCAAGAGTAGGCATTCATGTCTTGTTCCTGATTTTAGGGGCAACCCTTTCAGTCTTTTACCATTAAGTATGATGTTAGCTGTAGATTTTTCATAAATACCCTTTATCAGGCTGAGGAAGTTACTTTCTATTTCTAGTTTGTTAAGTATCTATATCATGAAAGGGTACATCTATTTTTTTTCTTTGCATCTATTGAGATAATAATCCTGTTTTTCCCTTTATTCTACTAATATGGTGTATTACATTGATTCATTTTCTTTTTTTTCCTTCAACTTTTATTTTAAGTTCCGAGGTATATGTGCAGGATGTGCAAGTTTGTTACATAGGTAAATGTGTGCCATGGTGGTTTGCTGCACAGATCAACCCATCACCCAGGTATGAAGCCCAGCATCCATTAGCTATTCTTCCTGATGCTCTCCCTCTTCCCACACATTGATTCATTTTCTTTTTCTTCTTTTTTTTTTTTTTGAGATGGGGTCTCGCTCTGTCACCCAGGCTGGAGTGCAGTGGCCGGATCTCAGCTCACTGCAAGCTCCGCCACCCGGGTTCACGCCATTCTCCTGCCTCAGCCTCCCAGGTAGCTGGGACTACAGGCGCCGCCACCTCACCGGGCTAGTTTTTTGTAGTTTTTAGTAGAGACGGGGTTTCACCGTGTTAGCCAGGATGGTCTCTATCTCCTGACCTCGCGATCCGCCCATCTCGGCCTCCCAAAGTGCTAGGATTACAGGCTTGAGCCACCGCGCCCGGCCTGATTCATTTTCAAATGGTAAACCAACTTTTCATTTCTGGGATAAATCCTTCTTGGTCACGGTGTATAACTCTTTTTGCATGTTGCTGGATTCAGTTTGCTAGTATTCTGTTGTAGATTTTTGCATCTATATTCATAAAGGCTACTAACCTATAGTTTTCTTGCAGTCTTTGCCTAGTTTGGTATCAGAATTCCACTGGTTTCAAAGAATGAGTTTGGAATTGTTCCCTCTTGTATATTTTGTAAGAGTTTGTGAAGGATTGGTGTTATGAGTTCTGACCTTTTTGAAACACAGTACTGGCTCCCTCATTCTGTGTTGGAGGTGAAGAACAAAGCCTCCTGGTGAGTCCCAGGACTCTGTCAAGAACTGCAAAGAGTCTGGGATTTTATAAGTAAGCTTGCTACAGTTTCATGGATGCTAACAGAAGACATCAGATTTCTGGATCAGAGATGAAAGACAGTGTTACAGCGATAGTGGCAACTAGTATATCAGCATTTTTATGCCAGTTGTTATGCCAGTTTTTTGACCTATTCTCACAGGACAATATGCAGAGTGCCAGCTGACACCTGTACAATCAATGGGTTGCATTACTGGAAAGAAATGGTGAGCTTAGGGAACCTGAATTTTTCATAATGACCAGTGAGC
The DNA here is from genome assembly GCF_009764315.1 of Trachypithecus francoisi. NCBI lineage: Eukaryota > Metazoa > Chordata > Mammalia > Primates > Cercopithecidae > Trachypithecus > Trachypithecus francoisi. Next base: position 61,245,552 of record NW_022681453.1, read on the forward strand.
ATGCCTGCTCTTTGCTATGGAGATACTATGTCTTCTAAGGCTATCAAAGATATTGAAGAAATAGTCCAGAACAAAAGCAGTCAGTACCTCTGCTCATAAGACATGCATAAACACTTGAGACCCATGGAAAATTATCTCCCAAAAGGCTCACTTGTTCATATTTTTCTTAATACTCTTGTTATTCTTCTATTATGTGCACTATATTTACATATTTTAAATTTAGGTTTTGTTTTATTAGTTACACATTTGCATGATTTAAAGATCCGCTTTACAAGTCTTATTCCTTAAAAACAGTTGTTCCCTGACCTGCTCCCCATTCACTGCTTCTCTTTCCACTCCAGCTGATTCTGCTGACACTGACCATGGTCTCTATAAATAACACTTTTTATATTACTTCCGCCTCTTGCTTTGTCATATGAAGGCATTAACTCTTGACTTCCACTGTGAAGAATGTGGACTTGACTTCCTCTTATATTCCTACCCTATCTACCTATGGTCTGTTTCCACATTTTCCAGTACAGTTAAGGCATAGTTTTGGTCAGCTCAGTATCAAGTATTTTTATTATGATATTGTTATAAATGCTATTCACAAATGGACTGTGTGGCATACTTTTCCTTTTCTGCACAACTTACTGTTTTGTCTCATTTTGTTTTTGCTAGTTCTCATTGCTCTTCTCCAAATGTTGGAATCTTGAAGGCATCTCTCACAGAGCCCTTTGACCAGCTCCATTCTATTCTGGCCACTCTTTCGGCCTGCTGTGCAGCTTCTTGAATCTCCCCTCAATGTCTTCCACTGATTTCCTTTTCTCTCTATTATGTTTAATTCTGTTTTTGGGTTACACGTCTGTCTTTCTTGGTTTATAAGTTCATTTTTGGTGAAGCATGTCCTGATAAAAGGGCACACAGGAGAAAAAATTTTGGAGGCACTGTGTGTCTGAAAATGGACCCTCACACTTAATAGTTCAGCAGGCATAGAATCGTAGGTGGAAAGTAATTTTCTCCATTGAAATTTAGACAGCATTTGCCTCGTTTCCTTCTAGCTCCCAATGTCGTCATTCAGAAGTCTGATTCTTGGCACTTGGTGTAAAACTATTGTTTTTTTCACTTTAGGAACTTTTACGACCTTTTATTTTTTCCCCAATGTTCTGTGATGTCACAATGATGTGCCTTAGTTTGGGTCCATTTTCATCCTTTGTCCTTGGCATTTGTATATCCTTTCAATCTGATGACTTCAGTTTGGGGAAAATTTTTTATTTACTTCATGGATAATTTATTTCCCTCTGTTTTCTCTGTTTAGCTATTGACCAACTCCTGTTAGACCTCTTGGCCTCAATTTCTCTTTCTCTAATTTTCCATACAATTGCTTTTTGTTCTGCTTTGTGAGAAGTTTCCTCTACTACACTTTCCAAATTTTCCATTGTAGATTTAATTTCTGCTATATTTTCTAATCTCCAAGAAATGTTTTAAATATCCTTTTCCTGTTCTATTGATGCAATCTCTCTGAGGACAACTCTCCTGGCATAGCCTCTGTTTCCTCTAGTTTGCTTTCTATCTTTCATCTACGCACTTCCTCAAATGTTTGGTGATCCTTAGTTGTTTGTTCATCTTTTAAGAGTGGAATGCCATAAAAGACTTTTTCTGTGAGATTCTCTACAGGGTAATCTGGTTTTGCCTTAGTTGGGGGCTGGTCAGACCCCCAAAGAAGAACCTCCCAATCTCTTGCCAAGAGGATATGGCTGTGCATATTATAGGAGCCAGAGAAGGAAAGAGGCTGAGGACCTCAATATTCAATATACAACCTTCCACTCTATCTCTTTTTAAATTACTGGATGCCTGACCTTAACTCCTGTCCTCAACCTTAGCCTTTGTTAGAGTGAAAGGTCTTTGTCTCACTGTCAAGAGTAGGGCGGGAAATTAGGGGTCTTCCTGCCTTCCAGCTAATATTCTTGTTTTCAGTACCATTTTCAGTTCAACGTCCAGAGTTACCTTTTGTTGCCAACTTCTGAGATTATCTGGGGTTCCAGGTTAAAAATCAGGGGTTTTGTTTGTTTTTTGTTTTTTTCTGTTGCCAGTTACGATTACAGTTTCTCAGGTCTACTTAGTTACTACTCATACATCTACTTTTTAGCTTCCAATTTGTTGTTGCTATTTTCCTCTCTCTTCTCTTTGTGTTTATTCCACTTACTGTCATTTTAGTGGGGCTTGAAGATAAAATAGAGGTGTTCAACCTACCTTTTAACCAAAAACAAATTACTATGTTTATTACATGTTTATCCATCTGTCTTTCCCACCAAATGTTGAAAATCTTGTTCTATTTTGTATAAAATCCCAGTGATAATTCATTCAGCGAATCCCAAACAATCTACCATCTTAGAAACAAATAACTAAAATGGACTTTGAGAGCTCATATAGTAAGTCCCTTTGACTGAAACCATTACCAGTCCATTAATTAATAGTACCAAGAAGAGAGGTTAGCTCATAGTATGAGTTTTTTGACATGTTTGAAAAACTGGAGGATATCAATTCTCTAATTCAATATTACACAAAGAAATATAAAGAAGCAAGACAAAACAGAATGTCTTCTAGATCCTTAGACGTGAATAACCGCCCATCCCTCTGGAGGCTAACCCTCGGATTCTCTATCCTTCTTTTCTTGTCAAGAGAAAGCCAAAGGTCAGAAGATGGGAGGTGCTCATGTAAGCAAGCTGGACAGCACTGCCACATGAGTGGGCACAGCACCAGGGCTCTCCCTCCTGGCTCCTCAGCTCCCTTCTTACATGCAGGGCTTGAGCAAGGGGCCCCTATTAGGATTCCTTGCTGGGCCAGGTTTCTTACTACTATGATAGATTACAATCTTTACCCAAGCATGGCATGTAATGTTTAATGTAAAAGAGATTAAAACGCCGGGCGCGGTGGCTCAAGCCTGTAATCCCAGCACTTTGGGAGGCCGAGACGGGCGGATCACGAGGTCAGGAGATCGAGACCATCCTGGCTAATACGGTGAAACCCCGTCTCTACTAAAAAAAATACAAAAAACTAGCCGGGCGCGGTGGCGGGCGCCTGTAGTCCCAGCTACTCCGGAGGCTGAGGCAGGAGAATGGCGGGAACCCGGGAGGCGGAGCTTGCAGTGAGCTGAGATCCGGCCACTGCACTCCAGCCCGGGGGACAGAGCGAGACTCCGTCTCAAAAAAAAATAAATAAATAAATAAATAAAAAGAGATTAAAACAATTTTTTAAAAACCTCTTTGAAAAATGTTTTGAAGAATAAATAGAGAAAGAAAAAGTAAAGTTTTTATTATGGCAACTTTCAGTGTATTCCTGCCACCTCTTGCCATTAAAAACAATATTTGCTGGAATAGATGAAAACAAATTTCAGACAGTATATCATTTTCATCCACAAATTATTTTTTCTTTTTCTTTCCTTCTCTCTCTCTCTCTCTCTCTCTCTTTTTTTTTTTTTTTTTGATGGAGTTTCGTTCTGTTGCCAGGCTGGAGTGTAGTGGCACGATCTTGGCTCACTGCAACTTCTGACTCCCTGGTTCAAGCGTTTCTCCTGCCTCAGTCTCCTGAGTAGCTGGGATTACAGGCATGCACCACCACACCCAGCTAATTTTCGTATTTTTTTTTTTTTTTTTTTTTAGTAGAGACGGGGTTTCACCATGCTGGCCAGGATGGTCTCGATCTCCTCACCTCGTGATCCTCTTCACCTCGTGATCCGCCTGCCTCAGCCTCCCAAAGTGCTGGGATTACAGGCGTGAGCCACTGTGCTCAGCCTTCACCCACAAATTCTTCGAAACAATCTCTATTATTCAGACTTTTTCTTTATCTTTTATATAAAACTACAATGCAACTATTATTCCCAACAAAACTAATAATTCCACAATGTCATCTAATACCCTGGTCCTGGTCCACATTCAAATTTCCCAGATTATCTGTTTGAATCGAACCACTGCATTTGGTTCCTCTATCTCCTGAGTCAGTTTTAATTTGTAATAACCGACTTATTCATTTTTTAAATTTTTCTGGAGTCTTGCTTTGTCGCCCAGGCTGGAGTGCAGTGGCTCAATCTCTGCTCACTACAAGCTCCGCATCCTGGGTTCATGCCGTTCTCCATTCTCCTGCCTCAGCCTCCCAAGTAGCTGGGACTACAGGTGCCCGCCACCACACCTGGCTAATTTTTTGGTATTTTTAGTAGAGACGGGGTTTCACTGTGTTAGCCAGGATGGTCTCAGTCTCCTGACCTCGTGATCCACCCGCCTTGGCCTCCCTAAGTGCCAGGATTACAGGCGTGAGCCACCATGCCCAGCAACCGTCTTATTCTTTAACATATCATGTGCTTAAAGAGTGAAGGCAGGCTTGCAAAAGGCTCTGCTTTGCTGCAGTATCAGCTTTACTTTAACCTGGCATTCTTCCAAAATTCTAAGTGCTCTTGAGGCACATGTTTCATAGGTATGTGCTGGCCTTGTGCTTCTGTTAGTGAGAATGTAATTCAACAGTTAGTCATTTTTAATGTAACTGCATTCTGCCTTATTTACTTATGCCACTAATCAAACTTTGGAGGCATGTGCCTACTAGATTTATGCATAGTTTGGAATCTCATTGTTACATTAAAAAATTATGAATCCATACTTTAGAAGGCAGTGATAGTACAATTAGATATATGGAAAACAAGTTTAGTAATAAATTCGTGCATTAGGTATTATTTTAGAAATGCTTTCAAGCCATTTATTTCAAGTGGTAGTCATGGGGTAGGAATAAGAGAGTTTTCTGAGTCTTGATCAGATAAAACCCAACACTTCTGGTCAGTACTCCACTTTCATCTACTCTTCCCATTTTAAAATCTCTCTTTAGTCTCACCATAAGCATTAGGCTACCTCTCCCATTTCTCTTCTGTTCACATTCAGCTATTATATAGTGAGTGTCTGCTATGTACTAGATGCTGTACAAACTGGATTCCCTTTTAATTCTCCCACTCAAGTACTAACCAGGCCCGACCCTGCTTAGTTTCCAAGATCAGGTGAGATCGGGTGTGTTCAGGATGGTATAGCTGTAAACTAGATTCCATTTAATTCTTACGACAGCCTATGGATGTGCCAGCTTCACTTTGTCCATGTGAAACCCAGGCCCAGAGATTTTGCACAGGGTCCCTGACTCTAAAAGCCATGCTTTTGCAGTGCTCACGTTGCTCTCAGGAGTATTAGTGATGATTGGATCAGTTAAAGAAGATCAAATCAACACCAAAGGAGGTAACAGAATGTTTAAAACTGAACCAATACCTGCTCCATGGAATCCCCCGCAGACATAGAGTTTCCCATCCACTGCCCCTGCATTGGTGGAATTGGTGCGGAGTGAGAGGAGGGGACTTGGCATGGGAGGGCCCTCTCGCCAAAAGTCCCCATCTGGGTTGTAGATCTCCACCACGTCAAGGCATTTTCGAACTTGGCCCTTGTCTCGACCTACACAGCCAATGCCCCCTGCAGAGAATGATGTGGAGAAATGAGAGGATCAGGAACTGAAACTCAATTGTAGACAGCACCGCCCCCTGCAGTGGTTTGCATCAAAGGTTTATGGGACTGTAACTTTACTCTTTCATGCCAGGTGCTACCTTGAAGACAACTTCTAAGCAATAGTGATGTCTACTATGTACTCCATAGCCACATTTAATGTCATTTTTATTCATAGTGTTCCCCTTGTTTGTGATCATGCATGAGACTGAGTCCACCACTGGATTATATTCTACAGTATCCAATGCTGGTTCACATCATGAGCATCCCCTTTATAATAAGAATTTCAGGGTTGACTGTAAAGGTAATCTGACTTTGACATCTGCCTTGCTGTTGATGGTTAGCAATGCTTTTGCTGATGGGGCTAGCTCGGAACGTGTTCTTCCCATCATTTATCATTGCAAGCTGGTTTCTCCCTCTCTTCTTAAGTTGCATGATCTTTCCCAACTAGGGAAGGACTATTCTTTGGTAAATTTCAGGAAAGGCCCTAAACCCAAATGCCCCATACATCTTCCAGTTTTGGATGATATAGTTCATTCAATTATTAAGTGCCTATTATATGTAAGGCCATGTGCTAAGTTGTAATAAGGAGTTCTGAAAGATGCATAAAGCATGTTTCTTGCTCTTAAGAAATTAATGGGATGGAAAGGGCCATGTTTGCAAATAAACAAAATAGAGGACATCAAGACAGGTATCTTAAAAGAGATAAAAATGAGATTTAGAAGTCCAGGGACTGTAACAAGGAATATAAATAACACTTAGAGAATCATGACTGTAAGTACAACTCTCCATTGGAAAAGTAATTGCACACAAATTTCCTATCCACTGTTATAAGCAGCACATTTCTATGCACTGTTTTTATTTTCCCTTCCAAAGTCCACAGTGAAAGGTCATCAAGGTCAGGGCCATATTTCCTGATCTGAAGGATGGCTCCAGAGACTGAGGTAAACTCTCCGGAAGGAGGGACATGCCTTATTTGCAGACACGCCTCTCATCAATGACCTCATTCTATCCAGACTCACAGCCTGGTCTGTGTGACTAATCAAAAAGCCTGTAAAGCACTGGCCTGAGGTAAACCAGCTCTCCTTCACATAGAGAGAGTCCTGGAAGACTCACTGCGCAAACTGCATATGTGGAGTGGTGACTGATACTGGAGTATGTTGTTGACAGTGATCTCAAAACCAAAATTAAGAGCTCTGCTTTGATCTCATGGCTTTTACTATATGTATCACTTACTGAGAAATTAATCTCATGTGTCTCCTGGCCCATCTTATCTCAGTGTCACTTTACACCCTTTGCCCATCACTGCATCAGTCAGGTGTTATTTTCACCATCACCTGCTTTCCTATCTTGCTCACTGGCCTGTAGTTTTCCATATTGCATCCCCAGTACCTAGCCCAGTGCCTGACATGTTGTGTGTATGGAATGAAGAATGAGAAGCTTAATTTTGCATGTGCTTTCCCTGCCTGTCCAAGTGAGTGTGCTATTGGGAGCAAAGGCCACTATTCTGCATCTTTTATATTACAGGGCCTGCCACACAGTACTCAATGAATCCAAGAAGATTGATGGAAACAGCTTATTTTCACCATGGTTGGGACTTATGCCAGGCATACAAGCTGATGGAAGAGCACTTTGAAGGAAAGGTCTTTTTTTCTCTTTGCTGATGTAAACTGGCCTGTTTCCTGTCTCAGTTTGAATCCAGGGACTGAGGCTATAAACTAACTCAGGAGGCTCTTAGTGGCCTTCTCTCTTATCCGACTGGATAAATAATTTAGCCCATTACAGTGCCAAGTCTGAGCTGCAGTGTTTCCAAGGAGGGGACACACTGGCCTCGGTTAACAGCACAGCTCTGCTGTTTCTGGGCCCTCTTTCAATGTGGCACTGTGGTAGCGAGAGCTTTCTCAGCCTAACAAAAAGTGGAGTTTCCTATTTGTAGGGCAAGAAGGACTTAAAGAAGAGGATTTATCCATAGGAGTTGAACCAAGCAACCACCCATAAAGTAAGAATAAAATGATCTAGTTGTCTGTTTTTGTGAAATCCAGGAGAAATGTTACTAGGCTGGTTTGTATTACAACTCCTCCAGAAGACCAGCAAGTGGAAGCAAAGAGGTCAAATGCAAGTCACTGGAGTTGGGTTAGGGCACACGGAGCAACCAGCATCCTGAATCTAGCTCACAAGTTTCACATAAAAGCCCATTAGAGGACTTCCGAAACATGATGCATATACAGAATGGGTATTATTCTCTTGATTTTTGCAATAATTAGTATGTTGTCACTTTTTTTGCTCTGTTACCAAATGTATTTAATTGTAATGTTCAGCCCTTACTCTACAAAACTAGCCGTTTCTATTTGGTGGGCAGGCAGTTCACACGCTCCACTCAAGGGGTGACATGAGCTTACAGGGTGCTCTGTCTTTGTTTCTGACCGTTAATGCCTGAACACATTCTCTGTCTCGCGTGGATGTAATTCCACCATCAAGTACACTCTATCAGTAGCAGACTTAATGAGCTTAAGCTGAAGGTGAATCCTGATTAGGTAGATAATCAAATGAAAGCATGATCTTTATTAATAAGTTAGCACCAGCACTACAAGAGAAATCTTTTGATGAGAGGTGTCCTGGGGTAGGATCAGCACATCAGTAGAATTTCAATGAGATACTTCCATATCTTTAATTTATACGAACCTCTGAGCATGACTTTTCTTTGTTCAAAAACAGACAAACGAATATAAATTATCTTTGCAAATCATATCCAAATGGACCTAAATGCAAAATATATACCCTGGTTTTTATTTATTTATATTTTTTGGTGTGTGTGTAGTGGAAAGGGGGAAATTATAGAAGAGGACAATGCCTCCCTCTCTTCTTCATCATTTCTATAAAGACTCCCTCCTTGTGGGTGTGGCTATTTTAGATTCTTTCTCTTCTGGGGGAGTGCAGGAGTGAACCTCTCCTCCCACACAAAGCCTGGCAGGGAGCTGGCTGAGGCAGACGGGAGTGGTACTCGCTGCCCAAGGTGCCCTTGAATGCAGCGGTGCTGGCTCCCAATGCCCTCTGCCTGCAGGGTCACCTCAAGGTGGCAGGCGTATTCTATTTTCCTCTGGGTTTGATCCAGAACAGGAAGGGGGTTTTGTAATCCTTCGGATAAACTCCCAAAGTTACCTGTCGTGCTAAACCAGACTTAGGGGAAAAATATACATATATTTATATTTACTATTGTCAGCACCCATATGCCCTGGAAAAAGTATGTGGACCTTGGAAACACACAGACCCTGGTCCCTATCTGTGTCACCATTTGCTAGCTAGACAAAGTTGGTCAATTTAATTTATCTCAGCCTTTTCTCATCAGTAAATTAAGGATAATGACAGCAATTCCATAACCTGTTGCAAAGATTAACTTATTAGGCAACCATGTAAAGGCGGAGAAGGGTAAGGAAGAACTCACATTTGTTGTATACCTATTCACAAGTATTGCCACAGGAATTTTCTTTTAATATCTATTCTCACGCACGGTGTGTAAACAAAATGGTTAGCATGCAGGAAGCACCCAAATGTTAATTCTCATCTTCTTTCATGTTCTAGGATGTCGCATGAGTAACCGATGTTTATTAAAGTTGCTGAAATCCTACCTTTGATTACTCTCAATTTAATTATTTGCTATGTCTATAATTGATAGTTTACTGACTGTATGGTCAAATTGACCTTAATAGTTTCTTTTGGGGTTGGATAGAGAGATTCAGAAGGCCAAAGGGCTGAGGAATGGGCAGAGCCTTCCTCTCAGCCTTCAGGCGGAGGGAAAAGCTCCCTGACATGACTTAGAGTAACTCATTTGGTCATAAACGTTTGAGAGAGGTAGGAGCTGTCAGTGGACATAACAATAGAAAAGGATTTTGCAATCCATAGGTTTCTAGGAGTTAAACTGGCCCATATATCTGAGTGGATGGGCTAATTTCTGACTCACATGTCAAACATGATCTATTCACTGCTAATATAATGCTTGTGATGATTTGTTTCATTCTCACACAAGTTGTCAGCTCTCTGATTTTTTTCCAACCTCGTATCAGAATTCTAGCTTTGGTGCTAAAGCCCTAGAAAACATGAACCTAGCTTCTTGCCACATTCTAAAGTCTGACACAGGAGACTCTTGTGTATTTTCAGAATGAAGCGCTTCAGTACAAGGCTGACAGCTGCTTATCTGCCTTCTACCGGATTCCGGTTGATACTGTGCAGTGCTCGTCAACAGGGTGCCTGGGCTCACAGAACAGGGCTGCTGGGCCCCCCTGTACTGTGGCCATTCTCCATTCTCTCTGTCTGCTGGCCTTCATGGCCCTTGACCAGCTTGTTCTTGTCAGGCCAGGAAAACACAATCATCTATCTGTCTGCTTTTTGTCTGCTACCCCACACAAATGACTATGAAAATCAAATAAAAGAGCTTCAAGGGGAAAACCAAGTTCCATTTGTTACAGCTTGATTTTGCTTCATTTTGGAGGGAAAAATCAAGTGTTGGAATTGTCTGATAACTTCCAAGTGGACATATAGATGGTTTAATAGAACGTTCTGGAGCTGGGCCCTGAGTGTCAAATAAGCTGCAATTATACAATGTTGTCCCACCTGATCCTGAGTGATCCCTGGGCTTTTGTGTCAACACAGCACTGTCTTTGTGGATTTTCAGTTGGTCTGGGCCTTTCAAACCCTGGGCCCATCTTTTCCCTGTCTCTTCTCCATCCCATCACCAGTCTGTCCTGCAGGGGTCCCAGCAGGTCTAAAGCCTGGGCCTGTAAGGGGAAAGCACAGAGGGGAGAACCTGGACATGGTGGGTGGGAGTGAGCTTAGGGCATGGCCTATAGATGCCACAACAGGCTAGAGGTGCCAGTCGCAGATGAATGTCACCACAGCCCTCCTCTCAGCAGTCACCGACTCTGCCGACTGTACCTCATCAGTGCCTCCCATACCCATCCCCTCCCCTACAGACACCAAGTCTTGGTGACCCAGCTGCTCCTAACTCCTCACATGTCTGGTCTGCCCTTTTCCCTCCTGCACCGCCCCTGCACCTGAGGCTCCAGAACACTCCACCATTCCCCAAATAAGGGAGGCTGTTTTTCTCTAGGCCTAGGCTTGGGCTGATCTCTCTGCCTTGAATGGCCTCTTCTCCTCCTCAACTTGGCAAACCCCTACTCCTCTTTCAAGGTTCAGCTCCACCTTCAACCTCTCACAAAGCCTATTATATCTCTACACAGAATTGGCCATTCCCTCTGTCCTGAACAGAAATCAAGGTTTCTATGAAAATACATTGCTCTGACTTATCTCCCTATATGCCTCCTTGTTAGATGAGACTGTAAGTCCCTTGAGGGTAGATGTCTAATCTGCTTTTCAGAACGTGGCAAGTCCTAAATCCAAAGAGCTAAAAGTTGGCCGATTATAAAAGTCATCTTCCTAAGAATATAGGAATCTAATCTCAGATACAGAGAAAAATGACTGCTGTCTGTTATTGGGCTGATCTTTTCCCCCAGATTTGCCTGCCTAATACTAATACTTCCATGAAATGGTCCTGCAAAGAGCTATTAGTCAAACCTATTCCGCAGCTTAGAAGTGAAAGAGACACAAAATGTAAGTCCTTGAAGGCAAGGTCTACATCTTTATATTCCCTGAGGTGCCAAGCATAATATCTTCTAAAGGATGCTTGACAGTATTTGTGAAATAAAGACAGAAAGATCGTAATAAGTCTTTGGCATATTTATCTTGTGTCTAAGTGAAATGTTTTACAGAAAATGATAGTTTGTGCTCATTTCCATATTTAACCAAGAAATGGCAGAGGAAGGGAGTGATAAAAATATTGATCACATGTATGAATTAGGATAAAGGAAGAAAGATAGTACATTTTACTCCAAATGACGGTTTTTTGGTAATCGATACTTTCCTCTTTAAAGCACAAAAATTTTCCATTTCAACTCTTTATACTGTTTTAAAATAGGTATTACGTTCTTCTCTGCCTTAGTGGACTGAAGACACCAAATATAGTGGAATATTTTCTTAAGGACTCAGGAGTAACAAAATGATCTGCTGTGTATAATATGCCATGGATATAGATGGTTCTACACATTAAGCTGCACAAAGACATGCCTAAGATTTGCTTTCTTAAACAAATCCTTGTTATTGGCATGGTTTTTTTTTTCTTTAACAATTTACTTCTTTTTCATAAAAGCAAAGCACAGATTGTGTAGTTGTACAACTCTTTGCCTGTGTAACATTAAGCTTTCCTGCAGACACACACTGGTAGATCAGAACCTGAGACAGCATTCTCCTAGGATCTTTCTCATCCACCCGCAGTAACACGAGCACTGTCCTGGGGGGCTTTCACACTGTAGAAGCTTCTAAACATTCTAATTTCAGAACCAAACACATTTTAAACTTGTAGTTAATTTAAGCAATCTAAAAGTATAGTTTGGATACCCACTCACGTTTGTACTAGGTGTCATAGAATAACAAGTTTGAGGATTTTTTTTTTTTTTTTTGTCCATAAGACACTCAGAGTTTGCTGGGAAATAAAGGACAAATATGAAAACATATATAATACAGGATTATAATTACACATGGATGGAATAAAGTGTAATTTCTAACTCACTGTCCCAATAATACATAGAATGCTAACTCTCTGTGAACTTGTGGGATATCAATGATAAAAATTACTATAGCTAAGTTGCAATTTGGGAGCCACAGGTAAACTTTTGTCTTTTAGAGTACTTATTTCTGAGTTACTCATTGAGGGTGCCAGATAATAAAGGTTTAAAACCCCTCAGGTGCTTAACTGGAAATATATTTTATAGATACTTATAGCAAAAACATAATGAACCATTCACTCCAGCTCAGAGCTACTGAATCTCTAAATCCAAGTCTTTTTTCAGAACAAGGAAGCATGAGGAATATCCTGTCTGACTTCTTTGGCCATGGTAAAGCATTCCTTTCCTTGTTCATCATGAATGTATGAAATGTGTATCTAAGCCCAGAACACTCTTGCAATTAGAGCAGAACATAACTGACAGCCTATTTTGGCTTATCAGTGCCAGGACACTTCGACCAAGTAACTTTATCCAACTTCCTAGAATATTCAAGTACACAATGATGCTGTCTAGAGGAAGAGATATTGCCTTATTCAGCTGTATCTCTTCTAAAAGCCAGCCCAGGGCCTGGCTTGTGTAACACATGCTTAGCAAATATTTTGAGCATATAATACATCCATTAATATGATATTACCTTTCCACTTTCCTCAGAACATCTGCGTTTTTCAAAGTGCAATCCTGTGATTTTTTTCACACCAGAATTGCCTTTGTATTTCCTACAATTCAGATTCCTAGGTTTCATTTTAGACTTACTGACTCTGAATTTGCCAATAGTGAGGGCCAGGGATCTGCCATTTTGGTAGGCAACCTAGGTAACTTGAGACTTAACACTTTTTAAAAATTGCTTAGAATTTTATCAAAAGAAAAGGGTAAAACCTTACCACAATGAAGCTTGATCCTCTCATTTCATAAACTAATTCACCATTAGAATGATCTTTGAAATGTATTTACTGTAATAATTTGAACCTTTTATGTAACTTTTCCCTTCATTACTCTTTAATGGCATTCAAGCTGAGAATCAGACTTGGACAGTGCTGTTATGTTTTCAGTAAACCAATGAGGCACAAAATGGTTTCCTGGAGAAAACATTGATAGTTTGGGACATTAGCTATGTGGGAAAACTCCATTAGCTGTCTCCCTAGAGAGGGAAATAAAAAGTCCCCATTTCAAAACATTCTCCATAAGACCTGTAAAACTCTGATAATTTCTGTGGCATTTCATATGATAGAAGAATAGGACAGGTTACAGAGATGTGAAAATGCAATTCAGTAAACAAATACTTACTGAGCATCTATAACATAAAGCCAGGTCCTGGGCTGGCTTTCAGAGGAGACACAGAGATGAGTAAAACAATGTCTGGTCCCTTAGACAGTCTGAGTACAGAGTGACAAGGGCAGCGACTGGCAAAGCAGCATGCTGTTCATTCTGACCAAAGGATTACATAAACCACTACAAGGAGATGGGACTTTTGCCAGATTTTGAGGATGTTGAGTTAGGTCCTACATGCAAAGGGAACAGGGTAAACAAAGGCACAGGAGGAAAGCATGTTCAGGAAGTGACCCCGAGTCCCTGTGGCTGGCGGTAGGCTTTGTGGAGTGGAGGAGTAGCAGGAGGAGCTGGGGCTGTGAGGGCAGGCTGGGGTCACGTGTGAAAGGTCTACTGCCTCCATAAATAGATTCTGGCCTCACTTTCTATATTTGATTTTGCCTGACCCATCAAGCTGAAGCAACTTTTGAATGCAATTTGACATTTTAAGAACACTTGATGGAAATCTAAAGCATATTCATGAATATACATTTTCATTTCAGAAGGAAGCATAATTTATTCAAAAGCATAACTAATAGTATGAGATCTAAAATGCTTGCCAGTTTATCTTACATGCAAACTTCTTTTCAAAGAGAGAGCCCCGGTACCATATTTAAATCAGTATTTTATAACAGAAGCATTCACCAAGGACTCATAACGAGATTTCAATGAGGGTGAACCCAGAATGTTCTACCTTCCCCAAAATTTTACTAATAGGAGTCTGTATTTGATTCATTTTCTACTTTATTATTCATAAAATGGATATAAAACCTTGAAAACAATGCATTAATATTTTCTGTAGCAATATGATATATTAACCTAAATTTTCAGGACTACCTTTTTAGGAAATTAGGATGTACTTTGGATTAAAGAAGCTTAACTAGCTCTTATAATAAGCTTTCATTGTACAAATGGCAAAATATTTTTCTTTAGAACTAAGGCACTTTAAAGTGCATAGCCTTAAACGGCACCCTTCCCTTTGGTCTCCTCCTGCATGGCAGTGGTTCTGTCATTAAACAACAGACCACTCCTTTCTGCACTTCCTAACAAAAATAGTTACGTTCCTGAGAAGGGCCTCAGGAAAAAAAAAAAAAGTCAAAAGGAAAGCTGGCTGGTTTTAAATACCTGTGTTTCCACTTAGGGTATCACTGACTCATAAGGCTTATATAGACTAAATAATTTTAGACTTTCTAGGAAGTTATCCAACAGAAAAGCCAATTACAGTATGGCAGAGCTGACAAAATGCACATGTAACCACATGAGCCGTGGAGTCGCTTGAGCAATCTGGCCATATCTATTCCTTTATTTTTAAGTTAAGAAGGCAATTTATAGATTTCCAGGAAAAACTACCCAGTATATGACTAATATGCCCCTTGGCTAGTTCGCCATAATTCCAGAAGCTGTTTTCATCTAAATCCAAATTATTCATGGTATCTGTGACAACACACTTTTTAAAGACAAACATTTACACAAGAAAAATTCAGCACAGGTTTTGGCTGAAGCCCATATTCTAAAATCTTTACAACACAAAGCAAACCTCCAGGGTCAGTGCTAGCCGCAATGCCCAGTAGTATAATGTTTTCATCTTTAATTCCTATTAGAAGAATACATTCTGAACAATATTTTCAAAGAGTTCCTTACGTGAAAATGTGTACCTGGCTCCATACAGAAAAGCAGGCTGTGTGAATGTACAGTAAGTATGTTATCAGCGCATATTTACAATGGGAGGAAACGAAGAAAGTAGAAAGACTCAGTCCTTTGACTCCCAGTGCATGAGGACAGAACGACCTCATCTCAGTATGCCTCCTCATTTAGGCCTGGCAGGGCACTAACAACAAGATGACGGGCTGAGCATTATTAGGACACTAAAGCATAGTGGACTCCTTGCCACTTATTATAAGCAATAATGATTGTTATAACTACAATCTATTGAGCATTTTTCATATGCCAAGCAAAGTGTTCAGCATTTGACATAATACTCTCTTAAGCTTCGCAACAACTGCATGAGTTAATAATGTATTATTATCCTCCTTATTTTATGAATAAAGAAAACAGATATAGCAAAATTCAGCAGCTTGCTCGAAATTACATGGTGCTATTAAGTTGCAGAGATAAGATTTGTCTGCAGAAGGACCTTTCCTTTCTATGACTTATTTCAGTTAGAGAAGATACCTGGGAAACCTTTGTACACATGAGATTTACTCAGAAAATTTATAAAACACATAATCAGGTAAAGGCAAGGGCCATTAACCAAATGATTCCGATTATCCCTCTTGCCTAAGTCTTTCCCTGTGATGGTTAGATGCTGCTGCCTGTTACAGTAACTCCTCATTTAACAGGAAGTCAGACAATTGCCAGTGCCCAGAACACAAGTGAAAACCCTGAGCAATGTAAAACAAGTGTTTGAGTATTGGTGCTGTGATAAGAGACCTTGAATTTTATTCTGAAAAAACTGGAGACATTGTTAATGACGCAAGGTCTAATGGCCTAACTGTATGTATAATCTACACATATATATGATTGCCTGCATATATAGTCTTGTATGTAAAATCTATTTATATGTATGATTGATGTATAATCTTGTATGTACAATCTGGTAACATAAGAGGGAGAGAGCAACAAGAAAAGAAATGGTAACCAACAGCAGTGGGAAGGAGAGGAAAAATCCCATGAAACCCTGTAATTTGTGGCCTTCTAGTTTAGGGAGCAAATACAGTAGTACTACATTACTCAATGGCCAATGGACATCACTCACATACAGAGAAGCACAATTTTTGATGCTCTTAATGATTGAGATATTTTAAAAATTTATTTTAACTTTAAAATTGGACAGATTTGGGTTTAAACCCTGGTTTTATCACAGTATTTGTGTAATAAAAATAAAGAATTTACCTTTGTAGGATATTGTGAGAATTGAGACAATACATGAAATCACCTAGAATGTAGTAGTTCTTCAAAAAAATATGATTTTCCTTCAAAGAACTGTTTCAGAAGGCAAAG
Source organism: Trachypithecus francoisi (assembly GCF_009764315.1). Classification (NCBI taxonomy): domain Eukaryota; kingdom Metazoa; phylum Chordata; class Mammalia; order Primates; family Cercopithecidae; genus Trachypithecus; species Trachypithecus francoisi. The sequence goes on from NW_022681453.1 coordinate 61,261,975, forward strand.
AAGAGTGTGATAACTTGGGAAACATTTTTCCTTGTTAAAAATGTAATCATATTCAGCCACTTAAAGGGGCTGGCATGAATTGTTGGGAAAATGTAACTATATAGAATCTTTCATTTTCCAACAAAGCCAGGAAGACAGTGTTTGTACTACTCAGAACTCAAACTGTCAAGGTAGCTTATCCACTTAAGAATATGTCAGACCTTGGAAAATCTAGATCATGCCTTTAGATTGCCCTCTAATCCCTTCTTGCAATACCTTTGTTATACTTTGTTGCACAGTCTGATATGTTTATCCAGAGTCTTAAATCCACAGAGCCACTGTCCTAAGAAATGTTTCAACAAATAATTTAAAGACAAAATTAACAATGGTGGTGAATACGGGGACAATCCCTGATGGTCTGTCTTGCTGCTTTGGCTGATTGAAGATGAGAAAGGGAGGGGTGTGGGATACAGAAAAGTCCCATGCTCCTGGGAAAAGACTAATTGTTCCCGAGCCATGACAAGTCAACATCAGAAGTGGTTTTCAACCTGATTAATCAATCAATGACAGCTTGCTTCAGTGACCATGACTCTGGAATCAACCAGTCAGAGACAGACTCACACTCTGGAAGGCAGTCAATCAGAGGCTGACTCACTCCACTGAGTCCTCTTCTAAGGCTGACCTGACCCCCTCCTGCCTCAGTAATGAACAAACATAATCCACACTTCTGAGGAACAGCAATCTACTCTTGCCTTTGTAACCAACACTAAACTAGACTCAACTCCTGCCCACAATCCTATATAATATCATCAGTTTGCTTTGTTCAATGACAGTATCTCTCACCAAGTAACCATTCCTACACTAAGTAATCAATAAATTCAGCTTTCGTGGTTTCATATACTGAGTGTGGTCTTACCTCTTAACAATAATTGACATTTAATCAAAAAATAGACTAAATTAAGATTCATCCATGAATACTGGAGAATGAAGACATTAAAACATTAAAGTAACTCAACCTAATCTTTCTCTACCATACTTCGATATATATTGTTCCTGGTGTAAAGTACAAGCAACTTTCTCATTTTTCTTTCTTTTTTCTTTCTTTCTTTCTTTTCTTTCTTTCTTTCTTTCTTTCTTTCTTTCTTTCTTTTTTTTTTGAGACAGAGTTTCACTCTTGTTGCCCAGGCTGGAGTGCATGGGGTGATCTCGGCTCACTGCAACCTCTGCCTCCCAGGTTCAAGTGATTCTCCTGCCTCAGCCTCCTGAGTAGCTGGGACTATAGGCACCTGCCACCACGCCTGGTTTTTTGTATTTTTAGTAGAGACAGGGTTTCACCATGTTGGCCAGGCTGGTCTCGAATTCCTGACCTCAGGTAATCCACCCACCTCAGCCTTCCAAAGTGCTGGGATTACAGGAGTAAGCCACCGTGCCCATCCTCATTTTTCTTTATTTGACTAATTCCTCCCTGTGGAGTGAGTTAGCTGATCCTCCGTTACATGCACTTTAACTATATGCACAGTTGATCTGTCTTGCCCTAGTCTCTGAGTTCCTTCTGGCAAACAGCGTGTCTTTCATCTCTGGGTCCTTAGCACCCAGCCTAATGTTTGACGTATTCTTTGCTGCAACAAGTATTAGTTGAGTCAAATCACGGTATGATAAAAAAAAAATCCAGTATCTCTTCAAAGGACATTATAGGTCTATTTGACGTCAAAGCTACTCAATTGAATTTTACCTGTTATTACAAAGGCTTACTTTCCACTGAATTATTTCTCCCTTCAATTCTGAGAGGCCAAACTTTGCTTGTTTTCACTGATCTAGTTCCTAAGAACTACTTTTGTCCATAAATCTCTGGATGTTTGTTCCTCTCCATTAGCCTAGGGCCCTTCTACCTCCTTCTTCCCACTTCCCTCCCTGTGATAATTCTGAATTTCTATACTATATCTTCTTTCCCCTGCGTGTGTGTTCTCTTCCTCCCTTTACATCTTTTGTAGCTCAATGGCATGTTTTGTAATTTTAATTTTTAGGTACATTGCAAATATTACTATGTCGAGTTCAATTACTCAAGAGCAAAATTCAAAAACTGAAAAAGTAATAGAAGTCACATTACATTCTTATTCAAACCCAGTGGGTCAAACTATAAAGCCAACTCTTAAATTCTCATATTCTAAGAGGGAACAAAGAAAATGTAGAGAAGAATGTACCCTTCATCGAAGCAATAATTTAGTGATTACCCTATAAACTATTTATAAATGCTGTTAAGTCAGAGGTCAAAATCAGCTAATTTGATTTCCAGCTCCTTCCCCTTTGATTTCCAACTCCTTCCCCTTCTCTGGCTCACCACCTGGCTTACACAGCAGCAAAACGGGGACTAAATGTAGGAGTAGAGAAGAGCAGCAGCCTCATCTCCTTCAGTCTCCAGAGACCAGGAATTTCAAGACCCAGCTACTTCAGCTTCAAAATTTCATCCATTCTGTTTCGCAACTTGGATTTTGTGAAAGGGCCTTACAGAGTCTGTTAATTCAGGATACCAGAGATGGAGTTCTTGCCCATCTGTCCACTCAGGAGCTATATTTAGGGCAAATACCTGGGGCAGTGAGTGAACTCTAGGACAATCACAGTCCCCACACTTAATAATTCTGAATAGGCAATCCCTTTTACTCTCTTGAATCTGTGTATAGGTAGAATTGAGGTGTCTGGTCCTTTTAATAAGCACTAATTTGTCATTACTTTACTGTTGAAATCCTTCAATGGCTCACCATCATTTAGAGATAAATTATGAATTCCAAAGCATGGCATTTGAAGTGCTCTGTGGGCTGGCTCTTGTCTAGCTCTCCAGGTTCACCTCCTGCTACTGCTTCATTGTGCAGCTGGTGTTCCTGACACTCAAAACTACCGTCAGGTAACATGACATGCAATTGGTATGTTAACAACCAAGAATTCTCTCCTTGTGCTATTCTGTTGGGCAAACCCCAGCTTCTTGAAGTAAGCCCAGGGTCAATCTCTCTGTGACATCTTTTCCGAATCCCTAGATTTGTATAGGCCTCTGTAAGTAGCAATCATCGCATGGAATTATTTCTGTTTGGTGTGTCTTCCCTGCCAGCTTTCTTGAGGTTAACCTGTGCAGCAACTGTATCCATTATATCCATATAATAATGGTTGTGGGCAGGGAAGGGAAAATTTACCCCTACTAGTGTTCTGTCAGAAATATTTATTGAGCACTTTTTATATGCCAGACAGGTATTAAGCTAGAGTGGTTGAGTGTAGGAAAATTTCTAGTCAGTTTTGCAGCTGATAAGTTAGTTCCCTCTTTCCTCCCCTTTCACTGTCTTTGCTTATTTTGTGATGATTTTGCTATTAAATCCTAATTTGAGTACAAACTATTTCATAAGATAATCTTAGGTAAATGGATCTAACAAACGTGACTGAATGTCCACCTGCTTGCTGGGAGGAAGAAGACACTTTGTAGATGGGCTCAGGAGCCTAGCCCAGAGCTGGAGGCTTACCTAGTACACCAGGGATTCTCACTGCCGCCATGAGGGCCATCTGTACTTTGAAAACCCCCTTTGCAAAATGAGCATTTACAGAGGAGATGCTGATCTTGACTAGAGTTTGTCTGTGCTTTATCCCACTCTTCCAGTTACGGAAAAACTTCACAGAATGATATGCTTACATAATGTGAACCAGTTTCCCTAAGCCACCTCATGGGGGAAGGTCTAGTTTGTGATCTTTGGCAAGAGATAAGGAAAATACTGTAATTCTGAAGTCCAAATCCTGAAAGCAACAGTACCAGAGAGTATGGGGCCAGTATCAACCAATATATAACTCATCAGGGCTACTGGCTCCACCCTCAGCTGCCTCAAGGTAAAGACAGAACTAGGGGCTCCCCAAGGCCTCTGCTAACTGCTTAGGATGGTACTGAAGTGGCCTCAGTGGAACAGCAGGACAAAAGTCCATGATCTTGAGGTCAGGAAGGAATGCATGGTAAAGGTTTTGTTGTCAGATAACCGACTTTGATTACTGCTATGCTACTTAGTAACCATCAGTTTGAATAAGGTACTTAACCTCTTTGAGGTCCCATTCTTTTCCTTTTTCCCTTTATAAAATTATAAAACAAATATACAAAAAGAAATGTGTCTAAAACTTAACAAGTATGATAACCATTCTTCCACTTCTTTATAAGATGGCATGGCAGGTCAGTGATCATAATGCAGTGATCATTACGATCATGGATGTATGGAAAAGTCATATGTTGAAAGGCATCAGAGAGGTGCGGAAACAGTAAGGACTAGATGAGCTAACATTCCAGAGAGGGAAGAGCCTCTTCTAGGCTGCTTTCTGCCCTTGAGGGATTTGCTGATTCTGGACCAAGGCTAAGAACTGGATTTGGCACAGATAGAGGAACGCTGGTGAAGGAAAGTGAGACCAGGGAAGTTTTTGGCAGTTGTGTGGGGCTGTTGTGACAGATTGGTGGCTAGAGGATCTGCACAGAAGAACCTCAAGCACGTGGCCAACTTTCTCCTCAAAAGCACTGATTACTGGGGCAATCTGGATTCTGGACCAAATGCTTTTAATGGTCAGAGAGAAATCTCTTGCAGCTGCATGGTATATAGGCGATCAAGTCTGGCTTAAGTGAGTGGCTTGCCACAAACACGCATGTGGTCTCCATCTCTACATATTTGTCAGGTTTTGAAATTGTTCAGGGAGGCTAAAAAGCTAAGCTAAACAACTCTGAAGGAAAGAACAGAATCCCCACAGTCTTCCAGGATAGAGGAGACAAATCCTTCCAGCTCACCATCCAAAATCAGGAGTGGCAGGGAAGAGTGGCCCATGCCCAAGGAACAGGGCCGAATCACAGAAGACTGAGCCTTATTAAGGCTGCAACTTACTCTGGCCCAGTCCAGGCCCTGATTGGACTGAGGGAATCAGTCCCTTGCTCTGACTTAGCAAGGAAAGGCAGAATCCTCTCAGGGAGGAGATCATCAGGAGCCTCTGTTTCTTTTCCATAGTTCAGTATACAAGAAAAAAATCACCAGACATGGGCATAGGCAGCGAAATATGGCTGATCAAAGACAAAAATGTAACAGAAGCTGACTTGTGAACTATCCAAATATTGAAATAACTGATTAAGAATAAGATAAAGAAAATAGAAAAAAACATAGACAAAATGGATGAGAAAAGTAGAGAAATTCACAAAATAAGTGGAATCTATGCAAGAGAATAAGGTGGACATTCTAGAATTAAAAAATACAGTATCTGAAAAGAAGAAGAAAATGGCTGGGTTAACAGCAGTCTGAATACAATGGAAGACAGGGTAAGTGAACCTGAAAATACTTCAATAAAAATATTCAATCTGAAGTATGGGAAGATAAAAGTATAGAAGAATTCAAGTAAGACCCCAAGAGACACAGAGCACATAAATAAAGGTCTAGTGTACAGGAAATGAGCATCTCACAAGGAAAGAAGAGAGAACAAAATAGAAACAATATTTAAAAAGACAAAACCTGAGAATTTCCCCAAAACTGATGAAAACATCAGTCTATAAATTCCAAAAGCACAGTGAACCCCAAGTAGAATAAAAACAAAGAACCCACACTTAGGCAGATCATAGTCAAATTGCTGAAAACAACAGTGAAAAGAAAAATCTTATATGAAGTCAGAGAAACATTACCTTCAAAGGAACCACAATGAGACTGACATTTGCTTTTTAAATAAAAACTATGAAAGCCAGATGAAATAGACTGACATATTAAAGTGTTGACATATATTGCCAATATAGCATTCTATAACCAGCAAAAAATATACCTCGAAAATGAAGACAAATGAAGACATTTACAATCAAAAGCCAAGAGAATTAATTACCAGAAGACTTGCACTACCATAAGTATTAAAGAAAAAAATTAAAGCTAGAGACACTTTATTGAAACGTTGAAAGCCTGTAACTTTAGGAAGGAACGAAGAATGCTGAAAATGGCAATTTTGTGAATAAACATAACAGGTTGTTTAAAGAACCACAACCACAATATAAGGGTATATAAAATATATGACAACAAAAGTACAATGGGTGGAAGGAATGAAATTAAACTGTCGTCAGGTTCTTACACTGTTTGAGAAGAGGTAAAAGTAAATTAACTTAAAGTAGACTGTAATAAGTCAAGACTTCATATTGAAATCTCTGGGGCAACTAATGCAAAATAATATAAATGGGCCAGGTGTGGTGACTCACGCCTATAATTCCAACACTGTGGGAGGCTGAGACAGGCAGGTCACTTGAGGCCAGGAGCTCGAGACCAGCCTGGCCAACATGGTGAAACCCCATCTCTACTAAAAAGACAAAAATTATCCAGGCATGGTGGCACATGCCTGTCGTCTTAGCTACTCAGGAGACTGAGGCAGGAAAATCGCTTGAACCTGGGAAGCAGAGGTTGCAGTGAGCCAAGATCACACCACTGCACTCCAGCCTGGGCGACAGAGCAAGACTGTGTCCAAAAAAAAAAAAAAAAAAGTAAAAATAAAAAGACCAATTCAGACTCAACAAAAACATAACCCAAATGAAAACTAGGGTAAGGACGTAAACAGACCTTTCTCAAAATAAATACAAATAACCAACAAGCATATGAAAAGATTCTCATCATCAGTAGCCATTATGGAAATGCAAATCAAAACCACAGAGATATCACCATTAAGATAGCTACTATTAAAAAAAAAAACACACAGAGAAAACAACAAGTATTAGACTAGCCTGGGCAACATGGCGAAACTCCATCTCTACAAAAAAACAAACAAAAACAAAGAAACAAACAAAACAAATACCAAAATTAGCTGGGTGGGCTGGCATGAGTCTGTGGTGCCAGCTACTTAGGAGGCTGAGGTGGGAAGAGCACCTGAGCCTGCCTGGGAAACAGAGCAAGACCCTCTCTCAAAAAATAAAATAAAATAAATAACAAAAAATAAAATAAAATAGAATAAAATGTAGAGAAGACCATTTCCCCAACACAGTAAAAGCCAAGTAGTGAGTTCTCTCTCTGGGCAGACTGGATTAGTTCTCATGAAAATAAATTAGTTCGTGCAAGAGTCTGTTGTTATAAAGCCAGGATGCCCCTGGGTTCTGTCACACAGGTCAGCTTCCTCTTTGACCTTCTTTGCCATGTTATGGTACAGCAAGAAAACTCTTGCCAGAAGCCAAGGTCATGTCCTTGAACTTCCTGGTCTGCAGAATCATGAGCTAAATAAACCGCTTTTCCTCGTACATTACCCAGTCTCTGGTATTCTGTTACAGCAACACAAGATGGACTAAGAGATATATGCACTCTCATCTTCGTTGCAGCATTCACAATAGTCAAGATACAGAAACAATCTAAATGTCCATTAATGGATGACTGAATAAAGAAATGGAATATTATTCAGCCTTAAAAAATGACAGCATGCCATTTGTAACAACATGGATAAACTACACATTACACTAAGTGAAATAAGCCAGACACAGAAAAATATTGCATGAGCTCAGCTATATGTGGAATATATGTAGAATTAATAAGCCTAGAGATCCATAGTACAGCATGATGTGATGACTACGGTTAATACTGTACCATATTCTGAAAATTTGCTAAGTGTAGATATCAGGTACTCCCACATACACATAAAAGGTAACTATGTGAGGAGATGGATGTGTTAATTAGCTTGATTATAGTGATATTTTCACTATGTATATCAAAATATGTTGTATGCCTTAAATATATACATTGTTAAAAAGTAAATGATTGACCTTTTGTATCTGCTGACTACACTAAGCCCCTTTGTTAGTTCTAGAAATTTAAAAAATAGGGCCTTTGAGGTTTTCTACATAGATGATCATGTCATTTGGAAATAGGGACAGGTTCATTTCTTTCCTTCTGCACAACTTTATCTTTCTTTATTGTACTAAGACTTCCACTATGATGTTGAATAATAGTCATAAGTGTATTCTTGCCTTTTTCGTGAACTTAGGGGAAAAGCATATAAATTTGCCATTAAGAATGATATTGGCCAGGCATGATGGCCTGTAATCCCAGTACTTTGGGAGGTTGAGGTGGTTGGATGACTTCAGATCAGGAGTTCAAGACCAGCCTGGCCAACATGGTGAAACCCCGTCTCTACTAAGAATACAAAAATGAGCTGGATGTGATGGCAGGTGACTGTAACCCCAGCTACTTGGGAGGCTGAGGAGGAGACTTTCTTGAATCTGAAATATTCCATCTGGGAGATGGAGGTTGCAGTGAGCTGAGATCACACCACTGCACTCTAGCCCGGGCAACAGAGTGAGACTCCATCTCAAAAAATAAAAATAATCAAAAATTAAATGGTGTTACCTGTAGATTTTTCATAGGTGTCCTTTATCAGATTGAGAGGTTGAGGAAATTCTCTTCTCAGTTTGCTGAGAATTTTTCATCATGAACAAATGTTATACTCTTTCAAATGATTTTTAGGCATCAATTGATATGATTATGTGGCTTTTCTTCTGCAGACTATAATATGGTAGATCATATTGATTGATTTCTGAATATTGAACCAATCTTGCATTCTCAGGAAAAAACCCATTTGGCACAGTGTGTTCTTTACATATATTGCTGTGTTGAACTTGCTAATATTTTGTTGAGGATTTGTGTGTTTGTGTGTATGAGAGATATTGATCTGTAGTTTTCTTTTTCTGTACTGTCTTGTCTGGTTTGGTATCAGGTAATGCTGGCCTATAAAATGAAGTGGGAAGTGTTCCCTCTTCTATGTTCTAAAAGAGGTAGCAGAATTGCTGTTATTTTTAAATGCTTGGTTAAATTCACCAGTGAAACCATTTGGACCTAGGTATTTATTTTTTGAAATGTTTCAAACTAAGAATTCAACATATTGAATCATTTTGGGGTTATCTCTTTTATCTTGGGTGGCTTGTAGTAGTTTGTGGTTTTCAAAGAATTGATCCATTTCATCTAAGTTGTCAAATGTATTTCTGTAGAGTTGCTTGTAGCACTGCCCTATTATCCTTTTAATAATTACAGAGACTGTAGTAATATCTCCTTTTTCATTTCTAATATTGGTAATCTGTACCTTGTTCCTCTTTTTATTGGTTAGTCTTGCTAGGGTCTACCAACCCTATTGGCTTTTTCAAAGAAACAGCTTGGTTTCATTGATTTTCCTTACTTTTTCAGCCTCTAATTGCCCTGTTTCCTGCTCCTATCTTTATTTACTTTCTTCACTTGATTTGTGTCATTCTTTTTCTAGTTTTTAAAGGCAGGGACTTAGACTATAGATGTGAGAACTTTCTTCTTATCTAATACAAACACTTAATGCTATAAATTCCTTCTAAACACTGCTTTAGCAGCACTCTTCGAACTTTGATATGTTGTGTTTCCATTTTCATTCAGCTTAACATATTTTTGAATTTCTCTTGAGATTTCCTCTTTGATCCATGGATTATTTAGAAATGTGTTGCTCAGTTTTCAAGTGTTTGAAGACTATTCAGTTATCCTTATGTTCCACTGTGGTCAGAGGATATGCTTTGTATGATTTTACTTCCTTAAATTTTGTTAAGGTTTGTTTTATGACTCAGGATATGATCTATCTTAGTGAACATTCCATGTGCTCTTTCTGGGTGGAGTGGGCAATAAATGTCAGTTAGATCCAGTTGGTTGATGGTGTTATTGAGCTCTTTCTATATACAGGTACTTGTTGTTTTTCTATCTACTGGTTCTATTTATTACTGAGAGAGGAGTGTTGAAATCTTCAATTATAATTGTGGAGTTGTCTATTTCTCCTTTCAGATTTCACTGCATGTAATTTGAGGTTCTGTTGTTAGGTACATACACATTTAGTATTATTATGTTTTCTTAGTGAATCAATGATTTTATCATTATGTAATGTCCTTCTGTATCTCTGGTAGCTTTCTTTCTGCTGAAGTCTACTTGATTTGATCTTCACAAAGCCACTCCAGCTTTCTTTTGATCAGTGTTTGCATGGCATACATTTTCCAGCCTTTTACTCTTAAACTACCTATATCATTATAGTTGAAGTGTGTTTCATGTACACAGAATATTTTTAGGTCATTTTATTTGTAAGCCATTCTGACCATTTCTGTCTTCTAATTGATATCATTAGAACATCTGCATTTAAGGTAATTATTTTTGTGGCTAGATTTAGATCTACTGATTTATTGCTTGTTTTGTTTGTTCTCTCTGTGGTATTTTTTTCATCTTGTCTGATCTCTTTTAAATTATTTAAACATTTTTCAGTCTTCCATCTCAATGCATTTATTGTGATTTTTACTATATCTCCTTGAGTAGTGTTTCTTTTGGGATTACAAAATATGTACTTATTTCATAGCCTACTTAGTATCAGTGTTTTATCACAGTAACTGGAATGTTGGAATCTTCACCTTATAGTTCCACTTACTCTCCCTCTTGCATGCTATGTAAACATATGTCTCATAGATTACACCTAAATACATTGAAAAACCCTCCCTGAGATCTCCCTGGTACTTTTAGTTCCCAAATGTTCCCTTTTTTGGTTCTCTGGCTAGAAACTTGAGGTTCTAGTTACCTCTGTCTGCCACACATTTCTGTATTTGTACTCTTGTTGGGCTCAAGTGACAGAACAAGGGAGAAAGGAAAAGGGGAAAGCAATGTGGGTTGACCACACCCTCTTGGAACTGCAGCTTGACTAAATGGAGAGGAAGTTTCTTCTCCCTTTGAGTTTTGGCTCTTGCTGGTCATCATTGCCATGGGATTGTCTAGGTATTGAGATGTAAGAGTACAGAGAGAAAAAAGTGAGGGGATATCTACATTCTGATAATTATAACCTCTCTTTTCAGTAACTCATGCCGAAGCTAGACAGATTTTCTTGGAGCTCTCTCTATGAATAATGCCCACTTCTGGGTTTCTAGCTGCATTGACTTCAGACTAGGGGCTATCAGAGGAGAAAACATAATAAGTCATATGGCGGTGGTACTTAAAACTCTGGTGTTCTTTCTTGATGCACCTACTTCTGTTTACAGAGTCTTCAAATACCTTTTCCATGCATTCTGTCCATGTTTTTTTTTTTTTTTTTTTGAGACGGAGTCTCGCTCTGTCGCCCGGGCTGGAGTGCAGTGGCCGGATCTCAGCTCACTGCAAGCTCCGCCTCCCGGGTTTACGCCATTCTCCCGCCTCAGGCTCCCGAGTAGCTGGGACTACAGGCGCCCGACACCTCACCCGTCTAGTTTTTTGTATTTTTTAGTAGAGACGGGGTTTCACGGTGTTAGCCAGGATGGTCTCGATCTCCTGACCTCGTGATCCACCCGTCTCGGCCTCCCAAAGTGCTGGGATTACAGGCTTGAGCCACCGCGCCCGGCCCTGTCCATGTTTTATAGTTGTATTCAGTGGGAGAGAACGTGAAGTGTGCTTACTCCATTTTACGTGGAGCCAGAAACTCTATTAATTGATTTTGCTTTAAAGTATATTTTGGCTAATATTAACAAACAGCTATACTAGCTTTTTTTTAGTTAGAATTTACCCAAAATGTATTTTTCAATCAAGTCATATTTTAAACAGAATACGGTTGGTTTTCTTTCCAACAGACTGATAATCTTTGTCTTTTAACTGAAGCATTTAGTGCATTTTCATTTAATATAATTGTTGATACATTTCATCTAATATCCAGCTTTTTATTTCATATTAGCAGTTGTCTTGTTTATTCTATTTCTTCTTTCTTATTTATTGCATTCTTTTGCACTGATTTTTAATTCTATTTTTCCCATTTGTTAGTTTAAAATTTGTATACTCTGTATTCTCTTAGTGGTAAGCCTAGAAATTTAACATGCATACTTAATGTCTGCATCAAATGTTGCAAATTTAATCCCTTCCTTGGTCCTCCTCCTGGATAATAAGGGGATCTTAGGACACTTTCACTCCACTCACCTCTGTCCCAACTTGTTGTTATAATTTTGATTTCATTTATTTTACTACTATTTTATCACTGTTTAAAAACTATTATTATTTTCTAAGTCAATTTAATATTTATAACTGATATTAAAAGTCTATCTTAAATATTTAAGTGTGAAATGTTTCCATTTACCCATATGTTTACCACATTATTAGCTCTTCATTTCATCTTGCATTTTAGACCTTCAATCTGGGATCACAATTTTTGCTTAAAAACATACTTTAAAATTCCTTTATGGTGGTGTGCTTTCAGTTTTACCTGCTTATGGTGGTCTGCTGGTGGTGTGCTTTCAGTTTTACCTCATCTGAAAATGTCTTTGTTTCATCTATGTTCTTGAAAGACCATCTCATTAGGTATAGAATTCTACTTTAGCATTTATTTTCTGCTAGCACATTAAACATGTAATTTGACTGTCTTTTGGATTCCATTATTCTGTTGATAAGTCAGATGTCAATCTGTCACTTCTTAAAAGTAATCGGTCTGTTTTCTTAATCTGCTTTTAAGACATTCTCTTTTCATTGGTGTTTTTCAGTTTCATGATAACTACAAATGTATGTATACATTTCTTGTTTGTTGTGCTTGGCATTCATTATTTTTGTTTGTTTGTGTGCATTAGTGCCTTTCACTGGTTTTAGAAAATCCTCACCCATTTTTCTTCAAATATTGCCTTTGTTCTGTTTTCTTTTTCCTCTCCTTATAGAACTTTGTTAAACATTATTAATCCTCTCACTCTATTACCCATCTATCTTAACTTTTCTTCTATTTAAAAAAAATCTTTGTGATATACTCTGGGCAAATTCTTCAGAACTCTCTTCTATTCACTAATTTTCTCTTTATATTTGTGTGTTCTGCTCTCAAATATACCCATTGGGTTTTAATATTGTTATATATTTTTACATTCCTTGAGTTATAAAGTCACTTCTTACCCAAACTTTTTTATCATTCTCTATCATTTTCTATTTCCTGATGATACTGTAAATTTTATCTTTTATTTCTTTAAACAGAGTAAGCACACTATTTGTCTGATACTTCCAGTATGTGAGGTCTCTACTGGTTTTTTGTTGTTGTTGCTTGTTTTTTCTGCTGGCCATTATTTCCATCGGTTCTTGCTGAAGGTGTCTTGCTTCATTAACTGTGGAATGCTTGTTTTCCTTGGAAAATTATTTGTGGGGGATTTCTGAGGTCTAGGATAAAGATACATTTCTTGAGAGAATGTGAATTTGTTTTTCCCAGGTACCTGAGCACACTGTCAGTCTGAGGCATCTTAAACTAAATTCATGATTCAAGCTTTGTCTTTTCTTTTTTCCCACTTGGGTATGCGAATTTGGGTTGAAATTCCATCAAGAGCTTATTTATGATTATTACTTCTCAAGGGTGTATGAGCCTTTCATCAGTAAGTTTCTCAGTGCCAAGACGTTTCTTTGAAGTCCTCTGAGATGAGAGATGTAAGGCAGGTTTACTTCTAGAATATGGTTACACAGAGGCTATAGCTCTTTGAAGTACCAGCTTTATGTGCATAGTAACTCTAATTAGATTTCCCACCTCGAGTAATTTTGGTAAGCTACAAGCCTGGGAAACTAAAGCTTACAATTTTCCAGGCTTGATAAGTGATTGGGTGCCCTGCACATTTACTTATTGAGACAACTTAGACACCACATTATACACCCATTGTGTGTACAATTTAGTGATTTTTAGTATATTTACAAAGCTATGCAGCCGTTAGCACAAGCCAGTTAAGGTAAGTAAAGTTGGTTGATAGTGCTGTTTAAATCTTCTGAAACCTTGCTAATACTCTGTCTAATCCTATCAATTCTTGATAACAAATCTCTATTGATGATTGTTTGATTATTTCTCATCTCATTTTTTTTTTTTTCTGGACTCCTGGGCGGAGTCTTGCTCTGTTGCTCAGGCTGGAGTGCAGTGGCATGATCTCAGCTCACTGCAACTTCTGCCTCCCGGGTTCAAGCGATTCTCCTGCCTCAGCCTCCCAAGTGGCTGGGACTATAGGCATATGCCACCATACCCGGCTAATTTTTGCATTTTTCATAGAGACGGGGTTTCACCACGTTGGCTAGGCTGGTCTTGAACTTCTGACATCAAGTGATCCGCCTATGTCGGCCTCCCAAAGTGCTGAGATTACAGGCATGAGCCACCGTGCACAGCTTCATCACTTCATCTCAGGTTTTGCTTCATGTATTTTAGGTCTCTCTTTTTGGGTATGACACATTTATAATTGATATATTTTCCTGATATTATTGCCAATTTTATTATCATGAAATTTTTCTGTTTGTAGTAAAAGTTCTACTCTATTTTGTCTGATGATATAGTCACTGCACCTCTCTTAATATTACTTTTTGCATTTTATGTCTTTCTCTATTGTAAAATGATAGTAAATATTTGTGTCTTTGAATGCAAAACGTGTCTTTTATAGAGAGCATATATTTGGTCTTAATTTCTTATTCAATATGAAAATCTCTGCCTTTTGATTAGGGTGTTTGATCTATTCCCATTTCATGTAATTTTTGATAACGACTGGCTATACATCTGCCATTTTGCTATTTATTTTCTACTTCTTGAAACTCTTTTTCTCTGTTCCTCCTTTGCTGCCTTCTCTTGTATTTAACATATTTTTAAGTGTACCATTTTCTTTTGCAGCTTTCTTTGAGCAGAGGGCTCACTATATGGCCCAGGCTGGTCTTGAACTCTTGGGCTCAAGTGATCCTCCCACCTCAGCCTTCCAAGTAGCTGGGATTCAGGTGCATGCCACTGTGCCTGGCTTCTTTAGTTGACTTTTAAACTACTTTTTAAAATTTCAGTGGTTGCTCTAGAAATTCTAATGTGTGTTTTACTTTATCATCCTCTATTTTAGGTTAATACTGAGTTGATTTCATTACAAACAGCAACTTTGTTCCAAAGTAACCCCATTTTCTCCTCCTCTACTCTCTGATATTGTCATATATATTACAGCTGCATATGTGAAAAACCTAACTATATAGTATCACAATTGCTGCTTTACAGATGGTCCCCAACTTATGATGGTTTGACTTAAGATTTTTCAACTTCATGATGGGCTTATCAGGGCATAAAATACATTTTTTACTTTTTATATTTTTAACCTATGATGGGTTTATTGGAACGTAATGCCTCTGTAAGTTGAGGAGTATCTGTATTCTTTTATATCTTTTAAAGAAACTAAGAGAAGAAAAAAGAAAAACATGCATTATGCAGCCCTTTATATTTCCTTATATATTTACCATTTCTTGTGCTATTCATTTCTTCCTTTGGACACAGGTTACTGTCTAGCATCACCTCCTTTCAGTCTGAAGGATTTTAGTGTTCCTTTAGTATTTCTTGTAAGTCTGCTAGCCACATATTGTCTCCATCTTTATTCATCTGGGGATGTCTGTTTCACCTTAAGTTTTGAAGCACAGTTTCGCTGGATACAGAATTCTTGATTGATCATTTTTTTCTTGTAACACTTTGAATATAATATTCCACTGCCTACTTGCCTCTGAGTTTCTGGTAAGTCTCATCTGTTAAGTATACTCTTGTTTCCTTCTACATGATATGGTATTTTTATCTTGCTGCTTTTAAGAATTTTCTGTCTTTAGTAGTTCTTCTATTATGTATTTACGTGAGGACCTCTGGGAATTTATCCTACATGAGGTCTGATAAACTTCTTGGATCTGTAGATTAATGTTTTCCCATCAAATTTCAGAAATTTTTGACTATTACTTCTCTCTCTCATTTCCTTTTGGGATTCCCATTAAACATCTGTTCATAGGTTTGATATTATTCCACCTGACTCTGAGCCCTGCTAATTTTTCTCCAATTTTTTCTCTCTTCTTCAGATTATATAATCTCTATAGATTTCAAGTTCATTGATTCTTTTTTCTAACATCTCAAATGTGCTACTGAGCCCCTTCAGTGCACTTTTATTTGGTTTATTGTACTTTACAAGTTTAAAATTTTCATTGGTTCTTTTAGATAATTTCTATTCTTTATCAATATCATAGTGGACTCATTGTCATATTTTCCTTTAATTCTTTAAAATTGGTTTCCATTAATTCTTTGAACATATATTTGATAGTCACTTTGAAGCCTTTGCCTCCTAAATCCAACATCCAGGCTCACTCAGGGACAACTTTTATTGAATACTTCTGCACCACCCCCACCCCCAAATGGGTTATGCTTTTCTGTTTCTTTTCCTTTGCATGTGTTGTAATTTTTCGTTGGTACTGGACATTATGGATAATATATTGTAGCAACTTTTTATCCTGATTTTCTTTTTTTTTCTTTGAGGGTTTCTTTCTTTTCTGTTTTTTTGACTGCCTTTTGTAGTTGTTTTTAAGTAATTTACCTAAACTGAATATGCCTCTTCTACTGTTTGCTGCGGTTTCCCCTCTGTTTTCAGAGGGGAAATCTTACACATTTTTGTATTTTAGCCTATGAGTTACCCTTATTTCTGCATAGCTTAGTCTCTGTCAACGACTGGTGGTTGTAGTCAAACACCAGTAAGGCTTCCACTCTCTCCTGGTGGATCTGCATGGGAGTACCTTAAAAGTTCAGATAGTTTCCAAGTCTGCTATGACTTTCACTTTCTGCCTGGTCCTCTTGGATCTGCTCTGTACATGTGCTCAACCTACCAGTCATCTAGGAATGTGTGGAGAGCTTGGGCTCTCTATGGGGCTGCATGTTTATGCAGCTTTCTTGGCCTCCAGGAGATGAGTTTATCAAGTCTCTCTGTGACTTTCTGATTTCCAGGATCTTCCTGTTAAATTTCTGGCCAGTTCTTTTGTCTGCTGTTGTACCAACCAGGACTAAGACCTCAGCCTAGGAGAACTCTAGGCTTTTCCTATTTTCCACTGTGAGTGTGGGTTTTCCACCCTCTACTCACAAATATGTCAGCTCCCTTTGGCAAAAAAAAGCTGCTGGTTTTTGTAGCCAGCCCCACTCTAGCAGTATTATCATGTTGAATGAGCTGGGGTAAGGAATAGAGCCTCACAAGAGAATGCTACAGACTGCCTGAAGTCTTACTTCAAGCTCAGTATTGTTTTTAAACAAAGAAACTATTCTCAATTTGTTACTTATGATTGATTTCTAGAGATCTAAAATGGTTGTTTTTGACAAATATGCCTGGTTTTATTTTATTTTATTTTATTTTATTTTTAAGTATAGAATGTTGACTTTTTCAGTTTTTCATAGTTGGAAATCTGCTTTCATTTGGCTTTTGGTCTGCTAAATTCTTACTGGCACGTCAGCTCTTAAAAGGTTTCTAAAGATATGCTTTACAACGTTTTTAGGTTATTTTCAGTCGGAGGATGAGTCTAGATACCTAGCCAGCTCAGTTAATACAGATCAGTTAATAATTTATCTGCTTTAATGACTATTAAGTGAAACTTTAAGCAAAGAATTTAGCAAAGTGTCCGTAACAAAGGGGCTCAATAAACAGAAGTTACAATATCTGAACACTTATGTTGTAGGAATTATACATATATTATCTTAGTAGCTCAAAAGAGGTAGGCATTCCCATTTTAATATTAGCAATAACATAAAAATATTTACCAGACCAAGAATATATAGGTGGTACATCAGGATTTCAATCCAAACACACTCAACTCCAAAGCTAGTGCCTTCCCTACTTTACCATGCTGCCTTCCTGGTGAAGGAGGTTTCAGTGGCTGCTTTTTGGAAGATACCCTGTAGACTATCTAGGACATAGTAAGAAATTAAATCCATTATAGGGATTAGAAAGAGGGCTCATTGTTATATTAATTGACAGTGACCCAAAACACAGTGGGGGTATATATAGATTCCTAAAAGCAGACAGGGCTTTTGCTAAGATAATATGAGTCACTGAAACTAATAAGGTTTTAGGATTCTATATGGTAATTGCCCAAATTCCAATTATATATACAGTGAACAATTAAATATGAACTAAGACTACTACAAAAATACCTAAACAACTGAACTACATTCCATTTCAAAGTTTATAAATATATTTGGGAATTAAGTAGCAAATGTTGAGGAAGTTGACTCTTTTGGGCTGAATCTTACAGGGTGGTAAAGCTTACTGGGGTGGTCATGAATCTGTTCTCCAGTTCTGAATATTCAGAAACTACAGCGTAAGCTACTGTAAAAACCTTCCTAATTAGTCTCTCCACTTCCAGTTTCTTTTTGTCTTTGCTGTGTTCTTTATATGCTTATCTCACCAGTTTTTCTAAAACATTTTAATCATGTTGCTACTGTGTGGTTTCTTACCATTCACTAGTATTTCCTGAATTCTTCATCCAAAGGCCTCTATAATCTGCTTCTCAGTTTACTACTCAGCTCTTTCTCTCACAACTCCCTGTCCCTGGTGGACTCATTTACGCTCTTTTTATCCTGTACTCTCACCACTTTCATCCTCACCTCCAAACCACTGCTTATTTCATTCTCCTTATTTGTTCTTTTTTGCCCCCTCTCATTGCACCCTTTCCTGGAGTGTACTCTTTTCTAGATTTCATCCACCCAAATCTTACACGTTCTTTTAAATCTACCTCCTTTCATTCATTCAATGGACAGTGTCCATGCCATGAAGTGTAAGTTCCCACAAGTGCCTTTCCCATGTAGTTTATCAAACAATATACTATCATTTAAATTCCACATCTAGCATAGTTGTGGCTCCACATTAGGGGGAAATCTCATTCTGGTCCAATTGATATATCACTTTTATCCCACTTTTGGCTGCCCCCAACTTTAATATGTTTAGTAGAAAGGCCCTTCATCCCCTTGAGTGATACACCTATCCTAGGTGATCTATCATAGGTTAGGGATTGTCTCTTCTGGGCCTGTGACATAGTATATGGTTATAACAAAGAAATACACATCAAGAGAAAAAACTTAATTATAAGTGAATCTCATAACTGAGGTAGTCATAAATTATGTTGCATAATGTTCTTGTTCTTAAAATCATAAAATAACTACTAATTCTTGAGTGCATTAATTATTTTGCTTCATGCTGTGCAAACAGCTAAGAGATAATGGCCTCCCTCTAATAAAAAAAATCATCATCATAATACTTTCTATTTAAATGCTTAGTTTGCTTCCATCCCCTATTTCATATTTCTTCCTTGCCATGTCTTTGCTATCCATCATCTTTTCCGTATTTTTCCCATTGGCCATCAATGCAGATTGGATGAAATAAAGAATTGGCATAGATATCATTTCATCAGTCCAGTCAACCTCCCTGCCTCAGTGTTTCTTTCCCATACTTATGGAAGTTGAGGGAAGGTGACAGAGGATAATGTTAGGTAGATGGAATGTCCTTAAAAGAGCTAGGGACTTAACATAACAGGAAAAATCAAGGAGTGGAGAAGGATAGGGGATACATATGGGATGTTGTGGAATTGTTTTTATTATACCCACCTTAGTGGAACTGAAGTCTTTTACCAATTCTTGCTAGTTATAGTTAGTACAAGACCATACATATAAGAAGTACAAGACACACACATAAGAAAAAAGTGCATTCAAATGAAAATTGCTTGATAACACCTGTCTAGAAATTTGGTGGATTAGGCAAAATGAGGATTGGCACAATCTGTGGCACAGTCTTACCTACGGTGGCTTTCTCTTCTAATGGCACAGATCCATCACAGTTGGTGCAAAGCCCACATTTCATTGACTAAAAGTGGCCAAAGGCTTATTCCTATTTCAAAGTATATTATTTGGTAGTATATATAAGGATATATCATTACTGTTTTTACATTCCAAGGCACTTATAAATGCCATAAAAATAGTTTTGCTCTCAATGTCAATGGACTTCCTTTAATCTTATTTGACTGTGCTCTAGAAAACAAGAAATAAAAGACAAAGTTCAGCTAGTTGTATATAAATTTGAACTGGGATACAAGTGCAAAGGAGAACATATCATTTTTGCTGAGGCAAACTGCTGAGGAAAATAAAAGTAGTTATACTGTTAGCAATCTGCTTCTTCTTACCCAAAACATAAATCTCACTGTTGACTACAGCTGTACTGAATCGGTATTTAGAGTACTTCATGGATGCCCGCACACTCCATTGATCTTGGCTGGGGTCATACTGCAACAGTTTGTTGCTTAATCGGTCAGGTTCTTCATCAGGAAGATCCATCTGTATGAAATATGACAGCCAATATAATAACATACCATTTAGCGATCTTTGTGAGTACATGAATGCAATTAATCAAAGCAGACAGCCAAAGAGATAAATAGAGGTTAACTGCAGTGACTCATACTCATAAACCCACCAAACCCCATGACGGGGGTTATAAGTGTACTGTCAATATCAGAGGAATTTATATTCTGAAATAATGGGCCAAAGGTGTTTGGTTATAGCAAACAATCTGTGATCTTAGCAGTGAGACATTTATTACAGCTTTTTTTTTTAAAGAAGCAACTGCAAAGCCTTAAAAAAAAAAAAAAAAACAAGCTCTCTTGAATAGTATTTAAAGTGTAATTCTATTTTACCAAACTTTATAGTTGTTGGTTTTGATATTTGTGAGAAACTAATTTTAATAATTTAGAAGACATTTTCTTTATATTTTTCTAATCCATATGAAACAAAGTTGCCAAAACATTTTAGTGTCTTTGTAATTATTTTTACACCATAATTATGGCCTATATAGGAATGGTGTGATTTCAATTTTCAAGACTTATGGACTAATCTAAATTATTTGCAGTTATTTTAACATACTTATTTTATATATTTTTAATGACTAGAGAAGGTACAAATTAAACAATTTTACTCTTACACAGAAGTGGCTTTTCCTATTCATAAATGTTAGGTGAAATGATGTCTTTTGTATACAAGTATGTGGAACTTTATATGACTTCAAGCTAAGGATTCATGAGTGTCGTTTTCTTGGGTGATACAAGTGTTCATCAAAGAAATAACTGGCATACTTATGAAAGATTATGCAATTAATTTTAGTTAACTACTTTAAATATACCAAGAGTTATGCTCACCATGACACACGCACAACCCTGTGTGATCTTGCAATTGTTATACAAGTACTCAATTGGGTAGCAAAGCCTTTCCTCTATGAGGTAAACATTCACGTTATCTGTTCAGAAACTTTATAAATTAACAATCGTTGACTTTATGGTTTTAATTTTCCTTCTAATTTAAGTATTTAATCTCTATTTTAGTGAAAGAAATGCAAAGAAAAGCTTCTAAGTTGTTTTTGGAGCTTATGCATGCAAAATTAACTATGTAAATGGATAAATTTTGAAAAAGTTTAATTACAAATAATCTGTCAGGTTTCTCCTGCTAGCTGTGATGAAATCTGTACTACTTTCTGACATACAGCAGAAAAAATTAAATGTGTTAAATGTGAGGTTTAAGTTTTTAAAACAGGTATGATATACTATAAATAAATGGCAAATTCCAAGCTTCTGAAATGAATGCAAATAGCATCAGTTTTATCCTGAAGCAAATTTGGAGAAACAAAAAATAATACAGGCAAAAATAAATTTACTGTATGCCATGAGGATGACCAATGAGCTAGTGAGATTAATTTTTATTAGAAAGTCCGGTTGGTCGGGGCATGAGGCAGCTGAAGTGATCCTAAGAAGAGTGCGCCAAGGCACCAGGAGAGGACATCCAGCGGGGAGGGAGAAGGCCACTATGGCCACACACCCCTGACTTTTCATTGTAGTTTGCCATCACTTCACTGGACTTCAATAGAAACAGCATTCTGGGTTCTCTGCCTGCTGATGCCCAATAAAAATATCAAGTGTTACCATCACAATATGCTTTCATAGAAATGATTGTGCCATCACAGATCGGTGTTCTGGTGTCTCACTTAGGGTAAGAATTTTAAATATGGAAAAGGCCTATCAATTACTTGCCTCAGGTCACAAAGCTATTAGACACACAGAACTGGATGAGGATCCAGCTTCTCTTCCCCCTAGTTAGATGCTCCCTACAGATAATCCCTCAGCACAAATATTTTTCATAATTAGCAAGAATGGGAGGATTATGAAGAGCACAGCGTGAATACTGAATCAAGTCATGTCTATGAAAACACACTTTAAAAATCCATTCTCCTAAATTGCTTTAACACTTTAAAACCTTGAGTTATATTCTATAAAACAGAAAGCACTTTACCAAAATGTAAGTCACACTCTTTTAGTATTCAACAACTACAACAATTTTTAACATAGCAGCCAGACTCGGTATTGCCATGCCAATTATGTATACAGGAAATTTCTTAACCTGAGGGGTCCAGCCTCCAATCACATAAAGTTTATTATTCACTGTCACTACAGCATGACATGCCAATTGCAGTGGAAGGGGAGACACCCTTTTCCAATTGTCCCGTTCTACAGAGTACTTATCCACACAGTTTGTAATAAGATACTGGTTTTTAATTTTCATCTGTCCTCCTATAACATAAAGGTCATTATGAATACTGCCCAGAGCATAGAGTTCTCGAAATTCAGCTGTGCATAACTTTTCCCAAAACTGGTTTCCTCTATCATGATACCTGCAAAAGAGAGAAACAGTATCCAGGATTAGAGGTAACATGAAAGCAATTTACCCAAGAAATACACTTATTTATTATCTGACCAAAAATAATGAGATATGGTTCTTCCAATTGGAGGACAAAAAACATTAATATAAGAAAGTGATACAGGTTTGCTTTTATTTTTAAAGGAATGATGAACAAAATATAATGTGCTTTAAAATAATTAGCCACATATACCTGAAGAGTTTTAGGAAAAATATAGAGAAAAAGTATAGACTATCCAGGAGTAGCCTTCCTTTTATAATTCTGGGAAAGAAAATCAAGAATGAATAGTAAGTTTTTCGGCAAATCATTTCTAATTTTACCATAAAAGTAAGCAAAAATACAAGAATGCCTTATTCTGTGGACAAGAAATATCACTTTAACATGAACATTAAAGAAATCACAGTTTTAGGGCAGATAATCTAAAAACATCTCAATTCATACATTTCTCTCAGGATGATTTAGAATATGTAGAATTTTAAGAACTGTTGTAGTTCCAGCTGGCTTACAACTGGGTTAAGAGCACTGTATAAAAACCTACCTGTAGATGTCTACTGGGCATTTAGCATCTATTTTAATCTACTAGATGTGGCAATTTCAGTAATTTCTTCCAGAGTATCACTCTAAGAAGAGTCTTAAGAGCTATGGACAATAGTATATATGGTCTTTCAATGCCTTCCAGAATCCAACACATTAACTGATTATGTGTGTGATGGGGCATTGTATGGTCACTGGGTAGATGAGTTTGTAGCTATCTTTTGTGTTGCATCATGATAATGGTAAGTCTTTATCTCCAATCATGATTGAAGATACACAGTCTGAGAAGGACAAAAGTACTTCATGGGGACAGAGGGATAAAAATATGTGAAAGTAAATGTCCCAGAAAATCTAGAAAGTATGTCTGGAATTCAAAATTAAACAAACACACACACACACACACAAAACAGGAAAGCATGGAAATTAAGAAAAAAGTTGAGCTGTTTGGAAACGAATTAGGAACTTACGTGTGTTTTATACAGAGTACAATTTTTAAGTATAGACTACTTATTTTGCATTCAACACCTGCCAGTTAATTCTATGAAATTTTTCCCAGTTGTCTAGGCCAACTCTTAACGTTCTTTCCCAAAGAGACATCTTTACTTGAGGCTTGACAGGGAAGTTAGAAGGCATGCTCCTTTCTAAGAGGGCATGTCTGGCTTGTCACAGCTGAATGCAGAAATTTATCAAACCTTATGATGGCTGTCTTCTATGTAATTCTAGGCAGAGAATCAAAGTCTCTAGAATCACAGGCGATATTTTCATCACTATTTTTAATTGTTTGAATTTTAGAATAGAAAGGAGGAATAGGTATCTGTAATATATGTGGGGGCTGCCAAAGTAAAGCCAACTGAATGAATATATAAATGAACTTTAAAAAATGGGTTTGGGTTTTCTGAGACATAGTTTAAGAAAATAGGCTAGAAATGAAGTACATCCTGTAAAGGTTAGGAAGTAGATGTTTGCTGGGTGACTTCCTAATCTGATTTTTGTTTTCACATTTAGAACTGAAAACAGGGAGAGAAAATGCCCAGATAAAACTCTAAAATTTACTATTAAGTGGATATGACATAAAAAAGAAAACAATAGCGACAAAGGCCTTCATTGCTAATAGAGATTGATAGTTTAAAGACAAATGGAGATAAGTGAAGGAGATGGAAAGGTACATCTTTTTTACAAAGAAATAATCTTCCAGAGTACTAGTCTACTTCCTCTTTTAAGTCAAGGATATCTGCATGGAAATCTATGAGTAGAGGCAAGCTGAAGAACATCTGGATGAAGATAAAAAGAATAAGATACACAAATAATATAACAGGGATGTAGCACAGGATGATAAATTTCTTATGCATATCACAAAACTGGCACTACAGTGACCTCCAGTAATGCTAGGAGATTTTAACTAAACAGAACATCAGCTGGAAGTCTCATTTAAGCCTAAAGCAACGCTTCTGACAATTTCATTATTGGCGGAAATGATGGGAGTAACTAATAACTTTTACTCTAACTCTGACCAATGTGGAGGAAACAGTTGGTGATGAGAACCTCGTTGAGTTCAAGATAAATAGGAAGGAAAACATGGGGTATAGTTAGACATTTGCTGTTAGAAAGGGAAATGGGCTTTCTTTCTTTCTTTTTTTTTTTTTTTGAGACGGAGTCTCACTCTGTCGCCCGGGCTGGAGTGCAGTGGCCGGATCTCAGCTCACTGCAAGCTCCGCCTCCCGAGTTCACGCCATTCTCCTGCCTCAGCCTCCCGAGTAGCTGGGACTACAGGCGCCCGCCACCACGCCTGGCTAGTTTTTTGTTTTTTTTAGTAGAGACGGGGTTTCACCATGTTAGCCAGGATGGTCTCGATCTCCTGACCTCGTGATCCACCCGTCTCGGCCGCCCAAAGTGCTGGGATTACAGGCTTGAGCCACCGCGCCCGGCCGGAAATGGGCTTTCAACAAGTTAAAAGGAAAGATGTGTGAGGACCAAAACTGAAAGACACCTTGACAGGGTTGGAAGTTTATTAAAAATAAGATGTGATGGCAGAATTGTAGACTATCTTGAGGAGGAAGAAAAAAACGATGTAAAGAATCTGAAGTACAGGGTCAAGAGGTTCTAAGGTGGAAAAAGGGCACCCAACCAAGAGCAAGTGTAAAATAGGTGGCATGGACCCGTGAGAACCACGTCGGGAAGCCAAGGCTTCCTCTTCCTGTGGGGATCTGCTCTCCTGGCTCGGTAGTCTCTCCCTGATCATTCTGAAGAAGGCTGCTCCTGTGGCTCAGGGACATGCTTGGTCACCATGGGCACGGGTCTAGGTCACTCAGCCAGGGCTCTGCATTCTCTCTCCTACTAGGGGAGACTAGACATGTCTTCAAAGCATGAATGTGGAAAAGGGACAGGTCCATGGCTTGAGACAGATAATGTAATGCTAGGAGATGACAGAAAAATACTAGACCTCTTCATTCCCTCTTTTGTTCCATCTTCTAATTCTTAGAAAGCTAAGAATTACTTTCTGACTGAAAAGTCTGAACAAACCCTGGTAAAAGAGAACTGAGAGGAGAAAAATATTGGGGGAAAGTTTTACTATCTAGAATGTATTCCATGTGCATATTTCTAGCTTTCTCACTTAGATTTAATTGCTAAATACTCATTTAATACTGGCTGAATAAACAGTAAATAAATGTATGTGTTCTCATAAGCAAAACCTAGATGATATGCTACTTCTTAGCAGGCATTCTTTCCTCTTACTACAATTCTAGGATTAAAGCATTCTTTGACTACAAACATTTTACAATGTTGGAGATTTAAGCAAAATCCACAAATTAAGGATGCAGAATGAAAGCTGACAGATTATTAGTAATTTATGGTTAAGGAAAAAATTACTAATTACTCTAAACTATGAACTAAAAAATACATTCAAAGGAGTCTGTGTTAATAAACTTTCCTTCTTGTTATATTAAGATCTTTAAAAGCAAAGCAGTATATTAAATCCTATTATGGATAAATAAAGCTAAGAGTGAAAACTAAAATGGGATCATAACAAACACATTTAACTTATGCAAATTCAACTATATGTTAACAATTAAAGGAACAGAAAAAATAATTTTAAAGTATTGATAATTTAATTATGAAAGTTATATGTGCTACATTTATATTTTTATATAATATATGTGATACATTTATAAATTTTTATATATACTATATTTATATTTAGAGTCATAGATTATATATATATAAATGTATACACACACACAGACACACAAAAGCATGTTCTGTATACTATTCCTTATAGGAGATGTATATGGTAATTTTGACTACAAATAATTTAAGATGTGATGACTTTTTGCAGTTCTTTCTTCTACTGCTGCTAGTATCAAAACAACATAATTAAGCAAATTTGCTGCTAGATACACACCTATAAATTTCAACATTCTTGTTCTTTTGTCTAGAGAGTTTAGAGGCACTTGCTTCTCCAGCCACAATTATAGTATTATTTTCCATGACAACACCAGTACACACAGTTCCTAAACCCTCTCCATACTTGGGGGATGAGATGAAATAGGTTTTCCGTGATACAGGATCATAACAAAAACTGGCATCCCCATAGCTCCTATGTCTTGATCTGATTCCTGAAGAATTGTTGCCAATGCAAAGCAGAAGACTGGTAGTCTCCATGCCATAGCGCAGATTTAGAGAGTGCTGTTGGGGTGTCTTGATGGCTTTGAATGCATTTTGAATTATGTCAACGCAATCTGCATCACACAGAAGCATTGTGTTCCTTCTTAGGGCTTGTCTTAAAAAAGAAGGATTTACAAGTTCCAATCTGACTTGCTTCAAAAGCTCAACAAGATGCTCTGCACGCAATTCTTTGTTATGATTTACCCATCTCAAAACTAAGTCCAGAATGCTCTCTTCTCTGGATATGTTAAGATCATCTGATTTAATAAGTGTCAAAAATTGGTGCACTTCGATTTCTAGTATTTCTTCATGTAAGCTGACCTCGGCAAAGTGCTGATATAAATATTTCTTCGATTGATCAGATAAATCTTCAGCTCCAATTTGCTTTGCAAAATAATAGATACCTAAACAGTTGGAGGCATCCATGTGGTCCATCATATATTTTTGACACACACTGAAGACTTCTTCCATCTGCATAAAATAGGCAGCCATAGCTACAGTCTGTACATTGGCATTATTGATCTCCAAAGCTGCATTGTACATGTAATTTAATAACACCGACACACTTTCTGCTGTGATGTCATAAAGTACGACTTCCCTTTGATTGCATTCAAGTAGTCCACAGGTGAACATAGCTTTGAAATAAGGGCTAAATGCAGCCAGGACCAGTCTGTGGCAAGGAAATTTCTCTCCTTCTGCTATGAGTACCACGTCAATCATTTCTGCTAATTCTTTCATGTTCTTAATTTTGTTCAGTAAATTCAAGCTATGTTGGTATTTTTCTTTTCCCTCAGTCTTGCACTCCATGATCTACTCTCCAAAGTTTCCAACTAAGTCTTCTTTAAGTGTAGCTTGATTCCCGAGGGGCTATTTGCATGTCTGATTACTCATGAAGCTACAGAGATGTCAGGAAACATTTCTAAGGGAAAGAAAAAAGGCAGTTTTCTTCTAAGAAAAAATTCTCTATAATTTAGATATGCAGCATTAGTTCTAAAAAGTATAAACAAATATTATTCACTCTAAGCAGAGCAGTTTAAGACAACTACTTTTGTATCTAAAAATATTAATTTTGATTATGTAAACAGTAACAAATTAACTGCTGTCACAAATTCTCCTAATCGGTGGGAGAGATTTTTCTAGGACTGCAAAGACTTCCCTCCCAACATTTATGGAAAGAGAAGCGATAAACTGGGCACATTTTGCAATTCCATTTCCAGTTACCAAATGCAGTTGACCTGCAGGCAGAGGATATAGGGGCATCAGTTAATATTCTCTCCGAGGAGATGCAAAAATCACCCCAAAGGTTATATGCATCGTCTCCAAAAAACACACCCAACTGTTATAATGGTCAGTCCATAAATTCATGACTGGGGCCTTGTACAACATACCCCAGAAGAGGAAAAATGGAAAAAAAAGTCCACTAAAATTCTGCTCAAACTTTGATGTGGGGCATGTAATTCAAAGCAGTAGATAACACAGAGATCATATCTACTGGGCTTTGGAAGGCACTACCAAATGTCAGCTGATCTGAAAATCACAATATTTAAAACACACAATTAAATCACCCTCAACTGCCTAAAATCGTATGATTTCTCTGTCCTCCCTCCTTGCTCAGCTTTTATTATTTCCCCAGTTCATAGCGGCAGAGACTGAATCTCTCTTCACCTTAACAAGCACTGGTCTGTTTTTGAAAGCTAGCTGTCTCATCTTCACCTTCCCTGGATACATGGAAACGGGATGTTTCAAGGAAGTTAATTTAAATTAGCTTTTGTTTTAAAGAAGGACATTCCTAGAGTCAGAAACCTTAATGTTAGAAGAGGATCTCAAGTCTCTACCACCTTTTCCAGTTCTAACTTGGCTGTAAGTTGCAAGCAGCAAGAATAACATTGATGGGAAAAGTCAAAAGTTAATACATTTCTAGATTACGAGTAAGATAATATCCTTTTGGGGTGACTATTCTCCACTTCTCTGCTTAAACCCGGCAGAAGAGTTTTGAGAAGTGAAATGTCCTGTTTTAAAAAGAACATCTGGATATCCCCAGATTCCCAAACATAAATCAACTTCTTAAATAAATATTTTGCTTGGATGCAGTTTTCTCAGTCAAACATTGGCTTTGACAACAATCACAAAAAACAATTTATTTTAAAATGTAAATAACTGGCCTATATATATTTGTTGTATCCCTTCCTTCCAACTGCGTTTTATACAACTCCTGAAAGCTACTCTAATTGTTAGGGGTTTATAGACCAAATGAATTTACGGATGGAAATCCAGAAAAATACCTGGGCAGTGATATTAGCCACCGCACCTCAAAAAACATTCTCAGCACTGTTTCTTGTACATATAAGGTACACAGAAGACACTGGCATGGCACATGGGGGCTTTAAAGTGAGAGAGCCCTGGTTTGGATCCCAGTTTAGCCTCAACCTTGGCTTCTTCATCTTAAAATGGGAATAATGTACATAAATAAAGTAGCTAAGTTAGTCTTTGGCATCCAAATGATCAATAAATGGACATTATTATTAGTTTCCAGTGATATAGCATAGTAAACTCAAAGGTTAGGAACACAGATTCTGGCTTGGGTGGCCGAGGCCTGAGTATGAATCCTTACTCCATTATCTAGCAATATGAACACGTTCCTTTGCCTCTTTATGTTCTAGTTTTCTCACCTGAAGTTCATTTTGAGAATTTCATAAGAATATTCGGGAGAATTAAGTAAGGCCATGCATGTACAATATACAATTTTCTTGGTAAAATTTGCTTGGTAAAACTTAGTAAAGTTTTACCAAGTTTTCTTGGTAAGACTTGCTTGGGTACCGACACAGCTCCTAAGTGAAGAGAGCTGACAGTAACTTTCCCTTGTAATGAGGGCAGAGTACATTCTCCTTTCATCAGCAAAACAAAACTGTATAAATGTTCTCGGTGATATAAATGGGAAGTTACTCACTGCTTCAATTTACAGAAGACTGAACTGGTGCATTCATAATAATAGTACCCATAATAATAGAGAAAATGGAGTAGAAAAGATGCATATAAATCACAAGAATAAACTCTAATTACTTTCCAAGTCCAAAAAGCAGTTATACTCCTGTCCACTATAGTTCGTTTTGAGAAGTGGACCACTGTAAATGTTAGTGTGGTACAAAAATGTCAATTTCTTTAAGCCACGAATGTTTGACAGTGTTTAATTTTATAATCTTTACATTATCTTTACTATATTATTTTTACTGTTTAAGTTGCTACTTTCTCTAAATAATGGTTGATATATGACTATGCCTTCTTTTCTAGAAAACTCTCCATGTTCTGCTGAAGTTTCACTAGTTTAAATTCACAGCAGCACTGTTTGAAATAGCAAAAATTTGGAAATAACTTAAACATTCATTAATAGGAGATCAGATTGTAGTATATTCACTCGAGAATACAGTACAGCAAAAAAAAAAAAAAAAGAATGAACTAGATCTACATGTGTCAATGTGGCTGTATCTCACAAACATAATAATGTGTGAAAAGGACTGTAGAATATACATGCCACTTACCACTGATGTGTTTCTAATATGCAAAACAATATTAAATATTCTAGTAGAGTGAATACTGATGATCGATTCTGACAAAGTAAGTATGAATATTTGGTGAATCTGGCATAGGTCCTATAGGAGGTTTTTCTACCATTCTTGGAACTTTTCTGTAAGTTTGGAATTATAAATTCTTTAAGGATCTATACAACTGTAGTGGAATATAAAAACATGAAGGGTAATTATAAACCCCAATTTCAAGACAGTGTTTCCCTTCAGGAGTTGCAGAAAAAGAAGGATGCAAGCAGGGAAGGATGACAAGGAGTTTCAACTGTATAAATGTTTAATTTATGCAGCTGTTTGGTGGGTATCCAAGACATACTTTATTATTATTAAAGCCTCTTTGTATATCTTAAATATTGTATAAGTTAAAAAAATTTTAAAACTGCATTGGAGTCACTTACAGCTTTTGAAAACCTAAATGTTGTAAACCATGTAAATCATGTGTGCATTATCAGATTTACATATATATATATATATGAATGAGAGATAATAGATACATCATGAATTTTCTTTTTAATGTAGGTAGCCCAATTTATGAGTGATTGGAAAAAACAAAAAATTATGACCTCCTTATTCAGTCTGAATGAGGACTGCTTTGGAAACTGTGGTTATAGCCCTCCCTCCGCCTCAATATCCCTGGCATCAGCCTGCAAGAGAGAGAAGGGCAAATACAATTCCTAATCCTCCTTCAGTGGGAAAAGAAGTTACTGCATTCCTAAACTGGCATGTATTTTTTTCTCATAAAAATGTTCCCATAAAAATGTTCAGTATACACTTTGGGAGGCTGAGGTGAGTGGATCACGAGGTCAGGAGTTTGAGACCAGCCTGACCAACATGGTGAAACCCCGTCTCTACTAAGAATACAAAAACTAGCTGGGCATAGGGCGTGCGCCTGTAGTCCCAGCTACTCAGGAGGCTGAGGCAGGAGAATCGCTTGAACCTGGGAGGCGGAGGTTGCAGTGAGCCGAGATCGTGCCACTGCACTCCAGCCTGGGCAAGAGAGCAAGACTCTGTCTCAAAAAAAAAAGTTCAGTATGGTGAGTAGCTTATAATCATGATAGAGTTGATCAACATGAAACCCTTGATTTTTATGGAGGAAAAACTGAAGACAAGAGAAATTATTTGGACAGGGCTAAATTCCACAGTCTGTTTAAAAAACTTCTAACAGACTTTGGTTGGCAAACCAAGGAACATCGACATTATGCTATCAGAAAATGATGTCCCAGTTTCAATGTTTAAAACAAAACCATTTTTAAGGGTGGGACCCTTTTGTACATTGGCCACCACCATGTATAAAGTTATTACCCCACATTAAAAAAACATCCCAGGCTGATTTTCACCAACACTACCCCTCATTCAGGCATTCTGGCACCTCCCAACCTTTCCTGCCTCATCTCCTGACTTTCCTTCCTTATATTTTTCAATCTTTGAGTAGTCCCAAACTACTACAGTTCTAACGCATATGGGCCTTTAACATGCTGTTCTGTCTTTACACATGTAAACCTGTGTCAGAAATATCTCCCCCATCCACCTGAAAAAATATAACCGGGTCTTCAAAATTCAGCTCAGCTATCACTTCCTCACTGACGCATCCCTTTGCTTTCTTGCCTGTGTTGTGTACACGGTGGTTGCTGCACTGCTATAGCCATTCACTTTTGCAGATGCTTGCCTCTCCTGTCTATGATGAGCACACTGCGGGTAAAGGACTTGTCTGCATCACTTCTGTATTCTTTAAAATGGTTACTTATTTATTTTAGAGACAGGGTCTTGCTCTGTTGCCCAGGCTGGGACCTCAGCCTCCCCTGTAGCTGCACCACTACATGCACCACCACACTTAATTTTTTTTTTTTTTTTTAGAGACAGGGTCTTACTGTGTTGCCCAGGTTCATCTCAAACTCCTGGCCTCAAGCAATCCTCCTGACCTGGCCTCCCAAAGTGCTAGGATTATATGCTTGAGTCACCATACCTGGCCACTTCTGTGTTCTTGTCTGTGATGACACCTGGCACACAGGAGTTGCTCAATATGGTTTGTTCAATTAAACTAATGCTTTGTTTAGTGCTAAATTACAAGTTAATGATAACCTGTTTTTTCTAGGTTTTATCCATGTTAATAAAACATTATATTCAAGATTTTTTTCTACATATAAAATGTATTGTGATACTATAAAATATTTATTTGGTGTTTGACCTTTTCCTGACATACAACTCCTAAAATCCTTGGAATCTCCAAAGTGATAAATACCTTTCTGTACACTAATGAGTTGGCTGAGGACTGGCAGCCTCTAGAGCTTCAGGATAGGAGCTGGTCACCAGAAAGAATAAGGCAGGATTAGAGCACTGGGACTTTCAGTTCCATCACCTGACCTCCAGGGAGAGGGGCAGAAAGTTAAGTTGAGCACCAATCAAGCATGCCTATGTAATGAAGCCTTGATAAAAACTCCAAAAGGACAGGGTTTGGAGAGCTTCCAGGATAGCTGAACATGTGGTGGGTTCCTGAAGAGTGGTGGCCCTGGCTGTACCCCTTCCCCCATATCTCATCCTGTATATCTCTTCATCTGTATCCATGTTAATATCCTTTATAGTAAACTGGAAAACTTAAGCGTTCTTCTGAATTCTGTGAGCTGCCCTAGCAAATTGAATCCAAAGAAGGAACCCCAACTTGAGGTGGGTCAGTCAGAAGCTCTGGATGCTGGGACTAGTGCCTGAAGACAGTGGTAGCCCTGTGAGACTGAGCCCTTAACCTGTGGGATCTGACGCTGTCTCCAGGTAGATGGTGTCAGAATGGCACTGAGAGGACACCCAGCTGGTGTCTGCTGCAGAACTAAGTGATTGCTTGCTGTTGGGGAGAAATCCCCACATACCTCTTGGTTAGCAGAGGTCACAGACATTTTCTGTGTTGATTGTTGTGTGACAGCAGCGGAAAAACAGTTCTGTGTTTTTTCCTACTCATCAATGCTTAATGCTTCAAGTTGCTATCCTCTTGTCAGTCAAATCAATCATTCAGAATCGTGAAGTGAAGTGACTCCCTTGCTTATAGCTTGCACTGTGACACCCAATTTTCACTTGCACCCTCAAAATTAATTCCCAGTCATCATCTGCTTTCTGGGATTTGGCCCCATTCTTAAGGAACAACTGAAGCCATGTATTGGCTTCACTTACGCCTGAGATTACAAATTGGCTGCTCAGTTTTTTTTGGTTTTGCATTTTGTTTTGTTTTGTTTTTGGTAAATTAGTTGTCAACATGCTAAGCTGAAATATTCCAGCATCTACTGAAAAAAATGAAAGCTATGGCAACACTGAGTACTTAATTCCCAAGCGGCAACAATGTGCAGGACCTGAGTACCCAGCTGCCACCTCTCAGTTGGCACATCTACTGGGCCCCATTATCCCCTTTGAGACCTGAGTGACGGTCATTATTTGTAATTCTTACGCTGTTGCTTTTCTCTTTCCTGTCCATTTACATTATCCTACAGCCATTTAAGTTTGTGACTCCCAGTTTATACGATTACGTCTCCACACCCTATTTTGTTTCAGCAACACCATCTTGCTCAAATCCTACACTTGGAGAGGCTGGTAGGAAATGGCTCAGAACACACGCACCACCCTAAATGTATTCTGTGTTTCTCACTAGCATGGAAAAAGACCTGATTCGTTTCATAACAATCCATCCTACACGCCGGGCATCCAGTAACAGCCAGGCACATGGATGATAAAGACAAATAAGACTACTTTTCTTTTCTTTGCTGAGTTCACACTGTTTTGCATTTTCACAGTGTTTTTATACTTTTCAAAGTGCTTTAATCTGCATTATAGCTCATTAGTTCCTTTTAAGAATCATTTGGGGGAAAACGTAGGGCAATTATTCTCCTGGCTTTAAAGTTAAGAGAGTTGCTCAGGGATACATTCAGCATTTATTAAACTTAAATGAACCCTTCTAAGTGCCCGGCACTATCCTAGGTTCCGGGAAGACAAACAGGAACAGAGAAGTGCCCCTACCTTTGTTGTGCTTACAGTCTAGTGAGGGAAGGCACAATAACACATTGCTCAGGTAATTCAGAGGATGATAATACTAATTCAGAGGATGATAATACTATGAAGACTACGAGCCTGAACAACCCGACGGGGAAGGGCAGAGACCCCTGGCCGGGCGGAGATGGCCTGGAGGGGAAGCTCCTGCTGAGCCCGACCTGACGCCAGGCACCAGCCCACAACGAAAGTCACTTAGAGAAGAGGCTGCAA
Source organism: Trachypithecus francoisi (assembly GCF_009764315.1). Lineage (NCBI taxonomy): Eukaryota > Metazoa > Chordata > Mammalia > Primates > Cercopithecidae > Trachypithecus > Trachypithecus francoisi. Next base: position 61,296,442 of record NW_022681453.1, read on the forward strand.
GTGCCGGTGGCCCCAAGCCGGCGCCCTGGTTCAGCCTCGCCCGGAGCTGAGGCAGGACTTGTGACTGGGGCCGCGTTCCCTGGGACGTTACCCCTACTTACGAAGGTGCTGCCTGGTTCGGGGCGCGTCCCCACTCGCTCCACAGGGGCCCCGCGATGGGCCACGACCTGGCCTGGACGCTACCGGGTGGCAGGGCGGCCAGCGGGCCTAGGCGACTGACGCCACTGCCCAATATGGGACTGTGCCGGCTGAACGATATAAATAGAGGTCCCGCGCCCTGCGGAGGAGGAGGGAGGGTGCTGGCAGCGCCTCCGAGGCGACAGGTGCTGCCCTCGGCTTGGAGGTGGCCCGAGACCACGCCGCCGCTGCCTAGCCAACCACTGTGCGCCTGCGCACCTATTCCCGCGCTGGTTCTAGACGGCGACGACAGCCCCGGTGTCGGCTTTATGCATGCACAGGGTCTCCCCGCGTGCGTCCCAGACCCTACTGAGCATCCCTCTGCGGAACGCTGTGCGCCTGCGCAGGGTGTTCCCGCGCTGGCCCGCGTGCCAGAGCTACTGAAGGCCTGCGGGGAGGGCACGGGGACAAGTGTTTAAAGAGGGTTTGGACATCGAGCTTTGAAAAATGCTAGTGTTCCCGTTAGTCTTTTAAACTTGCAAAATGACCAAAAGACCCCATGTGTAGTCTCACTGTGACCCGGGGGTAGGGTTGCCAGGTAAAATACAGGGGCCCAGTTAAAGGTAAATTTCAGATGTACAACCAGTAATTTTTAGTGTTAAGTATGTCCCAAATATCGCATGGTCAATTCACGTTTAACTCGGTGTTCCGGTTGGGTTTCATTTTGGTCTTGTATTTTTATTTGCTACATCCTGAGCCATCGGCTTGTGATTTTTTGCCCTACACCTCTCTGAGTGGGAGGTTTCCAGGACTCCTGAGAAAAGACTGGTTAGCCGGGAGCGGTGCACGTATGGGAAGACTTCCTTACGCAAGTGTCACAAAATATGGCAGCTGTATTAGCTCAGTTAGCTTAAACCAAAGCAAAATAAAATTGTTTTCAGTGGTGTCAACATAACTTTATTATCTTACTATTATTTTAGCTCTATAGGTCAGAAGTCCAAAATATGTCTCACTGGGTTGAAATCAAGGTGTCAGCAGGGCTGTATTTGTTTCTGGGGCTTCCTGGAGCGAATCTGTCCCTCCCCTTTTGCAGCTTCTGGAAATGTCTTCATTCTTTAGCTCCTGGCTCCTTCCTCCAGCTTCAAAGTCAGAAAATAGGGCTGAGTCTTTCTCACATGCATTGTATCTGGAGTTGGTTCCTTTCAGTGGGTTCCTGGTCTCGGTCTTGCTGACTTCAAGAATGAAGCCATGGACCTTCACAGTGTTAAAGCTCTTAAAGGTGGCACGGACCCAAACAGTGAGCAGCAACAAGATTTATTGTGAAGAGCAAAAGAACAAAGTTTCCACAGCCTGGAAAGGGACCCAAGCGGGTTCCCTCTGCTGGCTGGGTGACCAGCTTTTATTCCCTTATTTGTCCCGGCCCATGTCCTGCTGATTGTTCCATTTTACAGAGTGCTGATTGGTCCATTTTACAAACCTCTAGCTAGCCACAGAGAGCTGCTTGGTGTGTTTTTACAGAGTGCTGATTGGCGCATTTTACAAACCTCTAGCTAGCCACAGAGCGCTGATTGGTGCATTTTACAATCCTCTTGTAAAACAGAAAAGTCTCCAAGTCCCCACCCAACCCAGAAGTCCAGCTGGCTTCACTTCTCAGCATCCCTTTAATGCTAACTCTTCTGCCCACCTCTTCCTTTTTTTTTTTTTTTTTTTTTGTGGTAAACTATACATAACATAACATTTACCATTTTAATCATTTTTAAGCGTAGTCAGTGGCATTATGTTAATAATGTTGTACAACCATAACCAGTACCCATTTCCAGAATTTTTTCATCATCTCAAAAGAAACTTGGTACTCCTTAAAAAATAACTTATTTCTCCCTCCCCTCTAGCACCCGGTAACCTCTAATCTACTTTTTGCCTCTATGAATTTGCCTATTCTAGGTGCCTTATATGAGCAGAATCATACAGAATTAGTTACTTTTGGGGGGAGGGGGGCAGGGACGGAGTCTCACTCTGTCGCCCAGGCTGGTGTTCAGTGGTGTGATCTCAGCTCATTGCAACCTCTGCCTCCCCCGTTCAAGCGATTCTCCTACCTCAGCCTCCCTAGTAGCTGGGATTACAGCTGTGCTCCACCACGCCCAGCTCATTTTTGTATTTTTAGTAGAGACGAGGTTTCACCATGTTGCTCAGGCTGGTCTCAAACTCCTGACCTCAGGTGATCCACTCGCCTCAGCCTCCCAAAGTGCTGGGATTACAGGAGTAACCCACCGCGCCTGGCCAGAATTTCTCCTTTTGTAATTGGCTTATTTAACTGAGTATAATGTCCTTTCTTTTCTAAAGGATGAATAATATTTCTCTGTATATATGTGTGCGTTTATATGCCACATTGAAAACAAAACAGATTTTATATTGGTAAGTAAAGTCCCTTTAAACATTTTAGAAGGTATTCATGTCAATGAAGAATGCTTGCATGCATTTGTATTTACACTTACTGTTGTTTTTTTTTTTTTTTTTTTTTTTCCTTTTTTAGTGACGGGGTCTCATTTTGTCACCTAGGCTTGAGTGCAGTAGTACAATCATAGCTCACTGCAGCCTCAAACTCCTGGGCTCAAGTGAACCTTCCACTTCAGCCTCCCCAATAGCTGGGATTACAGGTGCGTGCCGCCATGCCTGGCTAATTTTTAATTTTTTTTTTTAGAGAGATAGGATCTCGCTATGTTGCCCAGGATGGTCTCAAACTCCTGGGGTCAAGCCATCCTCCCGCCTCAGCCTGTCAAGCACACACATACATACTTACAGTTATTTGAGGAAATTCCTGTGTCCTTTCCCCACAAACATCCCTTGATCCAGTTAGTCCTGGTTAGATCCTTCTGCAACTATTTCCTTTCCTGCTTCTGGTTTTGTTTACGAGATGTTTGTGTGAACCTAATGAATCCTTCTCAGCTTGATTTGAAGGCCCCGTTCAGTTTCCTATCGGGCTACTTTATTTTACCTTTTTCATTTGTTTCAGGAGGAAGTGGAATATGCTATGAAGAGTCAGGGCTTGGGGTCTGGAGGCTAATTTAGATGCTGGGCCGTATCACTAAGTGACTATAATTGATTCTCAAAACATCCATTTGCCAAATGATTGATGAAGTATTAATATTTATCAAATCTACTGATTTATCAATAACTTGATTTAAGGAATATGCACTGGAATATATCATATATGAATATGTACTTCTTTACCCAGCAGTAACTTACTATTCTTTTTCTATTTACTGCTCCTTCCTACTGGGTGTCTCTCTCTTGCTCTCTCTCTTTCGCTCTCACTCTTGCTCTCTGTCTCTCTCTTCTTGAGGCATTTTCCCTCCTCTTTCTATTCAAAGCTTTATTTTCAGTCTTTGCTTTCTTACAGTGTTGAGTTGTTTCTCTGTATTCCTGTGTGCAGATTTTGTTATTTTTATATAATTCATTCCTTTATTCTGGTCCTTTGTAGCTGGTCTACCTATGTCTGGCTCCCTTTTATTGTGACTAGACCCCGGGCAGCTTTTTCTTAACACAGAAACCATTTTCGTTCCACACACCCACTCCCACCCCATATCATTCCTACCTTCTGAAGGAGGAATACACATGTCTGAAATAGTACTTCTCACACAGTGCAGCCTGGTTCTTGTCTTGAGCCAAGTCTGCAACTTGGCTTAAGCAGTTTCCTCATTAGATAAACCTGGCTCTTAAATGAAAAACAAGCAACTTCATTCAATCCCCCAAACAGCCTGCCGCAGCACAAGCAGCAGTCACAACCCAGTGGTGCCAGCTTTCTTCTCTTTTTTTTCCATGTCTGCCCTCTTACTAGCTTGCACCAGTTCTGCTGCTGCATCATATTGTCTGTGGAGCCATTTTTAAAAAAGTATCAGCTGCTTCTTTCCATCCTCCTTCATCATGTATTTCCTTAGGAGACTTTGATCCTCTAATCCGTTCCAAAAAGTGAAACTATTCCAGGCTCATTGCCTCAGGGGGAGAGTCAGGACAGTGAAAAACAGGGAGAGAATGGAGGAAATGGTCTGCTCATGACACTTTCCATTCCAGAAGTCCAGGCCCTTTCAGGAAAGCCATGCATTACTGGCATGCGTGAAACATTTGGGAGACAACCTTAATTTGAGCAGTGCATCCTCCTGCCATATCCCCTTCCCCAGCTGAGGAGAGGAGTGGGTCTCTGAAGGGCAAGGAAGGAGAGCATAGGTTTTCCTAGGCTTTGAGGAAGAAGACCTGCATCCTGTTTGGCTGGACTAATTGTAGGGAGGCTTGTGGGATCTGAGGAGAGAAGGAATGGCTGTCTCTCTTGCTGAGAAGGGTCACAGGGAGGCCGCCAGAACCCAGTGGGCAGCAACGACTTCATAGTGTGACTGAACAGCAAGGGCTCCAGATAACTCTTCCAGAGGCCTTGGTGTCCCCAAGGCTCTGATACAGTAGAGAGAGCCACTGGACCAAGGGGGCCCATGCAGACAGGCACGTGGGGAGCCCTCGCACAAGCACAACCAAGAACCAAGGACAGTGGATCTCTCTGTGGATGTCGGTGCAGACAGATGGCAGACGTTGAGTTCCAGAAGGACGCCCCTTCCCCTGACTCTGGTGTCTTGGTAAGAGCACCCCCCCGCCGCCCAAACTTAGAGGTGACCCTGAGAAAGCGGAAGGATTGGGTATCCTGGTGGCCTGGGGGCTTCAACTAGAACTTGTTAGCATAATCAGGTTTTATCTCACACACACTTTAGCTTGTGGACAGTCAAGATGGAAGGCTTGACATAATACAAGGTCTGGCCTGGAGAATGAACCCTCGCAGAAGTGGGGAATGGTACCCCTCTGAGGTTTTTCTTTCAACCTTAGTTTCAGCATGCTACAAAGAGCACCTTGAAAGAGAGAGAAGAAACAGGAGCTGAACTAATTACCACTATATAATTTGTTGATTCCTTTCATCTTATCTATTCACTCTCATCCCCAAATGTGAGCTCCCTGAGGACAGGGATTACATCTGTCTTGTTCGCTGCTGTATCCCCAGCCCCTGGGATAGTGCCTGGCACAAAGTAGGTACTCAGCAAATGTCAGCACAGTGAATGAACAAGTGAGTGGGTCAGAGTCTCAGTTACAGAGTGGAATTCATTCTGGCTTGTCTGGGAACACCACACAATTGGGCTCAGATGTTACAGCCCTGGGAGCCGTGGCTCTTCTTCAGCCAAAAGAAATGCCCCTGCCCCATGCTGCTCTGCCCCTGTTCCAAGATGGAACTCCAGAAGCTTCCATAGCTGCATCAGACTCTCCCCTCGTCGTGCCTGCCAGATGACTGTCTCTCTCAGGCTCCCGCCTCCCCTCCACCTCTAGGTCTCCTGGGAGGGCCTCTGATGACAGAGGCAGGTCACAAGTCTGCACCCTGACTTTGGGATGGTCCAGGAAATGTAGCTTAATCATTTCTTTGATCTGTTTCAGCTTCTCTAGTTGGAGGGTTGGAAGGTGTATTGCCCCTTGCCCCCTCAGCCTGAGGTTCGTGACCTGTGAGAAGCTAAACCACCACTACTGGAGAGGGCCAAAGGTGAGCGGCATCCTAAAGAGAGCTGGGGTGGCCACATGGGGGACAGTCCGGAGAGCACAGAGGAAGGGCTCAGAGAAAAGGAGGAGTGGAGAACAGGACTAAAACAGCACGTAAAAAACACTAGATGGTGACGACGTGGTGGAGAGCAGAGGCCAGAGGACTTGGAGCCTGAACTTGAGTGCTGACTTCCAAGAACAGGCTGGCAGGCCTGATGTGTTTAGTCTCACCCACCGCAGTGAGAGTGTGTGTGTGTGTGTGTGTGCGTGCGCATCAGTGCCTACAGCTTCAGGGTCAGCACCTGTGGGAGGGTGGGGCTTCCAGCAGTCACAGTTCCTTCATTTTTTGTCCTTCCTAACTGTCCTGGTTTGAAGGACTTGGAGCTCAGAGCATTGTTGCCAGTGCCCATTACATGATGCTCTCCCTACAGAGCTTCACACAGTGGCCATGTGGACGTACCTGTCCTGTTTCCCTGTCCAACCCCATGAGCTCATGCAGGCCAAGAACTCTGTCCTGTTCACCTTTATGGTCCACTCACCTGCCTAGCTCAGGCCTTCAAGAGAACAGAAGATCAGGAAATGTTCACTGATTTGAGGTTACTGAGAGGAAAAGCAGGTAAGCAAAGAGGAAGGTGGACCTGGGGATGAGACCCCTGGGGCCCTGGCCCACCTCTGCTCCCTAAGACCTCTTGGCCTATGGAAGTCACTCAGATTCTTGGAGTATGATAGGCAAATGATAATGGGTCTGTCTCTCATCCATGTTATTAGGAGGATGAAATAGGAGAGCTAATGGGTGTGGAAGTGCTTTGATAAACTGTATAGTAGCACGAAGTCACTTTCCCTGATAACGCATGTGTTATTAATAGAAACTCCTTTTCTAAAGATCTTTAAAATGGGACATAAAGCTTTCTCTTATTGCAGATCTTGATTTCATCCTGTCTTGAGGCAAGAGATGGACTATATTTCTTTTGGAGGCTCTTCCACTTTAAGAGTGCATCTCAGGGAAGCATGGGGAATGGAGTTACTATCTGTCTCTTCAGCCACACTCTTCCATGCCCATGATGATAAGTCATGCTCAGACTTTCCATCCTTGGGGTATTTGAGGTTGCACACAACTTAATCTAGTAGCTATAGGGTTTTTAAAAGATCATGAAACCCTCTGGAAGCCAGCATTCTCTCCATATTTCAAGATAATTTCATTTCCACCCACAATTAAATCCTCGAATCCTGAATATATAAATATGCAACTTCTGTTTTAGATGGGATCCAAGTAGTTTCTTAACACAGGCAGGACTAATTGTTATTGTTTGTTACATTATTAAGCAATGACCAGTGATCTTGTATACTGTATGAATTAAGATATATAGGCTTGGCTGCTCTAACAAAGAATTAGAATGAGGGTTCCCTAAACCAGAGAGAGGTGAATTCTCGTTCACACAACTGCTAAGGTGGGAGCATTCCAAGGCTCTAAGGTGGCTCCAGGATGTCACTGACTGCCCCGCGAGGTTCCTTCTCTCTTCTTGTTCCACCTTCCCAAAAGTATTGTTCTCATCCACGTGTTCCAAGATGGCTTACCCTACCTCCAGTGGGAGAAGGGAGGGGAGGGAGAAGTTAAAAGAGGAAGGAGAAGATAAGCCCTTCCCTTTAAGGGCACACACGGAAATCACACATGTCACTTCTGCTCATACCATTGGCCCTAACTGAATCACATGGCAAACCAAGGGGTTTGGGGCTGGGAAATGCAGTATTCCTGGGTGGCCAGCAGTTCTTTTATTCAGAAGAAGGAGAGGACAACATTAAGATATAGGGAGCACTCTTTGCCATGCACACTTTCTATAAATGCACTGGTTTCTATAGATTCTACGGATTCACGCAAACATCCTTGCCACTTCTCGTAAAGCCTTGTGCCTCTCCTTTCCATCCCTTGTCTCAATTTTACTTTTGCCTTGGCACATGTTACTGTGTGATTAATGACTCTTCTCCCAACTAAGCTGTAAATGCTGTGAGGGCAGGGACGGTGTCTGTCTCTGCTCATTCATCTGTCCCCAGAGCCTAGCACAGTGCCTGGCACAGATTAGGTACTCAATAAATAGTTGCTGAGTAAATTAATAAATATAATTAGGAAACTTCTCACTATCTCCCAAGCTCGAACATTACCTCTTCTTTGTATCTTTCCTGGAACACATCACTGTGGAGTTACTGATGCCGTCATCTGTTCCCAGAGCACTCTGTCTTGCCCTGGTAGATGGCCTTTGGCCCGTGGCATCACAGTAGTTTAGGGTCTTGTGCCCTGTTTACTGCTGAGCTTCTCCAGGGCAGAGAGTGGTCGCATCATCTCTGCATCCCAGGGCTCAGCACATAGCTAGCACGTAGGAGGCCCACAAGGTGAATTGATTTGTGTTTGAAAATGAACAGCTTCTATGTAGAGCAAATATAAGTTTTTGTTTTCCAGTCATGTGCTTTCACCTACTGTTGTTATTACAGCTCCTCTCCCAAATAATTCTTCTTTAATAATGTTCCAGCCCTTTCCTTCCACCTGCTAATGCAGAGAAGCACGGGAGAAGTGTGGGAGCAGAGAACCTCACACCACGTTGCATAAGAAAGGTTGGGACCATGCAGCGTATGATCCACCAATGTGACCTGTGGGACCCCAGCCTCTCTCTAAACTCTCACCTGAACTATGGATGTTGTATTTTTCTGTTATCAGAGTAACTTGGCATTAATGTTGAGAGGGTAATACCTCCCTCTCCATCTGTCCACCCTCTAGTCATTTAATAGATATTTATTGAGCACTTATTTTGTGCCACATATAGGTAGGTACTATGTCTAGGTATAGTAGTGCCTGTGTTTATTTTTTTAATGTTTATATCTTTTTTTATTATACTTTAAGTTCTAAGATACATGTGCAGAACATGCAGGTTTGTTACATAGATATATATGTGCCATGGTGGTTTACTGCACCCATCTGCATTAGGTATTTCTCCTAATGCTATCCCTCCCCTAGCCCCCAACCCTCTGACAGGCCCTGGTATGTGATATTCCCCTTCCTGTGCCCATATGTGTTCATTGTTCAGTTTCCACTTATGAGTGAAAACATGCATTGTTTGGTTTTCTGTTCCTGTGTTAGTTTGCTGAGAATGATGGTTTCCAGCTTCATCCATGTCCCTGCAAAGGACATGAACTCATCCTTTTTTATGGCTGCATAGTATTCCATGATATATATGTGCCATATTTTCTTTATCCAATCTATTATCGATGGACATTTGGGTTGGTTCCAAGTCATTGCTATTGTGAACAGTGCTGCAATAAACATACGTGTGCATGTGTCTTTAAAGTAGAATGATTTATAATCCTTTGGGTATATACCTAGCAATGGGATTGCTGGGTCAAATGGTATTTCTCGTTCTAGATCCTTGAGGAATCACCACATTGTCTTCCACAATGGTTGAACTAATTTACACTTCCACCAACAGTGTAAAAGCGTTCCTATTTCTCCACATCCTCTCCAGCAGCTGTTGTTTCCTGACTTTTTAATGATCACCATTCTAACTGGCATGAGATGGTATCTCATTGTGGTTTTGATCTGTATTTCTCTGATGGCCAGTGATGATGAGCATTTTTTCATGTGTCTGTTGGCTGCATAAATGTCTTCTTTTGAGAAGTGTCTGTTCATATCCTTCACCCACTTTTTGATGGAGTTGTTTGATTTTTTTCTTGTAAATTTGTTTAATTCTTTATAGGTTCTGGATATTAGCCCTTTGTCAGATGGGCAGATTGCAAAAATTTTCTCCCATTCTGTAGGTTGCCTGTTCACTCTGATGGTAGTTTCTTTTGCTGTGCAGAAATTGACCACATAGTTGGAAGTAAAGCACTCCTCAGCAAATGTAAAAGAATAGAAATTATAACAAACTGTCTCTCAGACCACAGTGCAATTAAACTAGAACTCAGGATTAAGAAACTCACTCAAAACCACTCAACTACATGGTTTAAGCTCCTTTTTAAAATCCTGGACTTCTAAACTGGTTAAGGGAGCATTTATGAAGTCAACGGCCTCCCCTCCTTGTGGCACTTCTTTCAAAGGGAAGAGAGTCGGGGCTGACCCCTTAGGTACAGAGGGAAATGGGAAATTCTGAATATATTTTTTACACTGTTCTACCTCACGCTGGAGTCCTTTTAGATAGGGGTATTTAGGTTGGGAGGGAACAGGCTGGTGGGATGGCAATTCCCAAGAGTCAGGGTTATAAGGAGGAGGGATAACATGAGTAGAGGAAGGATTTGGGATGGGATCTGAGGTGGCAGTGGCTGCCTGAGGGAAAGGATTGGGGACACTGAGCAAAGGAAGATAGTCTAGGGGATCTCATGCACTGGAGTCTTTAGGCATGAGGCCTGGCTTCTCTGACTTTTCATTTAGGTGCCCGATTGGGTTTTTCCCTATTTGTTTTTAAGGGAAAAAAGACCTGTCCTTGCCTCCTTTCATTATCCTTCCAGTATTTTAACATGAGACCTAGGGAGCTATCTGGGGGGATATCCTTGTTACCATCTTTATCCCTCCCATCTTGATGGTTTTGGGGTAAGGTTCAATTTTCCTTACTGGAAATTTCTCACCTTTTGGGATGAGGCTCAACTTCCCCTACTGGAAATTTCTTGCCTTTTCTACTACTGGAGGTTTGTGTGAGGTTTAATCCCGTGAAATTTGCAGAAGTCTCAATCCCTCAAACTAGGGGTGTCTTGCCTTGCCTGTCCTGGCAGGCAAAACCCCTCAAACCAGCGGGTGTCTTGCCTTGCTGCCCTGGAAGGTTGACCTGTTTCCTCCCTTTCTCCCTCTGAAGGTCCCTTGCACATTTCCCACTCATGTTGTTCTCTCTGGCTGCTCCCCCAGTGGAGAATTAGGCCCGCTTAGCGTTGGCATACCAGTATAAATCCCACAGCAGGATCCGTCCTAAGCCATATGAGGTAGCTACAGAACCAGAGAGGATCCAATCACTCCGTCCAGCAGTAGGACTTGTCACCATCCACATGAACAACACCAAAAGTAGGGTTGTTTGTGATCATTCGTGCACATATACATTTAGCCCTCCAGAATTTGACCACCAAGGAAGTACTTTACCAGGTCTTGTGGCTTCTCCTTCCTTGTCCTGTGCACAGAGCCGTTGCCACAGTGTGTGAGGATCCTTTACTCTAGGTTGCTGGACAGTTTCTTTCCATGTTGCTGAGAGCTTGGGTTATTCCTTGCACTTGGTGGGGGAGGGGGGCGGGGTCCTGATTTCTCACCCCCGAGCCTGCCACAAGGGGGCAGGGCGCGCTTCCTCATGAGAAAGACCCAGAGACCACCCCCAGAGAGAATGTAATCTTGGGCAAGCCCCCAAATTGTTATAAAGTTTTGGTGCCGCAAAAGAAATAGCACTTGAATATAAAATGTTCTTTTATTTTCTTCTCAGCAAGGCAATTAACTTCTACAGAAGGGTGTGCCCTCACAGATGGAGCAATGGTGAGCATACCCCTGGACCATGGAGGGCAAGGGGGGTCTTATTCCTGACGCACATGGCACCTGCTGCTGTGTCTATTGGCTAGGGTTAGACTACACAGGGTAAACTAATTCCAATTGGCTAACTTAGAGTGACGGGGTGAGAGGTTTGGCGGGAAAAATGGTTATGGCAGAGCAGGAAATCAGAATTGGAATGAGTCAGGGTGGAGTAGGTAATTGGAATGAGTCAGGGTGCAGCAGGTGATCAGAATGAGTCAGAGTGGAACAGGTGATCAGAATGAGTGAGGGTGGAGCAGGTGATCGGAATGAGTCAGGGTGGAGCAGGTGATCAGAATGTGTCAGGGTGGAGCAGGTGATCAGAATGTGTCAGGGTGGAGCAGGTGATCGGAATGAGTGAGGGTGGAGTAGGTGATCGGAATGAGTGAGGGTAGAGCAGGTGATCAGAATGAGTGAGAGTGGAGAAGGTGATTGGAATGAGTCAGGGTGGAGCAGGTGATCAAAAAAGGTTGCTTTACGAGGAACAAGTTTAAAAGTAGAAGGCAAAGAATTGAACATACTGATATACTGATTTTTTGGAGAGAAATTTAGAACTCATATCTAACATACACAAGCTGATGGACTCATCTGCTCCATTGTGGGAGCCCCCTTGCCTGAGTGTATCTCACTAAGGGGCAGCACAGCAGACACAAGCCATGGTCGTTCACCATGGAGAAAAGGTAAGAGAGGCCCTTTTGACCGTCACTGAGTTTCCTGTACTTTCAGACTTTAAGAACTCAGTCCAGGTAGATCTAAGGTCCTGTATAATGACATGCCAGTGCCTGTGGAGGGCCAAGAGGGCTGGAGGCATTTTTCTTTTTCTTTTGTTTTTGTTTGTTTTGAAATAACTCTAAATTAAGCAAGATGCAATGGAGAAAACCAGGGATCCTTTTGATGTCATTTCATCATGACTTCCATATTTCTGGCGCTGTGTAATCTGCATGATTGGCTCAGCAGTCACCCTCTGGGAGCTCACTGCAGTACTGTGGCTTCTGAGGATGGGTATGCTGTTGTATTTTGCAGTTATGTCACTTTGTTTCCTTACAAGTGAGTCCATATGCGGCCACAGCTCTGATCGGGCCATGAAATTCCAGACAGCTTATTACCAATAAGAGTTAAAGGGAGTGGTGTTGTGGCAGCCAGGGCCAGAAAGCAGTATTCTCTGGACTGCTTCAAAACGTTCTCTTATTAGTGCAGGCCCAGTCACCAACTTCTATTCAAAGACCCGGTTTTGCAGGGTGAATAGTGAGATAACCGTGGATTCTTTTATAGACCTGTGAGACTTTGTTGTTTTCATTGCAATTACTTCTGACTTGTTTAGTGGCTTTCCAGCCCCTTTCTGCCCCCTGCCTTGATTCTTTCAGTCCCCTCCAGTGTGCTGTAACCACAAAAAGGTTACCAACCACTGGGGTAGTCAATTTAGGGCCAGGAAGGTGGGATTCAAATATAACTATGTAACTGACAGAATGATTCATTACCTTGTAGGTCATTGGGAAAGACCAGAGTTTCTCAAACTGCGTTCCATGGGCTGATATGAATCATACAAATGTCCTAAGCACAAAAAGTTCTCAGGGTTCTGGGGCCAAATTGGCCTAGGAAATGCTGCATACTAATTCCCCCTCTCAAAGCTGTACAATGTACATTAGCATATTAAAAGTTCTGAGAAGTACAGCAGTAAAGAATCCAATTTTAATTCTGCTGAGTGATTAAGCAAGTTTATTGGTACAAGGAACAAGTTTCTTTTAGGCCAACAGGTTTCCCTTAACACCAGTTTTGGAAGGGTTAGAAGAGATTTAATGGAATTTTACCTGTTAGGTCATGGGGTCCCAGCATCCCATTTAAATGTGTGTCAATGTTGAATTATTAGAGATAGATTTTAAATGAAATGCAATCAAAACCAAATTCTCTGCATAAATGTAATTTTCCTTGTTTGTTCAGAATGTTGTTGGTGTATTTCAATGCATTAGATACTCTAAGTGGTGGACCTTTCAACTCCCTTGGGCTCCTTATCACTCTCAGCAAATGACCTTCTAATGCATTCACTGATTAATCTATTCAAGTAATAGATATTAAGGGACTCCTGAGTCTACAGCTAAGCGGGAAGAAGCTGGAGACATTTTCGATTCTAGGAGTGGTAAGGGAAAAGACAACCTGGAGAGTACAAGAAGCCCTGTCATTCATGTGGCTCCCCGCTACACTGTCGGCAAAACTCTGTGATCAGCGTTGGGTGGCTGTGGGAGGAGAACTTCCAGTCTGAGCCTGGGAGGGGCAGTGGTTCAAGCCAGAAAGTAGGTCATCTTTTCATTTGGGGCCCTTGAGGGTTTTGCCAGGGACACCGACATTCACCCACTAAATTCTGACAAGTAGCAGTTCACAGTGGCAACAGTGTGTAACAGACCACCTCAATACTCAATTATTTAAACAGTTCTCATTGGATGTTGCAGGTTGGCTGAATTAATCTGATCTAGGCTTGGTGGGGTGACTCTGCTTTTCACTTCAGATCTGTGGGTCAGCTGGGGTGTCTCTGCTCCACGTGTCTCTTATCCTCCTTGGACCTAGCCAGGAATGCTCTCATGGGAATGACAGAGGCAAAGATGGTAAGCTCAGCCAGGCAAGTACTTTCAAGCTTCTGCTTGCATCTCCTCTGCTGACATCTCATTGGCCAAAGCACAGCAAGGATGGGGAAGTATACCTCGCCCCTGTGGGTGAAAGCTACATGGCAAAGCCTTTGGATGTCTACTCCTACAGCCTGGGAGCCAGTAATCCAGTCTGCCAAACTGTGTGATATGCCCCTTCCAGGAACTATGGAACCACGATGCCGCCATCCCTTCAGGGTTGTAAATTCCACCCAGAGTGTCTGAGAACTCAGCATTGGCTCTTGGATATGAGGAAGTTCTTTCTGGATCCAGTAAGAACTGAGGGCTGGCTGCTGACTTGGAATAAAAAATAGCAGCCCAGATGTGATTGTTCATTTATGTGTCAATTCGACTGGGCTAAGGAATGCCCAGATGGTTGGTAAAACATGACTCCTGGATGTGCATGTAAGAGTGTTTCCGGAAAAGGTTAGCATTTGAAATGGTAGACTGAGTAAAGAATGTCTACCCTCCCCAAATTGGA